>NC_064265.1:19235414-20644719 GCF_003254725.2 Canis lupus dingo
ATTCACATACAGTAATGGTCTCTGATTGAGTATGAACTTTGAAATAGAATGTTTGTGTTTTCTCAAAATTCATGTTGAATTCCTAACCTCCAGTATGATAGTATTAGGATGCAGGGCCTCCGGGGAAGGTAATTCAGATATGAGGAAGGAACCTTCATGAATAGAATTAGTGTTCTTATAAAAGGGACTTTACAGAACTCTCTTCCTCTCTTTCTGCCAGGTAAGGAACACAGTAAGACTGCCATTCACAAACAAGGAAAAGGACCTTCACCAAAAACCCAACCATCCTGGCACTCTGATACTGGATTTCCAGTTTCCAGAACTATGAGAAACAAATTTCTGCTCTTCATAAGCCACCCAGTCTATCGTATTTTGTTATAGCAGGCCAAACTAAGATAAATTTCTAAGATGTATGGACTTAATAAACTCTCCAATCTTTCAGGACCAAGGGTATTTTTGCTTTTTCCTTAATATTGGTGCCTTTTCATCCTGTATGGTAATAACTGAGGCCAGCAGTATATTTGACAGCATAATAAATGAACTGAAGGATAATTATATTTTTTTCCCAGTTGGTTATTTTGATGATTCTTTCCCCATTAGCATAAAATTTGCTTCATTCCAACTCTACAAACACTTCTGAGTCCTTTGTATGGCCATCACCATTCTCAGTGCTGAATATTAAACAGTGTAATGCAGAACAATAAAGCAATTCTTTCTGAAGAGGAAATTTATGTACCATAGAGTATGGATACCAGGTGCATTATCCCAGCATGATTATGGAAATGTTTGGATCTCTTGCTCTCTCTCAATCTATATCTATCTGTATCTACCTTTATCTAAAGAACTGTACCTACAGAATTTGTAGTAGAAATGATGTTGAGATCATATTTACAAGACTTAATACAACATAGGATTAATGAATAATTGTGGAAAATAAAAATGATGGTGATTATTTTGTCTACAGAGTAAATAGCATTGATGATATGAGGATGAATTGTATTTTAAAGAAATGTGTGGGGTTTCTTTTAAACATTTACTTACTTATATTAGGAGCAGGGGCAGTAAGAGTCTTAAGCAGACTTCATACTGAGTGTAGAGTCTGACAAGGGGCTCAATCTCAGCACGGTGAGATCAGGGCCCTGAAATCACTACCTGAGCTGAAACCAAGAGTCTGAGGTTAACCAATTCAGCCACCCAGGCACACCCACTTTTTAAGATGCACATTGTGCCTCCTGGCCTGTGCTTTTAATAATAATAACCTGGGAGATAAATCTTCTGCTATTAAATACAAATTCCCTTTTTGCTACGAGCATTGATAGAAGTATTCATGGTGATTGCTTTATATTCTTCCTTGGCCCAGTTTGAACTTAATGTAGAAGGTATGAGTCTCAGCCCACAAGTTTACAAAATAGTTTTATTTTGTTAGAGCTAAGCTTAATTTGCATGTTGAGCACTCTACCCACTGGAACAGAGGTGTGGCAATCTGAATACAAGCCCGTCAATCCTAATCTCACATTGTCTGAACTATGAATATTTTATCTTATATGGCAATATTTTACCTTTTATGCAGATGTCTGCAGATGGGATTAAATTAAGAACCTTGAGAAGGAGATAATCTCGGGTTATCCAAAGTGGGTTTAATGTAATCACATGTGTCCTTCTAAGGGAGAAGTCAATGTGAAGATGGAAGCAGAGAGGAAAAATGCTATGTAGCTTTAACGATAAAAGAACTTGGAGCCAAGTAATATAGGTAGTCTCTAGAAACTGGAAAAAGCTAGGACACAGAGTCTCATCCAGAGCCTCTGTTGGAACACAGTACCTTTCCATTTATTTATTCTTATTTTTTTAAGATTTTATTTTTAGATAATCTCTACATCCAACGTGGGGCTCAAACTCACAACCCCAAGATCAGAAGTCACATGCTCCATGGACTCGGACAGCCGGGTGCTCCTACAGGCATGCGCCTGCCTTTAGCCCAGGGCGCGATCCTGGAGACTCGGGATCGAGTCCCACATCGGGCTCCCGGTGCATGGAGCCTGCTTCTCCCTCTCCCTCTGCCTATGTCTCTCTGCCTCTCTCTCTCTCTCTCTCTGTGTGTGACTATCATAAATAAATAATAAAAAAATAAAAAATAAAACCTTTGACATACCTCTACAACTGTATGACAATGTACAATTGACCCTTGAACAACATGGTCTTGAATTACACGGGTTCGCTTACATGATCTTTTTGATAAATACGGTACAGTAAATACTGTAAATGTGTTTCCTTTTCCTTATGATTTTCTGAACAGTTTCTTTCTCTAGCTTACTTTACTACAGGAACACATTGTATAATACATATACGCAATGTGTGTTAATTGAGTGTGCTATTGGTAAGACTTCCAGTCAACAGTAGGCTGTTAGTAGTAAAGTTTTAGAAAGTCAAAAGTTACATGGGATTTTCAACTGTGTGTGGAGGTATCGGTGCCCCTAACCCTCACATTGTTCAGGGGTCAATTGTATTTGCATTATTTTAAGTGTGGTAATTTGTTATAGAAGAAATAGGAAATATATATAATTCTGTAAATTCAGTCTTATAAAGGAATCCTCCCCTTCCATATGCATATGTCAAGATCCTGGACATCTGTCATAGAGCTAAGATGTTGGGAGAGAGACCACCTTGTCTTCCATCAGCAGTACACTTGTGGCTGCTGACCAAGTACCCTTTCTGTCCGTGTGCTCCTTCAGCCCTGCATGTCCCTCTACAGCCTCAAAGGACAGAATCTGGAAGAATCTGCATAGATAACCACTCTAATAATTCCAGAGGCAGCTATACAACTTGTAGGAAAAGCAGAAAACGAGTATCACTGAAGGTCCGAAATACAAATCTTCCTCATTCATTTCCAGGATGGCCACTGCAAAGCTTCTTGGAATCTTCTCTGTGTTTTCTGGATTCTCACTTCCTTTCTAAGTATGTCTGCTCTAACCTACTCTCTAGGTAAGTGACTGACAAACATTGCTAAGCCTAACCCAGATTTTTCACTAGAGTTTGGGGTCCTCAAGATTATGTTTCCAGTTGCAAAGTTGCTAGTCAGGCTGTACTTCTTAGGACTAGAAAGAGTTAAGTCCTCGAAGTGTGAGAAGACTCTGGAAGTCTCTTTAAGGCATTTTGCTCTTCCAGGCTGATGCATTATGGTTAAATAGATCTGTGTGGGTCAGAGTAAGCTGGCTTTATGAGGCATTGAAATTGATATTTATCTCTAATTTTGTAATAAAATATGACTGGCACCACATAAATTCCATTTCTTCTCCAACACACGTTCTTATAAAAACTCAATAAAATCGTTTTTATTGAGAAGAACAGATTTTGATATTTCTTTTAGCTTCCTCAATAAGGTGCCAGATTTCTTTTAAACATAAATTACATGGACACAGTTAATTATATGCTTAAATGCAAATGTATTTAAAATATTTTTTTATTACCGTCTAAGTAATTACTCAGAGGCAATGTGAAAACCATATGTAATTTCATAGGCTGGAGATATTTTTATTTTAAGATTTTCTGCCTTGAGGAAGGAAACTGGCATAAACTACTGAAGAAACATTTCTCTCTTAAAAACTTTATTGGAGTGCTTATGCAGATTAAAAAAGAAAATTCCTCCATGTGAATATATGTGTGTTTAGGTGGATGGAAGGACCTTTAAAATAATTTACAATCATTTGCTTATAAAGTCATGGTTCAAAGATGGAGGGGTGGGAGAAAGCCTGGCAACATGAAAACCAGTTTAATTGCCTTTCTCTCCTATATTATTTCACCAAAGTCAAATTCTCCCAGTCTGACTCTTCCAAGGAAGAGCAAATTATTTTACATTTACAGCAGTACTTGTTTCCTTATCAAAATCCCACCTGGGAGCATATCACCTCAATAAGAAAAGGAAAACACAATTTTTAGATCATAAGAATAAGGACCATTGGCAAAAGGTTGTGTTTATAAAGGCTGTTGCATTAGGCCACTCCAGAGGGCACTATTTACTTTGCACTCTGCATCAGGCAATGCAGTGACTCTGGCACTCTTTCCTGTTGTTTCTTAATTTTTTTTCATTATTTCCAATTTTGTAACAGAGGTTAGGAACATGGTGACTGTTCATTTTTGAATCTTCCCACTTCTCCTGGAAACCAAATAGAGCAAAAAGGAGAACAAAAATAAAGCCATGAAATACATCTTTGGTAAAAGTAGAAGACAGAGAAAAATCCACAAACTCCAAATTATGTGTAAATGTGGCCAAAAGAAACTGAGATCAGCAAGTCCTGTGCAGGAAACTGCCAGAATGCAGTGGGGAAGAATAGGGAGTATAGAAGAAGGCTTTAGGTATCAAATGTTAAAAATCAACAAATATCCCATCCTGAGTAAAACCAATTTGAACAGAAATTAAATATATCAGGGCATAATTGCTGGAGAAGGTAGAGAAAGGCATGAAAATTATGAGAGGAACTCAGAAGAGGCAAATCTAAAAAAAACCCTCCTTTGAAAAAGATGAGGCATATTTTAGAAGACAGACTATGTCTCCTGGTATCTGCAGCCAGTGAAGGATCCTAGGAAGCTCAGGGTTAATGACAGAAGGATTCTGGAATCCAGTCAGGTTCTGAGAGTCAGAGGAAGTTAGACTACAGAGAGAATTGTATTATCAAGAAATGGTTCATCATGGTAGCAACAAAGGAGAAAACAGAGAAACCTTGGAACTCACTTGTCCTACTGCCCACCCCCACACTCCACATGTTGAGGTACCTTCTGCATAATAGCTAGTATAAGACAATTTGAGCTATTTAAATTTGATAATAACAAAAAGAATAAACAGACTTTTGATTTCAGCTCTGACACATAAAGAATTCAGAAATCATAACTCTGTCTTTATAACAAGAAAAAAGCTGAACAAACTGAAAATCAAAGACTTATCTTGGCTCTATCAGAGGACTGAAATTACAGGGCAAGCTACCACCAAGAAATCTGAGGAGACAGGTGAATTTAAAGGATCATAGCCAAGATCTTCTTACCAGGAACAGAAGCTGCTAGAGCTATATCTGGTAGGAACACATAAATAATAATAGCTGTATTTGATGAATAGCTGTAGGCTGAGTAGCTTGAGACTAGAGAGAATGAGAAAGTCCTGGAGACCCTGTCTTAGGGGACCCTTGCCCTTTTGTAAGTTTTGCCTCTAGGAACTCCATCAAGTTCTTATTTGAAGATCCAAGAAGGAACCACTCATGACTCTTGGAAAAGGAAGGAGGAAGGGGCTGGTGGAAGAGTAATCATTGTGAAATATACCAAAGCATTCACTGTAACAAAGGCCTATTCTCCAGGAGAAAATATATTACCATCTTTATCTCACCCTGGGGAAGAGCATTCTTTGACTCCATCCCCTTCTAGCTTAACTGTATCAACTGATATGGGGGATTGAGGAGCTAAAAAACAGTTGAGAAGTTCAACTGTTCACTAAAAGATATAATCAAACGATTATAGAATGCTTCTCTCCACCTGCACCTTACCACAACACCAACAGGATGCCAGTATGGATTACAACTAAAACAGCTACAAGATGCACTCCAAGGAAGAGTTCCTAGAGAAATCCAAAGACAACAGGGAAACAAAAACAAGGACACTAGAGGAATTTGACAACTTTGGCAGGTACAACTACAGTAGACATGAAAATAACCCAGCTCCTAGCCAGGTTAACATAAAACTTCGCACTAAAAACCAACTTACCTCTGTTCCTACTAATACATTATATCTGGCTTGCAACAAAAAAATTACAAAGCATGCTAAACAGCAAAAGAAAACAATCTACAGAGACAAAGCAATTGTCAGAACAGAAATTAGATATGTCTTGATTTTAGAATTAACAGAGAATTTAAAATAAATATGATTGATATATTATGGACTCTAAATGGAAAAAGTTGACAATATGCAAGGCCAGATAGATAACGTAATCAGAGAGATGCAAGTGTTAAGAAAAAAGGAAAAAAAGAATGAGAAGAAAGAATGAAAACCCCAAACATCTAAGAATAATTGTGATTGGACTACTGGAAGAAGTGAGAAGTGGACAAAAAAATATTTGAAGGAATAATGGATGAAAAATTCCCAAAATTAATAACAGACACTAAACCACAGATTCAGGAAACTCAGAGACTCTCATGCAGGATAAACAGCAAAATATTTTTACCTATATATATCATATATATGATATTCAAAGTAAAGAGAGAGAGAAAAATGAGAGAATGAGAAAGAGAGGGAGAAAAATTTGAAAAAAGAAATGAAACAATTTACCTATGGAAAAAAAGGTTAAGACTGCTTATCAGAAATCATACAAATCAGAAGAGAGTGGAATATTAGTGATGAAAGAAAAATCCACCAACTTAGAATACTATAACCAGTAAAATTGTCCTTCAAAAGAGAAGGAGAGGGGTACCTGATAGGCAAGGTTGGAAGAGCATGAAACTCTTGATTTTAGGGTCATGAGTTTGAGCCCCATTTTGGGTGTAGAGATTACTAAAAGATATAAATAAACAAACTTAAAAAAAAGGAGAAGGAGAAATAAAGACCTTCTCGGACAAATAAAAGCTGGCCTGCTCTAAAAGAAATATTAAAAGAAATTCTTCAGAAAGAAGGAAAATGATATTGGTCAGACACTTGGATCTTTATATAAGACGACAAATCATCAGAGAACAAATAAATGAAGGTAAAAATCTTTTGTTTTTCTTCTTCTTAACTGACATAATAAATGTTTGTTCAAAGTAATAATAACAGCATATTGAATAGAAACAGAATAGACTTTTCAGCAAATAGTGATGTCTATATGCAAAAAAGTTTAAATTTAAAAGAGAACTTAGACTTTACACCTTTCACAAAAATGAATTTAAAATGAATTATAAAAATACACATAAAACACAAAACTATTAAACACCTAGAAAAAAAACATAGGAGAAAATTCAGGCAACCTTGAGTTTGTTAATGATTTTTTAGATGAAACACCAAAACATGATCCAGGAAAGAAAAAAAGAAAAAAAAAAAAAAAGGTAAGTTGGACCATCTATCATAAAAACAATGCCATAAGCTTGAATAAAATATTTGCAAAACACATATCTGATAAAGGACTTGTGTCTAATATACACAAAAACTCTAAAAACAGCAAGAAAAAAACAACTCACTTTTTTTAAATAATAAATTTATTTTTTTTATTGGTGTTCAATTTGCCAACAATTCACTTTTAAAAAGGACAAAAGAAGGGTGCATGGGTGGCTCGGTCAGTTCAGCACTTGCCTTCAGTTGAAGTCATGATCCCAGGGTCCTGGAATAGAGTCTGAATAGGGTTCCCTTCCCAGTGAGGAGTCTACTTCTTTCTCTCTCTCTGCCCCCTCCCCCACTGCTTATGTGTGCCTGAGCTTGTGTGTACACTCTCTCCCTCAAATAAATAAATAAAATCTTTTTAAAAAGGGTGGGGGGAGGAAGATCTGAACAGACATCTTATCAAAGAAGATATGCATATGATGTGTAAGTACATAAAAAGATACTCAAATCCTTTATCATCAGGGAATTGCAAAGTCAAACAACATGCTATTAAATAGCTACTAGAATAGCTAAAATCCAAAAATGACCTGACAATAACAATTACTGTTGAGGATTTGATGCAATGGAATTTCCATTTATTGCTATTGGGAAAGGAGAACTGCACAGCTTCTTTGGAAACAGTTTGGCAGATTCTTACAAGCTAAACATACTTTTACCATATGATCCAGCAATCATGTTGATTTGAAAACATATGTCTACACCAAATCTGCACATGAATGTAGCAGCTTTATTTATAATCACCAAAAACTGATATAAATAAATGGTTGAATAAATAAATGGATGGGAGAGAACAGATAAATCTCCCATGAAGAAAAATTCCTAATAATTTATATAGCTACTCTCTGCCTTCAAGCAGATAAGCATAACCTTTCCTCCTTAAGGTGGGCTGCCCAAAATGACTTCCTTCCAAAGAATACAGTAGGGAAAAAGAGGGAAGTGTATAACCTAGCAAACACTACCTTAATCAAGTGATCAGGTCAACATCAACAATAAGACATGTTGATAGTATATTCTCTTGATGTGACATAATGGAAATGAAACTTATACCTCTTTAGCCTTCCTCCTAAAAACCCATAACCCTAGTCTAATCCTGAGAAAAATATCAGACAAATCCCAATTTTTTTTTTTTTTTTTACAAATCCCAATTGAGGGACAGTCAACAAAATATCTGGTCAGTACTGTCCAAAACCATTTAGGTCAACAAAAACAGGAAAAGTCTGAAAAAGTGTCACAGCCAAGAGAAGCCCAAGGAGAATGACAATGAAACGTAATGTGGGATCCTGGATGGGCTCCTGGCACAGAAAAAAACACATTAGATAAAAACTGCAGAAATCTGAATAACGTACAGATAGTGTGTTAATATTGGTTCATTAATTGTGACAAATGTACTGTGCTAATGTAAGATGTTAATAATAGGGGAAATTGGAAGAGTGGGTATATAGGAACTCTCTCTACTAGCTTTACAATGTTTCTGCAAACGTAAAATTGTACTAAAAGAGTAGCATATTTTTATATTTTTTAAAAAACACCAAGAATGTGGGGTGCCTGAGAGGCTCAGTCTGTTAAGTCTCCAAATCTTGATTTCAGCTCAGATCACGATCTCAGGGTCATGAGTTCAAGTCCAACATTAGGCTCCATGCTCGGTGGGGAGTCTGCTTGGATTTTCTGTCTCTCTCCCTCTGCTGATCCCTTTGCTCTCTCTCTCTCTCTCTCTCACTTTCTCTTTTTCCCTCTAAAATAAACAAATATTTTTTAAAATCAATAAATAAAAACACAAGGATCAGAACAGTTAAAAAAAAAAAAGATAGGCACACCATCCATATCAATGAGCTCTTAGGAAACAAAGTCAGCAAATCTCCCTATGAAAATGATATTAATATTCCAACAGGAAATTTAAAACAAATTGAATGAGGCAAGTATAGCTATGAAGACCACAAAACAGATGAAGAAGTCAGGAAAAATGGGACCAGATAACAAGAGAAGGTGAAACAGCAACTAGTAAAATTCAGGGAAGATACAGAAGGAAGAGATGAAATCATTTCTGAATTAATACAAGGAACACACAAGAAAATACATACCATACCATAGAACACACAGAACATAGAGCAGGGAAGTGGAACATGCCAATGAAGTGACACATATAAGATAAAAAGAAAAAAAGAAAGAAAAAGCTGTCTATGAAAGACAGCCAAGGAAACAACACATACCTGCAAGTGGCATTTCTGGAGAAGAAAACTGAAACAATAGACTAGAACAAATGTGGAAAAAATATAATGCAGTAAAACTTTTCTGATATTAAAGCAAAAGACATATTATAAAAGAACACCATAATAATACAGATAAAATTAACCCAGGACAGGTGATGTTAAGATATATACTATTACAATTATTAAAATTTAAAACTGAAGAAAGAACCTTTTGGGCAGCAAGATGAGGTCAATTCATTTCTAAAAGAAAGAGAGTTAAGCAGGAGACCTTGCCACTGCAACTTTTAATATCTGAGCATGATGACCCAACAACTACAAAATACCAGCGGGGAAAAAATATGCAGGCCAACCATCGTTGCATCCAACCAGACTGTGCTTTAAGAGAAAAGACTAGAAGCAGAGTTTTGAATATGAAAATTAGAGTGAGTGGGGGAATGTGGTAGGGAAGGGGAGGTGGAGGGTGTGGTGAAAGGGAGGACCAACCATTTTTTTAATTGATTACTACCAGAAAAGACCTAACTCTAAAATTTTATCAGAATTACTAGATCATAGACTTGCTAGTGGAACATTATTAAAAGAAGTGATAACTTTCAGATAACCCTGTACCTTCTGCTGTCTTGCAATAACAATAAAACTTGATTTAGTGCCCTGTACCCTGCCAAGGATTACTCAAGTCATGAACACATGTTGATTTAGGATTCCTGCAAAAAAACAAAAAACAAAAAACAGAAAAACAACTGACAGCAGTGTTTTCTGGGTTTGAAAGGGATCATAAACATATCTTGATAAGGGACTCATCTGTTTATTTTATGGCCTGCTTACTTGTAAGAAATATATGTAACATAAAAACTAAGCAGCAATAACCATAGCTTTTGTTTTTCCAATAATGAAATCTAACTATGAGTCTTAATCTTTCAACATTACTACAGTACAACACTAGGCCTCTGCAGGTGCTTTGGCAAGATAAAGAAAATTTAGTTTTAAATGTCATTGATTAAGTTCAACTTTGTTTGCAAATCCAAATATTTAAATTCACAAGATAAAAATTGGAATTTTTTTTTCTTGATTAGTGATTTAAAATTGAAATTATCCCCGAGGAAATGAGAGTATATGACCTCCATGTGAGTAAAAGTTTGGTCATATTCCTGGCTGTATATCACTTGTCAAGTAACAATTATATAAAAGTGGCAATTTATTGAGGTATAAATGTTTTTAAACTGAAGGTGAACC
Organism: Canis lupus dingo; assembly: GCF_003254725.2. Lineage (NCBI taxonomy): Eukaryota > Metazoa > Chordata > Mammalia > Carnivora > Canidae > Canis > Canis lupus. Next base: position 19,245,956 of record NC_064265.1, read on the forward strand.
TTCTTTATAATTTATTCTTTTTGCCTTTCATATTAACGTATAGGATAATTTTTAGTCATTGTATAAGACATTGAAGGATGTCGTTACTCTTGGTGCTGTCAACAGGAGCTCTACAAACTCATTTTCTCCATTAGTTTGTAGCATTGTGGGGAGAGAAGAAGTTATGCCCAGACCCTTTTGAGAATCTAAAGCAAGCCATAGCCCTCTTCACAGAAAACTTTTCCTCTTTGGATAGACTTTCCATATAATTTCAGGAAAGTCAAAGACCCCGAAGCCTGTGAGGAAAGCTCTCAGAACAGAGACTCTAGGTTAAGCCTGCTTGATCTAATCCTACTTTAAAACAGAACCAGAAGGGACGCCTGGGTGGCCCAATGGTTGAGCGTCTGCCTTTGGCTTAGGTCCTGATCCTGGGGTCCCGGGATCCTGGGATTGAGTTTTCATGTGAGGCTCCCACAGGGAGCCTGCTTCTCCCTCTGCCTATGTCTCTGCCTCTCTCTGTGTCTCTCTTGAATAAATAAATAAAATCTTTAAAAATAAATAAATAAAAATAAAACAGAACCAAAAAATAAGCTTTTGATCATGGATCTTTAACTCATTTCAGTCACATATTTTAGTAAGCCATATTCTTAAAAAATAATTCTTTCAAGTAAACCTAAATTATATGGAATTTCATACTCTTTTATTCTTGTCATTTTATGGTGAATATCCTCTTTAGAAAGTCCCCTCAATTTGAAAATTTACATTACAATTTGAAAATTTACAAATATGCTCCTACTTCTTGGTTTTTAAAAATCCTTCATTTCTATAACCTCTCTTTTCATCTTTGTTTTTCTAAATGGTAATATATATGTGAATGAACTTGGTAAACTTGATCATTTTCAGACACTAACAATTTCAGTCATGCATATTTTCTGAATCTAAGTGAAAAACATTCTGCATTGTCTTCAGATTTAAATATGATAATCCTACTGTAGCTATGACTTTCTTTTCAAATAGTATCTGTAACTTGGTCAAATTAGTATTGTGCTAAATGAGAATCTAATACAGTATCTCATAGTTTTATGAAAAGTGCTTAGGAGCAAAAAATTTCTACCAGAGATAATAAAGAAAAAATGGTTATTCTAATATGCAAACCACAGAGATGAAATTATTTATTTATTTATCATAATGCCTGAGTGAAATAATAATATATACATATAAATTCATTTTTAACCTCAGGAAATGGCATTCATCCTGTACTTTATCCATTTTAATCAAAAAGAACAAAAGAATTATGATGGGACATGATAGAAGAAAGAATTTTATTATATCAGATTTTATTGTTTTAGGAAAGGAATAATATCATTTTGGAAAATATATTATTCTACATTGTTAGCATTATAGTTTTATGTGTGTGCATATATACATACACACATATATATATTTAAGAAGATAATGGCTGTGAGTGCTTTTAATTAATAAAAAATAGAATGTGCTGGGTAGACTATTGCAAAATGCTTTCCCAGTCAACAAATTACATAGAAAAGAGATCAAGTCTGTAATTTTTCCACACTCATGCCTGTAAGTGCGAGATGAGTCAAGATCGCCGTTGGAATTCAACCAAACAGAGCCAAGGTCTCAGCAAAGACTGAACTTCCACACACTAGTCACCATAGTAAATTACCTCAATCTTGATTACTTAGTAAAAGGTCACCTTCTGCACTTAATGATATTGAAATAATAAAATTTTTATGTAAATAACATGGAAAGTTAACCAAGCATAGACAAGGGGTCAACTCTATCTTGTGGCAAAGAATAGAAAAGAGATGGAGAGAAGTTTGTACAGTAGACAAAGGGAATGATTATAAGCGGTTGGGTTGGGTTTTTGCATAAAAGTGGTTAAACTGGACCTGTGTGCAGAGAAGCCCTGGATACTAGCTGTGCTTCTGGGTTTCCCACATCTTTGCTGCAGCCAGAGCAAACAAATCATGCAGTCTCAAATATACATTTGTCCCACCAATTTTGTCTCGTGTTATCACTGCATGAAATTGGATTGAGAAACTCGAGGTTAATTCTTGGGTTTCTGCAAAAATTGGCTGGAGATTATAGCAGTGTCTTTTACTGCTCTCTCACCATCTTCCTGGGGAATTGAGAGAGAGTGTGGGCGTAGACCCAAGCATGAACTATCTATATTTACCTTGTTTTCTCAGTATTCTTTTTTAGTAATACTGTGTATTTGAAAGATATTTTTAAATAGATTAAATGCATTTTTAAGGAAAAAATCTTTTATGAGAAGATTTTTTAAAGTCACTTTATACATTTAGTATGTAGTGACTGCTCTAGGCCAATGAGATTAGTTTATAGAAGATAAAATTTACCAAGCCATTTTCACCAGAATTCTGCCTAAATATTTGCATGGGAATTGATCTATCAGCCTTGGTCATAATATTAGAGACATTAACAATTTGTAAAAATGAGTCTTGAAACTCATGGACCTATCCTTGAATTATGGGTAAAATGATTAGTTTGGTATTTGTGTCTTAGAAGTTTCTAGTTTGCATTTGTGTCCATAAAGGTCATTTATGCCACATATGTAATGCCCTGTGCACAGTGAATCAGTACGGGGCATGTGATAGATTTTAACATTATCTTCACAATATAAATTTTCAGAAATAGTGTTCGATATTTTTATTAAGTAGAGATCATTCTGAAGTTCAAAACTACATGGAAAACAAGAATAATCTGTGAAATTGTAAATATATTTAGAGAATTCTAAATTAAGTATTGGTTTTTCCTCTCTGTATCTAACTAACAAAACCCTTATTTGTAAAGTATACATTTTTTTCAAACATGGTCTTAATCTCATTTAGTTGAACCAAATTCGATTTTTTTCTAATTTAAAAATGTGTTTCTTTTGTTTCTGGATATGACAGAGTAACTAATATCAAACCAACCCTCCCGCCGAGAACATCTGTAAAAACTTGTGTAACATGCAAACAAAACAAAACAATACAATGTAGCTATCTGAAGGCACTGGAGACAAGGCAAGTCAGCCAGGGGATTTTTAAAAACATTAGATCTAACAAGCTGTTTACAAGACACACATTTAAAATAAAAGATCAGAAAGACTAAAAATAAAAAGATGAAAGAAAGATATAAGAAATATTAACCAATGTAAATTTAGATTAAAAACTTAATATCTGGCAAAATTTCATTTAAGGCAAAAAATAGCATAAGGAATAAAGAGTAAACATTATGTACTGGTCAAAGACATAATAGAACAAGAATTTTAGCTGCCATTTGCAGAAGTTTAGTGAGAAATATGTTTATCAATAACTGTAGCTAATGATTTTTATATACCCATCTCAGAAACTTGGAGTTCAGACAAAAACTAAGCAGATATATGAAAAATCAGAATATTTCAATTAATAAGTTCCAGATAGATAGATAGATATATAACTCTGACTCACACACACACACACACATATATATATATGGAACTCTGACTAACACACACAAAATAACAAAAATGAAAAACCCACAACTATAAACAAAGTGGGAAAACATTCTTTTCAAGCACATGAGAGATATTTTCATAAACAAACTACAGATAAGGTCACTAGACCACAAGATAAATTCCATAGACTGGCTATAATATTGACTATATTCTCTGGTCAAAATGAAATTAATAAAGGACCAGATTTTCAAAATTCCAAATTATATATTGCTAAATAAATCTTGGACTAAAAAGGGAACAATGAAATGCTTAAAACTAAATGGTAATAAAACAACTGCTGTCCAAATTTATTTGACACAGCTAAGACAACACATAAAGAGATAAATATGGCTTTAAATTTCACTGACCAGGAAATAAGACAAGTTAAAAACCACAAGTTAAAAATTCAACTCAAGAAGTTAGGTAAATAGCAACATGGAAATCCAAAGAAACATGATTGAAAGAAATAATAAAGACAAAAATAGAAAATTTATCCTATTTTTAAAAATCAATGGAAGTATTAAGAAAATTAAAAGGTGGTTTTTAAAAAGATTAATAAGACATCTGAAAAAATTAGTCAATAATATGGGAGTATATGAAAATAAAATAGTATGGAAAAATGAGAAATAATCACAGATAAAACAGAAATATTTCAAATGATAAATGGAATTTGTGAAAAATTATATACTAATATATATGAAAACCTATACAGATAAAACTATTATTTAAAATTATTAAAAAATAAAAAATCATTAAAAAATCAAAGTTGGAACAGAAAAAGCATAAACCATTTTATTCATTCAATAAATGTAAGAATTGAAAAGTTCAAATAAAATGGAAACTAAATAAATCAAAAAGTGTATTGAAAATAATTAACCAGGGTCTAATAGGATTTATCCTGAGACTAAAAGAATAGTTCATCTTCAGAATACCATCACAGTGGTTCTCCACATTAATAGATTAAAGGAGAAAACTACGATTATCTCAAAACTTTTAGGAAAAAAGCATTTAATAAAGTTTAACATCTGCTTATGATTAGTAAATCCAAAACTTTCATTTACTTCATAATGATGTAACCAAAAAACAAATAGAATATAATAGTTAATGAAGAAATTTCAGATGTGTTCTCTTTATGATGTAAAAGACACCTGCTTAAGTCCCAACCAATACTGTGAATAAAAATCAAGCAGCTTAAGAATTAGACTTTAGAGATAATACTGTCATTGCTTGGAGATGATAGTGATGATGCATCTAGAAAACTCTATAGATTTTTTTTAATATTTTATTTATTTACTCATGAGAGACACGGGGCGGGGGGGGGGGGGCGCAGAGACACAGGTGGAGGGAGAAGCAGGCTCCATGCAGGGAGTCCGATGAGGGACTCGATCCCGGGTCTCCAGGATCACACCCTGGGCCCAGGGCAGGCGCCAAACCTCTGAGCCACCCAGGGACCCGAATTTTTTTAACTTCATAAATAATGATAGACTTCAGAAAAAGTTGTGGATACAAGATCACCTTAGAAAAATCTACTCCAGGGATCCCTGGGTGGTGCAGCGGTTTGGCGCCTGCCTTTGGCCCAGGGCGCGATCCTGGAGACCGGGGATCGAATCCCACATAGGGCTCCCGGTGCATGGAGCCTGCTTCTTCCTCTGCCTGTGTCTCTGCGCCTCTCTCTCTCTCTCTGTGGCTATCATAAATAAATAAAAATTAAAAAAAAATTTAAAAAAAGAAAAATCTACTCCAAAAAAAGAAAAAGAAAAATCTTACTCCATATATAACCAAATGGAAATTATAAATAAAAATTAAAAACCAGTCTCAATAAGAACAAAAATTGTAAAATATCCATGGATAACACAAAATATAAAGTAATCTAAGAAGAATATTTTTAAAAAACTAAAAGACATAAAAAATTATCTGAAATGGAAATGTATCCCTTGATATTAGATTGAATAACTTCATATTATAATAGTCAATTGAAAAATAGAAATCCAATGCAGTTTATATTAAAATTTCTTGAATTTTTTTTTTTTAGGAATTCAACAAACTAAACTATAAATGAAAGGAAAAAAGATAATAGCTAAGTCAACTTTGAAAAAGAAAGTAAATTTGTCCTACCACATATTAAGCATACAAGGTCAAAATTATAAAAATAATATAATGTCTCAAGAACAAGAAATCGGCCAATAGAACAAAATAGGTACACCAGAAAAAAAAAAAAAGTTTAGGTATATAAGAAAATATTACAAAGAATTCCTATAAATCAACAAGAAGACAGGGATTCCAGCTAAAGAGTGAGCAATATACCAGAAATTTTATAATCAAGAAAACCCAAAAGGATGGTAGTCTCGTTGTTTTTGGTGGCAAGAAGTTAAAGGAATCAAAGAATGAATAAAAAGTGTAGACACATGGTATGGAATTTTAAAATTCCAAAATCTTTTGGAAGTTCTAGAGACACCTATGGCAGAAAATACCAGAGGATACAGAGAGGAATAAATTATGGATTTCTCTCAAAATCGCAAGAGTGGGAACTATGAAGAGAAGAAACAGAAGATGTATAATGGTACCTTCCATTTAGATCATGTTTAATAAGTATTTCCAGAACACCTCCTCTGTGCCAACTTGTCCCACTACTTCCTTTCATTTTCCTTTCTCTTTAAGGTAAACACACTGGTTTCTCTGTATATGTGAATGTGTTTGTGCACAATTTCTATACAGTAAATAAAAGCTTCTTAAGAATCTTGAGATAGGGCAGCCCTGGTGGCTCAGCGGTTTAGCATCGCCTTCAGTCCAGGGTGTGATCCTGGATACTGGGGATCGAGTCCTGTGTCGGGCTCTCTGCATGGAGCCTGCTTCTCCCTCTGCCTGTGTCTCTGCCTCTCTCTCTCTCTGTCTCTCATGAATAAATAAATAAAATTTAAAAAAAGATCTTGAGATATTTCTTAATTTAGATTTAAAATTATTAATACCAACATTAATATTAACATTTAAAATATGTACACTATGTAGATACACAAATACATATACTCATATATGTATAATATATCCTACTTTGGAAAGCTTTAAATTATTTTACTTAGAAGCATAGGAAGATTTATTAGCATTTTTAAGTATTTAATATAAAGCCAGACCTCGCTGTGAATACTGAACCTAAGGTATATTCAACATATCTACAGAAAGAAGAAAGGGTTTCCAATTTCATACTATAAACAAGGGTTTTATATACAAAATATCTCTTTACTGATATCTTTTTTAGGAACATGTTTGCATTATTTATTCCTCCAACTTCTTTGCAAAGGTGAAACTTTGGTTGTTCAGGTTGTGAACTGCAAAAAGATGCCACATCTAACTGGACACCATTTGTATCATTAATATCTTCATTGTTTCTGAAAAGTTTTTATTATAATTTAACAATTTTATGTGAGAATTTTGAACACTTCTGACAGATGGCAATAAACTCTCCTCTTCCAGCCAAGTAAGTATATTCTGTCGGTTTTCTCAATAATAATCAAGAAAAATATTATATATACTAAATACACAAAATATATACTATAATATTGATGGATATTAAGTGCTTAACTCTAAAAGGGTTAAATTTTGGGGCACCTGGGTGTCTCATTTGGTTAAGTGATTCAACTATTGATTTCAGCTCAGGGTTGTGAGATTGAGCCCCAAGTTGGGCTCCACCCTGGGGCTGGAACCTCTCCTTCTGCCCTTCCCCTACCCCTCTCTCTTTCTCTCTCTTCATCTCTAAAAATAAATATATAAAAAAATTTAGAAGAGTTACATTTTTTTGAAAGCTTCATATTGAGAATATGAAAACTTAACAAAGTAGGAACAAGTGTAGCAATTAAAATACATCGTCCACAACATGGAAACACAAAGTAGAATGGTAGTACCAGGGGCTGGAAGAGAAGCGGAAAGGTATTTATTGTTTAATGGTCTTAGAGTTTCAGTTTTACAAGATGAAGAGTTCTAGATATGGATGGTAGTGATGGTTGCACAACATTGCAAACATATTTAACACTACTGAACTGTAGGCTCAAAATGGTTGAGATGGTAAACTTTCTTATGCATAATTTATCACAATAAAAAAAGGAAAAAAATACCTTGTTGATCCAATATGTCACCTGTCCTGTGCCACTTAATAAAGAGCTGCTGTTCTTAATGTTGCTATTAGTGCTTAGGCTCAATTTGACATTTCAGATTGCTATTTATATATTCAGCCACTCACATATATTCTTTTTTTTTTTTTTTACTCACATATATTCCTAAATGGAGTTGTTGAGCTTGAAAATAAAATTTAAAAGTATTTTAATTATGCCATTAAACATGTAACAATTGAATATGTTTAACTTTAATAATCATAAGTGAATATTATATATTTATAATTCTGCCAATTACTTCTAATTATTTGTTTTTAATGAAAGTTCCACTGGTATAAAAATTAATCACTGTTAGGATCAAGCCAATTACAATTTTATAGATTCTAAGATAAAGTATTTTTCCTGATGTAAAATAGAAAATTTTATATAGAAAATCAGGACCAGAAAACAGAAAATGACAAGATATTAAAGAGGAAAATGAAAAATATTTGTATTACTAAATAAATTTGGGGAAAATAGGTTGAAAGTAAGAAAAATATTTTAGTTAATTTCTATTAGGTAATTTTTAATGTTTCTATTTTTAGAGCTAATAACTTAGAACTACCTCACAAATGGAGTAGAGTATGAATTTCTTAATCATAGTAGTTGAATTTCAAGGAAAACTAGATAAGAAAAAAAGACAAAAATCAATATTCTTTCTGCTCATAGAGCTACATGGCAGTGTAGCTCAAATGTTAAACAGCAGACCCTCTCATTGGCTATTATCCACTTCAAGCATGAAATTTTAATTTTCCAAAAGTTAGAGTAGGTAAGTTTCAGCAACATATTAAACACAAATCAATAAACTCTTTGGAGATTAAAAGAGAGAATAGGCTCAAGTATCGGCAGAAAATTTATCACATTTTCCTGGTAAAACATAGATATGATATCCAAATATCAGAATCCCTGGGTGGCTCAGTGGTTCAGCGCCTGCCTTTAGCCCAGGGCATGATCCTGGGGTCCTGGGATCGAGTCCTGCGTCAGGCTCCCAGCATGGAGCCTGCTTCTCCCTCTGCCTGTGTCTCTGCCTCTCTCTCTCTTTGTCTCTATGTCTATCATGAATAAATAAAATCTTAAAAAAAAGATCTCCAAATATCCATAAAAATAATGGTAATATTCAAAATTGAAATTTAAAATATCTAGCTATTAACGCTGTAGCATAAGAAAGGTAAAAATCATACAGGTGTGTTGGTGTTAACTCTGAGTTGTTTTTTATGATGCAAATAACAAAATTTACCATCTTTGTAATTTTTAGGTGCATAGTTCAATGGTATTAAGTATATTCATATTGTTTTGTAACCATCACCACCATCCATCTTCAGAATTCTTACCATCTTGGAAAGCTGAAACTCTGTACACATTAAACAATAGTTCCCTACTCCCACCAGCCCTGACAACCACCATCTTACTTTCTGTCTCTATGAATTCGACTACTCTGGGTACCTCATAAAAGTGGAATCATACAATACTTGTCTTTTAATGACTGGCTAATTTCTCAAGGCTAATGTTCTCAAGGTTCATCCACATTGTAGCATGTGTCAGAATCTCCATCCTAAGGCTGAACAATATTCCACTGTATGCATATATCACATTTTACTTAGCTAGTTATCCATGGATGAACACTTGAGTTGCTTCTACCTTTTAGCTATTGTGAGTAATGCTGCTATGAACATGCATGTACAGACATCTTTTTAAGATCATTCTTTCAATTCTTTTAGAAATACACCTAGAAATGGAATTGCTGAACTATATGGTCATTCTACATTTAATTTCCACAGTTGCTCTAATATTTTACATTCTCATCAATAATCCACGAGGGTTCCAATTTCTCCATATCCTTACCAACACTTGTTATCAACTGGGTTTTTTTTCCTAGTAGCCAGTCTAATGGGTGTGAGATAGTATCTCATTGTGGTTTTGATTTCCATCTCCCTAATATTTAGTGGTGCTAAACATTTTTTAATGTGCTTATTGGCCATTTCTTTGGAAAAATATCCATTCATGTCCTTTGCCCATTTTTTAATTGGCTGTTTGGGGTTTTTGTTGTTGCTGCCTGGTAGTTCTTTATGTATTCGAGATATTAACCCCTTATCAGATGTAAGATTTGCAAGTATTTTCTTCCATATCATGGGTTGCGTTTTCACTGTCAGTTGTGTCCTTTGAGGAACAGAGGTATTTAATTTTGGTGTATACAATTTATTTTTTCTTTTGTTGCTCATGGTTTTGGTGTCATATTTAAGAAGTCATTGCCAAATGCAAGAACATGAAGATTTTCCACTATGTTTTATTCTAAAAGGTTTATAGTTTTATCTCTTGCATTTATATCTTTGATCCATTTTGAGTTAATTTTTGTACATGGTGTCCAGCTTTATTTCTTTTCTTTTTTGCCTGAAAATATTTGGTTTTCCTAGCATTGTTTGTTGAAAACACTGTTCTTTCCTCACTGAATGGTCTTGAGACCTTCGTCAAAAATTATTTGACCCTATTTGTAAGGGTTTATATCTGAGTTTTTTATTCTATTCCATTGGTTTCTGTGTCTGTTTTTGTGCCAGTACCACATATTTTGATTGTTGTAGCTTTGCAGTAAGTTTCAAAATCAGAAAGCATGAGATGTCCATCCAACTTTGCTCTTTTTAAAGATTGTTTTGATTATCTAGCATCCCTTGAATTTCTATATGAATTTTAAAATGGGCTGATCCATTTTTGCACATTAAACTTCTAGTAGGGGATCAACAACAAAATTACAGGGGCATGATAATGACAATTTCCTTTAGTTAGCAGAAACTGTAAAACATTTTACTATTTTATCAGAATATTGATTCAGAATACCAACTATGAAACCAAAATATTGTAATAGTTAAGTGTATAAAGTAAAAAAAAAAAACACATAAAATTATAGCATATGAAGTGAGCAAAATCTTTTAGAATAAGTTAAGGAATTACAAATATCTAAGTTATTCTTAACATCTATCATAAACATATATTTGCTTCAGCAGCACATATACTAAAACATCTATCATAAACAATGTAAGGAAGACCAGGATTACTGACACAGCATTATGGCTTCTCCAAAATATAAATATTTTTTGAATATTTTGGGATTTTTTTTTCAGTAGAGTAACATGACCACACACACACACACACACACACACACACGTGTGTAGATAATTTCCATAATCAAATCTAGACAAAAATAATCTGTGGGTCCAGGGATACAACAATGCCACAAGTATATGGGAAAAACATAAGAACTTATTTAAAAATATTTTAAAAGTAAAACTTATAAGAAATTCTTTATTCTTTTCTATATATTTTAAAACAATACATGAACAATAAATTTAAAAATCTCCATACCATTCATTTTTTTTATAGCTTCCAAACACTACACAATCAAGTATGGACTTCAGTGGAAGTCTACTGAAGTAAAATATTGATTTAAAACATATCAGAGCACCTGGGTGGCTCAGTGGTTGAGCATCTGCCTTTGGCTCAGGTCATGATTCTGGGGACCTGGAATTGAGTCTTACTTTAGGCTCCCCATAGGGAGCCTGCTTCTCCCTCTGCCTATGTCTGCCTCTCTCTGTGTCTCTCATGAATAAATAAACAAAATCTTTGAAAAAAAAAAACATATTTACCAAGCATAAATTTGAAACTGTTACCAAATACACAACTGGAAAAGAAACTAGAGATGATGCTGTCCTGTCATAAAAATTTCAATCAGAGACAGCAATGAGCAGTATACACTAGAGAATGAGTAGTTTAGAAAACACTCCCATATTTCTTTGTAAATTCATTTGGTCAGGACTAATTTGGCACAATGACAAATTATATACAAGTGGTATAAGAATAAGAATTCAGCGTGCCTAATCCTCTTGCATGTATTAAAAAATATAAAAATTATTCAAGGAAAAATAAAGATAGCTTCATAAAAATATATTATTGATGATGTAGTAGATTCCAGGTTGTGCTGCCAAGAGTCCCCCATCTGCTGGGGTGGGAGCTGTCTGTCAGCCGCCTTCCTGAATTGCTTTTGCTGAAGAGACTTTCCTCATCTGAGGGTATACGTCCTTCCTGGGGCAGCCAACACTCCAACCTCTGATCAACATGGGGGCATAATGGCTGGTCTCCCACCCCAACTCCAAACAACTATGAAGAACCACCCCAGCTCCAGATCCTGATGTGTGGTCAGCTGAGGCCTTATTGCCCAATCCTGCATCCTTCCCTTTCCTTTCCTGTTTTTCCTTCCATTCTTCCAAAGGCATTAATCTTGAGAGTGCTTACCAATAACACTTTCTGCATGTGAATCTGTCTCTCAGACTCTGCTTTCTAGGGACTCCAACCTACAACAGATGCTAAACAAGTTGTCACCTGCTGACATTCACAACAACTTCCAATATAGAAAATACTAGGGGAAAAAACGAGAAAGGGAATTTGATTCTCCTGCAGATCTGATTTTCAACCTACATGAAATACAATATCAGCTTTTCCTTAAAAATATTTTACTTATTTATTTATTTGAGAGGGAGAGAGAGAGAGAGAGAGAAAGAGCACGAGTAGGGGGAGGGGCAGAGCAGGATGCTCAGCACAGGGACCCTGAGATCGTAACCTGAATCAAAGACAGACGTTTAGCTAACTGAGCCACCCAGGTGCCCCCAATATTTTATTTTAAAAGAAAAGTTTAAGAAACTGAAAAAATGTCATGACCTTTTTTATATTCCAGATGACATGAGAAATTTGAAGAATTAGTGAATGTGAACTATTATAACTATATAAAATGTACAATTGAAATTGATAAACATACTAAGGAATGTATACTTATGATAGAAAATATGTAATAAACAACCTGTGTTTTTCTAAAACCTAAACTGATGTCTGTAAAGTCCTACATTGTATTTAAGGCAAGAATTTATCTGACATTGAGTACTTTGCAACTGTCAGGATGTTTAACTTAATCAGCAGATGTAGATACTCAAATCAAAATGCATTCAAAATTATACAAGTTCTACTATAAATTCACAAGAAAGCTGTTAAATCTAGTGACTGTCACTTTAAATATCAGAGCAAGTAAACTCTGAAACTATCATAAGGAATTTTATTTCCATGAAAGCAACATATGCAACTATTTTATAACAAATTGTTAAATCCTAAGGCTTTGAACACCTAATTACTATGACTAGAATAAGCTCGTGTGTAATTATTGGATCTGTGTAATTCATATGTAATAACATTGTTTTAGTTATTATTAATAAATAATGTACCAACTTTTGTGGTATCTTTGGGCCAGTGATGGCCCTGCTAAATTATTATATCTGAGAAATCTTAAGGGGCTAACCAGAAATTCTATGCTGAACCAAGTTTTTAAATTGGTTAAATCTGTAACAATAAAAAAATATTTTCCACTCATTACTACAACTCCCAGCCTTCAATTTTAGATCTGTATCAGACTTTATTCTGATAGAAGTAAGGTAACATCACAAAATTGACACAGATTATTTGTAATGGATTCTTGCTATATGAATCATAGTATCTCTAGATCTTCTATTCATTGAATTATTGTGTATTTAGTCAGTATTGTATTAGGTATCTATTGCTACATAATAAATTGCTCCCCAAATTAGCAGCTTAAATCAACAAGCATCTATTCCCACAGACAGTTTCTGAGGATCAGGATACAGGATATAGGAACACCTTAGCTGGCTAGTTCTGACTCAGAGTCTTTCAGGAAGTCGCAATCAAGCTGGCTGGTCAGCAGTCTACTCAAAACTCAGTTTAGGGTGGAAAATTCAACTCTTCAGCTCACTCACACAGTTGTGGCTGTTCTTTGTCACTTAAGACTCTCCCTAAGGGTTCTCACAACATGGCAGCTGGCTTTCCACAGCTAGGAAAGAAAGAACAAGAGAGCACCCTAAGGCAGCAGTCACAGTATTTTATAACCTAATCTCAGAAGTGATATTATCATCACTTCTGTATTCTACTGGTCACACAAATCAACTCTGGTACCTGTAGAAGAGGACTAACAAGGGTGAGGATGCCCAGAGGCAGGGATCGGTGGGATCCACCTTGGAGAATGGCTTACACAAGTACCTTCTAGTGGGTAAGGAGTGTGCTAGGGGGAAAATATACATGAATCCTTTCTTTATGAAGCTTCCATTTTGAAAGCAAAAATGACTTTAAACAAATAATTTTATTTCTATTATTATAAAGCTTGTCTGAAAGAATGAACTCATGCTGCTATAGGCAAGTAAAATAGCAGAATCACCGAAGGCTTCACTGAGGAAATGTGCCTTCAACTAAGCCCTATAGGATGCATAGGAGTAGCTTGGTGAACAAGCTTTAAAAGCAATATGAGGGATTTAGTTTTGAGGAAGAGATGGTGTTGAAATAAGCTGCAGATTGAGAGGATATAAAGGAAAGCATATACTTTTCTCTTTAGAAAAATATAAGATCAGAAATACGTTTTTTTAATTAAAAATGGAAGTCGGGGGTGGCCTGGGTGGCTCAGTCAGTTAAGTCACCTCAGGTCACCATCTCGGGGTCATGAGATGAGCCCTACATCGGGTTCTGTGCTGGGTGTGGAGCCTACTCAAGATTCTCTCCCTTTGCCCTCCCTACTTGAAAAAAAAATCAGTTTAAATAGCTTGATAACTAGATTTTGAGAGCTGAGAGGTTCAAAGCACCAACAGGTCTGATTTGACTAAACTAATTCTTCTTAAGCTCCTGACACCCAAGAACAAGGTAAGAATTTTCCCAGTGCCAATAAACCTGTTGATTTACTTTCTTATTACACACATTGAGCCCTTGATGTAACTAGTTGTTTAAAATGTTTGTGAAACATTGTTTAATTACTTGAGTCATAAAGGCAACAACCATTGTGAAAATTAATGATGGGTTAAAACCTTTAACTATGGTTGTAAATTGATTCACAAGTAAGCTTAGTAAGCTTTTCCTAAAGGTATGTTACACTCCAAGGCTATAAAGACACAATTTGTAAATAAGTCATTAAAAGAGCTCTCCTATACTTATCCTCCTACTACAGCAGATATATTTAACTAAGGTGATTTCTAAAATCTTTTCTTTTCACAAAAACTGAGATTTGATATAGAGGTAAGATGTGGAAAAATTAAGATTTATAAATCTTAGCAGTTTTTTATATTAAGTGTTGCTGTATTTTTTTTTTTTTTGTGGATTTTTCTGATGCAACTCCTCCCCTAACATGAAAATTCTGCTGTGTGTGTGTGTGTGTGTGTGTGTGTGTGTGTGTGTGTGTAAAGCACTGGGAAACAGCAGGTGTCTTCAAAGCATGGCCCCAGAGCATTAGCAAGCAGCCTCACTTGGGAATCTGTAGAAAATGCAAAATTTCCAGTATGTTTCAAAGCCAATGTGTCTTTGAGGGAAGAGCTGTGCAGCCTGGTCCCAACAAGCAAGGTGATTCTAAGGCACTGAAGTTTAAAAGCCAGTGAGATATGGTATCTCTCATTACTGTCAACCTTTTATCATCACTTCTGCGACTAATCAGGGCCAGTAGCTTCTCTTTTGGGGAGTGTGATTCAGCAGTTCCACTGACTATAACACAATGCACTTCACGGGCTGTTCCCATCCACCCCTCAGAACCACAGGATGTATAAATCAAAAACAGAGATGTGCTGGGACGCCTGGGTGGCTCAGCAGCTGAGCGTCTGCCTTTGGCTCAGAGCATGATCCCAGAGTCCCGGGATCGAGTCCTGCATTGGGCTTTCTGCATGGAGCCTGCTTCTCCCTCTGTCTATGTCTCTGCCTCTCTCTGTGTATGTCTCTCATGAATAAAAAAAAAACAAAAAACAAAAAACAAAAATAGAGATGCGTTAACAACAAAGGATTATGTAGAGATCCCCTAAGCCTTCCACACATGTAGCATTAAATCAAGGAAAGATACCCTTTCTAGCACACCTTGATTTATTTATTTATTTTTTAATTTTTATTTATTTATGATAGTCACAGAGAGAGAAAGAGAGTGAGGCAGAGACATAGGCAGAGGGAGAAGCAGGCTCCATGCACCGGAAGCCCGATGTGGGATTCGATCCCGGGTCTCCAGGATCGCGCCCTGGGCCAAAGGCAGGCGCCAAACCGCTGCGCCACCCAGGGATCCCACACACCTTGATTTAATCAGTATTTTTAGTCTTGGAAGAGAGGAAGACAAGGTGCAGAAGAGAATTGTCTGGATTGGCAGTCAAGTGCTCTGCACAGACTTTAAGTGTGAATTTGATGTTATAAAATGAGATGACCCTGTATGACCACCTCTACAGGCCTGGATTTCCTCATCTGTAAAATGAAAGTCCAAGTACTGAGTGACCTTTAGTTTTCCACAAATTATACCCTTTTAAAAAAATTTTTAAAGAATTTATTCATCAGAGACACAGAGAAAGAGAGAGTCAGAGACACAGGCAGAGGGAGAAGCAGGCTCCATGCAGGGAGCCTGATGTGGGACTGGATCCTGGGTCTCCAGGATCAGGCCCTGAGCTGAAGTTTGTGCTAAACCGCTGAGCCACCCGGGGTGCCCAGGACTTCAATTTTAAAGAGATGTTTTTTTTTTTTTTTTTTTTTATTATGTTTTTAGGCTATAGGTTGAATTAGAATTAAGGACCATCCAGCATTGATCCTTTAAGTTTCAATATATAAACTTAAACCTAACAAAATCATAATTATGTTTGGTGACAGCAAAGTGACTTTATTCTGACTACCTTCACCAGCATTTGAAAATTTATTGCATCTTCTATGGTGACATACAGGTATTAGAGTGATCCACATCCTGATTTGCTCCCACTTTCCCAGAAGTCCTGAGTCTTAGAATAGGTGGTCATCCTACCGGTATGTATGACTAATGAGTAACATGATCCTAAGGTTTATAATTAAAAGTCCACTTCTATTTTTTTTTAATTCCAATTGGCTAAGTGGGTTCATTCATTTGTCCCTTGGTTTAGTAGACTTTAGACAAGATAGAATGGAAATTTAAAACACTGTGACTCTAAGGACTGGTTTTGTAATTCTTCTTGCTCATAGTCTTTGATTTCAATCAGAAAGTAACACCCAGGGAGAAAGGAAGAGAGACAGACCGGAACACCTGGCCTGCATGCAGAACATCCCAGCAGCTTGGCCTCATGCACTGGGGGAGTTTGCTGTCAGGGGAGGGAGATGAGGGAACCACAGCTATCAGAAGTAGAGGTGGTACTTGGACCAGTGCATCTTGGATGGCCTACTTGAAGTTTTTATTTCTTAACTGAGGTACTGATACCCAGATGCTCCAAACACTGACCTCAGCAGCAAAATTTTCAATTCCCTTAGGTGAGGGTGACCATATTATCACAGTCAACTGTCCATTCATAGGTTTTGTCTTGGCACATGGTAGCATATTTATCTCTACTTTTGGTAGTTTCTAAAAGTGAGTATATATTTCTTTTCCATATACTCTGACCATATAAATAACTTCATACATTCAATTTTTAATTATTCATAATCTTCAGAGACTATATTCAACCCTCATAATTAAACCTTTTAAACCAATAGGATCATTATATAGCTTTGTGAATAGCTGGAGGAAATCCTGAGAGTGGGTAATTTCTTTACAAGCTGCATTTCCTCGTAGCACTATACCAAATGTGGAATATTTTTAGTGAGGTACTGCTTCAGTTATGATAATTTGATGAATCATCTGATTTAAACTTGGCATGATAACTGATAACCAGCATGGTAGAAATGACATTTAGTTCAGAGGATCTGAGTTTTTGTGATTTTTCAGGTCATTTAGCTAGTTGACATTGGCAAGTCATTTCACCTCTCTGTGTTTCAGCCTATCATATATAAAATGGTGAAATTAATCTTTGCTTTTGTACCTGGATATTAAATATGGGCTGAAGGCAGTATATATAATAGCAACTGTATAACACTGGGAAATTATCAAAACTTAGAATGATTCAAAGCAATGAAATTAAGATTCTTTTGTATTGCTTTTAGGAATATAGAAGTCCTGATCTTTTAGAAGGCAAACACATGTAATATTTGATGGATATTCCAAAGTTTAGTTAATTGACTCTCCTTTCAAAATCATTCCTACAGCAATGAAATTACATTGACAACTTAGACCGACACTCTGTTATAGGATCTCTTCTAGATAGAAAGGAAAAACACTGCTGCTGGTGTCCATCCACTCCATTCTGGTTCATTGTTTTTTTGGTTTGGTTGGTTAGTTGATTGGTTGGTCCATTCTTCAATTCTTCTCCAAGGCAGTGCCTATAGTTTGACCCAGGAGATGTCAAACTTTGCACTCTAATTTAATGAGACTGTGGTATATGTGGGAGAATTTCACAAAATTAAAATCTCATTGGTCTGCCCCTGCCTCGTTTTCAGCACTGCCATATTTTCAGCCTTTAATAATTTAATTACTATCTCTGTTTCAGGTTAAAGCATCCATTTGATGGTGCAGCTATCTGTGGGTTTTCACTAGGTAGGCGTGAGACTTTCCTAAGCACTTACTCACACTACGGTTTACTCTCTGCTACAATGGAACTAAGCCTTAGATTAACAGTAGGTTCAGGAGGTTTTCTCACAACCTAGATATGGAAAACTAGGACTTGAAAAGTTTCTCTAGGGAACTGGACTGGGTAGGGAATGGGTAAATACTCAGGAATGTATAGCTGATGACCCCTCAAGAACCATGGCAACTTTGGCGATCTCTGGCACCATATAATCTATTCCTGATTACCTTCTGTCCTGTGTGTCTCCACTCATGATTCACATTCCAGGCAGAGGATATGTAAGTGCCTAGCTGGGGTCACATGGTCAACGACGTGGTGACAGAGGTGTAGGACTGGGGAGAGCAGCTCTGCAGGAATTACAGGGGGTTAGGGAGGCTCTGTTACTTGACCTGGGATAAGGTGGAGATGGTCTGTCAAGCTTCACATGCTCATTTCCTATCCTCAGTTTCTCTGTTTAACATGAGACAAGAGACAAGCATGCCTTGTAAAGAAAACCCTCCTGGGCAATTCAAGATCCCAAATCTTAGTTATGAACCATAGTCTTGACTGGAGAAAGTTCTTATTTCCTTCATGGATTCTTAATTTTGGTAGGAAAAGCAAAAGAGGAAAACTTTATTTGGGGATTTCAGAAAAAATACTTAAGAGCTTTCTTTACAGAACACAGAGGCTAAGACAGAAGAATGTTAAAATGCAGAAAAATTTGGAGGGGAGAACTATTGAGGATGTCAACACTAGATTGTATCCATTTCCACATTAAAATAAGAAGGGAATCTTCAGTTGGAATGGAGGTATGATGAGGTGAGTGGAGAAAATTTGTGAAACTTACTGTTTTCAACTAGGAAAAGTCATTAAACCATGTCTAAGAGTTAAGATGGATTGAACAACTAAATTTAGAAGCATACATTTTAATGGGCCTAATTATCTGTAGGCATCTAGTGGTTAGTTAAAATCTGGGATTTGTGTTTGAAATAATTTCTGTTTACTTTGTTTCTGATTACAAAATTAGTATGTGTTCACTCTAAGAAATTTAGAAAGTGCAGACAAAAACAGGGGAAAAAAGAAAAATCTTAAAACCAAGAAGTAACTATCCTTACCATTTTGCTGTGTATCCTTTCAAGATTTTTTCTATGCATATATTAAGATTTTAAATATCTATGTTTATCTTTCAATGTAACAATTGCATGTCTGTTGTCAAAAAATTTGAACATACCAAAACACATATAGAATAAAATAGCACTCATAATCACTTAATGCATACCTGTATGCCTGATATGCTTTCTCAAGTAAAAATAGGATTATAGCATATTCTGCTTTGTAATCTGCTTTTCCCACTTAAAGATACCATCTCACTTTATAAAATATTATTCCATTTTGATGCCAATAGTTTTCAACCAGAGGAAATTTTGCTCAGAAGACATTTGGCAATATTTCAGATTTTTTTTTTTTGATGTCACAAATGGGGGCAAGGATAGAGGCCAAGGATGCTGCTCAACATCCTGCAATGCACAGGGTAATCCTGCCTCCATAACATGAAAAGAATCACTCACACGAAGTGAACATAATGCTGAGGTTTAAAAATCCTGCCCTATTCTCCTTGGTCTCCTCTCTCTGAGGGTCTAATATTTTAGGAATATTTCAGTTACAGTGGCAAACAGGATCCTTATAATTCCAACCCATCTTGAAAACACTGCCAAGTATCCTTTCTTCCAATCAAAGAGCAAACTTTGCAGGGATGCTGTAGGGTGGGGGTGGCAAAGCCTCCAAAATCTCTATAGCACAGGTTTATTTACAGTGAGAAGCATGTGAATTTCTGGAAGGACCAACAGGTCTGCAGCTTCTGAGATGTTCTCGAACTTTGATGCTCACATTGACAAACATTGCTGACACTAGAAACCCTTCTATTGTTTCCCATTTTGATTCCACTCAGGATTTCACCCAGTCTTTGTTTCTGTACAACTCATTCGTCCCATCGATTTCCATTGAGCTCCAAGGATGTGTGAAGACCCACTTTCTTGTAGGTGTGCCAAGAAGGGCTGAGGTCCTAGAATTCCTTCCCTGGGCTGTCATTTCTCAGTGATAACCCTGAATTTCAGGTGGTTTTCTTCCGAACACTTTCTTTCTCTCTTCACACTATACCCTGGGACCCAAACTTTGCAAAGAATTAACAAGTTTACTTGTCATTATTTCTTTAGCTGATAGAAGTGTATCGATTTAACTCTTTTTATTAAATGCAAAATTGTTTTTTCATTTGAGTCCTCTTATTTCTGAGAGGCCATTAGTTTGTTGTTATTGCATGATATTCCTCATCAATGTTAATGGCAAAGTAGAATTCCATTATACATTTGGATTAAAATATAATAAGTCCCTTATTAGTAAAGATACTAGACTTCAGTCTTTTCACTGTTATAAGTGACATTTTGACAAGCATCTCTGTCATCATACCTTTATGTAATGTCTGATTACTTTTCTGTGATAAGTTTCTAAAGTGGAATTACTGATTCAAATGTTTTGCCCATTTTTAATTATAGTTGTGACAATACACAGCATAGTTATATAATGTACAGTGTAATTATAAGAATATATTGACAGTTTAACAATATACAGACCCATCTAACTTGTGTAAAAGTTCTTCCTTCCCCATGGCCTCCCCTACTCTTGAGTTTCATCCACTGTTTAAATCTTCACAAATCTATTAGGTGAAAAAAATTATTTGATTGCTAGTGTGGATGGATGTGCATAGTTTCAATGTTCATGACCATTTGTATTTTTTGTGAAGTTTTACATTTTTTTTCCAAGTTGGTATTTAATTTTTAATTTATAAGACTTTGCCTTATCTAGAAATAGATACTGCAAATATTTTATAGAAATTATTTTTAAATTTTATTTTATGGTATGTTTTTTCATTATCTACCAATATTTTATAGTTTCTAGACTTTGTATAATAATTAGAGTGTTCCTACTCTACCAATTTCACCTGTAAATTTTTGGGAGTGGGGTGTGATATAGAGTTTAGGTATAGCTTTAACCTTTTGGTTTTGTTTGTCTTTGGTTTGTCTTGCCTGTTTTGTTGGGGGTGTTTTTCATTCCTTGTTTTTTATGACTGCCATTTGTCTCTGTATAGTTTTTGGAACACTTTGATTTTCCTCATTTATTCTAAATGACCCTTTCTCTACCACTTGATGTGTCTAAATACTGTTCCAGCTAGCATGTCATATGATAGGCAAGTCTTTCTTCATTACTCTTCTCTTTCATTACTTCATATATTTCATTTTCTCCAAGTATCTTTCCTGAAAACCAAAAGCAAAGCCAAACAAACCAAAGACCTTCCACTGATTTCTCTTAAAAGTTCATATTTTGATAAATTTAATGGGAAATTGCTATCTTCACAGTATTGAGTTTTCTTAAACAATGCTTCTATTTAAATATTATAAGCAGTTATTTAAAAGTCACCATGATTATATAATATATTTATTATTTAAGTAGAATAGGGAAGTGATGGTGGGCAAAATATTCTCACATGTGTGAGATGTGCTCTCCCCACCCCCAGGCTTCCGTCTCCTTTTCTCTGAGTGCTTTCCATGACAAATCTCTAGCATACATTCATTCGCAGCAAGCTCTGCTTCTGGGCAACCCAGACCTAGCCAGTAACTTCCCCCATGGAGAAAGAGTTAAGGAGTTGAAAAGGTAATTAACAGTACATAAACTTCAAATTACCAATAACCAGTCAGTGACCAATAACTCAATAAACAAAAATATATACTATACTTCACTACTGTTCTTTGGAAATGCAACTTAAAACCACTCTGAGGTATCATTATAAAGCCACTAGATGATGAACACCAGTAAGTATAAAAAGGTAGGAACTCTCTCTCTCTCAATGTGTAGTCAGTAACGCTGAACATTGATACAACCATTTGAGAAAAGAGTTTAGCATTACTCAGAAAAGTAAAAATATCCACATCCCATAACCCTGCAATCCAGCATAGGCATGTATGTACAAAGACGCTTGCATGTCTAAATCAGGAGATGCACTCAAAATATCCATGGCAGCATTATTTGCAATAGCCAAATACTGGAAACTATCCATATGTTCACTTATCTAGAATAGATAAGTAAATAGTAGTATATTCACACAATAGAATATTCCCCAGCAATGAAAATGAATGAACTACAACCATGTGCAATAATATGAACACATTCCACTACCATAATGTTTTACAAAAGAAAAGAGAAAGGAATACATATGGCAAATTGAGATAAAGTTTTAAAACATGAAAAACTTAATAGTATTTTTAGGAATATATATATAGGTGATAACAAAGAAAAGCAAAAGAACAAATATCACAAAAGGTAGCATAATGGTTATTCTTAGGGCAGAAAGGGAAATGCACTCAAGGACAGTCTCAGAGCTGGTAGATTATTGGTAATATTCTCACTTTTAGCGATGGCAATATGTGTATTCATTATTATTCTTTAAAGGTCATATATATTTTATATGCTTTCCTGTACATGTGTTAGATTTCACAGTTTTTACTGAGAAAATGAAAGTATCCAACCCACCACAGTCTTCCCCAAGCAGCTCATCAGATGTGAGGCATCTGTTCCATCCACCTTCTTCTTCACACATGGAGTCAGACTTTTCAATCTTATATAAAAGAAGGAACAATACCAAAAATAATTAATGCAAAATTCCTTGGGTAGTGCATGTATGATTCAAAGAAAGTCAGTGGGAAGGGGGCTCAACCCCCCCCCCAAAGAAATGATCTCCTCAGCCCATAAATTCCCCAGATTTGGGGCACACAAGATACTGTAAGTAGGATTACTCCCTCTCAGTGTAACGGTTGTGAGGGCTCTAGATTCAGGTAAATCAGTCACTCCATTGTATAGCTTCTGGGGGTGCCCTCAGGGACCCAAAGAAGATCTCTGAGAGTTCAAAAATCTGCTTCCTTTAGAGGCAAATTTCACATCTTAAACATCTTCTGTCAGGTAAATTTATTCATGGCTTCAACCAGATAGAATAATCCCAAATATTTTTCACTTTCGATATACATGAATAAAAGATATGTTATCTTACTTGAGATTTCTTAATCGCAAGCAACAGAAACTGCCTCTGGTTTATAAAAGGAGTTTATGAAAAAGTACTGAGCATCTCCCAGAATCCTTGAGATTGAGACCATATGAGACCATATGAGAGAAATGGAGACCATATCAAAGCTAAGTTTCCAGGATCAATGTCCCAAACCCTGCAGCACAGCTGGTCTGATGAGGAATTGAGGGCCACTGCTGTTGCATCCTGTCAATGCCACTTGCAGGACAGAATTTCAGGCTTGCAATTGTGGCCGCTCCAAAAGCTGGAGGCCTCTGCTCTTAACATAGTGGGGTCCATATGGCACTTCCTTCTCAGGTTGCTCAATCCCAAATTGAGGTTTCCTATTCACTGTGTCTGACCAATAGAATTTAGGTCACTAGTTCTAGGTACAAGAGGAGCTGAGAAGGAATTTTCTAGATTCTACCAATGTACGGGGCAGCCAGAAATCATGAACGATGTCTACTTGATGGTAGACATCCATGCTCTTTTGCTTAAAAAACTTTCTGTCTGGTATAACTTATGGAATAACAAAAATTCAGTTACTGCCAATTTCTAAGTACATGATTGATGATATTTTTAACTATCCAGAAAAAGCATGAAATTTCACCATCTGTTTTGCTCTTTTGTCCCTTGTGGGCAATAAATTTTCCAGAGTCCCCATGATTCAGAGGAGACAGAGGTGGGGTCTTTTTCTGAGTCTGTACGCATACTTTATATACTTTTCCGTATTACCCAGAAGGGGTTGAGTAACCAGCATTGTTCAGTTGAACCCTTTGGAAGGAAGTAATCAGCATATAAGAATAAGAGCCTTGCAGTGGTGAGAATCCACCTTGAGGAGGTTCTGAAATCCTGGAGGCTCGAGGTGAGTGCTGGTAGAGAATGGTCTCAGGCTGGATTAGATGCCAACTTCATGGCTAGCAGCCACACCGCTCCCTCACAAGCTGCTGTGTTTTGAAGCTATCTTGTAAGAATTTCTGCCTTGTTGGAGAGGGATTTAAGAGTGTAAAAGACAAACTCCTTTTTTTTTCTATCCCAGTTTGTAATTTGAGACATTTGCTTTCTACACTGGGATTTTTGGCTTCAGAGGACACCATCTCCACATGATCCATTTTTACATAGGAATCAAAGCTACCTGGTGGGAGCAAGGGGGAGGTCAGAGGCAGAAGGAAGGGAGGAGAAATTATTTGCTGGGATTTTCTTTTTTTTTTTTTTTTTTTTACTTTGAACAACTTAAAGCAGTTTCTCCACTTGGTATATTATTACTCCATTACTTTTTTACCTTAGAAGTTGCAGCTCAGAGGTTATCCATCAATCGAAGTCTTAAAAATGTTTTCATAATAGAGCTTGAGCTACATGGGACAAATATTGCTTTATTTTCTACTTTAACTTTTAAAGCACTTAATGAAAAAGCTTTGAGTTTTGTTAGTGTCTGACACTCTGTAGTATCTGATTTATAGTGGTTGGGTCAAGGTAAGCTTAAATGGATGGTTGAGGGTACTTATGGGATGGACAAGGCTTCAGATGCAGGCTACAGCACTGGGATGGAGATTAATGAATGGCTGGATACAGTAAGGGATACAGGCTGATGGAGCTAGTGTTGAGAGCACATATGGAGATACCCTGCTGCTCATTTTCCTGAGACAATCTCTCCCTCTCCTCTTTTCAGAACATTGAGATGGAATGTTAGTCAGTGTTTATTGCATGTCACAGGAAGTAGAAGACTTGAAGACTTCATTAAAACATCAGAACTACCTCCCCCTTATGTTCTCAAAAAATGCATTGAGTCATACAGGTTCCAAAGAGAAATGAGAAAATGTGTTACCTAAAGAGATTATCCATGAAATAAGAGTTGGGAGTTAGTAGAAGCTTCTGCTCTGGACAATTTTAAGGGGATGCAGCTACCAAATGAACTAATAAATTGATGAGTAGAATGTGAAGAGTTCAAAAATAGATCCTGTAATATATCTATCTATCTATCTATATATCTATATATTTATCTATCTATCTATCTATCACCTGGGAATTTTATATATGATAAAGCCACCATTCCAATGAATTGGGAAATAATGGATGTTTTAGTTAATTCAGTTGACCTATCCATATGGAAGAAATAAAAGTATACCCCTTCCTTACACCATATGTAAACAAAGTGTAAATGTAAATTTGAATATGTAAGTGTAAAATGTAAATGTAAACAGACTGAAGATCTGATGTTTTTAATATAAAAGTATAAGAGGAAAGTATAGAAGACTACATGAATAATTTAAGGGTGGTTGAGGAACATTTTAAGTAACACAAAAAACTAGATATAGAAGAAGTTGACCAATGTACATCAAAATGAAAAATTGTGTAGCAAAGATGCAAAAAATAAGTCTTTTTTTAAAATGCTAGACTGGGAGAAATTACTTGCCATCCATATGATCAATATCTCTGGCACATTAAAAGCTATAACATACTAATAAATAAAATACAAAAATTAGTAAAATATATGCAATATAAATAGTGATGAAACCTATGAGAAAATGCTCAATCTCACTCCAATTTGGAAAATTAAAACAAGTACAACTTTCACAAGGAAATAAAGAAAGTTATGGCTTTTTTTAAAAAAAAAACTATATTTGTGGTATTAGATATTTTCAAGAAAGAAAGGAAGGACCTACTTATAGGCATATATATGTGTTTTAGAAGATATACATCAAGATGTTTAATTACTTCAGGGCTAGAGAAAGATACTGAGTCAAAAGAAAAGAAATTTATTTTCTCTTTTCATATATCTTTGTGGTGTTTTATTTGCCCTGATGAGAAATTATTAATTTTTGGATTAAAAAATAATCTAACAATGAAGCACTATCTTAAAATTTAATGGGTGATTGACTATTGTGATGGATTATGACAAATAAGGACTCAAGAGAAAACTCCAGACTCTGGTCTGGCCAGTTGATCAACTATGTTATGCCATTCATTGAGATAAAGACATTTCCCCTGAATGTTTTCACATAATAAATTCTTGTTTGTTTATATCAAAGCTATATATCAATCTACAAGCTGAGATTCAAGAAATATTACCTATTCTCTTTCAAACCAAAGTAATTTTGATCCTGAGTTCTTCTATCACATGCTGTTGAAGCATTCTGGATCTGTGATAATTGAGCCCTATCTCCATGTAAGTCTCATCAGACACCTGGAAAATAACAGGTTGGCCAGAACTGTAAGTGTGGGAAAGGAGACCTGAACTTGAAGACAGAAGATCACCTTGGGCGTCTTGATGCAACTCTTTGAACTTTGGTTTCCTCATCTATAAAATAGGATTGATATCATTTGTCCTTCGTGGCTCACAGAAGTGTCATGGGATCACTACTTTAAAAAAAAAAAAAAGATTTTATTTATTTATTTGAGAAGGGGGTAGATAGAGCACAGAGGGAGAGTGTGAGGGAGAAGCAGACTCCCTACTGAGCAGGGAGGCTGATATGGGACTCTATCCCAGGACCCTGAGATTATGACCTGAGCTGAAAGTAACCAACTGAGCCACCCAGGGGGCCCCAAGATCACTGCTTTTTAACTCAAAGCCTGGTACCTTCATGAGCTTGTTAAAAATGACCCACTCTGAAGCCCATAGTGATCTAGGATTTGGTTAAATGACTTGCCAAATGGACTGTTAGAAGAAGAAAGACAGGTCTTTGAGAGGATAACATATTTACAATTAAGAGTTTTTGAGAATTGGACAGATATGAAGGAGAAAGAAGATAAGGGTAATTTGGAATTCAGGTATCAGAATATTAAGTCATGAGAAGTCTCAACAGACCTTCTCTAGCACTAAAATTTCTTATTATCTAGGTCAATGCTTCCTCCAACAAAACTGCTGCAAGGAATGTCTTATTCTTAAAGAAGAAAAAAATATAAATAAAATGATCTTGATTTTTTTTTTTTTTTTTTTGCTTGCCACATAGAAATTCTTGCAAAATTACTGAAGACTTCATTTAAAATTTCTTGGATAAAAAATAAAATAAAATAAAATAAAATAAAATAAAATTTCTTGGATAGCTCTTTAGAGAGATGTTTATCATTTGAATCCTTCTCTGTAAAGTCTAAGAAAACAAATGATTTATTGATTTATGAAATGTTCAATGAATGTCTGTAATATCAATGGTTGTGTTTATAGCCATAATTCAGTACAATTTCCCTGGTCTCAGTGAGCATTTTCTGGACTATGGGTACCTGGTACTGACCGTATTTGAGGAGTGCTTTGTTTGCTCTGTAGTATGATGTCAAGGAAGGTTTATATGTTGGTTAGGAAATACGAACCCTGATTTTATCCTAAACTGGCCAACCATTAGCTGTGATCATCAGACCAGTGATTGTCTGTAGGTCTTTGCTTACCCTTATGGTAAATAAGGCAATTCTACAACCTGGAATTTAGAACATTATCTTTTTCTGTAATATGATAATAGAAGGTACCAGCTGCTGGATGAATTTTTACTTTTAAGTTGATTGTCTAGTTTCACTTTTTCTTTCTGAGCAACTTGCAATTTATGCATATTATAGTTTGACTTCGGTATCACTGAAATGTAATTAGGTATTGTCTGTGTTAGGAAATTATTGCTTGAAAACTGAAATTAAACCAATTATAACAATGATTGACATTTACTCTTATTAGTAATGATTAACAATGAGGATAGCTAAAACAGGATTTAGGTTATATAGACATTCTAACTGACAAATTGTAACCTCTTTTGATGCTCCCACCATTCAATGTGACCCACTAGTGCAGGGGTCCATAAACTATGCCACCTAATTTTGTAAACAAAGTTTTATTGGAACACAGCCACATTCATTTCCTTACATATTGTTTATAGCTGCACTTAGGCAACATCAACAAACTTGAATAATTGAGCCAGAGCCCACTAAGCCTAAAATAGTTACTATAGGGCTGTTTACCAAAAAAGTTTGCCAATCCCTGTACTAATGGGTCTCTCATCTTAGTTGGAAGGTCAGCTTTACAGAGAGAAGTCTGTATCCTTTTGGCTGACATTTAGGGCCCAACTTACCTAAACAAGGGACTTTCCATTTTCCTCTCCCATGAAGCCTCTATTCCAACCAAGATAGTCCAGTCTCTTTTCTACTTCTTGCAGATAAAATGTTCTCCCTCCTACCTTTCCCCAGCCCCAGAATATAGTTAGTTAGTAAAGTGGCCCTAAATGATTCATAGTGATGTAAAATCCTTGCTTTTGAAAGTGTGCGTTCACACAGATGGACATCAGCTGGGTGTTTGCTAGAATTACAGAATCTCAGGCCACAACCCAGACCAACTGAATCAGAATCTGTATTTTAACAAGATCCTCAGATGAATTGAAACACTGATCTCTAGATTAGTGCTATCCAATAGAGCTTTCTAGAATAATGGAAATGTTCCCCCTCTGCAAAGTCCAATATATAGCTACTAGCCGCCACATGTGAATATGGATATCAAGCAATTATGGCTAATGCAATTCAGATTCAATTTTTAATTTGATTTAATTTTAATTAATTTAAGTTTATAAAGTCACATTCAGCTTCTGGACTACATATTTTAGAGTACAGGTCTAAATTGTGCTTTCAGAAAAAAAAATCCTAGGTGGGACACTTACAGTTCACTCCCATAAGCTTCCAAAGTCACCTGGGGCATTCCAACATTGGTCTGAGCCTGGAAAACAATATACCTTATGGGACATCCAGCAGGATCCCTATGGGGTTATATGGCTAGAGAGCTATATGTCCTCAAAAACTTGAGATAGGGAGGGACATTGACTATGAGTGGTAACTCAAGGGCCAAATCCTCCCAAGGTAACTGTTGGTCCCAGGTATAGCTGAGACATGGGGAGGATTGGGTCTAAGGATCGATCCTAGGAGGGGGGTGAGGCAATACCTCTATCAAGCGGGTGTATCCAACTGAGAGAGCTAGGCCACAGTCAAACTCTTATAGGTTCAGGCCTGACTCTCCTCTTATCCAAACCACACAGCCCTAAGGACCAGGAGGCCCCAACCACAATGATATTTAGAGGCCATCTTCTGCAATAGTCTTATACATTATAGCTGAGGACCTTACACGGTGAGGAAGTTACACAAGGGTGTGCAGGTAGTCAATGGCAAAGTGAGGGGTGGACCTCCCATCTTTGTACAATCTCACAAGGCAGTGTTTCCAACTGAAGACAGGGCGCCCTCTCTGCCCAAACTGGCTCAGAGTTTATGTCCTCCCTGAGAGTGAGATCGTGACTTACACTTTCTCTCCAGTACCCAGAGGCTCATCCCTTATGTTCATGGTCTGGAAGCTGCTACTGAAGAAAGCTGAGGCATGCTCTGAGGTGCCTGATTCTTATCTCTCTTGGCTCAAATGTCATTTCCCAGAAGAGCTCTGCCTGCCATCAGCCTAATATATTCATTTACTAGGGCTTACTTAACAAATTATCACAAACCTCTTGGCTTAAAACAACAAAAATGTATTCTCTTGTGGTTCTGGAGGCCAAAAGTCTGAAGTGAAAGCCTGTGCTCCTCCTGAAGTCTCAAAGGGGAAACCTCCCTTGCTTCACCCAGCTTCCACTGGCTCCTGGTATTCCCTGATTTGTGACAACATAACTCCAAACTCTGCCTTCTTCCCTTTGTTCCTCTGGGTTTTCTTCTTTTCCATCGCTTAAAGGACATCTATTGTCATTGTTTTTAAGACCCACCCTAATCCAAGACGGTCTCATCTTGAGATCTTTACCTTACTTACATCTGTAATGACCCTATTTCCAAATAAGGGCATACTCACAAGTACCAGAGTTTAGGATTTGGACATGTCTTTTGGGGGCCACTATTCAATCCACTGTATCCTATTTCCAGGTTTCTTTCCAGAAAGGCTCAGTGCCTTTCTTTCTGTAAGTTTCAGTGTCTTCCTCTCCTGGCATTGTTCTACTTGTCTTCCAAACATCCTGCAGGGGCTCAACAAAGCTTATTCCTTGAAGCAGGGGAGGAAGAGTCCCTGAAAGAACTCTGAATGATAGGGCTTCACTTTAGCTATGTGCCCTGGAGGCATGAAAACCTCTGGGGTGCTGTCCCTTTTCTCCTGGCCTTGCCTCTATGATTTAACTTTCTATGGCTTGTAGGAAGGACATCTTCAATTGTCCTATCAGTTTGGTCCCAGTCCTACAGTCCTCACTCAGATTGCTCCTATACCCAACAGGAGAATGCCTAAAGGCTGCCTCACATTCACCAATATATTAGATGTTCTCCCATTGTCTCCCACCTGCAAACTCTCCATTAAAACTGAATCTCCAGCCTAGAAGAGGGATAGGTCCGGGTCAGGTACATATAGATCATGACTGGGCAGGATTTAGATACTTGGCCTGGGGAAATATCCATAGATGAGGATGAGTCAGAGTCTTTCCAAGGAAATAAAGCTAAGAAGCCTGGAGACTGTGCAGATTGGGTAGAGATGTGTGGGCGCTCCTGCTGGCTATGAGGTCTTACACATTCTGAATCGGTGATCATGTTGGGTGACAGCCATGTTGGGCTGTGTGCAAGCAAAGGAAGGTTGCCCAAACCAGGGCTGAGATACAAAGAGCTATAGACATGAGACCACTCAGTCTGAGAGTGTCTGAATGATAGAGAAGGTGAGACAGTGAGAGCAAGAGTTAGAGAGATACCTAATAGCTTTTCACTTTATTCCCTTCCTGTACTTTGTTTTTGAATGTATCTATTATTTTACTATAAACTCCTTTTAATTCAGACAAGCTTGAGTAGGATTTTGTCCTTTTTAACCAACAAACAACCAAAAACATTTCTGGTTTATCATCTGTTAACTTGTAAAGACAAGCCCAGTATGAAGAATATCTTATAAGAAAGAGGCATTCAATTAATTGTTATTGAAAGAACAAACAAACAAAAAGAAAAGGGGGGGGGAATCCGATGAGCAAACTGTTCCTGGCCCATTGTAATTTAACAAATTGGCATCATGATTTATAAATTAATTGCTTGTGAGTTTTGTCAATACAAATTATACTTCCCCTCAAGAGCCTCATCATCTGTGGATGAGTTGATAAAGTTGTGTTTCTGAATCTGAAATTTGAGGTGACAGCCACAACAATCACAGGAACTTGATTAAGCATCTTGGCGGCTCTGCACATTCTTACTACATCTGCTATAGGAGGCTCTGCCAAAGACAGAAAATGAAAATGGGAAGGACAGAAAAATAGAATAGTGCTCAATCTTAGATGAAACTGACCTACCTGAGGCTCAGATTCAGATGTTTACATTTGGGTAATTATTTGTATTTTGAGAATACCATAGGGATAAGTTGGCCCATGATAATATTTTGCATGTTCAACATCCTCTTCTCCCCCCAGAAGAAGAGAGATTCAAAGGAAATAGTCAACCACAGTAATGGTAGGTACAAAACAGTTTATATTATCCATGTTTTATGGAAGAGATTGAATGTCAGAGAAAAATGGTAAAAAATATTTTGTTTTCTATGAAGTTAAGATGCATGTGGAGAAAACTTAAATGTCACCTTTTTTGCCCTGTTTTCAAAGTTCACATATTAGACAAGCTGGGGGGAAGATGGCTTGATACTTCGGTGCCAGACTCTTCAATGTGACATTATGTAACCAAGTAAGATACATTAAGCTTTCCATCACCGCAAACGTGTAAAACTTCAGAGAATTTGCTAAGCCTTAAATAAATCTTCTATTTTTAGCCTAACTGCTATAATTGAATTTTCTTTTCCCTTTCTCGTGCAATAGCTTTGAGCATCTTTCTATGAAAATGCTTTGATCTCACTGGAAGTCTTAAGAATTGTGATTGATGAGAAAAGCAAAGACAACAATCCTGGAGACATGGGTTCAAATCTTAGCCTTAAACTGAATGTCAATTTCTGGATATGCAAAATTATCATGGCAGGTCTCCTTATGAATGTGAGCAGGAAGAAGAAATGCAATAGCATTTGTCTGTTCTCAACCTTGGGCTCTAGTAACAACTATTTAAAAAAAAAAAAAACAGAGTTCCTTTATTCATTTGATAGAGAGCACATGAGCAGGGGGAGGGGAGTAGAGCTAGGGCAGAGGGAGAGAGAGAAGCAGGGCTCCATCCCAGGACCTGGGGTCATGACCTGAGCCAAAGGAAATGCTTAACCCACTGAGCCACCCAGACACCCCAACAGCCACCTTTTAAAATATAGGAATGCCCAGGTCTTTTTCGAGCCCAGCTGACTTGGACTCTGTGAGAGTGGGGCCTGGGCATAAATATTTTTTTAAATGCTTTAAGTATTAAAAACTTTAAGCACTCAGCACAAAGCAAGAGGAAAAAAGCATGGTCTTTAAATCACTGTTAACTTGAGTTTTTAGGAGGGGGAAAAATGTGTGTGTGTGGACTTCTTAATTAGCTAACCGATAGTGAGGAATTGGTTGTAGGGCCTACCAACCAATGAGGCTGTTCAGTCAGTAGATTTGCATTTAGTAATTTCAATTGACACTGAATATGATTAATAATTCCTGTTTAATTCTCCTACATCAGGAAATTAGGACATTATGACAGATTCTTCTTTTTTTTTAAGACTTTATTTATTTACTCATGAGAGACAGAGAGAGAGAGAGGCAGAGACACAGGCAGAGGGAGAAGAGGCTCCATGTGGGGAGCCCAATGTGGGACTCAATCCCCGGTCTCTAGGATCACACCCTGGGCTGAAGTCGGTGCTAAACCGCTGAGCCACCCGGGCTGCCCAACAGATTCTTGATTAAAGAACACGAGTTGGGATTAAACTTCTACGGATACTTCATTTCACTGAGATCATGGGGCATGTTTCTTTACTAAATGTGGAATCCTCTTGACAGACCATGACAGCCAGTTTAAAACCTCCTGCAACTTGGGGCACCTGGTTGGATCCATTGGCAAGCATCCGACTTTTGGTTTTGGCTCAAGTCCTGATCTCAGGGTTGTGAGATGGAGACCAGCTCTGGTCTCAGCAAAGAGTCTGCTCGAGATTCTCTCTCCTCTCTCTGCCCCTCCCCCTTGTGTAAGCTCTCTCTCTTTCTCTCTCCC
Organism: Canis lupus dingo; assembly: GCF_003254725.2. Lineage (NCBI taxonomy): Eukaryota > Metazoa > Chordata > Mammalia > Carnivora > Canidae > Canis > Canis lupus. Next base: position 19,279,217 of record NC_064265.1, read on the forward strand.
TCTCTCAAATAAATAAATAAATCTTTCCAAAAACTCCTGGAAAACCAAAAACAAACAAAACAAAAAACCCTTGTGCAACTTCAGCATAGGTGGATCTCTGATTCTGTGAACTATGTTGAAAATAGCCACAGCCCACATTAGACGTCCAATAAAAGTTTGAGGTGCCTTCTCCTTCACTAGAGTCTTGGTGTACTGTAAACTAGCAGATAAACTCATCATGAACCTGAGATGGGCTGGCCTTGGGCTTTGGGGAGAGTAACTATAGCGAGAACTGCAGTCTGGGTTTATGAGTTCTCTGAACGTTGGAGACTTCCAGTTAGCAAGGTGCCCTTAATAGACAAGTTACACAAAAGGGAATTAAACTGTGAGTCTTAAAAAAGTAGCTCTTCTTCTGGCTATGGAAAAAAATTAAAATTAAATGCAGCCTGTTAGAAATCTCTACTTGCCTCCAATATATAATGCATTGAGAGTATCATGTTTGAGGTATTGCTGAGGTTTTGTTGGTGTTATTTTTCCTTCTCTCCCTCTTCCTCTTTCTCATTTTTACCAAGCCAATAGCTCTTTCTTTTTAACACCATAAAAAAGAAAAAAAAAGCACAGTCACTCCAGGAATATTGAGTTTCTGCATGTGCTTTGGCACAAGCGTGATTCCAAGAGCAAAGCACAGGCTTAAAACTCACCCGTGTCCTTGCACACCAGATGTGATTCCCAAAATGCTTTTCTGAATCTCAAAAATTTTTAAATTAAATTCAAAAGCAAAAGTTATTGCTAACAGTATTCATCCCCTACTAACAGCTAATCAGCACAAATACACATAGAATCATTTAATCCAAGTGAAGAACATTCAGTTTCATAAATCGATCTATTGTAATCACTCAAGGGAAATAAAATACCAGAGTTGAAATTTTCTAAAACAAATAGTCTTATAATTTCAGTTGCTAGGATAAAACTGTGTTTATATAGTAGTTCATTATCCCAAAGCACTTTGCAAATTATTTTACAGCTTTCTTAGTGAATGGATTTGATTAAAAACTGACTGTCATGATAAACACTTTGTACTATTCTCACATTTGTTTACAAAGGTGTTACCAGAAAATTACCTAATGGAAATCCCGGTTACTCTATAAACATTGTCTGTGTGTCTTGACCTTTATTCCAGTGCTTGTCAAATGATTCCACTCTCATGAGCAAATATTAATTGCTCAAGAGAGGTAAGGAAGAGGAAAGGAAGAACGAAAGGGTAGAAGAGAGGGAGAGACAGGAAGACAAAAACAGACAGAAAGACAGAGAGACAAAAAAATTGCTGAATTTTCTCGATAACCTCTTCAAATCTAAACTTGCCAACGTATCTCTAAACCTGTAGTCTACTTAATGGACCTCTTTCAGAAAATAGTTTTCTTCTTTATACCTTTATCCATGTAACTTCTCTCTCTTTAGCCTCTACCTCATAGCATCTCTCAAAGTTTTATACTTACCACCATCCTATATTCAAAGCTTTTTGCTGCCTTTTTCCTGACTTTTCTTCAACACCTCCCATTAAGAAGTCCTCTGAGCTCCATTATTTAACTATCAGCGAGTGACATAATTGGTAGACAATCAAATATAAATTCAAGATCCAGTTGGCAATGGTATATCAGCCTTAGTGATAAATTCCTGAGTTTGGCCAAATTCTGGCTATTAAAATATTCAAACCCACAGTAGCTTGTGGCCATTTCTAAGACATAGACCATAATCATCTTGTATCATTAAAGGGTAAGAAGCTTAGTATTTGTAAATACAAGCAAATTTTTTTAGGAAAATATATTGTGGCTGACAAAGGTCAGGCACTGTACTAAGGAGACAGGGAAATAGGAATGGATGAGGAAAACCTACTCTTATAAAGTTCACAACTAAGTATAAGAGACGAACTTTAGGGATCCATGGGTGGCTCAGCATTTTGGCGCCTGCCTTCAGCCGGGGGCATGATCCTGGAGTCCCAGGATCCAGTCCCATGTTGGGCTCCTTGCATGGAGACTGCTTCTCCCTCTGCCTGTGTCTCTGCTTCTCTCTCTCTCCTTCTGTGTCTCTCATGAATAAATAAAAACTCTTAAAAAAAAAAAAAAGAGACGAACTTTAGGGACACCTGGGTGGATCAGCAGTTAAACGTCTGCCTTTGGCTCAGGATGTGATCCTGGGGTCTGGGATCAAGTCCCACATCGGGCTCCTTGTGGGGAGCCTACTTCTCCCTCTACCTATGTCTCTGCCTCTCTCTGTGTCTCTCATTAACAAATAAATAAAAGTCTTTTTTAAAAAAAGAGAGAAACTTTAATAAGGCATAATATAGGATTGTTTAGTAAAATTGTACAGTTATGGGGGGTACTACAAAAGCAACAGGATGCTATGATGAGTAATTGGATAGGCTAGCCTGGATATCATGCAAAGTCACTATGAGAAATCAACATTAGGCTAAGTCCTAAAGGATGGTTAATTAAAGTGAAAAGGGAGAAAAGAAGTTTTTCAAACCAAGGGAATAGCAAGTCTCAAGATGCTGAGGCTGAGTGGAATGCAGTAAATAAGAGGTATCACAAGAAAGTCAGAGAACCTAGAGTAAAGAAAGCTCAAGATGACACCAATTGTGGAGCTAGACAGGGGTCAACTCTGACAGCCCCTAAGTGGGTAGCCAAGGTAGGATTTTAGGTAGAGTAGTGAGATGATAAGACTTGAATTTTAGTAACACTCTGGTTGCCCTGGGGAGAATGGATTGGCAGTGGCCAAGGGCAAGAGTAGAAACAAGGAGACTGGTTAGGAGGCTATTGAAGTCCAGGAAGGCAATAATGAATCAGATTAGGGTAGTGACTGTGGAAACAAACAGAAGTAGGAGGATTTGAGATGTATCTAGGAAATGGTATCAGGCATCTAATTAGGAAACACTTGCTAGGGGATCCCTGGGTGGCTCAGTGGTTTAGCGCTGCCTTCAGCCCAGGGCGTGATCCTGGAGACCTGGGATGGAGTCCCACCTCGGCTCCCTGTATGGAGCCTGCTTCTCCCTCTGCCTGTGTCTCTGCCTCTCTCTCTCTGTCTCTCTCTGTCTCTCATGAATAAATACATAAATAAAATCTTTAAAAAAAAGGAAACACTTGCTGATGACAAACGGTTGATTCTACCAATTCCACTTTCTAAATAGATCCCAAATCTATATATAAATCCTGTCTTTTCATGTGTGTATGTTGTGTGTGTGTGTGTGTGTGAGTGTGTGCGCGCATGCACGCGCGCATCTGAGAGAGGGCAAGAGGGAGAGTGGGCACGTGCAGTCAATGAGGTAATTAACTTTGCTGTAAGCCATGGCCACAACCTCCAATATTAGCTCTAGACGTCCATCTTAAGAAGCTTATTGATTACTAGGGGACTCTGACGGGAAGATGTCTAGATACTTAGTGGATAACTACATTCAACTCTGTTACTAACACTGGGAGAAAAATAATGTGAAGCATGTATTCTACTGCCCATGGTGGCATTCATTATATTTGTATGAAAGGAGCAACCAGTATACATAAATGCAATATTCTTATCTAACATGATTGAAAATGAAGTACACTATCTTGTCAAAGACAGATCAAATATAGATTACTAGCTTGCCAAAAATGAGTACATGACAACATTTTGGAACTTAAGTGTTCCTGGAGATAAGAGAACACAGTGATGTCTATTTCTCACCATTCAACCTTGGAAAAATTAATTTAACCTCTCTGAACTTCATTTGTTTCATCCATAACATGGGGATAATACCATTCATTTTAAATAATTTTTTTTAAGAGGAGCAGAGGGAGAGAGAGAATCTTAAGCAGACTCCATGCCCAGCACAGAGCCCAACATGGGGCTTGATCCCCCAACCCTGAGATCAGAATCTGAACTGAAATCAAAAGTCAGATGCTTGGGACACTGGGGTGGCTTAGCGGTTGAGTGTCTGCCTTTGGCTTAAGGCATGATCCTGGAGTTCCAGGATTGAGTCCAGCATCGGGCTCCCTGCAGGGAGCCTGCTTCTCCTTCTGCCTGTGTCTCTGCTTCTCTCTCTGTGTGTCTCTCACGAATAAATAAATAAAATCTTTAAAAAAAAAAGTCAGATGCCTGATTGAGCCATCCAGGTGGCCCCTCATGGAATTCTTCTGTTACTTAAATAAAATAATATGTTACATTAGAAACTATATTAAAACTTTTATGCAATGAGCATATAAGAAATATAGCTAAGACTTTTATCCCAAGAGTCATGATTACAGAATTAACTATTATGTTATAATTTTTCAAACTGGCTGAGAGTTCTAGTTGACTAAATGCTGGATCATCCAGCCCTTACCATATGTGTTTTTAATGCTGACTGTGGTATTTGGGAATGACTAACTTTGGAAAATTAGAAACGTGGCTGTTTAAAGCCAAGTTTGTGGTATGTGTTGTGATCTCTGGCATATCCCCACACCCTCCTAAAGAATCCTTAGAATTCTGATTTCCATCTTTGCAATTTTAGTCAATGGCAAAAGCTAGCAAGCATTACCAATTAATGAAGCTTGTATAATGCTAAAATGTTTCCACCAGAAATTTTGCCACTGAACATGTTATCTTTAAATGATGTAACAAGTCTGAACAAAGATTTTTTCAGAATGTATTACGATAATGTAAAGATCATGTATGTATAATTCATATATCACTAGTCTGCTTATACAGTCAAGATGACAGCTTGTGAGAGTTTAAACTAAATGGGTAATGCTGTACACACTCTCTCTCTAAATATATATATATATTTATGTACACATATATACAGACACACACACACCACACACTTAACAGTATATCTCTTTAGCTATACAATTATTAAACTTATTATTTCATGCAACTATTAAATTACTATTATCTTAGTATTTATTTATAGAAAGTAAAACAATAATCAAACCTTATATGGGGTATTTGTATTCTGAAATTTAGAGGTTTAATGCCAGATTCGAATAAAAAGTTACATTTTTGAAATAGAAAAATACATAAAGATTTGTGGATATCCTTTCAAACAAATTTCTATAGTATCATTTCTTCATGCTTTACTGTAAAACAGACATTCCCACTCCTTTGACTATAGATAACAAATATATTATGTAATGAAGAATAATATAATATAATCCAATTTTTAAAAGCGAAGGGAAAAAAGTAAACCTAAAGTGATTTTTAACTGGAATACATGCTTTTTAAAATAAAATCATTGGCTAGGTGCGGATTATTCAACAAAATAACTCATTTTGAGTAGATGTTAGTTCCATGAAGCAATGAATTTTGAAGTACCCCTGTCATGTTTGCAAATACTCTCCTACACCCTAGTCCACACAACTTCTGGCTGCCCATCCCTACTTTTTCCCCAAATGACCAGGTCTCATCTCCAATTCCTCCTACACATCAAAAGTTCCATGTGTCATTCTCATAAGATTCCGGCCTGACAAGTAGTGGGTGGCAATGGTTATTAATCAGGTAAATTATATTCCTTATGAATTACCAGGCAACTAGCATGTAACTCCCTCCTAAGTAGCATCATATACTCTTCTCTATTGGGAAAATTCTAAGAAATAAAGCTGATACAACTTTCAAACAATGTGACAGGTAGAAATATTTTGAGTCACATAGGTAACTATCCAGTTTTGGAGAATATGTTGTCTTCTCTTGGAATCTGTGTGTACTTTCATCATTTCCAGGCTTGAACTAGCTACCTTCTTCCTATATCTTATATTCTCTAGACTTCAGATATTATCTTTATAAGGATAATCCCTAAATCTCTATTTCTAGATTTAACTTATAGTATGTTCCAGTATCCAATTTCTTAATACCTACTGAATATTTCCACATAGGTATCCTGCTGGCATCTCAAGCCCAACAGGTCTAAAATGGAGCTACTCTACTCCCCATATCATCTTAATTTCTTTGCTTTCTATTAATGGTGTTCAATTTTACAGATAGTCCCACTCAAGATTATATACTTATCATTGATTTTTCCCTTTTTCCCTTTTCTCTTCCATATACATTCAAATGACAAGAGTGTTAATGAAGTCAAACAAGTAAAAGACAGAAAAACATCTCTCCAGTCAACTCTGGGCTGGTCAGACTCTATGTGCAATAATAGGTCTGATTCTAGCTACCTTATTTTAGGTAGAATATTGGCAAATGAAAAGGGATCTAGAAAATGGTGAATAATTCAGAAGCCATATGCGAAAACAAGATCTTTGTCACAGGAGAAAACATAGGGGTATATTGTAGTTTATGAGATACAAAATTTAGCCATGACATTAATGACCAAGATACAAATTTTTAAAAGAAATATCTGAATTGGTTATGGCATACATGGCCTTTCACCCAGACTGTGAATTTTAAAAAACAAGATTGTTGGATAAGGAGAGAGAACATGTGAAGCAATTTCTTTGGAAAGAGCTGTTCTGCCAGTTTCATTTCCCTCCTTCCAAACCCAAGTCCAGTATATGGACTTGCACAGCTCTGTCAGGAGGGTTCCATATGCATTTCCTACATCTAGAGGACAGAGGGGCTTGTGCCTGTCATTTGGAAAGTTACAGTGCTCTATAGCTACTCAGCAAATGGGTGTCTAGATGTCTGTCTTTATCCATGTAAATATGAAAGTCAAAGTTATGTGAAACCTGGCGATTAGATAAATTACCTTTGGAAACGGAACCTGAAGTTATAGTGAAAGTTACTGTGACCAAGGGGGTAGCCCATCAGGGTGAGGGTCACCAACAATAAAGTATAATGATTTGCACCACCGGGAACTATAGTTGAAAGAGTTTGCTGAAGTAATGAAATTCCATTAACTAGTTCCATTAAAAGTATTGCAGTGAGTGGACCCAAAGGGGAATCTCTAAATGCTTATTACTCAAAGCAAGCAAGATCCATAGCCTAACACAATCTGTATAAGCTGGGAACTTATTAGAAATGCATAATCACAGATTTCACTCCAGGCCACCTAATCAGAATCTTCATGTTAATGAGATCTCCATGTGATTCATTGCACATTAAACCTATGAGACTGAAGAGCCAGGGCAGGGCCACACCAGTCAAGTAGGAGCTTTCCTGTTCCCTCTCAACTTTTCCTCCTCTCCCTGCTTAGAGTTCCATGTTTGGAAACACCAGTTACAGAATTGGGAAGATGAGCAGTGAACAGAGTGGAAAAGCCTGCCATTCAAGGCAGGAAGGGTGGAGGATGGGAAGAAAACTCACTTCCAGCGAATACTGAAGGATCAATAAATATATTTGATTAGACACTAAACCACAGGATTGGGGCTGTGTTTACAACTTAAAGTGACTATAGAATATTTTATTTCCTGAGATTTACCACTGATGTCATGAGATTGTCCTAGCTGGGGGCAGAGCATCCTCTCAGAGCAGACTTGAGAGAAAGTGAGAGACAAAGAAGGAGCAGCTCTTTGAAGACTATAGTCCTGGAGTTTCTTGTTACCAGTCCACACTGGTAACACCCATCTCCTAAGGTTTGGATGATTATCATGTAAAAAAAAAAAAAAAAAAAAAAAAAAAAAAAAAACCACACTGACTACTGGACAATTGGTGGACATTACTAAGAGAGATTTTGCTTAGTGGACTATAAGGATCTTCTAGAATTGCTAATAACTGCTAACCAGAAAAGAGATCCACACTGTCATACTACTGGAATGGCTCAGCTAGAGGCAAAAATGATGCTCTGATGCCAGATGTTATATTGAGACTTTCTCCTTTGGGTGGGAGATAAGGTTTATCTTATCTTGACTCTTTGGGTTTATACCTTGTGCTATAATACCATCATGCCCTGAAGGATTAGCAAAATCTGTGGGACTGTCTGCCTCTATATCAGTGACCAAAACTATTACCTAGGCTTCTTGACTTTTTATATCTATGGCTCTTTACATTTTTCTATCTCTTCCCTTGATGTCGATTTGTCAGCTAGTAGATCTCACTTGCTTCCCACTCATTCTTAATTTGATGTTTCTAATCATCTGTGGGCTGCAAAAACATATGGCCCAGCTTGAGAGCATTATGTACAAGCAAAGTAAACAAGCTGTGCATGTGAGGTCCTTTCATAAAGATTTTGGATTTTGTGTCATATACCTGGCCACTCGGGGTGTCTTCTCTGCTTATCTTCTGGTTCCAGTTAACTTGTTCAGTAGGGAAGTTGTGTAGCCAGAGAAGCCTGATTGTCACCTATGCATTCAGCAAAGCATGGGAAGCAGTGGTAGTTTAAGCTCCTCTAAGGCAGTGCAGATACTTTAATATGTGAATCACAGATCTCTGGGTACAAATTCAGATTCTACTAGTAGAAGCCAATAATCATAGGGAAATCCTTATTCTTTTCATGTCTAAAACACGTAATAATACTTACTTTGAGCATTGTGGGAAGTAATTGAGGGAATGTTTATGGTGCACTGGCTTGTTTAGGTACCCAGTAATTTTTAGTTCCCTTTCCCCACTTAACTTTACCTTTTCTTGACTCTTGGCACTACAATGCGTCTGGGATATAAATAAACTGAGGGCTTTGTAGAGGGATGCAAAACCAAGTCTGAAAAGTAGCAGTTCAAAAATCAGAAAATGTGGTCAGCCCTGGTGGCCCATTGGTTTAGTGCCCGGGGCGTGATCCTGGAGACCCTGGATTGAGTCCTGTGTTGGGTCGCCTGCGGGGGGCCTGCTTTTCCCTCTCCCTGTGTCTCTGCCTCTCTCCCTCTGTCTCTCTCTCTTTCTGTCTCTCTCTCTCCTCTTTATTTTTGGGTTCTATCCTGAGCTGTCCATCCCATGGCTACCACCTCATGCCAGGCAATCACTGTCTCTCATCCAGGCCACTGCCGCCTCCTCCATGCTGGTCTCCCTGACTCTTCTCTTGTTCCACCCACCTCCAGTCCATTCTCCATACTGCATCCAGAATGACCTTTGAAAAACACCAAGCTGGCTGGGCCCTCCCTCTTCAAAAATTCCGCAGGCTCCCTTTAACCCAAACCAAGCTCCTTAGCACTCGAGGGCATCTGTGACTCTTCAGCAGCCTCATTACCCACTGTTTCCTCAGGTGTTCTCCCACCTGCTGTCCCGCTTGCATACATACACAGACCTCATGTTCATCCAAACCAAACCATGTGAATTTCCTTAGCAATGTTTATTGTCTCACTCTCTTCATGCCTGTCTGCCTGGAACATTCTCCAGCTTGCCCATGCAGTGAAATGCTTGACATGGAGTCATCTTCTTTGAGAAGCCTTCCTGTTCTGCTCTCTGGCCTGCCTTCTAGCCACAGAATTAAGCACTCCCTGTGCTACGTCTAGATCTCTACAGTCAGTAGTGTGTCTCTCCTCTTGGCTGTGAGCTCCCTCACCATACTTTGTCCCTTTCTCCAGTGCCAGTACAGGGCCAGTGGGTCATCATATCAACACCATGGCACCAAAAACCTTAAGCACAGATTGAGCTGTTAACAGGATGCTCAGCAGTAGACATTGTCATCGTAGTGCCTTCTACCTTAAAGATTTACTATCTTCTGGTTATTATGGTATCTTTTAAATTTATAAAACCAAGCCATTGACTTTAATTTGAAATTGCCACTATAATATAGAAGGATTAGGGGGATCCCTGGGTGGCTCAGCGGTTTGGTGCCTGCCTTTGGCCCAGGGCACGATCCTGGAGTCCCGGGATCGAGTCCCACGTCGGGCTCCCGGCATGGAGCCTGCTTCTCCCTCTGCCTGTGTCTCTGCCTCTCTCTCTCTCTCTATCTGAATAAATAAATAAAATCTTTTAAAAAATTATTTTAAAAAAAAGGATTAGGTCAGAATAGAGCTTCTCAACTTTAATGCGTACAAGAATCACCTAGGACATCTTGTTACAGATTCTGGGCTGCTTGGGTGGTTTAGCCAATTAAGTGCCTAGCTCCTGCATCAGGTTCCACAATCATCAGGGAGTCTGCTGGAGGATTCTCTCCCTACCTTTCTGTCTGCCCTTCCCCCTGCTCATGCACTTTCTCTGTCTCTCTGTCTCTTCCTCTCTAAAATAAGTAAATAAATCTTAAAAACAAAAGTACAAATTCTGAATCAAGAGGTCTAGGGTGGGGCCTGAAACTATGACTCTCACAAGCCCCCAAATGAGGCTGATGATGCTGATCACCTCTTCGGTGACTAGGATTTACATAGATTATATTAAATTCAACTGGGGTTTTCAGGTTGGGTTTAGGATAAAATTGAAGCACAAAAGCTCTAAGTCAATCTTTTAAAAATTCAAGCCAAGAAAATCAAACCAAAACAAAAATAATTTCAATTAGGATGTCCATGATAGAGAAATAAAAACTGCTTTCCAAAAATGGTATTTCGACATAACACTTCAGAAAATCAAATATTAAGTAAGGCAGAAAATTTAAAACATGTATATGATATATAAACCTGTTAAAAAGCACTTTTGATTGATTGATTTAAATAATTCTTTTCATGGATTTGGCAGACTATGTGTCGAGGTAGAAGTTCAAAGAGACTAAAAAGCTGAAAAAATGTTAACTGAATGTTAATTTCCAACCATTAAAGTTAAAGCTTTTGATTTCAGTAGAAAAGAAGTTCAGTAAATTACTTGTTTTTAAAAAAGGAAATAGAACTCTTTCTCCTCCAGAGGTTTCTATGGTTTCATTTAATACTTTTGCTATTAATAAATACATAAAAATGGGTTTTGAAACACAATGGACACTAATTAGGAGGAGAGTAACAAAAGGTTCAAATAATTTTAAAACTGAAAAATTGGTTTATGCTCCTTGGGCCAATGACTCATAAACAGAAAAGCTGTGCAAAATATTTTCATTTATGTTGCCAGGTATTCAAGTGATTAAGAAATACTTCTAGATCTTTTGCCTTGGAAAATTCTTGGCTAGACATAAAGAGATAGGGAGCTGTATAACTTATCAGGTTGGAAAGACAGAGGAGCTTGTAAGCCCATTCTGAACACAAGAGCTCATACTTCTTTCATCAGGCACATTTCTATGAATTAACTCCTACTATAAACATCTCTCATATGGAACCAGTGCTGACATAAAGACTTTAGTCAGCAATACTGAGCCACAAACAATATTATTTTGTGATGTCCTTACACGGATATAAGGACATGCTACAATATCCAAAGAACAATGCAAACATTTTTGGGAAAATGCCACATGCTGCCAACTGCCATCAGTGGTAAATGTGAACTTCATCAAAATATGTGTATTTTGCACACTGCTCTGGAAGCTAAGAGTTTCTAAAAGACATCACTATTGTTCTGTTCTTACATAGATCAACTGATCCCACAATGGCTTCTCTACTCTAGGAAGAAAGTTTTTATTTACTCACCAGAGTCAGGCATGTTTTCTCACAATGGTTTGTTGACATCTACAAACACATTCACTATGGGATTTCAGAGTAAAATCCCCCTCCTCTTTAAGCCAAACTATACTCTATATGCCCATAATGAATACTGTCATGACACTGCCAAGTGTGATTCTGTTCCAAACTTCTGTCATCTTCTTTGGAAATCCTTCCAAACGCAGGGCCAGGAAACGATGATTACTTCTAAAGAGACTGAATTTACTTAATAGCATCTTGACAGACAGAAAAACCAAGAACATCAGACTGCACGAGATTTGAACTGTGGATGTCCCCAAAACACTGATTTTAGAAAAAAAATTAAAATAAGAACATTTCTTCCCCAATATAAATGCAAAACAATCTCCTTCATTTTTCTCCAACATCTAAGTCAGGAAACTAGAACTTCTTTCCTCAAAGATCTGTTCCCAGAGGGATAGTCTATCAAAATCATCAAAATATGAGCCCTGCTTCTACCCTGTAAAATGTGATGCTTATACAAGTCATATTTTTCCCATTAGAAAACAAGGGTATATTTTTACTCTTTGAAAACAATCTTTTTCATTGTTTTCTTTTTTTTTTTTTTTTTCACTTTCAGCAGAAAGGATTAGCATTTATCTGTCATTCCTAGGAATGGCATTAGCATAAAAACTTGTTAGCTTAGTTAGCTACAGCCAACTAATGAGGCCAAAGCCATGAATTCAGTCTGGGAGAGAAGAGAAGAACATAGTTTGAACTTCACAGTCTAAACTGTCTGGTCAAATTTGAACACCCAAATCTGTTGTTCCCAAACTAAATCCACACCTAACAATTATTGGGCTTCTCCTTAAAGTGGCATTGAGTCAGCTGAAGGTAGCCTGATGAATTTCAACCACTGCCCCATACGGTGCTGATGCAGGTGGTCTGGAACCTTGCTTTGGAAAACTCTGCAGTCACTGGTCTGTCCAAAATCACATATGTTAGGGAAACAAGTGGCTGGAAAAGACAGTACATGCAGCTCATCACAAAGCTATGGTCCCCACTGAACAAAGAGTTTAAAGAATGATCATCTGGGAATATGAACAACATATAGGACGAATCAGAGGAGGAAATAGCTTTTATTGATTTAGATCAAAAAGGACTGCTTAGAAATGAATAATACACTCTTTTTACCCAGTTCTTTGCCTTAAAGATTTTCCTAATTAGCAAATCCAAAGAGAGCTGTCAGTTTTGTTCAAAATTGGAGCAGTTGGTTTAAGCTTTACGCATCAACAGTTCCAGGAACTGTTGGACTAGAGGTATAAATAGAAAGCAATAACAGAGGCAATATATCATAAGAGTTAAAAGCAAAGTATTTTAAACAATTTATTATCTTGGCGTGGGGGAAGAGTGGGTGGTAGGTGTAGAATCAGAGATTTGCTCTGCTTACTTTTATCATAGCTGCAACAATCAAAGGAAATGTCTGGATTTCCGGATGTTCCTCAGAAATTCTGGTCTTACTGAATTAAGAAAGGTTGTATGCAGGAAGTTGATATGTACCTATCCTTGCCATCTGCTATTTCATCAGTGCAGCTTTTTTTTTTTTTTTGAACAAGAATCAGCAATGGCTATTGTTTCTAGGAGGAGTGGTGGCTTATTAGTGGGAGGGTAGGAGTTGGATCAGGGTGAGGGACGAGTAGAGGTGGGCACGGGGTTACAGGTGGGGCTGTAGCAAGCACAAACTAGAGGAAAGAAGGCAGTTAAGTGCTCCATTTCTATCTTAGGCCCAAGTTTTTCTGAGACTTATTTCTCTCAAGTGATTGGTGTTGTCAGTATAAAGGTGATAGAATGGGTGAGATTAAGCCTGTGATGGATACCTTAGGATAAATTACCCCAAAACATGCCCCGAGAAAAGGATGTGGCAAAGGTGATTTAGAAGGTGACTTCAGGTAGCATGAGAGATCAGGGGACTAGTATCTCCCAAGAACTCTAATTATGTAGAATACATTTCAGCATTGTTCCAATTGAGGTGGGAGGCAGCTGGGTTATTTTCCTACCAACTTCCCTCAGTTATTGGTTGAAGATGGTTCCCAGAAAAATGTTACCTCTAGGTATTTCTGGTTTGCCCCACATATGTGTTAGGTGGACTTCCACAGCCAGAGAAAACCCTCAAGGAAAGAGTCACAGGAACTTAGTGGTTGGGGTGCCCAGAAATGTGGGAGCTGGGGCAATACGGGTGAGGTACCAACAGTAATAACCACAGTGGAAGACACAGAGTGGGTTATAAATGAGTCAAAGACTGGGCATATCCAGATAGGAAATTCTATTTGCACATAAAGGACCAAAGAATGTCTTCTGTTGAGAATAAGTGTTTGTCTTAAATTCAGTTTCTTATGTTTCTCTGTTTAAATAATGTGCTTTCTAAAAGCATACTATAGAGCACATAACACACAGCATGGTACTATATTGTATATTTTAAAGTTGCTAGGAATAAATCTTAAGTTTTCACGATAAGAAAACATTTTATAACTATATGGAGACAGATGATCACTAGTCTTATTGTGATGATCATTTCAGGGTATACAAATACAGAATCCCTATGTTGTACCTCTGACTAATATAATGTTATATATGTCAGTTATATCTCAATTTAGAGCATATATTTTCTGTAGTTGGTCTGTTCTGTGCTTTTCCCCATGGAAAAACCCTGTAGTCAGGTACATATAATATATACTATGATATAACACAATATGTAATATATTTCATAAACAGCTATGGTAGAAAATAGAAGCCAAATTATACTGTTTTTCACCTAATAGCTCCTCTACTACCACCATCACCTTAAAAATTATGTTGATGATACTAATATTTAATAACAATTGGATTATTATTTAATAACAAGCTTTGCTAAAAAATACCTAAGAGTATTTTCTGAGTAGTTTCCTAGGGGTGAGGCATTGCTTCTTCCTATAAAGGCTGCCTAGTTATCATGTTTAGGCTTTCTTTCTTCCACAGTTTTGTAATTGTAACCTGGGAAATAAACTCTTTTTAGTTTCTTCCTTCTTTCCTTCCTTTATTTATTTGTATTTGTTTTTAGACTGAAGGAGTTAGAGAGTTGAAAACCATCTTTGGGTTTCTCAGAGTTTTCAGTTTCAATCTAGGTTTGGGATGGAGATTATTCCAAGCTTCCAGCCTTCTCCAGAGGCTTTTACTGATTACATTTGCACTACCTGACGATGGTAATATCTATTTCCAGGAGATGTGTGTGAGGTGCTGAGGAGGGGAAGGTTGGCTACTCTGCAGTTCCTTTTGGTGACCACCTAGAGTTTTGTGTGGACTCTGGAACGGCCTATTCCCTTGCTGCTTCAACTCTAAGCTTGTATTATGGAACTACCTGCCAGGGAAGCTTGGAGTGGAGACAAATAGAATAAGGAGATAAGTCTGAGAAGATGGCTCAAATAATCCTAAACTGCACTTGAGAGTATCCTAGAGGATGCACTAGGGGGAAGAAGTCGGGTATCAGATCTTGCAAGTGGAAATTTCCTGAAGGACTCCATTTACCATTAATTGCTTGGTTTGAATGGAAATTCCCCAAAAGACTGAGGGTTTGGGTAGAAGGACATATCACTTGGAAGGCTGAATTTTAGAGGAATGGTTAACCATGTTGCAAAAGTTAGACCATAGTAATCCCCATAACTCCCTGCAAATCCAGAAGGTTTAAAAGCTGCTGTGATATAATGACTCCAAGTTTCCTCATGGGTACTCAGGTATAAAGCAGCCTGAATTAACTAGAGTTTGTGGGTATTTGGTTATTCTGCTGCACTTAATTTTTGTGGTTATAAAACCTTCATTTTGCTTCAAAACTTTATATGTTTTTATCTGTCTTCCATAAAAAAATCTAAAAAAGGCATATTTTATTATTCCTGCTATTTCTGCATTTAAAATTGATCATTCTGAACCTAGTTTTCACCATATACTATTTTTGGTACAATTAGAGAGGGCAATAAAATGTTAGATCCCGAATAGACACTAATGTGAGTTCATTTTCTCATGGTTTGTTCTTTCTTTAAAATTCTAGGTAATTAAGGGTTGATATTAGTGAGGTTATGATGAATTGAGGGTTTGCTATGGTAAATTTACCCCATACTCATTTGTCCCTGTGTATGAATTTCTTTAAATGTGATTTTAAGAGTTTTTCAATCTTGCTTTGGTTCATTGATCAGGTTATACTGTAAAGGATTCAAAGGCAAGGCCCTGACTTTAATTCAATGCAGCAAATGTTTGCATGCCAGGCACTTGACTTCATTTCTTTTCTGCCCTCCCATCCTACAGGGTTTAATGCCTTAGGGATCTCTCAGTACCTGTCCTGGCAGACCCACAAGAGGACTATTAGAACCATCCTTTTGGTGTCCGTAACTTGTCACTTTGTTTCTCTTTTATTTACAGTTCGCAGGAAAATCTTCTCAAGTCCAAATATTGCCCAAATTGTCTTTCTGCCCTCTACTAGAGGGATTATTTTCTTCTTTCAAATATCATAGCATTTTTGGATTCCTGAGATTAATGGTCAGCCCCAGAGGAATCTTTTCATAGTCCACACCTAAGCTTTGGCAGTACAGAGAGATAAATGCTTGAAAGAAAGGAGTTGCTCCTTTTATAAACTTCTCTGGTACATAGATGGGATGTACTAATACTGAAGCACATTTAACTTAACCAAAAAACTGAGGAAAAGGCTTCTTTTTTCCTCTCTTACTCTCTAATGCCAATGTTAAAACTGTAACCAAGCATGATTTCTGGACAGAGCTTACATAGGAAACTCACAACGCAAAGCAATTCCACTTACTTGGCTGAATTATGTATAAAATTCTTTTAAGAAGAGGCATTTCCAGCATATTAGCAACAGGTAAAAATATAATGATCCCATCTCTGCTCCCAGGAAAGAATAATCATAAGTCTTAGTATAAAGTTCCTTATTCCATAAAGGATGTTTCTAAGAGTATTCAAAATGGTAAACCAGTCATTTGGAACTTGAAACACATTTCCCTATAGGAGTGATACATAAATATCAGAGTTTTCTTCTAGGAATTCCTCCCCAGAACTTCGTTAAAAATGATTTCCAAATTCCAAATACTAAGAAAAATCAATTGAGAAATCAGGGAAAATAATTTAAATTCCCCTGCAAGAATTAAACCTAACAATCAACATAAAGACCTTATTGGTTCTAAGGAATATACCAATGTCAAATCAAAAGCAAGAAGTAAAAGTGGACATATGAAGTTGAAGGTCAAGACCAACTTTCTCAGGAACAAGGACAAGGTTACATAAGAGAAATGATTCATCTAGTCAGTCACTCAGGCTTGCAATTGTTGCCATATTGTGTGTTCATAGCCTACTTGAACAGTATATCTTACAAAAATCCTATGAAACATGTTCCATTGAACAAATTTGAGAGAGAAAATACCCTTAAAATGGCAATTTAGGCATATGATTTGGTGGGGTGCTGCTAATCTTGCTAGAAGATACAAATGTTACTTTATTTGAATACAACCTAATACAACCTAATAATGTTCACTAGAATTTTTCAGTGTTTAAGTTTTCACTGTAGGCTATGGTATTTAGTAACTTCCAAACTTATTATTTCTTATTTATCAATCAAATATTTCTAGAAATCTATAATGATGAGTTTTAAGAGTGTGAAGAACATTGGATATATTTTCAGAATGACTAATAATTTTAGAAATTCCCAAGAATTCTGATTTCTTATTCTCACTATTAATATATATCTGGAATTTGGAAACATAACAGTAACAATAATAAAAAGAAAGTACTTTTTAAAAAGATTTGCTTATTTATTTGAGATGAGGGAGGGAAAGGCAGAGAGAGAGAGAGAGAGAGAGAAAATCTCCAGCAGATTCCCTGATGAGCAGGGAATTCTCAAGCATTGGAGCCTGAAAGGGAGCTTGATCTCACAACCCTGAGATCATGACCTGAGCCGAAAACAAGAGTCAGAGGCTTAAGTGACTGAGCCACCCAGGCATCCCAAGAAAGAGTAACTTTTAAAACAGAAGTGCCAGTGGGAGCTGTAACCCAGTAATGCCAGATATTAACATCTTGGAGTGAATTAAATTATTAGAACTCCAGGTGCAGGCTCCCAAAGCACCTTTGCTTTTTTAAGAAAACACTTACCCTAAATTGTTTCAGTGTCTGCCTCTCTCATAGCCTTTAAGCAATGTTGAGTATAGGAGTTATGTCATCCCCTTCATCACTATATTCTGTGCTCAGTAAATATTGCCAGAATGAAAGCAAATGAACATATGAACAAAAACAAAAGTCTGAGGAGAATGGTATGTAGATAGGGAAGATGGGGGAAGTGGATATGGAACTTGACCCAGGTACCTGGACTGTAAAGGGGAGGGAAGAAGATCTGTGCAATGAGTAAAACAGAGGAAAATCCCAGACAATGTGACAATATTGGCTGCCTGAGCACAAAGGACAGTGGTCTTGAAAAAAGAGATGAGAAAGTTGCTCAGAGAGGTATCCCATACTTTACAACACTATCTGGAACAGCTCCAAAGGATCCAGGCCATCATACTGCTTCAATAAAATAGGGAGCTTGAGTTGTTCTCTTATCTCTGACCTCTAACCCTCTGTATGCTGAATTGGACCAGGTAACAAACAGAATTGTGAAGACTTTACAAAATATTCTCCTTGGATGCATTGGAAAGCAAAAGCTACAAGAGGACAGAATAAACTCTGAGGTTGGAATCTGTTGCTTGTCCTCTCTCATTTGCCTTTTAGTGATGAAGTTGTAAAGTTACATAAAAAGTTACTGGAATTTTAAATTTGGGGTTTCAACTCAGGTGGATTTTTTTCTCACATGCCAAAAATTAATTACTTAGATTAGAGAGTCTAGAGAGTAGAGAAGCAGCATAAGCTGATTGGAGATGAAGGAAAATAATTTTTAAGGCCAAGAGCTAGATTGAGATAGAGCTAGATCCTAAGAGCCTAGGGAATGCTATTCTCAAAGTGTATACTTCATCCTCCAGGTATATTACCACTCAACTTGTTCATGGACAAGCAGGAGCAGCAGCAACATCTCCCTTCAAAATACAGAACCTGGGACATCCTAAATCAGAATCCAAGTCTTGTCTTTGATGGGATGCTTAGATTATTTGAATCTACAGTAAACTTAGAGAAGCACTTGTCTAAGAAATATAGAATCATTAAGGTTTCATATGGGGAAGTGTCAAACTCATTTTGTTCTGGAAGGGGGATTACAGAGAATGGATTAGGGTACTAGTACAGAGGTAGTGAGCAGTTATAAGGATATTACAATAGTTTAGTCATGAAATGATGTGGGACTGACCATCACGATGTGATGGGAGGGGAAAAAAGAAAACATCTAGATTTAAGATATATTTAAATGGTAGAATCAACAGGACTTGGTTAACTAATTAGATATGGGATTTAGAGACAAGAGAGGAGTGAAGTAAGGTAGGTAGGTAGGTAGGTAGGTACATAGACTGTCTCCCGGGCAGGTTGAAATAGCAAATGATGGTATAACCCTCTTTATTCATAAAAATACAGAAATAAAATACAAGTACAGAAAGGAAAAATGATCATTTTAGCTTTTGACATGTTCACACCTGAGTGTGCTAGGAAGCAAGTGGAAATTTCTGGTTAGAAAACTTGACAGCATCATTATGAAAATGAAATAAGGCAAAAATACATGGCAAATCATAAAACACTATACAAATACATGTAATAGTATTTTAAGCAACTTTTAGACTTTTTTCCTCTGTATGTTTTTTATATTTTGTGTTGTTTATTTTTAAAAGATTGTATTTATTTCTTCATGAGAGACACAAAGATGGAGGCAGAGACATTTGTGACCCACATTATATTTCTACTTAACAG
This sequence comes from Canis lupus dingo, assembly GCF_003254725.2. Taxonomy (NCBI): domain Eukaryota; kingdom Metazoa; phylum Chordata; class Mammalia; order Carnivora; family Canidae; genus Canis; species Canis lupus. Next base: position 19,298,443 of record NC_064265.1, read on the forward strand.
TACTGGAATAGAGCATGACTATGAAAACAGGTATTGAGTCCCTTGGTTCTTGCTTCTCATATTGCACACACCATCACCTTAGTTACGTGGACTGGCTTGCCAAGGTTTTCCAGTTCCATCTTGATTTTCTTCTTTGCTCATCGCTTTCCACCAGGAAGTAGTGTAAGTAATGGAAGGAGATGGTCCATGCTTTGCCAAATTTTCTTGAACAGATCTTCTGGCCTCTTCCAGTACAGCCTGTTCTTCAATTTGTCTGTCACCATAAGTGATTTCCTGAAACTGGGTCAAGGTGATTAGAGTTGGATGGAATCTTCAGGATAATCTAATCCTATACCCTTAGTTTATGAATAAAAAATCCAGAGGTCCAGAAATGTCAGAAAGTTCACCTAAATTATGTTTTTTCCACTATCTAACACTTTTCCTCCAGATAGGTCCGGTTGACCTATAGCAGAGTTTTGTCTTTAGAGACAAGAGGCCACACAAAGATGGAGGAGGAGGTATAAAACAATTTGAACACTTCCTTGGAGATGATGGGAGAAGAGTTGAGGAATTTGTTTTATGAAGCTTCTGGTTCATCTGGAGAGAGTTTGTTTAGAAGAGGAGATACTAATCACTTATAGAGTGTGGGAGAGTTTTAAGAGGGAAAATATGAGAAGATGGGGGAAAATATGGGAAGATGGGCAGGGATTCAACAAGAAATGAATAAAAGGTTTCCAAGCAGCAGTAAAGGTTTTGTTTCTAACCACACGTCATAGTAAGTTGTAGGTGTCCAAATAGAAAATGTTATGAAAAGAAACATGTAGAAGCCTTATTGTCCTGTGTTTCCTCCTTTAGATATAACCGATAGAGGCTAGTAGCATTTAATTTGGTTATAGACTAGGAAAAGGTAATGACACTTCTGTGATCCACCAGTTGTTCGATTCGTAACCAGAACATCTTTCCTCTGGCTGGAAGAAACTTTGAAAATATAAGGCATAATATTTTACTAGGGCTGGTGTAACAAAGCACCACAAACTGGGTACCTTAAAACAACCAAAATGTATTGTCTCACAAATCTGGAGCCTGGAATTCTGAGATCAAGGTATCAACAGGGCCATGTTCCTTCCAAAACCTGCAGGCAAGAATTTTTCCTTGCCTCTTTTCAGCTTCTCCTAGTTTAGTGGCAATTCTCCGCATTCCTTGATTCATAGAGGTAGCACTTCAATCACTGCCTCTATGATCATCTGATGTTCCCCCTCTCTTATGTCTGTGTCTCTATGTCTCTTACCCTCTTCTCATCACCACAACAGTCCTACTGGAGAAAGAGCTCACCCTTTTCCAATAGGACCTCATCTTAAATAATTACAACCACAATAACCCTCTTTCCAAATAAGATCACAGCGTCAGGTGCTGGGGTTAGGATTTCAACATATCTTTTTGGAAGATACAATTCAACCATAACAGGATGTTCCTTCTCTGTGCATGCATTATATTTGAATAGAAAATTTACCTAAGGCTTTGGGTTCAAAGAAGATGCCAAAAACCTACTTCTCCCCACTCCTCCCTGCCTAGTAAACCTATAGGTCTTATAGGTTAAACCCTGGAAATAACAAACAAAGAAAAGAACTCTAAAATGTGTTAGGAAGATGGCAAAGTGGTTTGGGACCCAGAACTGGAGTAAAAACACAGCAGCAGGATGTCTTACGTTTTCCCACCCATCATTTTCATTTTCTTACATTTTCCCACCTTACATTTTCTGACCCCAAACTAGCAAAGGAAGACCGTCTATACAGGCTTACTCTTCTGCAAATCAAAAAGACCCTCTTACAACACCAGGTGACTGTCCAATACCATTTAACAGGGGAATCATTTGGGAGCTCCACTACCAGTTAATAGCCAGGAGAAGCACTTTTCTTTCATAGGCCTGAGACTCCCCTCTCTGATTAAAAGACACTGAGGGGGCCAGCAGCACCAAAACTGATCTCACCAAAACAAGCCTGGTCCACAAGTCTCATTGTTTCCCTAGCCCTGAGACTCCCCTCCCCCACTAGAATCATGGGAGGGCTGGTGGGCACCTTTGTGAGAGATCTTGCCACAAGAAGGTTCTGGCCCAAGAAATGCTCTCCATCTCCCAGCAAGCAGGGGCCTGGCCAGGGAAGCCTCTTTCACCGTATAAGCCTGAGATTAGATTCCCTCCTCTAGTGGAAGAAACCTACTGAATGAGTATGTAGAAACCCCCTCACATCTTAGTTTCAGTGGGGACCAAGAGGGTCCCAGCAGCACCAAGTAAGCAGACCAAAAAAATTCCACAAACACTTTTAAAATTAAACTGTCATTGGGACCACAGTCCACAAATGTAGGCCAGGACCTGCAAGATAAACCTAAACAGAATGACTGCATGCTAAAATAAAAGATTTAAATAGGACCTGGAGTCTCTTAACATAATAGACCAAATAAATGTCCAGGGTACAGTAAGAAATTAAAAAAATTTAAAAATCACCTGTCAGACCGAGAACAAAGAAAATTACAACTTGAATGAGAAAAGACAATCAAATGATGCCAATACTGAGATGAATTAAATGTTGGAATTATCTGACAAGGATTTTAAAGCAGCTGTCATAAAAATACTTCCACGATCAAGTACAAATTTCCTTGAAATAAATGAAAAAATAGAAAATCTACACAAAGGAAGAGAAGTTATTTTAAAAACACCAAGTGGAAATTACAGAACTGAAAAGTACAATAAGAGAAATTAAGAAAATCACTGCATGGGCTTAATAATAGAGTGGAGATGACAAAAGGCAAAAAATTGGTGAATTTGAGGACATAAAAATGGAATTTTTGCAATCTGACAACATAAAAAAAAAAAGATGGAAAGAACTTAGGAATCTCTGGGGCAAAAACAAAAGATCCAACATTTACATCATTAAAGTTCCAAAAGAAAAAGAGATAGTGAGACTAAAAAAATATTCAAAGACATAATGACTAATTTGGTGAAAGGCACAAACCTATAGATTCCAGAAGCTGAGAGAACCTCAAAAACGATAAACCCAAAGAGATCTATGCCAACATGTATCTAATTAAACTTCTGAAAACTAAAGGCAAAGAAAAACATCTTACAAGCAGCCAGGGGGAAAAACATATTACCCTCAAGAAATGCCGATGTGAATGACAGATTCTCATATGAACCCATGGAACCTAGAGGGAAGTGACATAAGAATTTTCTTATATTGAAAAAAAAAAAGAACTGTCTACCACAAATTTTATATCTGGTTGTATTAGTTTTCTAGGGCTCTGGCAATGAATTACTACAAATTGAGTGGTGTGCAACAACAGAAATTTATTCTCTCACAGTTCTGGAGCGCCAAAGTCCAAAATCAAGATGTCAGTAGGACTGTACTCTCTCTGGGCTTGAGAACGAATTCATTCTTTCCTTCTCCCAATTGATGGCTCCAGGTACTCCTTGACTTGGGGCTGCTTAACTCCAGTCTCTTCCTCTATCTGCAATATGACCTCTCTAATGTCTCAGTCTTTCTCTCTCAGTGTCTCAGGATCTCAGTCTCTGTGGCAGTGTGTTTCTTCTCAGTCAGTCTCTGTCTCTCCCACTCTGTCTCAGGTCTCTCTCTCTCTCTCTCTCCTTCTCTCTCTGTGTCTCTGTCTCTTTCCCCTTGTGTCTATCTCTCTCCCCTTATGTCTCTCCATGTCTCTATCTCTCCCTGTCTCTGTCTCCCTCTCTGTCTCTGTCTCTCTGTCTGTGTCTCTATCTTTCTTTCTGTCTCTGTCTCCCTGTCTTCATCTCTCTCTCTCTCTCCATTTCTCTTTCTCTCTGTCTCCATCTTTCTCTGTTTCCATCTCCGTGTGTATGTGTCTTTCTGCTTGCTCTTTCTCTGTCTCTGTGTATTTTTCTCTGTATGTTTTCCTGTCTCTGTCTCTCTCTGTCTCTTGCTCTGCCTCTGCCTGTCTACCAAACTGAAATGAGTATTCTTCTAGTTCCATTTTAGACCAAGATAGCAAGAACAGAGTTAGTACTGACTTTCTCCTCTTTTGTTTAAAATACCATGAAAATCACATTTAGTTATTTAACATTTATTTTTATAACCCATACTAAAAAAAAGGATTTAAAAAATAAGCCTTCTGATAGTTAACCTCTGAAGAAAATAACAATGATACTATAAATTACAAATATTTTCATAGGATAAATAAATCACATTATCAAATAGGGCCAAAAAGAGAGATCTAAAGATTGTTTGATATAGTTTTCTAGGAATCCAGGAAATTTTTTTTTTACTATTACAAAAAAAGTAAAAAATTGGCATTTTTTGACTTTTATTTAACAGAAAAATTCAATATGAAAATACACATGACCTGATTTTTATATTTTAGTGAAACAGGAGCTATGGAGAGGGGATATGTTGAAGCAATTCATTTCTTCTATGAACACCCCTATTGTTTTTACTCATTCCAAAGGCTTCTAGGGATGCCTGGGTGGCCCAGTGGTTGAGCATCTGCCTTTGCCTCAGGTCGTGATCCCAGGGTCCTGGGATCGAGTCCCACATCAGGCTCCTGGTGGGGAGCCTGTTTCTCCCTCTACCTATGTCTCTGCCATTCTCTGTGTCTCTCATGAATAAATAAATAAAATCTTAAAAAAAAAAAAAAAGCAAGGCTTCTAACGTGATGATACTATTTCCTCGTATTACCACCATTCCAATATTGTTCTGTTGCCTATTAGTTGCCATCTCTACACATTCATCTATCACAAGATTCATAGATCGAACTCCCACAATATTCCTTAGACATGTCTGCCACCATTTAATTTCAATAATAATTTCTTGTTCATAAATTTTTTTCAACTCAAGAAAGTAAACTTTGCTCATAGTGTCTACTCAGCCAGGAACATCTCTTTTTATAAAGGATTCAGATCCTAAATTCTTACCTAGACTCTATATGGAATGATAGATGCCACACGTGGATTAATTATTTCTGCCTCTGTGTAATACACTGGCATACAGCTTTCCATGTTTTATTCAATAAATGAATCCAATCCCCTTTTTTCTCCAGGCATAATTCATGATTGAGCACCATCTTCTCTTCCAACCTAAATTAATGTGAAACTAGTGATAGCTTTGCTTATGAATATCGGTACTTAATCTGTTCTACATGGCAAATAGTTTAATCTGTAATATCACTTTATGGATTTTGTCTTTTTATATTACCCTAGTTAAATTACCATATTAACATAAGTGTGTAACTAAAGATACTCTAAGGATGTAAACAAAATAATCCCTGAGAAAAATATGTGCTGTCATTATGAACCAAGCGTCTGCCTTCTGAAGAGGTTATTTATAACAATGCACAGAATGAGTGAAGTATGATGAACAAGGAAATAATACCACAGTTGATTTACTGGAAGGAAAATATGCAGCAGTCCATGTGTAGTGAGTGAGTCCCAAGACTTTCTGATACTATTTCCTCCCCAGAAAAGTCGTATAAGCCCAGAGGCTGGAACCTTGAAACTACTCTGGAGCCATGGGATAAGAATATCTAATAGAGATGGAGAATCTGTACTCTTTTTCTTCACTTAATTCTGATGCATGACCTACTGACAAAATTTGGAGAAATCAGTGTACCAAACCATTAGCAAAGGTTTTCTGAAGAGGTCCGCCAAGTTGATATTTTAGACTTTGGGAGCCTAATGATCTCTCTTGAAACTATTCAACTCCGGCATGAAAGCAGGCCTAGACAATATGTAAACAAACAGTTGTGGCTGTGTTCCAGTGAAACTATATTTATGGACACTGCAATTTAAATTTCATCTAACTTTCACATATCATGAAATATTCTCCATTTGATTTCTCAGCCATTTAAAAATATAAAATCCATTCTTAGCTCTCAGGCTGAACAAAAATAAGTGGGAGGCAGGATTTGTCCCGATTTGCTGAACCCTATGTGAAATTACCAACGGCGTCAATATTTCCTTCATGAGTAATGATTATAGCTTAGTTTATATTGCTTCAGACGTGCTGGAAGAACTAAGAATTGATTATGACTTTTCTTTCCTTTTTTGAGTTAATATGGTTTAAATCTCAAAAGCCTATGTAACTTGAAAGTTGAGGATAGGAAAGATTGAAATCCATCTGTTTACATAAGCAGCATGGCATATCACGGCATTATCGGAATTCTTTGCATTACAAATAAGTGGTGTTTTGTACCTAAGTTAATTAGTTTGAGACTCATCAGTGACAAAATTAAAAGAGAATTCTGTCCAGCTCTCCATTTTATTTGTGTAGTTGTAGTTACTGCATGATATATGATGGTCCATTTAATGTAATGTAACTCTAAATGGTGTTGGTTTAATTTGAGTAGCTTTTTAATTAAAGCAAACCAACATTTTCTGCTTCATTGCCTAATGGTATAGGCATAGTTAGGAATGAGGATAATGCATGAATATGAAAATATGGATAATCTAGAGATGATTATTCAAGATAACTTCTCCCATTTATTTTCTCTTAATGAAGTACAAATAGGGTTCCTTAATTGTTCTGTTAAAATACAGCGTAGGGCTTCTGCTGCCTCTCTCTTTATGCCAGTGTAGGTAAATTTAGGTTATAATATTTCACTTTGAGGGAAGGGACTCAAACCACCAAATGTAATCTAACTGCATTAAATGATCTAGATAAATAACAAAGACAGATAAGTAGGGAGCTTCTAATTATTGAGGAGCTACTTGGCTTTTGTTAACAGAATTCATATGACTGAATTCAAAAATTCATTCAACAAGCACTTATTGACAGTCTAATGTGATTTGGACAGGCTGTAACATTAAGTAATACAGATAAGCCTTACCTTCACAGACCTCCCAGTCTAGTGGAAAAAAACAGATAGAAATTAAATATCTAGTTTACCATATGGTGATAATAAGATAACCGGGGGAAGGGACTATGATATATAGCAATAATGACTACTTTTAATGGATGGTCCAGAAATAAACTGTAGAGGTGATATTTGAACATAAAGAACTAAGTGTATGAGAAAATAAGCCACATGGATAAAACAGAGAATGGTAAACAAAAAGGCCCAGAGATGTGCTAGGAATGTTCCAGAACAGCAAGGAGATCAATGTGAATGGAGAAGGGGGGGGGGGGGGGGAGGTACTCCATAAAGACAAGTTTTTTTTCTGTTTTGTTCAATAATGGATCCTTTGAGACACTGTCTAGCACATAGTAGGTACCAAATAAGTATTTGTGGAATGAAAGGATTAATAAACAAATGTTTAAGAACAGAGAAAAAGAAAGGGGTATAGATCACATAGAGCCTTATAAGTCACTGTCACAACTTTGGATTTTACTAAAGTAAGAACAGCAGCCATTAAAGTCTCCAAGCAGAGAAATATTACGATCTTTTTTGGATCTTTAAAGGATCACTAGATTTACAATAGATAAGACTACAGGTAGGAAGGCCTGAGCATGAAGAACAGGAAGAAGGCTATTTCAATAATAAACAACATTTGACATAGAATCAGCAGACTCTGCACAACAATTAAGGTTTGAATTACAGGAATGTATAAAACTGGTGGGATGTTATACATTAAGCATGGTGTCAAACTAAGCTATATAGTAATGAACTAGGGCTAGCCGTGTATTCCGACTACATTTTCATGGGAATCAGAGTATAGCTGATGATCTGAGCTTCAGTGTTATAAACCTAGATTCTTTTGATCAGTTCCCACGTGGTAATCAGTCTCTTGAACTTATGTCAACTTGAACTTGTGACAACTTATGTCACAGAGAAGACTATAGACATATGCTAAAAAACAATACAGGTTATTGGCATCAACAGACCTGATAAAGGGGTAGGCCAACCAGATGGCCTCCAACGTGCCAATTTATAAAGGCTACAAAAAGCATTACTATAATTGTATCAAGATTGAAAGAACTGTTTTTATCTAGAATCCTCTCAGAAACACTAGCCTCAAAAGATATCTCAAAAGAACAATGTCCTCAAGATTCATAGTCTTGTGTAATCAACTACTCTCTCTTTGTATCTGGGCTGGTCCTATAACTTATGTCTTACCAATAGATGCGGTGGAAGTGACACTGAATGACTTCGGGAGCCAGGTCAGAAGACATCTATTTGCCATCTTATCTTGAAACATGCATTCTGGGGAAGCCATCAACTGTGTAAAAAATCCATCTCCCCTGCTTAGAAAACACGTGGAGGGGCTTTACAGACACTCCTTCAAGGCAGGAGGCTTATTTTGGACTTTCTAAACCAGACTAGCTACTAGCTGAATACCACCAGGTGACTCTAGATGAGAGTCACTCTATCAAATCCTGCCTAAATTCCTGACCTGCAAAAATCATGAAAAAAAAAAGTGGTTGCTCTTTTAAGCCACTAAGTTTTGAGGTAGTTTGTTATACAACACCAGTTAACCAGAACAATAGTGTGTGTGTGATTGGCAGCAACAACTTAAGAAACCACTTGTATAGAAGCAATATATCCCTATGAGGCTTAACCAAATAGTCACTGAGGATTATTAAGCATTAATAAGAGTTGCAGTGGGATCCCTGGGTGGCACAGCAGTTTAGCGCCTGCCTTTGGCCCAGGGCTCAATCCTGGAGACCGGGGATCGAATCCCACGTCGGGTCCCAAAGCATGGAGCCTGCTTCTCCCTCTGTCTAGGTCTCTGCCTCTCTCTCTCTCTCTCTCTCTCTCTGTGTGACTATCATAAATAAATAAAAAATTTAAAAAAAATAAGAGTTGCAGTTACATAGGGGTACGGTACACATCCTTGGAGCAAGACATTTTAGTTGTTGAGAGCAGAGAAGAGACATTGCTACCAGTGGTCTCTGTCCATCCTTATTACAGAGCACAAGGAGCCCACATCTAATCTGGGCATTGGCCACTGCTTCTCTAGTCAGGAAACCCATTTGGAAGAAAAACAAATCATATATCAGAATGTTGCTCTTTGAAAAATTGATTGGCACACAGAGAGCAGATATCCTTATTGCAATAATTCTTCGATTTTGTTATTTGAAATACAAACTAGATGTTAGAGATGGAAACTAGATGTTTGAAATTCCTCAAAGGACAAAATTTCAACTTTTTTAACAAAGGCTTATATTGTGTTTTTCTGATTGGCTCAGGATGGAAAATACCAAGCCATGGCTGTTATTACCATGTTTCTTAAAACTTTATGTACTTCCATTCTTAGTGAGGGAAAAATAACACTATATGATGTTATTTGACTACTATCCTCTAATATTTCAAGGAGCAGGCTTATTTTATGATTTTCTAAGCCCCCTTCAAGACACTCCTCAGCAAAACTAGTTAGGCTTCACTTTATTCTCACTTATGAAATTCAGTATATAGATAGCCTATTAGTGTGTAGTATCATTTAGCTTGGAAAATACTGTTTTCGAAGACTTTTTTTTTTTTTTAAAGGATTTTCAATTTTTATTTATTTATGATAGCCACACACAGAGAGAGAGAGAGAGAGGCAGAGACACAGGCAGAGGGAGAAGCAGGCTCCATGCACCGGGAGCCCGATGTGGGATTCGATCCTGGGTCTCCAGGATCGCGCCCTGGGCCAAAGGTAGGCGCCAAACCACTGCGCCACCCAGGGATCCATGTTTTCGAAGACTTATAACTAAAGAAATTCATTCAGTCTTTGGTATGATTCATGACAACAGTAATAGTTAACAATAGCCAACTTTTAAGAACTGTTCATTTATGGTAAGTACTATACTAAATAAGTCTTATAAATGTCATATAAATACTGTGAGGTAGATATAATTTACATTTTATGTATTAGAAAGCTAAATTTAGAAAGTTTTAAATTATTTACTCAGGCAGAAGTGCCTGATTGCTAGGTGTTTCTAAAACATTATATTATACATGGTTACAATAAGGCTAGACCTGCCTGCAAGAGTTTATAAAGATAAACTTTGGCTTCTAAGAGGATAAATTCTCTTTTACTTTAAAACTTCATCTCAGTCTTCAAAATATAAAAGAACACATTTGTATGATTTGTTTATCATCAACACTGGAAAACCATGGAAGTATTAATTTGGCATTAGATTACCATCATATAATCCCATATGTAATTGAAAAAGAATTGCTAGCGATCAAAGCCACAGAAGAGTTCACCCTCAGGAAAGCATTAACTGAACTATTATACTCTTGAAATAAGTGTGAGAAAAACAGTAAAGTCTTAAAAAACATCCAACCCATGTCATGTGTGATTCTGGCAGGCTTGTCTTCATTTATTTGGCCTTAAGGATTTTCACAATATTGATAATATGCCCACAAAAATGGGAAAAATAGCCATGATTGAAAATATGGATCTTATTTAAACACATAAAAATTCCAATTGCAACACCCAGAATTCTGGGTGTTTTCTCTTTTTCTTTTTCTTTTTTCTTTTTTTTTTTTTTTTTGGTGGCCAAAAAACATAAATTTATTTAATGTGAAAACTGGTAAAGTTGGGCGTTCCCATTTAAAGGGTGTTGAGCTATCCCCTTGGACTTCCAACTAAAATATCTTTGATGTTAGGAAAGCTCACAATAATGCTGAAAATCAACACAAATGATTTAAGGTCAGAATCTAGAAGGAGTTTCTATTAAGCTGATGAAACCAGATGGAGAAAAACCAGAGTGAGACCTACTGATGCTTTGCCCCATGAAAAAGAACATCCCTTCTTGCTTAAAAGAATGGAGTAAATATTTCATTCCTTTTCTACTTTCCCCAACTGGACCTGGGCAATAAAGAAAATGAGCAACTTTCTCCTGCATGATTCTACCTTTCTGGGTTTCCAAAGGAATACTCCTCAAGCATCTTTTTACAATCATATCAAAACTATAACTGCCAGAATATAGTAGGATGGGAAGAAGGTGTTCAGCTTAGTGGAGAGTTCTGGCTAGACTGGTAGTGGTGGCTTTTACCTCTAGTCTTGAAAAACAAAGGGCTACATGAGGAAGATCCTGGAAGCACTGTGTTATGGACTGAATGGTATATCCCAAAATTCCTATGTTGAAGCCCTAATCTCCACTGTTACTGTATTTGGAGATAGGGTCTTTATGGAGGTTATTAAGGTTTTCTGAGGTCCTAAAAGTAGAGCTGTGATCTAATGGGATTAGTGTTAGAAGAAACAGCATAGAGCTCAGCCTCCCTTGCTTGCTCTTGTGCAATCTCTTTCTCCCTACCATATGAGGACACACTGAGAAGGTAGCTGTTTGCAGGCCAAGAAGAGAGCTTTCATCAGAAATTCAATCAGTGAGTACCTTGGTCTTGAACTTATAGCCTCCAGAACTGTAAGAAAACAAACTTTTGTTCTTATGGCACCCAGCCTATAGTTTCCTGTTATGGCAGCTGAAGAAGACTAGACACACTATTATAAAAGGGACTGCCTTTTGTCATGTGTCTGTCACTTTAGCCCTACAGAGAACCAGGCAGTGATGGCAGGAACTGACTCCAGCTGATTGCTCTAAGTAAATCTCCTTTATGTTAAGAATTATAAAAAACTTGATTAGTTACTCAAAAGAACACCACAACAAATAAGGAGTACAGCCATGTTCATGATATGAAATGCAATATTGTCAGGATATCAGTTCAAGGCCTTCCACGTGGGACAATAAGATTTTCTATAGTTCAACAAGCTTTTTTGAAAACTTATGAAGCATAGCAAAAGAAGATACTCACAAAGAACATTTGGAAGGGAAAAAAATTAGGAGGGGAAATAAATTAGGAGAACTTACTCTCACAACACTAAGATTTGGTATAGAACTTGTAAGTAAGACCAAATTATGTCATGCAAAGATAGGCAAGTAGACCTAAGTAGGAAGACCAGAATGAATATAACATGTATGGAAACTTGTTATATAATAGTTGATATTTCAGCTCAGAAGGGAGAAAAATAGAGATTGGTTCTGTGGAGGAAAAATATAAAATTTGATCCCTATCTCACACCATACATAAAAATCAATTCCAGATAGATTCATGATTTTTATGTAAAAGGCAAAATTTCAAAATGTATAGAGTCAATATAGGAGAGTACCTTTATGACATCCAAGATTAATAAATCATAAAACAAATTAAATGTAGGCCTAAGTAGATACATTAATATCAGACAAAATAAATATCAAGATGTAAAAGCTAAATAGCAACAATATATTATGGGAAAAGGAAAAGCATATCAAAAGAGGTAAAAGATGTTCATGGACAAAGGCGCCTAAGAATATGGAATCAAAAAATGCAAAACTGAGAGGAATACAGTAAAAAACAGATACATTAACAATTAGAATTGAAGTTTTCAACATATCTCTTTCAGAATCAAATCAGTTAAGCATAGCAAATATTTTAAAAAGTTAAAATATCCAAACTAACATGTGGATCTATATGGAAATTGACACCCAATAAGAGAACATATATTTTCTTGGAATAAAGAAAATTAATTGCCTGGAATTCCACAATGAGACTCTCAATAATTTTTCATGATTACTATTCATGAGAGACAGAGAGAGAGAGAGAAATACAGATGTAGACAGAGGGAGAAGCAAGCTCCCCACAGTGAGCCTGATGTGGGACTCCATCCCAGGACTCCAAGATCACGACCTCAGCCAAAGGCAGACACACAACCACTGAGTCACTGAGGTGCCCTGAGAATTTCAATAAATTTTTAAAAATTACATCATACTTATTATATTATCTGTTAAGAAAAACAGAAAATCAATAACAATAAGTTTAAAAGCTGTATACGTATAGAAACTAAATTACTTATTACTGAGTAACCTCTCTACCAAAGGAGGAAAAAACATAAGGGAAATCTAAAAACATTAAGAAAAACTGTGTAAACATTTTATTAAAAAATTTAGGCCAGAGCTAAATGATACTCAGTAGGAAATTTATAGATTTAAACGCATACAACAAAAAAACAAAAAAAAAAAAGGAAAAAAATGGACAATGAAGGAAGATGGGTAAAGAGTAATAGAGAAAACCCAAAGAGACAAAAGAAAGGAAGGGAATACTAAAGATAAATAAAATAAAGAAATAAAACACAGAGAAACAATAAAGAAGATTAATAAAATCAAAATCTAGAATTTTGAAAACCTTAATGAGACAAAATGCTGACAAAAGATAATCAAATGACATCTTCATTTATGATCCAAAGTTAATTAAAGAGATAATAGATGATATAACAGAATCTTCTAGCTAATATAATCAACAATGTTATAAAAAAATAAAGTATGAGCAAGATTAATCCCAGTAATTCAAGAAATATCAGGAAATCTATCCACACAATATACCATCTTAAGAAATTAAAGAAGGAAAAGTGTATGATTATTTCAACACATGCTGCAAAAATAATGGTAAAAGTACATCGTCAACCTTTTACTAAAACACTCAGAAGGAGCACCTGGGTGGCTCAGTCAGTTAAGTGTCTGCCTTCAGTTCAGGTCATGGTCCCAGGGTCCTAGGATCAAGCCTGCACTGGGCTCCCTGCTCAGTGGCCAGCCTGCTTCTCCCTTTCCTTCTGCCATACTCCCCACTTGTGCTATGGCTCTATCTCTCTGTCAAATAATAAAATCTTAAAACACACACACACTCCAAAAACTAGAAATAAAAATTCCCTAAATTTGTGAACAACTATAGATCTAAAAGAACTGTAACAAACATTGTACCAAAATGGAAAAACCTCAGACACATTCCAATTAAAATTGTAATAAAAAAAAGAACGCTACTATTACCACCACCATCAAACTTAAGACTTAAAGTCTTTTCCGGTGTTATATGCTAGGCAAAAGAAATGAGGTATAAGCCTTTCTTTCCAGATATAATTATCTCTAATAAAAGCACAAAAGAATCAATAAAGATTAAAATTAATAACACAGCATAGCCAGTTGGCATATATAGTTATTCCTCTACTTCAGCAATAACCAAATAGATAAAAAGATATTGATTATAGGAATATAAGGAAAAATAAGATGCCACTCAAAGTATCAATTAAAAATATAAAATATCTATCAGGACCAAACAGGGGACTATAAACCATTTTTAGTTTTTAAAATGGAATTAAAGCTGTGAATTAGGGGATCCCTGGGTGGCGCAGTGGTTTAGCACCTGCCTTTGGCCTGGGGCGTGATCCTGGAGACCCAGGATCGAATCCCACGTCGGGCTCCCGGTGCATGGAGCCTGCTTCTCCCTCTGCCTGTGTCTCTGCCTCTCTCTCTCTCTCTCTCTCTCTCTCTCTCTATCATAAATAAATAAAAAAATTTAAAAAAAAAAAAGCTGTGAATTAGTTTCAAAAGTGAAAGAAAAGCTAAAAAGCAAGATAGGCTAGTGAGCCAACCCAGAGATTAGCAACAGAAAGAACCCATTCCCACCGCTGAGTAGGAAAAAGTGTTATGGCTGGAGCCCAGGAGCTAGGCTTACCAACGAGTAGCTGGAACCATGGTGGGCCTAACAGGAACTGAAGCTGTGAAGGAGACAGAAAGGAAATCCCTGTGGCCTTTCTCTTCTTGCTGCCCTCTAATCTCCCACAACTGGTTTCAATTAAACCAACCAAGCAGGAAGCAGCTGACATGGAAGTAAGGGAAAAAGCACAGCTTATCTATTTAAGATTGCAGCTCCTTCAGGTGGATCCACTTCCACAACACTTCCTTCCCGGTTTTACTAAAAGCTTCCTCTGATGGATTCATCAGGCCTAGGGACATTATAGGCTTCTAGCTATTGTTCATACCTAACTCTTCACATCTTTCATTTCCCTTACCCTTCCTATGAGTCTATAAATAGTCCCTTTATTGAACTTTTCAGTTAAATCTTCTGAGGCTCCATTGGCTTCCTGACTTATAAATACCAAGTGAGAAACCTTAACTGTTATCACATACAACAGGACCAAAACAAACAAAAAACAAAACAAAAACAACCAGAAATTCACTGAACTATGTTCACAAACTGTGTTTTCTTCTGGAGTCATCTTCCATTGTCAGAAAAGCAAAATTTCAGACTGTAGATTAATAAGGAGAAGATTCTTTCCTAAAATTTGAAATAAGATGTAATTCAGTTTATTAAACACACAACTCTCTTTTCAAAACTTCTTCCTCCAGTCAGGAAAGTACTTCAACACCAGTTTGACATCTGTTTCCCTAAGGAAAGGTCAAAGAACTCTGAAAGCAACCAAAAAATAAAATTTTTGTCCTTTGTAGAACATATCGTACAAGTGCTTCTAATCACTCATTTCCAACAACTGTCGAACAGGAGTCCTGTTTAACTTTTTTAGCTATTTTCATCTTTTTTTATATTCTTTGATTTTGAACTTTTAAAAATGAATAATTTAGAGAGAACTGAAATTGTCATCTATGAATTTTATCATTCCTTCTTTGGATAACTATGGTATTATGACTTAAACGCATTAATATTAAATATCCTCATTCATTATAGATATTTTCAATTACTGAACAAATTCCTTGGAAGAGTAAAAAGAGTTATGTGTTAATTTCTTAGAAAAAGAGGTTGTGAATTAAACATTTTATATGTAAGAAAAATAATCCAAACCCACCAATACTAAAGACATGTATCACTTTTAAGAATACAGTTTTACTTCTATTCTTCAAATACCTCTACCTTTGCTCTAAAGACCCTGCCACCAATCTAATCAGAGCCTCTTTTCTGAAACAGTTTTTCCTCCCTCTCTCATTGGCTAATAAATAAAATGCTGCTATACTGACTGTCAATTTATAAAAAATGAAATGAATTTCATAAAGATTGGTGGTATATGTTCAGGCTACTTTGGGTAGAAATTTCACTGTTTCTCCTCTTGGTGAGATTTCAAGCCATTTGGGTCATAAAAGAGACAGGAAAGCTCCCTGGGTCCCTGAGAGGTCTCTAATTTCCCTGGAAGAATGCTCTCAAAGCCCTTTTACAGTGAAAAAGAGAAAGTGGGTGATTAAAAACCACCTAATGCAACAATCTATATTGCATACTTTAAAAATATCTAAACTCAGAGCCTTCTCTTCATCACAAGCTGTATTTTCATGGCAGTAGTTAACAGAGCTAAACTTAAAAAAAAAAAATCTGTGAAAGAATTCAACCTTGAAAGCTACTATTTATCATTAGGATTAATAACTTATCCAGAGTTGTGTCTTAGGATGTTTCATCATTTTTCCTCTAGGAAGGAAAATAAGAGTTCTAATTTGAGTTCAAGGATTCCAAGGAACTCCTTCAACTGGCTGTGCTAGTTCTAGGATAGAGGAAGAATTTAGGGTTATTTCCCATTTTACTAGAAATTTGTTGGTTTTATTGTGTGTAGAATATCCTATTAAATGCTCTAAAAAGACAGAAAAGCAAATATTTGGAGCAAGGTATGTCCATGAATGGTTCTACATCTTGTTGATGTTTTTAAGGAACATCATAGCCTCATTGCAGGGAATCACACCCACAGTAGAGCCTTACAGATCTGGCCCCATCTGTATAAGCAAACTGACAATTTTTCATTAATTCTATAATTGCGGCAAGTCTCATATATTGTAGAAAATTAATGTTACACAATTGAATTTTAAATACATCTTTAACAATATTTGTTTCACGAAGCTGTTTCCTAGTGTTTCTCAGCAGAAAAGTCAGCAGGGATAATTTTTTTTATTCCCTCATAATAAGCCAAATAATTAAATAAGTATCTAAGTTCAACATCATATGCTTCTGTGGCTAATAATCAATTAACAAGTAAAGATAAGAGAAGTATTCCCATGTGCCTTCTTCATTCCCAGAGTCATTTTGAGAAGCTTGCGGGGTGCAAGAGGCAGGGGGCGGGCGTGGCGAAGCTGAAGCTGAGTCTGTTAAAGACCTTAATAATTTCTAGTGATTAGTAATTTTCATCATTATCATGTGTCTTTTAGAAATATGAGTGGAAATTAAGGGAATTAAGCCAGCAAGTATTGACTTCTATTCTAGAAGATTGCTACTGAAAAAGTGGGAGACAAAGGAAGAACTCAAAGTGGTAAACATAGTCATAAGAACATATTATCTAAATTTCCTGGAGAAACAAAATTTGGGTTTGAATTAGGCTTAGAATGGGGTTCTTCCATGATGGCACTAATGACATGTGGGGCTAGGTAATTTTTTTTTTTTTCATTATGGGAGCATGCCTTGTGCACTGTAGTATGTTGAGCAGCAAACCTGACTCTATTCAATAAAAGACAATAGATCCTCTCTCACCAGTTGCAACAACCAAAAATATCTCCAGAAATTGCTAAATATCCCCTGGGAGAATAAATTGTTCCCAATTGAGAACCTCTGGTTTGGAAAAAGGAATATTTCCTTAGAGACAGGAGTAGGTGAGTTTGAGAAATTGACCATGTAAGAAAGGTAAGTGATGCAGTAGGGTTTTAAACTTGCAGATGGAATCAAAGGCACCTATGTAGGAGCTCATATTGGAGAGGAAAAAAAGAAACAACAATAGAAGGGAAAGAATGGGAGAATAGATGAAGAGGTATTAGGAAGGAGAGGAGGCAAGGATAAAATTCTTTATTTGAGAAAAGTAGACAAAGGGAACTGAGGTGAGAAATAGGAGTTCAGACTGGAATAGTCCCCACTGGAAATAAGTAGGGGGTAAACTAATTGTCAAATGGGCCATGTTTCTATGAGGACACTGAGGCTTTATGCACAGAAGAGGTCAATCAGAAAAGCCAACTGACTGCCTCCTGGAATATTCAGCCAATCATAATTGTCATCTTACCTTCTCCAGGAAAGCTCAGCTTCCAGAAGTGACAGCTGAAAGAACTGATTTTGTTATTCACCAAAAATTGGGAATTAGCAAGGCCCGCAGGCAGAAAGTCAAATGAGGGAGTATTTTTGTGTAGCTATCAAAAGCATTAATTATAATAATTCATCAGAGAAGCAGCAAAATGAGAAATAAGGGAAAGAAGGTTTTTCAGTGAGAGAGAAGAAAAGGTTCTATAAGATTAACAGTGACAGAGATGAATGGAAGTTGTGGTCCAAGAGCAGAATTTCAGAGCTAGAAATCCATACTAGCTCCAGATGAAATGAAGAGCCAGAGAAGTTGTTGAAAATGAGGAGGATGACAAAATTATAGAGTCAATATATTGGAAAAGTCATAACACAGATACTGAAATAATGAAGAAAAGGGTAAAAAAGAAGGATAGAAAAATACAGCAAGAAAACAGGAATATAGGGGCACCTGGCCAGTTCAGTCAGTTAAGCATCGGACTCTTGATTTCAGCTCAGGTCATGATCTCAGGGTAATGAGATTGAGCTGCATGTGAGGCCCTGCCTGACTATGAAGCCTGCTTAACATTCTCTCTTCTTCCTCTGCCCCTCTCCTGCTCATTCTCTCTCTCTCTCTCTTTTAAAGAAGAAATTGAGAGAGAAAGAAAGAGAAAGAGAGAGAGAGGAAACAAAAATATAAATAATGTTAATTAAAACAATCTCCTTGGGGCAGCTGGGTGGCTCAGTCAGTTAAGCAGCAGATTCTTCCTTTCAGCTCAGGTCTTTCTTTTTTTTTTTTTTTTTAATTTTTATCTATTTATGATAGTCACACAGAGAGAGAGAGAGGCAGAGACACAGGCAGAGGGAGAAGCAGGCTCCATGTACCGGGAGCCCGATGTGGGATTCGATCCCAGGTCTCCAGGATCGCGCCCTGGGCCAAAGGCAGGCACCAAACCACTGCGCCACCCAGGGATCCCTCAGCTCAGGTCTTGATCTCAAAGTCATGGAATCAGGCCCTGCATTGTTGTTGGGCCCTGCGCTCAGCCAGGGAGTCTGCTTCAGGATTCTCTCTCTCCCTCTGCCCCCACCACTAACTCCTGTGCATGTGCTCGCTCGCTCTCTCTCTCTCTTTCTCTCAAATAAATAAATAAATGAATCCAGGGGCACCTGGGTGGCTCAGTCAGTAAGTGTGGGACTTTTGGTTTCCACTCAGGTCATGATCTCCCCATTGGGAGATCAGCCTCACATCTAGTTCCACATGCAGTGAGGAGCCTCCGCACCACCACCCCCGCCCCTCTCCCCATTTGTCCTGTTTTCTCTCTCTCTGAAATAAATAAATAAATCTTTAAAAAATAATAAAATCAATAAATCTTTAAAAACTAATAAAAATTAAAACAAGCCCTTAAATCAAGAAACTTTTAAACTTTCTGATAATTATGCTAACTTTTAAAAGTTGTTGACTTTTAAAACTATGCTGACTTTAAACCATCATCTGTATCCAAAACTTCTAAATCAAAATGTTCTATGAAGTGCACACAAAATAAATTAACTTTAAATATACTTAACAATTTTTCTTCAAATTTGGCTTCCTTTTCATTTCTCATTAAGAGCTGAAATCCTGCCAATGTTGAAGTATATAGTTTTACCTATTTTTAGTTAAAGTTTAAAAGACATTTTATTATCTTTTTCATTATCTCCTTAAGCAAAAACATTTTAGGAAACTTATTCAAGTTTCCCCCACATAGGCAAGGATTTTGTTCAAGCATGACAAATTTCACCTCACCACCATTCTTTAGTTAATCTTTCTAGTAAAGATTATTTTTTACCATTTTTCCAATCCCTTTCATCAGAGAAGAGGTGCAAAGTGGGGGAAAAATAGACTTTAAATCAATGCTTTAAACTTATTTTTTTACATTTAAATCAAATTACTTTGTTTTTTAACTACTTGTCATGCAACATCTGAAGACTAGAATTACAGATGAGACTTAGCTATAGGAAAAGACTGACCTCTAAAACTAAACAGATAGTAAAGGCTCATGTTCTTCCTATTTAAATCATATCTATAAGTGACCACCAAATCAATCTTTCTCACCTTTGAGAAATATTTTCAATTTTTACTTTTATGTGGTTTGTTTTAGAAAAACAAAATCTATTGAATATACCTTTTTAAGCTATGTATTCTCCTCCCCTTATTCCAAATCTTCCTATCACCCTCCTATCGATCTCATACATCAACACTCATCACACTAAATCCAGTCTACTGCAGTCTTTTCCATTTCTTCAATTTTGATAAATACTAATTAACCACTAATAAATGAAATCATTATAAATTAACTTGAACTGACTGTTGCTATACTCAAAGTATGGAAACAAAAGCAAATCCTCTAAACTGACTTGCAATGTTTACTAAACCTAATCAGATGCATGACTCAGAAATTCCATATTTATATATTCTTACTTCCACCAAAAAGCATGTTCAAAAATATTCATATAAATGTTATTCAGAGGGCAGCCCAGGTGGCTCAGCGGTTTAGCACTGCCTTCGACCCAGGGCATGATCCCAGAGACCCAGATTGGGTCCCATGTTGGGCTCCCTGCATGGAGCCTGCTTCTCTCTCTGCCTGTGTCTCTGCCTCTCTCTCTCTCTCTCTGTCTCTCATGAATAAATAAATAAAATCTTTAAAAAAATGTTATTCAGAATATCCAAAAACTGAGATGAATCTAAATGTATCTCAACAGGCTAAAGACTAACAGTGAAACACTATGCTGCTGTAAAAAAGATAAATAAGTTCAGCAATGTGGCAGGATACAATATAAAGATTTTTAAAATTCATTAGTACTTCCATACAATAGCAGTGAACAATGCAATAATGAAATAAGAAATAATCTCATTTATAACAACAACAATATAGAAATAAAATACCAGGAATAAAATTTAACAAATGAGTTACAGGACACATACAGTAAAATCTATAAAACATTGTGAAAAGAAATGAGGTAAGATCCAAACAAATGGAAAGATACCCCATGTTCATGGTTCAGAAAACTTAACATTGTTAAGATGGAAATACTCCCCAAGTTGTTCTACAGATTCATTGTCAACCCTATTAAAATGCTAGCTGTGTTTTTGGGGAAAATATTAACAATCTGGACTCAGAATAGCTCAAATGATCTTGAAAAATAACAAAATAGAGGTACTTACATTTTCTGGTACAGATAATACATACTGACATTAAAAAGGACATAAAGATCAAAGGAACAGAACTGAGAGTCTAGGAATAAATCTTCATGTTTATAATCAGTTGATTTTTGATAAAGATATTAAGACAATTCAATAGGAAAAGATTTGTCTTTCCAACAATGTTGCCTGAGAATTTTGATATCTACATACAAAAGAAAATCTGGACCTCTCCCTCATACCATATACCAAAAATAACTCAATATAGATCATATGCCCTAATGAAATAGCTGGAACTATAAAATTCCTGGAAGAAAACATCAGAGTAAATATTTGTGACTATGAATTAAGCAATGATTTCTTAGATACAATACAAAAAGCACAGCAGCAAAAGAAAATAGATAAATTGAACTTCATTAAAATTTAAGAATTTTGCTCAGTGAAGACACTATCAAGAAAGTGGAAAGACAACCCACAGAATGGGAGAAAATATTTCCAAACCATATACCAAAAAGGGTCTTGTATCTTGGATACATAAGGAAACTTATAACTCAACAGTAAAAAGGCAAATAACTCAATTTTTAAAATAGGAAAGTGAGCCAAATAAACATTTTCTGAAGATATATAAATGGCCAATAAGGGCAGGAAAGATGTTCAGCATCATTAATCTCTAGGAAAATGTAAATCAAAACCACAATGAAATACTACCTCATGCCCACTAGAACTGCTACAATAAAAAACATGGACAATAATTAGTGTTGGCAAGGACGTGGAAAAGTCAGAACTGTCACATGTTGCTGGTGGACATGTACAATGGTGCAGCCATATTGGAAAGCAGTTTGACACTTCCTTAAAATGCCAAACATTGATAATAACCAAGCAATTGCATCCCTAGATATAGACCCTAAGAAATGAGAATGTATGTCCACACAAAAACTTGTATAAGTTTGTTCAAGCATTATTTAAAATAGCAAAAAAAATGGACACACTGATAGCAAACATAATGTGGTATTATCATAAAGTGGAATCTTATTCAGCAATAAACGGAAGAAATACTGATATATGCTAAAAGAGGAGTGAACCTTGAAAGCATTATGGTAAATGAAAAAAAAAAAGCCAGTCAGAACTGCCACATGTTGCTAGTGGGCATGTGCAACAGTGCAGCAATGTTGGAAAGCAGTCTGACACTTCCTTAAGTGAATCCATTTACATGAAATTCGAGAACTGATAAAACTAATCAAATAATAATAAAAGCTAGAATATTGCTTACCTGTGGGAGAATAAGTGTTGACCAAGGAAAGGCATAAGAAAAACTTCTGGGCTGCTAAAAATGTTCTATATCTTGATTTGAATGATTGTTACATAGGCTACATGTATATTAATATTAATCTTAGTGCAATTTATGTTCTTCATAGTTTGTAAGTTGTACCTCAATTAAAAAGTTGAAAGAAATAAAAACAGCTGTGTATGTTAGCACTTTCTTGGTCAACCAGACATAGTAAAACAGTAGATTGATGTGCTGTTAAGAAGAGGAGATGTAGAGCTGAAAATCCTTTCTTCCAATATTGTTCCCCATCCTCCAGATAGAAGATCTTCTGTAAGTTATTTAATATGTATGATTCTCTCAGTGTTAAAATGAAGATAATGATACTATTTGCCTGAAAGTTGCTTTGGTAGAGATTGCATATGAAAGTATTTTTTGAACTGCAAATCTGAAATTTATTAGAACTTCATGGAGAATGCAAAATTCATGTATTTTCAAATAAATATGTATAAAGATGGTCTAGAATTTTCTTAACTTAGACTCCTAGTATAACTACTCTTACTAAATTATGCCTAGTGCTAATATGTTTGGATTAAATGTAGCAGATATAAAAGAAATAGTCCAGTGGAACTCATTGCTCTATTTTTTGTAAGGATGTTCTTTGCTTCATTTCCAAATGAAGATCCCTTCATGAAGACTCATGGGAGAAATTCTGTATTTTTATGTCACTTGATCACTTATTTGTTCTTTGATTTATAGAAACTGATTTTTTTTGAGATGCCTGCAAAAACAAAACAAACAAACAAACAAAAAACCCCCACAAAACATGTGTGGCCTGTACCTAGCAAGAAATGGGACTTGTCTACATGTGTCTTGGACCTAGTTGTCACTGTTTGCTTTATTCTGCTTCTAATTCTCTCTCTGCTTCAGTTCTCTGACTTACTCCAACTTTGTTTTATCATATTGGATATATCTTAAAGGTCCATTTCAAGTCATCTTTAGAAAGGGAGTTTATAATAAGCAAATAACAGCAGCAACAAAACAACTTAGTTAAATCAGAATCCAATCTGTTAATCATCTCCACCACAGAAGTCAAACACACAGCAGCTCAAGAAATATTCATAGATATAGACACAGGTGCCAAATTTCACAAAATTTACTGGAGCATTTTTGGTGTCTTTCATGCTCATTTTAATACCAGAACTCTACTAACCAGAATGGAATCCTCAGAGGGCTGGGGATTTTGTACATTTTGTTTATAATTCTCTAACCCCAGTTGCAGGAGCAGTGCCTGCCTCATGGTACACACTTAATTGGCATTTGTTGAATTAATTAGTATAGTCTATAAAATAGTTTTTTTCACTTCCTCAAAGTTGTGGCTACAATTATACTAAATTTCTTACATGAAAATATCAGGTACGTATACAGGCTTTATGTGAGAGGCAGAGTCAAATGAAAAGTGCCTCATTGATATTGAGCAGTTTTGTCTTTTTTTTTTTAATGGAAGGTTTTTTCAGTGGAAATGACATGAATTCAATATGGGATTTTCCATGTGAAATGCTTGCTACTCTAAATTCTATAAGTCAGATGCTCAATTCTTCTTCTCTCACATAAGTATAAAGTTTTACTATAAAGTAATATACAACTTATTTTCTGATTAAAATAAGTCATCCCTTTAAATCAGACAGTGATCTTGTTATTTCAATTGCACATGAAGCACGTACGCTGTACTTTATAGGAATGATGGTAAAGGTACTTCTTAAAAAGATATTTAAGATTGGGTAGAACAGAAGAACAGAGAACAGCAATAAAATACTATAAGTTAGGAAGCAGATGGATGAGTGTAATCAAGTTAGCAGGAACTGAAGCCTGAGCTAGCAACAGGGAACACTGAGAACCAACCTAATCTACACCACAGAATTCTCAAAGGACTCAGAAACTGGCAACAACAGACACTTCTGGAATAGGGTGAAGGAGGGAGAGGCTTAAAATAAAAATGATTGCGTAAAAGTCTTGTAAGAAGTCGTTACTCTCCCACACACTCCACCACTGCAGGCCACTGAATGAAAACTCCTAGGATCTCACCTTAGCAGAAGATAATCTTTTTCTCCACAGGGGGCAAATGGAAAGCTTTGAGGCAAATGGAAAGCTTTTGTACCTGGAATGCCAGGCATTGTTGAGAGTATAACCTCTGGGGACACAGGGTGGCCCAAGGTTTGAGCATCTGCCTTCCGCTCAGGGCTCGGGGTGTGATCCCACATCAGGCTCCCTGCATGGAGCGTGCTTCTCCCTCTTCCTGTGTCTCTGCCTCTCTCTCTCTCTCTCTCTCTCTCTCTCTTTCTCTCTGTGTGTGTGTGTGTGTGTGTCTCATGAATAAATAAATAAAATCTTAAAAAAAAAAAGACAGAAAGTATAACCTCTGAACCAAAACTGAGGATTAAGGGAAAATATGCCTACTGAATGCTGATCTTCTCAACCTCTGGAGCAGTGGCAGCCAGGACATTATCTTCCAGGCAGAAAATCAGAAAACTCTCCTCCAGGAATCCAGCTGGTCCAAGAACAGAGATATAAAATGTTTACATTAGTGTCCCAATTAAAAAAAACAAACAGATCACCCTATCTATCGGGAAGTCAAATGTCAACTAGCCTCACTCCTGTGTCAAGAGCTTACAGTTAGCTTTTAGAATGGAAAAATGCAACTGATTGTTGTATATTGACCTTTTACCCTGTAACCTTTCTAAATTAGCTTAATAGTTGTAGATAATAGTGGTTTGTTGATTCCTTTAAATATTCCACCTAATCAATCATGTCATCTTTGAATAGAGATTATTTTACTCCTTTACTTATCTTTGTGCCTTTTATTTCCTTTCTTGCTTACTCCTGAGGGCTAGGCTGTCCAGTTCAATGTTGAATGTGGGGGGTGGAAGTCAGCATTTTTGCCTTGTTCCTGATCTTAGGGAGCAAGTATTTAATGGTTTAACATTAAATATGGTGTGAGCAGTAGGTTTTTCATATAAGCCTCTACCAGACTGAAGAAATTTCCTTTGTTTCTAATTTGATTAAACATGTTATCATGAATGGATATTGAATTTTTTCAAATACTTTTCTAATCTATCAAAATTATCTTTTCTACTTGTCTCTGTTTTTAAAGATTTTATTTATTTATTCATGAGAGACACAGAGAGGCATATTTTTTCTGTTAATATGGTGAACTGACTTATTCTCAAACATTAAATCAATTTTGCATTCCTGGAGTTTGTTCATCAATATTTTGTTAAGAATCTTTGCATTTATGTTTGTGAATCATACTGGGGTATGTGTGTATGTGTATGTGTGTGTGTGTGTGTGTGTGTGTGTAGGTATCTTTCCTTCTTTGGGTAATTTTAGTGCTTTTTTTCTGGCTTGGGAATCAGAGTGTTATTCACCTCATAAAATGAGTTGATTAGGGCCATTGTCTTCTATTTCTGAAAGATTTTGTATAATATTGGTATTCTTGTTCCTTAATTGTTCAACAGAACCATTTGAACCATCATGGCCTGAGTTTTCCAATCAGCTTTTTAGTCTTCCACATTTAAACACATTTAAACATCCAGACATCTAAAGATTGCCCCTAATTTGACATCACAATCAACTAAAGTGTGGTGTCTGGGTGGCTCAGCAGTTGAGTGTCTGCCTTCAGCTCAGGGTGTGATCCTAAGGTCCCAGGATCTAGTCCCACATGGGGCTTCCTGCATGGAGTCTGCTTCTCCCTCTGCTTGTGTCTCTGCCTCTCTCTGTGTGTCTCTTATAAATAGATACATAAAAACTTAAAAAAAAAAAATCAACTAAAGCAAGCTTTGAAGAAATATGCCCCAATAGCAGAGGTTTGGATTTGATTGGCCTGTGATGTTCCTGAGCGTTATTTTTTTGTAAGCCTCCTAGGTTGTTTTAATCATACTTAGAGTAGAGAACCTCTCTTGTAACATGAAAGCTAGAGACAAAAACTTTCAGAAAAGAGCAAACTGGAAGAAACAGAGACTAGGCAAGCATGTGACAACTCTAAAAAAAAACATACTATTGATATCCTCTTTTTAAAGACAACAGAGAAGATACTGAGACCATGAAGGAAAGAACAGATGTTATGACTCAGAAGTTAAGCAATACTGATTTCAAATAGTGAATACTCCACATTTTCCTGGTTTTGTGACCTTGAGCTAATTACTTAAGTTCTTTGAAACTGTTTCCTCACCTACAAAACAGTAATAATAATAGAATCCCCTCTTGAGTTGCTGTGAATACTGAGACAACACTTGGAAAGCAGTTAGGAGAGTGCCTGCCACAATGTATTAATTAGTGATATGTAGCAGTCACTGTAGCTGAAACTCCATGCATGTGACTTGTTATATTAAATCAAGTAGGAAAAATGCCCTCAGCAGCATTAAATTAAATAAGCTAACTGGTGTATACTATCCAAATCTGAAAAGTACCAATGCATTGATGGAGGATGGTGGAACAGGGGAAAGGGTGTAAATTAAAATTAGTTTAATGTAGGGATAATTTGCTTCTAGAATGTGTCCTCATTTATTATAAAAATTAGCTTGGAAGTTGCTTGCTCACATTTCCTCAGTATTCAGTACCAGTTCAAATTTGCCACAGAAGCCTGGACACTCAACAGCATCCATATAAAATCACAGAACAAACCAGAAGACTGTTTCTATGGGTGATGGTTCATTATATATTTCTTAAGCTTTAATCTAGTTTCAAGATTTTCTAATTCAATAAAGAGAAAAATAAGTGACAAATAAATCTACAGTTCTCGGGCTACACAGATGGCTCGGTCAGTTAAGCCTCTGTCTTTGGCTCAGGTCATGATCTCAGGGTCCTGTGATAGAATAGAGCCCAGCATTGGGCTTCCCACTCAGCGGGGAGTCTGCTTCTCCTTCTGCCTCTCCCCCCTGCTCATGCTATCTCTCTCTGTCACTATCTCTCATAAATAAATAAGTAAATAAATAAATAAATAAACCTACAATTCTCTATTGCTGCTGCGGATTATTCAGACTTTTCAAGGCTGAAGGGAGGAATAATAATACCTGGAAAGCACATGACTTGGTATATGTTCATTGACATCATCATAATTATCGTTATGATTCAGGGCAAAACAAGCTAATGATGAACTTGAAATTCTTCACACGAAATATGAGAATGTTAGCCTGGAATAGCTCTGTATCCCTTATCTCAAAAAGTCCACTTAAAATAGGTATTTGGGATTCAACAGTTGTTTATTTTCAGATGTATTCTGCTGGTAGACTATCGGTAATGTTTATTAATACTAAAGATACACAGAGTTTTTGGTCAGAGCCATCTGGCCAGCTCCATTCGTTACTTACCATAATGTAGACCTAGCCAAAAATGTGAAAATAGCTTGTTAAGAGTTAATTAGTCTAAGAGAACAGGAACATTCTTAAATTTTGACTTAGATGGCAAGATGCCATTTCCTGGGTAGTTCTTATCTATTTAAACACAAAATGAAGAGAATTGTATCCTGTGAGGGAGGTCTGTGTGCCATCAGCAGTACCCTCTCACTTAAATTGACCTGCATCAGGAATATACATATTGTCTTTTACCCTTTCATGGGCTGTTGGGCAAAGTAGGCAGCAATAAAGCTCCCTAAGTCTCAGACAGCGACTACAAATTACATGTGTCTTAGCTGTCAATAAGCTTTATTTGGATTTGTCAGGCCTGAAGTTAATAGTGTTTAGATGAAAAAAAAAAAATAGTGTTTAGATGATCAACAAAATGTGTTTCAGAATCACCTTTCCAGAAATTACCACTAAAGGGAAATAATAAAAGTCTGTAAGTCACAAAATACCAAAAGGATATGGTCCACTTCTCATGCTGTATTACCTGGGAGAATATGAAAAGTCCAGGAATTTTCTGCTCCAAAAAAACCTCCGCCACAATCAAATAAAAGCATCCCTCATACAAAGACCTATTCCTTAAGTTCTAGTTAGTGTCATTTGCAGAAGGGAGCACCACGTTAGCAGCAGCATCTTTAAATGGGAAAAAAAAAAAAATCGGTGAGGTCATTACACTACAGGCATCTGGGCAAGTGCAGGCAATTTTCTCCTTTTATTTATCTTTATAGTCTTAGGAACATCTGGCCTACTTAGAGAAAGTAAAAACTAAAGGAAAAAGGCCTGAAACTATTTATTTTTAGGGCCATTCAAAAGAAAAACACAATTGTACATGCTCACATAAAGAACCCTAATTCTGAGATTACATTCCTACATAGACATTTTCTATGTAATCTCAGAATGTAATCTCAGGATGTAATCTCAGAATTAGTCCATGATTCAGATTCTTCTTTGTATGAGGAGGGTTTATTAACTTTTATTTATTTTTTAAAAAAATGTATTTATTCATTAGAAGCACAGGGGGGTGGAGAGAGAGAGAGAGAGAGAGAGAGAGAGGCAGAGGGAGAAGCAGGCTCCATGCAAGGAGCCCGACGCGGGACTGGATCCCGGGTCTCCAGGATCACGCCCTGGGCCAAAGGCAGGCGCTAAACCGCAGAGCCACCCGGGGATCCCCTAACTTTAAGATCTAAAACTTTTCACTCATGGATCTCCCTCAGCTGCCTGTGGAGACAAATTATTCCTACAAAGGCTCCCAGAAGCTATATGCCCACCAGGAATTGACCAAACTCTTTATTACCCAATGTACGACCAGTATCCAGTTGGGAACTTCATACTGGAATGTCAGGAACCATTGCTTTCACCCATAGCTCTGAAAACATTTGACAGTTTTTTCAAATATATGTGAAGATTTCCCTCTTCTACTCCTATTGATGTGGAGAACAAACACAAAAGAAAACAAATTTCCTTAATGCCTACAACTCATTGACAAGTCCTTGAAACGGGTAAAGTGATCTTGCCTCTGGGAGCTCAGCTGCCTGGATGTTAATACTTTTTGCTAAGGGCAAAAGCAATCTTAGTTTAACATTATCCCAACTTCCAGGATCCCATGAATCTACTTGAACATACAAAAGTTCCTTTGGAAACTTCCTTTATCTCTATCCGCCTCCCAAGATACATGTAAGCAATCATCCTCCACAAGCAGGAGAGCCAGGTTCTTGTCTCATGGAGTTGAAGAATGAATCTTGAGAACAAAGGTGAGAAAAGTGATAAGGTTTTATTAAGCAAGGTTACAGAAAAAGCTCTTTGGAGTGAGAGGGGTCCCAACAGGGTTGCCCCTCGGAGCTTGTAGGGTTCGTCATTTATTGAAAGCTTAACCAAGGAACTTAAATCCCTTTATGATCTCTAATGAGGGATGCCTGGGTGGCTCAGTGGTTGAGCATCTGCCTTTGGCTCCAGGCATGATCCCAGGTCCAGAGATCGAGTGCCTCATCGGGACTCCTTGTGAGAAGTCTGCTTCTCACTCTATGTCTCTGCCTCTCTCCCTTGTGTCTCTCATGAATAAATAAATAAAATCTAGAAAGTAATTTAAAAACTTATTCTTTAAAAAAATAATAATAATATCTCTATTGATATCACCATTGAGCAAGGATCAGTGATAATACCTTTAATGGTTTGCTACCTTTTTAGGGTCCAGTAATTTTTTGTTGGTAACAAGTAGCTATTATAACAAGATTCCACCTCTGACGCCTAGGACAGGATGGTCTGATTTGTTTCCTTATCTCTGGTTTCCTTTTACCTCCACATTTTTGGAATTTTATGAGGTTGATCCCATCCATGGCCCCCTACCTATCTCTCCCCATGTAGCTCTGCCTGTCTCTCACTCACTCCAAGCATATGGTCCATTGTTATACTTTCAAAGGGTCTCATGACTAGGGTTTACCACAGTAATAAATGACTTTTTCCTAATAATAGCTAGCCCCCTCAAGGTCCTGAAAACCTTGTTTCCAAAGTTCCATAGAGACTTGGGTTATTTCTCATCCGTTCCCAACTTGAAAGTATATAACCAGTCACCAGTCACAACCCCAGTGCTGCTTTTTCTTCCCATGGGTCCTGTCTTCCTGCTTAATATTACTACTTTTTAGCACAAAAGACAGCTCAAGAATTCTTACTTGGCCATCAGATCCAAACACCAACATTTCCTACATCATTATGATGCTTTACTCATTCATACTTAGCTTGCATTTCCTAAGATAATATCTTTTTTTTTTAAGATTTTATTTATTTATTCATGAAAGACACAGAGAGAGACAGAGACATAGGCAGAGGGAGAAGCAGGCTCCCCCTAGGGAGACCAACGCAGGACTTGGTCTCAGGACCTGAGCCAAAGGCAGATGCTCAACCACTGAGCCATCCAGGTGCTCCACCCTTCCTAAGACAGTATCTAAGAGAGATTTTACCAAGATGAACCCATGAGATGATTGCCCTGATTATACAAAGCACTGACATTTGAAAGATTCCCTCCCAAGTGGGGAAAAAAGACCAAAGCTACAAGGACAATACCCTTTGTTTGCACTGCTTCTCTCATCAATCACATTTTTCTTGGAAAATGTTTAAATAGATAATTTGACTCTTTGTACCATGGATGTACCAAACACCCACAGTATTCTAATTGTGTGTCAAAAAGAAAAATCTTATTAGAAAACTCAAACGCTGGGACACCTGGGTGGCTCAGCTGTTGAGCATCTGTCTGCCTTTGGCTCAGGGTGTGATCCCAGAGTTCCGGGATCAAGTCCCACTTTGGGCTCCCTGCAAGGAGCCTGCTTCTCCCTCTGCCTATGTCTCTACCTTCTCTCTGTGTCTCTTATGAATAGATAAATAAAATCTTTAAAAATAATTTTTAAAAAAGAAAACTCAAAAGGCATTTGTTGCTTTACATACTGGTGGTTTGATGAAAAAGATGTAAATCATTATGTAAACTCTTAATGCATGATTCACTTATAGAATGATTTCTTGTTTGCTATACAAACAAATAACTACTTTTTATTGTCAGCATGGTCATTAAGGCAAGGACTCTTTCTGGCATTATTATATTTTAATTATTCCATATTTGCCACTCCTTGATACCTCTGTGACTCACCAAAATGACAAGCTGATTTCCAAAAACAGCTTTTAGTATGTATATGTATATGTATATTTAGTGTATATATGTGTATTTTTAATTTTTTTAGAAAAGCCAAAAGGCCATACTCCTGCACAAAGCATCAGCAGGCCTGAAAAAAGCCAACCCCGGTTGTATAATGAAAATTGACCCTAGCTCTGAAAGCTCACTTGGAAGCTTCCAGCAGGATTTCATCACAACGCAGACTATGGTATTTATATGGATGGGCTAGCTTAATAAATGTTTCACCAGCTTCTTAACTTTCACTGCAAATATTTCTCCAGAAGCCAAGCCCTCCAATCCCACTCATTTTGTGGGCTTGAAGTATTAATTATAGCTTAAATTCTACAAAAACAAGCAGAAAAGAGCTGTAAGTTTCTATGCCTGTTGCTTCCTACACTGCTTGGCCATGACATTTTTTTTTGAACTCTGTTAGCCCCAGTTAGCAGGATGTTCAGCATTTTAGAGTGAGTATAATCTATAGATCTTGAGATCTTCCACAAATCCTAAATCCTTAAAGGACTGCTTGCCTCATTTAAAAATATATGCTGCTAGCTCAGGTTTAAAAACAACAGAGAGGAAAAATTCATTAAGCCAATGCATGAATCATATTTGGTTCAAATCTCAATTCGACCTAGTTAAAGTGGACTTTTAAACTCTTTTTGTGACTTATTTTTTAAAATTAATATCAAATGTCTATTCCCTTTACTAAAAGAAACAACGGTCTTTTACTGTAGTCTACCAATTATATAAGAATAAAGATCTTTTTCTAAACCACTATTGTTATACATATGTGATTCTTATATGATTGTAATCATTGTATACGTACCATATGATTGCTATTTATTATTTAGCAGAGTTTTCTTTGTATCTCCAAAGTTCACACATTTGTCAGATTTATAGGCAATAAAGTATTTTATTCATATACCACAATGAACTAACTCATTTCCCCATATTTGGATATTTTTCCTGACTTTTAAAATAAATGCATTATGATTTTTTTCATGTAGTAGTTTCCTAGGGCTGTCATAACAAAATACCAAAAACTGGGAGAACTTCAAACAATAGAAATTGATTCTTTCACAGTTTTGAAGAGTAGAAGTCTAAAATAAAGTTGTTGACAGAGCCACACTCTTAAACCCTGAAGGGGAGGATCCTTTCTAGCCTCTTCCAGCTTCTAGTATCCCCCGGCATTATGGGGTTATGGCAGCATAACTGCAATCTCCATTTGTGTCCTCACAAGGCCATCATCTGTCTGAGTCTCTTCTCTTTATAAGGACACCAATCATGTGAACTAAGGATCCACTCTACCCCAGTATACCCTCCAACTTAGTATAAATCTGCAATAACCTTATTTCCATATAATGTTCCTGGAAGGACATGAAATTTTAGGGGATGTTTTCCCTCCCAGTGTGTGTACCCTGAACCATTATTTATAGATATGATGACATTCTGTTTCCAAGGGATGGGAAAATGCTCTCCCATTTTAAATATATGATTTTCAAAAATATATATTTAAGTTATTTGTCATATCTAACTAGTCTGCAATATCTGTAAAAGATACTTTTCATATTATTTTTTAAATCCTAATTATCCCATAGACATAAAATCCAACTACTATCCACTATATATGTTAGGGAATAAAAAGGTCTTATAGCCATCATGAATTTAGTTTCATGTTCTCCAATCAATTCTCTTTAATCCCAAAGATAAAAAATGTCCCCATAGATTCTTATCTTTGACAGAGGTTTAGAATGGACTTTAGAAAGTCTAAAGAAGAGCTCCCACATCCCAGAAGAGAAGGGACATTTATGAACAAAAATAAAATTTGTATTTCACCCTTCACCATCACCAACATTCTACAAATATTTATTGATCTCTGAGAAACTTCAGTCTACTCTTTCAGAAAAGGAAACACCCAAAATGTAAGATGAAGATATATATTCAATGAGGAACGAGTCTGAAAAAGCAAAGTGCCAAAGTGCATCCATTATCTTTGCAAACATCCCATGAGAAAGGAGCATCTGACATATATATTTCCTTCAACCAACTTCTTAAAAAGGAATCGACATTGAGCACCCTTATCCATTTCCCCTCAACTCATTCCCTGTGAATATGTCAGTACATGTTTTCAAGACTCTTGAAGTAGCACAAAACCCTGCGTGAGGGAAAATGAAGAGTGACACTTTATTTATTCTGAAGCTTGAGATCACTGGTAAAATATTACAATTCATTGTTTTTTTTTCATTAAGACTATTTTTTAGAGCAGTTTAAGGTCATAGCAAAATTTGGTGGAAGGTACAGACAGTCCCCATGCAACCTTTGCATGCACACATGCACAGCATCCCCTATAATCAACATCCTTCATGGAGTGGTACATTTTTTATAGTTGGATCTACAATGACATGGCATAATCAAAGTCCATGGTTTACATTATGGTTCACTCATGGTGAACTTTGGATGAATGTAGACAATTACATGTATCTGTCATAATGGTATCATGCAAGCTATTTTCCACCCTAGAAATCCTTGGTGCTTTGCCTGTTCATACCTGCGCCTGCTCTCCAAACCCTGGCAACCACTGACCTTTTCAGTGTCTCCATAGTTGTGCCTTTTCTGGAATATCATATAGTTGGAATTGAATAGTATATCACCTTTCAAATTGGAATATGCATTTAAGTTTCCTGCATGTCTTTTCATGGCTTGATAGTTCATTTCTTTTTAGCACTGGGTAATATTCATTGTCTGGATGTACTGCAGTGTATTTTTATCCCTTCACCTCCTGAAGGATATAGGATTGCCTTGGAATTTTGGCAATTATGAATAAAGTTGTTCTAAACAATTAAGTGCTGGTTTTTGTGTAGATATAAGTTTTCAACTGCTTTGAGTAAGTACTGGAATGTGATTGCTGGATCAGATGGTAATAATAGGCTTAGTTTTGTAAGAATCTGCCAAACTGTCTTCCCAGAAGCCATTGACTTGCTTTGACAACTGGGAAAAGAATGACTCTTCACTGGAACCGTTGCAGACCTTCACAAACACCAACAGCTGTTCTCTGGATAATGCTAATTATGTTCTGTAGATGATTGCATTCATAGTTTTAAGTTGCTATCCCCCTGCCCCTCCCACAACAAGGTTATCCTGAAGCTCTATATAATCACTCTGAACATATTATACGTGTACTACATTTCTTATCTCCAGTAAGTCTCAGACACGAAACATATATACTTGTAGCCTTTTCTATTTCAAAATAACATAATCACTTTCGCTGGAAAACATTTTTAGAAATGCAAGGTCAATGACCAAGGCTGTACTTCCCCAAATGACACCCATGTCACTTCTAAAGGCAGAACACTTTCAGAATGAGAGGCCAAGATGAGGCCTGCCATTTTATGAGGAATTGGCAAAATGAACCTTGGCACAGTTGCCGAGGAGCTTGGCTCTCCAAAAACAAACAGTTGTGCCTCTCTTTGTTTTCCCTTCTCAATAAGGAGAGTGAATTCTCAACTTCAAGGTATACACATTGTATTCTAGTTGTTTTAGAGAAGTTAGTGTAAACTTTCCATGGTTGGTACTTCTAAGAAGAAACAGGAAAACAAAAATAAAGAATTCACCAGTAAATAGACAGCCTACAATCAGAATTCTACAAAGTTCATAAATAGCTGTTTCCCTGATATTTCAGACCAATATGGAGATCTTTCCTTATCATGGGAAGAAAAAGAAGTATTCCTGAGTTATTCAGGTAGGTGTTTACTAATTCAACTGGATCCAATGTAATAAGTGAAATAATTTATTTTTAATTGGTAATGCCGGGGTTCAAAGTAACCCAAAGCAACAGCAAGCTGGTCTACTTAGCCAAGATGACAGGGCCACACTTTCTTTATTGTACCATCCCTCCCTAGTCTGAAAAATCTTCTCTCTACTGATGCTACTTAAGTTACCATGTAAGTCTCCTATTCTCTTCATTTGCTCTATGTACCCCTTCCCTTCTATTCATGACTTGATTCCCTACCATATCATGGCTCTCTTCAAAGATGCCAATGATCTGCTGATCCTAAAAGATCTCCATCCAGCCTTTCACCTTGATGACAGATCTCCTTTTTTTCTGGAAGCTCCCTTCTTTCCTGGCTTAGATCAATTTGACCTCACACTTTTCTTCCAACTTCATCTCTGATGATTTCCCCTAGTGTACTGTGCTCAGAGCTGAGTTTCTAGGCACATATTACTTATGTTTATTTTCTCATGAGTGCCTTTTAAGTGCTTGGCACTGCCCTAGGTTCTGACTTCACCTTCTTTTCTCTCTTACCTCTATGATTTCTCCCTTTGCTATTTCATCCAGACTCAAGGCTTTAGTCACCAACTCCGTTCATCTCCTCCTTTTTGGCTACTGCTTTAATCCATATATCCTTAGCATTTGAAGAATGAAGAAGCAATAGCTTCTTCAATAAACTTCCTGCTGACAGTTTCACTAACTACCTTCATCTCATAGAAAGTTGTCTTCCCCTTTCCCTCTCTCCCTTCCTTTCTCTCCTTTATTTCTCTCTACCTAATTTAAAATGTGTTTCAAAAATCCCCCCAATTTAGAAAACTACAAAGAAAAAAAAATTGCTAAGCCAACACCCAAGGTCAATCATTTTACCTTTAGTGGGCTTTCTGCCACAGTTTTTCCAGGTATAGGCTGTTTAAAAAGGAGTCAGGGGAACTGAACTTTTTCAACCTTCAAAAATCAGATAAATCCCATCTATTTAAACTCTTCCAAAACATAAAGAAGAAATCTTTCAAATACCTTTTTTGAAATCAGCAAAATTCTAATAAGAAACCCAATACAGATAACCCACATAAAATAAAACAAAACACAAAAGAACAATATATGAATCTTACTCGTGGAAACTGTGAAAGCAGTAAATAAATATGAGCAAATATAATTTAAAAATGCCAAAAAATAATGCAAAAATTGTTTAATATTCAGACCTTTATTGATTTTAAATATGACAAAGAGATATTCTAATCATTGACTCAAATAATGCCAAATAGGACCTTTGATACAGTTCAAATTACTTTCCTACCTAAAAAAGAACTCTGAGCAAAAATAGCAGTGAATGATACTTCCTTGCCCTGACACTAATATTTATCTGATCACCATGCTTAATAATGAAAAATGAGAAAAGTTTCCCTTGATATCAGGAACAAAAAAAGAAATTCCAGTTTACTATCATTTGCAGACACCAAATAATGTATGTAGATAAAAAGAAATATAGAGTATCAGCATAAGAAATAAGGTAAACTTAACAGTTATTTACAGATGATATGCCCACATGTGTACAAAAATTTGAGATTATCAACAGAAGGAAAAACCTAGAAACAATAAGATTTTATTCAGTAGTTTTACACAATTTTCACAAAAAAGACTGATCTGTGATTTCCTTTGGAGGAACCATCTATGGAATAGTGTTTTCTAGCTTCACAAACAGACTTTGGTAGTATTTCTTCTTTTTGCTTTTAAACTATTTAAATAAAGGGAATATATCTGATTTTTGAAGGTTAAACAATTCACATGTTGAAGAAACAAACAAACAAAAAAAACAAAAAAAAAAACTTTATGCCTAAAGAAACCTAGTAGGAGCCCAGTAAAACAATTACACGATAATTATATATAGTCAACATTTTTTGTATACAAACAATAACCAAGTACACAATACAATGGATTTAAAAGTACTATCTATAATAGCAAAAGTCTAAGGATAAATCTCAAGAGACATAGGCAGAACACATAACACACCCCAAAAAAGAGAAGAAAAAAAACTTCAAGCTTCTGCTGAGGGCCATAATGGTGATAAATAAATAGATATGTCATGATATTGTATAGAAAATGTCAATAAAAAGAATATTAATGGATGAAATTCTAAATTTAATGAAAAACAACGAAGTTTAAGATTAAGGGAAGCAGGGCTTTAAAAATAATGGCTATGCAAACCATATATCATTTTATATATATATATA
The DNA here is from genome assembly GCF_003254725.2 of Canis lupus dingo. NCBI lineage: Eukaryota > Metazoa > Chordata > Mammalia > Carnivora > Canidae > Canis > Canis lupus. Next base: position 19,335,633 of record NC_064265.1, read on the forward strand.
TATATATATATATATATATATATATATCAGATACATCGTTTGCATAGCCATTATTTTTAAAGGATAAGGATCTTAAAGGATTTTTAAAGTTATTTTAAAGGATAAGGATTTTAAAGGATTTTTAAAGCATAATAGGTTAATATCTACAATATATAAAGAGCATTAAAAATAAAGTATATAGATATAGATGTATCTTATGTATATCACACAACTTAAGAGCAGAAAAGCCAAATAATTCAATTAAGAAATTGGCAATGGATCTGAATAGGTATTTTTCCAAAGATGGCATATACATGGCCAACAAGTACATAGAAAGTTGCTCAACATCATTCAGGGAAATGCAAGTCAAAGCCACAATGAGATATCATCTCACAACTATTAGGATGGCTATTTATTGAAAAGACTAGAGATAACAAATGTTGGTGAAGATGTGGAAACAAAGTCATCCTTATGCACTGTTAGTGGGAATGTACATTGGTGCAGCCACTATAGAAAACATAATAAAGAGTTCTCAAAAAAATTAAAGATAGTACTACTATGTGATCCAGCAATTCCACTTCTGGGTATATATCCAAAGGGAACAAAAATTATCTTGAAGAGATATCTTCCTTCCAATGTTCATTGCAGCATTTTTACAAGGTATAGAAACAATTTATGTGCCCATGATGGATGAATAAAGAAAATACAGTATACATACAATGGAATATTATCTGGCTTCAAAAAGGAAAGAAATCCTGCCATCTGTGACAACATGGCTGAACCCCAAGGGCATTATCCTAAATTAAATAAGCCAGACACAGAAAGACAAGTACTGTTTGATCTCACTTGTTTGTGGGAAAAAAAAGATTAATTTATAGAAACAGAATAGGATGGTGCTTACCAGGGAAATGAGGAGATGTTGCTCAGAATACAAACTCTCAGTTTTAAGATGAGTAAGTCCTGAGGATACAACATACAAAATAATAACTATGATTAACAATATTAAATTTTTTACACTTGAGGGGTGCCTGGGTGGCTCCGTTGGTTACATGTTCTGCCTTTGGCTCAGGTCACGATCTCAGGGTCCTGGAACCAAGCCCTACATTGGGTCCCCTGCTCAGAGAGGAGTCTGCTTCTCCTTCTACCCCTCCTCCTGCTCATGCTCTCTCTCTCTTTCAATAAATAAATTAAATTTAAGAAATAAATTGTACACTTGAAATCTTCTGAACGAATCTAATAAGTTCTCAACATAGCAAAAATAAGTAAAAGTTAATTATGTAATTATGATGATGGGTAGGTTAATTAACTTAATTGTGGTAAATAATTTACAACTTAATATGTATATAAAATCATTACATTTAAATTATATAATCTTCTTTGTCAATATACTTCAAAAAAGCTGGATTAAAGGAGAAAGATTTTTAATAAAAATTAAAATACTTGATAACTCTGAAGTTCACCTGGAAAAATGTACACATGACAACAGCTAAGAGAATCTGCAAAGAGAGAAGTAATAAGCACTGTCAGCATTTTAAAATATTTAGCATTATAGTATCTAAAATAGTATCATATTGGTGGGAGAATGAACAGACAGCAATGAAACAGAATTCAGAAATGGATCCAAATGCCTATGGGGATTTAGTCTGTAATAAGGATGGAATTTTTAAATAATGGAGTAAAGATGGATTATTTAATAAAAGGTATTTGGAAGTAGAGTAACAGTTGGAAAAGTTAGCTGGATTACTACTTAATTACTTACAACAAAATTAATTCCAGAACAATAAAAGCCTTACATTTTTTTAAATGAGACTCTAAAATATCTAGAAGAAAGCAAGTGAGGATTTAGGAGGCACAAAGGCAAAATTTGTTCTACCTGATAGAATAATACACTTTATCACTTTTTCAAGCAAAGATGCACTAAACAAAGCAAAATGACAAAAGAGTATAAGTGTGTGTGTATGGAATACACGTGACTAAGTGCTAATTCTAAATGTGTAATATAATTGACAAAGTGCCAATCTCTTAGGAAAATGTGCTATCTTTGTTTTAATTTTCAGTTCTGTGATTATAAAAGAAGTTGATTTTCTTTCCATGGGTCTATTGGCCATCGATATTTCTGAGCAGTCTTTAGGGATAGGGAAGGGAAAGGAACTAAGCAAGGATGTGGTCTCATTTGGAGTCTGGTTTCAGCCTGGCCCCACAGGTTGTTGTGACACATGACTTGCACCACAGTCACCTCACCTTGAGACAAAGGGTGTTGTTCTTTTGTAGTCCCATGCCAGTCAGTCACTGACCAGAGAATGAAGATCCAGAGTGGGTAAGCTATCTATTGAGATGGCTCCTGTTCACTGAAGGCAGTTCTCTGAAAAAAGGTACAGTTGTTACCTCATTGCAGCTAAAACTCACTGCCACTGGGAGGAGGGTGCATGCCCTACTAACAGGATGTGGGCAAAGCAGCAACAGCATCTCCTGCCATCACCAAAATCATCTCACCTTGTTGTCGTGAGCTTCAACCATTCAGGAACACTTGATGCTTTTTAAATATGCCTGGCAAATCCATTATTTCATGCCTTTCCTGAAACAGCTTTTCTACCCTGTCCAGCTACCCAAGTCCCACTCAACCTTTGATATAGCCCAAACCGTTTTACATCTGAGAGTTCTGTCCTTCATTTCAGAATCTATCAGCCTTATGTCTCCCATCGGAGTTTCTTTGTACTTCTCTTGTCCATTTATTTTGTGTGCTTTTTAATACAGTTAAATGTTCACATTTTCTTTCTCCCAAATCAAGATGGAGGTCATTCATTTCAGTTTGCTCTTTGTAACAAATAATTAGAAGCTTGAGCTTCCTCAAAAGTTTATAAATGCCTTTGGTGTGAAAATGGAATCTTAGTCACCACCTTTCATTCCCTTAGTACCTAGCATGAAACCCAAACACTGTTTGTTGAATTAAGTTGAATCAAGTATAATATCAAAAAAATAAAAAGCTAAAAATAAATAAATAAAAAGCAACTGTTTTTCTATCTGGCCCATCTGGCATGGAAATTAAAAAAAAAACTTCTGATTTCTCATTTGCTGCCTTTCTTTTTTAGTCTATTCCTCTCTTTTGTGATTCTGCTAATCCTTCAGTAAAACATTTTATTCACTCTGTTCAGGTCTTTTTTATGTACTAACAAATATCGTGATTCAATTGACTATCTTCTATTATAACTCAATCTTTTACGTCTTTTAATAGTGGTGATTAAGAAACAAAAACTTCAGGACACCTGGGTGGTTCAGTGGTTGAGTGTCTGCCTTTGGCTCAGGGTGTGATCCTGGAGACCCGGTGGAGTCTCAGGTCAGGCTCCCTGCATGGAGCCTGCTTCTCCCTCAGGCTGTGTCTTTCCCTCTCTCTGTGTGTGCCTCTCATGAATAAATAAATAAAATCCTAAAAAAGAAAGAAAGAAAGAAAGAAAGAAAGAAAGAAAGAAAGAAAGAAAGAGAGAGAGAGAGAGAGAGAGAAAGAAAGAAAGAAAGAAAGAAAGAAAGAAAGAAGGAAGGAAGGAAGGAAGGAAGGAAGGAAGGAAGGAAGGAAGGAAGGAAAGAAGGAAGGAAGAAGGAAGGAAGAAAGAGAAGAAAGAAAGAAAGAAAGAAAGAAAGAAAGAAAGAAAGAAAGAAAGAAAGAAAAACTTTGTTCTGTTTTTAGAGTTTCCCAATTAATATTCTTTATTATATTGAGGTCACTTTACTTCTCAGAAAATATGTGAACCACAGATTTGTTTGAAAAGCATTATCTTTTCAAGGACTTCTTATTTTTTTTTAAAGGACCTCCTATATTAGGCATTTGGCATTGGCTTTTGATATGGATACAACACTTGAACACTCCATGTGAAAAGTGGACTCATTAATAAAAGAAACAGGGAACCCTGGGTGGCGCAACAGTTTAGCACATGCCTTTGGCCCAGGGCGTGATCCTGGAGACCCGGGATCGAATCCCACGTCGGGCTCCCAGTGTATGGAGCCTGCTTCTCCCTCTGCCTGTGTCTCTGCCTCTCTCTCTCTCTGTGTGTGACTATCATAAAAATAAATAAATAAATAAAACAACTGATACCATTAATTCTAACATGTTCATTTCATAGACATGGGGACATGGAGAGCCAGAGGTTATGACCAAGTTTCATACTTGCTTAAAATCCTGTAATGGTTCTCTGAGGCTCATAGGACAAAATGTAAACCTCTCAATATGGCTTGCAAGGGCCTCTGCAACTTGTTCACTGCTTTATCATACAATATTACCCCAGCTATAAAAAGCTACTTATATTCTGCCAAACTTACTCTGTGCTCTGACACCTCTTCCTGAATCTTTAAAATACTGCATTTCCAGTATCTTGGAAAACAGGCTGGCACTCTCATATTCTATCCCATTGTACACTGAGCTCCTACTAATCCTTCAGGTCTTAGACTAGCTATAACCTCCTATGCTCAAACTTCCCAGACACCCTCAATTGTTTAGATATCCCTTCTTCAAGCATCTAAAATACTCTACTTGAACTTATCATGCTGAATTATTAACACCTATTTCCTCATCTGGAATTTCAAATCATACCTCTCTCAGTCAGCATTATCCATCCTCTTTACTTCATATCTGTTGGTTTGGCTTTTTTTTTTCCACATTTGTCACTTTCTGACATATGATATAATTTACTCAAGGTTTACTCCTGGCCACAACAGAGTAACTGGTATCAACTTAGCACTACTGATATAAACACCTACAAAACTAGAAAAATATATATATGAAACAAACATTTTCATAAATTTGACAACATGCAACACAGCATTATGATCCCTAAGTGAAGGGAAATTTCAAGGTGAGCTCCACAGTAGCCCTGGCTTTCTGCCCAGAGGCACCCTCCAGACAGTAGTACCAGGAGGTGCAGCCCAAGCAGAGCATGGTGGTCTTGCTGAACTGAGGAGAGAGATTAGATTTCAGGGCTGCTAGATTTCCAGGTGATTGGAATTTACAGGAAAGAGGAATGGAGCAGAGAAAGTTGCACAGAGAAAAAGCTCCAGACATGTTCGCAGTGGTTCCCATTAGTCATTAACTGAAATTTATGCTACACACTGAGGACAAGACTCCACAAAGCCTGGAAAAAAACAAGGGCCAGAGAACAATGAGCTGAACATAGATTCCACAGTGGCACATACCTGGGAGCTCACTGCAGTTCTGACCAATCAGTGACTTGTGGGAAAATATCAAGCAGGCTAGTACACCTACAAATAGGATAGCAGAAGGAGGGAGAGAGAGGAACAAATATATATATATATATATATATATATATATATATATATATAAAGAAAAAGAATGGCTGAGAAAAAAATACAAAGCCAATCGAAAAGGCTCAATTAACCTTAAGCAATATTTTAAAAATCAAGAAGAAAGAAATGGAAAAGAAAAAAAAGACTACATCTAAGCATATTCTAATCCAATGCTAAAACCAATACCAAAAAAAAATTCTAAAAAGAAGTCAAAAGAAAAAACAGTAAAGAAAATACAAGACACATTTCAGGGGAACACAATGGTAAGAATAACCAATGACTTCTCACCAGAAACAATGCAAGCCAGAAGACAATGCTACATCTAGAAAGTGCTGAAAGGAAAAGCCATCACCCATGAATTATAGCAAAAAATATCCTTCAAAAATGAATGCAGGCTAAAAATATTTCCAGATGAACAGATGCTGAGAGAATTCACCACAATCAGATCTGCTCTACAAGAAATGTTAAGAGTTTCAGGCTGTGGGGAAATGATACTGTTTGGAAAGTCAGACCTACATGAAGGGATGAAGAACACTAGAAATGGAAAATATGTAACTCCAAAAGTCAGGTGAGGAGAAGTCCTCACAGGAGAAGGGCGCAGCCTGAAATCAGAGGCTGAGAGGAGCAAAGAAGGCATCTACAACAGGAAACAAGAGAAATGAGTAATTCCAAGACTGGACCAGAGGGGCACCTGGGTGGCTCAGTGGTTGAGTGTGTGCTTTTGCCTCAGGGTGTGATCCCGGGGTCCTGGGATAGAGTCCTTCATCAGGCTCCCTTTAGGGAGTCTGCTTCTCCTTCTGCCTATGTCTCTCATGAATAAATAAATGAAATCTCAAAAAAAAAAAAAAAGACTGGACCAGAGATAATAATAGATGAACCTAGAGCTTTTGTTGTTCCAGAAAGCAAGGAAGTGGTCAAAGGAATAGGATTCAGAAGCTAACTTGAAAGCCAGCAAAATAATTTTGAGTAGCAAAATGAATAATGACAATCATTGATTATGAACCGTTGATTAAAATGAGAAACCATGTGTCTATACTGGTAGAAATAAATGAAATTCAAACTTTATGAGGAACTGGAGATTTGCTTAACTCCAAAGTATAAAATACTTACTAATTTTGGAGAAGAACAAACAACTTTACAGTAGCCTGGTAGACCCTTTTTAACCAGGTGACCAATGTGAACATCATCAGTCACAGGACAAATTGAAATTGTGGCACTGGATATAATACAATAAGAAGAACACAGCATCACTGCTATGAAATTGCTGCCAATGAATCATAACAGAAAATATCAGGGGGGGGGGGAAACAAAGGACAATTCCACAAAATAATGACCTTTACCTTTCAAAAGTGTCAGGGTTATGGAAATCAAGGAAGGACTAAAGAACTCTTCCAGACAGAAGAGACAAAAACTAAAAGCAACAAGTGATACTGAAGTGTACACTTTTGTTCTATATAAAGGATATTTTGGGGACAACCAAGAAAACTTGATTGAGGTATCCAGATTAGGTGGTAATAATAAATCAATGGTAATTTCCTGATTTTGATGGTGATATTGTGAGTATGTAGGAGAATGTCTTGGTTTGTAGGGAATGTTCATTGATGGAGAGGATAATATAAAATATACAGGGGTACCTGGTTGGCTCAGTCGGTTAAGCATCTGCCTTCGGCTCAGGTCATGATCTCAGGGTCCTCAGATGGAGCCCTGTATTGGGTTCCCTGCTCAGAGAGAAGCCAGTTTCTCCCTCTCCCTCTGTGCTTCTCCTTCTCCTACTTGTGCTCTTGCTCTAATAAATAAACAAAATATTTTTTAAAAATAATATATATTAAAAACTCCAATGAAAAGGCAGAAATTGTCAGACCAGATAAAAACCAAGATCCTAGTATATGCTGTCTACTAGAAACACACTTTTATAGAGAACCTCTTCAATATTATGTTCATTGTTTGTCTTCCCCCAGAAGAGTGTCAATCTCATAAAAACAAGGATTTTCATAATGTTCTTCTCTCTTTCTCAGGATCCTTAGGACTTAGAACAGAGCTTAGCACACAGTAGCCACTTCAAAAATGTTTGTTGAATGGACAATTAAATATTCCTTCTAGACCACAAGCTTAAGGCAGGACCCATATTTCCTACATCACTGGTTCCCGTTGGCCTTGCAATTAGAAAGCCTTCAATAAACAGTAGAATGAACTAAAAAAGGTTAAGAACAAAGGCATTTGCCTTGCCACCATGGAATGAGGCAAAATTCACATGGAATTTCTTGCTGTTATCTGAAAAAAGATTAAAACAAGTAAAAAATTAAGTTAAGCCATTATCTATTAAACACTGAATGGCTGCAGGACTATGGAGACATACATTTACTAACTTATCTATTATCTGCTCCTACCTCTACCAAAAAAAAAAAAAAAAAAAAACTATAAATGGAAACATTTTACCAGGGTTTTTATTTCTACTGGAGCAGATATCCTAGGTATTGATTACCAGATGGTCATGATAATGGCATGAAACTTCATTAGCACTAAAAATGCTAGGCCCAGCAAAATGTTGCTTATAAGGTTTTAGGTTTCTTATAAGATATACTGATAATGTGAATTAAAATATCCTTTTAAGTATCCCCTGCCCTGATTTTATTCTTGCCTGTACTTCTGTGCATGAGAAAAAAAGAATTCACTTTCTCATTGCAATCCAATATAGATTAAACCAATTTTCTTTTTCCGTAGAAAATTAAATTATTTTTAAAAACTAAAAATTGGGACATAATCTCAATTTCTTTTAAAAAAATCTTCAACTACTTTGTATTTTGTGACTGCAAAACTAGTATTTAGCTCAAAAATGCCTCACCCATGCTCATCTTTATTAATCCCTTCCTTCTTAAGACACTAATACAACATTGTAGAAATGAACAGTTTTTAACACTTTAAATTGGCTTATTACACACATACCAAAAGGGACACAAATCATAAATGCACAGCTCAATGAATTAGCACAAAATGAACAATGGACACAGCTGTGTAACCAGAACCCAAGTCAAGAAATAAAACGTTATTAGCATCTCAAAGGATAACGTGGTCTCCCAACCACTTGGCCTGCCTCTCTCCCCAAACATATTCCCTTTCCTGACCTCAAAGAAGATAGATAAATTTGTGCCTGCCCTTGTATTTCATATAAATGGTATCATAGAATATGTACAATTTTGGTATTTGGCTTCTTTCGCTCAATATTATATTTTTGTAGAGATTAACTTTTTATCTTAAATTGAAATCCGTATTGAATTTTATGTGATAAAACATAATCAAATATCATCCTTGAACTCATTCTTTTTACAAACATAAATTTCAGCAAAATATAATTTTGCCAAACATTATAAAGTCACTAAAATAGATATTGAGACTAAATCAGATTTTACGAAAGGTAATAAAAGCATCCGAGCTAGAGCTCAGCTCAGCTCAATGACCTGCAATACATTGCTGACTTTGTTTCTGTTTGTAAATCATTCTCTCTAAAAATGATTGTGGGCATATTGAATGATATTTTTTCCAGGGTCCTGAATACTTCATTGCTCTTTGGTGTTAGATTTGAAGCTGCCTATTTGTAGACAGAACGGAGCATCTGTGTATCACTCAAGTAACATATACACTCTATTGGTCCTTCCCTTTCATTAGGCTGTCACTGATACTATAGAGTTTTACAGATTACAGGTTTTGCCTAAAGCTACAGTCAGCTCTCTTACCCAGTAATTGGATAGACAGATTTGGCTCAGCTCAGCAAGTCTGTACTTCTGTATGCAGAAGAAGGCCTGCATTGAAAAGAAACAGCCTGGCCAGGTCCGGATAAACAAAGCTCCACGGGGAAGTTCAGAAAATCGCCTTAAAGAACACTTTTGGTCTCATGCCTGCATCTTTACCAATTGAATTTCATAGTTTATGGATACATACACATCATTAGATATTAAAAATAATAATCAAAAATATATGCTTTGTTTAAAAAGATTTCTAAATTCTAAATTTCAAAATGTTGGCTTCATTAAAAATGGATGTTTTCTAACTTTCTGCACCCAGGTACGTACAAAATTTGCAGCCAATATTCAGTCCATGATTTTTATTTGTTTTCAGGACATATCATTGCTATATAAGGAGAAATTACATGGACGCTACAAGCTGCTGTTTAATGGCAAAAACTCTGAAGTTAATTTGTTCATACCATACTTGTTCTATAATAAAACTTAAATCTGGAGTAGTCTAAGTAATAAATTTATGTTCAGTGTGGGAGAGCTTATGACACCACGAAAACCTCCACTTTTTCACTTCATAAATTTACTGCTGTATTGGCCCAAATATAAGGCTTAGTTAGGCTGCCTTCATTTTCAAGAGAGAGGAAAATTTCAGGTCGCAAAAACTAAGCTCCATCACACAAAACTTTCCACTTCTAGCCCCCAGGGCAGTTGAAGGAGTGGAAATGTGCCCTGCTACCCCTTCCTTCCTTTTGCTTTAGGTGGTTCCAGCTAGTGTTACTGATACTGAAATTTAAATACAATTGCTACCTTAGCAAGCCTGCCAGTCTGTTAGAAGTTGCATTCTGTTACTCAGCTGGCTCCGAAAAGGGGCTAGTGTCTCTCACAGAGTCAAGCATTGTTAGAAACAAAAACCTTTTGAAAATGGAGATTTTAAAACAGATTTAAGGTGATTTAATCACCTGCCTCCTCCAAGGCCTCCACAGCCTCTCACCTCTCAGCAGCTTCGAAGAGAGGCTTGGCAAAGGAGGAAGAGGTAGCAATTCTTTACAAGAAATTGGTGAAGGTTCTTGGGAGCTGTTGCTTCTGCCCCCCCGCCCCCCAATCCATGCCAATTCTTGAGCTTGGAGAGGAATCCTGACCCTCTAGACAAACAGCATTTAAAGTGTGAATCCTGGCTTTCCATTTGCTGTGCAGTTTTGCGCAAGTGTTTTTTTTTTTTTTTTTTTTTTAACCTCTCCAACAGTTTCATCATCTGTAAAATGAGAATGCTTTTTATCTCCCAGGGTTGTTTCAAGAAGTAGGTGAAAAATGTCAACGGAGCCCTCAACACATAAAAAGCACTAATAAATATTAACTATTCCGACTAGAGCCTTTGGGACAACAGGATGGACTGCCCACCACAGATCCATTGTCTTTGTTCTCTGCACACAGCTAGACTGTATGGGTTCTCTTGCAGGAAGGTGGGGTCGTATGGCTGAGTTCTAGCCCACAGGATGTAGATAGAAGTTATGTATGCCACTTGTGGCTCAAAACTTTTAAGAAGTTTGTTCCCGCCCACCACCTTGTTTTTCTCCTTACATTTATTTTATTTTTTAAAGATTTTATTTATTTATTCATGAGAGAAAGAGGGAGACATAGACAGAGGGAGAAGCAGGCTCCCCGCAGAGAATCTGATGCCAGACTTGATCCCAGAACACTGGGATCATAACCTGAGCCAAAGGCAGAAAGAAGCTCAACTCCTGAGCCATCCAGGTGCCCCTCTCCTTACATTTAGATGCAAAGGATGACAAGTCCCTATGGAATGGAGAAGCCACAGATAGGAAAACCAGAGTCCCAGAACAACCGCAGCATGAAGGAAGATAACCATTGTTATACCCTAGCCAAGACTAACTTCCCTGGATTGTGCTTTGTGTCATGATTTATTTGGGGGGGTCTATGTAATACTAAAACCTACCTTCACTAATTAAAACAGCTATAGAGAACCAAAATTGACATTTAAAGTACTCTCGGTCTGGTAGGTCAGGAGCTCTCACTATAAAACAAATGAGATATTTTCAGTCTAGCTTAGACTTATTCCTTCACATCTCTATGAAGTTTTTCCCTTGAGCTGAATTTTCTTCCATTACTGTTCACTCTGCACAGCTCCCAGATGTATGTGCTCCCATTCCGTCTCCGGGACCTAATTCTCCTTAACTCAGTCAAAACAAGCCACCATTTTTTTGTGTGTGCTTTATCTAAATCCAAAGCTCAAAGGAAAGCAAAATAAGAAGAAAAAAACTGCAAAATAAGGAGTATAGTTTTCTAATCCTAAGAATTTCAATAAAAATAAATATGATTTTATTAAGCATAAAAGTCCTATATATACTGAACCTGGATTATTTCCTATTTGATATCTGGTCTTGAGTGGTGACTGACATCTTATTTCACCTGCCGGAGAGCAGATGATAACTAAATACACAGAAAAATACACACTTCCTGTCTCTGGTGGGATACACTTCCTGATTCAATCCTCCGCCACCTTGCTGGTCTGGGTACCTAGGACCTGTTTCCACTTTGCAGGAGAGACCTAGTTTGTAGTCCATGTGTGAGTCAACAGTGAATGAATGCCTTGAGCCCCAATAAATGATATGACCATTCCCAGCTCCAATAATAAGTTTTGTCTATTTTCTGAGGTGCTTTATTCATGAAGTCAGAGATTATTGATATCACAAATGTAGTGTTAAAAAGGTCCTGCCTTGGGACTCCTGGGGGGCTCAGTGATTGAGCATCTCTCTCTGGCCCAGGTCCTGATACTGGGGTCCTGGGATCGAGTCCCACATCAGGCTTCCTGCAGGGAACTTGCTTCTCCCTCTATCTCTGTCTCTGCCTTTGTCTCTGTGTCTCTTATGAATAAATAAATAAAATCTTAAAAAAAGGTTGTGCTTCATGAGTGAGTCCACCCAGCTAAAGGCGCAGCTAAAAATGCCCTCACATTATAGGTAGGGTACAACTACCCAAGCTTCACTTAAAACATACAGGAATCCATAAAGAAACCTACTCTTTGTCTCTCCTCTCCATGAAAATTTCGGAACTTTCTGGCCATGAAACAAAAACTACCAGTGGTGGAATTATTCAGTTTACTACAGATTAATTAATAACCTAAGAAGTATCAACTTTAAATAAAATAGAACCAGCTTTAAATAAAATATAGGAACTCGAACTGCGTACTATTTCTGTAGCCTGTTATCAATGGCAATGCTAAGTCAGGGTTACTTTATCAGTAAAAACCACTTTGGAACAAAAACAACATCAAATTTGAGTTTCTTTATCCAAAGCAACCTCTCTTGTCTTTAGTCTTTTAAAAAATAGTTATGATTTCCTAAATGTCACTTATAGTAGATTCAAACCACATCCATGCCAGTGTATATCTGTGCCACTGATTTGTAAGTAGCAGAGGAGACTTGGTCAGCTATGACCAGAAAATGCAAATTTGAAGATAGGTTTGGATGATTAAGTAATTTCTCAATACTAACCTGAAAGCAGATTTAAGTTTTAGTTTATTCCTAGCAATGACAAACTAAGATCACAACCTGCTTTGCTAAACAGAGTAGCTTTACGATGTTCCATTAACATCCAGGAATGAAAACTCTGATGTCACGTAACTAACAATATATAAGAAGCCATAATCGGAGGTTTAAGCAACTGCATAGTGCTATGTTAATTATGCATTGCAGGCAAACTGTGATTGTGTCCTCGCCAGTATTTTATTAGAATGTCAATTCAATTGAATTGCATCCCATGGGAAAGATTAGCATGGATTTTAGTATGGATGTGTGAAAGTGTTGCTGTGCCTAGGCCAACTTTTAAAAGTTGTGTGCTAATTGGAGTGAAAATGGAAAGAGAAGTGTGAGATCATCAGGTCCAAGAAATCCTGTAGCCATTCTTCCTTCTACTCCACCATAATCCTGTGTTTGCAAATGGTACAAACTTAACACAAAGCCTCCCAGACATCACCACTGCACTTTGGGCATTATGAGAGGATAAAAGGGATTTGGATGAGAAAATGTATGTTCAGACATATTCTCTCGGCTTATTTTAAAAAAAAATTTTGTTGGAGTTCAATTTGCCAACATATAGCATAACACCCAGTGCTCACCCCTCCAAGTGCCCCCCTCAGTGCCCATCACCCAGTCACTCCAACCCGCCACCCCTTCTCTCAGCTTTAAACAGGGAGGGAATTCAATATTAAACCATGCTCATAATGGGAATTTATTTAAAACAAATTTTTTGTCTTCTCTCAAGAAACTTAAGAGTAGCAGACTTTGAGATCTGAGGTCACCTCTATCACCTATATTTTATTGAAGAAACAGAGGCAGAAAATTAGAGTCACCGGACTAGCATATGAGTGGCAGAGACAGATCCCAGGTCTCCCAAAAGTCAGTCCAGTATCCTTCTTTAATACTATTATTGTATAGTTTCTACACAGTTTCTAGTTTCCAATACTTTCCATTTTTGTCTTTTTTTCTTTTTGAAACTTGTAATTAAGGGGAAAATCTGAGTATATAATACAAGCAGATGATTACTTTTCTTTGGCCAAGTAAAAATAGGACCCAGTAAAGGAGATGCGTAAAAATAGGGGAGAGATGTGTTGGTAAAATCCCCCCTCCCACCCCAGAGCAAACAATCCCTATAGGTTACAGGTCTTTGAAAACGGAGACAAGCCCCTGAGAAGAAGCTGTGAGCTGCTTTTTCTGTGTCCTTCCAGTTCCTGCAGGTTCCTTTGTTTTTAGGTGTTTTCAGGAGTTATCCCTGGCTGCCCAGATAAAAATTACAATCACTTCAGAAAAAACTCAAAATAGGATTGCCTCCTTTGTGATGATTGGGAAATTAAGCGGCCATCTGATACTTCCAGAATTAAGCTGCCAAGCAGAATCAGCTACCCTTGTTGACAATCGGCCTACTTTCTCCCCTCACACAGATGGGGGTGGGGGGGGCGGCTATTTTTGGGGAGGGAGGGCGGCAGTGGACTTGGCCAAAGAAAGAGAAAACTTTAAGTTTCCAAAGAAACTTAGGGTGAGCTACTGTTCCAGCCACTTGTTCAGGCAACTCCTTCCCCATCTCTACCAACCCCCGCCCCCGACTCAGGAGCCCGCTGAGGAGTGAACCCGGGGAGAGCGCTCCCATCCCGGGGCCTCAGCCTCTCCTCTCCAGCCCCCAGGCACAGGGCAGTTCTTGGGGGCAGGAGCTGCCAGCCAGTCCAGGTGTGCGGCAGGTCGGGCCTATGGAAAATGTCAAATCGCCTGCGCCAGGATAGATGCCGCTCAAGCACACGCAGGTGCTGATTTTCAGAGCGCAGGGGCATTCAGGGGAGACCCGGCGACTCAGAGAGCCCTCGCGTGCCTGTGGCCGCATCTGCTCTAACACTGCTCCCCGCTTCCCCGCTCCCCACTTCTGTCTCCGCCCCTCCCCCCGGGTTCCAGAGCTCGCGGGGTCCCCCATCCCCTGACCTCCCCGGATTCTGGGATGGGGGAAAAGGGTCTCTCTCTCTCTCTCTCTCTCTCTCTCTCTCCCCCTCTCTCTCTCCTTTTCCAACCATGTCAGACTTCGGCTTTAGAGATCCCCACTCTCTAGCCCTCTTCGAGGCTCGGGCTCTCAGGGGACCCCCACTCTTTCCCAGTCCCAGATTCTGTACTCTCGGGGCAATCTGCGCCTCTCTCGGCTCGCGGGCCGCACCGCACCCTCCGCGCGCCCTCCCTCCCCCGCCTCCCCCGGGGCAGGCTGCCCGCGGCCCGCCCTTCCTCCTGGCGGGGTCACCCGGGGACAGGCGCCCTCCCCCGCCCTCCCCCGCCCTCCCCCGCCCTCCCGCGGCGGGAGCCCAGGCCTCTGGCGGCGGCGGCGGCGAAGCTCTTGGCCGGGGCCGAGCCCTGAACTCGCTCGCGACTCTGGAATCCTCCCCGAAGCCCCGCGCCCGGGACCCCACCCCTGCCCCGGCCCCAGCCCCAGCCCCGGCCACAGCCCACCCGGGAGGCCGCGGCCGCTGCGGAGCTGGAGCCCTGAACTCCGACGGGCGCCCGCGGGCTCCGGGGGGTGCAGAGGCCCCAGCACCCAGAGCCGCACCCCTCCTGGGTCTTGGCCCCGCGGGTGTCTCCAGCGCAAAGCTCTCGGAGCCCTCCTCTGGCCCTGCAGACCAACTTAGAGCTCTGAGGTCCCTCCCGGGTCTCGAACTTGACCCTCCTCGGTGGAACGTCAGGCGGCCCCCTAACACCTTCGCTGACCTGGCACTGCGCGGGGCAACCGGGCGGCAGGTGCGACCGACCTCCCCTAAGGGAAAGCCTAACTCCCTACGTTTGCATTTTCAAAGTAAATGTTATTGAGAGCTACACTCTTCTGGGCAAAACCCCATGCAGTTGTTTTAATGTCAGTTTAATTGCAGTATGAAGTACACATAAAAGGTGCACAGTGCGGGGCCGGATGAATGTTCACAACCTGCATGTACCTGTGTAACCAGGAGCCCAACCGGGAAACAGACCATGACCAACAACTTCAATGTTGGCCAACACCTCCCCCTTCCGCTCCTTCCAGCCACTACCCCCATCCACCCCTCAGCATAATTTCTGATTTCTCATATCAAGATTGGGTTTGCCTGTCTTTGTACTTCAGATAAATATGATCACAGAGAATGTGCTTTATTGTGTGTCTGGTTTCTTTCACTCGATATCATGTCATCGTGTTAGTGAGATTCATTCATGTTTTGGCCTCTGGTAGGAGGTTCTCATTTCTATAGAATATTTCCTTGTAGGGGTAGGCCACAAATTGTTCTGTTGTCATGGAAATTTAGGTAGCTTTCAGTTCTGTAGATATTACAGACAGTGCTGTTTCAACATTTTAGTACATGTCTTCTGATGGACGCCTTTGTGTTACTGTGGAAAAATAACTACACTGGGTCATAGGAAGGCCTATGTGCAGCTTTACTGGATATGGCCAGAGAGATTTCCAAAGTGCTGTACTCATTTACCTCTCACTAGCAATTTACGAGAATCTCCATGGCTCCAAAAACAAGTTTGAGGACCTACTATGTGCAGTGAACAGGATACACTGAGCTTCTATGCTCTAGGAGTTCTAGAAGAACTGACAAACAGTATGCCCACTGACAAATACCTAGGCAAGCTAATGCACTGAAGGTGCTAAGTGTTGGGGAATGAATACAAGGGCCATGAGGTTGGCGAGGGCATTTAAAGAAGGCCTCTATGAGGAGGTGACAGTGGAGTCCAGACCTCAAAGACAAGAAGGAATTCTGGATGAAGACAGGCCAGGGACATGAAACTGATCCAACTCTCTCCCACCTTTTTCTGCCTCACAGTTTTGTGGGCTCTCTGGACCTTACGAGACCAGATTTGTAAATCCAAGTACTCACATTCATAGTGCTGCTGCTTAGGTGAGAAAGTTCCGGAAAGGCTTCTGGCTGGACCACCCATCTCTCCTGGCCTCTGATCTCCTAGACACTTCTATCCCAGGGCATTTCCACCCTCAGTTGTATAATTAGTACTCGTTATGCTTTGTCTGTACTCCACATTTTGCCAAGTACATTACCACTTGAAAAATATTTCTGACTTCCAGTTATTGATGAGGTAGCCTGGTGTTAGACACACACAGAGTTCCCACAGAGGAAACAGGCAGCATGAAAACATTCACATGCCCAAGGCCAAAGGGCAAGTCAGGAAAAGATCAGAGGCAGCTCTGGACAGTTCACACCACCCTCCTCTAGGCGCTGTGCTGAGGGCTTTTAAACAGTGTCCTTTTAATTCCTATAATAAACCCTCCAAGTGGGCATCATTAGCTCCCTTCAACACATGGTCAGTCACATGGTTAATCAGGGGAATTCAGATACAGATCCACCATGGTCTGACTTTAAAATTAAGTGTCTCAGGTCAAGTTTCCTAGAGGTGGAGCCTATAACCAAGATTCTTGTTGGAACCATTTTTGTACAAAGTGCTTTCATGAGAAGATGTGAGAAGAGGAGGGATGCAGGATAGAGCAGGTGGGAAAGGTGAACTAGAATGTGGTCCCAGCTGGAGACTGGCTTCAGTCTCTCCCTTGAACATAAATTCTTCACAGTGCTAGTCCCACTTTAAAATAAAGGGACAGGCTTTAGTACCCAACTCTCAGCAAGTTCTTGGTATTAGTCCAGCAAAGTGGACATCTACGAGTCATTACCAGCCAAAACAACAGTGGCCAAAAGATGGATGCACTAGCGCAGTGAAGGGGCTCTGGCTGGGGAACCAACATCATCCCCTACACCCAGGAGCAGTTTGCCTTCGCCACCAACATCATGTGGGACATCCAGGATGTTCAGGAATCACCATGCTCCAAATACTACAGTCTTCCTAGCTCCCTTGGCCCTTGAACTTTGCTTGCCGACGTCAGGGGATCTCAAACTTTAAAGCACACATAGAATCTCCTGAAGAATTTGTAAAAACACACTGTTAGGCCCCACTCTCAGAGTGGGTTGGGTGGGGTCTGACAGTTCCCAGAAGATATGATGCTACTGGTCTGGGACCACCTTTGAGATCCACGGTCTGCAGTATCATTTCAGGGCATTACACCAATTACCATCTAAAATACTCAATGATCCATCATTTTAACCATTTTAACCAGGCTCTCCATAGGCAATATGTCTCCCCTAATAGTTTTTCTCATAGAATTATGAAAGTCTGTGGCAGATAGTTTGGATATGCAAATCTTCATGGCACCCTCTCGGTGACCCCCAGGATTTAATCCATTCAAAAAGAGAATTCAGAATTCTGGATTGACTCAAGGCAAAATATTGGATTAGCACAAATTTTGCCCTCAGGCTCCCAGACTCCCTTTCTGCCTTATACATCAAATTCCTATTCCCCTAAAAGCCCCAGAACATTTTACGATGAAGCTGGCTCATACCTACTCACAAGAGCTGATTTGAGCCTGCCTCTACCCAACTGGCATGTAATTCAGCAAGTGCTAAAAAGCAGGGCTTCCTCCCCACCCCAGAGAGTTAAGTTCTTAAGCTTTTACCACACACCACTGCATCTCCCCCTCCTCACCTTCAAAAGCTGTGTGAAAAAAGATTTGAAATCTCATACAATATATAGTTGACAATAAAAGTTATATTTATGTCTGTCAAACACTACCTGTTATGTGCCACACTATGCTGAGTGTTTTCCCATGTTTTTCTTAATTCTCCAAATAACCCATCGAAGTGTTTTCATCCTGACACTAGGGAAAGCTGATTCTCACAAACGAACTGACTTGCCCAAGTTCATATAAAAAGAGGTAGCCCCTGGCTTACCAGCCCATATCTACCAACCTCCAAAGCCTAAGCCCTTTCTTCTACTGTAGTCCTACTTACTTGCACTTTGAAAGAAGATCAAATCTCAAAACAAAGAAATGGTTGTTTCATGCAACAGTTCATAAACATTTTTTTAAGATTTTATTTATTTATTTATTCATGAGAAACACACACACAGACAGAGAGAGAGGCAGAGACACAGTCAGAGGGAGAAGCAGGCTCCATGCAGGGAGTCTGACATGGGACTTGATCCGGGGTCTCCAGGATCAGTCCCTGAGCTGAAGGCAGGCACTAAACCAGTGAGCCACCCAGGCTGCCCAATATACATTTTGATTTGAGGATCTTTAAACATTCTCAAATATATTGGGGACCCCAAAGAGCTTTTGGTTCTGTGATTTATATCTATCAATATTTATAGTATTAGAATTGAAACTGAGAAATGTTTAAACCTTTTAAATATTCATTTAAAATAATAATGGCAAACCATTACACGTTAATGTAAAAAACACATTTTTATTAAAAATAACTGTATTTTCCAAAACAAGAAAATACTTAGTGAAAAGCATATCATTATTTTATACTTGTACTTTTCTTTAACGTCTAGTTTAATGGAAGACAGCTGGAGTCTCATAATTGTTTCTGCATCCAATCTGCTACATTGTGTTGTTAGGGTTGAAGAGTATGAAGAAATTCTGGCCTTACCTACAAAGGGACCAGGAGGACCTCATGGAGCTATAGAAATGTTCTCAGGTACCCCCAGAGGTCTTTGGATCACTTCGAGAACTGCTGTTCTAATTATTACATTTCAGATAGAAAGGCTGAAAGTGTGTGAAACTGGGCCAGAGAAATGAGGCCCATTGGCCAAGCCAAAGATTTGGGTCTTTCTCCTAAAAGAAACAGAAGGCCAAGTTTTAAGTGGAAAGAGATGTGTTGTGGGTGAGACCATTCAGAAGAATTTAGAGCAGTCTAGATAAAACAAGGTAAGAGCTTCAACTCCTTTGGGTGGGGGTTGGTGAAGACAAGTGCATGGATTGGAGAGATGTTCCAGGTGAAACTGGAAGGATCCAATGCTGGTTTGGATGTGAGGGAAAGAGAAGTAGATGTCAGAAATGTCTCCCACGTTGCTGCAAACGTCTACAGAATACCACCTACCTGCACAGGCTCTGATGGCACAGCAGAATAGGAATTAGGATTGGGCTTGACTAGGAGTAACAGATAAATAAAAACAAAGCATTGCTTAGATAAGACACAAGATTTCTTGTTTTTCCTTTTTTGTCTTTTCTCATTGAAAAGCCTAGAAACTTGAAGCTCAAGATTCTCCTCCATGAAATCCTTAGGATTCAAGATCCTTTGACCTAATTGCTGCTCCAGCACAGGTCTTCCATTCCCAAGGTTTCCCAAGGTGGCTGCTGCTCTAGCTCTGGCCATTATTCTATCCTAGTATTATACTTGCGGCCAGCAGGAAGAGGAAAAGAATGAAAAACAAGGCACAAAGCACAAGCAAATTTCCCAAATGCAACCACACAACAGTTCTGTTTATGTCCATTACCCAGATTTATTCACCTGTCCTAGAGAAGGTGCTAAGGGGTGCTAGGAAACATAGCTTCCATTCCAGATAGTTGTGCATGCAGGTAGAAATTCTAGGACTTAGAGTAAGAGGAAAAGGATATTTGAGGATCAGCCCACAATTCCACAAACACAAATTAGACACAGGTCTAGTTTTGCACTTTTGAAGGCTTGCAACAGTTTGAGGTCAGTGGTTTCAACCTTTCAAATCTCAATTTCCCTCATTGGTCAAACAAGAGGGTTTCTCCCAGGTAACCTCTATAATGTCTTCTAGTTTTAGAGTACTACCATTCAATGCATTCCTTCCTTTACAAGGAGGGTTTTTCTAACTATTCGTCAAACTATTGATTATATTTGATTTGCTACAAAAAAATTCCATTTTGCTGGACACATACAGTTCTTTCCTACAATGATTCTCTTCGCAAAAATTGGATTAACCAAAATCAGTCACATATGATGTTTTGCTGCCTCTTGATGTATTTGTTTTGTGGGAAAAAATATTAGAAGAGTGGAAAAATGTAAACCTTTTATGGTTGTTTGAATGAACCACGTGGTTTGGAAAATGTTGTGATTAAGTATCTCTTCTTTTAAAACAACACAAAAAAAGTTTTTTAATTAAAAATAATTCTTTTTAAAATAATTCTTCATAACAAACATTATGAATGATGAGTAGAACAATCAGGAACTATTCAATATTATGCTCAACCTCCCCCCTTATCCATCTAATTTTAGACAGTTGAGGTTAAAGGACAGGTCATCTATTCTGGTTTTGTTTGTCTGTTGGTTATAATAGGACTTATTGTTCAATGTTGTTCAGGTTCACTCTAATGTTTAGGCTGAATTTCTTGAGGTGATGGTAAGAAGATAGCCTATAAAAGCATCGGTTACTCACAGGAAAAGAACTTGAATCTACAATCTGCCAAGGTTACACCACAAAGTAGATAATTTATAATGCAGGTTATTCAGTCCTGACTTCTGTCCTTAAACTCTTCATAAATCTAACTAGACATAATTTTTTAAAAAAAGGCCAAATGATAACTTTGACTATACTTTAAATTTTCTATTGAATTAATGAGTTATTATTAGAGTCCAGTGATATTTCCTATTTCATTTAGTCTGCAAAACCTTCCTGATTTGATTTACTACAATTGAATAGTTCAAAGAACTGTTGGCACAAAAAGATTCTACCTGTTTTCCATCAATTAGTGATTAGTTATGTTAAAGACCTCTTTAAAAATATTAAAGAGAAGGCCTTGAAAATATAAATTTTATGAAAGCACAGCTTAAATCATGAAACATGTTTCTTTTTAAATTAAATAACAAATTTAGCAAACAAGGTGCCTATTTTTTAGAAGTATCTTTTATCCTTAAATAAGAATGGTTCAAAAATTAGCAAGAAGATACATTTTAAAATATACATTTCTTCCTTGCTTTTCAACCTAAAATTCAGGCACAAAGTTTTTAATATGAATGCACGTGTGTATTTATGTATGTGTATATATAAATAGAAGATGTAAAGATTTTCATCTATTTTCCCATGTGGGTCTCTCTTGCTAAAAAAAAAAAAAAGTATGGTTTATATCAATTTGTATAACTTTTATAATGAGATTATTTAAATATAAGCTATTTCAAACTATTAACCTTCTGGTAACTTCATAAATGCAACAACCAATGACATGCCATAGAGTACAATTTGTCAGCTTATAAGCTAGGAGCTAAACTTGCTTGTTCAGATTTGGGCATATATAAGAAACCTGAATATTTAAGCAAGCCATACTCTAGTTTTACAGTTGCCCAGAGATTTCAATAAGGCGGGATGATTGTCTATCGCAGCTCATAATAATGCTCTTAAATTTAGAGCTCCGAATACCCCCACTCACCAGTCGGCATGCTTCTCGAAGCCTTCAGACTGAAAAACTGCAGCTGTGTTTATGCGATAATTTAGAACTCCTATTACATATGCAAGCAACTGGGCTCCATGGCTCAATCACAATTCATTCATTTTGCTTTTTTGTACCAAAGAAATAAAATCAGAGAACTATACAGCATTATGGCCAGCTCTTGAAAATCACAAAAATCAGGAGATTGAAAATTATAGTCCTACAAAAAACACAAATCTATTCCATTCCCCATTAAATAAAGTTCACAACAAAAATTCCAGATATATGTAGTTAAGGTGTGGTATTCAGCTCAGCAAACATTTATTTAGACAAAAAAATGTTAACATAATAAGAGCAATTAAAGCATGAATAAGGCAGCCCTCTTACCTTATGGATCTTGGAATCTAATGGAAGATATTTGGAATCAAATACGTGTGTGTGTGTGTGTGTGTGTGAATATATAAGTAATATTCTTTATGGAGAACATGGATAAACAGACTGAGTTTGTTTCCAGATATAAATAAAATTCCGGAATATTTTCCTTTGGAGATATTACAAATCTATGCAATTGTATTACTGATGATTTACATGGCAACGATTTCTAAGTATTTGCTTACTGTCTAGAGCCACAGTGATCCTTACAAAACAAAAGTGTATGCGGTTCATCCTACTATATATAATAGCCAGATTCTGAAAAAATTGTATAACAGTTTGATTTTGTGTAAATGGAATACTGCTTTAGTAAAACTTAATGGTTAACTCAAATGTAAATTTTTAAAAATTATATCATGTCCAAATTTAGGTGTTTTTATAAATCTAGGCTTTTCTCATATTATTGTTGCTTGTCCAATATGTGTTTGCATAGGATGAAGAGACTATACTGGCTTATTGCAAGAAAGATTTTATTCCGAACCATTGACTTTTTTTAAAGGTTCTATAGAGAAGTGAGATTTTTATAGTTATATTGGAACATAACAAAGGCTATATTCATTTTACTCTCAGGTTGCATTTCAGATGTTACGTTGATTAGAATGCGAAAGTTTCTACTGGAAACAATCTCTTACATGCTGAGCTTTCAAGAAAGCACAAAAACAGCTCATTTACCAAAGGTATGGCCCTGTAGTAACTGTTTTTAAACACTTTTTTCTTTAACATTTGAGTGCTTCAAGGGAGAGAGATCAACAGCCTTCTTCTCCTCCACTTTGATAGTCAGGCACTTCATACCTCTGAGTTGCAGTGATTGCTAAGCCAGACTCCTGAGGTGATGAGAAGTGACTGGGAAGAAAAACCTGAAGTGTAGGACAGCTGAGTTGTAAGGGATAAGAGGTGGGGTAAAAAGTAAGGGACCTTTTTCTTGCTTTTCTATGGAGCTATAAAACAGAACTGTTATCACCAAGATTAAGGAAATGAAAAGAGATATCAAGCACAATGACTCCATCTTATACACTCTTTGATCTCCAAATATGGTTGGATGGATAGATAGATAGATGATAGATAGATAGATAGATAGATAGATAGATAGATAGATGACAGATAGATAGATGACAGAAGCTCTTAGAGTCATAGGAGAAGATAAAGGTGTAGGTGCAGGCCAATAGTTACAAGCCTGATTTCAAAGACAGACTACATGGGTTCTAATCTCTGATTCACTACCTGGAAGTTGCATGATTTGGGGCAAGTACTTAAACCTCTCTAGGCCTCGGGTTCCCTGTCAGAAAAGAAAATAGAGATAATAATATTATTGAACTCATAGGATATAGTAAAGGAGTGATGAGGTCATCCATGTAAAGAGATTAGCACAAGTCCACAATGTAAGAAACTCTCAATGGTTGCAACTGTCAGTAGCAACAGCAGCATTAATTTTATGACACATAGTTGAAAGCTGCAGGAATTTAGAGGAAAGCATTTTCAACTGGGGTTCCGTTCCAATATAGCTAGATTTGTAACCTTGGATAGGTCATTCAACCTCCTTGGGTCTCAGTTTTGTCAAGTAAGATGAGGGGGTAGGTCTAGGTAAAGTAATGCCTCTCGAATTCAAAGCTCATGGGATCACCAGAGAATTTTGTTAAAACGCAGATTTTGATTCAGCATTCGGATGGTGAGGGAGATTCTGCACTTCTAACAATTACCTGGAATGAGGCTGATGCCACTGGTCTAAGAAATACTCTAGAGTTGCAAATATCTAGGCTATAGCCAGTAAAGTCTCTTCCAGCCTCAAAACTATAGTTTATAATTATGATAGGGGCCTATTTATGCACATAAGGATAAAGAATTGAAGCATACTTAAGAAGAAAACTTGTCTCAATTATCCTGGGGATTATCCTCAGGATCCAATGGATCTTGGAAGAGAAGGACAGGACACTTCTGAAGAGTCAGAAAATAATGGGCTGCTGAGAAGGTGGCCCATTGGAGATATTTCCTGATGTGGTCCTTGAGACAGAGGCAATTTTAAGAGATGGAGATAAGAAAAAGAGAGGGAGGCTTGAGGAAATTTAAGTTGGGAGATTTCTTTTTTCTTGATTCGGGAAGGCAGCATGGCATAATAGAGAAGAGTGAGGGCTTTTGTTTGGGTTGTGTAAGTGTGTGTGTTATCAACTAGACATGAGCTGTTACCCCAGCTTACCACTTAATGGCTGACCTTAGGCAAATTGTTTAATTTCATTCTCTCATCTATAAAGTGGAAATAACAGTACCCCCTTGGGCTCTTGTGAGAGTGAATCAAATGAGCTAGTGCCTAAAATATGAAGTACAGGGTTTAAGTCCACAGTAAGTGTTCACAAATGCTTATTCATTAAATTTATCGTTGTCACCATAATCATCATCATTATCATTAAGTTAGGAGCCGTGGACAGGTAAGCATTATAATACCAGTTCTATTTTAGTTTCTATAGCAGTGACTCTCAAATTTCAATGAGCACCAGCATCACGTAGGGGGCTGTTATAACACAGATTGCTGGGCTCCACCCCCCAGAAACTCTGATTTAGTAAAGAGGTTTTGAGTGAGGCCCAAGATTCCACATTTCTAAGGTCTGGGCACCAATATTTGAAAATCAGTGATCTACAAGATTATTTCCTATAAATGGTATGATTAGGCAACCCTGGTAAGTGAATTTTCCCCGGAGGTGAGGCTGACCTCATGGGACACTTTTTCATTTCAACCAGTTTTTGATGAAATTTTTTCTAAAATGTATCATTTTTATTGTCTCTGTGGGCAGGGGCTTTTAAACACAATTTAACTTTTCTTCTTGACTGGTCATCAAATAGTTCATCTTCATTTCAAAAGAGTTTGAGAAGAGATAAGAAAAGAGTAACCTCTAATTTATGAACTTAAAATCAACCTGGAAATTTCCGGAACATATCCCTAAAGAGACAGTCATGGATACTTAAAAGAGATAGTGGAAACTTATAGTCAGCATGAGTTCCCTGAGAATAAGTATCTCACGCTAACCTTATTTCTTTATTGTTATAATTGCTAGATTGGTACACTAGAGAAATGATGCAGCCAGGAATATCAGACAATATAATGTGTGTTGAGTTGACTAATGGAGGGGTGTCATCCTGAGGAGATGTTTCTTGTAATGTGCCAGCAGATTCTATCCATAGGCTTATCTTAAGCTTTCTCAATTTAGATGAAAACACAGAAGGCAAATAAAGCCAGAACATAACACATTACCATTCCCCATGGATGTTAAAACATGGCCAAGCACTAGACAGGAATAACAGATAAAGGGGCTAGAAGTTTTGAAAGAGGGCCAGGGTAGACTTTGAGGGTCCACCCCATCCAAGATTCTATAGACAGTTACACTCACCTGTTATGGTACTGTAGCATAATATCCAGTATAGACAGGCAACTACCTTAGAGATTTTGGTCTTTGTTGCCAGGACGACTGCAAATTAACTCTAATTCCCAACAATACACTTCTTGCTACTCACCCAACTTTTACCTCTTCATGTATGCCTTCTTCTTTCAAACTGTTCCTAGATTGCTCTTTCAATTCTACAAAGGTGTGTGAAGTCAGATAACCAAACTTGATAAGAAAATAAGAATGTTTCAAAAGCATACTCGCCAGTGAAGAACGTAAGTGACCATTTGTAGCGTTTGGGTTTGGGGTCCCAGAAGGTGGTTTTTCTCTACATTTATGGTCCAGAGGAATGAAATTATCCAACTTTTGGCCTCCAGAGCTGCTGTATATTACAATAATAAGACTCAACCACCTTTTCAGTTATCATTCACATTTTAAAGCAAATTGTGTTCATTTTATTAAATGACTTATTAATGTGTAAAGGTAAATATAGCATAATGCTATAAATTCTGCCTGAATATGTTTTTTTGTTCAACTAAATATGATTGCAAGCTCAATGTTAAGCAACTGTTCTGTATACATATATTCATACATGCCCTTCGATCCCTAAGCTCTCATTCACTACTGCCAGGTAGATAAAACTTCTAATAACAAGTGAGGAAATGTTTTAAATAGAAAGGTGTTCAGAAGAAATTTAAATGAATAATTCTCATTTTACTGCTCTATTTTATTCTATATCTTGTTTCCTTGGGTAGCACCATATTAATGAGGACGTTCTAAATACACACCCATTTTGTTTGATAGACTGTCTGATACGCACTTATCTGCCATAGTCAGTGGTGTCTTAAGTCAAGGCTACGTAGGAGTCAGGCAGGTTTTTCATTTATCATTCCTAATGACCTGTAAATATAAATGTTCCACTGACATAGGCTTTTATTTCTGAGGTAAACATTTTGCTAACTAGTCATGGGTCATGTAGGCACATTAACAACTCCCTGCTAATTTGTCATCATTGAGCACCTAAAATCCATCAAGTAAACCAGGTTCTTTTTGCTTTCCTGATTCATGATGTTGGCAGTGGCGATAAGTATGTGTTACTTCATCTCTTCCACAACCAGGGAAAATAAACCTTCTTTTAGAGTCCTTTCAGCTTGATTAGGTTATTTAACTGCTGATTTATATTCCAGAAAGATGAATTGTTTTATCTTGTAAGGTTTCCACTGAGTAACAGAATATTATATGTGCAAGGCAGGAGAAAGTATAAAATTACAAATCTAAATACATTGACTATACTCAGAGATATCCATGAAAGGAAACAAAGTAATATTACAAGATATTCAGATACATTATCAGGGTGCTGTGTATTCCCCAGATTATTATTTTCCTTTGCTACATTTTTGGGGATTTATGCCAAACAAAAGAATTGTAGGTAACTAAAGATTAGTAAGTGTGCTTATTTTTTCTTTGCAGCAACTTTTGTAAAAATCCTTTTATTTCTTGGTAAATTCATCTCTGTCTCTATTGGGAAGTTTGTGAGAAGTCTATTACTTGAGATGCTTGAAGGTTTTTAAATTTTTTTCTGTATTTTGAAAAAAACAAATTTTTCATTCAATTAAATTGCTTACGGTAGAAATGAATTAAATATTATTTGTTATGAATACTATCCACACTTTTCTCTATTCTTTATAAGGTGTTAAAATATGCCAGTAAGCAATTTCTTAATCTAGAAAATCATTTTAGCAGCAAAGTTCAAATTTTCTGACAATGGGAAGTAGAACGGTGGATCTCAACTGAGGATGAGCTTGCCCCCTAGGGGACATTTGGCAAAGTCTGGAGAGATTTTTGGTTGTCACAACCTGGGAAGGGGCAAGGGCAGGATTGTTAGGTCAATATAGGTGCTACTGGCATCTAGTGGGTAGAAGCCAGGGAAGCTGCTCAACTTTCTACTATGCAGAACACAACAAAGATTTACCCAGCCCAGAACATCAATAGTGCTGACACTGAGAAATTCTGGTCTAGAATATTATTTTATCTATTTCTTAAAAATTGTTTCAAGATTTTATTTTTAGTAATCTCTACACCCAACATGGGGCTCAAACTCACAACCCTGAGATCAAGAATCACATGCTCTTCAGACTGAATCAAGCTGACGCTCCAAGAATCGTATTTTAAATACAAATGAAATGAAAGTGATTGAGACAGCCTGAACTTTACATACTAGATCATGATCTTTTTCAGAGGTAAGAAGGTAGCAGCCCTAAAAGAGGAACTCAGCCTAGGGTATAAAATGAAAGGAAATCCATCTCTCCTTATGTTAAGAAATACAAGTGTGTGAACCATTCCATTATATTGAATCATGCCCACCTGTTCATTAGTTTCCCCAAATTGTT
Source organism: Canis lupus dingo (assembly GCF_003254725.2). Taxonomy (NCBI): domain Eukaryota; kingdom Metazoa; phylum Chordata; class Mammalia; order Carnivora; family Canidae; genus Canis; species Canis lupus. The sequence goes on from NC_064265.1 coordinate 19,363,581, forward strand.
GTATTTGTTATTCCTAATTTAAATGGGCTGTAAATTCAGGATATGGACATCACCACACACAATGAAACTTGTTCTTCCCCTTTCTGATAGTGCATAAGCTGATGATGTGGTCTTTAACTTGTGAAAGTATATGCTCTCCTTCTTCTGCTTTTTTATTCTACTTACAGAACACGCCCTTTGAAGCAGGGTGATGATTTAAAGCAGATGTTCTTTGAAACTATTTTTTGTTCCAATCCAGCAATATGACAAAAGAAAAACACTGGTAAACCTTGGTGTAGTTTGGGGGCAAAGGTGTTATATATTTAATAATTATATGATTATTGTTATTATATATCTACATATAGACATATATTTCTTCTCACTGACCATTGCTATGTACTATAAAACCCCTTCTTGTGTCTTAGAGGCTAAGCAAATTATCTTGAATAGTTTGCTTCACTTCTTACAAGTCTGTTTCCTCATCTGTAAAATGGGAATACCACCATTATCTCTCTGAGAGGATTTTTGTGTATAATAAGCAAAAGCTTAGAAGGTGTCTGGCACATAAAAGATGTTGATTAATAATAGCTATTATTTCTTTGGGAAAAATCAGAGTAGGATTTTGAAACCATATATTCATCAAATATTTTTAAGACATCTTCTCTGTGTTTGGTACTATTCTAGGTGCTGAAATGGCTCAGGGGAAAAAAAACAGATGAAACAAACTCTTCTTCATGGAACTTACATGCACAGCAACAGACATGCAAAGGCAAACAATACACACAGGTAGAAACATATGCACCCACGATGAAGAAAACATAAACATTTGGTAGCTCTTCTCTTACTCCAGAATTTAAACGAAGGTAAGCACCCCTCCAATTGGCCAAAATGACGCAGTGAAGAACAACTAAGAATTTTTAAGGAATGCTTTTTTTAAGTAACATTTCTTTCAGATTTTGAGGAAAATAAAGGTATATTTCAAAAAAATTATAAAGATTGTCTCTTTGAAAAGAAAATCACACAGTGGCAATTGTGGGAATGAAGGAAATAGGCTATTTAAGTAATATTTTAACAGCTCTAAGAGTCACTGAAGGAGACATATATCCACAGAAGATTTATTGCTTTTGAACATGAAAATAAATAATTGATAGACTGCAAACAAATCAAGTGGATGACAGTGCAGGACAATTGCTAAAAAAAATATGAAAAAGAAATAAGAACACATGAGTTTTCTATGAGTTCTTGGTTGGAAATCTTTTGTGCCATAGATGCTTTGTTAACCTTTTCTTGAAATGCTTTCCTCACTTCCCTTCACCTGGCTGGCACACACTTATCCCTGAGCATATAGCTGAAATGTTCCTTTTAGAGAAGCCTCCCCTGGCCACCCCATCTAAATTAGGTGCCTTCACTCATCATCCTTCTTCATTCATCTTACCCTTCTTTATCTATTTATCTATCTATCTATCCATCTATATATCCATCTGTCCATCTATCAATTAATCATTTGGTTACATTTTTAAATGTCTTTCTACTTCACTTGACAAAGTTCCACAAATGGTTGACTTTGTCCACTATAATCTCTCAAGAGCCCTGATTCCAATTTTGTCAACAAAATTGTTTATGAATGAGATAAAAGCTACCCACTCAAGGTGTATTGACTGCCAAGAGCACTGAGATTATCAAAGCATACCTCCTTCCATTTTCTGTGATAGAATGAATACCTCTTATCCCCACCATGTTGTGCAAATGCATTGTATTACTTGGCCTTGATCTATATTTTCCTGTATATATGGCATAAAATGAGGGCGAGCTCAAACTTGTCAGTATCTGACATAGTTATTGCCAAGATCTGTTCATACCCCACATAGACAGTGACCTTTACTCTTGGCTTTAGGTATCAATCTCTGAGCACTGTGGAAAAGTTTTGATTAGTCTTGACTCAGATAAATTATGATGAGTCTCTTAAGCTGAGCAAAGCATCACAATAGGTAAGGGCCTATTAAGATGTTGCTTGATTATAAGGGGAGAATGAAAGGAACCTATGATTGTTCTTATTTAAAATTTCTGAAATCAGATGTTTGGCCTTGTGTCTCTAACCATCAGCTAAAATGTGCATGTCACATTTTAGCAAGGTGATATTGCTGATCCTCCTTTCCTTTGAGAGATAGAGCCAGTTTTTCCTCCCTCCAATCTGACTTGAACATGGGGCTTGCTTTGGCCAATAAAACTTTAACAAATGTGATGTAAGTGGGGATTTAAAAAGTGCTTTGCTTCAGGACTTGCTCTCTTGCTGGTCTTGGGCTCTGAGACTACCATGTGAAGAAGGTGAGGCTAGCCTGATGGAAGATGGAAGATCATAAGGAGCAAAGCTTATCTAACAGCTAAGGGCCTCCCAGGCCAAACAGGCTGCCAACTACCAGACATGTGAGTGAGATGACCAGGGATTATCCGACCTCAAATTAAAGAACTGGCCAGATAACCTACAGACTATGAAAAATACTAAATGACTTCTGCTTTAAGTCATTAATTTTGGGGGTGACTTGTTAGGCAGCAAAAGGTTACTGACACAGTAGAGTCACAGATAGTGTATCACTATGTGATTGGTCAAGGAAGCATGCAAGATGGTCATAAACTGTGAATCTGGCAGAGTTTGTCAAACTCACTAGTCCCCTAAGATTGTCAAAAGTATTTTTTTTTTAAGATTGTCAAAAGTATTAAAAAGGACTTATAGATCCAAAATTTGGGAATCACTGCATTGTAAACCGCTTTCTACTTTGAGACTGGCAACCCAAATTAACACATTGAAGATTTTGAGGAACCATGCAGTAAAAGAAAACAAAGTTGCTAAAAAAGTTTAAAGCCCTTCCTGCTTCCTAAACTTTTATGACCTCTTGCCATTACAGTCTGGACATTATTGTCATTGCCAAAACCCTAGTCCAAATGTAATGGTAAGCTGACTTGATGAGAACTGCGAGATCTGGATTCCGGTCCAAGCAGCAGCATTATAAACTGTAGGACCTTTAGCGAATCTAGCTTTGTAAAATTAGATAAGATGAGAAACATTATTCCTGCACCAAATCTCTCTAGATCATTGTCAACCCATTCATGTCACTTGGGTTGGATATTTAGATGATGCATTGATACTTTGTGTTCCATACTGTGTTCTGGCTTTGATGAATTGTGCCAAACCTGAAGTGGCAAATCATTCATTCATCTCAAAATCTTTTTTGAGAGCCTGGTGTGTGTCAGGTACTATTCCAAGTGCTGGTGATACATTAGTTACCAAGTCCCTCCTTGAGAGTTTGATTCTAGTAGAAGTGGTGGACGATAAATCTGCAAAGAAATAGCTAATATAACGTCAAATGGTAATAAAGACTGTGAAGCAAACAGAGTAAAGGGCTAGAACAATGTTCTTAAACTTCAGCTTGAGTCAGAATCACTTGGCTGGTTTGTTAAAATCTAGATTTCTAGGTCCTATCCCCCAGGGTTTCTGACTCAGTGAGACTCAAGTGGAGACTAAGAATTTTCATTTCTAATAAATTCCCAGGTGATGCTGATGCTGTTGGTGGGAGGTCCCAATGAAAATCGGAACTAGAGAGTCGCTCTATTAGATGGCCTCTATGATCATCAGAAACCTTGCTGAATGAGGGAGGAAGCCATAGAAACATCTGGAAGGAGAATCTTAGGTAGAGGGCAAAGGACAGCACATGCAGAGGCCCCGAGGCAGAAGCAAGCTTGTTCTACTGGAGGAATAGTGAAGACTCATTTTCCTAATAGTCACTGATGTGGTAGCAGACCAGGGTCCTTGTCACCTATCACAGCATGAATTATGAGTGGCAATCTTCATAGGTCATGGCCTGCATGCTCCACTGGAGTTGAGCTTTCAGCTGAATGACTTCCTGATAATACTCAGATTTAGAAACAGTTAATAAGAAAAAAAAGGAACTTTAGGAGCTGCAGAGTTTGGGTTAAATTATGTGCCAAGACAAGAAGAGGAAACTGCTCATGTGTCATGTTTCATTTGTAAAGGTTCACTGGTTCAGTTCTGACACCAGAACTGGGTATCACTCAAATATATAAAGTCTCCAAGTCTCTGGCTTGCAGAGGGTCTGTGATTTCTCAGGTCATGGCATATCATTTCAACATGGCTCCTAATGCATCTATGCATTTCCCCAGACAACAATGCATTGTGTTTTTAGAATACGGTACATGTGGGAGACATTTTCACATCTCTTATCACATCAGATCCTTACAATTTAATTTCATGATTGAGGAGAAACAGAAAATATTACTCCCATGCTGCAGATGAGAATAAGCCAACACCAAGAACCATATCTTTCTTTTCTCTTCATATGGTCCATTTTTTTTTTTTGAAAGACAAACTGATTGTCCAAGCTGTGACAAATGTGCAGTAAATAATGGAGCAGGGTCATAGGGGCCAAGCCCATCAGCTTCCCACCACTGCCTCTCCTGAGGATATTTGGTCTATCTCTGCCTGCCACTCATGTGCATTTTATCATCACCATCAATCATAAAATGATAGATTCAGTCAGAAGAAAGGTCATTTATGAGAAGAAAAGGAAAACTAAACTTTACTTAGCACCCAACATCGAGGCATGGTTCAACAACTTGGTGCAGTACTTAAAAGTGTGATTTTAGTTAACCCTTTTGGCAATGGGGCTTTTCTCCATTTTGTCAGTGAAATAAGTAGAGCTCTGGGGATTTAATTAATGGCTTAAGGGCAATAATGTGAGGGACTTGATGTCATTCCTTGCTACTTTTATTTCCTACTTCAATGGCCACAAAGCCTTCTTTCCCATATGGCATGGAAGCCTGGAGGAAGAAAGAACCTAGAGGTGGGTACATACATCATAGGAATGAGACCATGCCTGGTAGAACAGTTTTATGTCAGTTAAGCCAGCAGTTTGAATCAGCAACATTTTTTTTAATGCTTGGAATAAAAGGAGTTAAAAAAAAGGAGTTAAAAAAATTAAGCCACCGGAAATAGCCATCATATCATTTAAAAAACTCAAACATCTTCATATGAAGGACCACTCTTCTTCTTCTTTCTCCTTCTCCTTCTCCTTCTCCTTCTTCTTCTTCTTCTTCTTCTTCTTCTTCTTCTTCTTCTTCTTCTTCTTCTTCAGCAGCATTATCATCATCCGTTGATTGACTTTATTTTTTAGAGCAGTTATAGCTTCAGAGAAAAATTGAGAGGAAGCTACAGACATTTCCCTATATCTCCTGTCCTCACACATGCATGCAGCCTCCCTCATTATCAATACTCCCCACCAGAGTGGTACATTTGTTACCGTTCATGAGCCTACACTGACATATCATTACCACTCAGAGTCCATAGTTTACATTATGTTTCACTCTTGGGGGTATACATTCTTTAGATTTGGACAAATGTCTAATGACATATATTTATCATTATCTAGAGTATTGTGGTAACCCTTTCACAATATATGTAAGTCAGAACATCATGCTGTAAGCCTTAAAGTTAAAAAGTGATGTATTCAATTGCTTTTCAATAAAAATAGAAAACACACACACACAAAAAAAAACAAATCTAAAAAATATAAGAAATCATTGGTGCCTATTCATCCTGTCCCACTCCAACCTGCCAGCAAACACTCATCTTATTTTTTGTCTCCATAGTTTTGCCTTTTCCAGAATGTCACATAGTTGGCATCATAGAGTATTGTAGCTTTTTCAGATGGGGTTCTTTCACTTAGCAATACGCGTAATTTAGGGAAATTTAGTAATTTCACCATGTCTTTTCATAGTTTGAGAGCTTACTTCTTTTCAATGCTGAGTAATATTCTATTGTCTGGAGGTACCACAGTTTTTTATCTTTTCACCTACTGAAGGACTTTCTGGTTGCTTCCAAGTTTTGGCAATTATGAATAAAGCTGCTATGAACAGCTTGGGTGGAGTTTTGTGTGGACATAAGTTTTCAACTCCTTTGCATAAATACCAGGGGGCATGACTGCTGGATCATATGATAAGAGTATGCTTGGTTTTGTAAAAAAAAACTGCCAAACTGTCTTCCAAAGCAGCCATCCCATTTTGTATTCCCACCAGTAAGTGAACAAGAGGTCCTCTTGTTCTACATCCTGGTCAGCATTTGCTGTTGTTAGTGTTCTGAATTTTATCCATTTTAATTGGTGTGTAGTAGTATCTTATCATTGTTTTAATTTGCATTTCCTTGATGACATAAAACATGGAGCAACTTTTCATATGCTTACTACTTGTCATCTATGTATCTTCCCCAGCAAGCTATCTATTAAGGTCTTTGGCTCATTTTTCAATTGAGTTGTTTTCTTATTGTTGACCTTTAAGAGTTCTTTGTGTATTGAGAATAACAGTCTTTTATCAGATATGTTTTTTGCAGAGATTTTCTCCCAGTCTGTTGCTTCTCATTCTCTTAACATTTTCTTTGGCAGAGCAGTTTTTCATTTGAATGAAGTCCAGCTTAATAATGCTATCTCTCATGGACTGTGCCTCTGGTGTTGTATCTAAAAAGTTATTGCTGTATCCAAGGTCATCTACGTTTTCTCCTATGTAATCTCATAAGAGTTTGATAATTTTGCATTCATTCTAAATTTAGGTCTGTGATTCAGTTTGAGTCCATTTTTGAGAAGGGCGTGATGTCTATATCTAGGTTCATTTTTTTAATATGGATGTCCAGTTATTCCAGCATCATTTGTTGAAAGGATTATCTTTGCTCCATTCTACCATCTTTGCTCCTTTGTCAAAGGTCAGGTGACTATATTTATGCGGATCTATTTATTTCTGGGCTCTTTATTCTGTTCCACTGATCTATGTGGCTATATTTTTAAATCAGTATTAGACTGTTCTGATTATTGTAGTGTTATAGTAAGCGTTGATGTCACATAGTGTCCGTTCTCCAACTTTCCTTTAATATTCTGTTGTCTATTCTAGGTCTTTTGACTGTCCATATACACTTTAGTTGGTATCTGCAAAATGCTACTGGGATTTTGACTGGGAATGTTTGAACCTACAGATCAGTCTGGGGAGGACTGACACGTTGACAGTTCCTATTCATGAGCATGGAATCTATTTATTTAGCTCTTTTTCTGATTTCATTCATCATTTTTTTTATGTCATGAATGAGTGCAAGAATGAATAGGAATCATTGAAAGAAACACCAGAAAAGAACATTCGATGGTCTGAATTTATCAATTCTCTTGCCATTAATTAATTAAATCCAAAAGTGATGGCAAATTTAATCTGTAGCTTATCCAAATAAGCAAGCAAAAGCTTCCTGACATTGACTTTTGTATCTCATGGGAAATGCTATTAAAATGATCAGGAAAAAAAAAAAAAAAGAAGAAGCTGCTTTCCTGTCTTTCCAAAAGAAGCTGCCATTATGTATGGAACTTGAGCCCATTGCATTTCTATCTCATGAAGTGAAGAAGAATACTAGATCCAGCTTTAAAACATTATATTTCTCAGATTCTTAGCTTATTTAATAAACTCAAAAATATTGTTAAGAAAAGTAAGGAGCTCCTACAAACTAAAGGTTATTTCTTTGGTCACTGAATGGTGATAAAATTGCATATTGCATACACTTTTGAAATGTAAGACCTCAGAGTGATTTTAGGAATTACTTAAACTAATCCTTTGCATTTATTCATGTGAATGGGAGGACTGGGAAAGAAATGAGTAGACCAAGGAAATACAAGTAATTAAGATCATGGCTCAGATCAGATTAGCTCATTGCCAAAGCCAACATTTGGAGCTCTCTGGATGACTTTACCTTCACCTGTATCAGAAAAAAAAAAAATTCCAGGCATTCTAGAAACTGAATGTTAGAAAAAGGTATTCTAACTTAAGAGTTTCATAGCAGTTAGGGAATGCTACAGGAAAATATTTATGAAAATATTTTTTTCTAAAAACAGAGTCATTTCTCCCAAAAGATCATCATTAAAGGCTGAAACTTGTTGATCAGCAAAGGAGTCTGTTGCCAAAAGATATTATTTCTACAAATCTGAATTCAGTCATGTATCTGAGTTTGTGCTCAATCTTTGCCAAGATAGGAGTATCCCTTTTCTTTCAGAGAATTTATATCCTGTTCAAAGACATGTAAGTCCCAAAAGGGGATTTTCTCACTGTTCTCTCTCCAGAGCCTGTAATAGGCAGTTTGAAAAAACTGTTACAAATACTTGTAAATATTTGTTGAGTTGATTAATTATCTTTCAAGAAAAGATGTTGACCTTTGCCATTTTTTAGATTTTCAAATAGCATAAACTATTTTTCCAAGAACAACAGATCATATTCATTAACGATCTGCTATGTGCCAAACACTATGTACTGCATTATCTGTTTATTATCACAGGTATTTCTCACAATATCACTGTCAAGCAGGCATTATTGTTTTGTCCATTTTTACAAATGAGGAAATGGAGGTGTAAAGAAGCTAGGTGACATGCACAAAACGCTTAGCAAAGACACAAAGCTCAAATCCTTAACCAGTCCATTATTTGATATAAACCACAATGGAAGGTTTTGCTCTGAATCTGCATAAATGGAAACTCAGGCCTTTCTTGTTTTTTTCTGCCAGTTCTAAATTTGATTGCTTCAAATGTATCATTTATAGATGTTCAAAATATGTTCTGCAGTTGCATCTGAAGATCTGTAATATTTCATGCAGTGCCTGGTAAACTTAGGATAAGGCAAATGTATTATAAAAGAGAGCCATAATATATGAAAATAGCAAGGGTCAATAAATTAATATTGCCCTCAAATTGAGAATCTCATTTAAACTAACAAAAACAAGTAAATTTGAAGTTATGACTATTATTCCAGATATGACTTATTCAGAGTTTTTAAGGATCCAAAAATAGCACATAATCATAAGCATCATATTAAATGTTATTGCTATTTTCATATTATTGTTATTTTGTTTTAACATAGCCTTTTGTTTTGGAGCTCTATCCTTTTTAATGTACATGGGCCTATTTTATTATTTTAACTGTATTTAAAGAAAAAAATTATGTTCTGGTAGAATTTCAGTTTGGCTGATGGGTGTGTTGGGATAACATGAACTACCACAACAAATAAACTTGCACATTTCAGTGGCTTAATATGCCAGAAGTTGATTAATCAATCACCATAATAGTTGAATATGAGTGTGCTCTTTCTCTTCCATATGGTGATCAAGGGACCCAGGCTCCTTCCAGCTCAAGGCTTGTTAGTTCCTGCTCTGGGGCCTCAGAACCTTCTACTTCCAGCTGGAAAACAAAGAGAATGTAATCAAGCAATTTTTGAAGTTTCTAGCTAGTCACATGCTTGTTTTATTTAGGCCTTTTCTGATCCTCCCAGTGAACAGCAGGCCCTTAATCAAGGAGCTAGGAGTATGACTGCCCCATGACTCCCTCTCCTACATAAAGGCAGCCTACTGGCAACCTCTATCACCAATGCCTGGGCCTGAGCTTAAGCAAATTATTTGGTCTTCCTAGCTTCCATATCTGGAAAATGCAGTGCATTATGATACAGCTTCACAGAATTCATGGACAATTTCTTTAAAAGGTGTGAAGTATTTAGGACAATATCTGGAAATAATACATATTTAATAAATGTTAGCTGTAGTACATACTTCTTGCTATCACGAGCCATACCAGAATGTCTACTGCAGCTCCAACATGCCCTAGGCTTCTACCACAATGAAGGATCAAGTTCTTTCACCAGGCCACCTTCATGGGCACGCAATCTGTACAGTTGCACAGGGCCCCAAGATCAGAAGGTCCCTGTGCTTTCAGCCTGGCACTTGGTTTAGTGCTCTGTTTTCACCATCTTGAAATTCCCACTAATTTTATCTTTGAGTTTGTGTTTTCTAAGTGACATCTGATGGGACAATTCACATCCATAGACAGAGGAGAAGCATACAATATATGTTTCCACTGCAGTTCTTTGCTGCTCCACTCATTGTTGGGAGAGGTCATTGAGAGGATGTGACCACCTATTGACCCATGAGCTAGATCCTGACAATCAGAGGCTCCTCACCTTCTTCCTGTCTTTTGGAAGGCAAGGGTTCCTCTTGCCTTCCCCACTCCCAGAAGCTATCCCAAGGATACACCCTTGAGAGAGTGAAATGGTCTTGAGACCATCGGGATGGTATAGGTGACTGAATGCCATTAAGGCCTCTAAACATTTAAGATTTGGTAGGTGGGTGTGAAGATCTATTTGTCTTGCATCTGCCCACAACCAGTCTCATGTGTAAGTTCCCTTGTTTATTACACCTACCACCTACCAACCTGGAGTGGTCTGACTCTTTCTTTGATCTTTCCCTGCCTTCTGTATATGGGGACCAGCTTCAGATTATACCTGGGTAGCTCCCAAGGATCTAGTCAACCAACACTCACATATAACATTCTTGATGCTCCATGAGCACAGAATTCTAATGGCTCCACAATGCATTAGAGGTCAACAAAATTTGAGAACTCAAATTGAGTACAAGATAAGCACATTATATCTATCACTGAGTAAGTGAGGGGCACTGACAACCTCTAGAGGCCATGCTTTCCATTCCATTCCATTCTTGCTTTGAATGCAGAAAGAAAGCAATAACCAAGAAACTATCCTTTCCTTTCTTACTCATATTACTTCCCTGCACTAGCTAATCATTTATTCTGAAAGTGAAGACATAAAAGGAAGGAGCAATCCATAGTTCCTTTTCCTTTCAGTTCTTCCTTACTCATCAGTAAGTAAGTCAAAGATAGAATGTTGGTAGAATGGGCACATATCAAGAAGTAAAATAACAGTTGATTTAGTTTTGTGCTGTTTCCACTGTTCTCATAAGAACAAATCACATATGCATACACAAACTACAAAATACATGAACTAGCTACAAAAATACAAATTGTGCAATTCTGTTGATTTCATATGTTAGTTAAATGTTCTTATAGTTGCATTTAAAATTAGCATTGTGTAATATAAAGATGAACAGTAAAATTAATGCTAATAATTTAAAACTCATTTTTTCTTTACTTACAATGATTTTAAATAGTGAATTAAAAAATACCATGACAATTTCAAAAAGACAGGAGATAGCTTTGTATTTTGTCCTGTTGTGGCACTTTTTTTGCTGCTTTTTGATTAAAGCCCCCTCATTTTCATTTTGTACTAGGTCTTGTAAATACTATAGCCAGTTGTGTCTTTTCCTCTCTATAACTTCTCCCGCAAGTTCCACCTGGCCATCTTCTGCAGGAAGTCTTGAATGACTGCTTCCCCACCACCATCACCACAATTCATAGGCTATCATGGCCTCCTCACCAGCAATCACCTAGCAAGTTATATTTACATATTTCTAATTGCATCTTCACTCTTAAAGTAGAGTTAATTTTGAACATGTCATCTTCCCTAATAGTCTATCTTTCCTGAAGGGCAGGGACAGGCTTGGCGTTCTTATCTGTCTAGCCATGGACCGGAATCACTGGGGCCCTCATAGCCAAAATAAGTTCCAGGAACTAACAATAAACAGAATGAGAATCTCCAGGGCTGGGTCATTTGGCTGTACAACTAGCCTGAGAAGGAGCTGTTGAATGAGTGAAAGATATTGGTGGTTCCAGTCCCTGGAATAGTACTTCTTCTAGTTTTAATACTCCCTAGTAAAGTCTGGTCCATCCTTGATGGACTGGATCAAGTGCCACCGTTGCATTCAGTGACATTTCTCCTGATTTCTTCTATTCTGTCACAATTCCCTGCCATCTCTAACTTCCTCACCTGAAGTTCCTTATTGTATATTAATTATCTTTGACACCAAGCAAATGCCACTCAAGTTTTACATTTCTGATGAGACTCTGGTAGTATTGAAACCACAGCAGAATGAGGACCTGGGTGAGGAAAGTGAGGCACTTGCCTTGAGTGCAAAATTTAAGGGGCATTAAAAACTCAGTAATTAAGAAAAACCTTATTTTAATGTAATATTTTTATATTTTAATCAAAATTAATTATTTTAATCAAAATTAACAATCATCCATGATGAACAATATATCAAGGGTTTAAGTAAAGACAGGCTCAGTCCCTGGCCTCACTGGCTTCAGTGTAATCCCAACCCTGTTGGACTTTAGGTTTTATTTACCTTCTTACCCCAGCAGTGAATGAATGGAAGGATGAATATAGAAAGAATTGCTTCCTTGAACTAAGCAGCAACTTGGAATTTGTAGATCCTCGTAATGAGGATTTTTACAGGTGGCTTTGGTGTGCCCTCTTAAAGCAGCTAGGTTGGAACAGCAGGCCATATGCTCCAAAGTTTGAGTATTATTTTTGCCTCCATCCGATCCCCATTAGATTATTCCTCCTTTGTCCGCTTTTGTGAAAAATAAGAAAAAGAAATAGCATACTGCGTTGGCAACCCTTGTTTGCCATCATGGAGTCAGCCCTCCAAGGGCCAATTCATGGAATCCTTAGTAGTTCATGTTGTTTCAATAAGGGTGCATTAAAATTGCCTTTCCCCATTGTTATATAACATTGTTACAATCATAGTCTCATGAATTGTTTGAATAATGCCATGTTATTTATTTAATGTTTTAATTTACTCTTCATTTCAGAAGTTTCCAGGCAAAATGAGATCAGGAAAACAAAGCCATTTGAACAAAGCGAAGCAACAGTGCTTATTATACTTCATTCTCTGTATGCTGTTTCCCTCTTAAGAAGGACTTTAGCTCCAAGTCATCCTCAGGAAGAAGTAAAAAAAAAAAAAAAAATTCAAAGTTCCATCAGGGTTTGGGGCCTATTATCCACCTTTGTGAAGGAAGGCTGGCATCACGCTCCTCCCACTCTGCCTCCTTATCACAAAGTTATTCACATGGTTCCCTGGCCCCTGCCAAGATCAGGCTGTCCACTGCTGTGGCCTGTCAGAGTCCAGCTTTTTCCTCAGTGGCCAGATATCTCAGCCACAGTTAGCCACCAGGGGGCCGCCTATTTGGAACAAGCGGTGAAGCCTCCACAGCTTTCCTCCAAACCAACCAAAACATCCCGGGGCAGCTTTGGAGCAAAGCCCAGGAACTTCCCTGCAAGGGAGAGCAACTTCTCTCTAGCTACAAAACCTGCAAGTCCTATATAGTATAGCCTCCCTACGAGTGAAAAATAAAGCACGGATTCATGCCGAGAAGCCATGGGATTTTAAGGTCGGTGGAGTCTGACCGGGAGGCCCCTCCCTCTGGCCCGGGAACCCTGGGGTCTGCGACTACTTCTTGAAGCACCTGAAACACTCTCTATCCAGGCGCAGGCGTCAGTTTCCGAATTCCTGAAAGTTGTGGTTGTTAATGCTGTCAGCCGGGACGGTGGCTCCTCGCCCCTTTCCGTGGGATGCTCCCAAGAAACTGGAATAAGTCACACGTCACCGGCTGGAAATTTGGAAAACGCTCCAATAAATCATCTATACATTGCTCAGACGGTTGAGTATCCAAATCGTCACAGCTCTGTCACATTGCTGTGCCAAAAAATGTGGATATTGAACGATGAAGTCGACATTGTTTTAATCGCATCTATAAGAGAATAACTGTACTCTGTCGTCAAATAGTTTTGTTGCAATTACAGCTTCGTACCGACTGCATTTTAGCTCTCTGGGTACTCAGTATTTTTACAAGCATTCTTCTAGCGCAGAATGCAGCTGCCTGCTTCATTTTCTCTCAACCTGAACCCTTGGCTTTCAAGACGTGGGGTGGGGGTGCGGGTGGGGGCGGGGGCGGGGGGCGGGGGCGGGGTGGGCATCTTAGAGATTCATATCGGCCCGGGGCAGAACTCCTCAAGAGCTTAAATTATATTCGTCTTCCGGGTTTTATTTGTACACGTCCAGGGCAAAGACAAATTAATAGGGCAGCCCTTCTGGAACCTGTGGAGTGTCTCAACTCTGCACACATCTCCCAGGATGTGCGTAACTGTGCGGAGGGGTGTCTCCCGCAAAAGCAAGCCAGGTATTTTCCAAGCCACCACGGGGGGTGCGGGGGCGGGCGGGGGCGGGGGCGGGCTGGCGGGTGACGGTAAGGGAACTCCAGACGGCCCGGCCCGTGGGAGGCCCCAGGAGGAGCCAGAGCGCTCAGTCTGCCCGACACGCGCCACAAGTGGTTTGGAGAAGGAGGGAGGAGCGCAGTGGCAGGGGCCGCGCCGGTCCTGCCCCAGGCAGAGCCCGAGCTCCTGGAAGGTCCCCCGCCTGCCTGTCACTCGTCCCCCATTTCTTCCTTTCCGCCTCCCAGAGGAATGACGCCCGAGCCCGAGCCGCGGTGCGCACGCCGCCGGGTGGGTGGACGCGCGGCCGCCCTGGCCAGGGCTCCCGGGCTGGGAGGGGAGGGCGCGCCCGAACCCGGGAGCAGGTGCGGGGGCGGCCGGCCCGGGGCGGTGCGCGCGTGGGCCGCGGGCAGGGGTCGGCGAGCGCGGGGGGCGGGCGCTCCCGGGCGCCTGCGGGGAGCCGGGCGAGGGGCGAGGGGCGTCGGGGCCGGCGGGGCGAGCGGCTGGAGGCCATTTCCTCGCTGCGCCCCTGGCGGAGCGGGGTTGGCTTGCTCTTGGCCGCCGCCGCCGCCGCCGCCGCGCGGGTAGGACCGCCGCGAGGGGCGCGGGGGAAACCAGGTCACCGGTTCGCAGACGCGGCGCGGAGCCGGCGCCCGGGCCCGGAGTAAGGCAGCGGCCGGGGAGCGGGCCGGGGCGGGCCGGGCGCGCGGGGGGCCGGAGAGGCGGGGACTCGCGGCCCGGACCGCAGTCGCTTCCTGCGCCTATAAAAGTGGAGCGGCCGGGGAGGGCCGGGCGGCCCTGGCGGCGGCCGCCTCTCTCGCCCGAGGAGTTGACATTTCGCAGGACTCGCGCGACGTCCCGTCGCCGGCGCTCCCCGGGACCCCGCCGCCGGGAGGAGGGGGCGGAGGAGGGTGGAGACTGCGGGGCTCGGCCGAGGAAGGCGCACATCCCCGGGCGGGCGGCCGTGACGCGGCGGGGATTAACTTTGCATGAATAATGTGAGTGCGCCTGGCAAGGAGACCTCCTGTTCCCGGGCTCGGGGCGAGCGCCCGCAGGCTGCCTTCCCCGGGCAGGGGCGCTCCGCCCAGCCGCCTCGAGGGCACCGGTAATGCGGCGGGAGGACTGCGCGGAGGCGGGGGCGTGCGGGCCGGGGCGGGCGCGGGCGCGGGCGCGGGGCGGGGGCGGGGGCGGGGGCGCCGCGGAAGGCGAGCGGCGCGGGCGGCGGAGCGGGGCGCGCGGGCGGCCGGGCGTGGGCGCGGGCGCGGGCGCGGGGTGCCAGCCGCGGCGCTCCCTGCACCCGGGGCCGGGGACGTGCCCCTCGTGCCCCTCGTGCCCCTCGTGCCCCTCGTGCCCCTCGTGCCGCGCCCCGCGCGGCGGCAGCCGGGGAGCCCCCGCGTGGGCGGCGGCGAGCAGGGGGGCGGGGGGCCCCCTCCAATCGCAGCGGCTCTGCTCCTCGAGCCCCCAAGCCCCGCTGTTGACAGGCTCCTTGTGGAATGGAGTTTGGCATCCTCGGCGCAGAACCGAGTGGAAGTTTCCATGATGAGGAAGTTCTGTGACACGGGGGTTCGGAAAAGGTTGGCAGACACGGGGTGGGGGGGAGCGGGAGGCGGTTTAAAGGGACTGTGGGTCCCCGCGTCCCCCCTTTTTTTTCTCCTGCTCCGGAACTCCGGGGTTTGGAAAGGAGAATAATCCCGAATGTTGGCGTGCGCTGCTGCCGGTGCCTGGCGACTTGCCCCCCCCCCCCCCCCTCCCCGGGACTCGGCGGCGATTTCGCCAGCCTCCCGGGTCGCGCCGCTTCGCCTGCTCTTCTTTTGACGCAGCATCTTCCTCGGAGTCGCCCCGAGTCGGTCGCGGTAACCAGGAGTTGTGCCAGCTGTGCCCGCCCCCGCCCCCCACCCCCACCCCCACCCCCCTCGGAGGACGGCGAAACGGGGGGAGTTGTTTTTTTGTTTTTTTTTGTGTTTTTTTGTCTTTTTTACCCCTAATGGATCGCGTCCTTCTTAGCTGAGGTTGTCATTTTGGAGGAGGATTTCCCAATGACCATGTAGGATTATTATTAGTGCTAATTCTTAAGCCTTCCGATTTGTAGGGGGGCCGGGGGTGGGGGAGGAAGGGGGAGAGTATGGAATGTGGTTTTTTTTTTTTTTTGGACTTATTAAAGGTTAAATTATCATTTTCCAAATTAGGAAATTTTACAGAAAGGGTCTAGAAGCTTAACAATTCATAAACTAAAGTCGAAGAAAGAGAAAAGAGTTTACCTGTGCAAACAAGTTCAGACTCTCCTCCACCTTCCCCTCTCCACGCACATTTAGAATTTGTGAAGATTCAAACGCTGTGCCTCATCGTCAGTAAATAAATTTGAAACCAAGTCTTCCTCTTAGCCTGTTATTGGTCTCAGGTGCCAGTGAGATGCAGTTTTAAAGACCAGTTTTGAAGTTCAGAAAATTAAGCACTCCTTGGACAGCATATTAATGTCAGAACATAGCAGTTTTTTCTAATGGTAAATGTACTGGATCATGAGACCTATCGAGCAATATCTTTACGTTATTTGGCTTGATTTTAGTTTAGCGTCCTTATTGACATTGTAATAGTATGTAGCATGCACTAGATTACAAAGTGATAAAAATTGCATTTTAGTTAAAATATTCTATGATTCATTATGAAAATTCACGGAGACTGATCTGCTCTCTAATTCACTTCTGCTTACCTTTCTTATTCTGAAACAAGTCAAAGACTAGGAAACATTAAAGAGAAAGTATTTTGATGAAAAGCATTTTGAGCAGCGGATGTTTTTAGAAGTTTTCATGCTGGTTGGCTAAAGGTTTTAACTGAGTCTAACAGAGATTTAATAGTAAGTGATTTGTTTGGGGTACTGTACGGGAGAGCATTGATGAACAACAATTTATTATTTGTGTATGTTAAACTGACACTATCAAAATCTTATTTTTGATAAATTTCAAAGTTTTATATATATTGGAAGTGGGACCATCTGGTAGTAGATATGATTTGCTTTTCTTATTTAGTGAGTGAGAGAAGTGCTACTAAATATAGCCATATAACTATTTTTTTAATGAAGCAATTCCTGTTGGGATTATAATGCAAAGGCATAATGTTATTAATATTGGAATATTGTTTTTATGGAGTAACTGACTTTACAAGAGGAATAAACATTCCATTTCTCCCCTTTCAGATTCTTTATTTTGCCATCATGATGAATTAAGAACTTCTTTTTAATCTAACATTTTTGAGAAGAGGTGATTTCTTAAAATGTCCTTAAGAGAAGAGAAGGTTGTGGATTCTTTTCCCTTCCTAGGATTTTTGCAGTTGTTTGAAGCATGGCATGTGTAAAGCCACAAATGGGATTGCAAGTTTGTTTTTGGATTTTTTTTTTTAGTAAGCTCATCTTTTTGATGGAAATCCGAGTAAAGATGACTGGTTTCTTTAGCTCCTTTTTGTCATTCTAGTGTAAGATGATGTGTCACCTTCTTAAAAAGCCCTTCCATGAGCTCATGAGCAAAGACAGTCCCCTTCATTCCTTCTCAGAACCATTACACTGTTTTTAGTTTCTTTCTTTCTTCTTTTTTTTTCCTTCCTTGGTCTTATTTGCAATCTGAATTGCCATTTCAGTTAGTACTTGTTGAATACCTGTCTCCCCTGTCTAGAGTATAGAGTCCATGAGAAAAAGGCTTGACTGACTCTTTAACTCTTGATTCTCCAACATCTTACTCAATGCTTGGCACACAGTTGGAACTGGAGAGATCTTTGTTAAATAAATGAACGGTTGTGCTCAAACATTGTGTTCCTAAAAATACCTAAGCATCCGAAGTAGGTACCAACTGGGTATAGCAAGATCATACCAAGACCCAATGTGTCTGTGTGTGTGCTATGTGTACATGGTTCAATTTTTATCTCTGTCTCCCCCCGCCCCCCCTTTTTTTTAGATGAAAGCTAGTCCCGTTCTATATAGGACAATGCTGAGAGTTATTTCTGTGAGTTCTTCCTGGGGGCATTTGCCTCTGAGTACACAGAAGTCCTCAGCAGTAGTTTGTCTTACACATTACCTTGATTCCCTGAAGACATTGACCTTCAGCTCCCTGGGTATCAGCAGAATCTTTATGAGTTCCAGAGGCATTGTCAGTGCTAAGAGTGAAATTCCAGGGAACAGACATCACTGGATGATAGCAGTGACTTCTCAGCAGGTTCTGGCATAGCCTCTGGCCTTGGCAGCCCTAAGGGGACCAAGGGTGTGTGGTGGTGTAGCTGGTCTACAAAAGTAGCAGCTGGGAACGGGGCAAAATAGGACTGTGAGGGAATAATACAAGATTGTAAGGGCCTTTGGGGGGTAGATTTAGAAATAACCTGGCGGCTATCCTGTATGGTAAATTAAGTCATTCAGCCTTTCCCGTTTGCCTCTTTTCATCACACTTTCATAAACAGATTCTGAACCAGATGATTGTGGGAAGTATTACATTATCTGAGTTTTCAAGTGACCAAGGTGTGATACCCAAAGGATCATCTCCAAATTAGCTATTCTTGGAAACTCTTTTGACAATTGAGATAAAAAGGAAATTACAATGGGTGATTATAGTAATTTGTTTTTGTTTGTAGAGTATAGACTTTCAGAATGTGTCTGCATAAATACATAGTAAAAATCCCACAAAATGATGAGATTGGTGAAAATGGTAAGGGAAGGAAGATCAATATCTTATATAGGAGTAAAGATAAACTGAAATCCTAAATGCTTATTGCCTTGGAGTATTTACTTTAGCTCTGAGCTTCTCAGTGGCCAAGTTAACAGGAAAAAAAAAAAAAAAAAAAGAAGGTCTGAAGATGGCAGGTATGTAAGGATACATCACATTGTAGAAGGCTTTCTATGGTGTCTGGCAACTAGTATATACTTCTGTGAAATATCAAATCATGTAAAGGCCAATACTTGAACTTCAATTCTACAGAAAATGAAGTTCTTTTTTTGGTCATCTTTTATGAGAATAAAAAATGCAGAAGGCATAATGATGAAAAGGAACCCAGTAGGTGTTTGTCTTTGGGAGCCTGAGCTGCTGTGGTTCAGCAGTGGAGATTCTGGCGATTGTCCCCAGTGCAAAAATAGAGCTCAGAAAACCTAGAGGAATGAATGGTTAACATGTTCTTTAGGCCGACTTTCTCAAATATCCAGTGTCTCAGCCAGGCTTTTGACTAGAGCAATCTGAGAGGACAGAACAGCCAGGTACTTGAAAATGACCCTATGGCCATAAATTCTCCGAACAGGTGGTCTTGACCCTTTGCTTTAGTCTATATAGCTCTTATCACCCTTCAGGGCAGTTGAATTTTTGTTTACATTTTGCTTCCCTCTCTAAACTGTGATGAAGGACTGTGGGTTTATTCCTGCCTGACTCCCCAGCACCTAGCAAAGACTTGGACACATGGGCACAGGGAAACACTTGTTCGAAGACTGAATGGGAGAGGGAAAGGGGTAGTGTTTCTCTTTCTCTTCTGATATTGGTATTGTCATCTTTTGATTTAGTTTTGCCCAAAGTGAATATTTGCTGCCTGGATTGCATCAGATGTCTATATCACAGCTACAAGGGCTTGTTCTAGTTTTTGAACTGGTTGAGCGATGGATGGAAAATTAACTCCTTGCTTTTTTTGAAGTCATTTTGGTTATTTGATTTGGTTTCTCATTTGGTCTACTAAAATTTGTGTACCTACTATGTGCCTGGTTCCACTAGTCATTTTGCAGCTCAGTGTGCAGCCTAGTGACCTATAAGAAAATATTTATATATTAATAGAAAGGGATTATGAAATGATCTCCACCGTGATGGAATAGATATGCCTGTTGGGCTCCCTCATATGGTCCCCTAGATGAAATAAAGTTATTTTCATCTGAGGAGGTGATTGTTTTGTGGTTTCTGTAGCCTATGTGTATTCGTATAAATTGCAGTGGGATTCAGCCAGGATCATCTTGGTATCCAAGTGGTGCTGGATTGAATATATTTAGGTCAGTGAGTCTCTTATGAAGGATGTTCACTCTTCACCTTAACTTCCCAAATTTGTTAGTCAATTATGATGTTTAAGTAAGTTGGGGAGGGGTAAGTACCCAAATCACTGAGTCACAAATAATGTATTTCCTATGCTTCTCTCAGCAGTCTGGCCAACTGACAGCTAGAATGGTGCTCATGTTGTTTGGTCCATACTGTCCTAATTTCAAGGGACTTTG
This sequence comes from Canis lupus dingo, assembly GCF_003254725.2. Taxonomy (NCBI): domain Eukaryota; kingdom Metazoa; phylum Chordata; class Mammalia; order Carnivora; family Canidae; genus Canis; species Canis lupus. Next base: position 19,383,751 of record NC_064265.1, read on the forward strand.
GAAACTTTATGTGCTGGCAGCTGTTCTTGTGCAGTACTATTTTTATTGAGTGAGAAACTGAGCTCTGCTGTGAACTTAGGTATCTCTTCCAAATGGCAAGTTAGGAGAGTCTGGAATTAAGACCCAGGAACCTTGACTTTGTGTCCCCAGAATCTCACTGTAGCCTTTCCTTTATGATAGTCAGATACTCTAACATATACATATACATATATGCATATAACACATAATAATACATATTATAACATGTAATGTGTATACAACAGTGTTAACTGTATGTGAAATAAAATGCTTATACAGGTGTGTCTGCTAAGTGAGAGTAACATATAACAACTGAGAAAGGATTGATCCAAACTAAATTCCTCATTCAACTTCCTAATCCCATAACAGGCATAATAGTTTCTCTTTTGTGGCTTGATTCAGAAAGTCATGAGTGATAAGCTGATTAAAGTAAAAGCTTGGACAAAGGAATGCAACTTGACAGCAGGTATGTCTTCTTGCTTTGGGAAATACACTGCTGTGACTCATCTGGAGGCTTTGGGAGTGTTTATGATGAAAAGAGTAGAGAAGATAGTCATGATTTTAGTGGCATGATGCATGACCATGACATTCAGGAACCCATTGAATATTCTGATTTGTGATGCACATTATTCAGTGGTTCTCGAGAGGGTTCAGATACACTTTTCCCTTAAGACTCTGTTTTCTAAAAAAAAAAAAAAAAAAAAAAAAAAAAGACTCCTTTCTCAGATTTCAACAAAGCTTGCACAGAATAGGTGCTCAAAAAAATAACGATTAATAATAGTGATTATGACATTCCTGGGTTTGGGTCAACTTTTTCGTATTTCTCTTTCATATGCATAAATGTGACAGCAACTTGCGTGTCCGTGCATGCAGAATCTGCCTCTGTGACAAGTGTGTGTGTCGTGTTCTTATATGTAGTAAAAAAGGCAGTGCTTGTCTCTGGCTTCGATTGTGGTTCCCATGCTCAGCTTCCAGGTCATGGTGAGAAATGCCATAGCCAGACTGAGGTCCCATGCTAAAAACCCTGTCATCACTTTAAGTCCTTCTCCCTACTCCTGAATATTTTGGCAGATCGTCCTCTTATTTTATGTTTTACACATTTAACTATTCACTTATGTTACTCTATGGTCAATTATGTTTGGGAGATCCTGAGTTTAACAACTTAATGTGAGAATTTTTCAGAGATTATGTTTATGCGAGGGTGCATTATGAATTCCAAGAAGGAGAGCAAATAACAAAACCTATTTGATCACTGTATTCTGTGTGTTTGTGTGTGTGTGTGTGCGCGCGCATAAAAACTCAGATGGCTTAAGTTCAGTGCAAGAGGTTGTGAAGAACAGTTCATAGCATTACGCTTAAAATTAGTCTCATTTGTTTTAATGAGTATGTTTGATAATGAGTGATAACTCCTAGGAGCAGTATCACTCCCCACAGCAGAACCTTGTTGCTTTTTCACCGAAAAAGTCTATCAGTTTGTATTCAACACTGATTCATGTTACCACTGTTGAAATGTTTTTGCAGTGATGCAAAAATAAATCATGCTAAATTGCTGTTACTTTTTAAATATTATAATCATAAAATGTATCTTTTCTTGACTTCGTTTCTGATATTTAGATATATTAATTTTACATGAACCAGAGAATGTTTTATTTCTGCCATATGTGTTTTTGTTTACTTTTTTGAATTTTCACTTAAGCCTCACTGTAATTTCTATTCCAATTCCCCAGCATCTAGAGATCTAGAATAATGTGTCTGGATCTGAATTGTAGCTGCAATAGGGGATGTATAAGGTGGTATATCCTTATATTATTGGTCCTTTAATTTAAAAAAAGGAACCAGGGAAACCTTGCACAGAAAAATCTTCTTAAAAACCATTTCAATTATGACCTTTGTAGATAATGAACATATCAATTTATCATGTAGTGTGATAGTTGGAAGGGATTTGAAAACATCTTCTTCCATTGAGGCCTCTCAAAAAAATAAAAAAATAAACGTCTAGGCATTTGGCTTATTAGTTTGCTCTCACACACTATAGCTTCATAAACAGGGAAAGGCATCCTCTGCAATGTACTCTATATGCATTCATTTGCTGTTAATTAAGAATATGTGTTTGGATTTATCTTTATTGAGGTTGCCACCAAAACCAAGCCTTAAAATGAGTAAATTTATTTTTTCTATCCTGGAACCTGTCCATACTTTCATTCCTCCATCTTTCCATCTCTTCATCTGTACCTCTGTCCCACTACTTATCATCCATCAATCCATCCATCACATATGCATTGGACATCTGCTGGGTGCCGAACTCTGGTAGGTGCAAAGACACCATGGTCAACATTTAAAAATCTTTGCTGTAGAAAATGCTCAGAGACTCCTGGGGCAATCTACAGAATTTAGTGTATAACAGTGTTTCTCCACCTCAACCATTGGCGTTTGGGACCAGGTAATTCTTTGCTATAGAGGGCTGCCCTGTGTGTTGTTGGCTGTTTAGTAGTATCACTGGGCTCTACCCACTAGATATCAGTAGCTCCCCCCCCCACACACACACTCCATTTGCAGCAATCAAAAATGTCTCCAGATATTGCTAAATGTCTTGTGGGAGGCAAATTCACCCTTCCTGCAAACCACTGGTGTAGAGTTCCTTCCCACTCCACCAGGGCTGTGGAGTGGCAAGGTGTGGAATCATAGCCTGGCTTCACCTGGCTTCTTTTTTTTTTTTTTTTAAGATTTTATTTATTTATTCATGAGAGACACACACAGAGAGAGAGAGAGAGAGAGAGAGAAAGAGTGAGAGGCAGAGACACAGGCAGAGGAAGAAACAGGCTCCATGCAGGGAGTCCTATATGGGACTTGATCATGCCCTGGGCCAAAGGCAGGGGCTAAACCGTTGAGCCCCCCAGGGATCCCCTCACTTGGCTTTTTTGCAGTTTCCTTATTAAATGGAGTCATGTAGCATTTGACCCATAGTTAAGTGTTCCTAAATATTAGTTAATATAATGATGGTAGAATTAATACTTAAACAGGCAATTAAAATCTTGATAAGTTCTGTAATGGTGTGAGTACAATATATTATAGAAACCCAGAATTGGGAGTAGGGTGAGTTCTAGGCAGAACACCATAAACCAATGTATGAAGTGGGCTAAAAAGCATGAAACCTTTGGGAAACTGCAGGGATCCAGATCTGATTGATGTTCAATGGACAATAAATGAGACTGTTGAAACAGGCAGGAGACACATGGTAAAGACTTTTCTGGTCACAGTAAGAAAGATAGACTTTGTCTTAGTAGCATGAAGAGACTAAAGAATGTTTAGCAATTCAGATTTTTATTTTAGAAGAGTTCTTTGGGATGTCTTAAATGAGAGAGAGACTGGAAATGATGAGTCCAGTTAGAGACTCTTGGAATAATCCACTGAGAAATGAAGGCTTTCGGAACCGAGGCGGTTATATGTTGCTGTGATGTCTTTGGGAACAGATTTCACTTTTTCCAATATGTGACAAAATTTTTCTAAGTTAATTCCAATAATGAATATTTTTAGCAAGATGGCTCTACATTTGGGGGAATTTCAAGTTTAATTTGAAAGCAGATTACATGATAGATTCTCTTTAGAATGTTTTCAAATAAAGCTTAATTTTAAGACCATCTCACAGCCTATTCATAGCTGAATATTACTCAGGGGTTTCTCTGCTATTATATACATATATCTACAGTTCCCAGTCACACAGAAGCATACTTCTACACAACTACATTGAATTATCATTGACACTGTTGCATTCAGATTCATTATTTAGTATTAAGTATCGATTTTCTGACTGATAGGGATTTTATTTCTTTAATGATCAAAATTAGAGATAGATGGAGAACATGAATGAATGAATGGCTAAGAAATTATGGAAAGACTACCAAATAGAGAATAAAAACATTTTGGACAAGTGTTTTGACTTATTTGAGTTTTAATTTCCTTAGTCATAAAACAGTAAAATTTATCTAGATAAATTAGATAATTTCACAGTCATCCTTAGTGCAGAGATTGGCAAGCATTCTCTATAATAGGCCATTTAGTATTTTCAGCTTTTCAGGACATATAGTCTGCACTGAGACTACTCAGCTCTGCTGTTGTAGTGTGAAAGCAGCCATAGACGGTATGTGAGTAAATGGTCATGGCTGTGTAGCAAAAACTGTATTTACGAAAACAGAAGGTGGGTTATAGTTTTGCTAAACCCTGCTAGGCCAGCAGGAATACAATAGAAATATAATGTAAGCCACATATGTAGTTTGAAATTTTATTGTAGCCACATTATAAATATATAAAAAGCAACCAGTGAATTCTATTTCAACAATATATTTTATTTCACCCAATATATTAAAAGTATTATTAACTTGTAATCAACATAAAATATTAATGAGATCTTTTACTTTTTTGTACTAAATCTTCTAGTATGTATTTTACACTTGCAACACATTTCTACTTTGACTAGTCCCATTTCAGGTGCTCAGTAGCCACTTGTTGGCTAGTAGCTGCTATAATTGGGCAATATGACTTTAGCCTTAAAAATGTATTTTACCAAATTCCATGGAAAAATAAATTATATGCTTATTTCAAGTGATTGAGAAATTTTTTTCTGCCACTTATATAGGTTAGGAATACATTTTGAAATAAATGTGCAGTGGCTAAAACTGTTTATTTTTCACTCATGTGAAATTAAAAACTGCTCTTCCTGATTGATTGGTGGCTATGCTCCATAGCCATTCTAGGGAGTCCCAGTGCCTTGGGTCTTATGCTTCTCCATCTTCTGCTCATGGCTGCCAAGAACATGTCTTCACTGTATCAGACCGTTGGGAGGGAATGAGAGAGTGGAGAAGCACACTGGCTTCTAACTACCTTGGTTTGAAAGTGACACAAAACCATTTTGCTCTGCTTCCAAATTGCATGTCCCCACCTAAATGGACTGGGATGGGAATCACAGTCCCAACTTCACAGCAGCTTTCCAGTGATGACTCTATACTGGGTAAAGGGGAACAAGAACTATTTGGGGGTCAGAGAGCTGTCTTTTCCATACTGTGCTATTCTATTTTTTAAAATTTTCATGTGGCCTTCATCACATTACTGTCTTGTTACTTTTGGAGGCATTGACAAGTGATGAAAACATCTTGACAGCCGTGAGGTAACCCATTTCTGTGTTTTGGTGCAGTACCACCCTCCCATCTGACCTAATTCTCTTTCCTTCCTTCTTACTCATATGGGGTCATCTTTAATCTTGCTGGACCTGATTTTTCCTTTTAGTCTTTGACCATCATTTTATTTCCTTGATAGATTTATGTGAATCATAATCTGCACATAGTGTTGGGAGCTTGCCAATCAATCCTGATATTACTGGCACATTATTAGAGTGCTGCTTTTTTAAAGGAAACTAAAATTTAGAGTAAAGATATCAGTGAGCAGAGGCCAGAGCTGATTCTTGATGTGTTGACAGAGGTACTGAAGCCATTTTCCTGGAATCATTTTACAGAACCTCAAACTGTTTAAATAAATGACTCATTACATAATATCTTGACTAAAAATACCAATTTTCCTAGTATTTATCCTCCTTATCATTGCTTACTACAATGGGGAGCCTTTTCTTTTTTAGCCAAAAAGGGTGTTTGCTTGTTTTCTTCCCAAATTATAAACATGCTTTATCAAATATTCAGCATGTTCTATAGAAGTGCCTCCTGTGAAGGAAATGTAAGAGGGGCATGAATAATAAAAGTGAGGTAAGTGAAAGGAACAAAGAAGCCTTTTCCTTCTAACTGCATATTTTACCTTTTTATAAACCTTATTATTTAATTATTATTAAAATGTCTTATTCTAAGAAGTAAGGAAATGCAAAGCACACATGCATTTTAACTTATTAAGAAATAAGGCCCACCAATGATAAGAAGTATCATGCTGAGGACATGTAAAAGAAAAAGAAGTAACTGTATCCCTTTAAATTAGCCGAGGTAGGGTTGTATTTGACTCTACAAGCCTATTTTTATGAAATATTTTGCAATGCTTTTGAAAATTAAATTTTGCAAAAGTAAGAAATTAATCCTGATAAATGCCTCTCAGGTACAGAATTCAGCTCATTAATTCTTGATATTCCTAAATAGGGAAGAGATAATTCTCTGAATAATCTCTAACTTGTTACTAGCCCATCACTGGGGTCTCTGGCGCTCAGGGTAACTCACAGTGTGGGTGCCAGTAATGAATGTTTTATTTTAAAATCCTGTCACAGGTAGGGAGGAGAAACTCTCCCTGCCCTCCACTCCCCTTATTGGCCAAGTGGGTTGTGGCGAGGGGAAAGCTGGGGGTTCTGAGTCCTGGATTTGTTGAGAGCTGAGCTGAGGTATTGGCGAGAGGGATCAGGATGTGGGGTGCTGGACATCCATACAGGTGTTGAGTTGGTTATCTGGCTTCACCCCTTTCTAGCTTATGATCTCTCCTGCAAGCTACTTAACTGCTTTGAACTTCAGTCACCCCATCTGTGCTTATACCACAGCACTGTGGAAGAGATCATGTGAGATCATGATTATTAACTGCTTAACCAGTACATAGTACTTGATGAGTGCTCAGAACATGGGAAACAATTTTTGTTATCATTTTATTATTGCAAAAATTGTAAAAGCAATGGGTTCAGTAAACCTGTATCCTGAAGTTCTAGAGCATTATTATCCAAAAGGCAGGAAATCAAAGAAACCCAGGAGTCAACCCAGTGAATTTCTGTAATCACTTTGCATCATTAATTATTCCTTATTCAGTTTTATGATGCGTTTATTAGTAACGGTCTCCTTTTTATAGATCACCTAGCATTTTCAATCTCAAGAGGTATGTTCTATGGTCAATCGTTGAAGTTAGTGAACCCTCAGTTTTTGAGGAAAATTATAGATGTTCAGTTACCTACACAGGACTCCAGCCTCTTGAACACAAATTTGAATCTCCTGCTTGTAGTGAATATGATGTATAAGCTGACTACCTCACTTCCTTTTTTTCATAGCTGCTGCTCTCCTCTCTTATTCTGATACTTTTCTACTCTCCACAATCATACTTCTTCACTTAAAAATCTATCATCTGTTTTTCCCTGCTTCAGTTTTAACCCAGCTTCCTGCCCTGATTAGTTAGGATTGAGATTCAAATTCTCTCTTGTTCTGCCCGGCTGAAACATGCCATTTCAATGACAGATTTTCTCACCCCCTTGTCCAAGGTAATATTACATGATTAGTCACTTACTATATATATTTTCTCACTGTCCACTGTCCAAACCCCATATTGGTCAATGAAATAGATATTTCTTTGCTAGATTTCAAGATCCAAGAGGGCAGGGACTATGTGTTGAACAAGTTTAGTGGAATCTAAAAAGTAGGCCCAGAAAGTAGGTGCTGAGTAATGCTTTCCTGCTGTTGTGACCAACTACACGTAGGCTGTTTTCATATAATCAGGATGAATCTAATTTTAAAATGAACAACCGTGTGTCCTCAGATGAACCAGAATATACACTTACAAGGCCCTGCTGTCCTGCATTATAAATAAGGGAATAGGTTGTCCGGCAGGAAAAAGCTCTGCTGTTCTTTTCCCTTAAAAAAAGAAAAGAAAAAAGCTATCCACACATAAGAACTGAGATAGAAGATCTTCCCATCTCCTCAACTAAGTTGACAAGAAAGTAGATGCTCTCTGCAAAGATGAAACCCAACAAAAACCCACAATCCAAGAAGAGTGGCTTCTAAGGATTTGTAAAGAAACGTCCTTAAGAATGGCTTATTCTATATAGACCCCAAGCTTGGTGGCCTGATTCCTCAACTTTTGTAACAACAAAGATTTCCTTAGGCAATGGGTTCAAGTTTCTGCAGAGACAACATTCTGAGACATGACCCTTGGACCTATTGCTGCCATGGCATCTTTCACAACACCTAGGTTTTGTGTGAACTTTTTAAGATTTTAGTGTCTCAGAGTTCTCATTACATGGAAGATAAATCATTCAACTTTGCCCTGAATGGGTTTACAATTCATTTTTCTTCTTTGTTTAGCAGTGTTTTGAAATAACTTTTTCATTTTTGCTATTTTGTGGTTGTAAATCCCCACCGGTAATTCATTAAAGTTTCATTTGAACCATGACAGTGGTTGCTCTTCATCTTTGCCTCTTCCCAGCTCTAGAGTAAGACCTCTTCTCAGAGTCAAGTGTTGCTACTTAGTGGAGTTCTTGCAGAAGTTTGACTGGAGGGACATTTGAAACTAATAGGGATTATGTTTGCATTTCCTGCTATCCTTAAGCAAAAGACATGGTTTTGTTTATTCTCTCAATGGGAGAGAAAGGAATGTGCCTAGAGCTGTGTTTCTGATGGTCTGAAAGAAATGGGACTCAGAGGACCCCAGTGATTCTGTGCTCAGGACCTTAAGGATGAAAAAATCAGTCCCTCTAAAACAGAAGACTCAGAGCTCTTCCATCAGAGGAACCTGAGTCTCAAGTGTCTGCCAGCAGAATATTCCTTCAAAAGACTTGCCATAAGAGTACTGTCCCCAAAAGCAGACCCTGAGATGGAAATTCATGTGCAAATTATATTAGGGGAAAGATCAAGAAAACACCAGTGGCAGATGGGTAAGTCAGCCAGAACAGGGAGAATAGCCAATAAGATGGCATTATCAAACCAGTTACCACTGTGGGCACCTGAAGCTTAGTCACGTTGGTGAACTCTGGGAGACACCGTGGAACATGTGTCTCAAAGATACCTCACCACGATGCAAATGAGAGTCTTTATTCATCAAAACCTGTCAGACTTTAGTTGAGGACTGCCTCCAGAGGCAATTGATTCCCTGGTTTTTCAGGACTGCCACTTGGGCGGCCACGAGCACACCTCCTGGCAAAAGAATGCAGTTTTTGGCAGTCAGAAGACAAGCTGGTAGGCCCTGATGTGGTGCCCATGGACATAGGGTCAGGGCACCAGGGGCCTCTACTACGCTTAAGCCTTTCTAGTCATTGGCATATTACCTTACAGGGCAGCCTCTATCTCCATTTCCACCCTAGGATTGCTGGTTTCCTTTGGACTTCTGCTTGGTTCTCAAGAGATACAAACTGCCCTTAGCTGATGCAGTGGGGCTGACCCCACCAGCATTTAGTCTAAGATTGACAAGAGAAGGATCCATTGAAACAGGAGGCACAGATTTCCCCACTCTTGCTCAGCCCCATCATCTCTCTCTCACACGGTCTTCATTCTAAGACGTTACTCTTCACCTGCATTAACCTAGTGGTCCTAGTGAGTACATTCTGTCTCCTGACAGCTTTTGATCCTGTCTGTACCATGCTTTTTTACCCACCCCCCCAGCAGGGTTTCTCAACCTGTGTATGATTGACAGTTTGGGGCAGATAATTCATTTATTTAGGGAGCTGTCCTGTGTATGATAGTATGTCTAGCCACATCCTTGACCTCTACCCACTCATGGCCATTAGCACTCCACTCTTCAATTGTGACAATCAAAAATTTCTCCACACATTGCCAAGTGTCCCCTGGGAGGCATAACTGTTCCCCTTGAAAACCACTGCCTTGGACCTTAGTTCCAAATCTTAATCCCACCCTCCCCCAGGATCCTCATCAATTATAATTACCCATTTATTGTAATCCTAGTCCTAAGGGTCAGGAGAGGCATTCCAAAATCTGGGAAATGTGAATATTTTCCTCAGTTGACTTTCATATACCTACTACTCCACCTTCCCCTGCCCTACTCTAGCCAGGAATTAAGAATCACTATGGTCTGTCTGTCTTTTTTCCTCCCCTTTCTCTTCTCCCTATTTGCATTGTGGACAATTGCAATTTGGAAGATGCCACTTTTCATTTCTGCCTTCTTTGTAAAAGTTCTTGCTCAATTCAATAAAGCAAACACTAGTGGCAAATCAGTGAATAAAATACATTAGTAAGATGTTACATGCTATTTTAAAAATTATGTCGATCCATTCATTCATCAAATATTTGTCTAGCACCAAATATGTGCCAGGTATATACTTGGGTACAGTGGGGAACAACATATTCCCTGGTCCCTTCTGATAGATGCACAAAATGCTCAGAGATTTTTATTTTATCAATACATGTATATCCTAAATTCTGAAAGCTGGAAGCACAGAAAGCCAGTATTGTACTAGGAACAGTTGCAATTACTGGCACAGTCTTTCCTAATTTGGGAAGTCTAACTATATGGTTTAGAATTACGACATTCTGCTTTGAACCATAGGATTGATTTCTGTTCCATTCAGAAGTATTTTGTGAGTACAGTCCACCTGGACAAGCGGGTTTCACAGTTTAACAAGTTCCTGAAATGAAATGTTAATGAGTCTTTCACACTCTTGTTTGCCAGAATCTCTCCTGCTTTTCCTGCTTTACCTCATTGAACAGTTGTCCACATTTTTAGGCAACCCCTTTCAAAGGGGCTTTCAAGCAATGAAGAACAGGGTTGCACTGCTGCTGCTTTTCTGTCTGGGAATTGGTTATGGAGAAACCAAAAAGAATAATATTCACAGGGGAGAGGATTATAAAGATTCTGATGTCACTGGGAGAGCTGCAGAGGGATGTCGCCTTGTTCCACCACCTTGCATGGACTGTATGCATCCTGTGGAAATGCTTGGGGTATCCTCAGCACCAATGGAGGCTCTTGTTCTGGCAGCCTTAGCTGTGAGGGGGTGGTGTGTCCCATGTAGTTACTTCTGATCCTCTCAGTCCCGTTGTACTGACTTCTGCACCCTCAGTTCTGGGAATGTGCTGCCTCTAGAGCAGCGCATCCACACCACCTGGAGCTGGTTACACAGGCAGCATCTTGGCTCCACCCCAAACCTGCCAAACCTGAATCTGCATTTCAACAGGATCCCCAGGGTTTCCTGTGTGCTTTGGAGTTGGAGACATGTTTTTGTCTCTTATTCATCTTCTACTTCTCATTACCTAAAAAGGTGCAGGATCCAAAAGTATAAAAGAGTTAATGCGGTAACCCTGGTGTGTATTGATTAACCCCAGTATACCTAATTTATTGTTTTTCAAACTTGGCTTTCAGCATATTAGTGGGTCTTGAATGAACATATGAGTCACAAACTACAAAAATTTTAAGTAAAAAAGACTACACTAGGAAGTATTAGAGTATATCACATGTTTTGGAAACGTGGGTTTCATAAAAAAATGCAAACACACACACACACACACAATTTTGTATGTATGCACTGGGTCATGATTACAAAATGGAATTCTGGCTGGGATTACGGTTTTTAAAAAAAGGAATCCTGAAAACCGCTGTTCTAAAGAATGAATATATCTCTTTATATATATTGATCCATGTTTAAAAAAAAGATCAAAATACACATTTGATGAAGTTTGGCTACTTTTCTCTCACCTGAGAGAAAGAGATTATCTGAGATTATATTCTCTAATTCAGACCCCTGAACAAGTAAAATGTCCATATAGCATTTATGTATGTCAAAATTACCTGAACTGCAGGTTAATGATAGTAAGAATTTTAACTTCTCACTCAATTTCAGAAGACAGTGTTCTGAGACTGTCTCAAAATCTTGAAAAAGACACTTTTAGAGAAATATTCATTTTAAATTTAAAAAAAGACCAACTGTAGGCTCGCCATAGCACATAGATTAGTTTGAAGGGAATAATAATTTGGAACCCATAAGAAATTCTCCAGGTTATGGGAGATCTAGGGTGTCCCAAAAGTAGTGGTAAAGTTTTAAGTTTAAATATCTTCAGAAGCATAAAGTCTACAAACTTACAAAAAAAATGGTTTGGAAGTTCAATCACTTAGATTTTTTTCAACATTCATCTAGCTTTGCGGATTTTGAGAAGCAAATTTTTCCTTTCATTTTTTTTGTCCCAGTCTCTCTGATTGAAGATGGCAACCACTAAAACAAATTAAGAGGAAAAATTTACTTCTCAAAATCCCCAAGCTAAATGAGTGCAAAAGAAATTTAGATAGTGCAACTTGCAAAGGTGTTCTTGTCTAAATTTGTAGCGTTAATCCTTCTGAAGATAGCACCCTGTAGAAGGAAGGAAAACCATGTCACTCTTCAAGCACGAGTCTGTGTGAAGCTGCGGCAGAGACCTAGAGAGTCAGATTTCACCACGTGTGAGAAAGAACCAGTCCTCAGGGGTGAAACCAAGGCGCTTTGTGAAGGAGGGTGTTAATGCCAGGATGAGACACGGTTACAGGGAAGTGCTTTCAATCTAGCAGGCAGGATCTGTGCCAGACAATGAGTTGTCTTTGAAAGTGTCTTTGCCCTGCGATAGCAGCAGCTGGGAGAACCTAAGAGCTCTGTCTGAGCTTCCCAGATATGTGGAGCCTCTGATTTTGATGAAATGAAGCCTTGAGTGTTGAGTGTTTACTTAGGAAGACTTGAGTGAGCTATTAAGCAGTATTTTATTAAAATTATTTCAAATATGCTTTTAAGGAACAGTGAACATGCTTTTATTATTCTACGGTAGATATGTGAACCGTATAGAATCTTTGCTTTGAAAAAAAAAAGAATCTTTGCTAAAATTAAAGCAAACTGATGGTGTCCATATTCTTGAGAAAGCTGTTTTGGGGGAATTTTTAAATAATTTTACATGCTACAAAAGGTCAGATAACTAGTATTCTCTTTCAGATGTAAGTGTTAAAAGTGTGTGATTTTGCTTACTTTCTGAAACTATCCTATTTTTTTCTTCCAAAACTAATTTTTTTGCTAGTACACAGCCCTTTGAGAAAAAATATATATCCGAACACATAATTTGAATACACATGGCATATATAATTTGAGCATATGTTGAATATATACTAAGTATATGTGATTTGAAAGTCAATGAGAAAAAGAATATTAGACATTATAAATGGTAGCAGTTGTAACAACTTCTTATATTGATTTCTAAATAGAGTTACTTTCTCAATATTGTGGTTTGATTTTTTCATAAATTGTATTTTTATTTTACCAAATAAAACATTGAGTTTAATATCAACTTGCAATATTCATATTTGTCACAATGTGTTTTTAGTAATTTCTGGCTTATTTTTAAAAAATCCTATGTTTCAAGCTCCCACCACTTGTTTTGTGATGGTTACAGTTTTATAAAGTAGCACTGTCACTCTTAAGACCAATGAGAACACAACAAATTTGAGCCTCATGCCAAAAAGGACATTTTGTTCTAAGAACATTAGCTATATCAAAAAGCACACATTAGTTTATTTGTTTTCATTTGTGATTTATCATAGATGTTACGTTCTATTAAAAAGTGAAGTTTATTGTATGAAGTCATTCTTGTATTGATAGCATTTTGGACAGATTTCATATTTCTGCTTTTCAAATTAGCGAGAAAAGTAAAAGTTCCAACATGTACCATTCTGATCTGAATCCACACAGTTGAATTATTTGTGCTCATATGTACATGTTTGAGGCTTGAAGCTTTCCCCATGCCTCTAGTCTCACAGTTAGCTATACATAGCATACATGTTCTGCAGCAGTCTTCTGATCCGTCAAAAAAATAGAGTTTTGTTTTGTTTCATTTTGTTTGGATGAAGTATCAAAGACAGAACTTCTTTTCATGCCAGAAGTATTGTGTATTTGAATTATTGTAATTTTTTTCCCCACATAAGAAACCTGAAGCAAAACAGTACCCATTAATTCTGCAAAGTGTAGGATGACAAATAGTTGTGTGCCAACTCAAGTAGGTTTTGGTGGCTGGTATGTTTGAGAAGTATTTTATGGGGATCTCTAGCTGCAGTAAAGCGTAATGTGATTGATTAGTAATATCTGTTATTGTTGGAAGAACAATTAGAAAGCAATAGCCTGAGTGTCATGTGTTTTCTTAGCCTGTATCCATACCTAAGAAGGATTAAATCCTCCAGATTTGTCCCATTATGTTGCTCTAAGCTTTGTATTTTGTGCTTTTGAAGGGGTATTGTACCTGTTCTGAAGACTTGTTCATTTTCTGTTTGATAGCAAATCAGAAAATTCATCAGCAAATCAAGGAGACTATGAAAGTGTTTCCTTATTGGCAAGTTCAGCGTCATGTCACATAAAACAAAGCACAGAGTGAAATTTTTTAGTGTGTCTTTGGTTTTCTGAGTCCTGAGACTCTGTGTATAAATATGTAATTAATAGTACTTTAAAAACTGAAATACAAAACAGTTGGATCTCTTTCAAGAACATGCTAGTTTCTTAAAATTAGATTGAAGACAATATTTTCTATTATATTTAAAGTGGATAAAATTTTATTTATTTGTGTAAATCATCACTTGGACTTCATGGTGTACGTTATTTCTCAGTTACAGTACTAATCCTCACAGGAAGCTTTGGTCAGCCTCTTGACATGGACAGAGGAAGGGAATTGCTTGTATGTGAGAGGAAAAGGCAAATAGAAGATCACAGGCAAGCACCTCTTGGATCTACCAAGCTAGGGAGATAGAAGAATTTGGCAAAGAGGGCATAGCAGTGCAAAACTGCAGTTTGAAGATCAATGAAACATGTTTTTCTTATTCTACCAAGTAAAACGGACTCTTCTATCAATCAATTTGATTGGATTCCCTTGAAATCTACCTCTGAGAAAGACCTGAGTAGTGTTCCCCTTCATTATTACTCAAGTGTCAGCCAAACCTGGAAGCTCATAATTGTTTACATTACGTTAAGGAACTATAAGGTCCTTAGGAATTAAGGAGGTAAAGAAAGAAATCTTTTGTACAGTTGGTTTTGGCATTCTTTCCATAAAGAGTTGAGTCATCTCTTTAACAAGTCTGGGACTTGACTCTGTAAAGACTGGCGGAGAGAGCAGTAAGAGGCAACTGGGTTTGTGTTCTCACCACTTACACAGTTGACTCTCCTTTATAGGGGCTGGTAGTCTTCAAGAAAAAATGAATTTTGGCCCCATGTGTCTTAATGTGTCTTCAGGGATTCTTATAAAAGGGGATCAAATGCTAGGTCCTTGTAGATGTTACAAGATGTTACCATTGTGGGAGCTGAGATATGTGTTGTTTTTATCAATAGTAATTAAGTTTTCTCTGGAGTGAAAGGTGGGTTAAGAAAGTCTCAAAGATTGCCTGAACATCTTCTTTCTCTTCTCTTGTCCTGTACAGCTTTAATAATATTAATGTAGTAACACAACATAGGGCATGAAATATGGACCTTGATAGACAAACTTCAATATAAGTATGGTGTCCTTACTAATTAGCCGATGTGATGTTGGGGAAAGTTGCTTAACTTTTTCTCTGAGCTTCAATTTCCAACCCTATAAAAATGTAAAAAACAAAGAAAACAAAAAAGTCTGCCATGTAAGAATATGGTGAAGATTGGAGATACCTGGAAAATAAGTTGTAGTATAATATTAAAAGGAACTGGTTTCAGCAGAGCTATGCCTTTGAGCTGCCAGATTTTGAGGGCATGCCTGGTTACAGGCCATTTTCTCCTGGTTGAGGGACTAGAGGGAGTAGGAAAAAGAAAGGAAAAAAGGGCAACTTACAAGAAGATCTACAACTTCTCCACTCATAATGAATTGTTTTTTTTTTGTTGTTGTTGTTTGCTTGCTTGTTTGTTTTTTTTTTTTTTTTTTTTTTTTTGTATTTTTGTGGAGTTTTTTGAGATTTTATTCTGGATTTTAGAGCAAAGCAAGTTTCTCATAGTGTCCTCTTGGATAAGATGGGGATATTTAGTCTGATAATAGGAAAGTTCACAAATTGAACAATCATATACATGGGAGGTTTTCATGGATTAACATGAGGCTGAATGAGGGTGATCTGCCAAGGACCTCTGCCTTCTGCCCCAGCTCTGTATGGATGTTTGAATGACACCATGAAAAAAATGAATGTGACATGCTTATCAAATGTTCAGGAGTCACAAAGCTGGAGGGGAGAAGTGATATGTCCCAAAGCAGAGTATGAATTTAGAGAGATTTTGAGGGGCTGGGACAGTGTGAGTCAAAATCAAGAAGACCTAAAGGAGGATTTAAAACCACAACCTTACATTAGATATGCATCGAAGGGAAGGCCTAAATTCTAGGAGAATGCCAGTCATCAGTTTAGCATGAGTTAATAAGCAATGTAGGTACTTCAACCAGTATTGTGGTCTTAAGTTTCATTGAAACAGTGGTTCGCAGACTTGATCTGAATCATACTCACCTGGAGGGCTTGTTAAAATACAGATTGCTAGGATCCATCCCTAGTGTTTCTGACTCATGAGGTCTAGATTGCAGCTGGAGACTTTACATCTTGAGCAAGTTGCCAGGTAATGTGAATGTCTCTCCTCTGGGCACCCCCCATGGAAACTAGTACATTAGAAGAACAACCTTGCTAAATCTAGAAAAATGACTGTATCTCCTGAAGTATTGAAACAATTTTGGGTCCTGCTTTTCCAGTTAGGACAAAAGCCAGAAGGATGGGAAGAATTCTAGAAAGAATGTAGTATTAGGGATCATTGAGGGAAAAGGAGTTTATGGAAAGGAGCAAAACTTTAGAGGTGTGATAGCTGCCTTCAAAAATTTGAGAGATCAACATGGTGAAGAGTCTTGGTTAAGAGTGTATACGTTGAGGGCAGCCCCAGTGGCGCAGCGGTTTAGCGCCGCCTGCAGCCCAGGGTGTGATCCTGGAGACCCTGAATGTCCCACGTCAGGCTCCCTGCATGGAGCCTGCTTCTCCTTCTGCCTGTGTCTCTGCCTCTCATTCTCTCTCTGTGTCTCTATGAATAAATGAATAAAATCTTTTAAAAAAAAGTGTATACGTCGAAAAAAAAGTGATGCATTGGAACCAAATAAACCTGGATTTGGTCCATCATTTTGCTGATCTTTTATATATTTAACAAACACTTATATGCTACTTCATAAATACCAGGCACTGTTCCAAATGCTTTACGCATATTAACTCATTTAATCCTCATAACAAACCACCTTATAAAGTAGGTTCAGAGAGGCGAAACAACTTTCTTAAGGTCACATACCTAGTAAATGGTGAAACTGGGACTCAGATCCAGGCAGTCATGTGGAGTCCATGTTCTTAAATACTATGTAATACTGTCTCTCTACTATTGACTCCTCTCCACCTAATTAGTTATGAGTCCTTAATGACACCCCAACTTCACTGTGACTCAGTTCTCTTCATCGTTACAATAAAGATAATCCTTTTCTTATGGGTTTGTTCTGAAGAGTCAAAAGAGATATACTTGTGAAACTTACGGCTTGTGTCTGGTATGTAGACTTTTGTGATACTGAAAATTAGGAACAGTGGGTAAAGTTAGTGTGTGTGGGTCAGACTGTGACTCAAGAGTCTTAAAATCTACCTGTCAGTTATGGGATACAGAAACAGAACTAGGGTTTCAGCTGTGAAAGTATTTCTTGGAATTCAAATGGCCCCCTATGAGAACCATCTGGGTAGTACCCAAGTCTTGAGGAGGAGGCTAGACTAACTGCTATTCTGACTTTAAAATTCTACAACTGTAAAATCCTGACTTAATTCATTTGAAAATGTCAGTCTTCATCAGATTGTTCCATTATTTCCTCCTGTCCTCACTTCAGCTTTATGCAGATTCTAAAAGACTCTGTCAGTGTTAAAGCAATTATAAGTTACCCAAAGTATTTTCTATTCTTTACTCATTCTTTACTTTTCAGCAGCACAGACACCTGTTCATAGTCTGTTGCTCTTCAACACTTTTCTCTAAATAAGTTAATAATATTTATTCTTACATCCAGTAGCTATTTCTTGCCTGGTTTCCTTAAACCTCAGTTTTCCTTAGTAACAATGTATTTTGATTTTCAGATGTATCTGAAGCCCTTAAATTTTAAAGCAATAGTGATTATTTTCAGAGATATTTTATTTTGTTACTCTAAAGTTGTTTGGATGTTTTCCCTGATGTACATATAGAGATTTGATCAGGAAAACCAGATATAAAAAACAAAAAAGTTTGTCTAGGGTGTCTTGGTTTATTGAGGAGTTGTACATCCCGGGATAGGACTTTTGTTGATGCAAAAGGCCTATGACAATAGAGTTTACTTGAAGTGCTTTCCCAGCTCCTATTTGGCTTCTGCCTGTAGAAGCAGCTCCTGTAACTGGGCTGCCTCAGGAATTATTAATAACTCATGAATCTATTGAGCTTATTACATCCTCATAGCTGTGCTGGGGCCCAGAAATTCAAGATGGTTGGAGCTGGTTCTGAAGGAGGAAGATGTCTAACTAGGCAATTACAGAGGCAAGAGATACCTGCTAAGATGGGGGAAATCTTGGTTTCTATTAAAGTACTCAATCAGATATCTATGTAGGAATAATAGAGAACTTCCCAGAAGAGGTAATGCTTCATCTGTTTTGAAGAATTAGTAGTATTCAGCCTAGCAGAGTCGTGAGTGTGTGTGTGTGTGTGTGTGTGTGTGTGTGTGTGCACATTTGTGCATGTGTGTGAATTAGGTAAAAGTGTGCATACTAGGACACGTGACTCCCAAACCACTTCCCCAATTGGTTTTCTAGAATCCTAACATCCGGGCCTTTACTTTGCAGACAATAGTTTGAAAAAAGTCTTTCCTGGGAAATCTGAGCAGCTCCAGAGGAAAGTCCTAATGGGGCATCTGGGTAGTGCAGTTCGTTGAGCACCCAGCTCTTGGTTTTGGCTCAGGTCTTGATCTCAGGGTCATGAGATTGAGCCCTACGATGGGCTCTGTGCTCAGTGTGGAATCTGCTTGGGATTCTCTTTCCCTTTCCCTCTGCCTCGCCCCTCCCCACCCCATCGTGTGCTACCTGTCTTTCTCTCAAATAAATAAATAAATAAATAAATAAATCTTTTAAAAAAGACCTAAAGATATTAAATTAGAGGTACCTTGAATTATGCCTAATCATATCAATCAATAAAGCAAAAGGTAAAGTTGAGAAAATGTCCCAGAAAGGAGAAGATGATAATAGTAAATAGGAGAAGAAAAAAAAGATAATTAAAAGGCAAATTTAGTCATCTCAACATCTTAATAAAAGAAATATCAAGAAGAGAAAACATAAAAAATGAACAGAAGGAGCATATTACCAAACTAATCCAGAAGGGTACACATGTGTGATGGGAAGAGAGAGAAATGAGCTGCTTCTCATGTTCCATATTGGGGAGTAATTACATATTGCCTAAAACTGAAATGTCATGTAATGCAATCATGTTATTAGGAAGAACATGGAGTAAAGCCTTCTTTTCCATAAGTAAATAAAAGAACTTAGAGAGATTACCTCTAGGAAGAGGAGATGAAGAGTAATATTTTGTAACAAATCTTATAAAACTACTTGATACTTTATGTATAACTATAAATTTAATAAAAATAAGACCCCCAAAATTTTTTTTGTTCAAATGTGGTGAAAGAGTAGACTAGAAGGTAAGGAAAAAGTGACTGAAATTGAAGGTAGGTGCTGATATCATCTAGCACACAGTGAGGACATGAAGATAAACTAAAGGAAAACTCTAAGTCCTACACAGGATAAATAAAAGCAGATCCACCCTTAGACTCATCCTGATGAGAATGTGGCCAATTGAATGAAAAGGGACTAGGTCTGTATCTCCCTCTCCCCTTCACTCATTTTACCTAACCACTCACCCTCCTCCCCTCTAGCAAACATCTCTTTTTTTCTCTGAATTTATAGTTCTGATTCAGCTTTTTGCTTATTTTTTTTTTAGATTCCATTTATGAGTGGAATTGTATGGAATTTGTCTTTCTCAATCTAATTTATTTCCATTAGTATAATACTCTGTTGGTCCATCCATGTTGTTTCAATGACACAATCTCATCCGATTTTATGGCTGTGTAATATAACCACATTTTCCTTATCCATTGTCTACTGATGGACACTTACGTGTTTCCATGTCTTGACTATTGTAAATAATGCTGCAATAAATATAGGGATGTATATCTTTTCAAGTTAGTGTTTTAGTTTTCCCTGGATAAATACCCAATAGTAGAATTATTGGCTCATGTGATAGTTCTAGTTTTAATTTTTTAGGAGCCTCCATACTGTTTTCCACAGTGGGGGTACCAATTTACATTCCCACTAATAGTGTGTTAGGGTCTATTTTTCTCCACATCCTCACCAACATTTGCTGTTTCTTGTCCTCTTTTTTAAAAAGATTTTATTTATTTATGAGAGAGAGCGAGCACGCGCATGCACAAGCAAAGGGAGGGACAGAGACAGAGAGAGAAGCAGACTCCCCACAGAGAGGGAGCTAAGCATGGCACCTGATCCCATGACTCTGAGATCACCACCTGAGCCAAAGACAGACACTTAACCAACTGAGCCACCCAGGTACCCTGTTTCTTGTCTTCTTGATTTGATATACAAATTTAGGGATAATCTCCTTAGAAATAGAATGACTTCCAAACTGGTGGAGGGGAATAAAGAAAATTCAATCAATTGATATAATAGATAGAAAGAAAGAAGGGGAAAAAATACCAAGGAAAAAATGTGGCCAAGTAGAAAACAACAACAATAAAATAAGACAACTGAAATAGATCCAAATATGTATTTAACTACAATAAAAATAAATGAACTAAACTCTCCAGTTTGAAGACAAAGATTGTCAGTTTGAAGACAAAGATTGCCAGACTTCATAAAAATACAAGTTCTAGCTACATATCATTTATAAGCATCATACCTAAAACATAGTGACTCAAAAAATGTGAATGTAATGGAAAGGAAGCAGCTATATGAGGTAAATATGAATTAAAATAAAGCTAAAGTAACAACATCCATATTAGGTAAAATTAGATATTAAGACTTAAAAAAAATATGTCATCACCATTGATCATTTGAGCCAAAATTTAGTGACCCAATTAATGGCCAAAATTTGATGACCTAATTATTTATCTTTATTTGTGCATTTCTGTTGAAATGCACCATATTTACCAAGTTAATTCAACCATTTTTTAAGGCCATTCTTAATATTTTTGGAGTGTCAATAACTCTTTTATAAAGGATCCCATTTAACAAATCACTGCATCGGTGTGCTACATGGTGGCTATATGACCTACATGAGCAGTTCAGCACCCATGAACATTCATTAATACTTAGAGAATACTTGGCAGTTTGTGCTAATCGACAGTTTCTAAGCCTGTCTTTTTAATTATTGGGAA
This sequence comes from Canis lupus dingo, assembly GCF_003254725.2. Taxonomy (NCBI): domain Eukaryota; kingdom Metazoa; phylum Chordata; class Mammalia; order Carnivora; family Canidae; genus Canis; species Canis lupus. The sequence goes on from NC_064265.1 coordinate 19,404,855, forward strand.
GTAGTTTGTTCCCCATAAAATTCTAGGCCAAAATCAAATATACTTTTGAACCAATTTTTCATCATAGTGAAAATTGCTCAAGTGGACTTAATTTTAAACTTGCTTCATGTAACAGTATCATAATTACCCGTGCCTTTTAAAATATAGTATCAGAAAGGTCTTTCAGGATTATTAATAAGTTTAGAAATGAGATGATGAGAAGAGAGCCCCTTTCCCCTCTTTCAAACACTTTTTCTACCAACCACGTTATGTAGAAATCTTAATCCGTTTAACATTCTGTTAAGGTTTCAGATACTTCTTCCTCGCTTCTTAACTGGCCCTTGCTACAGAAAACAGCCCCGTGTTCTTACTAATCAGGCCAAACCAATCTCTGACAATAGTAGGGCCCAGATAGATACTGTGGGATGAGTCTCCCCTCTGTACAGGAGAGAAGTCAAATTGTGTAACCCTACAGTAGTGACGGGAGAAGGGTTACACAGTGTGGGTGGAAAATTGCTCTTGCTTATGCATAGAAACAGATCAGCTTTGGGTACTAGCTCCTCTCAGCTGGGTGCCTTGCCCAGAAGGGGGTGGGGCTGGTAGCCTGAGAAACTGGGTATTTTTCCCAGGCTTCTGGGTCACTGTTTGCTGCCTTTCAATGCCCTTTAAAAAGCACCTCGAGGAAACTTCTCATTGGCAGCTGAAGAACTTGCTAGTTCCAGGGGAAGAATCTGGGCAGGACCAAAGAAGAATTTTCTCCCTTCTCTATTTTTTAGGACTCATAGAAAGTGGGATTTAGCACATTTGTTTCAGACACAGGGCCTAAAGATAGGAGTTTAAAACATGTTTTGTTCTGTTTGGATTTTTAGGCTTCAAATAATCTGATTTCCTTGCTACTTATTATGTAAAACAAGTTTAATCACATAGGTATTTTCCTGATATTTAATAGTTTGGCCCAGGGCATGATGTTAGCAACACCTTGCTCCCGGAATGCTGTGAGTGATAGTTCCATTTAATTCAAAGAACTTCACACATCTGAGAATTTCCTTAAGAAAACCATCTACTTCTCACAACAAGAGTCTGTTCTGTTGGACTTGAGTCATTTATTCCAAAATTGTGGCTATCAATTCTGTGATTTTTTTTTTGACTGGTTTGTTTAGGTCAAATAAAATGTTAATCCATTTTAAAGGTACATTATGTACCAGATTGTTCAATTTATTTGTGAGCCTGTATGTATGCTGAGTCCCTTACCCATTCAAATGATTTTTCCTTTAATTTTTGTTAATTACCAAAGGAATAGCATCCTTATTATTTAAAAGAATCAAGAGCACAGGAAATGCTGAAAATAAAAGTACTGCATTCCAGTGTCACTCCTGTGGCACCATTCATCATTTGTGGGCTAGCTTGGAAAACCAAAAAAAGCTTTTCTGCTACATGTGGCCATACTTCTGGAATTCTAGAATGCCAAACTGGAAAGGAACATAGAGATCATTTATTCAAACTTTCTCAATTCCAGAGAGCAATATTTAACTCAAGAAAGGGGAGGTAACTTGTGTGAGGTTATCATTTCAATATGCTGGTGTCTTGCCCTTAAAACCAAGTCCAAAAAAAAAACCAAAAAAACAAAACAAAACAAAACAAAACAAAACAAAAAACAAGTCCAGGACATCTCAGACCTTTTCTGGGATATCATACTGCTGGTGAGTTCTTAATCTTTAACCATTTATTTTTAACACCTTTTATTATTATTCTAATGACAAAACTAAAAATGCTCAATGTAGAAACTGACCCGTTATCTTACCACCCACCATTGAAATGTTGGTATATTTTGATCCAGGCATTTTTCTATGTCGTTGTACAAAAATGGATGAGACTTCACATAATTTCGTGCACTTCTTTTCTCCCTTAATGTATGATGAACATTATTCCGTGTCAGTGAACATTATTCCTTAATATTATTTTTTATAGTTACATGCCAATATGCTATAGATGTGCCATATTTGAGTCCCATTAACATCCATTTAAGAAAAGCATCAATTTGAAAAAAAATGTTGTCTTGGACATAGCTGAATACAAAATCCTTACATATTTTGCATGCTATATGAAAACCATTGAGTGTAGGGGCACCTGGGTGGCTCTGGTTGAGCATCTGCCTTTGGCTTAGGTCATGATCCCGGGGTCCTGGAATCAAGTCCCACGTCAGGCTCCCCACAGGGAACCTGCTTCTTCCTCTGCCTATGTCTCTGTTTCTCTCCCTGTGTCTCTCATGAATAAATAAATGAAATCTTAAAAAAAAAAAAAGAAACCCTTGAGTGTAGAAATCATTGTTGTTCAATAATTTAGAAAATACTTGGAAAACTTTTTAGTTGAATCTTTAAAACCCAAAGTCATGTCATGCTACTAGATTAGATAACCTAGAGTTAAAGTAAATAAAATCAGATCAGTTTAGAGAGTAATTGTGTTTATCTCTGACTTGGTCAAATATGACTTAATCATTAAGCTAATTAGCCATAGCACTGTTTTATTGGCCATCAGCAAGATGTGTTAGAATAATCTGCCTTATTACTTGTAGACAAAGCATCTGCCTTCCCATCATCTTTTATAATGCTAATAAAACAAATAATAGTAGTAAACATAGAAGCAGCTACTATTTATTGAGAGGAATACAGTATGTCAACAATATGCCACACTCTTTGCAAACATTACCCTTAATATTCACAACAGTCCAAGGAGGTAGACTCCAGTCTTATCCACACTTTAGAGAAAAAAGAACTGTAGCTCAGAGGGGTTAAGTGACCTGCCTGAGGTGGCACAGATAGAGTGAGTGGCATAATTTGGATTTGAACCCAGATCTGCCTCACTCCAAAATTCAAAACTGGGGCTCACTTCTCCAAAGTGATTCTGACGGATTTTTTTCCTGCTGATTTAAATTCCTTTATTAGTGGTAGTTATTAACCTTTTGGGGATTGTGTAACCATTGGAGAATCTATACTCCTTGCCTGGAAAATGATGTTTTTGAAAATAAATGAATAATTTTTCATCAAATTTCAGAAGTTACAGTCTGTAGCCTGAGAACCCCTACCTACACTTGAGCAATATTCTAAGACCCTTTGGGTCTTTAAGTCTCTTATAGTTATTTGCAGCCAAACAAATAACCCTGTAAGAGGAACACGTGCAATACTTAGCGACTAAAATTGTGACCTTGTTGCAGCGGTAGAGTGTTGGTACATGGAATTAGAGAGGGCAAGAAGCACTTGTTCAGCATTTCACCTGTTTGTTATTTGTTTTTGGGACCAGCCAGCTCTGGAGGGGATCCCAAAAACTTTTAAGACTTACACTGAATCCTAACTACAGAATAACTCCATAACATGATCTCACAGCCAAATAACTAACTCTCTAGATACTCAACAATTACTTATTGAAATACAAGGTGAAACTTTCAGGTTTTTCCTGCTTAGAATAGGTTATGTTAAAGGAACAAAAAGAAAATTATATAAATATTACTCTGTACAACATGTTAGAAATATAAAAAGAAATCTGGTGCAAACAAAATCGTGAACATTATAAACCCACACAGTGGGTTAACAGTTTTCTATGCCCCTGACCCCATCATTAATGCATATAATGGAGAGTAAGTTGTTTTTGGCATTTTTTTTCCCCTGATCATCTCTCAACATTATGATGCTTCCAATGACGTTAGCTTTATAATTTAAGACAATTTATTTCACACCGGGTGATATAAAACAAAAAAAGAAATACCTTCTGCTTGAATTTAGAAAGATAAATCACAGATAGATAGGGCTTGTTCTTTTCACTTTTCTATTTTGCTATTGGAATGACAGAGTTCACCAGATAATATATTCTAAAAATCCCATTAGGAAAATGTGCTAAATGGAATCTCCTTAATGTATATAGAAAAACAATCTTTTTAGGGGATGTGGGAGCAAAGTAAAGGGGACAGTGGGTAAAGATGTTAGGCACAGTGTGAGCTATGTGGTTTGAAATTATTTCTTAGAATTGAATGGCTAAAATTTAATGCTTCTGCTGTTACCAAAGTGTATTTTGAAAGTAAAAATATGGTACTGTGCACTCCAAATGTAAATAAATACATTCTCAATGAATATTTACAAGACAAACACTTGCATAAAAACTAGATAACGTGGTTATTTTAGGATATTTATAATATGCAACATATTTGAGAATTAAAGTCCATCCCATGTGGACATCTGAAGCGCTTTCTAAATGTCTTCTTTTCTTGTTATATCACTGTTATTGGTTTGGAGTTTGGTCTTTCTTTTTGAACAATAGGAGTCTAATTCTCCCAGGGCTTCATAAGTTGGGTATTCACAGAGGAACATTCATTCTTGAAGGCTACTGATACAACATCTACTGCACTATGGGGGAAGGAGAGGATGCCTTGATTCAGTCAGTTTTACCATTTTTTAAAAATATTTATTTATTTATTCATGAGAGACAGAGAGAGAGAGAGAGAGAGAGAGAGGCAGAGACACAGGCAGAGGGAGAAGCAGGCTCCATGCAGGGAGCCTGATGTGGGACTCGATCCTGGGACTCCAGGACCACGCCCTGGGCCAAAGGCAGGAGCCAAACCGCTGAGCCACCATGGGATCCCCCAGTTTTACCATTTGTAAATGGTCTGATGGAGGAAATTGATATTAATAGGCTAAATTATTAGTAGTCAGTATATGAACTAGTATCCTACTGAGTGGTCTGAAAGAGTTGAAAATGTTTAACTCACTGAGAGGCAATGATCTTGCAATTGAGGAGAAGAAAGCTACTTTTTTTTTAAATACCCAAAGGCAATTGAATATAAATGACAGGCCATAATTTCAGTCTTCTGTAGAAGTAATGGGGTCTTGAGCTCTGCTAAGTGTGCTCCTGAAGAGAGCTTGAAAGTAGAGCAATCGACCAAATTAAGCTGCTCTATCTTTTAGGAATGAAAGATGATGCTGAAATAATTTGTCTGGCAGGTATTATCAGCCACTATAACTATTTCCTTTAACCCAGAAGTGCTTTTCTTTTCTTTTACCTGCTACATTTTTTCAGAAACCTACTGTTCAGATGTCCCCAGGCCCACCCCAAAGCAGCTTGTTAGCAATATAGAATCCCAGGCTCTACCCCAGAGCTGCTGGGCTAGAATCTGCACTGAAAAAGATGCCCAGGTGGCTTGTCAATGTGTGAGAAGCTCTGGTTGAAATCACTGAAGCAATGACTGAATAATCGTGACCATTATGACCCTGATGATTTCATGGAGCTCCCAAAAGTGCCTAACCTTTATCTAAAGGCAAATATCCTCACTGGGAAATTTGACCTGCTATTTTAGAAAAGTACAGAATTATAAAGTTTCTTAGGTTCCTTCCTACTAAGATTTCCTTCCCTCGCCCCCCTACTTTTTTCCAAATATTGTGTACTCCAATAAAGCCTAACTAGTAACACAATTAGGTGAGATTTGTGAATCTCTGACACCTGAAAACCCCATACTCCACAATTTACCCCAATTTTATCCTCTTTTCCTCAAAATTATTTCTAGAATGACAAATCAGAAATTAAGGGAATTCACAATTCCCCACCTTTGCCCCTCTACTCTCTCTGGAGGCTAGGCAATGCTCTATCTAGGGCCAAATGAATAGAAACTCTGAAAGAGAATTATTAGTAAACCAGAAAGCATACAAACTGGTTACTGCATGAGAGGAAGATGGTTATACACATTTATCACTATTAAGTACAAAACTCTAATTCATAGTCTCATGAAATGGAGAGGAACCCGGTTTCCTTTTGACACAGTTTCTATCCAGTGACAACCAACACAGATTAAATGAATGCATTCCTATAAGCTTTATGAACACTTTCAACTTATGTTTAAATGCCTTTTTCTGAGAATCTAAAAAGACTGTATGCTTTCTTTCTTACTGACTTGCATGAGAAGATAATAGTTTGCAGAGAAATTCAGTGAAGCGGTTGATAGAATGTTTTAAAAATGTATTTCAGAGAGTAGAGCAATAATAGTGATGTCAAAACAGCATCATCACATTCTCCATCCCACTTAAACCAGCACTAGGCCTGGTACGTCCATTTCTTCTCATCAGCCAGATGAAATGGAGTAGTAAAAATCAATCCTATATTTTATTGAATCTTATAATACAGTTCTCTCTTCTCTGACTGTTAATAAAATATCCCCCTTGGAAAGAAGTCAGAATTCTCTTGGGCAGTTTAGACTTTCTGACATAGAGGAAAATTGGGAATGGGAGGTAGCAAAGGAATATAGAAGTAAAAAATTAACTTTTAGGGTCAAAATTCCTATCTGAACAGATTGACTAGTCTGATTATTTTTTAAGGTATCATGTTGATATAAGTGTTTTGAATTGAGTCATAAGTAATGATTTAACTGAAGGTATGCTGTATTCTTAACTGTTAGCAACACTGAAAAAAACAAATCACTTTTTGAGTTCATATTTCTCACTGACAGTAACAGAACACATGGGATTATTTGTAGCTCCCCAGTTGGGTGAGATCTCTCAGGCTATCAAAGGCAAGTGGATAAAGTTTGGGAATGTAGGGGGGAAAAGGTTTGATAAAGAAGGGAAGGTAGGGGGAAAAAACGGTTTTGCTGGGAAGATTGAAGATAGAATTCAAAATCAAATTGAATATCCATTTGCAATACCTTCCAACCCTACTTAGGAATTGAGTGATGGAGGTGACGTCTCCAAGTACTCATTGCCAAAGAAAGAGACCTGTATCTAAACTTCCTAGTCTCTGCTGTCTTATAATGGCAAGTCTTTATGTCCATGGTGCCTAGCATAGAGACAAGTTTGATTAATGTTGATTGAAGGAATGGATCAAGAAGAAGCAATCACCGTTTGGACTTCATCCTTGCTCTTTTCATATATTGAATGGGATTCCTTTTCCATGCATGAGACTTAGTTGTGTTGAACTTTGGGTTAATGCCATTTTGGAAAATGCCATGTACTACTCTACATTTCATATAGTGCTGTTGAAAAAATTAAAAATAAAGTTTTGATCTGGAAAGCTCTAATTCTTTTTCTTTACTTTTATAATACTGGGAAAGATGTTTATTCTTTTAGGTTCTTGGTTTCTTTACTCTAAAATCATCATCTTGGGATCCCTGGGTGGCGCAGCGGTTTGGCGCCTGCCTTTGGCCCAGGGCGCGATCCTGGAGACCCGGGATCGAATCCCACGTCGGGCTCCCGGTGCATGGAGCCTGCTTCTCCCTCTGCCTGTGTCTCTGCGCCTCTCTCTCTCTCTCTCTGTGACTATCATAAATAAATAAAAATTAAAAAAAAAAAAAAAATAAAATAAAATCATCATCTTTTACATCTTGTACTCTAAAAAGCAAAATATTTGGCTCAAAGATTTTAAGTCTGTCTTTAAACAGTGTTAAAGATGAGAAACTAGGGATTGTAAGAGAGGGAGATCATAAGTTCTTTATGAAAAAGTTTCATCTAAAACTCATCTTTGTTGAAAGCAAATTGTAGATACTCTTTGGTTAAGCCATACCCACCATTGTAAATGCCAACCATAGGTCTAGTTTTCAAGTGCAATAAAAAGTATATTCCATTATTTTTCATAACGGCCTTATGGAGATATAATTCACATACCATGCAACTCACTCATTTAAAGTATGTGTACATTCAGTGTATCATTCAGTATGTGTACCATGTGAATACGAACTATATTCACACAGTTGTAGAACCATCACCACTAACTTTAGACCATTTGTACCACTCCCAAAGGAAACCTGGTTGTTGTCAGCATTCATTCCTCATTCCACCCCTATCCCTAAGCAACCACTACTTTGTCTATCAATTTGCCTTTTCTGGAAATTTTATATATATGGAGTCATATAATACATGGTCTTTTGTGACTGGATATTGTTCACTTAACATTTTCAAGGTTTATCTATGATGTAGCATGTATCGGTATTTCTTTATTGATGAATAATATTCCATTATGTGGATATATCGTATTTTATTTTCCATTCATAAGATAATGGACTTTGGCTATTATGCATAATGCTGCTATGAACATTTATGTGCAAGTGTTTGTGTAGACACGTGGTTTCCTTTCTCTTGGGTGTATACATACCTCGGAGCAAAATTGCTGGGTAATATGGTATTTTTAACCTTTTGAAGAACTGACAGACTGTTTCTCAAAGTGCTGCAGCATTTTAAATTCCTGTCAGCTGGATATAAGGGTTCCAATTTCTTCACATCCTCAACCAATGACTATGTTCCACTTATTTGGGTTTTCCTATCTTGGTAGGTATAAAGTGGTATCTTACTGGGCTATGAATTTCCATTTCCCTTATGGCCAGTGATGATGGCAAGCATCTTTTCATGTGTTTGTTTTTGAATATTTCTGTATCCTTTTTGGAGAAATGTCCTCTCAGAATCATTGCTTATTTTAAGTAATAAGCAATAATTAGTATTTTAAGTAATAAGTAATAATTAATATTATTGAATTCTTTGTATAATCTAGATAAAAGTGCCTTATCAGATATATGATTTGCAATTTTTCTCCCACATATCCTTATGGAATATAAGTTCCATTCTTGAATGCATTCATTTACTTTTTTAAGGAGTATTAGAATCCCAAAGAACAAGTGCTTTAATCTCAATCCAAATAATTATCTATTATACAGAGACATGAAGAATCTATCTTTATTTCTAAAACACCTGTGACACAACAGGACCATATAAAATCATGTAAAATGTAAAATTAACTAGTTCCTGATGAGAGGTTTGGCACGAATGAGAAAATCAATCTCTAAGTTATGAAGAGAAATAAGTAGTGAAAGGTATGAGATTGAAATTTCCTTTGGCTTATCATTGATAGATGGTTATGGAACACCAGTATGTACTGTGATTACATAAGAACAGTTGAGAGTTCGATTTTCATCTTATTGGGATTGATAATCATAATGACAATACAAGAACTTAAAAAAAAAGCTGGATATGCTGTAAAATCTTTGAAAAATAATTCTTTCAAGATTTTTGGTTTTATCTTCTATTTTCCAAAGGTTGAATATTTGGTTTCATAATTTTTGTTTATATGTTGAAAATAAAGTAAAATACACACACATGTATATGTACATTTTCTTTCTTCCTTTTTTTTTTTATTTTCTTTCTTTTTAAGGATCTCTCTTACTAGAATCAATGATGTTAATTACTTATGTGCCCTCTTCAGTTGATTCTTAGAAGTCTTTATAAGAGCTGTCCCATGGTTAACTTATTCATTCAGCAAATAACTGTACTATCAGCCTCAGGCTCTGGGCTAGATGCTGGGAGTAAGGCAGTAGATAAAACAGACCTTGATTGTTCCTCATATGGAGCTTACAGACAAAATCCAGGTAAGAATACAAATAAGTGTAGAGTTACAAATTTTTTAATTACTATGAAGGTAAGGAAGAGGTGCTAAGAGACAATTAATAGGAAGATCTGTTTTAGGCTAATATGTCAGGGGAGTACCCTGAGACATATGGAGGATTGAATGTAGCTAGCCAGGGGAGGAGGAGAGCATTATAAGCAAAGGCAACAGCATGTGCAAAGGCCATGAGGCCAGGAAAGAGTTTGCTGGGTCCAACGAAGGTCAAGAAGGCCAGTAGAATAGATGGGTGGTAAGTGAGCTAGAAAATGATAGGAGACAGGGACGCCTGGGTGGCGTAGTTGTTAGGCATCTGCCTTTAGCCCAGGGCATGATCTTGGAGTCCCAGGATCGAGTTCCACATCGGGCTCCCTGCATGGAGCCTGCTTCTCTCTCTGCCTGTGTTTCTGCCTCTCTCTCTCTCTCTTTCTTTGTGTCTCTCATGAATAAATAAATAAAATCTTTAAAAAAAAAGAAAATGATAGGAGACAAAATCTCAGAAGAGGGCATAAGCTAGTTCACATAAGCGGTTGCGGGACACATTAAGGAGTTTGCATTTTATTCAGAAAGTAGTCAAATTGTTTTGAGGATTTTAGCAGAGGAAATGACATGATCTGATATAAACTTTAAAAAGATCATGTTGGCTGCTTCATAAAGATTGATGTGTGGAAGTGAGGAAATAGAATTAAGATGGCCAGTTAGGAGGCTTTTGTTCTTGCTGAAGCAAGCCGTGATGGAAGCTTGGACAAAGATGGGGCAGTGGAAAACCATAAGGTTGAATGCATTTCGGATTATTTTGAAAATATGGTGTAATGGTTAAGAGTATATGTTCTAAAGCCAGAGAAACTAGGTTAGAATATGAATTCTCCCCTCTCACAAGCTATATGACCATGGGCAAATTAACTTTTCTATTTCCTTAGTAGTAAAATGGAAATAATAATGGGAATCACCTCATGGAGTTATGAAAATTGAATGAATTAATAATGTTCAATAATCATCCTAAGAGTATCTGTCAAGTAGTGAATGCTTTAATAAGCATTGTTGGTAAAGTTTCCACTATTTAAATGAGGAAGTTTTGATGATGGTTTGGATCTTATTTTAGATGTGTGTTTGAAATATGCATGAAATATCCAAGGAGAGATGTGAGAAAGTTGGAATCTGGTGCCCAGAGTAGTGTCCTGGGCCAGAGATAGAGTTTGCATTCAAGATCAGACTATAATGTGCTGGATATATTTACAAGACAGTCAGCACTTGGAATTGATCCAGCCTTGTCCTGGACTGGCAAATGGGATATCAAAACATTCAGTGACTCTGAGTTTCTTTGGAGAGGTGGCAAATATGATAATGTGTACAGAGAGTATCATCAAAGAGACCATGTTTTGAATTTTACTCCCCAATTTACAAGTTGGCTGACCATGGACAGCTAGAAGTGTTGGCAAATGATGCAATATGCAGTTGATTGGAGAAGAAGAATCATGGACAACTCTCAGGTTTTTGGCTTGAACACCAGGTAATTTGTAGGGCCAGTTCCTGGAGTGACAGAAAGGTTAAGGAAGTGTGTTTCTCAGAACTTTAGCTTCCTTAGATGGAGGTTTATGTCTTCCTCATAGGTGAGCACCACAAAAAAATGCAAATAAATGCCTGGCATAGGACCTGGAATATGGTAGATGCTCACTAATGTTTTTCTTGTCTACTTTGGGCTCTTCTCCCCTTCTTACATGAGCTGTCAGCATCTCTACCACCCTGCCTAGTCTGCTTCCTTTTGTAGATGCAGATGGAAGATGACAGCAGTGAGGTAGGTGGCAGAGGAGGTCCAGCACTAAGTTGGAGGTGAGTGAGGCCTCACTCATCTTGGGCACCAAAAACAAAAGGAATCAACATAAATATTTTAATACCATATCTTGAAAAGTCAAAATCAATGTGAAAAATTCACGATGAATAAAATATATGTTTGCTAAAGATAGAACAAGTATTACCAATTTCTCCCCTTGTCTGTAGCTCTTGCACTCCGTATGGCCCTGTGACAAGGTGAAGGCAAAGAGAAAAGGCTTCCATTCTTGGGCCTCTAAGAGTCTTCCTCATTTTTTGTAAACTTGGGAGTTAAGAGCCAGTCAGCAAACTCGCATACTCTGATGATCTCTAGATGCTAAAGAATGTGTTCTAACAGGCTGTGATACTGGGTACTCTTAGAATTGGGGGTTGAGGGGTTCCCTGGGTGGCTCAGCAGTTTAGCGCCTGCCTTTGGCCCAGGGCGGGATCCTGGAGTCCCAGGATCGAGTCCCACATCGGGCTCCCGGCATAGAGCCTGCTTCTCCCTCCTCCTGTGTCTCTGCCTCTCTCTCTCTCTATGTCTATCATAAATAAATTAATTAAAAAAAAAAAAAGAATTGGGGGTTGAGGCCTCTGCTAGCCCAGCCCCCAGCCTTCTTCTATCAGTTGCAATGTGGGAGTTGGAACAAGGTTCCTGGATTCGCCCCACTCAGTAAACGCAGACCCTTGTGACCCTGGAACTGTTGAGCAAACACAAAGTGAAATAACCCAATGCTCTATTAAAGGCTGGGGTTTAAAGTTCAGCTTTGTGCTTATCGGCTACAAGCCTAGTTCACTCCCTAGATGATTCTCAAGGTTGTTTCGTACTTGCAATATGGCTTGAGAAGATGAACATTTCGTTTCAGAGTGGGTAGCTGTTTGCTTAGCAAGAAGCTGTCATTGGCAACAAGAAAACAGCAGGTCAGGAGCAGGCGAGGATGAATGAAGGTCCCGTACATGGAACGCTTCCTTACGATCATGACTTAGGAAGCTAAAGGTACATGTGGTACATGTAGTGGCTTGTGGTTTATAGTTCTTTCCTATAAAAATCAGAAAGTTAAAAAAAAAATCAGAAAATTTCCAATGGAAGCAATTTGGTCATTTAAACACTGTCAGCAAGTAGATAATGAGTGATTAAAGGACAGATTTGTCAAAGCTCATATGTATAAGAAACCAATTGTGAAACTGAGCTGGCAGGTCACTTTTCCTCTAACAAAAGCTGGGTATGGGGAAGCCAAATTTTTAAGTTATACTAAGTATTTTTATCTGAATTTAAAAAAACATTTTTCCTAATTTTGAAAACATTTTACTGCAAATGTGGCCTATCATGATAATGTACATTTATGAATGATTTGTGGTGAAACAATGAGTAAAGAGAGTCACGTGAATTATTCTGAAGCTGCTGCTGAATGCTGTCTACATGTCAATGGCACTTTAAGATTGCAACATTTTGTTTGGTGACCTTCATACCAGTTGCCCACATGCACCTTAATCTCCCTCTCAAAAAAGCTGAGCCTGCTGTAGATTGGTCAGTTGCTTTTTTTTTTTTTAACCTAGTTTTTCATTTACCTATTACTTTAGTACACCTGGTTTAAATTGTACAAAAGGATGAAGTTCATTATTATATAACACAGAAGCCCATCTTTGGGTTTTTAGGAAAATACGTGCAGGGCTGTCGTGAATGGAGACTGAAAGTCCTCCTAGATAAATCAGGTGGTACATTTTAAAGAGTAAAAGTAAAGAATGTTCAGAAAAATTATGGAATATGTACATAAAGGGGGAAAGTGTCATAAAGTAATTTCTTGTAAGAAAGTAATTTTCAGCCTGAAACTTATAACTAAATGTTTAGAAGCAGAATAAATATTGGGAAAAATCAGCTTTTTTGAGGGTGGCAATCTGTAAATACGGGGAGTCTGATGTAGGTCTTGATGTCCAGTTACCTGCTGCTCTGCAGGAATCACTTTTTGAGTATCTCCTCTTTATTTCTCAAGAATGAATACACAGACTTTTCAGACTATGAATAAATAGTGCATAGTGCCTGAGCTGCAGGCGTACAGTATGACCATGAAAGTTATTTCTTAAAGAATTTAAAACAATTTTTAATTGTCTAAGTAAGAATACTAAGTTGTGATACTTTGTCCTAAAAGGTCTAGTGTCCTTACTTCTATCCTTCCTTCTTTCCTCTCTCCCTCTCTCCCTTCCTCTCTCCTTCCTTCTGTCTTTCCTTCCTATGTAACTACCTAGCTAGCTAATTCTCCTCTCTCCTTCCTTCTTGCCTCCCAAGTCCCCTCCTCCCTTCCTTTCTTTACTCAATCACTCTTATGATGTCCATTTGAGTGCTCAGATTATCTTATTTCTACCTTTGTAATTATTAGTTTTAAATCAAAGCAGTTAGTCCAACCAGGAGCCAAAAAGCCAAGTCAGTATCTTTTTTTAACCTCTCTACTATTCATCCAAACTTAATCTTCTTTTCCCTTATTATTATAATTATTATTACCAAAATTAGCATTTATGCTAATTTGTGTAGCATTTATGCTCAAAAATAGTGTATGCCTCCTTGTTTGACTTAAGATATTCTCATATATATATTTATATAGTTGACTGCCGTCTTATATTTTTTAAAATTGCTACCCCACTTAAAAAAATCTTTATATCTCTAAAACAAATGTGAATAGCCACAGGATTTGTGGTCAAGCACCATTCAGAAAACCATTAACCTGATTCACTTTTCAGGAGAGAATGTAAAAAATTCCACTGCAAATTACGGATGTTGAACTAAATGTTAGTCTATTAATAAGCAGGGAGAAAAACTGAGTTACTTTCCCTGCTGGGCTAAAATATAGCACTGCTATCTTTTCTGCGGTAGTATTCTCCACCATGGGTTACTGGGGGCTGGGAGCTTCCTGTCAGAAAACTAATTTCTATCAATCAGGCTATTGCACGTTCCTGGGAATGCTCAATGTGGCGGTGATGTGGCAGTTAGGTGACATACTGAATTTTAATGTGAGATTGGCCTGCCTTGATCTCAGAAATGAGTCATGCATATGTGAACCTATGAAAACAGTTGGGATCAGATTTAAAGCAAAGAACATTCATTATACTGGTATACAGTGTTTACTATGTTTCTACTAAAACATGTCTGTGGCTAGCTTATACTTAAGGAATTTGAAATCATCGTTTCTAAAGTACTTTGGGTTCCCTTTTGTCCTTTCTTTCCTTGTCATTGACTGGCTTGCAGCCGCTGCTTTGTTGCTTCTCAAGCCAGCCACGTGCCTTCCCATTCCTCCCCTCCATCAAATACAGAACCTGCCTTGACCTTCAAACTCAGGCCATGCCTGCTTTGACTTCCTTCTGTCTTACCTTTGTCCTTGACCTCATTTTGGCTGTTTTTTTTTTCACCATTCTCTAAATTCATACTTCCCTGGCCTTTGTTTGGACTCCTCTGTCATTTGTTTTTAACTAGTGGCACACTGTCCTCCACTGTCATCTACTAGCTTACATTCTCCTTGCTTCTGAAGCTGGACTTTTCTTCTCTGAAAGGACCTTGAAATATTAGGTTTTGTATTTAGGACTTGCTAACTCTTGACCATTATAATACATACTTAGTCAAACAACGTGAAATTGTAAACTCTCAAGGACCAAGGTTTTTATTTTTTACATGTTTTGTACTTATGACAGGTGCTTAATGGGTGTGTCTCAGTTCAGGAAATGAACTTCCAGGTATGGCCCTGGAAAGATAGATATAAATAAGTCTATTTTAGTAAGGACCTATATATTAAGGCTGCTTATACATCTGATGAAACAAACCAGGGAAAGAACTGCTTATCTGTGTATTTTAGTTTTCCTACTTGATAGTATTTGTCTCTGGAAAATTATTTATGTAGTTATCTAGGTGGTCATTAATATTACATTGTAAATTTCATTTTGTTTTACCTTCTTTGGCAGTGTTGCCTTTCTCAGAACTAAACAATAACGGTTTGTTTTAATGGAAACTTTTTTGCTGTCTTAACCATTTTTAAGTGTACAGTTTCAATGGTACATTGAATGTACCTTAAGTACATTTATATTGTGCAGCCATCACCACCATCCTTCTCCAGAACTTTTAATCTTGCAAAATTGAAATGCTATACTCATTAAGCAAGAACTCCCCATATCCCCTCTTGCCAGCCCCTGGCAGCCAACATTCTACCTTGTGTCCCTGTGAATTAAACTCCCTAAGTACCTCACATAAATAGAATGATGAAGTATTTGTCTTTTTGTGACTGGCTTATTTCAGTTAGCATCATGTCCTAAAGTTTCATCCATGTTGTATCATGTGTCAGAATCTCCTTTTTTAAAAAAATACTTTATTTATGATTTTTAAGAAGGTTTTATTTATTTGAGGGAGAAAGAGAGAGAGAGAGAGAAAGCATATGAACAGGATGAGGGGCAGAAGGAGAAACAGATTCCCCGCTGAGCAGAGATTCCCCATGAGGGGCTTGATCCCAGGACTCCAGGATCATGACCTGAGTCAAAGGCAGATACTTCACCGAGCCCTTAGGTGTCCCAGAATTTCCTTCCTTTTTAAGGCTAAATGATGTTCAACCAATGGACACTTTTAAAAGAACTTTGCTGCAGCATTTTGACCCCTGACTGTGTTTATATGCAGTTACTTTGATTATTTCATATATGCAAATATTTTTTGAATAGTTGTTAGGTTATTCCTTGTCTTTATTGATGATCACTGAAAACAGATTGACTTTTCTTAAATTCTCAAGGTCCCCAAGGCATTCACAATTAATAATAATTTCCTATTTTATTACATATAGGAAAAGATATGTCTTTTATATTTTCTTACATCAAAAGAGAAAAAAATTTTCTAAAATAATAGAATTGATATTTTCATCACCAAATACAGACTAAATTAATCACTTGTCAGAATGAGCTTCTTACAAACATTAAAAATAATTTTTAAATAGATAATAAAAGTTTTCATTATTAAAGTAATCTTATTACAAAACATTTGGAGAATAGGCATTAGAAAAATCATTTGTAATTCCATCTTTCAAATATAACTTAGAATTCTAGTGTCTTGGGGCAGCCCGGTGGCTCAGCGTTTTGGTGCCACCTTTGGCCCAGGGTGTGATCCTGGAGACCTGGGATCGAGTCCCACATCAGGCTTTCTGCATGGAGCCTGCTTCTCCCTCTGTTTGTGTCTCTGCTTCTCTCTCTCTCTCTCTCCCTGTGTCTCTCATGAATAAATAAAATATTAAAAAAAAAAGAATATTAGTGTCTTTCCCTTCAGTCTTTTTCTCTTCAGCCTACACATATTTTATTACATGGTTTTAATTGTGGTACATTATACATGCCTTTAATATTTTAAACCCGAAAAAGCTGCACAAAGAATATGAATGCTTGTTTGATTGAACTCAAAAGCATGTTGGGCAGCACAACAAGAAAGGCACAATCCTCGTGTGTTTTGACACCAAGGTTCTGCTGGTCCCTGTGATTAGGGATGCCTGCATAAGCAGCAAGCATTCTCTGGTGACTTCAGAGCTGATAGGAGCCATGCTGAAGATGGCCATATTTAGGGGAAACAGATCTGTCACTGGAAAGAAAGAAGGAAACAGGGAAAAGCAGAGTTGAGAGACAGAGACCCTGTGGGCATCCTGGAAAACTGGCTCCTGCAGTTCTTCCTTAGAGTGTGAGGATGTCTCAGTATCCTTCCACTAAAGCTCCTTTTTGATTAGCTTTTGAAAATTGGGATTCTGATTCTCATCAGTGAAAGAGACTTGAATAATCTGCCTTGCCTTTGACTTATTTATGTCCTGTTTGGGTTGTCTGAATGATTTACTAGCTTGATACTCTTCAAGCTGATACTACTACTCTTCTGTGAAATTTCACCCAACAAGCAGGCAGGTATAGTTTCCCCAGTGGCTCTATGACTGGCATTTAGTAGGTACTTAATAAATGCTTACTGAATGAAGTAATCTTAATGACAAATACTCTCTTTCCTAGAAACTTGTAGCAGTCTTGTTGGGCAACAAGAAGGAACTATTTGTCTCTGTAGTTCAAAATCTTGTGATACTATTTAAGTGACCACTGAAATATGAATCCTCCTTTCTACACCCATTCCCGTTTGCAGAGCACTGACCACTGACAGATTCTAATGGCTTTTGTTGGTGATTTATCATCTAATCCCTGCCTCTCCTTTCCCTTCCAGGACTCAGTTATTAGAGTGTTGGCGTATAGTACTTTAAATTTACATAAAGGGGACTACCACCATTCATCCTAAGAGAAGGGTCCTCATGTTACTGATTATACATGGGATCAGTAGAAGTGAAGTGGAAGAAGTAAAGATATCCCTGTGTCATCATTACTAAACTGACAGCTGGTGATTGAACTTAAAATTAATGTACTAACAGGACAAGATGAAACAAAAGCATTTCCTCTGGGATCAAACTTTCCCCACTTACTGCAAAGAAAGGTGTGGCATGCGAAAGCTCTTTCTAGGTTTACTAAAGTTCTCTTAGCCTGAGTTGTCGAGATCATTTTAACTGCAGGAGTTGAATGGCTTTTTTTTTCTTTTCTTTTAATGGCTAAATCTAGTTAATTGTTACAGAATGGTAGATAGTATACAATATCCAATAATACATAAAATGAGTCAGTGGGTTTTTCTCATCATAATGAATTATAGTTTATAACATGTATTAAATGCTTCAGATTTTTTCTTGATTAATAATGTTGATGTAAATAGATGTTTAAAAGCTCTACAAAGTTTGGAAAATGCTGAATAAACAAAGTAAAAATGTCTACTCAGTCTTTAATATGCTAAACTACATTGAATTTCCATGAGGGTGATAGAGTATATTTGATTAGAGAACTCCTAAGAGTTATGGAATAGCTCATAGGATTTGTTTTTTTTTTTTAATTTATTTTTTATTGGTGTTCAATTTACTAACATACAGAATAACCCCCAGTGCCCGTCACCCATTCACTCCCACCCCCCGCCCTTCTCCCCTTCTACCACCCCTAGTTCGTTTCCCAGAGTTAGCAGCCTTTACGTTCTGTCTCCCTTTCTGATATTTCCCACACATTTCTTCTCCCTTCCCTTATATTCCCTTTCACTATTATTTATATTCCCCAAATGAATGAGAACATATAATGTTTGTCCTTCTCCGACTGACTTACTTCACTCAGCATAATACCCTCCAGTTCCATCCACGTTGAAGCAAATAGTGGGTATTTGTCATTTCTAATAGCTGAGGAATATTCCATTGTATACATAAACCACATCTTCTTTATCCATTCATCTTTCGTTGGACACCGAGGCTCCTTCCACAGTTTGGCTATCGTGGCCATTGCTGCTATAAACATCGGGGTGCAGGTGTCCCGGCGTTTCGTTGCATTTGTATCTTTGGGGTAAATCCCCAACAGTGCAATTGCTGGGTCGTAGGGCAGGTATATTTTTAACTGTTTGAGGAACCTCCACACAGTTTTCCAGAGTGGCTGCACCAGTTCACATTCCCACCAACAGTGTAAGAGGGTTCCCTTTTCTCCGCATCCTCTCCAACATTTGTTGTTTCCTGCCTTGTTAATTTTCCCCATTCTCACTGGTGTGAGGTGGTATCTCATTGTGGTTTTGATTTGTATTTCCCTGATGGCAAGTGATGCAGAGCATTTTCTCATGCTCATAGGATTTGAATTCACTGTAACACACTTTGGGAAATTCTGGCAAAAACAAGAAACACTTTAATGGTGATAAATTTTCAGGAAGACTACATGAAGAGAGGCTTTAGATTTAATTGAATTCCTATATGCATTTGCTATTGCTACTGTAACAAATTACCACTGACATAGCAGTTTATGAAACAACACAAATTTATATCTTACAGTTCTAGAAATCTGAAGTTCAAAATAGGTCAGCCAGCTTTTATTCCTTCTGGAAGACTAAAGGGAAGAATCTTTTTCTTTGTCTTTTCCAGCTCTTATGGGTGCTCAAATTCCTTGGCTGGTGACCCTGCATCACCCCAACCTTTGCTTGTATCCTCGCCCATCTCCTTCTCTTGACTCTCCTGCCTCTTCCCCTTATAAGGACCCCTTTATATTGAGCCCATCCAGATAATGCAGGACAGGCTTTCTACCTCAAAATCCTTACCTTAATCACATCTGTAAAGATCCTTTTGCCACGTAATGTAATAAATTCACAGCATCCAGGATGAGGATGAGGACATCTCTGGGCACAATTATTCAGCCTCCCACATCCACATTGTATTTCCCAGGACCCTGGAAAATACCCAATAAATATTTGCTGAGTATCATTGAGAGATTAGATTCGTTTTAGTAAAACTAACTCCCTGAATTAGTTCCGTAAAGAAGAAATAGACTTTTGATATCATCATTGCCGTAGGCTTTGCAAAATTTTCAAGAGTATAGGAGTTTTTTTGAGAAAAGTCTTTCTAATGTGGATAGTGTTATGAAATGATAGATTAGCAGAGGAGAATACATTTCTGCAGAAACACACATCCTTCCCTCAATAATCACTCAGCATGCTGACCTCCCTCCAGACCTCTTCCGGTGTTGGGATTGTTTTATTGTGGCCAGACTTAGAGTGGGAGGAAAGTGGTGGTTGGCAGAGCTGAGCGGGAAGGGGCCAGGGTGGAAGGGGCAGAGAAAGAATTAGCGAGACTCAATGGAGAGGTGGCTTCTGGGATGATTCTGTTTAGAACCTAAGGTGGTTTGTGATACATCCACTCCACCATTGCCTCTGAGATAGTGCAGTAAAATCAGAGGGACACAAAAGGCAGACTTCGGCATTTCCTTAGAAGGTCATGTCCAGTGGATCCAGGTTTTTGTTTTTCTTGTCAATCATTGTTTTGGTCTCATACTCTAAAAAATAAATTTTATTCTGATGTTAAAATTAGAATAATATTAGAGTAGGGAATATTCTACTCTAATATTCAGGGAAAACCACCTGCCACATTTTGGCATATTTTACTCCAATTTTTTTTTCTCTGTATGTATTGTTATGTTACAGGATCAGGACCATATTCTAGATGCAGTTTTATATTTTACTGATGTTCACTTGACAAGTAGCATTTTCTCATGGCATTAAATATTCTTCAAAACATGATTAGTTAATGACTGTATAACATTGGACTTTGGGATGTACAACTATAGCTGAGTGTGCATGCTTTCTCCTAGAATAAGTGATGTGGCCTTGCATTTCATCTTTTGCCATTTTACTTGCTTCTAGATAGTAGATGCAGAGGATGTGAACATGTTTATAGTTCTTCTTAGATGTGGTCAAAGGCATTAATTTACACTTACACTGGCAGTGTATAAGTATCTGTCTCTTCTCACACTTGATAGCATTAAGCATTCATCATTTAAAAATTTTTGAATGCTTATTGGACATTTATAACAATTTTTTCTTACTCATCTATAATCTTTGCCCATTTATCAATTGTAGTGTTAATATTTTGCTACACACTGTATTAAGGATACTTTATATATCATATCTCTGGAAATTATTTTCCTGGTTGGGTATTTGCCTTTTAATTTTGCATATTGTATTGATATATGACTGTTTTCATGTTTAATTGCTGCAGTCAAATCTATTATTGCTTTCTGACATATGTTTAAAAATTCTTTGCTTGGTCAAATATGTAATAAACAACAACCTAGATTTTTCATAATCCTCCGTAACTTTATTTTTTATTTAATATATAATTCATCCATAATTTAGTTTGACATATTATATTATGAGGTAGTATAATTTTTATTTATTCAAATAGTTATTCCAACACAATTTATTGAATAATCATTTTTTCTTCATTGAGTCATAATTAAATCTAATTAAATTGGCATATACATTTCCTTTTTTAAAAAAAATATTTATTTGTTCATGAGAGATACAGAGAGAAGGCAGAGACACAGGCAGAGGAAGAATCAGGCTCCATTCAGAGAGCCCAATGTGGGACTTGATCCCAGGATTCCAGGATCATGCCCTGAGCCGAAGGCAGACACTCAACTGCTGAGCCACCCAGGCATCCCTGGCATATACATTTCCATATCTAGGCTGTTCTTTTAATTCTTTTACTGTTGATTATTGTAGTGGAATCACATTATATTTTGTAACATATATTCATTCAAATATAGCTAGCATATTTCCATTTTTTAAAAAGATCTTATTTATTTATGCATGAGAGACACAGAGAGAGGCAGAGACATAGGCAGAGAGAAGCAGACTCCATACAGGAAGCCCAATGTGGGACTCAATCCTGGGACTCCAGGATCATGCCCTGAGCCAAAGACAGACACTCAACTGCTGAGCCATCCAGGGATCCTGCACATTTCCATTTTTCATATGGCAAACCTTAACCTCTTCATTATTTTGTGTTTTAAGTGCATCTTAGGAATTATCATCTGTGTATTCTTCAAGGTGTATGTTGGAATTAATTTTCTATTAAAAATATCCTCGTGTGTTCTGCAAGGAATTATATACAAACTATTAATTATTTTGAAGGAGCTGCATCTTTGCAATTTTCAGCCATTTCACAATATGCCTCTGTCTTTCAAGTCATATTTGATGTGATAGAAAAATCATTTCCATACACTCTCTACATATTTTTAAAGGTTATTCCTAGTCATTATATACCTCTTATTTAATTATATTTGGGATTTTATATATTGTTTTCTAATTGGTAATTACTTTATATGAAAGATAAATTTTTGTATTATGTTTTTTATTTTATTTATTAATAATTATTTTTTTACCTGGTTCTTTTTAGTTTTCTTAGTAAAGAATCATACTATACCAAATAATGATTCTATTACCTTTCTAAAGAGCATACTTCTTATTTCAGAATTATATCTTACAGCATGAGCTGGAATCTCTGTAGCAGTATTAAATACACTTACTGGTATTCCATTCTTATCTTGTTTCTGATTTTCTTTCTGATAGGTTTTACCAACCATGCTAAGTAATTTTATTGCATTCCTAATATGCTATAAGTATTTTTTAATCAAATGGGTTTTGAATTATTATAAAATTCCTTAAGATTTATTTTGGTAGGTACATCTGGGTGGCTCAGCGGTTGAGCGTCTGCCTTTGCTCAGGGCGTGATCCTGGAGTCCTGGGATCAAGTCCCACATTGGGATCCCTGCATAGAACCTGCTTCTCCCTCTGCCTATGTCTCTGCCTCTCTCTCTCTGTCTCTCTCATGAATAAATAAATAAATAATTTTTTAAAAAAGATATTTATTTTGGTAAATTATCATTTATGAGGAAAATATAACATGGAAGCCAGCATATAGGCTTTATGGCCAGGCAGACATGGGCTTAAATAACACCCCTTTCTCTTAGAAATGTATAACCTTGAATAAATTATTTGTCCTCTTCTAGTTTAAGCTTTTTTTTTTTAGTTTAAGCTTTTTATGCCATAATATAAGGATAATAATATAAATATCTTATAAGAATTTGTGAGTATCTAGTGGGAATTGTTTGCAGTTCACCAGACTTGATATACAGTATCATATTTTTCTTGCCTTTGATCTATTAAAATGGTGTGCTATAATCACAGATTTCCTAATACTTAATCATCTTTTTGTTCTTGGAGTGAAGCCTACTTGGTCACAATGAAATGTTTTCATAGCTCACTGCTGCATTCAATATTTGCTTCAGATTATTGCATCCATTTGCATGAGTTGATGTTAAGTTGAATTTTTATCCTATCTTGTTAGTTCATATTATATGGAAAAATTGTCCTTTTTTGGTATTTTTTAAATAATAAGCATGGAACTGAACACAGTGTTCTCTTCTAATTTCTGAGATTTTTACATATGTGTTTCTTTTTCTTAGTTTATTGTATAATTCTGAGATTTATTTGACTTATTTTAAAGAGCTACCTCTTGGATATATTTATCCTGCTCTCTTCATGCTTCTTCTGTAACATAATATCACAGTGATTAGACCCTAGTTTTTATGTATTTCTGACTCTGCCACCTCCAAAGTAGTCATTGATAGTCAGAGATCATGTAAGTCCCTCAAGGCCACCCTCAAGAGAGTAGTTGGTGTCTATTATATTGGTGTCATTCCAAACTTTTGAACTGTTGCAGACAACTCTGCCTGGGTTTGCATCCCAGCTTCACCACTGGCAATCCATGTTACCTCCAACAGTTACTCAAACTTTTTATTTATAGTTTCCTCATCAGAGTGTGAGGATATGAAGCTCCAAAAACAGTGTCTGGCATGTAGGAAGTAGCTTTTAGCTATTGTCAATATTATATTTAATAATAAACCTCATGGCTGTTCTCAAGATTACAGTGTATAGATAATAATTGTAAGTGGAAAATTCTAGGACAAATTTAGCATAAGCATTCTTATTTGTGTTGTTTGCAGGGGTGTCCAGCCTTTAGAGGAACCAGATACTCTAAATAAAAGATATTCCAGGTATTTGAAGAAAAAAAAAAAAGTCCATGAGGTTACAGTTAATCTGTTCAAAATCCTCATTGGTAGAAAAACAGAAGTTCCTCACATGCTTCTCCCATCTGTGTGGATTCCTGCATATCTGCTGCTAACTATATTCCAAAAGTCAGAGATAAAGGTGTTTTCTTGAGGGAGCCAGCAATTTACAGGAACAACTCAAGTATTATTAGTCACAGGGAGAGGGGTGATATTAGTTAGATCGGCTGTATGTTTGGAGAGGGTTCTTTAATGATGCAAAATATGTATATTCTTTTTGTCTGGTATGTGAAGGGCATATCTAATCATAACGGCAGCAGAACAAGGTGTAGTTTTGCTTCCTCACAGTTGTCACGTAGGCAGGTGAGGTGATAAATTCTAAACAGCTGATTCCAGGGTATGTGTGGATTGTACTGTGCTTTGTATTTACTGCCTTTGTTCATTTGATGATCTTCTGTAGGAGTACTTTGCTTCCTAGAGTACTTTCTCAACCCCTGCTACTTGCAGCATTTTCCTATACATCCCCAAAGGGAGAGGCCTGCCTTGATGTGGCTCCACTGCTTGTAGGATCAAGTCCAAGCTTCGTAGCAGGCACAGAGACAGAGAGCCCCTTCCTGTCTGTATCCTACCACCATTCTTCACAGTACCTCACCCTGTTAACCAGGGAGGCAAGCAGAAGTCCCAGTGACCCCCAACATGCCCATCTCAAGCCACTGCTTTACATAAGACTCTGCATTCTCCCGCTGGCCTTGCAGAAGCAAAGTGCCTTATTGTGGAGAGGACCAAATGGTAGAGGATGGCAGGGCTTTAGGGGCTGAGAGCAGTCGCCAGCTGGCAGGTAGCCTGCAGGAAAATGTGGCCCTTCACCCTTCAGGGTGAGGAACTGAATTCTGCCAACAGCCAGCGAGCTCAGAAGGGACCCTCAGGCCTCTGATGACTTTGTCGTCCCAGCAACCCCTTGATTTCAGTCTGGTGAGATTCTGAGCAAAGGGCCAAGCTAACCGGAGCCATGGGACTGACCCATGGGAACTGTTAGATGATAGATATTGTTACCTTAATTGTTGTCTTATTGAATCTGTGGGAATATGTTGTGCAGCAAGAGCAAAATAATGCAGTCAACTATTGTCATTACATCCATCCCCTATTTCCCTTAATGCCACTGCCTTTCGTGTGTCACCCACAAGGGCTCAGCCACCAGCCCTTCAGCCTCCCAAGAATTGTCATCCTCTCCTTGTGGAAGAAAATGATTTTTTAATTCTGTAATCATACTCTCAATACAGCCCTTGTCTCTGGATTATTTTTATCCATAACAGCTTCCTATTCTGTTTTTATATTCTGTTATGTGAATGTAACTGCAAAGATGTTATGAATTAGTTCTTTTGCATTCTTCAAAACTCACTATATCCGAATACATATCTGAAAGAGCGAATTCATGGTCACAGTTAGACTGGGTCTTGGAACAAGCATGAACTGAGCTGTGTGAGGACTATAATGGCTCCTGGGAGGGTGATCAGTAATGGCAGGCTATGAGGACTCATCCTTGACTCATCTCATCTCAAGATATAGTTTTTTTTTTTTTTTTGTAAATAACTTTGGTGAGGATATGGATCACATATTTCATCAAAATTGTGGTTGACATGAAGCCTGGAAGCATGGTACATATTTTGAATGACAGAATTAGGATCCAAAAGGATCATTTCAGGTTGGAATGATTGGCCAACTCTAACAAGATGGAAACTTTAAGTGAATAGGTATAAAAGCCAATAGTACAGGGATAAAAAATCAATCTAGAAACTAAGGATGGGGTAAAACAGACAGCATATGCAAAAATATTTAGATTAGTTGTTTACAAGCTAATGTAAATCAGTGGTATATCAAGGCTTGAAGCAGAGCTTACTTGAATCATAACGTTGATTTTAGATTCTATTAATTGAACTGCCGTGTCTAGAACAAGAAGAATAGTCCTCTGTTTCACGTGAGTCATACCACTCATTGAGGGTGGGGTTGTTCTGGGTACCTCTTTTAATGGGGTCAGAGACAAACTGGAATTTCTCCATTGGGCAGGGACCAGATGGATGAGCAGATTTGAGTATAGGAGTACAATATTGTGGAATAATCTGAGTTGTAGATATTTTGTCTGTGAAAGGAAAGATATCTAAGGATTCGTTTTCCTTTCTATGATTTTGGTGAATGAACATTACAGGGAAATACATTTTTTATTTTATTAAGCAAATAATTACTGACATGTACTTAATAGCAAAATAGACTTAGTAGCCTTTCAGATTTATTGAGCCCACCATCCCTGAACTGTAACAAAGATTAGCAGATTTGCAAAGAGGTCTTTTGCATGCATTATCACAACGAGACAATGATGGACCAAAAGACACTAATGCATACAGAGGCAAGAAAGTTTCATTAAAGTTAAAGAGTATAGAAACTTATGTATATGGTTTTCAGGCAGAAGATTGGCTCCCCCAGATTGCCCAAAGCTCTCCAAGTGTGGGTATCCACCCCTAAATTAGTCCACTCGTGTGTAATGCAGATTCTAGGTGTGAGAAACTGCCTGAAGCAGAGGCTGGTAATGCTCCACCCAAATCCCCTTCACTGGGTGGGTGCACCTATTCTCCAGCTGCTGTGGGTGTTGGCTGCCAGCTTCTCACATCTGCATCCTCCCCTTTAAAATTGCCCTTGACTGATGCCATCTGTCTTATCCAAAGATAACTGGGAGGTTATAGCTCCCATCCCTGGGGGAAGCCCATGGCTAATCACTGGCCATTCAGATATATGGAGGCTCAGTCCCCTTGTGTCTGTGCAGGACAATGTCTGAGGAGTAATTTACACTCCAGAGCTCTTGGTGGGATCAAGCTAGACTTCTGACACCACATCACTGTCACCTTCCCCTCTGCCTTCTCATGCCCCCCTGACTCCCTAATAACATTCCCCCTGAGAGCCCTGACTTGCACAGGAATTGTCATCTCCGGCTTTGCTTCTAAAGCTCCTTATCTGAAACACCATCTCTGCCTTTCTGTGAGCAGAAACCTTTTTATAACCTCTTGCCCCTCTGCTTATAACCTCTTGCCCCTCTGCTTATAGGATCTTCTGCCTTTTCATCTACCTTCTACCCCAGTGCTTGTAACTGGGCCAAGTTATCACATCCTCTATGTTTATATTATGGGACTGGGTGAAGAGGAGTTCATTTCGCCAGAAGCATCTGCAGCAGGTATGTCTGAGGACCCCTCCAGCAACAGTGGAAGAGATGTCCTCTGAGAGCTCAGCCCACTTCTATACTTCTCCTAATACCACTCCATCCCTCCAAGTATACAATGGGTGCACACACATGCACCTGAGCACACACACGTACACAACCTCCTGTGCTCCTTCTCTAATGACAGCAGTGCTACCTGACTCTTTCGTGGAGATGATAAGATCTGAGGCTCTACATACCTAGCAACAGTGTTCCAGCAGTTGTCAGATTAGACAGATGTGGAGACCAGTTGGTATCTATCCTTTTCTTGTTTTAACTGCCTCATGTTTCTGCTCCTGTGTTCTCTCTAGGCATCCTACTTGTAATGAGCACCTGGCTGATCACCAGACGTGTAAGATGGCTTGCGGGAGAGGAAGAGCTTGGTGTGGGGAAAAGGAAGCCTGGTTTAGGGTATAGATGGAAGTACTGAATTCCTAACTGGAATTCAGCTGGACAGCTATGAGACCTTCAAGTTATTTAACCTTTCTTAATCTCATTTCTCCATGTATGAAATGAGCCTGTCCTACCTGACAGGCTCATGAAGACCATGTGAGACAGAGCAACCTATGAAAGTATAAAGCCCTTGACGAACATGCGATATTATTCAGATACCATTTTAACATGCAGTACTGCTCATTAAGAGCTTATCTAGCTTAGTCCCTGCATTTTTATGATTGATGCAGGGAGTAAATAATCTCTGCAGGATCAATCCTTTGCAATGAGATTCAGAGTATCTGTTTTCCAGTGGGTTTTACTTCATTAGCCAGATCTGAGAGCTGGAAATGTTACCATATATATCTGTTTTTAAGCAATGATAGTGCCAGCAGGTCTACGTTGTTTTTACTATCTTACAGTGCCCAAAGCAGCTTGGAGAAGCTGGATGGAGATAGTTACATGTAGTTGATCTTCCAGGCCACCCAACCTGCAGATGACAGATGCACCAAGCATAGCATTGCAACATCAGAATCACTGCTCACAGGCAGTTCCAGAATGCTGAGGTGTACTGTGCTTTCCTGACAACCTGAATTGTTATTATTTTTGACAGCTTGGGCTCAGAGCGAACTTTCAGAAATGAATATATATGTAGGGGCACCTGGGTGGTTCAGTCTGTTGAGGGTCTGACTTGATTTCAGCTCAGGTCATGATCTCAGAGTCATGGAATTGAGCTCCATGTCTGGCTCCATGCTCAGCCTGGAGTCTGCTGGAGGTTCTCTCTCTCCCTCTGCCTCTACCACCCACCTGCACCCCCAACCCCACTTACTCGCTCTCTTAAATGGATAAATAAATCTTCAAAAAAGAAACTATACACACACACGTGTGTGTGTGTAAAGAAATTATACACATATATGTGTATCTGTGTGTAAAGAAACCTGACTTTTGAGTTCTCACTCTTTCTTAGTCAAGGCATGGATCACAGCTTGCCCTGTTGGCTGCTGTGTGTTTAAACAGTGCTGTCCTAAAGCCCAGAGATAGAACGGAGAGTGCTGCTTCTACAGTCCCTACACCCCTCACAGTGTCAGGCTGTCCTTTCTGTGACTCAGTCTCCTGCCATTATCCTTTCTTCTATTCTTGTTTGTTCTTAGAAAAGCAGTAGCTCTTTTTGATCTCCTCTGCATATTCCTTGCTGTGGGGAAAGCACAGTCCCCTGTCTTTACTCCCAAATATATGCCAACATTGTTATTCCAATATTATTTCTTACTCTTCTTTTCCCTCAGACAGTGATCCTATTGTTTTCTGACTCACCCTGAGGTCTGTCTAATCCCTTTTACAATATATGTGTCATTTTTTATTCTCTTCTAGTCCTTTCTTTCTCCCACCACTACTTTTTAAGGGCATATTTAATGATTATTATGTGTATACTCATTTATGTAGTTCTTTGATTTCTCTAGTCACTTAAGCTGCAATTAATTTCTACTTCTGTGAGAGAGAATTAATTATACTGAGGCCTAATCACCTATTCTTCCTAAACAGTTTGGAGGGGCTGAGGAGGAGGCCAGCAAAGCATCCCTATGTATGCACATTGCTGCGTGCTTTGCTTCCATTCCTGGGCCCACGTTACTCATTGTTCCCTATCTTGCTTTTTTTAATACTTTGGGGACTGATTTGTTTTAAGTTTCTGTGTGGTTGTGAGTAGGGCTGGGCTCTGCATTCTGGCCTCAGAATATGGGAAGGCCTCATTCCCCATGTCTCTTTTTTGCAAACACACCAAGCTCATACCGTGTGCTCCACAAGGGCATGCTCACATGTCTTGGGGTTTGAGTGTGCCTCTGTGCTACCTATTTCTGTCCTTCGTCTCCTGGACCTCATTCCTGCACTTGGCTGTCTAATGCCCTGCTCATTTCTCTACATTTGCTTCCTCTGACCTTTCTATTTATCTCCTCCTCTGTCCCTCTGCCCACACATATCTTGTCTCCTTTGCCTTACTTTGCCTAAGTGCCTTTAAAGATTTTCTAGCATTCTGATTATCTCTTCACTTTCCACCTACCCAGTGTTTTTGGTTTACTGTTTCTAGTTCCAAACTTTGTTCTCTCTCTCTTCCCTTTTGCTTCCAATGGCTCCAAGCACCTAACCAGCCAAGCTGGAAACCTTTAGGTCACTTCTAACCCCTCTCTCCACCATCCAGTCAATCTTCAGTGAAAGATTGCTCCCATCCATCCCCATCCCACAGCCCCTATCCCAGGTCTAGACTATCCCAATATCTTGGCTACCTCTACCCATTTTATTTATTTTTTTATTTTCCAAAAGCCAAATTGGAGCATGTCACTTCCTTGCCAATAAGTATCTCTCTGGTTGCTGAACTCTGTACAATAGAATTCAGATGCACAGCATGGCGTACACAGCCCTTCAGGAGCAGACCGTGGCCTCCTCCCTGCTATGTGCCAGACCTTATCTGTTCCTCCCCACTATGTGCCAGACACACTAACTTCTCACTATGTTTAGAGGATGCTTTCTTGCCTTTTCCACATACCATCTTTTCTCCCCCAAAATGTCCTCATTCTTCTCATGCTGGCAAAGATTTGTTCTTCTTTCAAAACTACCTTGTAAGGTCTTCTGGATTTTGTCATGTTAAAATTCCTTTGTGTGACAGCTGAGTGTTGCCTGTGTCTCTATCATGACATCTGACCCCATACTGAGTTTTTTTTAAGGAACTCTTTGCATTTACAGAATAATTTATAGATGGCAAAACTTTTTCACAGACTTTCTGTGGTGAGTTGGAAAAAGCAGAGATATGAAAGGGAGGTTGTGTTCAACAGCACTTTGGTGTCTGTTCTATTTTGGTCGTGTTTGATCCCCAGGTACTGTTATCTACACCTTTAGCAACAAGGAAAGTGTGTCAAACGCCCTGCACTTAGGAGGATAAGAGCCTGGGCAGAACACTTGGTAAGGATGGCCAGCCAACCTGTTCTTGAAAGTGATAGTCTTGAATTAATGACAGAAGGACCCAGGGGAAACCTATAAAAACTCTTAGAGCTAGGATTTTTTGCTAAGAACATTCTTTGTAAAACATTTTTTTTAAGCATAAATTTTTAAGCATAAATTTAAACTAAGAATGGCTTGACCTCCTTTCGTCTTCCTTTTTGTTCTAATCACAGAATTAGGCTTGTCTGGTTAATCAGTGCCCAAAGCAAAGATAACCTAGGGGCAGTTGGCACAAGATAATTCAGACACTAGCTACAGGTTAAACCAGAAAAGAGGGAGAGGGTAGACTCAGAAAGCCAGTACTGGCTACCTTAGTAAGCGTACAGTCATTGAATTTTAGAGCTTGAAGGATCTAACCTCTGATTATAGCTGAGGAACGAGGCCTGGGGAAGTCAGGTACCTGTCAGGACCGTAGGCATTAATGGCTGTGAACTGTCTCCTATCCAGGATCCTTTCCCCCACCTCATTAATATATCTGAAAGTATGAAAGTGGGTTGTGAGGGAAAATAATGGAGGGCACACTGATACAGTTGTTCATGAAATTGAGTTCTCATTTTGGGTCAGTTAGGTGGATGACGACTTTAATGGAAGCCAAGAACTTTTTATTTGGTTTATCTCATTTGTGATCCTCACAAAAGTCCTCTGAGATGATGTATTTGTTTCCTGTTGCTCTTGTAACAAATCACCACAAACTTTGTGGCTCAAAACAATACAAATGTGTGATCTTACAGTTCTGCCTGTCAGAATTCAGGAATTAGTTCCACAAGACTAAAGACAAGGGGCCTGCATACCTTCCTTCCAGAGGCTCTAAGGGAAGAATCCATTTCCTTGCTTTTTCCAGCTTGTAAGGGCTGCCTGTTTCCTTGGCTTGTGGTCCCTGCTTCCATCTTCAAAGCATGTCAGGTAGTCTCTTTGTCCCTCAGCACGTAACCCTCTCCTCTGCCTCTGATTTTTCATCCATCCTGCAAGGTCCTATGTGATTGTAGTAGGCCCACCAAATAATCCAGCATAATCTTTTTATTATGAAATGCTTCATCACATTTGCAAAGTTCTTGATGTCATGTAAGGTAATATATTCACCAGTTCCAATGAGTGGGATATGCACATATTTGGGGGGTCATTACTCAGCCTACCACAGAGAGATTATGTTCAATGACTGGGGAAACTGAGGCTCAAAGAGGTGAATACTCTTCCATAGAGTTAGGTAGTTTCTGAGGAGGAGTCATTCATTCTTACCACTATCTCTAGAACTGAGTTTGAAGAAATAAAAAACAAATGACAAAACTGATCTCAAGTAAAATAATGACATAGTATTATTATATTTTTAAGACCAAAAAAATATTAAACCTATGGTCTGAATCATAAAATATAACCTATTATAAGAAAAATAAAGATTCTATAAACATTTTTTTGGAGGGTAGCAATCTTTAACAGCACTAGGTAATTCTTGGACTATAATAGGCCACCATCCAGAGTTAGTCATCCTGCTAGCTGCTGTGAGCTGATATTTTAATTTTCAGAGCTTAAATCAGCTTCAATACATTTCTATCCATTGGTAGGGGGTGGCCACTCTATATGCAGGATAAAGCTAAAATTTTTAAAACTTGACAGCATTTCTTTTTAATTTTTGCAGCCAGCTATCATATTTCTCCTAATCTCTCTCTTCTCTCAGTTTAGTATTTCAAATTCGGATTTAGTTAGCCATTCACATGAAGCGGATTTTTGACATCCAGTGTCTACATTGACTTCCTCTAGAAATTCTCTAGTATTTACTTCTCATAAAATACAGTTCCAAGGATTGATCATGATATTGCAGCTGTAGTTCAACAGTCTTGAACACAGTTGAATATTCCCCTTCCTAAATTGCAAAGTGTACCCTCTGTAATCTTACATTATTGAGAGAATTAATGGGAAGTTGGACAGACCAGCCCATTTCCAGAAAGAAACTAATTTCAAGCTGTAGCATGACTGAAAACCCATTTGAAATCCCAAGACAGGACAGCCTGGGTGGCTCAATGGTTTAGCGCCACCTTTGGCCCAGGGCGTGATCCTGGAGACCTGGGATCGAGTCCCACATCGGGCTCCCTGCATGGAGCCTGCTTCTCCCTCTGTGTCTCTGCCTCTCTCTCTGTGTGTCTGTCACGAATAAATAAATAAAATCTTAGAAAAAAAAAGAAGTCCCAAGAAGTAAGCAAAATATTTCTTTGCATCTTGATCACCTGTCGGTGCTACCTACTCAGCTTTGATGGAGTTAAGAAGACCTGCCTTCCTTGGTTAGTCTGTCTGTCTCTCTCTCTCTTTAATATATTTTATTTGCAAATAGATTTATATATTATAACATACATAGGCTATGAAACTTAATCATGAAATAAATCTCTTATGAAATTAATGCCCAACTCAGGGAATTGGACATTACAATATGTTGATATTGAACATCTGCCTCCTTTCACTGAGGTGCACTGTTAGGAATTTTGCATTTATCAGTAAGATTTTTTGTTTGTTTTATTATATGTGCATATATCTCCCTAAATAGTATGTATGTATTTTAAAATTTTGCTTGTCTGTGGGCTTTATAAAAATAGTTGCATGCCATATATACTTTCATGAAACTTGCCTTTTCATTCCTAATTATATTTCTAAGATTTATCCGTCCAGGATATAAAGCTGGAATTTGCTCTTTTACCCCTGTTGTATGATACCACTTAACTTGCTCTTCTATGGATGGACTTTTAGGTTCTTTTCTGTTTAGGAGTTTATATCTGGTAATTTGTTATTACAAACAATGCTGTTATGAATTTACTTGCACATTTTCTTCTGGTACAAGTGAGTAAGAGTTTCTCTAGGAATAGACTTGCTGGGTCAGAAAATAAATGCATTCTTTCCTAGGTGATTTAAAGTTATTTTTCAAAGTGGTTGAACCAGTTGAAGCTCCCTTCAGCAGTGTGAGTTCTTGTCGTTCTTTGACAACATTTGGTAATGTCAGGCTCTTAAATTTCACCCATCTAAAATGTATCTCATTGCGGTCTAAAAAAGCATTGCTTCAATTTCTAAAGGAGTTGAACATATTTTTATATGTTTATTTATCATTGATGCTTCCTTTTTGGTGAAATACTGTTCATATCTTCCCCATTTCTCTCTTAATTCATAGTAGTTATACGTGTGTGTTTGTGTAGAGAGAGAGGGAGAGAAAATATTAATCCTTTGTGTCAGTTTTAGGTGTTTCAAAGCACTTCTCCCAATTTGTGCCTTGCCATTTTATTTTGTGGTATCTTTTAATGAACAGAAATTTTGTCTTTTTTTAAGATTTTATTTTTAAGTAATCTCTACACTCAACATGTGGCTCGAAATCACAAGCCCAAGATCAAGAGTTGCATGTTCCTCCAACCGATCCAGCCAGGTGCCCTTGAACAGACATTTTTAATTTTAGTATAATCAAATGTATCAATATCTTGTTTTATGACTAGCAGTTTTAAAAGATTACCTTAACCTTAAACAAACACCAATATTTCTGGTGACATTGGCAGTTACTCCTACTAAGCACTTATTCCCAAAAGGGATTTGGTGACTAAGAGATGAGTTTGATCCTTTGAGCTAGAGACACATGTGAACTCTGTATGTGATGGTGTTACCATACAACAAAGAAACAAAGAGCATTCTTTACAATATCTAAAGGATGATTCTGAAATAACATTTTTGCCTGAGAATAGCAATACTGTCCATTGTGTTAATCCTCAGTGCCTAAACAATGCTACACACATAGCTCTCAATAAAAATGTGTTCATTGACAGAATGAGAACAGTATATATTGGATGAGAGAAAAAAAAGATTATTCCCTTCCAGTCAAATGAGGAACTTAAGTTGAGAATGTGGATTTTTCATATTATCTTTGGGCTGATTTGACATTTTTCACTCTAAGATTCTGACCACTTTGATCTATAGGGAATTATTAGTGAAAATATGGCATGTACTTCTTGGAGAATGCATTGCTTCAACAGATTAAAGGCATATAAGCTAGAGAAAGTATGCAAATCTTCCCTGTTTGAACTGAAAGGAAAGGAAGCAAAGAAAGAAATTAATGGAAATTTTCAAATCTTTGTCTCTTTCTCATATTCTTCCTAAAAGGAGTGTCAACAGGAAGAAGACCTACCAAATCCTCTTGGTTAGAGATATTGTAATACTAATGATGTAACTTCAAATTTTTCAGAAAGGCATTTAGTATTTTCCCTTGAATATGAGTCATTGAGATTGTTTTAGTTCTGTAAGTTAAAATTGTGTGTGTGTGTGTGTGTGTGTGTAGATAGATGGAGAGATTGAGAACCCTTTTTCCCGAGGGCTCAATGGTTCAGTATGTCACATAGCACAGGGGTTTGCAGAAATTAACTTGTTTAACAACTCCTGGTGTTGCATGTAATCTCTAAATTTGCTTAAATCTTTTTGGAAGTAGGCATGGCATAAGTGATCAATTAATAATTCCCTACTTATTTGTGTTGATTCTACACTTCACTGTTCACACTTGCTAAACATTCATTCAAACTGAGACCCTTTTTTGGTTATAAAAAGTATGCAATGATATGAGTTATGTTAACTGGTTACTAGCAGGGAAGGTTTTTCCTCAGTCACAGATCCAACTTCAGTGCAGGGTTTGCTATTTTTAATCACAGAACTTAGGAGTTTAATTCAGTTAAAAAGGGAGGAAGTTGTCAAGGGAGGGTTGCTAAAAGTTCATGCTAAATTTGCTTAGATCCAGATTGTGTTCATTAATATTTATACATCTATGGTTGGGAAGGGGCGATTATGCTTCTTTAAAAACACTGGGTATTCATTTTCCATGTATCGCATAGCCTTCTGATTAGGGAA
Source organism: Canis lupus dingo (assembly GCF_003254725.2). NCBI lineage: Eukaryota > Metazoa > Chordata > Mammalia > Carnivora > Canidae > Canis > Canis lupus. Next base: position 19,440,007 of record NC_064265.1, read on the forward strand.
GGTGGGTTTTCATTGTACGATCAATGGAGATACAGATGGAAACCATCTGGCGCCTCATCCCCTTTTTTGTCAAAAACCTTGTCTTGTCTCTCACATGTCAATGATGAATGGAAGGATTTCAATCTCTCGCTGAACAATGCAGTTTGAATCCCTCAGCTAGCCAAGGGGTTTTTGGCAAGCATCGATGGGCTTAATATTTTAAAGAAACCAGCAATCATTTTAATTCATTAGTTGAGGCCTGTTGTTCTAGGCAGTGTTTTTGATTTGTATTTTGGGCATTGGCTTTGTTTTTGATTCACAAGCGTATTCCATATGGGTATATTTTCTTTTACACAGTGTAAATCATAGGGACAAAAGTGGGAGTTGTATCTGATAAGATGACCAAATGCTGAGAGTTTCTTTTAATCATTTTCTGTATTAATTATAATTTATATTAAGAGTTCAGACCAAAAATTTCCTTGTTAGCTGGTATAAAGCATATATGAGAACACAGAATTTAGTTAAGCCAACTATAGATGGTGAATCTAAAAATCAGTGCAGTGCTCTGCTTTGTGTGGGAAAACTTGGCACAGATCTGTCTTAGAGCATCTTGGGTACAGCACTTTCATGGTTTGTCTGTCTGCTGAAGGTGAGTTCCTGGGTGGAAGCAAAGTGATAGACCCGCATTGGTCAGTTTTGACAGTCATACTCCAGCTGACAAAAAACAGATTGATTGTCCTGCACTCCACGTTTAGTAGAAAGAGGTGAATCACCAAAAAGCAAGTTGATACCAGAGCCTTATTCAGAAACTCATTTCTAAGTATATCCTGGGGTTGGTAGAGATTCAACCCAACACTATATACCTGCCAAGACCATGATGACCCCTATGGAGAGTATAGGTCCCACCACTGATATTTGCATAGGGCTCCAGTTAAGAAAGCATAGGATATACACGGTCCTCTATCTAATTATAACGATTATGGTGTTAATATGTAGTGCTTACTACCTGCCAGGTGCTGTTTTAAATGCTCTGTAAATCTTTATTCATTTAATCCTTACCAAAACTCTAATAGGTAACTTCTATTATTATCCTCATTTTACAAACAAGGAAACTGAAGCCCAGAGGGATTAAGAACTTGCTCAAGGCCCATAACTTTAAATGATAGGGATTCAAATCCAGATAGTTAGGCTCTGAAATCTGTGTGCTATACCATTGTGTGCATTGTTTCTCACAGTAACCATATGAGGAAGAGGTCATTTGTGCTATTTATGTTATAAGGATGTGGAAACGAAGGCTTTGAGATGTTATTTACCTCACTCTAGGTTAAACAACTGATAGCCTGTGAAGCCAGGACCCAGACTTTCTGAATCCCATTCTTTCTACACTATGCAAAATTCAGATCAAATGCCCTGACACACCAAAAAAATCCTCAATCATTAGAGGACTAAATTTTGTTCAGTGTAATGCAGTCACAGGAAAGGGAAACATACTGATTCTTTGGATATTTTCAATAATGTAATCCAACCAAATTATTTATAGTTTATTTTTTTTGTTAAGAAATTGAAATTAACTCATTCTGATGCTACTCAATGGAGTCCTTGTTATGTATCTATTTTTTTATTTCCAAATGTTCGTGAAAGTAATAATATATAAAGAGCTTTTACATTTTGAAAAGAAAAAAATCTAAATACTCGCATTTTTAAGAAATGGTCAAAGAATGAGAATAAATACAAATGGGCTACAATTTTTTTTAATGACAATAAGATTTAACCTCATTAAAGAAAAAATGAAATGATCTTGGTACTCAAGAGACAAAGATTAAATAAAATGGTAATATATAGCATTAACATATGGTGAAAGAGAATTGGCACTCCCTTCTGCTACTAGGGGTGTAGGTTTCTTTTTTAAAAAGGCTTATTTATTTGAGAGAGAAAAGAGAGCATGAGCCAGAGGTGGGAGGGGCAGAAGGAGAGGGAGAGAGGGGGAGAGTCTCAGGCAGACTCCAGCCTGAGCCAGGAACCTGAGGCAGGGCTTGATCTCATGAACCTGACTGAGATCATGACCTGAGCCAAAACCAAGAGTCCAACAGTTAATGTACTGCACCACCCTCAAGGTGCCTCACAGGTGTAGGTTTTTAAAAGAATAATTTGTTAACATATTAAAAGATGTTTACACTTTGATCTATTAATACCACATCTAGGAATTGATCCCAAGAATGGTATCATGGGTATGTGAACAAGATTTTTTTTTTAATTGATAAACATTATTTATAAAAGCAAAAATCTGAAACAACAAGTTTGACTAAATACAGGCATATTCATATGATGGAATAAAAGGCAACTTTGAAAATATGATGTCTAAAATAGTTAATAGACTTAAGGTATAAAAGAAGTGATAGGCAAGAAACTAAGTTAAGACACTTATAAAACAATATGTAAAAAGCGAATTTGTATCACAATGGTAATGATTTTATTTCAAAGTAGTAGTGTAATTTATTTTGTTTTGTTTTTTAGTTTTTACTTAAATTCCAATTAGTTAACATGTAGTGTAATATTAGTTTCAGGGGTAAGTAGTATAGTTGTTTTTGTTCTTTCTGCTTTTCCTTTCTATTCTAACTCAATAAAAGTGAATTGTAGACTCAGAAATAAAACAATACATGTTAATATTTTGAGTTTTGCTACTATACTTTACAATCCTATAAAAAAAAAACCAACAAGATATTCTGACAAGTGGAAAGAAATTTGATTTCTGACAATTTAATTAGATATTGAGGACAATGAAGGGACACAGAGTCATTCACCCTTTTAATTCTTATCACACAGCACAGTGGTTCTCAAACAGTAGTAGCCTGTAGCAAAATCTTTTGGAGGCTGGGCCCTAGCCCTAGACTTTCTGATTCAGTAGGTTTGGATGAGGCCTGAGAATTTTCACTTCCCAGAAGTGTCCTAGATATCAGTGATGCTGCTTATTGAGGGACCCCACTTTGAGAACCACAGACATAGAGCCTTAGGATGATTTTGCCACTTGCCCAAGGTTATAAAATTAGGAGTGGTTGGAATTCCAACCCAAGGCTGATTTCAAAGCCTAAACTGTTTCAACCATGTTTTCAATCTTAGGTGAACATTAGAATCATCTAGAGAACATTAAAAATAAACCCTGTTGCCTCGTGCCTACCCTAGAAACAGTTGAGTTAGTCACTTCTAGGGGCTAGAGTGAAAGGATTCTAAGTTCTTCTCCTAGTGAAGAGCCATGCTTGAGAACCACTGCCCACCACTACACTTTCAAGCCACCACTTTGATACTATATTAATTTCAGAATTTAAAAAGCTGAGGCTGAGGCCCTCTGTCTTAAATTAATTGAAATATAAATACTTTGAAGATCCTTAGTAACAAGCAGGCAGTTTTAGTAAAATGATTCTACATAGACATGCTTAGAATATCCCTGGAAAACATTTCTACAAAATTTCTTTATTTAAATATTTTGTCTTCTCCTGCATTGGAACAGAAAACTTTCCTTTGAGAATCTTTTGTTATTAAGCAAATAAAGGCTTTCTTTGAGTAGGTCATATATACCTAGGTATTCATTTTTTCTTTTAGAATGAATCAAGATTCGATAAACAGCTTGCCATAAAAAGCATTAATTAACATAAAATTACCCATAATCATGCTTGATACACTACACTAAATACAATATACCGACGGTTATATAAGCACTATGACTTATCTCCTTGGAATTGCTCAGGACCAACCTAATATTATATATCTGCCTTACATACACAGCAATAGTGTGACACATAAATGAATTGGTATTTATGTCACACGAAGGTCAGGAATGAATGCTGAAGTGCATTGAGTAAGTTGCCAGCTTCTGAACAAGTTGTGTTCCAAATGTGCATTGCAGATTACTTCTGGGGAATGCAGAATTTATTTTGCTATGGAAATAATGGTTGTTAGGTCTCCCTTTTCCAAAATCCCAAAGCTAGGACAGCAGGAGCCAGGCAAAACTGGTAGCAAAGTAGTTTTTTCTCACCAATCCTTTCTTTCCCTCATAAATGTTCTTCTTTCTGCTGCACATCATCTTTCTCCAGCTATTGCAGCTATTTATTGTTGTATGACAGACTACCCACAACTCAGTATTTTCAAATAACAGTGACTTACTCTTCCTCACAATTCTATGGGTCAGGACTTCAGAGAGAAATGAGTGGGCAGTTCTTTTGCTCCCTTTGACATTGGTTAGGGGTCAGTCATTCAGTCTGATTCAGCATGGCTGGGCTGGGCTACAAACTCCAAGAAGGTTTTCCTTAATTATAGGTAGCCTAGAGCTTCATGCATGACTCCTCCTCCTAGCTAGTTTGTGCTTACTCACAATGGTGGTTTGAGAGTAGTCAGATTTCTCACATGGAAGCTGCCCTCCAAGAGGGAAGAAGAAAAAGCCTCCGATCCTCTTACTAAGTCTGGGGCTAGGAAGTCCCAGGAGCCAGTATACCACTTCTTTCACATTATAAGTTACAAGGCTACCCTGAATTTAAAAGGGAGGGAAAATGAACTCTTCCTGTTTTAAGGGGAGGGATGGGCATGTGCATATAGGGAAGGAAAAGAATGATGGTAGCCATCTCAGAGACCATTCTTTTTCACCACTGGATTCTGAAGCCAGTTGAGATGTGAGGCCCCAACTCTTCATAGAGCCCACCAATATGATCATATCCCAAAAGTAAGTTCAGTGGAGGCCAGAGAGGTAAAAATTCTTCAGCAGCAGCTAAAAGGATGGTGAATTCATGCATATCCCTCTTTTAGCTCCCGTTTTGTCATAAAAAAAGTCAAAAATATAAGTTTGCATCTGGGGAGGAAATTGAGGAGAGTGGCTGTATCAGGATTAGTTTCAGCTGCAAGTATCAGAAACCCAAAATAACAGTGCAGTAAAAAAAAGTTTTGTTTCTTGCATAAAGTTTGAAGGCAAGCAGCGTAGGGCTGGCACGTGCTCTTTCAGTTCTCTGTTTCACCTCCAAAACGGGATTGGAAAATGATAGTTCTTCTAGAATCACTGCACGGATAAAATACATATCCCATCCCAAGTTCAAATGACCACAGTTTTTCATTAATGAGTCTTTGGCAATTATCAATCCATGCCACTAAGTTTCCTAAATGTCAGCTTTTTATGAAAATTTTGATAGCAATCTTTGTGATTATAAATTACAAAGAGAATTTCAAGCTTCATAAAATTGGCCAAGGTTGCCAAATCTACTTAAATGTGAAATGAGTTATTTACTACCTTGTTCCATTTCTTCCTTTTTCAAAAACCACATGAAATTTTTATAATCATTGTCAGTTGAAGCAGTAAAACAAATATACTCAGGAATAGAAGAGACAGACACATAAATGCTACTTTAACCATTTTTTGTTGTTGTTGATGGGGGTAGAAGGAGCCCTGGATTAAGAACCAAACAAGCATGAGTCTTCAGATAATTAAAGAAGCATGAATCTTCAGGCAAATCACTAAATGTCTTGCAAGCTTAGTTATTAGAACCTATAAAATTTAGATGGTAATATATAGACAGTGTGTAGGGTAGGAGGAGTCAAATGGAATAATGATGTAAGAGTAATGGAAAACAAATCCACTCTACAAACTTTAGATATTTTACTTTCATAAATTTCATTAAAAGCATCATCATTTTTTGTTATAATTCACTATGCTTCATTCTGAATTGTACATTAAAATAATTGAGATTGCAAATTCTGCCCGTTTTGCTGCCTTTTTGCTCCCCAGCAAGAGTCTGTGGCAGGCTCTGAGTAGCACTTTCTATGGAAATTATAATAAATATGACTCTACTGGATTAGTAAAGCCTGAAGATTCAGGAGATGTATAAAGGAAAGAAAGACTTTAGAACAACAGCCAACATTTGAGTCCCCCTGGATTAGGGGTCAGTGCCTTTCCCTGCTCTTATCTCATTTAACCTGCACCTGGGCCCTATGAGGAACATGCTATTATTAGTCCCACCTTCAAGAAAGGAACAAACCTGCAGAGTCATTTATTTTCTGAAAGTTCATTAGAGAATAAGTAGTAGAACCAGGATTTAAATTAAACTAATTCTTGAGCCAGTACTCTTGCTTCCCGTGCTTACCTGGAGTCTTAGCATTGGTTAATCAAGGCCAAAGAGATGTTGAGAAAAGATTCTGCACAGAAATAGTCTGGTAGTCAGAACTGGCTATTTGGGCATATATGAGACCTGGGTCCCATGCTCAGAAGGGCCCCATGTTCAGTTTACTGCACTGTGGGTGCCATCTCAAAATTCCTAATGATTTTTGAACAAATGGTCCTTCCTTTTCATTTTCCACTGGCCCTTGCAAGTGTAATCAGTCCTGGGAAATTCTAAGGTGAAAGTAAGGATGAAAGAGAGCAGACTACCTTATTTCTAATGGTATAAACCAAGAAAAGGGTAGGGGCAACTAAAATTGGCTGAGTACCTCTTATTTGCCAGGTATATATCCATGTCATGTTTATACCCATTTATTAATTTCTTCTCCAAAACAACTCTATGAGGTAAACAGGTTCATTATTTTATAGATAAAGAAACAGATTCTTGAAGAGGTTAAGTCAGTTGCATAAGGTCACACAGCTAGGTAGAGGTGGAGCTAGGATTCAAGCCCCGATGTGTCTGACCCCAGTGTTCTTATTCTTTTAACTCCTCCTGGCTGCTCCATGGTTGAGATAAAAAAAACAAACACCCTACTCTTATTATGAGGTGTATTATGAGGTGATTTTACAACTCTACAGAATATAGGTTAAACTGTGATTAAAGGTGTGTAGTTTACAATAAGACAGAGCTGCCATCTGCAAAACATATTAACTCATCCTTGGTTGAGGCTAGACTAATGAAAGGTCCTCAAAGATAGAAACTATGATATGTTAATATGATCAAGAGTAATATCAGAATTACTGGACAAAGGCCTGACTATGCAGTACAATTTTTATAAGGTAACTGCTTATAATTTAAAGTTCTTAAATTTATGAATAGTAATAAATTAGGAGTCCAGAGACCTGACTTCTACTTTTGGCTTTAAATAACACTGGGTAAGTCCTTTGACCTCTCAACTGTCAACTATTAATTGAAAGAGGATGATATCCTACAGTTATGGTAAAAAATTTCGCCATAGCTAGAACCTTAAGTAGGAACCCCTACTGGCTTTCCATTTAGAGGGAGGTCCTTAAGTGAGAGGAAGGAAAGGAAAGAGAAGAGAGAAAGAACCTTCTATCACAGCATACTGAAGAAGGTTCCTTGAATAGGCTGGCTTTGTGAGTCTTTGGCTCTGTCTGCATCCAATAGCCAGTGTTCCTTGTCTGCAATACCAGTGAGCATGCTAGCAAGCTGGGAGAGGTGGGTGCAGGATGCTTGCTAAGGAAGGAGAAGGATGGAACTCTAAATTCACTAGTATTTCTCATTCATGACTTAACTCATTTGCTTTCTTTCTATTTCAATGCCCTGTGGGCAAGGACCTGATGGCCGTGTCTTAGCTACTGCTCTAGAATTGATTGGGAGTGGTTTCACAGTCGTGAGTCCAGACTCAGCCAACAAGATGCTATGATTGATAAATGATGTCTGTCATGGGCAGTGGATGTATGGAGGATGATAGATGTGGCTCTATCCCATCTATTAGATTTTTGCCATCCCTAGTTCAGTGCAGACTTTGCAGAAATATGGAAATAAGTGACAGAAAAGACATTTCTGTCAGTGCTAACTTTGTTTTAACTATCATATAAATATAGCCAGAAATTTGCTAAGAAGATTCTAGAAAATTTAGGTCATTGTCTTATATAAATGAAAAACGTGCATTTTCTCTGGATCTTTCAGAATGTAGATCACAAAATTCTTGCATCAGAATCACCTAGCTAGCTTGTTTAAAGTACAGTTTTCTGGGCTGCATTCAAGACTTACTTCATCAAAATCTTTGGATGGATAAAACCCAGAAATCTGGATTTTCAGTGTCCTCAGTGATTGGTGTGTGTGTGTGTGTGTGTGTGTGTGTGTGTGTGTCTGTGTGTTTGCGCATGTGCGTGCGCACGTGTGTTGTAATTGGCAGAATCATTTCCTGCTAAGATTGGGTATAAAAAATTACATTTTTGAAACTGGCAATATTTTCATTTAGCCACATCATAATCTCAACTAAGAAGTCACTTTAGAAATGGTACTAGAATTCAGTACTGGGTTATAAATAAACAGTTTGATTAAGTAAATTCTTCAGTAATAGTTGCGAGGGATCTAAATAAAACTTAAGGGCAAATAAAAAGTCTTTTTCAAAAAGTCTCATAGTTGTAGCTTACTCAATCCAAAATGTTAGATGAGGAAACAGAAATATGTCTTTTTTTAATTCCCATCTCTTTGATGTGTGTGTGTGTGTGTGTGTGTGTGTGTATACACATCAATGTGCAAACCATGGAAGGGAAACAGGATTGCAGAAGACTACAACAAAGATTAAAGGGTGGAATCTATTTTAAGAATGGCCAATTTCTGGGGTGCCTGGGTGGCTCAGTCGTTTAAGCATCTGCCTTTGGCTCAGGTCATGACCCCTGAGTCCTAGGATCCAGCTGCTTGTCAGGCTCTCTGCTCAGTGGGGAGTCTGCTTTGCTTCTTCCTCTCCCTCTGTCCTTATTCCTTTGTCCCTCCCCCACTTGTGCGCATGCTCTCTCTCCCTCTCAAATAAATAAATAAAATCTTAAAAAAAAAAAGAATGGCTAACTTCTAAAAGATAATTAGACAACCATAAATTGACATGAGTGAGAGCAGGGAAGAAAAGAGAAGGTATTAGACAAATACTTAGAAGGCCATTAGAGGAAGTATTCTAACTTGAGTGGGTAGTCACGTAAGAGCAGGACATTTCTGAATGGACTCAGGCTTGGGCCATGCAACCTCAGTTTGAGTCTGACTCTACCACTTAACTATTCCTGTGATTATGGGTAACTTACTTAATTCCTCTAGATCCCTGTTTCCTCATTTGTGAAACTGGATAATGATAGCATCAACACAACCAGGGGCACAGGAAATCAAATATGAGGTGCTGACATGTAATAAGCACTCAATGACATCCATTGGAGAGGGGCCAAGGCTAAAAACAACTTTGTCTTTTGATGTGTTGATAATCAATATTGTTATTTTAATGTGGAAACATTTTCCTGTGAGGGCATGTGTTAATTCCACTGAGACTCAGTTGCTCATACATAAGGAAAGCCTTACAGAAAGACAAAAGGGTTCTACAAATAGCATCATTAGCCTCTAGGTTTAACTTAGAGTCCAGAGATTCTCCCTGAGGAGGGAACTATTTTTTTGTTTCCCTAAAGTTAGACAATCCCAAAGTAATGAATTAATGAATTAATTGATTCAATAAAAATATTTTGAGCTTGAGACTATCCTTATGAATCAGCCTATGGTCCTTGCCCTATGGTTGCTCACAAGCTTGTGGACCTGATCTAGATACCATAGAAACATAAAATGTCAACTCACTGTGTCTCTAGAAACAGAATATGAGGACACTTTACTGGTGAGAAGACACGAGTTTGGTTTTGAAGGATGAATACAAGTTTTTCAGAGAGATTCCAAGTGGAATAGGCAAATTTCTATCCCTGTTGTTCATCCATATATATGGACAGTGGGCAATTTAGTCCTTGGTGATTTTGCCAGCTAGAACTTAAGGATTTTAGTTTGATTAGGGCAGACTAATGGAGGGGATAGGAGAAATCTTTGCTTCAGAGGAAGAAATGGCTAAATTCCTGATACTTTGCAAACTCAACCCAACATAGGAAACCTTCCTTAATGGGAAAGTTCCCATAAGCTCATCATCTTCAACCATCTTTTAAAGACAAGAAGTTAAAAAACAGAACTTAAGTACTATTTCCTGAAGTTCCAGAGTTAGAGGCCAGACAGGGATAATGCATCATGACATTGACATTCTGTCCTGTCTTATTTATTTTACATAATCAGTGTGTTCTCTTAAGCCTCCTTGCATAAACACACAATGATACATATTTAATGAATTCATTCTTAAACAGCTATAGAAAATGTACTTTATTAATATGCCACTTCAATTTTGGGGAGCATCCAATCAGATAAATCAGTGATAATGGTGTGTGTGTGTGTGTGTGTGTGTGTGTGTGTTTGGCTTACCAAATGAATCAATGAAGGACAAATATGCATAAATAAAAGTAGATTTTTAGAAGTGCCCTTTGAGCTCATGAAACTACTTTTTCTTTCTGAGGCAAGAGAAATGTTATCTTCCTTCTTTAAATAAGGAATTGTGGGGACACCTGGGTGGCTCAGTGGTTGAGCATCTACCTTCAGCTCAGGGTGTGATCCTGGGTCCTGGGATCGAGTTCCATATCAGGCTCCCCTCAGGGTGCCTGCTTCTCCCTCAGCCTATATCTCTGCCTGTCTTTCTGTGTCTCTCATGAATAAATGAAATCTTTATAAATGAGTAAATAAATAAATATAAAAGAAATGGTGGGTCAAATTGAGCTCATGCTCAAAAACATTAAATTCAGAGCAAAGTCATATGCAATGTAAACTTCTCTGTAGAAATAAACTCTGTCTAGCCCACTGAGTCTCCAAATTCATTCCATTATCCAATTCCATTGGTTTCTTTCTCTTTTTTAAGATTGTATGTATTTATTCATGAGAGACACAGAAAGAGCAGCAGAGGGAGAAGCAGGCTCCTCGCAGGGAACCAGACTTGAGACTCAATCCCCAGGGCCCCGAGATTATGCCCTGAGTCAAAGGCAGATGCTTGAACCGCTGAGCCACTCAGGTGCCTGTATCCAATTCCATTGGGAGGCTTATTAGAATGCAGATTCCTGGGGCTCACTTAAAAAGATCGATTCAGTAGGTCTGGAGTGGGGCCTAGGAATCTGCATTTTTAACAACCCAGTGACTGATGCAAGCGATGTCAGTATCAGAATTTGAAAAACTCCACTTCATTCCTTCCTGTCTGTATGGTTCCCTTGTTGTCAGATGAGGTTAATAGGTTGTAGAACTAGAGCAAAACATCAGACTGTTGTGAAGGGGGAGTCCTATGAGGCTAAAGAAGCACCCATTAAACACTTGGGTTACTGTTCTATAAACAGAACATTTGATACATTGGACAGCCCCAAGTAAAAACCAACAGATTCTCATTCTTGTTCTCCTCCTGTTTATCCTTTTAACTGTTCATTAGTACTTCCTCCTTTACATAAGTACAGTTCCCAAAAGGTAGGTGAAATGTGGGAGGCCCTGAGGCCTTGAAGACTTGTTCATCTCATCAGCAGTCCATTTACACATGTTACTCTGGGAAAGCTACTTAATCTTTAGCTACTTAATCTGTTGGCTACTTAATCTAATTTCTAGGGCTTCCTGGTAGTGGACTCTGACCTCTCTGGGTTTGCCCAAATTGTCTCTTCTAAACTTGTAATCTTGTCTCCTTTGCTGTGTCTACTCCTTGCAGATCCTAAAATCTATCTGAAAGCACTTGGAAAAAATATTAAAAATATGTTTATATAAGACAGTATCGTCAATGTATTTTTATGTGCCTCAAGATAATTGACCTGGAATTTTACAATTGCATGCTTGAACACCCAGTACAATTACATTATGTAACACATTTTTCTGAAACAATTTTGATTTTGAATATTCCATCCATGACCACTATGAATATATATTTATACTTGTTGGAACCTGATTGCAGATTCAGAAACTAAAGTCATTAGGCATCAACTGTCTTACTGCTAAGTAGAATCATATTAAAAATCCATCTGGCCCATTTGCATTTCTGTAGCAAAGGCACAAAATACCTGAAAAATGTTTGGATTTCATAATTCTACTCCCATTGTTCTGGACTTCTGGAGTCCCTTAATTTGAAACAAATATTTATTTTGTGATATAAGAATTAATACTTAATATACTTAATACCTTGTAGTTTGGATTTCTTGTACTGATTTTTTTTTCTCTCTTTCAACTACATGTTTCATTCGGTTCCTTAAAAATTTGCTCCAGTAATGGTACCAATAACAAAATAGCTTCTGCAGTACTAGGAACCAGGCCTTTTCCTCTGAGAAACAAATATTTATCTGAAACTAGGCAGAAAGTTAACTTGGTTAAAGAGCACTAAGTGAACTTCAGAGTCAATCCTTCAGAATCAAAATTTCATTCCTTATAAGACTCTTGCCTGAGAAGAACTGTGAGGGTCTGAGGTTTTTTCCCCCTACTGCAGGCTAAAAGCCTGCCACAGTGAATGAATGAGAGCAGAAAACATGACATTCTTGGTTCAGAGATGAAGGAGAGATTATTCACAGCATGAGCAGTAGCTAGAATATCAACAATTTCTTTGTGCCTGTTCCCTGACTCCCAGTTCCCACAAGTTGATGTAGAGGTCCGGATGACACCTGTACACATTCTGAGTTGCATTACTAGAAGGAATCTTGAGTTTAGGGAATCCAGATATTTTCTAATGGGCTGTAAGTACGCCTGGCCTTTGATGCAAAGAGAGACTGTCTTTACCCTCCAAGTCTATTCACTGTGCTGACATCTTTGAGAAGCTCATCTGGAACAAAGGAAGTAAGTGTCTCTGTTTATAAGACAAGCAGAAACTTGAAAGACCTATGGAGAATTTTCCTTCAACAATACCATAGAAAATACTTTGCTCTTGAACACATTCATTCAAGCCTTTTAGGGATGGGTTTCCACAGATGCCACTTCATTTTAGACAAGCTTGTTGGCTAACACAGCTATGTAGCAAATCATTCTTTCTACCAAAATGGATACCATTTATAAATGTCATTGATGATATAAAATTCATGGAAATCTTTGTTTTTATTTATTTTCTTTCTAATATAATGCATCAATACCCAAGGTACAGGTGAAGTGCTGACTGTTCCATATTTGCCCCCAACAAATAATTAAGTATCAGAGATTATATGGCTATGATATGATTAGGTATTCTTGAAGATGATATTCAAAACTGAATTCTCTAGGAACATTGAAATATACTCTGAAGCAACATTTTTTGACATGTATTTGTTTCTGAATATCATGTAATGTTGCTTTGTCTAGGTGGTCAAGAAAAAGCTTTTTGTTTATTTTTTTTTCTGAATTATCACACAATTGTTCAAGTCTATTTTCCCTTGCTTGTGTTGTAGAGCTTCTAAGATACAGATATATACTGTTCATTTAGTATGCCTGGAGACATAGAAAAGGAAGAATAGCAAATAAGTTGTCACCATTAACTTTGGGCTTCCTGTTGGATTGACTTACTCAAAGTAAACTTGACTGACATACTTACACTGGGAGTGATTATTTACTGTCTCCTGAATCAAGAAAAAGGATTTACAGGCAACAGTCAGCTTTTGTTTCTGGAAGCGTTGGTTTTCTCTTAATAAAGATGCATTTCCATGGTTGCTTCATTTATGCAGTATCTTCCTTGAATTCCCTCTAAGAACCAATGCCATTGTTATCAAGGTAGAGTTGGTATTCAGTATTTCCATTTGCTTATACAAGCGCATTGCTACTTCCTACCTTAAAATGTAAATACACTATAGAGGTCCAAAGCAAGTCTGAAACAGATTTTAAAAAATAGCTGGTAATGTGTATCTTGTCCTTGGGTTGGTTCAGAGATGGCTCCAAACATCTGTTTTCCATGCTCTTTCTTCCTAGTTTACTCTGCTGAGTGAGTGGTGTCTTGTCAATTCAAGAGTGACCAAAACTGAAGCTACTCATTTTCTTGGGGTTTCCTACTAATTGCTATCTGTAAAACAATGATCAAAGCCAAGGGTTAGGGTATTTGTAGGTGGAACAAAACTTCATGAATAGCTAATAACTGAAAGCCCATAATTTTGACTTTTTAGCTTCTAAAAAGTGAATGACAGTGAATGACAAACTGTTGATGATATTATTCTAGTTTTCTTTACCATTAAATTATTATTTGCTGGTTGAAATCAGAACACTAGGGGGCACTAATTTGCTCAAGAAATCATTTTCATTGGGACACTACCTCAATCTCGCTCAATTACATTTTAGATCTAGAGAAGACCTAGCGGTTAATTTAGGCCCGTTTTATAAATATTTATTTCAAAACCAGAAGGAAATGACTTGCCCAAGGCTAACACAGGCAAGTGATGTTTAGAGGATACTGCTTTGAACAATAGAGAGCAGATCCTTTAGGGATGTCGTCAACCCCAAAGGTTTCTCCTGTCCCCTTGTTATCCATTCTCCCCACATCCCTAGGCAACCATGGATCTGATCTCTGTCACTATAGGTTAGTTTGCCTTTTCTAGAACTGTAGACTCATACATTAAGTATTATGTTTGTTGTCTGGCTTTTTTCACTTAGCATAATTATTTGAGATTGCATGTACTAATAATTTATTAATATTTATTGCCAAGTAGTATTCCATTGTATGGAATTTTATACACCTGTTGGTGAATATTTAGATTATTCACCTGTTGGTGAATATTTAGATTATTTCCAGTTTGCGGCATCTGCAAATAAAATGTTTATGTGCATTAATGTACAAATCTTTGTATGGATTTATGCCTTCATTTTTCTTGGGGAAATACCTAGGAGTGGAATGGCTGGGTCATATGATAGGTGTATTCAGAATAAATAAAGAACACTCAAGGCTCAATAATAAGAAAACAGGCAACTCAAAATAAAAACAGGCAAAAGATTTGAACACACATTTCACTAAAGAAAATATACAGATGGCAAATAAGCACATGAAAAGAGGCTCAACATTATTAGTCATTAGAGAAATCCAAATGAAAACCAGAGTGAAATACCACTGTACACCTATTAGATGGCTAAGATGGCAAAGACTGACCATACCAAGTGCTGATGATGAGAATGTGGAAGAATAGAGTCTCTTATACTCTGCTTGTGGGCATATAAATGGTTCAGAAAATTATTAGGTAGTTTCTTAAAAGATGAAATATAAGCCTACTATTTAATTTTCCTATGGCTGCTAAAACAAATTATTCTAAACTTGGTGGGTTCAAACAACGTAAATTTATCCTCTCTTACTTCTGGAGGCTAGAAGTCCAAAATCAAGGTGTCAGCAGGGCATTGTTCCTTTCAGGTGTTCTCACAAAGATTCTATTCTTGGCTTCTTCCAGTTTTTGGTAATTGCCAGCATTCCTTGCCTAGAGGCTGCATCATTCCAATTTCTGTCTCTCTTCATATCACCTTCTCTTCTGAGTGTCTTTGTCTAAATGCCCTCTGCTGTTTCTTACAGAGAAACATGTGACTATATTTAGGACCCACCTGCATAATCCAGGATAAGCTCCTCCTCTCAAGATTCTTCACTTAAGCATAGCTTTTGCCATTTAAAGTAATAGTCACTCATTTGTCATATAAGATAATAATCAAAGGTTCTGTGAATTAGGACATGGACATATCTTTTGGGGGGCCACCTCCACCTACCATAAGCAACTTTTTAAAATTTAAATTCAGTTAATTAACATGTAATATATTATTGGTTTCAGAGGTAGAGGTTAGTGATTCATCAGTCTTAGATAATATCCAGTGCTCATGCCCTCCTTATAATGTCCATCACCCTGTCACCTCAGCCCCCCAGCCCCTTCCTCTCCAGTGACCCTCAGTTTGTTTCCTATGATTAAGAGTCTCTTATGGTTTATCTCCCTCTCTGATTTAATCTAATTTTTTCCTCTCTTCCCTATGATCCTTTGTTTCTTAAATTCCACATATGAGTGAAATCATATGATAATTGTCTTTCTCTGATTGATTTATTTCACTTAGCATAATACCCTTTAGTTCCATCCATGTCATTGAAAATGGCAAGATTTCAATTTTTGATGGCTGAGTAGTATTCCATTGTGTGTGTGTGTGGTATTCCATTTTGTGTGTGTGTGTGTGTGTGTGTGTGTGTGGTATATATAACATATATATACCACATCTTTTTTTTATCCATTTATCTATTGATGGGCATCTGGGCTCTTTACATAGTTTGACTATTGTGGACTTTGCTGCTATAAACATTGGGGTGCAGGTGCCCCTTTGGATCATTACATTTGTATCTTGGGGTAAATACCCAGTAGTACAATTGCTGTGTCATAGAGTAGATCTATTTTCAACTTTTTAAGGAACCTCCATACTGTTTTTCAGAATACTGCATCAGCTTGCATTCCCACCAACAGTGCAAGAGGGCTCCCCTTTCTCCACATCCTCACCAATACCTGTTGTTCCCTGACTTGTTAATTTTAGCCATTCTGACTGGTGTGAGGTGGTATATCATTGTGATTTTGATTTGTATTTCCTAAATGCCAAGTGATGTTGAGCATTTTTTCATGTGTCTGTTGGCCATGTGTGTGTAAGTCTTCTTTGGAGAAATGTCTGTTCATGTCTTCTGCCCATTTCTTGATTGGATTATTTGTTCTTTGGATGTTGAGTCTGATAAGTCCTTTATATATTTTGGATACTAGCCCTTTATCTGAAATGTCATTTGCAGATATCTTCTACCATTCTGTTGGTTTTCTTTTGGTTTTATGGACTGTTTCCTTTATTATCCAAAAGTCTTTTTATCTTGATGAAGTCCCAATAGTTCATTTTTGCCTTTGTTTTCCTTGCCTTTGAAGATGTGGCTAGTAAGAAGTTACATAAGCAAATTTTTAACCTTATAACACAAGCATGTTCCCATTTTATTAAAATTCTTTTGTAAATATCATTTCAAATGATCACAAAATGTTTGCCACATGAATGGGTCCATCACAATTAACTGTTGAACAAATTTCAACTACTGGAAATTAAAGATGACATTCAGAAGAAATTTCTTATTTAAAATAAGACTTCAGTAAACACCATAGTGTATAAGGCTGTTTTTATCTTATATTTTGAGATTCCCCCCTATAAGTGATTCAGTGAGCTGAAAGCTATAAATATGAACTTCTTTGCATATTTTCCAGAAGCTTAGTACCAACTTACATTCTACCTGTAAGAAAACTTCTTTAATTGTTCTTTCCTATTTAAAGTAAAACTTTTTGGGGCAAATTCAAAAGTAGAAAATTGTATTTTAATTTGCATTTCTAATGAAATGAGATGATATCCTATGTGTTTTAATCAAAATATATTTCTTCCTTAAATCTTCTGTGTCTTCTGCCTAATTGGGTAGTGCTTTTCTAAAAAATGACTTTATATGAATTCCATATAGTTAAAAATACTGACACTTCAAATTTGTGTTGTGAAGTTTTTCTGAGTCCTGATTTGTTTTTGTATTTTGCTAAGTTTTGTTAATTGGAGATTTTGACATACAGAAGTGTAAAATTCTTTGACATAGGGACATTGTATTGAGATTTCTCTTCATATTTCTCCTACTGCCACAGTAGGAGAATTTAAGAACATTTCCCCACATTTAGAGAGCAGATATCTAATATAACTGTATCTAATTTTCTCATAGTTTTTCTTTTTTGGTAACTCTTTAATCCATCCATATTTTTATTTTGATATGTGGAGAGAGGTTGAGATCATAACTATGTTTCTTCAAACTCCTAAAGTATTAAATGATTATCTCAGAATCACTTTTATTGAATAATCCCATTTCTTTAGTGTTGATTCATGATGGTTCCCTTATCATTTTGTAAGGTTCTCATATAAACGGGTCGTGGGACATTGACTCTATTCCATTAATCAATTTTTGGCCAATATGAGATTTATATTGAAATTTTAAGATGTATTTTAATATACAGGTAAATCAGGGCATCAAGTTATCAATTGTCTCTAATCAGAACTTTTACTTAAATACAAAGGTGTCTCTCAGTGTGTTATAAGAGCAACCTGGCTAGCATGTAGATTAAACAGCCAATTATGTCAGCTTTTATTACTATTAGCACATCTTTTGTTGACTCAATTTGATGGAGTACTCTATGTATAATGTTCACATTTTCCCCTCTCCTGCTTTTATTCTATCCTGAAACTCATTGCCAGATGATACGTTGTGTTTAGAAATGTCCTTGAAACTATTAAACTATTTGATACTCTTTTAGCATGCTGAGTTACTTTTTATTATTTTTATTTTAGCCGCAGTAATGACCAGCTCCTACTCAACTGACCAGATCCCTGATCCCTGCAATCTGATTTAGTTATTTAGATCAGGGCTTTACAACTTTAACACTGTTCACATTTGGGGTTAAATAATGTTATGTTATATTCTATTTACTGTAGGATGTTTAGTACAGTTTGCCCATAAGTTACCAGTAACCCCATTCCCTCTCTACCTCAGTTGTGACAATCAAAAATGCCTCCAGATATTGCCAAATGTCCCATTGGGGACACAGTCACCTCCATTGAAAACTATTGATTTAGATCAAAGTAGTCAGACAGCATGCAGCATAATAAATTTATTTATTTAGTTAATTAATTCATTATTATTATTATTTATAATCTTAGTAATACAATTAGGTTGAACCTAAGGCAATCCAATTAATTGCATAATGATTCACTGTCATTGGGCTTGAAAAAAATCAACCTCTGCTTGGCCATGTGACTTAAACATGATCATAGGATGAGGAGTGACATTATTGTTGCTCAAATTAAAACATCTCAGAGATCTCTTTTGGTTCACCTCTTTCTACTTAGCTTATGTTGATAGTAAATTTGAAAAGCTATCAATTTGATAACCATATTGGTATATGTAAATGAAACTATGCCCTGAGTTTAAATCTTGTATTTTTTGATACTTAGAAAATGGCTCAAACTCTAAACCCATAATTCTTTGAATCATCTTGCCTTTGATTTTAGCATATAACCATGGCTGTCTGAGCTAGTTAGTTCAGAGGGGTTTTACAAGATGGTAATGAGGCCAATGTTGCAGTTTCAATTAGCTTCACAGAAGAAAAACCCAGCTTCACAGCAGCAGACTGAACTGCTAACCCCTGCCACCACTCTCAGCCAATGGCCAAAAGGAATATGAGAACAGAGAATGTTGCCGACTCAGCACTCCCAGGACCATTTAGCCTGGACAAGCAAAGGTCACATCTCATTGATGATGATGGCCCATCCGTGTTTTATTCCTACACCAATTCACTGCGGAAACACAAAATGAAGAGTACTCTGTAAATTGGAGCTGCCTTTATAGCCAATGTAGATCATTGAGGCAAAGATTTGTTTACTCTAGTGGGGTTTTTTTTTTTTGAATAATGAATAGGACAGCTGCAGTTTGAAAGATATTTAAGCAACTTTTATTTTTGTTTTCAAATTTGCAATTTTGATCATATATTGAGAGTTAAGTACATTTTTTCCACTTACAAAATTATTTTCTAATCATTCACTTAGAGGGATGGGTTATTATAATCATAAATATATCTGCTAATATGTTGATATAATAGCTAAATCAGGCAATTTTTCCTTGGAATGAGAAGACTTTTATAAGCATTAAAATAGAAATTGAATTTTGCTAGCATTTCATACTATGGGCAGAGGCATATTAACAAGGAGTTAATAATCCCTGGCAGTAGTTTCCCTAATACTAATTTATGTGTTGTATAAAATGTAACATCCATGGAAATGTGACCCTCAATTTTTGCCCTTTCTTGCAAAGATTGGACTTAATTCTGCTTTTAGGATATTTGCTTTGTTCTTGTTAAACTGCCTAGATAATAATGGATGCAGGAAAATGTTGACCAGTTGGTTTATGTACTCAGTTCTAGCATGAAAGATACATTTCTTTCCACTTTCCTCTGGTCTTTGTATTTGGGTTATACTCATCCAGTCTCAGGCCACACTCTCCCAGTAGGAAGCTACTGGAGTTTAATATCATTTATATAATGGTTTTCCTTTCTCACTGGTGCCTAAATTTTTCTTTTGACTTATCAAGAGATCCATAGGAATTTTCAACAATCTCGGTATTATATTCTGATGATGAATGGATATCCAATTTCAAGTTCTTCCATTCACAATACATTCATCAAAACACAATCAACTTTAGTAGCCTATAGAGAAAATAGCTTTTAGAACCTGATATTTACTTCACCTCATCAAAGGTCTGCTAAACATATTGAGTCCTAAATGAATAGCAGTGGACAAGCCAAACAAATTGAGCCTGAATGCAAGAATGTCTACAGATGTTTCCATGAATTGCTTTTTAATCAATGAAATCAGGAACATGTGTGTTTTTCTAAAATTGATTCCTACAGTTGCAGCTGCATGAGTACCACATTTTCCCAACTGCCTCTCTGTTGCTGTCAGTGCCATATTCAGATTCTATTTCAATATGGATGATGTTCTCTTTCTAAAAATTCCAATATTTATCTACCATTTCTATGTGTTAGGTACTGTGCAAAGTGCTTTCATGGATTAATTAATTTATTTTTTTACAATGGCCTTATGACATACACGAGATATTTTTATTATTCTCATCATACAGCTAAGGGAATTAAGTGGAAAAGGTTAGTCAGAGGCCCAGGATCATACAGCAAATAGTTAAGTAACACATGACAGAGCCAGATTCTGTGTTTAGTCTGTATGAATCCAGAGCTTATACTCCTAACTGCTATGCTGTACTGCCTTCTGAAAGTCAATATCATAAAGATTTGTATTCTTTTTTATTTCTAATAATATGATTTTATTTCTATCATCACATTTGACTTAAAACAAATAACTAAAAATGATACCTAAATATCTTTCATATCACCCAGCCTGAATTCTTACAGAATGTATCCTGTCTGTGCTAATTTGACTTAGTTGGGGCTTCATCCTTCTGGTATTCATGGGTCTTAAATTTGTAGCTATAAAGTTGTTCATGTTTTGAGTAATTGTATTTCACTCCCTATGACATTTTGGGCACTTAAAACATGTTCGATGATATTTTAAAGAATGCAATTTACACCACTTCCTTTAGAAGACTATAAATAAAATAATGATAGAAAGTGTCAAGCCATAATTACATCGAGAGTTTTAGTAACCTCATAAACCACAAGAATGAAATACCAAAGAAATTTTTTTTTCTACCACTAGCATCAAAGTCTCATTTGATGATTCTATTTTTGCAGCATTGATGGAAGTAATCCAGTTAGGCTGACATTTTTATAGAGGATAGTTTGATGTTCAAATAAGCTGTGTTATTTCATCATCTTTATTTTCTTTATGGAAAAGGTTTTTTCTTCTATAATGATTTGAACTGTGCTATAAAGTAAATGAAAATGTGTCTTGTAGGTTGGATTATGGTTCCCAAAGACACATTTCAGTTGATATAAAGGTCTTTGCCATAACCACAGTTGATGTTTACAGATACACACCCCTTCTAATTTTTAATGCTGGTGTTGAATTTCTTAATGAATCTAATCACAGAAAATGTGTCAAAAGGAAAGGGATGCTCGGTCTCAAACATATGCTTGGGTTTTTGTTATCAAGAAACAAATGTCCAAATGTGATTGCACACAAGCTAACACACATGCTCATGCACGTGCTCACACACTCACTAAAGTTTGGATCCAAGTTTTGAACCTGGTGACACAGTGGCACTTAGAGCCAAATACTAAGCATATGTCAAAATTTGGTGTGATCATAACAGCAGAATAGTACTATATTGCTTCATTCAGCATGATGCAGGAAGAGAAGCCAAATGACAAAAAAAAATTAAGAATCATAAAACAAATGTTATTTCCTTCTCAGAAGCATTATGTTTCAATAATTGAGAAAAAATAAGACCAATTTGTTTGTCTGGCTTTCTTATCATTGGTAAATTAATAGATACATTTCTGCTCTAGAAAAGAAAATAGGCCAATGAACCTTTAATGGTTGAGATAGGTTACATAAAATTGCTGATATTTGATGTTCTGTCCTATAGATCAAAATATATCTATCACTGAGCAAAAAAAAAAGTAGTATCAACAAATTTATATAGTGCAGTTTGAAAGAATACTACTCATTTTATTCATTTTTATCCTCTTAGGATTTCATTCTATCTGTATTTTTTTAAAGATGGCATATCTTAAAAAAAAAAAAAGATGGCATATCGTTAATTGTGTAAAAAACTCATAGCTTTAGAGAAGGGCCTTACTGATACAAATAACTTGCATATGGATCAAGTATTTTTGGTATATCATTATTCATGAATTCATTTGTGAGAGCCAAGGATGGAATAGTTGTTCATCAGTAGCAAATTTCACCAAGAATGAGAATTAGAATTCTTTTAGGATCCCTTGATACCTTTGGCTAATGGGCAAAAGATAACCTTAGGGAAAAGTGAATGGGGGACCAAATGATAACTACTTTAAGAAATCCCCCTATATCATGTTTAAAAGTCATAGCTAGATGTAATAGTGATAGATTTGTGGAATGGAAATGCCCGGAACTATCCAGCCAAACAGTTCTCAACTGTTCAATAAGATGATCCAAATCCACATGGATAGGCTGTAATGAGCAGTGAGGTATGTTATATGCTTTGCATTTCTAAGGCTCAAAATACTAAAGTTAGCAAATTATTTTATTCTTTTATGAATTAGAATGTATTGGGCAGCCCGGGTGGCTTAGAGGTTTAGCGCCGCCTTCGGCCCAGGGCGTGATCCTGGAGATCTGGGATCAAGTCCCACGTCGGGCTCCCTGCATGGAACCTGCTTCTCTCTCTCTCTCTCTCTCTCTCTCTCTTTCTCTGTCTCTCATGAATAAATAAAATCTTTAAAAAAAGTATAAATTAGAATGTATTTGAAATTATCCATCTAAAAATGCCACACTAACTTAATAGCATTTCAAATCTGAAATAAAGAAATACAGTTTCAGCTAGTGAATCTAGTATTTCATACATGTCCCATGGAGATACCCATGGGAATGAATCTTGCATGCAAACATAAAGGTTATGGTTCCTAGCAGAAAAAAAGTTCTTGATCTACAGATCTAGGAACTTCCTGCTAACTTTTCTACAATTGGCAGAGATTGCTTAACTCATAGCCAAAAGTTGATGGTGTACATGGAATCACCAAAGGGTCATAATCTTGAAGGACATCTCTCCAGGGCATGATGAAGCATGAGGAAATGCCTATACCACCATTATGGAACACATTTTTTTGTGACTGGATGTTTAGAACTCTTGGATTCTCTCTCTCCTCCCTGCCAACAGCACCCAGTTCCCACTGCCAGTTTGTTTCTCTGAGCTCAGTTTATCTAAAGTGGCCATACTTCAAGGGTTGACCTTTTCTTTCTTCAGATGCGTTAATATCATGGATTAAACTCTGTAGTTGGTCTCAATCCATGGCTATTCTCATAGACCTAGAAGAAGTGTTGATTCAATGCTTACAGGATAACTTTATTCCTTTATCTACAAGCAATTTGGAGGGGTGAAAGGCACTTTACAATTGCCCCCATTTAACAAGAAATTAAGATCTAAATCTGACTCTATTGTTGCTGTTTTTAACTGCCTGATTATAATTCCTTAGATTCTTTAGTTCAGGGAATTTATACCATATCTCATTCTCATGATCTTCATTCTATGTACTCTTCTTTTGACTTATAATTCATAAAAATTTTTATAATCTTAACAGCTATTATATGAGTAGAAAAAATTCCTTTTATAGTACAGGGCAATCCCAGCAAAGATGACACCAAAACCTTGTCAATCAACCTTATAGGTTGAAAAATCCCAAGTAATATATGAACAAATTCAATCTAGCAAAACATAAAAACAATAACAAACCATAATCACAACAGTTAGTTCTTAAAGACATAAGAAATTTTACTAATAGTCTGTTTTTATAGTTCATCTTATTAATAGGTTAAACAAGGAAAATTTAATCATGTCTGTGTTCAGAAAGTACTTGATTTAATATGCATTGCTAATGAAAATTCTTAATGAAACATAGACATCTATTTACTTAAAATGATAAAGATTATTTATTTGAAACAAACATTAGATTTTTCACTCATAAGATTCTATATGTATTTGTGTTAAAACAAGAAACAAGAAGAAGATAACAAATTTACTGACATGAAAAAAAAATAGTGATGAGAAAGGGGAAGTAAAAAAAAATCACCATTTGTCTATATTGAAAATTTAAGAGAACCAACTGGAAAAAAAGCTATTAAAATAGTCAAGGGTTTAGTATTATAAAATTTTTCACTACACCCCTTACAAAAATAAATCCACAAAAATAGAGTACTTACTAGCCATAATCAATTAAAAAATAAACAGAAAAAACCCACATATCACAATAGCAACCCTAAAATAAAAATAACTAGGAATAAGTATAAAAATAAATGGATAAGCCTACCAAAAAAAAATGACTATCCTGAAAAAAATACAAAATAACTTGGAAGAAGGTGAGATTTAACAGGATAATATTCTATACTTCTCAACAAAAAGAATCAATACTTTAGACATTAAATTCTCCCCAATGTAATCCAACTACTGAATGCATCTGAAATCAGAATCACCAAGGGGTTCTTTCAATAATGTGACAAAATAATGTACAAATCCATGTGAAATAAATTGAAAAGCAAAACTAGCCAATAACTTATTTAAAAATCAATGGTCCCAAAA
This sequence comes from Canis lupus dingo, assembly GCF_003254725.2. Taxonomy (NCBI): domain Eukaryota; kingdom Metazoa; phylum Chordata; class Mammalia; order Carnivora; family Canidae; genus Canis; species Canis lupus. The sequence goes on from NC_064265.1 coordinate 19,464,478, forward strand.
GATTAAGAACGATTATATTAAAAGAAAAGATTTGATCAAGTTTCAACATAAAATGTAGTACTCTATGCAATGAAGAAAAATCACAACCAAAATTAAAACACTGTAAACATGATGGGAAAATACCTACAAGACAAGATTTAAAAAATATATATATATAAAGCAGTCTTACAAATATGAAGGAAAGAGAGTATTCCTATAGAATCCACAAGACCATAGGCCAGCAAAACTTTTCTGTAAAGGACAAATGATAAATACTTTCGGCTTTGCAAGCACCGCAATTCTGTTGGTTACTCAACTTAGCCCTTGTAGCACAAAAGCAGCCATAGACAATGCACAAAGAAATAGGTATGACTGTATTCCAATGAAAGTTTACTTAGAAAAATAGGAAATGGGACAAGTTGGCCCACAGACCACAGGGTGTCAATTCCTGCAATAGACTTTCTAGGACTTGTTCACAGCTATATGCCAGGTATACCTAGAAGTAAGATGGCATATATAAAATGCTCAACAAATATATGTTGAAAGAACAAGTAAATAAATGAATAGAAATAGGACAACCCACAAAAAATTAAAATCAACAGTAAAATATGTAAAATTGTTCAAACTCACAGAATGAAAGAGAGACAAATTAAAATCATGGCATAACACTTTTTTTCACAAGGTTTGTTTCTTTAATGATAATTCTTAGATTTGGTAAGGGTAAAGGCTCAAGCATGTCCTCGTATGCTGCTGGTAGGCATTTTTACCCTTTTTCTTTAGTTATATACATAGGGAATAGTGTAGAAAATAATATCAGAGGAACTGTGTATCCTCTCCCTCCATTGGCAGTGTTCAGATTCTTTAGGTCCATTCTTAAAAATTATTGAGAACCTCAAAGAGCTTTTGTCTGTTAATGTTTATATTTACCAGATTAGAAATTAAAGCAGAAACATTTAAACTGTTTGTAATTCATTTAAAATAGCAATATAAACTCTTTACATTTTAACATAAATATTTTCATGACAACTACATTTTCCAAAGAAAAAGAAATTATTGAAAAGAGTGACACTGTTTTATATTTTTGCAAGTCTCATTAATGTCTTGCCTGAAAGAAGATCACTGGATTCTCATAACTGCTTCTGAATTTATTCTGTTGTGCCATGCTTTTTTGGTGAAGTATATGCAGAAAGTCTTCAAACAGTTTTGTAATTGGAAAAGAGAAAAGTATCTTCATAGCCTTTCCTGAAAAACAAAAATTCTGCTTTGAGAGTACACCAAAATGCAACAAGTGGTAATTCCTTTTATAAAAAAGATTTTATTTATTTGAAAAAGAGAGCGAGAGAGCACAAGCAGGGGAAATGCCAGAGGGAGAGGGAGAAGCAGCTTCCCTACTGAGCTGGGAGTCTGACTCAGGGCTCCATCCCAGGACCCTGATCCCAGGACCCTGGGATCATGACTTGAGCAGAAGGCAGACAGTTAACCAACTGAGCCACCCAGGTACCTCATCAAGTGGGAGTTCCTAACAGGTAGTTGCAATGTGGAACCTAAAACCATTATCACTGAACCTCTCATATTTCATTACACTAAAATCTAATCATTTATCCTGCACTTTGAGTAGATATTTTACTCATGCATGGTCTTGTAGCATCATGCACTGACCATGTAGAAAATATTGGTTCAATGAGTAATGCAGATTTCCAGATATGGATACATATTGTCATATAATATTCAAGATTCTGTTTACCAGGTCTCCACTGATCTCAAAAAAGCCTTTAGGTATAGGAAACAGTCAAGCCCTCAGTGGTGGATGTAAGTTTTCCAAAATTCTGATTTTCATTTGAAAGCTTGAAATTTTATCATTGACAAAAATTGCTGTCAGTTGTCTTCTTTCACTTTTTGAGAAAAAGATGGCCAAACACCCAAGTCTGAATAACCATAATTTGTCTCTTATTAATTCTTTTAAGAAAAAAATGATGTTCTGTGAAGAAAGCAGGTAGTTCAGTTCACAATTGAATCATCATACTTATATATGCAACAGAAGTGCTATATTCATTACTATTTTGTCATTCAGAATATTTTTTTAAAGGTAGTCTAATGTTGAGATTTAATTAAAATCATTTTTATTGCTTCGTTAAGGACACTCAAATGAAACTGGCTATAGCGTGAATGGCAGGAAAAGCACAGTGACTATTCATGCAGTTGGTGCCGCTATCTCGATCCATGCTAAGTTGTCACAGGTATACCCACCACTGATTTTGCACCATCAGTGCAAATGTCAACATGGTGGAAAAGACATAAAATTTTAAAATTTTGCATAAATAATTCCACCCTTTATGTATGCTTTGACCAAGATTTTTTTCATGTAATATTATGCCCTTATGTTTTTGAGACAGATATAGGCTGATAGATTAGATCTAGTTCATATATCTTTTGTTTTGTTTATTTATTTATTTATTTGAGAGAGAGAAAGAGCATAGAGGGCCAGAAGGGGAGAGAGAATCTCAAGAAGACTCCATACTGAGCATAGAGCCTGCACAGGGCTCGATCTCATGACCTTGAGATCATGACCTGAGCCTAAACAAAGAGTCAGACACTTAACTGACTGAGCCACCAAGGTCCCCCTCTAGTTCATATATTTTAACTGCTGTGTATATTTATTTCTTTGTTCCTGTACTGATGGATATTTAAGTTATATCCAACTTTTTACTACTGTATTTCCTCAAGCAAGAGTAACTCTAGGGATGCCTGGGTGGCTCAGTGGTTAAGCTTCCGACTCTTGGTTTTGGTTCAGGTAATGATCTCAGGGTCATGAGATCCAGCCCTGCATTGTTTGTGCTCCTCAGCAGGGAAGTCAGCTTTCCCTCTCTAGCCCTCTGCCCGCCCTCTTGCTTTGTGCATGCATTTGCATGCTTGTTCTCTCAAATAAGTAAATAAATCTTTTTTTTTTAAAGAGTCCCTCTAGGTTGTATATCATAATATGGACTTCCTAGGTCTAAGAGTATGTATATACTCAGTTTTTCCTTATGTTGATTATGAAATTGCCCTTAACAAGGCTTTACGTTTACAGCCCAATGTGGTTTTTAACTGGTACTCTCTTTCTAGGGGGAGTTTGGCAAATGTGTGTCAAGCAGTCTAAGGAAGACAATTTTTGAACCAGAAATTTCAATTCTAAAAATTGAGTATGAAGGTCATTTGGCCAGGAATGAGTACAACTTTTTACGAAGTTGCTTACGATTATTTATAAAGTAGAAAATCTAGACAAAACCTTCTAAATGTTTAATATTAGGTGACAAATTAAAAATATATTGTGGGTATCTATTCATGGATATTCTGTAACCATTTTATATCCTAATTTTATTTAATTGATACATTTTTATCTAACTGTATTTGTCAAAATAGACCATGGAAGTGCAGGTAATTTTTTTTCCTCTTTGTGTGTGTGTGTGTGTGTGTGTTCAAAATTTTCTTGTTATTGAGAACATGCTCTTATAAAGAAAAGAAAGAAGGGAGAGAACACGGACAGATGGCTTAGAGCTTATATTTTAAAACCTCATCCCAAACTAAGTGTCAGGTGAGGCCAAAAAAGTAAAACAAAGTACACAAATTTGACACAGCATAGGGAATGATTTTTAAAAGCCTCCTGAAACCCCCAGAGATTTTGATTTGGTGGGACTGGGGATCAATGAGTCTCTGAAATGCATAAACCTCACACCTTAAGAAACACTAATTCAGAAACTAGAGCTAATTCCACCTGACTTGTCTGCATTAATGAAAAATAAGGAACCTTGTCATTTATAATATTTGTTAGGCAAAAGAGACAAGCAATGGCTAGGGTAGTTCTGGTGGTACCTTTCCTCCTGGAGGCTGGAAACTGAAGGCAGGAGCCTCTGCAACCACATCCTGAGGCAGGAAGGAGCTCTCTTTCCTGCAAACCTGTCCCAGACTTAGCTTTCTTCTCCTTGGCATTGGCAGTCTGCCCTGAAGCAGACAAGGTCAAGTCTGCAGGTGGTGGCTCCAGGTGTTCCTCCTCACTTCTCTCTCATCCCTCCTTCCCCTGTTTCCCTGGCATTTGGGTCACTTCCTCTGCAAATTTGAGCATCAGAATCTTTAGGTGAGCTTGCTAAGACACGTATTCCTGGCCCCCAACTCAGAGCTTCAGATTCCAGTTTGTATTTATAAAAAGCTTCCAGGTGATGAAACTTCTAGCCCATGAACTACACAGAGGTAAAGATAATGTTTAGACTCACCAGAGAGAGAGACTCAGGGGCTGAGCAATAAAATAGTATTCACTAGAATTCCCATCAGATAGTTATCTAGAAATGCAGATGTGGATGGAGTAATAGTAACAGCATTAGTAGTGGGAGTAGTAATAAGAATAGTAATAGTAATAATAGAGATAGCAACAATAGAAATATTAATAATGAGATCACATAAAGAAAGTCTATTTTTCTTCCTGTGTTTTGATGAAAGTCTTGAACATGGTGTTGCGAGACCAGAGACAAGATTTCGGATGCAAAAGTGTTATGAAATCGCGAATTAAAAAAAATGTCTCTTTAAATTGACTGTGTTACATTTTTAGTGGAAGCAAGGTCTTTAAAAACATGCCAGACCTTATGATCCAGAAAAAGCTGTTTCTTTTCCTCCTGCAGGGTATTATTTATCTTTGGTTAATAGATTCAGCCAAGCCATTTTTATAGCCTCACATGTTATCAAAAAGTGTTTTTATTTCTCAATCTAACTACTCCCTTTCTCAACCTATTGCATTAATTCTGCCTGTAGTGGCCAAGTATAAACTGAAGTCTAGATAAAAGGGATTTTTTCAAAACCCCATTTGTGTTTTTCCTTTTTGTGTTAAATTATAAATACAGTAATTGGCAGTTAATGAGATGTAAGTGCTGTAGCCTCAGACTCTTTGGGTTACTCATGTCTCTGCACCATTTTCACCCGGCCCTCATTTTCCACACACCAGACCTATAATTATGCCAAAATTTATCCAAGCCAGAGAATATTTTGCTTTTCCCTGTTGCTACCTACAGACCGTAAAGTTCTGGAAAGCATTGGACATGCAAAACTAATTTTAAACCCCCCTAGCAAAAATTCTGAGGGGCAACTCAATAAGATATAATTAAAGACGTGTGCATGATAGATTTCAGAGATCACTGAGGCATCTCATCTAGAAAGCATCTGATCTAGCTGTCTGGCTTTCATATCAACCCCATTTTGCAGATGAATTAGCCACAGCTTATAAAAACAAAATATATGTGAAACTGGGATTTGAACTGGAGATCTATCTGGCCCTAATCCCTGTGCCTTTTCAAGGGGGTTCAACGGGTGTCTTTTGCCTCTCTAAACGGTGTTTTTTTTTTTTTTTTTTTTTTTTTGCATCATTCTGTTGCCAGCCTACCTTGAACTCTTTCATCACCTGGTTGAATGTTTTTCATGAGCTTTTAAAGTTTCCTTTATATGATTTGTACAGTATTTTTTAACAATGTCTTTTAACAATGGTGTCCTTGCACCAGATGTTTTGATGTACTAAATTTACACATATACCTGAGTGAGGAAGACACATGACTTTTGTTTTGTACAAACAAAAACAAAAACAAACAAAAACCCCTCCAGGTCTCATGTTTACATTGAAAATGTCAGTCTTTGTTTCCACTCAAGTGCTAATCTTTCTAAAAATGTCCCTCACATTGAAGGACATCCAAAAGGCAGTAACTTATTAGAACCTTGGGTTCAGATTACAAATACATTTGGCTAGCTCAGCGTTAAAGTTCAAATTATCTCAGAATTATTTTAAATATTTGTACAGGAACACTGATTAGTTTACTAGTGTGTTGCCTCATAACTATCCACTAATAACCACCTTGGTCTGTGATCGTTAACTCCAAGGGCTCAAGCGAGTTCTGGACAAAGGTAATTTGCTTCAGTGTCTGAAGCTGTCATATGATGTCTTTTCCCTAGGACGTGGAAGAGTTGACTCAGAAAAGGAATTTGAAATGGATTTTTAGACCGCGTTTTATTATTTGCACAGAAGAATTGAAAAGGAAGTTCTGATGAGGTAATGTCCTCTCCTCTCTGCCCCCTTTTTTGTAGTTAGTATTTCCTAATTATTTACATTTAAACTGGAGATCAGTAGCATGGAGTAGGGGAAAGAATGTCAGTGTGGGAGTCAGGATACCTGGGATTTAGTGCTGGCTCTGTGATTCAACTCATGACCTTAGACAAGTCATTTAGTTTCTCTGGGTGTTGGTTTCTATAAATGAGAAAGTGACACAAGGTCATTCCTTAGCTGTAGAGTCTGTATGTATGTGCATTCTGCAAAAAGAAGCTAAACTAGCTAGAAAACAACAGACCCAGGTATAGGTTAGGCAAATGCTGCCTCCCTATTTCTCAGCTGTTGGCAGGACTGGCTGCATGGACAGCAACCTGTGCTTGGTTTAGTTAGAATTTTGCTGTTACCATCTTGAAATTCTTCATAATTTTTGAATAAAGACCCCGCATTTTCATTTAGCTCAGCACGAAATTATGTAACAGGTCCCTCCTTTTGATGACACATTTCTTACCATCATATCGCTCAGCTGAAATAAGGAGTCATATCCTCAAAATGGTTGTTTTTGCCACTATTGTACTTTTGGGTAGACTGAGGGGAGAAAAATTTGATAAAAAAATAAATGTGTGGAATTTTGTGGTTATTTTCAATGACTTGAGTTTTTGATTATCTACATTTCCCTTGGTCTGTGCCTCCTTGCACTACCTTGTCCTGAGTAGGGACATCATGCTCTTCTGGGTGGCTTCCGTTTCCTTCCCTCCTCACAGGTTAAACTGTGTGTGTAGGCTTCTATGACTCATATGTTGGAATCTTTGTAAAGTCGTGTTCAATTCCAGTTTTTGACACATAAGGATTAATTCCTGGTATTTATTACTAGGTATTTTCAGTCTCTCCACCCCACATGATTCTTGCTATTGCCACATAATCAGTTATAGTATCATATAGAGGATACTTGTGGCTTTGAATTATCATTTTACTGTCAATTGTTATGTTTCTGGAGAAGCTACAATACAATGGCTTGATAGACTAGGGGAATGACTTCTGCTCCACCAGCAGCTGCTCTATTTTAACCAAATATGCTTTCCTTCACCTTTGAAAGTAGAATAGTCACCCTAGATGTTGAGAGGTCAATTCCATATAAAAGACTTGCCAAATGTGCCGAAATGCACTTTCATGAAAGAACCAGCTTCGTTGTGCACATGAACACTGATAAAAATTACTCTGATTTTTGATTGCAAGGAACATATGCTTTCTTGATTTATTTATTACTGCATGCCAAAGGATGAAAGAGCAAAAGAGACAGTGAAAGTGTTTCTATGTATCCATTGGTGGCTGGGTATGGTTTTGCATTATGAGTTTACTTTCAGAAATGTAGAACAAATCTCTAAGCAATGAAATGACCAATTTACATATCACATCCAAGATAATAAATCGCTTCGATAGGCCATTCCTGAGTGTCTGTTTTCAAAGCGTTGAAAATGCCAAACCGAGCCTCAAACAGTTTTTTTTTTCTTTTACAAATCCAGTGTTCATAATCTCCCAAAATGGTATCTTTTCACCCTGGGTTAATAAATTCTACTACTTGATACATGATAGCAGCTTTTAATTAAATTAACAGTATCTAAATGTTTCAAAAATATTTAGCTAGTCTTTTTTCTTCATAAAATGGAATTTAAGTGACTGTCTCTATGTTGAATTCTTTTCTCACTCTCTTTTTTTAAGTTTTTATTTAAATTCCAGTTAGTTAACTTATAGTGTAATATTAGTTTCAGGTGTACAATGTAGTGATTCCACACTTCCATACATTGCCCTGTGCTCATTACTACCTATGTTAAATTCTAATGGCTGTCCTGACTTGACTTCCATATTGGGGATTGTGTCATTTTTATTTTTTTAATCATATAAACTAGTGTTTTGACTCATAGTTATGCTTAAGAATAGGAAGGAAACAATTGACATATTTTTTTAGGGGAGTGTAACTGGTCATTCAACAGCAGTTTATTTCTGGTACTGACAATGAGAAAAACAGCAGTTCCAGCTTCAGTTTATAAGTTCTTTCTACTCACTGGATTGAATGGTTCTAGCAATAAGTTAATAGTTTTGAAACTCTGGGATTTTAGATGAAGAGAATCAAAGTGAAACTCATCAAACAATTAGGTATATGGTTTAGTTCCATGCATTTCAGAACACCTTTTTGAGCACTACTTTACAAAGATTCCAAAATAGGAACCATAGAAGCCTAAATACCTTGGAAATAAAAAGAAAATTAGAAGTTCCACTGAGTAGAGTATAATTTTCCTTGTCAGTGACCTCCAGGGGATGAGGGCACCCATTCAGTGTCTTCTTATAAATGTTAGTCTCTTCTGAAGAGTGACTCTAAAAGTGACAGCATCATACTGATAACTTCTGACAAGTGTCTAGGATGACATGTCATCCAAAAGGATACTAGGCAGAAACACCTATAACGGGAAGTGAGTACTACGGGATTTTACTCCACGTTTGCTCCTTTGGTGCACCTTGGAATCACCTGGGCAAATAAATTAAAAAAAAAAATAAAAAACCTGGAATATTCTGTTCAGAGACACTCTGATGTAGTTGGTTTAGGGTTTGCTTAGGGCATTGGGATTTGAGAAGCCCTCCTAGGTGATTTTAAGGAGCAGCCAGGGCTAAAAACCAAAGTATAAAGTGAAGTTTCTTTTTAAATATTTAATAGCGTTATTGAGACATAATTCACATACCATCCTATTCACCTATGTAATGTGTACTATACAGTGGTTTTTAGTATATTCACATAATCATGCCACCATCACTGCTGTCAATTTCACAACATTTCCACCACCCCAAAAAGAAATCCATTAGCAGACACTCCCCGTTTCTTCCCCATTCCCACCCCAGCCCTCGGCCACCACTAACCTCTTTTCTGTATAGATTTGCCTGTTCCAGACATCTCATGAAAAAGGATCATAGAATCTATGGCCTTTTGAGAAAGACTTCAATCTCTTGGCATGATGTTTTTAGGGTTCATACATACTATAGCATGTATCAGTCACTTCATTTTTATTGCCAAATAATATTCTATTGCATGGGTAATAGTATAGTTTGTTTATCTGTTCATCAGTTGGTAGATATTTGGGTTGTTCTAAACTTTGGCTGTTATGAATGATGCTGCTGCAAACATTTTGTACAAGTTTTTTTGCATGCACATATGTTTTCATTTCTCTTGAATATAGATCTAAAAGTAGAAATACTAGGTTATATGGTAATTTTATATCTAACTTTCAAGGAACTGTGAGACATTTCCAGAGTAGCTATGCTATTTCCTCTTCCTCATCATCAATGTATGAGGGTTCCAGTTTCTCCACATCCTTGTCAACACTTGTTATCTATTATTTTGATGATAGCCATTCTAGTAGGTGTAAAATGATATCTCTGGGGTTTTGATTTGCATTGTCTTATAGCTAAAGAAGTTGAACATCTTTTCGTGTACTTATTGTCCATTTGTATATCGTCTTGAGAGAAATGTCTAATTAGATCCTTGCCTATAATCTAATTGAGTTGTTTTATCGTTATTGAGTTGTAAAAGTTTTTAGATATATTCTACATGCAAGTTCTTTATAAGAAATATGATTTGCAAATATTTTCTTCCATTCTGTGGGTTGTCTTTTCATTTTCTTGAAAGTCTCCACTGAAGCAGAAATGTTTATAATTTTGATTTGTTGCTGGTGCTTTTGACATTCTATCCAATAATGCTTTGCATAACCCAAGGTAATGCAAATTCTCTCCTACATTTTCTTCTAAGTGTTTTACAGTTTTAGCTCTATATTTAGGTCTATAATCTGCTTTCAGTTAATTTTTCTGTACAGTGTGTGGGAAAGGTCCAACTTTATTCTTGTGTATGTGGATATCCTAGACCAAGTTTTTTTTAAAATTTTTTTTATTTATTTATGATAGTCACACAGAGAGAGAGAGAGAGAGCGGCAGAGACATAGGCAGAGGGAGAAGCAGGCTCCATGCACCGGGAGCCCGACATGGGATTCAATCCTGGATCTCCAGGATCGCACCCTGGGCCAAAGGCAGGCGCTAAACCGCTGCGCCACCCAGGGATCCCTAGACCAAGTTTTTAAAATAATCTCTTCACCAACGATTAGTGAACATCTTGCTGAAAGTCAGCTGTGTGATGAACTTCATGGGGTATGGCATATGAGGCATCTATGCCAAAAAATGAGTTGCCAGAGAGTTCCAGCTTCTTTCTGCTCTCCCTTAGGGAGCCCATACACTGGTTGAAATTCTAAACACACACTTGGAACTACCAAAGAACACATTTACACAATCTCTGATCAGTAAGCTGTGGTCTCCCTAGGGGGTGGTGGGAGGTTGAAGGGGGTGCTTAGAAATTACATGAAGAGTGATATCAATCACTGAAGGTTTCTGAAGGAGTTGTCTTCACCTTTGTGCACCAATACACATATGTACACTTAAATTGTAGTGTGTGACCTACAAGTCAGGAAATGTCTGGCTGAATGCCATGGTGCTATTGATGATGTTTTATTGCTTTGTGCTTTTACCTATTTGAATGAAAGAAGGAAACTCCTTGAAAATTATGAATCAGATTACTTCCAGGAATGTTATGAAATTGTTTTATCTGCAAATGCTCGAGAAAACAGCAGTTAAACCATCCCTCCAAAAGGCCCTTGAGTGGAATGTAGTCCAAAGAAGAGGGGTATACCATCCATACCCAAAGTTCTATGCTGCTATGGGAGGTAGGTGGTAGATAGGATTGGGAATAGTTAAGAAAATCCCCATCTGTTAAGCTACCAGACTGAGAGTCCAAGTTGAGGAACAAGTCAAGTTCCTTCCCTCTCTTCAGCTCTAAAAGTGCTGATTCTGGCACAGGCAGGTTCATCTTCCACATGTGGCTTCTGTGTGCTTGTATAGTAAGGGAACATGCATGGCAAATGTCTTCTTATACTGCTGAGCTTAAGGATGCTTTGGGAGATCATATTGAAACTTCTCTCATGTCTCATAAATCCCCCAGGCAAATACCTTTTTATCCCAAGAAGGCAGCAAGAAAAGTAGGCATAGGATCTCATAGACCTGGTTTCAAATCCTGAGTCTACCACACAATCTGGGTAATTTTCAGTGAAGTATTTAACTTCTTTGAGCCTCATCTTTCTCTTTTGTATCATGGGAATATCAAAATATTTATTAATGGTCATCATTGGATAAACTGGGATAACAAGTACAAAATTCCTGCCTCAAGTTGAGAGTTACTATACATTATTTCCCTTTCCCTTTTAATACCAAAGATATGGTACACTCCCAGTTTTAAAACTCATTTCTCGGGCCTTGAATCCAAAGAACTAAAAGTATTATTAGCCAAAATGAAGGTTGGATTTACAATTTGACATGTCAGATCCCTCTCCTATATCATTCTGTTCCCTCAGTGGTCTGATGGCCAGTTTCTTGGCAAGGTATAGAACCTCACCTCATGGGGTCTTCCTGCCACCCTGAGAAAAACATCACTACTGTCCATGACTTTGGTGACTCATCAGCATTCCAGTTAACTACCCAGCTGTTTGAAACAGCAGGTATTTATTTTCTTTGGTCTGAATATGCAAAGATGAAATGCAGCTGCCTGTTTTTGGAAAAGCTTTCTTGGTCTGTGTCATTTGGTTAGGTTAAGCACTGGAATGTGTTATGACCTTGGTCTGCACACTAACCTTTCCCAGGTGCTCATAGAGCTTGTTTATGCAAGTATTTATGGGCCACAAAGTGGAAAGTGAGCCCAAGTTTCCCTAACATTCTTTTTGGAGAGATTAGTTGTACAGCAGGAGTATTCATGTGACTATCAGTAGAGGGGTACATTTACCATAACAAGTATGTGAGGCCTCATATAGAAGAAGCTATAAGGAGGCATGAAACCTAGCTTGTTTCTTCAAGTGACCTGGGGTATGTAATCCTCTCAAACACTTCCATTGACTCCATGATAAGGAAAACACTTCCGTGGGCCTTCTCGTAATATCCCAAAGATCATCAGGAAATAACAGGCATGGGAGGACTTTGCCTCAAGAGCCAAGAACACATCCAGGTAGTGGCATCTGTATTATTTGTACTTCTATGGAATTCAGTTCAGCTGCTTTCTATAAAACATTCAGAATTCCCTTAATGATGATGTGTCAAAAATTGAGAAGAACAAATTTGAGAAGTATAAATGAGTTAGCCTGAAAAAGAAACAAGAATTCAATAAGGAACTTAAGAAACAATAATTCAATAAGGAATTTAACATTTATTTTTACTAGGCCACATTATCATATATGTCCTTTTTAGAAACCCTGTGGATATAAGTAGAGATATTAAAAAGTAGAATAAACTACTTACTCTCCACATTAAGAGAGGAGAACAGAGGTATATATAAATTCCAAGCAGTATATGTTCCAAACCTCAAAATCCTTTTTTGGAATTTGGCCCGGAATATATAAATCTGGACATATAAGTACAAATGTTACTCATATAACTATAAATATGTAAAGCCTAAACTATTTGATTTTGAAATGCAGTCTGTTATAACTTAAGACACATTTAAATATACTCCATTTCTGCTGGAGTTCAGCACATCCCCTTGAAAAATGTAGGACTTTATTTTGTAATGGGAAAAAAGAAGCCATGGAGAATAATTTGAGGAGGCTTTACAGTTGATAATAACTTTAACTTTTTTAGATGGAGAAGTCCATAGCATTACTTTAGATTAAATCTAGAATTTATATTTGGAAAAAAAATAGCCAAACCTTCAGAAAATTCAACAATAATAAAGTATTACATAATTTCCCCAAGCTTGGAGAAAGTAAAATGGGGGTTTCCAGTTTAAACAAAATCTCACATGTGGTTGTAAGGATCAAATTAAAAGGTGCACATGAAAGTGCTTTGGAAATGGCAGGCTACCATTAGAGTAGCTCGGTAAGGAGCCTGACTTTGGAACCAGATGTGTGTATCCCAATTCCAAAATGATTGCTGTTGTATGGATTCATTAACCTCTCTGCACCCCAATATCCACATCTGAAAAATAGAGATCATAATAATTCCCATGACTGCTATGAAAAGAAATCAGTAAGCATATGTAAAATTGTCAGGACAGGGCAGCCCAGGTGGCTCAGCGGTTTAGCGCCGCCTTCAGTCTAGGGCCTGATCCTAGAGACCCAGGATCAAGTCCCACATCGGGCTCCCTGCATGGAGCCTGCTTCTTCCTCTGCCTGTGTCTCTGCCTCTCTCTCTCTCTCTCTCTGTCTCTTATGAATAAATAAATAAAATCTTAAAAATTGTCAGGACAATTCCTGGCATAAAGAAAGTGCTCAACTAATGTTGGTAATGATGATAGTGGTTGAGATAATGTTGCAGATGTATTTGGGGAAAATAAGAGTAGAAAGAGGAAGAAGTATTTGTTTTTGAAGATGGGGGATAAACTGACCCAGTCTGCTTAAAGAGGAGTAAACAGAACTAGAAACATTAGATTTGGAAATAGAATGGAAAAGGATACATACATGCATTCTAAGTCAAGACAAGTCTTTCTTGATACTTGCAGAAATATGAACAGCACTTAATATAATTTGCAAATGAAATATTTTGCATATATACTATGGAGCCACAAAATTACAGCTTAAAAACAAAGTTTAACAAGAATTTAATAGTAAGTATCACAGAGATTATGAAATGATGATGTGGGATAATAAAGGTTTTTATTGCCACAAATACAGGATGACGGCATTATTCAAGAACGGTAGACAAAACAGCCTGACTCCACAGAGAGAGGGACACCTCTTCACAAGACCTTTTCCAAAGCTAGGCTCTAGTTATTCTTTATGCCTTTGACTAGATTTTGCCACCCATTTTCTAAAACAGTGGCCACATACTACGTACTGGAAAGCCAAAGCCACCTGAACCTTTTTATGGCTGTCACCCAGGTGCCTGAGCAGTCCCACTGCTCTCCAAAGAAGCTTCTCAAGGCCACCCAGCTCTGCTCACTCACCTGCCCTTCTTGTTCCACTGCTGCCTCTGCCTGGATAAGCAATGCCCCTCAATTCTGCCTGGGATGCCCCCTCCCCTCCTTGCTGCCACGACATCAGTGGACAAAATGGACCCCAAAGAGAGCCATCTTTGCTTCTCTACCAGCTGAGGGAACTTGTATGTGGGCTATTTCAGATCTGCCAAAATTATTCCAGCAACACTTGGCAAAAGCCCAGGCTGTGAGATTTTCATGCTAAAAATGGAGAATTGGGGCCAATATTCTTACTATAATTTTCTTAATTCCAAGAGTTTAAAAATAAAATATATACATATATATGTATTCAGTAAAAGGATTGGGAAGCAGCTGGGCAGCCTGGCTGAGAGGCTGGATAAAAACAGAGCAGCTGTGTTGGTCTTAAGCCTGAGCTGGCTGCATAACCCTTGATTTCTTTGAACTCTGGGCCTGAGGATTCAGGGCCATAAAACAAAGCTAACAAGTGTTGAGCTATCTGATTTCTTGTGAAACATAAAGAGGAGAGTTGATTGTTAAGCAGTTTGCAAATGGAAAGTATTGCAGAAACGCTTATAATAATAAAAGGCTTATTATAGTACTTTCCCAGGTTCTGGGACTACTGTAATGCGAAGGATAGCACATGCAAGACCTAACACGTCTATCAAAGAGCTGGTGGGATGTCTGCAAAAGTAAATACTCTATTATATATGGTGATATCTCATATGCCGATCAACATAATAAGTCTAGCTGGATAACTGCTTTAGTATAAGATAAGCAAAGCAAGCATGGGAGCATTTTAAAGGTATTTATGCACAGGAAGATATAGATAAAATATGTTTCGGCTGGAAAGTAGGGATCAGGGGTGTGTTGTGCCTGTTGGTATCTTCATGCTGCCTTATGATTATCAAGTGCCTAACATTCTGTCTGGTGCACAGTAACTGACAATAAACCATCAGTTCTTTCCCTTTCCCCTAGCATTTTGTCCTGAGTGGGAGATGGCTTGAAGAGAGGGTCATGGGGAGTTTTGAGTGCCAAGAGTACACAGTCTAAACAAAATCAGTTTACTGTTTGCTATTCAAATATAGCCTTGAGACAATGTCTATCATTCCTCCTTCCTACCAGATTGTCACCCTGTGTCATGCCTATGAAGACATTTTTGACCTGTCCTTGTTTATCTTTTATTCAGGGAGCGCTATAAAAATTACCTGTTTACTACATCTGTTATGGCCATTTACAGCATTCTAAGGTTGCGATTTCCTTTAGTGAACACCACTGAACAGATTCTTACTTGTTGAGTATGACTTATTGCTTCAGCTATCTTTATAAACACTGCCAAAAGCCTTTAATCCTCTCTCAGTTGAGTGTATCTTTGGGGTTGTTTTGTGGTTAAAACTAACCTTTTGGCAGAGAGTTGAATGAACGAGGAAAAGGAATTGGGATAGGAAGCAGTTTGTAGAAAGATCCTTGGGAAAAGCCCTTTTCCCTGCATTACATTTTGCATTCCATTAGAGACAACGGATTGAAAACAAAGCACAAACCTGGCTGAGAACCTGAAAGGCAAGTTTCAGCATGAGTGAATTTTTAACAGCCTCAAAGAGGGGGTTAAAATGAAATTCTGACAACCTTAACTGCGCTTTTTCTCCAAGTACTGCTATCATGATAAAAGGTGAAATGTCAGCAGTCACCTATTATTCTGTCTAACAGTACTTGATAATTTTTCCTCTGTGGGAGCACTTGCCCTTTTATAGTTTTGACTCTGCGTTTTGACTGACTGCCCAAAGATCACAATTACTTAAGACATTACCTGCGCTTGGGCAGCACAGCCAGGACCTGTTCTGCTTCACCAGATCCTCCTGGGCTTTGCTCTTGGTGGCTCCAGCCAAGCAAATGAGGCTGCCTCTGGTTTTAAATGACTCCAATAACCTGTATGCATCCTGAAACTGAAAACATACTAATGGTCATGTTTTCTGAAAAGGAGAGACCAACTTATTTCTGTGTGTCAGGAAAATACATTATACATCCAGAAAATACTTCATACATCCAGAAAATCACAGAGGGTCTCCCTCAAAATATTCTAGAAGAGGAGTACGGCTTACCACAGAGAGGTGAAGGGGGGTCTTCTATTTAATTGTATTTGCATAACACGCTTTGAACAAATGTTATGTTTAACCAGGGTGTCTGCTCAGGGAAAGCTTCCAAGGTGACAATTACACAGACTCAGCCTGAAAAAAGGCTTACATTTTGTGGGAAGAATCAGATGAGAGGTATAAGTTATTGAGGGAAGTGGTTTAGAAATTGGAATATTAGAATCGGTCATGACCCATCGAATTCAAATATCCTTGGGACTAAACAGGTGAAAGAAATGAATGAAGGATGTGTGAGGATTGTAGCACCGTGGAGGTTGTGAGCACCATTTAAATGGAACATGGTCCCTCGTGAGAGTCTCAGTGCCATCCAAATGCTGGCCCATTATTGCCAGGCTTTCAGCGTTTTCAAAACTTTTTTTTTTTTTTAAGTTGACAGATATTTTACTATGTTGAACTCCAGAAAGGTATACACGAAAACAATTCTAAGTACCAAAACTCGTCTCATAGGCCAATAGTTTTTTCCCCTCTGGGTTATGGCACGTATCATCATAAATTTTATCTCATCTTCATTGTCATTGATTGTTACAGATTAGGTTGCATGAGGAGCAGATTCTGAAACAGAATTTAGCCAGGAGGTGCTTTACTCTGGGGAATGTTCTTGAGATCAGCACCTTTAGTGGGAAAGAGTAGGAAACAGCTTTGAGCTGTAGCCCAGTCTCAATGGAAATCTCAGCCAACTTCAAAAAGGCTAAAACTCAGTGGTCCTGCAGAGTTGCTCCAAGTTGGATGAAGGGATGGGGTCTTTATACTCAGCATGGACCAGTCATCAGATGTGGTCTTCTTTGAGAAGAGGTGTAACTTTGAATGATGTGGCTCTCCTCAACTAAAGAAGTATCCATCTGGATAAACAGCAGTCTGAGTAGGCAAAACCAGTTGTTCTCTCTAAAGGGGGATCTGAATGGTGCACTACAATTACATGTGGCATAGTGGTAGGTTAGGTTTTTCTACATGGACTGTGTCGTCCCTGAAAGCAAGGGATGAAGTCTCAATTATCTTTGAACTGATCTGACATCATGCCCTAGAGAAGAGAGATGATCTCATATACATTTTTCCCAGTCCTCCCTTTACCTTCCCCACTTCTTGCTGGACTGTGTACCTCCCACAGCTATTGGAACAGAATTCCTAAGTCCCCTGAGGAATTCCTAGCTCCTTGATTCAACCTCAGAGCTGTAATGTTGTGGCCTACAATCCATTTTGTGGGCATTTGTAAGAATAAGGGTGCAACTTAAGTGTATGGAGATATGATGAAATATAGTCATTCACCCATATTTACAACATGTGCTTTTTGATATCCTACTTTGTACCAGGCACTGAGCTACCTACACTAAACAAAATATGTTCTCTGCATGCAAGAAAGTTGGTGTTTAGTTGGCAATGCAGATGCATTGGCAGGCAAATATTGTGTGATAGGTGATGTGATAGGGCCGGTCACAAGTGTCTTGGAAAACCACTTGGAATAAACCCCTAGTTAGAAGCAATTATAATAATCTTGGTGAACAACAATTCATCAAGGCAATCAATGCTAAATTGGCCAGGGAGTGTCAGAATCTAAAATGTGTTAAGGAGGTAGTCTATGGGGGATCCCTGGGTGGCTCAGCAGTTTAGCGCCTGCCTTCCGCCCAGGACGTAATCCTGGAGTTCCAGGATCAAGTCCTGCATCAGGCTCCCTGCATAGAGCCTGCTTCTCCCTCTGCCTGTGTCTCTGCCTCTCTCTCTCTCTCTGTCTCTCATAAGTAAATAAATAAAAATTTTTTTAAAAAAAGGAGGTAGTCTATGCAAGATTTGGTGAATATTAGCATAATGAAGAGTGAGGAAGTGAGGACCCTAACACTTTCTCCAGGTTGCAGGTTTAAACATGATTCTGAAATGGGAAGATGTGGAATGAAAGATGTGATAAAGAAAGAGAATCAAAGCACAAAGTATAAGCTACTGATAATTAAGATGTAGTTTAGTGCTTAATAACTATTTATGGAATTTATTCCTCCTTATGAAATAAGGGCAGACAGTCATTAATAATCTACATCTGGCATATTTTGGTAAGTATAATTAGAGCCATGGACAGTGTACTATGGAAAGATAAAGGAAAGGAAGGCATTAATTCCAATTCATGAGATGAGAAGATCTTCTTGAAGTAGGTTAATAATGATGACGATGACAATAGCTGATATGAATAGCTGTTGAGTACTAAGTCTATGTTAAGTGCCTTTTAGGTCTTAATTCATTTAGTCCTTCCCATAATCCTGTAGCATCGACACTATTACCATTCTCTCTGAATGGAGATGAGAAAACTGAGGCTCTCAGAAACATGAAGCAATTTACCCAAGACTTGATGAGAAGAAAGTGGTGGCACTGGGATTTGAATTCAGCAAAAGTCTGCTGTCTTATCACAAAACAATACTCTCTCTTACCCAAAGTGGACCTGAAAATAAACATGAGAGAGCAGAGGGTTCAAGCTGAAGGGAACTGTTTTTCAAAGGTCTTATGATGCTTTGAGTTTGGGGGAGAAATGCCTGAGGTATGACCAGACATGAGGTACAGGGGTGGGAGCATGGTTTGAAGTTTAAGTTTAGAAAGTTAGATGAAAGCATGCTGGTCGATGGCCTTACATACTAAATAGAGGAGTCAGGGTTTTAGTCCATGTGGAATGGGGAACCAGAGAGGGTTGTGGAAGGGGAAGTGGTAAGATCTACGTTTGGAAACAGTCACTCTGACTGTGAAAGGTGGACAGATAAGTGGACATACTGGAGGCAGGTGCTACAGAGGAGGAAACCCCTGAATATTGTTTAGGCACTTTGTACAAGGACAGGGACAGGGCAAGTAGATGGAATGGAAGGAAGAGATCTACTGAAGGTAGAAGGTGGGAAACAAAGGAGTTGGTTAGTGCAATGGCTCAGGTTTTGAGGTTGTGGTGTTGGGAACACAAGATAAAGTTGGGTAGAGAGAGAACATGAGGTCACTCTCAGATTGTAAAAATGTAGGTTTAGGCTTTGAGAGAGGCTTTTCTAGAAAAGACTTGGGAACCCCCACTTAGAGCTTCTTATGGACGCTGGAGCTTGGATGGGGTGGGATTGAGATTAAGGAAAAGTCAGAAAGTATACATTTAAAGAGAAGGTAAAGGAAGATGACTTTTAAAAAGTTGTACATCATATTATTAAATAAGAAATGAGCTGTTCCTATCTATGGCCATAGTCTAAGAAAGAAATATGTGAAGTTGTAGTTTTAAGATAAGAGTTCATATTTAAGATTGGGTAAAATGTTTCAGGAGAAGAGTTAGATTAGCACATGATGATTTGCTGTGAAATTTTATAGAAGTTCAGTAGTTCAGTTCCATATGGGAACACAGCCCTGACTTCTCATGGAGGGCTGGTGAGCTCAGGTTGTTCTAATGTCTCAATTATTTGTTGGCTACTCAGTATATACATTTTTCTGTTAAACCATCATGCGATGCTATTGAATTCTGACTTCTTTAGGATGGGTATAGATTATTACTTTTATTCTAATGATAATTCAAGGTACATTTTTATTATATATAGTTCAAAATCCCAAACATTTAAAGGCAGATTATGATAGATGTAACAGAAGGGAGAAATCCCCCAATATTTGAAGAGTGGGATGATACATCCAGCCCATCTCTGCTCCTCCAGTACATACAAAGGCTCTGTGTGTATTTGTGTGTGTGTGAAGTATAGTATATTTTATTTTTGTCTGAGGATTATTTGATAATTTAAGTTATATGAGATATATTGAGATAATGTGCTCCCCTAGGCATAAGTGAGAATGTCAAAGCGAAGAGTGGAAAGAAGTTTCTGTTGCAGAAATTTTCAACATAGTTTATTCTCCCAAGTAGTAGGCTGGTGGCCAGTTGTCTTTCCCTAATTATTAATAAAAATTCAACATTTCAAATTACATTCTCATTCTCCAGCAGTTATTAATAGACCCCATTCTTTAGGACATCTGCAAGACATCATTTATAATAGAATTCTTATTATACCATAAAGTTCCTATTAGACCTTAGAAATGACAATCAGGTTGTGCCTTTTTTCTTGGTAAAAATTTCTCTCCCCCAAGGAAGCCTTACAGAAGAAAATTATACCTTTACTTAAATTTTGTTTTAATCAAGGGGTTATATTTATACAGTCATAAATCAAAAATCGTATCAGTTGCAAATGATAAATGTATGGCTCAATGAATTTTTACATGTGTATATACCTGTGGAGCCATTAACCATATCAAGTTTTAGAACATTTCCAGCACCTAGGAGCCTCCTCTCATTGCCCCTTTCAGTCTCCTCCCCCAAAGGTAACCTCTATTCTGACAGCTATGACATTGGTCAATGATGCATGGGCTTTAAATGCAATACTTACATATCAATACATTCTGAACCATATTTATTGGAGTGTGCTAGAATTACTGGTAAGTACTCTTGACATTTTTCCAGAGTTTACTTATATAAGAACTCTTTATATTCAAGTGACTAATCCTTGGGCTTTTGCAATCAGAAGTGGTACACTCTAATTATACTAAGGGTGAATAATACCAAGGGTGGAAATTATACTAAGGGTAAATGATTTTATGGAATTCTGGCCTTTAAAGGAGGTCATGGATTTTCGCCATTTTCACAGAACCAAATCTTTACTAAATTTTGCTCTCCTTTCACCATCCCCCCACCCCTAAGTGTGCTGATGGATATTATCTGAATGAAATTTATTTGTGTCCATCGAATCAAATTATAGTATAGTATAGTATTGTACTGATAGTAACTCATAATACTTCATCTTGTCCTTATAATCCCTATCTCAAACTCTGGACATTCTCTTGGTTGGAACAGTTTCCAACACATAAGAATACAGACTTGATAAAAATGACAATTCAAGATCATATCTCTCATTTAACAATTCAGAACACCTGAAAACAATACCAAATGGACTTGTTTTGTTTCTGCTCTTTGGACTTTTTTATGGGTTGTTCTATTATTGTATTCTAAGTACAAACTTGATGCTGTTGAGAAACCAAACATAGAGATCTTAGGCTCATTTCCTCATTCTGTTGAAAGGTGGCAAGACTTGGTGTGGCCCAGATTGCTGCTGCTGCTGCTGAGATAATTCGCCAGACTAAAGAGGCATTTGAGGGAGACTAGGAATAGGTTAAATAGAAATAAAGGTGAAGAAAGAGCTCTTTGGTTAATTCCAAAAATTCTTCCCTAATTGAGAATTCGCTTCCTTGAATTGTTGCAAAAACTGGTAATTCCATCCAGGGAAAATACTCTAAGGTAAATTAGGTTAATGAGATTTGTTTGTTAATCAAAATTAAGAGAATCTTTTTTCCTAAACATTGTCCCTTTCCATGAAAAGACTATGACAACGTGACTTAGTTTCCTGGGAGAATTTTCTAACACCTTTAATGAGAAAAAAAAATGTGTGTTGCATGAGTATGTAAACACACGTAAGAATGCTTGTGAGAAGGTCTATTTACTCTATGCTTAAAATAGAACTGAATTGAGTTGGCAAGAGAAGGGAATTGTGTTAATATGCAGGTTTCTCAGAGCTACAATTATAGTCCTATTGACAGGATAACAAGAAACTAATTACCCTTCCAGGCTGAAGGAGACATTTTAGTATATACTTGATCTCATGTCATCAACAAAATATGTTATGACATTATTTGTATATTATTCAGTGCACCCTATAGAAATGTAAACAAATTCAAATACTTAAAAGATAGTTATTATTGCTTTTTACTCCCATCTCTTTGCTTAGTCCTAGTCCCTAGATCATAATAACAGTTATTAGTTTCTTCCAGGTATTTTTAATGCAGCTACAGCATGAACGGATGGATGGATAAATAGATGGATTCTAATGAATGTATTTATCTATTCCATTTCTGAGTCAGTTACCTTCTTGAGGATTCAGTGATGAACAAAAATAGATAACATCACCAACTTTCTAGAGATTATAGTTCAGCAGAGGGAACTCTAAACTAATCACACACATAGATAAATATATAAGATTATAAATTAATGCAACAAAAATGGTGTGAGTTTCTCTGAGGAAGTGGTAGTTGTACTAGAATATGAAAGAAGAATGGAAAACTGAGTTGGATTTAGAGGGGAATATTCCAGACAGAGAAAAGATTGTGTGTCAAGAGGACCATAGCTTGTTCAAGGAACTGAAGGGTCCCAGGATGGTTGGAAACACTGAGCAGAAAGGAAAGTACCTAGTTAGAATCCAGTTAGGAAGCTATTGCAGAAATGTAAGGCAAAGGGGATCCCTGGGTGGCGCAGCGGTTTAGCGCCTGCCTTTGGCCCAGGGCGCGATCCTGGAGACCCGGGATCGAATCCCATATCGGGCTCCCGGTGCATGGAGCCTGCTTCTCCCTCTGCCTGTGTCTCTGCCTCTCTCTCTCTCTGTGACTACCATAAATAAATAAAAATTAAAAAAAAAAAAAAGAAATGTAAGGCAAAGAATAAAGGAAACTTGGACTAGCATATGGCAGAAGAAAAATGGAGATATTTCATGGTCTTTTGGAAAATAAAGTCCACATGATTTAATAATCAATTGGATGAAGTGGCATGGAAGAAAGAAACAGATATCCTGTTTCTTTGTTTCTCTGTTTCTTTGTATATATGGAATTATTCTACATTCATTGCTCTGACCTTGCATTTTTTAATAAATTGTTTTAGAAATTTCTTCTCTTTTCAATAATGTCTTTTTAATAAGTTCACTGTATTTCATGGTACAAATGTGTCATAATTCTTTTCACTAGTATCTTATTGATGGACATATAGAGTTTGCTTCTGTTTTTTGTTTTTGTTTTTTTAATGGGAGGTGGTATTTAAAACACTAGTTCAATTTAAAATAACATACTTATACCATACATTTTCATTTTCAAATTTGGGCAAAAGTAACACAAGAAATTCCCACCAGTGTTAATTGCTGGGTTAAAAAAAAGTCGTACATTTAATATTTGATAGATATTTTCAAATTGCCCTATAAAATATTACAGTATTTTATGCCATCACCAATAATTTGTAAAATTGCTTTCATCCTCATCCCATTGACAGTTTTAACAATGCTTTAAATTTTTGTCAGTCTGACTGGTACTAAATTTTTTTGTAATTTGCCTTCCTTTAAAATAAGTTTGATTGTGTATGTGTTATTGGCCATTAGCCCTTATTTCTTTTTAAGTTTTATGTATTTACTTGAGAGAGAAAGAGAGAGCACGAAGGAGAGAGGAGGGACAGAGGAGAAGTAGACTCCCTACTGAGCAGAGAGCCTGATGCTGCCAGATCCTAAAATCCCAGAACCATGACCTGAGTCAAAGACAGATGCTCAACCAACTGAGCCACCCAGATACCACCCATTAGTCTTTATTTTTAATGTGAGCAACTTATTCATGATATCCATTCATATGTCTAATGACCTTTTTCTTTATTTGTGAAAGATTTTTGTTTACTAAGGATATTAATCCTTCGTCTAGCAATAGGATAAAAATACATAAAAATATATAATCATCATCATAGGTATCATAAGTACCACAGATACCAAAAAAGCATTTAACAAAATTTATCAGCTTTTCCCCCTCCTATTTGTTAGTTCTCCAGAAGCAGTACTCTGATCTTTATTTTGTATTCTGAGGTCTATTGTCTCCCTTTTCTATATATTCTACTGCCTTTTCATCTCATCTTTGCTTTATTCTTTCAACAAACTCATCCTTTTGTAATATCTTCTGTGATGCAAGGTATTTATTATGATGTATTTCTTTCTTGTTTCTTAAGGTCTTTTTTCTAGAATATATTTTTCATTAGTCTTTAATATCTTTCTCTCTTCCCTATTCACTTCTCTTTCCTCTTCTCCTTTTTTCCCTTATGTTCTTTTTGTTTTGCATAGTTTCTATGCCATTTGTTTCCATTTTCCTCATATTTAAAGTGGAAAGTGATAGCTAGGCCATCTCTTTTTTCAAATATTGTATCCATGAACATATTTATCATCCTATCTTATCTAAGATCTCCTTATTTTCTCTAAGAACTTAAGTATGAGGACTGGGTATCACTGGGATTCTACTATTAATTGAGATTAGAGAAAAATTCAGTTGGTAAACATGGACAGTAATAGTTGATGAATTTGGGATCTACCGTTTGTTCTGCAGTTTTGTTTAGCATTTTATACTGGCATTTATTTTTTTAAGAAGGGACATAGTATTAACCAATGGGAACCCTTTGGTGCAGATTATGCTGTAATTTGCAAATAATTTTTTGAGCTTTTGCTTTTGACAGGCAGTTCAATGCACTTACTTTCCCAGCTTCAGCTCATGCTTCAAATGATCTTCTTACTATAGATGAGTTTAGTGTCATGGTGGTGGGTCAAGATTTCTACTTTAATAGCTCAGTCTATAAAAATTTTTGCAGCCTACATTGCCTACTGAATGCTCCCCTCTGAATTATGGGGCATTTGTCAGGTTACCTCCAAATTTGTTCAACTCTACCAGAAATACTTTGCTCTCCTAGAATTGCTTTGGAAATAGTATCACTTACTCTTCGATCTCTACACTATTGCATCTCTCTTTTCCTGATTGCCATCTTTCAGATATTATTTTGCCATATTATATTTCTTCCTTTGTTTGAATGTTTTGCTATTTAATGTTTGAAATTTGTATTCACTTTACTAAGTTTGGAAGAAGAAGGGAATTTTGGCTGCATGACCTTAGCTATATCTTTTAGCCTTTTGTATCAAATTTTCTTATATGCAAAATGGGAACAAATAATTGCTACCCTTTCTGTTTTTTAGGGTCAAATCAGAAAATTTATTAGAAAGTACTTTGTGATAAACAACCTAACATTATACCTCAAAGACTAGAAGAAAAAACAAATTCAACTCAAAGTTAGTAGAAGCAAGGAAATAATAAAGACTAGGGCACAAATAAATGGACTAAGAATTGGAAAATAATTGAAAATATTAACAAAATTAAGTGTGGATTCTTTGAAAAGATAAGTGAAACTGGCAAAACTTTAGCTAGACTAACCAAAAAGAGAGAGAGAAGACTCAAATAAATAAACTTATAAATGAAATATGAGACATTACAACAGATACCACAGAAACATAAAGACTAGTAATAGTAAAAAATCTACTAATAGATTACTACGAACAACTATGCATCAACAAATTAGACACCAAAAGAAATGGATGAACTCCTATAAACATGCGATCTACCAAGACTTAATTATGAAGAAGTAGAAAATCTGAACAGACTAGCAATGAATAAGGAAATTGAATCAATAATCATAAATCTCCCAAAAAAGAAAAGCCCAACACCAAATGGTTTCACTGGTGAGTTCTATGAAATGCCTAAAGAAGTATCACATGAATTTTTTGTCAACTCTTCTGAAATAATTGAAGAAAAACAACACTCCCAACCTCATTTTATGAGGCCAACATTACCTTGATACCAAAGCCAGATAAAGACACTACAAATAAACAAACAAGCTACATGCAAGCCAACATCCCTGATGAATATAGATGCAAAATTTCTCAACAAAATACAAGGAAACTGAGTTCAACAGCATATTAAAAGGATCATATACCATGATAAATGGGATTCATCCTGGAATGCAAAAATGGTTCAACATAGACAAATCAATAAAAGTGATACATTATATTGGTAGAATGAAAGATAAAGATCATACAATTATCTCAATATATACAGGAAAAAGTGTTTGACAAAATTCAATATCCTTTCATGATACAAACTCTCCGCATATTGAATATAGAAAGAATATACCTCAACATAATAAAGGCCATAAATGACAAGCTCACAACTAACATCATACTAAGTGCTAAAAAGTTGAGAGCTTTTCCTATTAGATCAGGAATAAGACAAGGATGCCCACTCTCATCATTCCTATTCAACATAGTACTGGCAGTCCTCGCCAGAATAATCAGGCAATTTGAAAAAGACATTTAAAAAAATTTTGTTTAAACTTTTATTTACTTATTCATGAGAGACACAGAGAGAGAGGGAGGCAGAGACACAGGCAGAGGGAGAAGCAGTTTCCATGCAGGGAGCCCGATTTGGGGCTCAATCTGGGGTCCCCAGGATCACGCCCTGGGCCAAAGGCAGGCACTAAACCGCAGAGCCACCTAGGCACCCTCGAAAAAGACATTTAAATAAGAAAGAAAAAGTAAAATTGCTTCTGTTTGTGAATATCATGATCTTTTTTGCCAATAACGTGATCCTATGCATAGAAAATCCTAAAACCCCTTCAAAAAATTATTAAAATTAATAAATTCAGATTCCTATCAAAATCCCAGCATTTTTTACAGAAATAAGAAAACAATCCTAAAACTTGTATGGAACCACAAAGACTCCAAATAGCCAAAGCACTCTTGAGAAAGAAGAACAAAGCTGGAGACATCACACTTCCTGATTTCAAACTATACTACAAAGCCGTAGAAATCAGAACAGTATGGTGCTGTCATAAAAACAGACTTGCAGATCAATCGAATGGAATTGATAGACAAGAAATAAAGCCTATGTATATATGGTCAATTAATATTTAGCAGTGGGAGTCAATAATATTCATTGGGGAAGAGATAGTGTCTCTTCAATAAATGGTTGTGGGAAAACTGGATATCCACATGCAAAAGAATGGAACTGGACTCCATACACAAAAATGAACTCAAAATAGATTACAAACTTAAATGTAAGGCAAGAAACAAGAAAACTGCTGGAAGAAAACATAGAGGAAAGTCTCCTTAATCTTGGTAAAGATTTTTTGGGTATGACACCAAAAGCCATAAGCAACAAAATTCAAAATAAATAAATGGGACTGCACTGAACTAAAAAACTTCTGTACAGAAAAAAGTAACAATAAACAAGATGAAAACACACCCTGTGGAGTAGAAAATATTTGCAAATTTTATGTCAGATAGAGTTAATATCCAAAATTTTATACACACACATGTGTGTCTACATATATATATGTAATATGTATTACATATATATACACATACACATGTATATATATCTATATACAGAACAAAGTAGGAGGGGACAAACATCAAGTTAGGAAGGGGTCAAATTACAAAGACAGGATTGAGAAAACTGGACATCGTTCTGCATGCAGTATCAAACATGAGTTTGATTTTTTTTAAAGTAGCCTCCACTCTCAGTGTGGATGGAGCTCAATATGAGGCTTGAACTCATGACCCTGAGATCAAGACCTGAGCTGAGATCAAGAGCCAGACCAACTGAGCCACCTAGGAGCCCCAAACATGGACTTGATTTTTAAAACCTTAGCAGGAAGCTTACACTTTATTGTTAAGGATGATTATGTGGCTGTGGTATGCAGAAAAAATGGAGATGAGGAGAAAGCAGATGAAGAGTTTCCCTAAATGTACCCAGGACAATCAGGTTTAAACTTGTTGTACCAGAATAATTATTAGTAGTGGCTCCTTTCCCTCTTAATGCTGCCTATAGTGAAATAATGGTGACAGAATGTTATATTCTAGGACCTTGACCGAGGTTGAGGCAATGCGTAAGTAAAGGAAGGAGTCAATGCCAGGTAATAAAAAAGAAAGAGTTGATAGAATTTACTGAATTAGGGTAGGAGCAAAGAGTGAAGAGGGGAGAGTGAAAGTGGGTCCAAATTTTTGCCAGAGAAACTGGGATAATGGTGGTGAGTGATTAAAAAAAAATTAAAATTTAAATTAAAAAAAAGGAGGTATGGCAGGGACTGGAAATAACATGACTTAAGGAGAACAAAAATTAGCTCATTGAGGATTGTTAAGTTGCTGACGTCAGCGAGGACTCTGATAGATCACACATAGAGTTTTATGATGAAGCTCAGGATTTTATATGTCACGTTTATAAAACATTCATTGACTTGTGCTCAGCATTGGGTGCAGAATAGAGATGCCAGGTCCCCTTGCTGAGTCACTTTTCTGAATTATGGAGACTGGTCGCATAATCTTCATGTCCAATAGGAATTACATTATATTACTTTCCACTCCTAGAAGGGGGTAAGTGGCTCAGACAAAACAAATTATAAGAAACACCCAGATACATTCTGTTATACTCAAAAACCTTTCCACTTCAAGGATCCTGAGTCACGTGTTTCTCTTGGCTTTAGACATGGGTCTCTTTTCAAGTCAGAAAACATTCTCAAGATTTTTGTACTCTTGGCTCTCCTTTCTTGGAGCCCAACATCTGACAAATAGCAGTTGACCTTTTCTTATCTCTCAGCTTGTGGCTTTTTGTGACCTCATTGGGAAGGAACCTTTGCTTAATATGTTGTAACTAAAAAACATAAATCATTAATACTATATATTACTTATAACATTTAGGGTACTTATATTCATACAGGCATAAATACACATGTGTGTGCATCCAGTGTAATGCTTAATTGCACAGGCTTTGGAATCAGGCAGGCTGTATAGCATTCATCTATAAAGTGGGAATAATACCTACCTCATAGGTAAATGAGGAGGGTCAAATAAGATAATGATTATAAAATGCTTTCAAATGATTCTGGCATTAAAAACAAAAGACTGGAGAAAATATGTACTCAATTTTTAAAACACAATTATATTTAGGTTGTTAGATTTGGGGAATGTTTGTTTTCAACTTTACACTTTTATCCAAAGATCTTCTCTTTTATTCTTTATAAGAAGACAAAAAAAAAATAAAACAGATGTAGTAAAATTTTTTATTATCAGATGAGTTTTTCAAAATAGCATTTTGAAAAATATTTGGAAAAAAGTTCTTACATGCTTATTAATGAATTTTTTGAGTTCAAAATTCTCAGTTCATGTATCTCTTATCTGTGGCACATCCCTCCTGTCTTCTTGAAGCCCTTTGTCAATTCTTCTTGTTCTAGACAGGTAAGAATCAATGGCCTATTACACTAGGACCATTGTCACCCAGCCTCAAAGACCTGACAGGCCATTGAATCAGGAAAATAAATATCCAGTATTTTTATAGATCACTCAGTTTTGCCTTCATTCATACTAGGACTAGCCTTTTTAATCCTGATCACAGGATTAAAAGATGGGTAGAATTGTCTCATTTCAAGTATAAGAGGAATTTCCCACTAAACATCTATTTTCATTAAAACAAATTTAGAGCTCCCTGTAGATCTAAAATAAGTCCTTGTTCACAATCGGAATTTCAGGTGATCCTAACAAATGTGTAGATGACAAACAAGTATAATTTTACTACATTTATCCAAATACTTGCAGCCTTTTCTCTTTTTTATTTGTAAATAGCCATGTCTAATTTTACACACGGGAAAGTGAAGAAGGTATTAGGGGATTTGTTCAAAATTCTTAAGAGACAGCAAGGCAAAATAGGAAACAATAGGCCATCTGCCCTATTTTGTCTATGCCTTGTTCACACTGAGTTTCTCTTCAGCCCATGTTACTGAATGATAGAATTCATTTAATTCAATTTGTAAAGGTAAAATTGGTCTAAGAATCAGCAACTTGGGGAATTGGGAAGCTATATGAGCTTTTATTCAAGGTTGGTCACTGGATTCCTGTATCTCTCATCTTACATCCTTTCTTTGTTGGCTTGAACAAGTCAGTTTTATAAATTAGCATCAACCTGTTATCTAGCTAACTTTGGAAAGTCCCTTATTTCATAGACTCATGAAATTTTGTAGCTAGAAAGAGCCCTAGAAGGTCTCTCTTCTCATTTTACAGAGAGGGGAGGGAGGAAAGTAAGATATTTGCCCAAGATAATACAGCTCTTTAACAAGCAGCCAGGACTATCCATTTCCAGCTATCAAATGTTGATTCTCTCACTAGACAGTTATGTTCTGAGTCACAGTCTACACAGTCTAGCATACATGCTACCCCGAGCATCTGAGGCCCTGTCAGAACTGTTATGGCTTAATAATCTAGAACTAGAAAGATTTCTGAATCCCACCCTACTAGTTTTACAAAGTCATTTTGACATGACTAAATCTTAGGGCACAAATGATGTCATCATGGCTTTACTTCTCCTTCCTCATCTCCGTATAGGCTAACTTTGTGTAGCAGGTATGATGCCATCAGCACCCCTAACTTTACATCACACTAGTTTGAATAAACACATTTTTAGGGGACAACTGCCAAAGAGGATTCTCAATGGCCTTACTCATGTCATATTGCCCATCCTATGTCCCATGGGTAGGACATTCTGTCTCTTCTGGTCGCTTGACCACTAGTGAGAACAGAGAGTCCTGGCTAAACCAAATGGAATCTACTCCATATAGAAAGGAAAGATTTGTTTGCTATAAATTTGTGTTCCTAGAAGAGAAATACAGGCAGAAGCAACAACTATCCACTCAGATGTCAATCAGACTACATGCATAGTAATTTTATTATCTGATGGTGAACATTGTGAATGATATCCAAAACTTTGGATATCATTGTCTTCCTTTAGAAAGGGATGAAGTTTGATCTGGCAAACAGTTAATTTTCTGGTGGATGAGCTGGAGCTAGTTGAAAAGGCTTGGCTTTAGGGCAAATCTAGAGAGTTCCTTAATCTAGGGCTGGAGTATTATAAGGCATTACCTTTCTGCGGTCTCAGCTGAACCTTGGAAATGTTCAGGAAGGTCTCTTGTCTCTGGCTGGTTGGAACTTCATCTCCTTGCAGTGTGCCACCTTTAGAAACTCTTTTCTACTCACATCATAGCTGTTTTGGCTAGGTCTAGTGTATACTCTGTTTAATATTCGGCTAAAGACTCAAGGAAACCCTTATGCATATTCTGGAGTTCTTTCTTTATGCAGCTTCTTCTTCAGTACTTTGCCCCACAGTGCCCTGCCATATCTGCCAGCCAGATCTCCATTTCCTCCACCCAGCTGCATTCTGTTTAGACTCCATTCCCTGAGCTGGAGTTTGAAAAGTACTCCTAGGCAGAGGACCAAGATGAATATGGAGCTCATCTCTTGTGTTTCCCTCCTCTCAAGGATAAGTTATGTTCTGCCTTTGTCCAATTACTGAAAACTCTGGCTCCAAAATTTTGTTCAGGTTTATATTTCCTTATGTCCATCTGTACATTACATCCTGATGTAAAACCTTTTTTTTGTGATACTATGACTGAAGCACAAATGGATTTCATCACTCACCAATCTTGGCTCTATATACAAGGCTACTTCATAGTCATAGAAAATTCCCTGGAAAATACTGGGGACAACTCAGGTCTCTTTAAATGAGTTATGGGAACTAGCAACTCAGTCTGGTGTGAATCCTTTGTGAAAATGAATAATGTTATCCTGATTAATCTGTATCTCTGTAAATACTTATATTTATTAAGCTCCTTATTTTCCTTTCAACAAGGATATGATGATTGTCTGTTGAATTTGGAATATGGGGAAGAGAAATGGACTCAAATTTAGAAGATCCATTTCCAAACTCTAACAGATCTTAGCATCCCTGCCCTTGAGGTTGTCTGTAAACTAGCATAAAAATACCAATTTTTCAGGATCTTTATGATAATTTTTCACTTTCTTGCTTTTTAAAAATCAGTCGTAATAGGGAACTAGGCAAATCTAGAACTAGGTGACACTAAGGACATTCCTTGAACTAGTTCGTTTCTTTTTTTTCTATATAGCTAAATATAATGCTAGTAAAATGTTTGAACATGAAGTATTTCAATATGACAAAGCAAGCAAGTCCAAAATTATTACTGAAAGAAAAAACAGTGTTTGCCACTTTAAAATATGTCTGTTAGCACTTGGCTTTGCCTTATAGGAGCTTGCATTTCTTTTCTTTTCTTTTTTTGTTAATCCCTGAGTCATAAAATTTGAGTCTTTATAAAAGAGAAGTAAAGCAGAGGAAAAAAACTGTGTGCCAAAGAATTTGTGTATTTGAGTGTTTAACAGTTTCATAATCCAGGTTTATAACGTGTAGAGAACAGTAGACTATTTTAAGCACATTAGCTTTGCTAAAAATTAACTTTTTACGTGCCTAATAAATACGGTGAAATTTAAGCTTTGAATATTTTCCATCACTGCCTGTGTTCTGGATTTCTAGCAAAAGACTAACACCTATCCTCAGTTTGTTACATTCCTTTGCAACCAACCTGATTCAAGTGTTTTATCTTAATACATATGGTCCTAGGAGAATATGAAATAGGTAGCCCTTGATATACTAAAACTTAAGTTTAGCCTCAGTTTACTTTTCATTTCTGTTTGAGCTCATTGTATATTCTGATTGAAATCTAGAAAAATAAATGTTTAAAAACACTCATCCAGAAAAATATAGTTTTAATTCACATTTTATATGATGTGAAAATGTTATGTTTGGTTTTTTAAATAATAGTATTAGCCTTGAAGACTTTATTTCATCAAGAAATTATACATTTTATTAGTCTTAAAAAGGGATATTATAAATGTATATAGACAAACATTTAAATACATTAAACATATATACCTACATATATGTAAAAAGTAAAATATATTTACCTTTTAAAGTAAAATAGAAACAACATGTGTATTATCTTTCTATGTACTTTTCCATTTAGCTTTAAGATGAGTATTTTTTTAGATGAGTATTTGTTTTAAAAAATATGTGCTTCAGTTTTATCTTTACCTATAAGCTTATAATGTTGTCTCAAAAAATATTTAGTGTTTCATTTGTTCTGAATTGCCCCAAAGTTAATAAAGTTCAGTGCATACTAAATTTATAGTTTGATTGGATGCATCATCTGTGTCTCGTTTTTCTACTTAAAATGGCTAATTACTTTGACTAATTATTTTTCTTTGTTTCTTCAGTTTTCCAACTGAAATGCATTGTAAAGTGAATGCATGCTCTTAGGTCTGAAAACCTGGCATTTGTTTAATGTAATTCCCATCTGCCTTGTCTGTTTTCTTAGAGAACTTGTCCGAGGTCTCTGTGGCCCATGCTACTGTCACCCGAGCAAGCATGGGAAGAGTGCTACTTTTGTGTGCTCATTCAGGCAGCTAGGAGTTGTGGCTGGCCTCCAGGGTGTCGGCTGAGGACCTGGAGTGCCTGGGCAGTTTGGGAGGTCATATGATAGAAAACTCGTTAGTGAAGTTGCCATAAATGGATGCACTTGCTTTCAGAATGGATCAGACTGAGGCTAAAAGTCCTATATTGACTTTAGTTCACATACAACTTCATTCCCTCTTGTGTGTTTGCACATATATTATCTTGCCAGATCATGGGAAAAGAGCAGCCAGAAATCTCCCTTTGGTTTATGAGAGCAAGTATCTCACACCAAGGAGTCTTGTTTAAAAATTAACAGTCTAGACTTTGGTCTTTGCTAGAGTTTTCCAACTTTTTTTTTAAAGTCATAGAACCCTTTCTCCAAAAGAAATCTTAGTCTGACGCCCAAAATATAAGACAGATGAGTGCTTATATCACATCCAGAATCTTTCTCTCTTTGGCTTTATCTCTTTCTATGTCCCTGAGGAGGTCGCTACACCCCTTGTGGCTCTGTGGAGTGTAGTCTGAAAACCATTGCAAAAACAGACCTGTAGGATCTCTACCTCTGACATCCCATATTGTTTTTGATGGATGTCCTGACTTTCCTTTCACACTTTATAGAACATTTTGTTTTTCACAGTGATGAATGAGGTGTTCTGGTAGAGTAGTGAAGGCCCCCAACCATGACTCAGTCAGGCTTTCCCATACTATGTGACTTGAGCAGTCATTTGATTTCCTGGACTTTGGCCTCCCCTATCAGTAAAATGGAGATGGTCAGACAGGCAAGGAGTATGCCTAGAAATTGTGTGCTCAAAGATATTACATAAATGGGATTGGACTGAAAAAGCTATTGATCTCTGACTCATCCCAGTTTACATAGTGATCTCTGGATCACTCAGGACTACTTTTCTGGTCCATTTGGTTGTAGCCAGGGTAGGGTCTCAAAACTGGAGCAGATCAGTGTATGCAAAGTGTCTAAGGCTACTTTTCCCATAAGGGAACTCTGCATCACCTGTGCTTAGAGTTTTTTAGGTTTCCTCTTCCATACATTGGGCTAGATACTAGTTTTAAATTAGTACTGTAAATATTTAATCTGATGGCATATATAGAACACTGGATTCAGAGCTGAAGGATCTCAGGTTGTGTTGGAGATGGCTTGTACCACCTCAAGCGAGCCAACGTGGCACATCTTCCCAACTCTCATGAAGTAACAACATGTTGGTAGCTTGAAAATGGCCATGGAGGGATTATTTATACTTGAAATTCAGCAAATGTTATCAATGAGAGCTTTTTTTTGAGAGCTGTTTAATCAGCACGCCATTGAGTAGAAGGATTTGAATTAAAGGCCCAGTACTCTTATTAAACATCTCAAGTCTCAATTTTCTCATCTGTTAAGTATGTAAGACAATACCAACTCTGTCTCACACATTTGTTGTGGGAATTCAAATGTATGTGAAAGAACTTTGAAAAGAAAAATGTATACCAATGGAAGAGGTAGCACTTTTGTTGCCAATGTTTGTTGGGAGGAGAAAGAAAATGATGCATATGAACTGAACCGATTTTCCTTCAATATAGAGATAGAATGAGTGTCACTCATAACAGATCTTATAAACACAAAATTACATATGCTTTTAAAGAATCATAAATATCAAATGTAGGTTGAACTACATTGAAATGTATTTAAAGTCATTCTTTAAAACAGAGCCATAGACTAATAAAAGACTCATGCCTCCAGCACTGCCAAGGATTAGGACCACTGGGTACTGAAGGGATTCTTTTGGGTAGCAGCTTCCAAAGTGCCCTGATTTCAGCTCTGAGGATGTTTCTATTGATATCACCATGACTCAACAAAAATGAGGAGCTGTGAATGGCTTTCTGCTTCTTATGGAAGGTGCAAGAAGCCAGACAGTATCCTACCTTGTTGAGTAACATTCATCCGTCCACACTAGGATCTGGATGAAAGGGTGGCCATGGGTGATCCTAGCGATACTGGCAATTTTTACAGAGGCTTTCAAATTCAACCTAAAAGAAAATCTCTGCATAAAGCAAATAATGGATAAATGATTATCATTTAAGATAATAACATAAAACTTCTATCATCTATCACATTCTTTGAAGTGTGATCTTCACCTTTTGAATGAACGCATAATAGTAATCTTGTCTTAAGCTTTATCTAATGTTCACTAGTTATACTGAATGTGAACCAGGGTTCTGGGTGATGTCACCCTGGGGCCTCTAGGGTTCTTGAGTAAAAAATATTTTCACGAGTGGTGCAGAGACAAACCTGTACCTTTTACCTTGTACTTGAATCTTAAACTAAATTCATCATTTTGAAATTGTGCTTGTTGTAACTAGGACTTTTTACCTCTTTATTACTTAGCAATAAATAATGTTCCAGTTCTGTTACTTACTGTTTCCCTGACCTTGTGTAGTTTCTTCACCTCCTTAAGCCTCTGTTTCTATGTCCATCAAATGGGACTAATAATAGTCTTTCTTTCCTGGGATTCTTTTGAAAATTACATGCAACCAGAGCTTAATTAATTTAAACCCATTAACCTCTTTAAAGAAATGAGCCAAATGGGGGCAGCCCCAGTGGCTCAGCAGTTTAGCGCCGCCTGCAGCCCGGGGTGTGATCCTGGAGACCCGGGATCAAGTCCCACATCAGGCTTGTTGCATGGAGCCTGCTTCTCCCTCTGCCTGTGTCTCTGCCTCTCTCTCTCTCTCTCTGTGTCTCTATAAATAAATAAAAAAAAAAATCTTAAAAAAAAAAACTAATAAGAAATGAGCCAAATGGTAATAAATGTCCTAAATTCAAGTGATAACTTCAGTTAGAATCTAGATCAGAAATGTGGTGAAACTGGAGCCAGAGTGGCCAAAGCTAAAATCAAGGTACCTCCTAACTTGGGAAGCCCTTGGAGTCAGTCCTAACTTGTCAGAAGTAAAGCTGGCATTGAGAAGATATGATAATATGGTGTCTTACGTATGGCATTATGCCGGTGAGATGCCTTAACTCTCCTTGTAGATATCCATTTGGATTCGGGGGTATCATCCAGACCAGTGGGGTGACTACAGAATATTCTGTAAGGATAAAGTGTCATTTCTCCCAGTATCACTCTGTGAATTATTAGCTACATTGAGTGGTGCATTCCATGTTGGAGAATCTTCTCCTCTTGCTCCTTTGTGCACACATCACACACATCCTGCCTTGATCATCTTGACACCATGCCACAATAAAGCTAGTGGCAATAGAGCTCAAAGAGGAGCCCAGGGCATTGTGAGGTAATGGAGCATGCCAGAAAGAAAATTCATCCATACATTTTTTTTTTTCAAAATAAAGATTCCAGGACAGACGCATACCAATAGTGAGATGGTGGGAATGGTCTGTCCCAGGCACTGCAGGCAATGAGGGGGCACACTGTCTGCAAATAATTTTAAAACAATAATAAAACCAACAAAAAGTCTATTGGCTTTTTACGAGCATTCTGCTGTTTCTGAATAATCTCAGTAATAAAATACTCTCCCTGAAAAATATGTATTTTTGATCTAAGTTCTATGTAATTGCTGCAATGAAATTGTTAAGTAGTATATATTTCAGCATCAAATTAGTACATTTTATTACTTATGTTTTGATGAATATAAATACATCACATAATACATAATACATAAATACACATACAAGTTAATTTGGGGAAATCCCAGTTCCCCAAGTCAACCCCAGCACACAGGACTCAGCAGCACGTGTTAGATTAGATCCCAGAATTAGTTCCTAAAGGTTTGAGTAATGATATTTTATGCTTTGTGTACAGTTTAAGTCTTCAACCCTTGGGGCAATACAGAATTAGCAGTTAAATAGATTCAAAATAAACAATGATAGCCCAGTGCTTTTACAGTCAAATATAACAGAGCTTGAATTTGTGACCACCTGGAATTTTTGTGTTTCAAGTTTTAAACAGTGAAACAGAGTGTATACACTGGGAGGTGAGATATTTGTGTTTCATAAGTGCAAAATTTAGTTAAACATGAAATATGTTTGTCTCATTTTATGATTGTTGTTAAAAAAAAAAAAAAAGTTTAAAAAAATGACCCAGCCCAGGAGTAAAATAGTGCTCCAGTGTTGGGTTCAGAAAAATGGACAGACTTCTATCTTCCAACATCTTGCAATAAAAGTTGATTTTACTATTTTCTTCTCATCCTTTCTGTAGCTGGTCCTAAAATGCAGAACTCCCTGTGGTGGGAACAGTGTGTGTAGGAAGAGATACATCAAAGCCAGTAGAGACCAGAATTCAAACCTCAGATCTGCCATTCATCAGCTCACAGGCCTCCCTGGGGTGCATTGCCTAATCCTTGCTTCGTCTTTTACAAAATGAGAATACATTTTGGTGGCAGAGTCGTGAAAATTAAATCAGATGAAGCATGTAAAATGTCCACCACAGTGCTTCACATAAGAGATATGGTGTTAGTTTACTCCTCTCTCTCCACCTTTCTCCTTCTTATGGACACATTGGCACTTATCTTTCTGCCAGGACTCTTGTCTTTATTGGATTAGGATAGTTGAAAATAATATATACATGATATATAATGCCTTACATACTCAAAGACTAATACATGACCACTGTTTATAATCTGATCTATCCCTCTCTGAAACCCTCCCAACTCCACTTACAAAATCAATGGTTAAATGAGGGACGTTCTAAGCTACAGTCTGGGTCTCAAATGCTGTGTAAATCCTGAATCGATGAGTGAAGTCCTTCTCACACACACAGTAGGAAGTGGGAATTCTACATTGTGAATTGAGGTGTACATGAAATTTTTTGTTCTTAACCATTGCCAGAGAAATGGGGTAATCGAGGTGACCATCGGCTGTGTGTTGAGTGGCAGCTTGTATTGGCTTTTGCAATTCATTCATACGTACATACCTGAAAGAAAGGAAACAGGACTCAATTAGGTTGAGACAGTTTATTTCACTTTTGTGGATAGCTCAGTTTATGCCAGCAGTGGCTAGTGACACCCAAAAGAACATTGTCAAAGTTTTCCTCAACCTTTCTGTCCCTTCCTTCAATGAAGTTATTAGCACTATGAGTAATCTTCTTTGCTTTATACTTAACATTAACTTTTCTGGGACCTCCTGTCTTATTAGTGGTACACTTGTATCCAACAGGATAAAAGCTATTCTGCCTTTGACTTAGCTTACAGAAGTTGTATAAGGATCAAATTAGGTAATATATAGGAAAGATATTATAGATCATAAAGCAGTTACATATGTTAGACATTATTAGTATCTTATATAAGGGATCACTGTAACCCACAGACCAAATATAGCTTTCCATCTGTTTTTGTGTTAACCTGGTTAGTCCCTTTTAGAATTTTGGCTTAATGGGGATCCCTGTGTGGCGCAGCGGTTTAGCGCCTGCCTTTGGCCCAGGGCGCGATCCTGGAGACCCAGGATCAAATCCCACGTCGGGCTCCCGGTGTATGGAGCCTGCTTCTCCCTCTGCCTGTGTCTCTGCCTCTCTCTCTCTCACTGTGTGCCTATCATAAATAAATAAAAAAAAAAAAATTAGAATTTTGGCTTAATGTAGTTCTCATGTGTAAATCCCCCTCATGTTAAGCCCCAGGATTATGCTTCCAATCCCAGTGCTAGTCCCACATATGGCCCCATGGCAACTGAAGTTTATCCTTTTGCTCACCACTACTTGCTTTTTGTTTGGCATACCCCTTCAAGATTTCCTGCAAACCCAGTATTCAAACATTTTGCTTGCTTTAGTCTAGTTTG
Organism: Canis lupus dingo; assembly: GCF_003254725.2. Taxonomy (NCBI): domain Eukaryota; kingdom Metazoa; phylum Chordata; class Mammalia; order Carnivora; family Canidae; genus Canis; species Canis lupus. The sequence continues at coordinate 19,503,366 of NC_064265.1, forward strand.
GCATTTCTATGGGAAGTCCTCCAGAATATCAAAACAAAAGTGGAAATCCAGGGGCACCTGGGGGGCTCAGTCAATTAAACATTTGACTCTTGATTTTGGCTTAGGTCATGATCTCAATCAAGGTTGTGAGATCCAGCCCCATTTTGGGCTCTGTGCTGTGGATGGAGCCTGCTTAAGATCCTCTCCCTCTGCCCTTCCCCATCCCTCTATCCCAGCTTTCTCTTAAAAAAAGAAAAAAGTGGAAATCTTCAGTATTGCTATTGCATAAGAAAACAGGAATTTAAATAACTTGTCTGCTGTCTCATAGCAGGACTTGAAACCAGTCAATCTGACCCCGACCCAAAGACTAACTTCTGTGCTATACAGTAACTAGGTATATCAAAACTGAATGGTGGTATGTACTCTGTGGGAAATAGGCCCAAGGGATAGTTATTTCATGTCCCTGTTAATCTCAGTGTGGCTGATAAAGACCACAAGATTCTCTCCCCTGACTGCAGTTTCCAACCTAAAGCACTACATAATCTTTGTTTAATATATAAAAGTGTTTTTACCATTTATTCTTTGGAGTTGATCAGGTGTTTAACCACCACACTGATTTTGAAGGCTTCCCTGGGCTCTTCCCATATGTGAATGTTCAGTGTCCCTCTTCTGTGTCTTTATTAAGTTCTGCCTGCAGCTCTTCTAATTCTTCTGGAATGGTTCCATATACTTCTTCCCCATAAGCTGAAAGTTCTTTGAAGGTAACGACTCTATATCTGAGTCAGTTTTATATCCTCAGCCTCCAGCTCACTTCCCTGCAAACAATTGGTGCTCAGTACACGTTCATTGAAGGAATTATGAATGTGTCATCAAATTTGCAAATGTTGACTAGCAGTATTTAAAAAGGGGCAGCTGTGATATATTCACAGAAATAATGAATATAAAACCAAAGACCTGATGAGTGGCAGTACAAAAACCTCACTTCTGGGTTCTTAAAATGATCAGAGCACACATGCTGTCAGGAAGTAGAGAAACTGACAGGTTGGTGAACAAAGAGATGGGTGAAGAAAGCAAGCAGCAGAGGTTGGCCTTGACCTCTCTCCCCCACCATTGCTGCCACCTGGCTATGACTTTCCCCAAGGTGAAGTGGAAGAGAAACTCTGTCTTGTCCCAATTCACTCCGCTATGGTCTAGATTAGAACTTCTCTGAAGTCACCAGCATGTAAGATAAGATAATGGCTACACAAGGACAAGTGGAAGATGCTTATTCTGTATGGATTGAGTCAGCTCTCACCCCAGTATGATTGATACTTAGATGTCCAATTGACACATTGTGTGTATCTCTACTGCCAAAAACTGGAAGTGGATAGAGCTGTCTTTAAAGGCTAATCTCTACATTGACTGACAGATCTGGATTACAGTGAGATTCTTTAAGTATAATTATATGGACTGGTTTTATTTCTTTTTTTTTTTTTCTTAAGATTTTATTTATTTACTCATGAGGGACAGAGAGAGAGAGAGGCAGAGACACAGGCAGAGGGAGAAGCAGGCTCCATGCAGGGAGCCCGATGTGGGACTCCATCCCAGGTCTCCAGAATCAGGCCCTGGGCTGAAAGCGGTGCTAAATTGCTGAGCCACCGGGGCTGCCCTATGGACTGGTCTTCTTTTTTTTTAATTAATTAATTAATTAATTTATGATAGACACAGAGAGAGAGAGAGAGAGAGAGAGAGAGGCAGACACACAGGAGGAGGGAGAAGCAGGCTCCATGCCAGGAGCCTGACGTGGGACTCGATCCCAGGACTCCAGGATCGCACCCTGGGCCAAAGGCAGGTGCTAAACCGCTGAGCCACCCAGGGATCCCTGGACTGGTCTTCTAAGAACAGTTCCAGTTTCAAATATTTCATCCCATTTTATTTTAAGTATACCTATACTTGTCAATCATATTTTGCTTTTTAGTTTGAAGAAGGCTAATACTAAATTTTAATATGCCAATGATGTGTGCCTGATTGATATTGGAAGTAGCCAAGTAAACATAATTCTGACCTTCCAAATGCATTACAGGGGCTTGTAGCCAATAAATATGGTTGAAGTCAAAATACCCCTGGTTAAGACCTATTTCTTTCTCTTCTTTCTAAGATTACCAAATGTGGCAAAAGTTATTTACTTTGCCAATACATTGAGATTATTGATGAGAGGAAAAATATCCTCTCAATGAATCTGTATTTCTCATGAGCTTCTAGGAGCCATATAAAATAGTCACCAAGGAAGGAAATATAAGACCTAAGAAGTTATTGCAAGCATGGTGTTATTACATGAGACTCTTGTAAAGTAATAGTACCATACACTATTTAGGTTTTTAAAGTTCAAAGTCTTAAAAATAAAATTAAAGTTCTTAAAATCAAATTAATTTTTCTACCTAATAAAGATTTCATATGATAATTGATCATCTTGTTTACAAGTGCCTTATTTCTTTGTGATTCCCAAAGTAGCAATCCAGGTTATAATAATGACTATCAATGGATTTGCTCTTTACCAAGTATTTTATCTACAGCCTAAAGATTAAACTTCCCAGGACTTTTTCAAGCAGCCACATTTTTAAAGTTGTTTAAGCAGTTCTAGTCGGTTGAAAAGTCTTAGCTTATTTGTTTTTATAAAGTCCAGTGACATAAAGTTGGCTGCAAACGCTGTGGCATTCATCATTTCCTCTCTGCAGCCTGTCAGCTTCCAAACATGGGCAGACAGAGTGCCCGTTCTGCCCTCTGTCTATTCCTGCACACTCCTGAGCACCTCCAAGTTCTGACGCAATGATTCTTTGCTGGATGGGCACACTCTTTCAAGTAACTCTTGGTGAAGAAGCAGGAAATCAGGCTCTTGGATAAAAAAAATAGGCTAATAAATGTGGCAGGTAAATGATATTTTAAAAGATTTTATTTATTTATTCATGAAAGACACAGAGCGAGAGAGAGGCAGAGACACAGACAGAGGGAGAAGCAGGCTCCACACAGGGAGCCCGACGCAGAACTCGATCCCAGGACTCCAGGATCATGCCCTGGGTGGAAGGCAGGTGCTAAACGGCTGAGTCATCTAGGGATCCTGTAAATGATTTTTCATAAAAACACAGAGCTTAGAAATATTTGTAAATGAGGCAGCCAATCTCTAACATGCTAGAGATGGAGATGCCTTCACCTGGGGCATATTCTCTACGTATCTTTCTAGATATGTAAGATATCAGAGTGGATAAAATTAGGAAAAATGAGCATCCTGATACAAGACTCCATGTGTTTCTATATAGACATATGTATCTGTGAGCTATTGTCTCTGCAAAGTGATGTATTTTGCTTATTTCCTATTCCTCCAAAGCAACATGAATTGTTTTAAATATTTAAAATATTTTCATAGAGTTTTTCAAAGCCTACTTTAATCACTTGTTTGTCATAAAAGGTATAACCTTCATGGTTATTCTCTTTTGTTTATTGTCATCTTTATAATTATTTATGTACCCCTTTCTTCAGGGAGCAGTATAAACCACAAAATTATTTGTTATCATTTATAGTCTTGTTTTCAGGCAGGTGGCAAAGAAAGACTTGGGGCTCTGGAATCAGAACTGGGTTTAAATTCTAATCCACTCAGTAAGTAGGGAGTATGGAACAATTTATTTAACCTTTTCAAATTCCAGTTTTCTCATATGTGAAATGGGGTTAATAATACCTACTTCATAGGATTATTGTGAAGATCAGAAATAATTTGGAGGAAGTCCTATCTCAAAAACTTCTACTGAATTTTGGCTTTATTAAAATATGAAGTTCCTGACAAATAGTAGACTTTTAGAAAAGGCAATTTCCTTCCATCCTGAACCACCACATTAACTCGCCTAGGTTGGCACAGTCAAGTCATTACTCCAATAATAGGTCAGGTGACTAAGGGAACACTTCACTATAACCTTGACATGTGTCTGTGCACATGTTACTCATGCTTCTCTGTTACCATTTCCAAAACTTCCCTTCCCTGTCTCCTTGGGTTATTTTTTCCTACCATCATGTGCTTTTCAAATATTGGTTTGCCAAGTAGCCCTAAATAAACATGCATTTGCATTAAGAGTGCAAAGCCTTCATACTGAACCCAGTATCTATTTTGTTTCAAGTAAGGCTTAGGTGGAATTTTCATGTTTGCAATTCAAGCATTCATTCTGGATGCATGAAGTGAGCCTTGTGTTATTTCCCTTACTCCATCCATCCCTAGTAGCAAAGTAGATAGTTGGAGATTTAGGTAAAAAACGATCTCAAATTGTTTAAGGGCATTTATATATACTAGAAGGCAGAATGCCATATTTTTTAAATTTCTGTGTCCTTCATGTGGAAGTTCAGACTTTTCCACTAGCAAAATACACATCCATGTAGCAAACTACATTTTTCTGAAAATTCTAGAATTTATTATTTGAAATTAATGAACTTAAAACCTCAAGTCAGCAACGTATTTCTTATCTTTACATTATATTAAGATTTAAGAAACATCTCAACCATCAAGCTCATTAAGTTTACTTTCAAAAAATGTTTTCCGCTTGTACATCTTTGTTCAGACAGTTTTCAAAAGGCATTTGAATACTTTATTTCTTTTCCTCTCCTTTCTTTTCTTTCTTTCTTTTTCCAGAAAAAAAATATTTCACTCTTTTCTTCCCTTGAACTTCGCTTTTTTGTTTGGCCAAACACCATACAAATGAATGCCGTATGGACTAAGCACTTTGACCCACTGAAAGCTCAGGCTTAAGTAGATTGCTTAATATTTACCGAGTGCTCCAAGACTTTAGGCACATTCAGCCAGCTCAGGAATCCTGTGTTTGGCATGAGTTGATTTCTATCCAATTTATTCTTGGATGAGGGAATGTTGGAGTGGTCTTAGAAACTGACTCAATGCATTCTCTGCAAAAGCCTTTCAGAGTCCTGGGGACATGTTTGCATTACATGTGGTCACTTCCTACAGTGTCTTTGGACTCTTAAATTCTTTGGCTCTCACTGGATGAAATTTTTCAGCAGTTTAAAGTGAAAGTGGCCCTTGACTTACCCCCAGGAACTAGAACTTGCTAAACCTTGATTTATTTCTCATTGCCATAGTACTTCAGAAGGTCATCTCCTCAACAAATGATCATCCAAGAAGTGGTATCAACTGCTCTAAAAATTAAAAGTTACGGTAACCATAGGAAACAAAAATAATTGACTTTAGGGTTTTTCCTTCATTTTCTCATTGGCTTCCAGTAATTGCCCTAGTCCAAACTACATGCAATATAGTTCCACTCCTAGATATTTATTCTTGCATTTATTGATTTCCCAAGAAAGGCCCAAAAGTGTTAAAACAACAATAGAATGGGTCATAAATCCTTATGAGCTGTAATGTCAAGTGGTCCTACATGTATGTCTCCTCCCTACTAGTTTCTCATGTGTGATCTTGGGCAAATGCAACATATTTAAACTTAAGGCTTAGCATTTGTTATAGTGGGATAATTATAGCACCTATCTTTTAAGGTTGCCAAGAGAATTAAATCCACTTATTTACTCATAACCAAAGTATTTCTCAAGTGCTAGCTATGTGCCCAGCATTTTCTAGGTACTAGGCATTCAGAAATGAACAAAATAGAAGAGAACCTCTGCTTTCATGAAGCATACATACCTTCCAAAGGATGAAGGAAAGTAAAAAATTAAAAAATTAAAAACATCAACAAGTAAAATATAGAATCTCAGAATAGAGAAAATGAAAGTAAAATGGGGAATGGGGGAGTGAGAGGCACAATTTTAAAAAGACGGATCTGAGAAGGTGACAGAAATGAAGCTTGCTATTTGGGACAAGAGAGCTTCCTACCTCAGGCACACAGCACAGAAGCTTCATGTTTAAGGAACAGGAGAAGTTTCTGGAGACTTTAGGGGATGGTCAAAGGGATAATGAGTAGGGAAGGGAAATGGGCACTTGGTGCAGGTGTAGGGCTTTGTAGGCTGTCGAGGAGACTCTTACACTTAGGAAAATGTGAGCCCCTGAAAGGTTTTAAGAAGAGGAGAGCAAGATCTGGCTTCTCTTTTAAAAGAATCAGTGTGGTCGCTGTGTTGAGAATGAATTTAGCAGAGTACATGGTCCACTGTAAGAATTTGGTAATTATCGCTGCTACTATTATCAGTGATGGTAATACCATCATCTTCATCATCATTATTTATTTTGATGTTGATGGTGCTTCTGACTCCTTAATCACCATGAGACAAATGCAATGATGGGGACTGTTAGTCTTAGATTCAGGGCCCTCTATTACCTTGCACCCAAATTACATCAGCAAATTCAACAACTTGGGGCATCCCTCAGACCCTCATTAGCAATGTAGCTCAAATCCCGAGTACTTCAACACCCTGCCATGGCTTCAAGGGAAGCCCTCACTCTTTATTAGGCCAGGCAAATTAGTTCAGACGTGAGGATCCCCAAGTGGTGTGGAAACCAGATGGAAAACTTCTTGCCATAATATTTCTTTTATGCATCTTTATTTCTGGTCCTCATTTTTCTTCTAGAACTCGTTTTCTTGATTTTGCTTCATCACTAAATGGTGCTCAGAATGTGGGTAGAAATCATGACAATGGTGCCTTGTCCTTACACAGTGGCTCTTTCCGGAACCTCAGAATGCCTCCTGCCCCCTCTTGTTGTTACACATTCCCTGGTTTTGCTGGCACATCCAGGCATTGCATAGAACACAAAACTAGGCACAGATTATCATTCTCCAAAGTTTGGCAATCTCTAGTTTGGGCTGTGTGTTCTATACATTGACAGAAATTTAACTGTGACTCCTTTTTAAGCCAGGGTGGTTATGCAATGATTCTGGCTTGTTTTTTCCAAGATATCAGTAGTGGTGGCATTTATAATGATCAGATTTTGGGGGGGTGGTCACGGATCTCTAAGTCAATGGCCTTAAATCTATTGAGCATGCTATGTCCCTTAATAGACATGCAACGTACAGACACACACAAACATGGACACACACACACACATACATATACACACATGCAGCCTACAGATGTGATTTCTTTTACTTACATGCAGTTTTTAAAAAATCTAGGTTTCTTGACAAAATTTATTATGAAAATCTGAGTTCTAAGTTTCTTCTTCAAAAATCAGAATATTTGGCACTCCTCCACCCAAATCGCTCCATAGCAACCATCAGCTGGGGAGCTGTAGGAGCCAACCCAGTGGTGTTCAACCTTAACTGTATGATACAATCACATGAGGCCCTTTTTCAAAAATACTGATGCCCCAGACCCACAGCAATGAAAGCACCATTTTCAACAATAACAACAGCAGTTCACATTTCATCAATATGATGGAATTCATATTTTGTGCAAGAAACTAACCTGGACGGTGTGATTTAAAAAATATATTCATGTTGCAGACATTGAACATGTATAAAAATGATGATTAACAAGTATACTAGATATATGTTTTGTATCAATGAGCTATATAGTGCACTAGTTCTAACTCTGCTGAATATTAAAACCATATGAATAGCTTTGAAAAGTCCCAATGTCAGAGTTGTACCCCAGACCAAGTAAACTGGAATTGAGAAAGGAGAAAGGAACTCAGAAGTCAGTATTTTTAAAGCTCCCTCATGGGACTCCAGTGTGCAGGATCATTGCAGACCCAGGGATATAGAACTGTTCTTTTCAAACTTTAAGATGACTATCACCTGGGGCTCTTGATATACTAGGTCTGGGCTGGGGCCCGAGGTTCTAACATGTTCCCAAATGATACTGATGGCTTTAGGATGGGGGCCACATTTTGTGCAGCAAGGGTGTAGAGAATAATGTGCTACATTTTAGCTCTGTGACTCTTGCACAATTCAGTTTATCACTAAGCAGAAGTGGTCTTGGCTATAATATGGGCATAACAGTTCCCACCTTTGAAGTGTTATTGAGGTTCAGTGCAATAATAAGCATATATGAAGTGTGCTTAGTACAAAAGATATGCAATATATATGCTGCTATAATCACTGGAATTTAGAAGAGAAGGGGATGATTGAGAAAGATGTGCAGGGAATTACCAGGGCCTGTCTTCAGAGGTCTTTGAAATAAGGCCATGGATCAATAAAAGAACAGCCAGCCCTCGTGTTCTTTATAACTGGTTGAATTTCACTATTAATCCTCAAAACATGTACTTTTCATTTTAATTTCCTTTCTGCCTTTATGCAAAATTGCTGCCAAATAACAAGTTTTAAAAAATTGACAAATTAGAGTTGACTTTCGCTGCTCCTGCCACCCTCTGGTAGAAACACCAGCAAGCTGTACAGTGGCCAGGAGGAGGAGGCAGAAAGAATGGATGAAGAAAGCCAGCCCTGCTGAGGGCGTGGCTGTCCCCTTGTACACTGGCACAGAATGCAACTGAACTGAAAATTTCATTTCAAAAACTAAATACTTTCCAGTTCTGCATCATGTCAGTGTTTCCAGAGGCAGAAATGATGGAAGTAGAAAGAATATTGTAGAAAAGTCATAAGTAATTAAACTAGTTTAATTCCATAAGTAATTAAACTAATATGAGAAAATTGTCTCATTTTCTAATAGAAAGTAGGATTTTAAAACAGGGCTACAAATTCTTTGACTTTCTCCCCACAAGAGGTGCAGTATATCTGAGTGGGCTTGAATTTGGGTGGGCTTGTGAGCACTTTGACCAATAGCATATGGTAGAAGAGACACGATATGACTTCTGAGACCATGCAGAATACAGAAAGCCATGCAGCTTCCTCTTTGTTCTCTGGAAAACTCCCTCTCAGTCCTGAGCCACCCTCCCAGAATTCTAGCTATCCAAATCTGCCCTGTTAGAGGGGCCACACTCAGATACATCTAGGAGATAGTCCCAGCTGAGCTCAGCCTTCCTGTCACCCCTGCCAAGTTGTCATGCCTGGGAGTAAAGCTATCTTGTACCTCTAGGCCAGCCCAGCCACCAGCTGAATGTCATTGAGTGCCCTCAATTAATGGGACATGAAAGCAAACAAACTGGGAAAACTGAAGAATCAACCAAGCCCTGCTGAAATTCTCAACCTACAAAATTGAGAGATGTAATATAATCACTGTTGTCTTAAGCCACTGTATTTGGGGATGTTTGCTTAACATTAATGGATAACTGGAAAAGAAATAATTTTAGTGTTGGCATAAAGAGTCATCTTAATTCTTCCTATTGAAGAAAGTTAATTTTTTTTTGCGCATGTCAAGGAAGTTGAAAGAGCATAAAGAACATTCAAAAGTCAAGAAAGCTGGATTCTTGTAACAATATTATGTCTTCCTAAATTACCCTATAAAGTAATAAATCTCAATAAAACAGTAACAATTTTTGGAGAGAGGTTTGACTAGTTTAGGGTCTTTCCAATGTTCTCATGGAAAGAAAGATGTGAGAATTGATAGGGAAGTTATAGTGGAAAGAGGACAAAGAGGAGGGCCCAGTCTTACTCAGAGTTAAAATACACCATGAAGCAAAGGGAATTAAGATAAATTAGTACCAACAGAGGAAAAGGCAGGAAAATTAGCAGAATAGAATTGAGACCAGATATAGATGTAAATATTTATGGGAATTTGGTATACAATAAAGATGGCATTTGGAACAATGAGAAGAGGATGGATTATTCTTTAATTAATGTTAGGTCAACTGGCTAACTATTGGGGAAAAATAGCAAAGTTGAATACATAGCCACTACTTATGCCAAAATAAATTCCAAATGAATCAAAGATTCCGGTGTAAAAACAAACCATGAAAGTACCAGACAAGTTTTTAAAAATAACTCTGGAGTGCATAAGGCCTTTCTAAGCAAGACACAAAACTCAAAAGCCATAAAGGACAGATGTTAATGTGAGTATATAATAATTAAACATTTCTTTAAATGCAAAAGAGAAAAATTTCATCAGCAAAGTTAAAAAACAAATGCCACATGGGAAAAAAAGTAGTAACACAAATAACAAATGAAGCCTCATTTAGCTACTCTATAAAGAACTCTTATGAATCAATAAGAAAAAGACCAATCATCAAATAGTAAAATGTGCACTCATTCATTTATTCATCACGTATTTACTGAGCACCTACTAGAAGCCTGTCACTATTCATTGTGCTAAGGACACAGCAGTAAATAAAATGAGTTCTTCACCCAAGGATCTTCCATTCTAGTAGGCAGATACAAATGACAAAAAATGAACAAGCAAATACCTTCCATTTCAGGTAGTGATTAAATGAAGCAGAAGAAATGAAAGCAAAGTGTGAAGGGAAGTAGTCACTAATATAGGAAGTTTTCAGGAGAAAAAACAAGTGAGAGAAGCATATGAAAAGAGGCAAACAGTTAAAATATATTCAAACAGCACAGCATTGCTTGTAGTACCAAGAACAGCAAGCAACCTAAAAGAAAGCAACCTAAAAGTAGATTATTAGAGAAATGGTTTAGTAAATTATAAATGGAATAAGAATGGAATACTATGTAACACATTTAGAAGAAGAAAGTGCATTGAATATAGCACTATGAAAGGAGTTCAAATTAAAAGCCAAACAAAATGAGCAAGATAGATTTATAATATGGTCCTTTTTTCTATGAAAATAAAAGATATACAGATACACATACATGTGTATTCAAGGAACATTTCTGGGTGAATAATTCAGGCTTTACTGGTGGTATTCAGCTCTAGGGAGACTCACTTTCCATGATATACTCTTGAACTTCAAAAAAAGTTTAAGTTACACATATGTTTTATATCTATTCTAACGGTAAAAGATACAGGGATTCCAGTCCTGGCACAAGTTTAAGACTGAGAATGTCACTTCACCTTTCTGCTCTTCATTTTCCTCAACTGTAAAAAGAGAAATTTAAATGAAATTATCTCTAAACATTCCTTTAAGCTCTGAGATTTCAAGCCTGAAATATTGGTGTTTTTTGTATATCATTTTCTACGAAGATTAAGGAAAAAAACATGAAAGCAGCTAGACAAAAAAAAAAAACAAACTATAAAACTGATTCGGGGCTACCAGCCCATTTTGTTTGATTTCGATCTTTAGGCCAACTGCTACAAAGCAAATAAGAGCCTTGTATTTTGGTTAAATTATTGGCAATAAATCACTCAGAATAGTAGCTGGATGCTGAAATTCTTTAAGTATAAAGCTCTGCATATTGCCAAAGATAATTTACTCTATGTCTTTATTTTCCTATACCCCGTTTCCTGAGAAGAAATGTTTTAGGACTATGGCAATCAGAACCAGGCTTTGCTGTGAGGCATCTGACATGAGCCCAGGATAAGGAAAACCTCAAGCACTCTGTGTTTGTTCTTTCTTGTTGGCTTTTTTTCAATTTACACCATCATATCTGATTCACCTTTTTAATGACTTTTGGCTCATGAAATCACATTGAGTTGAATTTTTATTAATAATATCATCTTGAAGTGATAGGGTCAGAGCCATTTACTGTATAATGAGTCAAGTTATTTTGACTGAGTTCTAAAAACCCCTTTTAAGAATTGACCTTAGCAATAGTCCTAGCTTGGAGGTGCTTGAATAAGAAGCAAGAAAAGAATACATGCCCCTTTCACATCCCTCTGGAAGTTGGGGTGGGGCCATTCAAGGGACTTTGATGGTTGAAAGGCCACTGGAATACTATAAAGCTTTGTGAAATCTCTGGCATCCTTCTGAGGTCTTTACATCAGCTACTTTTAACTGAGAAGCCTACAGGTAGACTTCAAAGGGGCTCATAAACCTCACAAGACTGGAGGTAGAACTACGGTTGTATATAAGAGCACATTTCTGGAATTAAATCGAAGCATTAGCAGCCATAAAGATCCCATGTTAGGTTCTCAAAGAGATGTGTGACCTCCCAAAAAAGATTAGAGACCCACCAGCTTTCAATGTCACTGAGAACTGCTTGTCATCTCAGGCATCTTACACAGTGCAATGCTGGTGTTCTTTCAGGCACCCAAGGAAGAGAGGGGGGCACTGACTTTGCAATATGGTGAATGAATGGAAGAGGCCTAAGTTTAAATTCTACTGCTTACCAACTTGCTTTGGTTCCTTGGGAAAGTTATTTGGTCACTCTGAGCCTCAGTTTTCTCATCTTAAAAATGGGCCTAATAATACCTCACTCCTCTGGTTGAAGGTGCTACAATAGTGTGTTACTAAAAACCATGGTCTTTAAGAAGCAGGATAGCAGCCTTGGCACCTCAATGTTAAAAATTACATCAGACCTCTTGAGTCAGAATCTGAATTTAACAATCTATATAGTCCAGATTAACTAGTCTTCAAATTATTGATTAAGGCTTTTGAAATGTGCCTGGATTTTAAAATGGATTAACTTTCAAGTACTGGTTTTCATCTTTGCTATATTCCCAGTTCCCTGACTGGTTAACCTGGAGTTGATCACAGTCAAAAGAGCATTTTATTTCCATAAGGCATCATTTAGAGAATGATTTGCACACAGGTTCTAAAAGCCTGCTAGCAAATGCAACCTATTCTAAACAAGCCTGCCACAAGGGGCAAATGACACTCACCTTGCAGTATGTTAGAGAGTACCCTAAAGTGGGAGGGACTGGGAAACAAGTCTTGGAAAGCCCTGCAGATCATAGATCCCGGGGACAGATGTTATCAGAGTTCTATCTTCAAGCCAAGTATCAAATGCAAACAAACAAATTATGAGAAACACCATCATTCCCCTCATTCCAGAAAGCAGCAACACCAGTCACAAAGCAAAAGTTTAGGAGTTTGCAGAATGAGAGTCCTGTCTGCATTATAATTACTGAGATTATAGAAGCTCGCCCAAATCCCCAAGGTGCCCCTGTTGTGTGTGTGTGTGTGTGTGTGTGTGTATCTTGTGCACATCCTTTCTCCCTCCTGTTAAATGTACAGAACCTCACTTCCCAGTCAACCTCACCCCAGTTGGCCCTACTCTCTGATAGAGCTGGAAAGGAATTCCAGAGTAGAGAAAATGGTGTTTGTGTACCATCAAATCTCTGTTCCCCACCTTGCTGTCTTTTTTTGCCCTCACTCCTAAATGCTTCAGCACACATTTCCTAAGAACAGGGCCAGTCTCCTACATAATCGTAGTATAGTTATTAAACCTAGGAAACTCAACAATGACACAATCCTATCAATTGATATTCCTTACTCAAATTTTGCCAATTGTCCAATAATATTCTTGATAGCAGTTTTTTCCCAATTGGGATCCATTCCACAATGGACATGTGGTTGTCTCCTTAGACTTTTCTATTCTGAAACAATTCCTCAGCCTTTATGTTTCTTGACCTTAACATTTTTGGAGGGTAGGTCAGTTCTTTTGTAGAATGTTTTTCAGCTTGGATTTCTGATATTTCCTCAATATTGGATTCAGGTAGTATTTTTTGGAAGGAAGGAATATCGTAATAGTGATTTTGTGTCCTTCTCAGTGCATTGTATCAGGAAACAGGTGATATGAGTTTATTCTACTATTGATAATGTTAGTTTTGATCGCTTGGGTAAGGTGCAAATATCTTGAAACTATACAAATACTGTTTTCTTCCTCAAATTTTTACCCACTAATGTTAGCATCCAATGATGGTTTCCAACTCCATCATTCCTTCTTTATTTATTAGTTGGCATTCTACTCTGAAGAGAGCTTTTATTTTTCTCCTGTTTATTTATTTATCTGTATATTTATTTATATCAGTTTGGACTTATAGAGAAATCCCTGACCCTTAGATATTGAGCCTTCTGTGATCTTCCCCTGCAATGAATCACTAAGAACCACCCAATAGGTTTGGAGTTTCCTGGGATGGGGATATGGGAGGGTAGATGAGCACAAAAGTCTTCACAGCTATAGGAAATTTGTAGTCTTATTCCAAAACCAAAGTCTTTACCTAACCTAGAAGTTTGGCTTCCTTCACTTTTACTCACAAGTTGACACTGTAATCCTTCCTTTGAGATAAGAAACCCAGATAGATCACATCATTATGGTCCAAATGTCAGTTCCCAAATCAATAGTAAAAGTCTTATCCTAAAGGCTGGAAGATGTTCCAAATGTTGAAAAAGTTTACCTTCCCATTATAAACCAAAAAACTCAATGGGTAAATCCCAGTGGCTCTTTATGCTTCATATGTTTTTCCAAAGTAAAAATGTTTCTATCCAATTTATGATAGCATCTGGAGCTCTTTTTGAAACACTCAGTTTTGGGGATCTCTGGGTGGCTCAGTGGTTTAGCGCCTGCCTTCAGCGCAGGGCGTGATCCTGGAGTCCCGGGATCAAGTGTCAGAATCGAGTCCCGCATCGGGCTCCCTGCATGGAGCCTGCTTCTCCCTCTGCCTGTGTCTCTGCCTCTCTCTCTCTATGTCTCTCATGAATAAATAAATAAAATCTTAAAAATAAATAAATAAAACTCTCTGTTTAGAAACTTTGAGATCAGGGCATAAGACTGCCATATTGTCAGTATTATACCCATCCACATTACTGAGAAATCATTTTTAAAAATTTAGCAGGGCACCTGGGTGGCTCAGTTTGTTAAGTGTCTGCCTTTGACTTAATGTCATGATCTCAGGGTCCTGGGATAGAGTTCTGCATTAGGCTTTTTGCTCAGCAGGGAGTCTGCTTCTCCCTCTCCCCTCCCCCCAGCTTATCTCTCTCTCTCTCTCTCTCTCTCTTTCTCTCTCTCTCTCTCACACACACACACACACACACACACACACTCTGTCTCTCTTTGTCTCTCTCTCTCAAGTAAATAAAATCTTTTTAAAAAATTTTAACTAAGTTTAGCAAGGGATTGTGGTAGCTCATTGCCAAAGTCTCAGTATTTATAATTTGCTACATGGACTTACTCTATTAGGTTGTGCTTTATTAATTTTTTTAAATGGACCTCTTAATTAAGTGGCTTGCTAGTAGCAAGGTTTAATAGGGTTTCTCATTTATTTTTTATAATATGAAATTATCTGTCAAATACATAAAGTCAGAAATAAATGATAAAACAGATTAACCTGTATTCTTCCCCTCTGCATCTACCAGTGCAACAGTGAGTCTTTTTTGGTTTACCATACTGACAGGCATGGTTCAAGAAAGTGATAAAGTAACTAGAAACCACATGAAAAATGGAGATGCTTTAGCATGTGTGCTGGCGTGCCTGCTAAACTAATTGAGATTACCCTATGGTCCTAGCTTGAATACAGCAGCCTCATTTCTTTGTACTGCCTTCATTTCCTTTTCAAATAGCTACAGAGATTACTCTATTGCTCACTTTTGCCTGTGGCCGGCTGGGCAACATTAATTGCTGTACGACTAGGGAATTATGCTGAGGGAATTCATGAGTATGTGTGACATTTATGTTAACTGCACAGGCTTTCAGCCAGGCCATCTAAACCTTTAATGTTATTTATAAACTACAGTTTTAAATTAGTCCATACAGCCCATGTGAAAAATATATGTACATAAGAAAAAGAGTTTTTTAAAATTTTGATCTTTCTTCAGCAGATATGTCCAGAGGCCAATAAGCCATGTTTCACTTTTACTTTGCATAAGATTCAGTGATGTATCCAGTCTTTCTGTTCTCTGTGTTAAGCTAGAAGTTTAACTCCTGAAGTTGTCATTAAAGAGAAAATGGATAAAATTTCCAGGTATTTATGAATCAATGAATGAACAAACTAGAATTTATAAAGAAATGCATCATTTCCTTTTTTACGATAGCTTTTTTTTTTTTATCTAGTTAAAAAATCAATCCATGCCCATAATGGAAACTTCAAAAAACGCCAAAAGAATAATGACATTTAATATTCATCCTTGACTTCACTAGCCACTGTTTGTAGTTCCTCTCAACATTTTTGGAGTATTTCTTTGAATCTTTCTCTATGAATATATAACATGTACCTTGATGCTTTAAAAATGGTTAAATCCATATTTTGTGTTACAGTTTTTTTTACCTGCTTTTACATCTAACATGTTCTTGTATTTCTCATGTTGTAATTTATAAGTAGTAGCTTTAATGGTTGCACAGTTACTTTTTAAAAGTATTCTCCTCAGGGCAACCCCAGTGGTGCAGCAGTTTAGCGCTGCGTGCAGCCCGGGGTGTGATCCTTGGAGACCCGGGATCGAGTCCCACGTCAGGCTCCCTGAATGGAGCCTGCTTCTCCCTCTGCCTGTGTCTCTGCCTCTCTCTCTCTCTCCATGTCTCTCATGAATAAATAAATAAAATCCTTTAAAAAGATAAAAGTATTCTCCTTAGTTTGGAATTTTTAGGCTGCTTCTGATTTCATACTACTAAGACATATACTTCTATAGACATCTGTATC
Source organism: Canis lupus dingo (assembly GCF_003254725.2). Taxonomy (NCBI): domain Eukaryota; kingdom Metazoa; phylum Chordata; class Mammalia; order Carnivora; family Canidae; genus Canis; species Canis lupus. Next base: position 19,519,620 of record NC_064265.1, read on the forward strand.
TAAAAAATCATAGTCTGTATTTTTTGGTTATTTCCCTGGAAGCTATGCTTTGTTAGAGCGAAAGCACAAACAAATCCGGATACATTTCCTAGAAAAGAAGTGATGCATTTCAGCCCTGTTAAATTCCTTGTCATTTGTGACTCTTTTTTGGTAAAGGAATGACGAGTCAGGTTCACATCCCACTATAGCCCACAACCTTGTCCTCGCAAGGGATAGCATTACCAAATTGGACCATAGTGGTTGGCCCAAATTGTGTTTTCCTGTCTTTGGATGTGGAAAACAAGCCAGGATGGCACTTGCCCAAAAGTGATCCAAGAATCTTTTGTACAGAATGTTATGTTCAATAGGACAAAATTTTAAAATAGAAGCTTTATGAAGGTGAAATTTGTGCCTGCATTAGAAAGGCAAAGTCTAATCTCACATGCCCACACTAGTTCCTTCCAACATTTTTGCTCACTCTTCTATAGACACACAACTTTAATGACCTGAGAAAGACTTTACACTCTAAAAAGAGAGATAAAGGAAACCCAAGACCATGAACTCCTTTATCACAGCGATGCATGTAGATGTTCACACCATTCTTCACTGTCAATTGCAGAACTCTTTGTTCATCTTTCAAAAAGTGTCTTTGTGTTTCTCAGAATGAGCTGGCTCTCTCTCACTCCCAGCTGTTGGAAATGCAAGAGAACTTCATGGAAAGTAAGAGTATGTATGGTCCCCTGTAAGGTTAGAGGTGAGCTCCTGTCATTTAGCCACAGTTTCCATCTGCTCTCATGTGCACTTCTGCCGCAGACATTGTTACAGTGGTGGGACACAAGTGTCTCTCTTAAAAGTATTGAGCTTCCTGATCCTGGAGAAGCACAACCCAGCACCTTTAAAGGACCTTTTCTCTCCTGGCTTTGCTCTGACTGATTTACAATGTGACTTTGAAAGCAATAAGGACTTGTTCTGGAAAAGATGATGAGTGACAACTTATAAAGATATGTACACTATAATAAGTTAACATAAGTTAGAAAGAAAAAGAACGAGAAGGCAAAGGAGAACATGGATAGACACTAAAACGACTTGGAGGTTAGGTTACTATGCAAAATGTATACCATTATCATTTAATAATGTTTTATTGAATGCCTAATATTTGCCAGGAGCTCTGGACAGGTTTCTTAAAATTAGTTGCAACGCATCAGTGGTCCATGACTCTATCTAGTAAGCCGTCACCATTTTTAATGAAATAGGATATGAAGGTTAGAACAGAGTAGAATAGATAATATCACAGGGTATTGCACAAAATAAAGGCGTTATTTACTAAAATGTATGTTTCAAATGTATATGTGTTTGTGAATCGGGTCATCATTTAAAATGCATTCCTTATCATGGCCATAGTAAAAGAAAATGTGAAAACCACTGCTTTACAAGTATGCACATACCTAGGGCTGAGTTTCCTAGAAGCCAGTGAGAAGAAAGAAAACAATAGTTACACAACTTTTGCTGCAAGAGAAACAATTTTCCCTATTCTTCACAAAGAGAAAAAATTAATGACGTATTATAAAACCTCTTTAGAGAAAATCCTCGTAACTTAAGGCTGTTTCTCTGGTCTCCTCCCTTCTCCCACCCCATAGAGGTGACAGCATTGCTCTACATTCTGCAAGATGTCTGAAATTTTTCCTGATGTATTATTTAGGTCCTATCACAGTTCCTTACCATGTCTGTGTTCTTATCTATACTAATTAGGAAATACACATGTGATATTTCTTTAAGTTTTCATAAATAAACTTATAGTTTGAAGTGCAACAGGCATATACATTCCATTAAACCATACATTCTAGGGCAGCCCAGGTGGCTCAGTGGTTTAGTGCCGCCTCAGCCCAGGACGTGATCCTGGAGTCTTGGGATCGAGTCCCATGTCAGGCTCCCTGCATGGAGCCTGCTTCTCCCTCTGCCTGTGTCTCTGCCTCTCTCTCTCTCTCTCCCTCTGTGTCTCTCATAGATAAATAAATAAAATCTTTTAAAAAAATATTCTCATGAATAAATAAAATCTGTTTTAAAAAAACATTCTATTAAAAATGGTGGTCACTTATTAAGATGGTTTCATTCATGGATCATTAATGTGTTGCAATCAAATATAAAAATCATTAACATACAGCTTGATAAGTTTTCACAAAGTATATACAACCATGTAACCACTAGTTAGATCATGAAATGGAACACTGACAGCAAGTACACACTCTCCTCATGCCCCCATTCATGCTTTCCCCAAAACAGTGGACTCTCCTGGGAAACTAGAAATTTAATTTTGCTTTGTTTTGAACTTTATATAAAAAGCTCATGCAGAATGCATTTCTGCCTGACTTATTTTGCTCAATGTCATGTTTGTGAGACGTTCCATCACTGTTGATTTATATTCCATTGTATGCATATTGCAAATTTTTATCCATTCAGCTATGATGAACATTTTAATTATTTCCAGCTTTTGGCTATTATACAAAGTGCAGCTCTGGACATTTTTGTATAGGTTATTACTGAAATGTGTACATGCTTTTGTTGGTTTTGAGGATGGAATTGCTAGTTCATAATCATATATTCAGTTTCGAGAGATACTGTAGAATAGTCAAGTGGTTATATTCTCATCAGCAGTATATAAGACTTCCCATTTCTCCTTACCTTCTCCAACACTAGGTATTGGCAGTGTTTTTTATTTTAGCTATCTGGTGGTATGTATAGATACCTCCTTGTGTTTTTAATTTACATTTCCTTGATAAATGATGAGGTTGAGCACTTCTTATGTGCTTGTTTGCACTTTAATGCCCTCTCATGTGAGGATACCAAGTTTTTTGGCTATATATTTTTTAAAAGATTTATTTATTCATGATAGACAGAGAGAGAGAGAGACAGAGACAGAGACAGAGACACAGGGGGAGGGAGAAGCAGGCTCCATGCAGGGAGCCCGACGTGGGACTCGATCCCGGGACCCCAGGATCACGCCCCGGGCCAAAGGCAGGCGCTAAACTGCTGAGCCACCCAGGGATCCCCTGGCTATATTTTTTTATTACCTTGTCTTTTTCTTTTCTTTTCTTTTCTTTTTTTGCTGAAAGATTGTCATTTAATAAAAATGTGGGATTTATTAGTCAACTACAGTCACAATACAGTCACTATGAACTTCCCCTTCTGTATTCATCCCGCCGAACACAAAACAGCAGTGTGTCAGTCTGGCTTTCCTCATGTGAGTCACCACCTTGTCTTTTTCTTATGGATTTATAGGAATTCTGTATATATTCTGAATTTGATTCCCTTATCAGCCATATATATTGCAAATATTATTTTGCACTTTTCACTCTCATAATGGTGAACAGAAATTCCTAACTTTAATCACGTATTTTTCCAATATTGTTCATCTCTGTTTTGGTTTTTTTTTTCTTTATCTTTTTCCTTTATTGTTAGTGCTTTTTGAGTTCTATTTAAAAAAAACTTTGTTACCTAAAAATCATTAATATGTTACCTATGTTACAGTCAGAGCCACAATCTACCTGCAATTGATTTTTCTGTGTCATATGAAGTCAATGATACTACTATTTATTCAAAGCCACCCCTTTTCTTGCTGCAATACAATATCATCTTTAATGATCAAAGATATATTGGTGGGTCTGTTTCTGGACTCCATTTTTAGTTCTTATGATCTATTTGTTTACCTTGTGTCAGCGGCATACCATGTTAGCTAATATAGATTTATAATATTGAACTGGTAGTATTGTAGTATTAAGTTTTCTCATGTTCTTTTTCAATGTTGTCTTCTTGGTTCATTGCTTTTCCACATAAATTTTAGAATTAGTTTACTAACTTCCACTAAAAAATAGTTATGTGGTTTTGATAGGGATCATATTGAGCTAATTTGGGGAGAATTGATACCTTTACAGTATTGATTTTTCCAATCTATACTTGTGTATTTCCACCTTCTTTTTTATTTTCAGTAAGTTTGTGTAGTGTTCTGTGTAGAAGGCTCTCATATCTTTTTTAGAATTAATTTTTAGATATTTTATATTTTATGCTAATATAAATGTTATAATTTACTGAATTTTATATTGTAATTGTTTGTTGTTGCTATACAGCAATCCAATTGAGTTATGTATATTGATCTTATATCCAGTGACCTCACTAAATTAACTTATTATTTTTAATAATTTCTTTGTAGATCTTTTGGGTTTTCTCATACAAATTATAATGTCAGAGAATAGTCATGGTTTTATATCTTCCCTTCTTCATTTTTTCCTTATTGCAGTAGCTAGGACTTCTAGTGAAATGCTTAATAAAGATGGTTATATAAGGTATGTTTGAGTGTTTTCTAGTCTAAGTGCAAGGCTTCCAGTATTATTAAGTAAGATATTTGTTATAGGTTTTATCAGATTGAGAAAGTTTCCTTCCAATCCCAGTTTGCTGAAAGTTTTTATTGTAAATAGATTTGAATGATAGCAAATGATTTTTTCTGCATCCACTGAGATAATCATATGCTTTTTCCATTTTATCTGTTAATTGGATGCTTTATGTTGATTGATTTTCCAATATTAAACTAACATTCTATTTCTAGAATAAATTCCTCTTGCTCATAGTGTGGTATCAGTTAAAAAACATCTCAGGATTCAGTTTGCTAATTTTTTGTTTAGTATTTTTTTCCTAAATTCATATGGGATATTAATTTGTAAAGTTATTTTTATAATGTTCTTGCTGAGTTATGGGATCAAAACTAGGTCGACTTCATAAAATGAGTTTCATGTAATGATTTGAGATATGATCCCTCTTTTTCTTTATTATAGTTGAACTACGTAAAATTGGTGTGGTGTTCCCTTAAGTGCGTGGTAAAATTCACCAATAAAGCACTTCAGTACTGGAGAACATTTTGTGAGGAAATTTTTAAGCACAAAAAAGTCAATTTCTTAAAAGATATAGGACTATTCCCATTTGTATTATTGTTTTCCTATTTGGACAAATTTTTTTTGGTGGTTTATCCATTTCATCAATATTTTCAAATATTGGGCAGCCCTGGTGGCGCAGCGGTTTGGCGCCGCCTGCAGCCTGGGGTGTGATCCTGGGGACCCGGGATCGAGTCCCACATTGGGCTCTCTGCATGGAGCCTGCTTTTCCCTCTGCCTGTGTCTCTGCCTCTTTCTCTCTGTGTCTATGAATCAATAAATAAAATCTTTTAAAAAATATTTTCAAATATTGCCATATGTTTATATATACTCTGATCATTTTAATGTCTGTAAAATCTATAGTGATTCCATTTTTAATTCCATATTTGTAATTTTTGCCTCCTCTTCTTTTTTTTTGATTAACCTGGCTATATAGGCTAATGGATTTTATTAGTATTTTCCAAGAAGAAATTTTTGATTTGGATTTTCTTCTCTACTACATCTGTGTTTTCCAAATCATTAATTTCTAATTATTATTTTTTCCTTCAACTTTGTTTACTTTAATTAGGTATTATCATTATGACTTAATGAGATAGATAAATAAGTCATTAATTTTCAAACTCTCTTTTTTTCTAATAGGTGCATTTAAGTATATGCATTTCCCTGCAAGGACACTTTTAGTAGCAGATTACACATTTTTTAAAAATATTTTATTTATCTGTTTATTAAAGAGAGAGAGAGAGAGAGACTAGAGGGAGGGGAGGAACAAGCAGACTCCTTGCTGAGCATGGAGACTGACACAGGGTTCAATCCCAGGACCCCAAAATCATGACCTGAGCTGAAACCAAGAGTTGGTGGCTTAACCGTCTGAGCCACTCAGGCACCACAAGCAGCTTATACATTTTTATATGTTCTGTTTTCTTCATATTTTGGTTCATACTATTGTTTAATTTTCATTATACTTTACCTTAACCCATGGGGTTATATAGAAGTGTACTGCTTAATTTCAAACATCTGTAATTTTTCTAGTTATTGTTTTATTATCAATTTCTAGTTTAATTCTTTTGTGGTTAGAGAACATATTCCATATGACTTTTGATCTTTGAAATTTTTCTGGATTTATTTGTTGCCCAGAACATGGTGAATTTTGGTAAATGTTTAATGTGCATTCTGTGTATTCTATAGTTGTTAGCTACAGTGTTCTAAATGGATTAAGTCAAATTTAGTAATCACATTATCCGTATCTACATCCTAACTCATCTTAAAAAGAATGTTCTATCAGTTATTGAGAGAGGTACATTGAAATCTCCCACTCTGCTGGTGAATTTACTTACTTTTTTTGTTTGTTTGTTTTAGCAATGTTGGCTTTATATATTTTGAAACTTGGTTATCAGATACATTCAGATTTTAAATTGTTATGTCTTCCTATGGGTTGATTTTTTTTTTATCATTATGCAGTATCCCTTTGTATCTCTAGCAGTATCTCTTATCATTATGTTAATGTGTCTGATATTAATATAATTCATGTGTATTTCTCCAGTCCTTTTTTTCTTTCAAATGTTGTGTCCTTATATCCAAAATGTGTCTCATTTAAGCATCATTTAACTAGGATTGTTTTATATTTAGTACATGTATATTACGTGAAGTGTTTAGTCTATTTGTATTTCATGCAAGTACTGATATATTGGGGTTATAACCTATGATATTAGTACTCTTTGATTTTTTTTATTTTCCCCAGCTGTTTAGTGTTTCCTTTCCTCTCTTTTGTTTCCTTTTTTAAAAATTAATGAAGCACTTTGTCTCAGTTGTTAGTCATATATTCTTTTACTTTTTTTTTAGTGCTTACACAGAAATTACAATTTGTATCATTAATTTATTAGCGGATAATATAAACTGTGACTGCCTACTTGCCAGAAAATTTAAAGGTTTTAGATCATTTTAATTTCATTTACCCCTCCAACCTTTTGTGTTATTGCTTATAGTTCATACATTTTAAACTACACGAAATTACAATTGTTTTAAAGAGTTAATATTCATTTAGATTTGCTGCATATTTTCCATGTTTATTGCTCATCATTCCTTCCTGATTTCCAGGCTCTCATCTGGATTTTTTTTTTTCCTTCTACCTAATTTATTATGGGTTTTTGTTTTTTGTTTTTTGTTCCATGGTCTGTTGGTGGAATATTCTCTTAGGATTGCTTATCTGAAAAAGTATTCATTTTTAAACAGTTTTGTTAAGATCTGATTCATATAAAATAAGCTGAGCACATGTAAGATATATAATTTGGTAGACTTTGAAATATGTTATGGTGATATATGATATCACCACAATCACTATAATGAACATATATATATATTTTCAGCAAAAGTTTCCTTATGCCCCATTTGATTCTCCATGTACAGAACATAACTTTGAGGGCATTTGAAACAAGCCCATCATTTCCTGGGCCTTTGCATTGAGTTCAGCATGGAAGTTTAAAAAAGGTCTTCCAGTTTCCTGGGCCAGTATAATAATAGCAACAACAGCTAACACTTATATCATGTTTATATGTACCAGACACTGTTCGAAGCACTTCACATATTTTAGTACTTGATTTGTTGAGTTTACTCTTCATCACAACTTTATGGATTGAGTATGATAATCAGGCCCATTTTACCATTGAGGAAGTGAGGTAGATACTAGAGGATGTCTGAGGGCATAATCAAATATGAGCATCCTTTGACCTGGTGAAAATCTTCTACCTGGAGATTCACCAGTGTCTCAATACTAAGCACAAATGTTTTATTTTTAATCTTTTTTTATCTTCAAAAATTTGGAAAATATAGATAGGTATACAGAGTAAAATTTAAATCACCAATAATCCAACCACCCAAAGATTACAACTTCTGGCAATTAATTGTATCCTTTGAGTCTTTTGCCATTATAGATAATACCACATGAACATCTTTGTCATCATGTATGTAGCCATAATCATTACTTAAGAAAAATTCTAAGAAGTAGAAGTGCTGAATAAAAGAACATGAAAAACATCGGGCTTTTAGTGCACTCACTAATGTTTTACTAGTTGAATGGGTAAAGATATGGGGGAGAGTACACAATAAGTAGATAAGTATCAAGGTGAATGAATGTCAAAGAAGTCACATGTAAGGAAGAATATTCCAATACCAAAGTACAGGTAAGAAAGTTTCCAAAGGAATCTGGCATGATGATTTTGTATATCTATTTTTTTCCTTTTAGAAAGAGAAAATAGATTTTATTTATTTTTTTGAGAAAATAGATTTTAATTATTTTTAATAAATAGCTTTCTTTTGGTAGATACCACTGGATTTGGAGATGTATAGCCTTTTGCTGTCTCTTTCTTTGTTATTACTGTTAATTATGTTGCTCTAATTACAATTGTGTTCACTCAATCAAAAGAATCATTACAAAGTTCATTCTGGTATAGAATCTGGACTGACAGCCTCAATGCCCAGCTTCTGCTATTGCTCCTTCATGGGTAGCGGTTTCCCTGCCATGCTTTGTTTGGAGATCCTCTGGGGGTGGTTCTCTGGAGTGATGAATGCCATCTTTGTTTAAGGGGGCAGAGGGAGAATAATCTAATTCTACCAAAGAGACAACAGTAAACCGATCCTGTGTTTCCATTGCTGTTGGAAAAAGAACAGTAAATGACAGCAAAATTGAATAGCTTGATACTTGCATAGTATAAATTACCCAGCGGAAGAGATGTGTTGAGAAGGAGAGTGAGGATTTGATCTCTGCCTTTCAGTTTGCAGTCATTGTCAACCACGAAGTACAAAAGTTGGCCCAGCAAACTTTGGCTTCATCCAGGAGGCCAGGGAGAGAGCCAAGAGATTTTTTTCCCCCTGCAGTTGCTTAGGATTGGTCTTTTGTGAATATGTTTACATTGGTGAATAAAGTTAAAGTACTTTAGTCATTTTGCTACCGTAGTGTTTTTCAGACTATGGGCTGTGCCCTATTAGAGGGTAATGAAATCAATTTAGCAGGTCATTACTAACTTTTCTTTAATGAAATAGCATATAAAATAGAATAGGATAAGATAGAGTTGAATGGAATAGAAAATATCCAAGTGCAACACACAAGTAAGAATATCATATTGTAGTGGGATGCCTGAGTGGCTCGGCAGTTGAGCATCTGCCTTCAGCTTAGGGCGTGTGTGATCCTGGTATCCAGGGATCGACTCCCACATCGGGCTCCCTGCAGGGAGCCTGCTTCTCCCTCTGCCTGTGTCTCTGCTTCTCTCTGTGTGTCTCTCATGATAAAGAAGTAAAGTCTTTTAAAAAAAATTATATTGTAGAACTTCTGTTTTAGTGAGATATGTATGCACAATCTACATATATGTACATGTGTTGCAGATTAAAACATACTTTTAATTGTGAGTCACGGTCAAATAATTATAGCCAGGAATTTTTTACATTTAAAGATGGGGTTTTTTTCCTGGAAATATTTTTGTATATGGACAAATTTCCAAAACTTGTTTAGAGTTGAACAGATTGAACTTTAGGGTTCGGGGCTGAGGTGAACAGAGAAAGTCCTCATATTGACATGGACAGTAATTATAGTCTTGCTGATCAAAACTCCAAGTAGAAAAGGGCGGACAGTTTCCCCTTTGCTGTCCTGCCTGCTGCCCCCTTCCAGTGTAGTCAATAAACTTCTATCTCCTTTTACAAAGAAAACAAAACAAAACATCCAAGTAGAAAAAATCTGACTTATCTGAATCCAACTTTATTATGGTCCTATAGAGAAAGCAACTCTGATAATGACACTTCTTTTCAAACATCAGCTAGAAAACTCCCCAAGGTGAGAAAACCACCACAGTGCCATTCAAATATCAAACCAAAGGTCACCAGACTGACGAGAGGATGGCTCATTTTAATACTGAATACCTACTTGCCTGTGATTGGAACTAAGAATTTACCAGTGAAGTTACTAGTAGTTGATTGTAATGACATGTGCTAATTTCAAATTTTTATGATGATAATTTCATAATAAAATAAGTTTTCATGGATCAAAGTTTTTCCCTCTAATTCGGCTTTATTTAAATCTGTGTTAACTGCTTTGAGTTAACATTAACTAGATTCATGAACTTGGGTAAGATCTAGCTGATGGCCCAACTGTATATAAGTAAGTTCCTCAAATGTGGGAAATATGCATATAATACATATATACAGGTCATATCAGTATATATAATACATTCTGCCAATGATATATCCATTCACTGGTACTTCATTCTTATGAAACTAAAGAACAGTCAATACACTAAATAAAAATAGTTGCTCTAGAACAAGGCACTGGCTGCCTGGGGTGCTATTTGAGAAAGATTTGGAGATGGTATTTGGACTCAGATAATAAGGAAAGGTTGCATTTGAATAGTGATATCTGTGATGAACATAGGTGGTATCTTGGAAGCATGGATTGATTTTTTCTCTGTTTTATAGGGGGAAGGAAAGGAATAGCAGACAGACATAGCCCAGAATTAAACCTTTTAGCATCTCTCATTCTCATTTTACTTCTGTTTACATTCATCTAGATTATTTGTTAAGACGGTGCCTCATAAATATTTGTTTACTCCTTTCATTACCACTGCCACAGTTACATTTTCAATCTTCACTAAAAGGAGTATTAAAGAATCTTTCTAGATCACTTCCCTGCTGCTGGTGCTTACAATTTTTGATAGGATCAGGAGTCATGGGCTCCATTGAAAACCATGTGAAAGCTATGTACCATCTCTCCTAAAACTGAATGCTTACACAAACTCCTGCCAATTTGTTTAGAAGAGTTGCAAATTCTCTGAGGTCTGCACTTTATTAAAAAACCCCTAGTCTAGCTGTCTCCCTCCAATCTACGTCCCTCCAATCTCTATCAGAGTGACATTCCTAATGCATAATTTAGATCATATTACTCTCTGCTCAAAACCATCTTGTTTCTTGCTGCCTTTGGAACAGGAGTCCAGTCTGCTGGATTGGAATCCAGACTCTTTCAAGCTCTCACTTTTGTAGCCCCATTGCCCCCTGCCTCCTCCTCCCAAGTACACAATCTTCTAAGCTGAACCAGAATACCTGCTATTTCCCCCAATACTGTCTGTACTTTCTTTCCGTAGTTGCTGCCACCTGAACATCCTCTGCTACCTGAACATCCTCTCTCTCTTTTACCTATGCAGGCCCTTTCTAACCTTCAAGCCCAGTCTTTCTGATTCTCAGTATTCTGTGAATGGAGCCCTCAGCAATGAGTAACACTTAGTGTAGTGTCTTGCACATCATCATGATGTATTTCCCCTTTGCCCTCAGATCTTTCCCCTGCATTACTGAGAGGCTGCCCCTGAATGTTGTGCTTGCTGGCCAGTTCCCTGAGTCAGTTGGCCTCCATTTGGGTTCAACCCCTGGGAAGCCCTGGAGGGAGAATGGAAGATTGAAGGAAGAGAGAAGCCAGGATATTTCTTCCCCACACTCTCTGCCTCATACAGTATCTTAAATGAAGGCAGTGTCTCCTCTAGGGCTTCAGCTCCAACTAGAGAGGCCCTTTGAGCTTCTGCTGGGTGACCTTGGACCCAGGGCTCCAGTATTGATACTCTTTTTTGTATCAATAGGGTTTCCCACAATTATTCGGCTCCTGGACACCTTATTCTCCTGTTTGCCTTTATATCTTTCCCTTCACCTGCGTAATGAATTTCCTACATTTTAGTCCTTCTGGTTAAATACTTAGACCAGTTTAGATTTTCCTGGCTGAACCTTAATTGATACTGAATTTTATTACCTAATTTTAAACCATCTTCTATGTGGGTATCTTTTTTGTTTTGTTTTGTTTTTGTTTTTAGTGAACCAGATGTACATCCTGTGTCAGTTATCTAGTACTTGATAGCATTGAATGGGGTTACTTAGGGTAGTAAAAAATTACCTCAAAACTCAATAGTTAGAAACAATTGGCATTTGTAAGTTCATGAGTCTGAGGGTTGGCTGGGTGGTTCTTCAACTTTCAACTGGGCCCACTCCTATATATGTGTTAGCTGTAGGTCAACTAGGTGGCTCTGCTCATCTTGCCTGGGCTCTCGTACTTACAGGGCCGGACTAGTCTAGGCTGATCCAGTATAGCCTTGGCAGGGACAGCTAACATGAGTCAACTTCATTCCATGTTTCTCAACCATGACAGGCTAGCTGAGGCATCTTCTCATGGCAATCACAGAACAGGAGAAAACACGTAAGCATAACAAGAACTTTTTCAGACTTCTAAAAGCAGCATCTCTGCTTACATTCCACTGGCCAAAGCAAGTCAGATGACCAAAATCAGAATCAAAGAGGACAGTAAACTAGATTCGGCCTCTTTAGTGCAAAATTACATGACAAAGGGGTAGGTACAGGGAGGGGTAAAGAATGTAGGCCATAATGCAATATAGTCTATCTTAGACTTCATAAGATTAGATAAGAGAGCTGAGACTAGAGACATAGAGAGATTAATAGAGAGATAAACTGATGACATTATTTTTTTTGCCAGATTAACCCTTTTAAAACAAAATTTTGCAATAAGATACACATGGTATATTCGCTTGTTTGTTCGGTATGGTTCATTTGTACATAGTTACTCACTGAAAAAGAAATTGACCAAGTGAAGAGCCATTTATAAATAACATATTAATAAACCAAGTTAAAGGAACTTTATTTATCCTTTAACCTTCAATTTGCATTAATCGGGAGCAGTCACGAGAAATTGTGCCAAATTCACCTCAGGTCAGATGGCTCAATAAAATGAACTGTTTCATGCCTAGAAATAAATATATTCCAAATATAAATATGAATCAGTTACAAAACAGATTCTTTTGAAAGTACAAAATAACCACACTGTTAATATATTTGTGCCTCAATTAAAAATGTGTAAAGAGTACACATTCTAGGCTAAAGTTGTCCCAGGGAGTGATTCTCATTTTTGCTTTGAATCTCATATAAACAAACTGGGTAGGCTCCTTTGAGCCATGAGCAAATTCATGGCCCCCAGTTTTCTAAGGAGAAGAATAATTAAAAATGGGAATGTTTAAGTTGGAAAGGTCTGGGGCTTGACTTTGCTACTTTAAATTTCCTTCATCACTGAGAAATCACTTTGAATTCGTCTACTTAAAGTACTCTAATATGGTTTGCTCTTGGTTTGAGGCATGCCATGAAAGAGATACTATTGGGGACCCCTGGGTGGCTCAGTGGTTTAGCGCCTGCCTTTGGCCCAGGGCATGATCCTGAAGTCCGGGGATCAAGTCCTGCGTTGGACTCCCTGCATGGAAACTGCTTCTCCCTCTGCCTCTCTTTCTCTCTGTGTCTCTCATGAATAAATAGATAAAATCTTTAAAAAAAAAAAAAAAAAAGAGGTACTATCTGTTGGGATTATAGCAAAATTTGGAAACACTCTCAGTCACACTGTTTTTCAATTTCCTTCTCTATAGTTTTATCTTAAAACCTGGGCCTGTTCTTAGTAATTCAAAGTGAAGCCCATGACATCTTACTACCAGGATGAGATTCCTAGCTAGCTTTTTCACTGTTTGACTTTGGGCAAAAATGTTAAACCTTCCTGTGCCTCTCCTTTCCTCATCTGAAAAATGATCATATAATCATTGTGAGGATTTAACTAAGTGAAATTGGGTAAAAGATTAGCACAACTCAGCCTACATACAAAATGTCCTTAATAAAGGTTACGTATAAAATGCTTCTTCTTATGAATCATTACATGAGAAGTTTTACGTTGTTTTCATTGAGTTGGTTCACATATGTTTTTTCAAAATCTAACTCAGAGTTATATCCTCAAAAAATAAATGAGATTCAATATTATTTTCATACAAAAGGCACTGTTTGTTTTTAAATATCAACATCAAGGATAGTGGTGTATATTTACTTTTATTCACCATAAAGCCACAACGACAGTTACAAACACTAACTTCTTCTTGGGCTTGTCAATTTATTCTTTGAGAATGCTTTTAGAATATCCTTCTTAAAAATGTCTTGGTCTTCAGCCTCATATTCTCAGATTTTATGATTTTCTAGCAAACAGTGAGGTGATATTGATGGCTTGGGATTTCAAGTCTATTACAAGAGCAGTGGACAGAGACTGGTGAAAGTAGATAAACACAACCTCAAAGTCTTCAACCATGTTGTTTTAAAAGGAAGGAAAATTAATAATAAGCCAATCAATTTTTAACAAGTATATTTTGCCCTTTAACACTCTTAGTGTTAGACTAACACTTAGACTCCTTCTGCATGGAGTCATGGTGTAGAAGAGCCACTGTTAAAACAAGACACACAGCATTTTGAAGAGCCACCGTCCATCACAGAGGAAATTCACACATCCGCACATGCATATGTACACCCACACAGACCTAGCAATCACTTTAATGATATAACAAGTGCTTTTATGGTGCTATAAATGTAGGATGTTGAGTGAAAAGACAATGACTGAGCATATATTCATCCAATGTCACAGCTACAGGGAATGGTACAGACTAACATTGTTAGCTATACCATATACAATGTTGAGTCAAAAAATGCAGAACGATATATACACAAACAGAGATTCATATCATAGAGGTAATTTGGAAATGCACACTGTTCGTTGTCCTGGATACATATATTGTATGTAAATGTTAAAAAAAAAGTGGACTAGAAAAATACAAACAAATTCATGGTCTGGCCTTAGATTGTGGTCGCCAAGATTATACCCATGCTATTTTTTAATTTTTTTAAAAAAAGCAGATATGACACATTTTATCAATGGTCCATTTCAAGAAGTGGGAATGCAGACATTTGCTCTACTAATCTCTGTTTTTCTGAGTTCTAAGTTCCCTCACAACAACAAAAATTGTGGGAGCACAGTTAACTGAAAAGCAGCTTCTTGCTTGCTATACAGACAGACAGTTGGAGCCACCATCAGCTGCACAAGTAGATGCCACAGTCTGTTTGGCCATCTCTTTCATCTGTTTATACTTGTGGGAAGTGTCCACAGCATAATCATAGCTGGACACAATCTATAGACAGCTCCATAGTTCGAAGCCTGGATATGTCCCCCTGACAAATACCTGTCATTTCACCACAGGGCACGGCTGATGCTTCTGTTGGTTGAGACTTATCCTGGAAATTGTCCTCTGAGGCCAGTCAGGCCTTCTTGAGCACGAAATCTCTAAACTGTTTAAGATTTACATTTGCCCTTTAACCATTTTCCCAGGCTGGCAGTCTAAAATTCCTGAGTCTTGTCTACAGCAAAGCAGGTCTTTAGGATCCCCAAACATTGTCCCATGCCTACAATGTGTTATTAAACTTCTGTGTTCAAGTTCCTTTCTCTGAAACCATCTCCCCTTTGGAATGAGATTTTTATCTTAGTCTATTTGCATTTATTCAAAATCAGAGACAGCTCTGAAACCAGACCCTATTTAAACATAGAAAGAAGAGCTGTTGCAGATTAAACAAATGTTGGGGGACTTAAAAAGAAGAAGGAAAGAAAGAAAAACAAAAACAAAACACTTCTATTTACCTTCTTGTGTTTCCTTTTTTTCCAGATCTGCGGTTTCCTTCCCATTGGCCAGCCTGTGTGGGTGCCAACTTCTGCACGTGATTTAATGGATCAGAAGGTCAGATGTCAGGCTTGACTTGGCTGTTTGCAGACTCGTGATCTTTATGATTAATTGTCACTTTTTAGCACTAGGGGAATTACCTTCTAATTTATGCCTTTGCTGCGGTTGTTATTTAACATACTTTTGATCTCTGTAAGTATTCTGGAGGAATATAAAACATTAAATGGGCTGGAAAAGCATAATGGAGAAAAGGAAATCTGCGAGAATTAATTTAGGGTGAGAATAACAATCAGACAATGAGAGAGGGGAGCTGTATTTCATTTGTTTGTTACATCAGGAAGTTGTACTCAAGGAAGATCCAGCAGTCCTCTCCAGCTCCCTTTCGGTTGACTGCTAAGAAAAAGGGTCAGGAATAGCTGATCAGTGGGTCGGTCAGAGCACTGAGAGGGGATAGGGCTCAGCACCTGCACAGTGCACATTCCCTTGCTTCCTGGGCAAGCCCTCAATGCTCCCACTGGTCCCCAGATGTTTGGTAATGTCAAGCAGCCTGTTTGGAAGGTTAGGTTATAATTTGGAACTCAGTTTGTTTACATTATTGTAACAACAGTTTCAGTTTGTCTCTGCAGTTAAGATTATGTCAGCACTTTTCCTTTCTGTATTTATTATTTTTAGCAGTTTAAAAGCTAACCGTGAAAAGTGGCTTTCTGGCTGTCAGGTGACATTCAGGCTGGGCCAGGGGCTGATGGAGTCTATAGAAATGCTCATGGCTGTGAGAGTCAGGTCTTTTGAATGCTGTCTTTGTACCTCCCCTTGCCCGGGGCCTCTGGCTTATTGTCTAGGCGCCTCAGTTGGGGTGGCGCTATCTGATGGTAACCACTACTAATATTACAGTGCTCGGTGCCCAGGCCCTCCCTGGGGGCCCCCAGTCTGGCTGCGTCTGTCTCCCAGCCCTCCCTCAAGGGAACCAGTCAAAAGCTCTCATATCAGAAAGCACTATTTGCAATTTATAGAATGTTCGAGGGAAAAGTATCAGTAAGGATCACCTGGGCCTGCAGTTCTCTAACATTTTTTTTTTTTACAAAAAACCCTTTGCCCAAATGAAATCTCCCAGAGAACCCCAATTTGTAAGATGTGGAAAAAGTACAGCTGTTCCGTTTGAAGGTGAGGAGGGTTATGGCAAACCCCACCCTTCAGCCTCCTCTTCACCCACCCCAGTCAAGATGACTCCTCAGGCACCCCACCCCCTTGCAAGAGACCTCCCAACTCTTCAGGATCCTGGCACACCATTCTTACAAGGTGATCCCTTCCACTTACAGATAAAGAGGTGATTTTTATACATACTTTAGACATGAGACATTAGACACTAAGACACAAAAGAGTACCCACTGTAGTCATCCATTCTCATATGTCTCTAGAGAAAGCAAAACTCATCTGTGATGATAGAAACAAAATAGTAAGTATCTTGAAGAGAAGAAGAGATTGATTCGGAAGGGGCAGAAGAGAATTTTCTGGAATAATAGAAATGTATATCTTTCTAGAAGTGCAGGCTACACAGCATTTGTCAAAACTCCTTTGTGCTTTTTACTGTCCGTAAATTATACCTCCATCAAAAAATAAAAGCAAAGAAGGAAAATAAGGCAAAAAGATAAATGAATTAGGCATTTAATAAACAAATACTGATGAGCTTCCTTAAATATTGAAAATACTAGTGAACTTCCTTAAAGCTAGGTAGACTATTTATTGAGTGGGCTCTAAGGTCATTCATTATGCAGTTTCAGAAGACAGGAGGCCATGCTCCTCTTCCAGCACATTCTTTGTTCAATAATCACCAAAACCAGGGGAAACAAATTTTCTCAGAGAATACCAGAGGATGGAACCATTGAATACCTTTTGGGATCTTCTAACCTGTGATGTGTCTAAAAGGTAATATGTGGGCAGTCTGAGAGTGGAAATATTGAATATAGTACTTGATTCATGCATTCCTTTTGCATGTACTATACATGTACTATTGATAATGCCCTAGAAGGTCTTTATAATGGTTTAATTCTTTGCTCCCCCTCATCTCACTGCTTTTCTATCACCTATAAAATGCAAGATTCTTCTTCCCATATCTTAGCAGAGTAGAACTTCTGGTGACTAAGGTTGGAATTCAGGCCTCAAGTGACACTTGTAGAACAGGGCTAATTCATGTACTGTCTTTCTGCTTTAGGCATGTGTTGAGTATTCTCACAGGATTGCACAGTATACCTGTGCAATAGACACATTGACCCTTAAAAAATACTTTCTTTTTTCTGAAATACTTTGACCCAACTCTATTTAAGCTTTTCTATTTTTGTGTTTTAGAAGTCCTGCAGTAACATGAAAGGTAATTGTTTGGGGTGAAATGCAGCTAAGGGCGTAGGCCAATGCCAGATGGGACCCAGTTAAGAGCCTCTGCATTTAGAGCCTCATGAGAACACTAAGCTGGCAGACAGAAGAAAAATATTTCATTTAGTTTTAGTTTTTTAGTCTTTATTTTTAATGGTTTTAAAGATTTTTTATTTAAATTCAATTTAATTAACATATATTATTAGTTTCAGAGGTAGAATTCAGTGATTCTATCAGTTACATACAACACCTAGTGCTTATTACATCACATGCCCTCCTTAATGTCTATCATCCAGTTACCCTATCCCCCTTCCCCCACACCACTCCCTTCCAGCGACCCTGTTTGTTTCCTAGAGTCAAGAGTCTCTCATGGTTTGCCTCCTTCTCCATTTCCATCTTATTTTATTTTTTCTTCCCTCCCCCTATGTTCATCTGTTTTGTTTCTTAAATTCCACATATGGGGACACCTGGATGGCTCAGTCAGCTTGGCAGCTGCCTTCAGCTCAGTTCATAATCCCAGGGTCCTGGGATCGAGTCCTGGGTTGGGCTCCCTACTCAGCAAGCATTCTGCTTCTCCTTCTCCCTCTGTCCCTTCCCTCCCCCAGTTGTACTCTCTCTCTCTCTAATAAATAAATTTTTTTAAAAAAAATTCCAACATATGAGTGAAATCATATGGTATTTCTCTTTCTCTGACTAACTTACAGGAGGGAAGGACAAGGCAGACAGAGGGAAAGGGGCTTCTGGACCCTGCAATGATGACCTAAGCCAAAATCAAAAGTTGAACACTTAACTGACTGAGCCACCCAGGTGCCCCAGAAAATGTTTTTGAAGGAAAATGATGGCAGTGTTAGGAAATGTAGAGAGGGGGTCACGCGGAGCCAGAGCAAGAGGGATTTGAAGATACTCAAATGTTTCAGCCTTTGAGGCTATGCAGACAAATTCTACTCTTGAGTGATTTCCCAAAAAAGGGCCAAGGCCTATTTAACTCACAAGGTTGATCCACATTAACAAAAATTTAGTTCACTAATGAAGCCATGGCAAAAAGGAACCATCCATAGAAAATAACATTTTAAATAACCAGAACCTATTTTAATCCACACATTCCATGCTTTGCACATACAAACTTCCTAATCAAATCAGATTTAATTGAGCAAGATTTTTATTTAACCAATTTAGTTTAATGTGCATAAGAGCAGAAATGAAATTACACGATCTAAGAGTTTGGGCAGAATGTGATTTTTTTTGCAATTTTATGCCCATTTAAAAGGAACTGTTTTTTCACATCATTAAGAGTCAACTTGTCTAAATAGAAACTACAAGATGGAAATTGTATGTATTTTCCATCCCAGTGATTTGGGGACTGTGATTCTCCTGGAGCCAACGTTCTTAAAATTTATGCATCCATGTATGTATGCATTTATCTATAGGTCACGTGGTCTTAGGACAATGCAACCTGTGTGTAGTCAGACCCTAGTTATTCATGAGAATGAGGATAAAATGTCAATAATTTAAGTCCAATCTATTGATATTTTTTCCCAGTGACTTCTAAAAATCAGTATCAACCATTCAGCTGATTATAAGGGGCTGTTAACAACTGGGAAAATATCCACATTTGAGTTATATCCCATTTTCCTTCCTCAAGTATTTTTCTTACGATGCCATTGGGATAATAACTGAAAAACAGGATGAAAGAAAAGTAACAGGCACTTTAATATGTATATTATTATTTTTATTATTATTGGTTACTAGACAAGAAAAATGAGGGTAAAATGAACAGAAGCAATAAAGACATAATTGTCACAGTGGCAGGGTGCGGCTTGAACTCAGGTCTTTCTTTCTGTAATCCCCTGTCTTAAGAAAAGAAGCAATGACTCAGAACTACTCATAATATTACACTGACTGGATTGGAGAAGTACATTTGTGAAGAGAATAAGCTATTATTTGGGGCCTACCCATAACAGAAAACCATAAATACAGTGACAAACACTCAAAAGTTTGTTTTTCTCTCCACAGCAGCAGAAGGTAGTTCTACAACGATCAAGGACTCAGGCACCTTCTATATTTCTATACTTCTATTCTTACCACATGACTATATCCTTAAGGTTACCTCATGGTTCAAGATAGCTCTCAGGAAGCAGGAAAGATGGGAAGAGGGCCGTGAAAGGCATCCATCACTGGCGCTATGTTTTTTCCTCTTTAGGAGGCCTTACCAGAATTCCCACCCCACAACTTTTACCTACATTCTACCAATTCCTAGTTGTAAAAGAAGCAGGAAAATGTAGTTGGGTACTTTTCTATCCAGAAGTAAAATTAAATTTGGTTAAAAAAAAAAGAAAGAATATCATGGACTAGGACTAGTAGACCTAGTCACAGTTAGGCAAGTATGAGAAGCTTTTCCATTTTGGAGAGGAATGATCAGGGTGGTTCTTTAGAGGAAATGATCTTGTAGCCAACTGCATGATGCATAAAAGGGGGAGCAGTAAAAAGTAGCTCTGAGGGATGCCTTGGGGACTCAGTTGGTTAAGCATCTGACTCTTGGTTTGGACTCAGGTCCATCAGGATCTCAGGGTCATGAAATCAAGCCCCACGGCAGCCCAGCATGCAGCTTGCTTCAGATTCTTCTCTCTGTTCTCCCTCTGCTCTTCCCCTCCTCCCCTCTAAAAAGAAAAGTAGCTTTGGGGACTTCAGTTTGTGGTGATAAGCTTCTTATTAGTGAAGTTGCATTAGGGACAAGAGAGATGAATGTGATAGAATTTGTGAAGAATGAACTGGCCAAAGAGAATATATTTGTCAACTAACTGTGTAGTTCAAAATTGTGTTTCCATAAATACACACACATACACACATGTGTGTGGGCTGTGTATATGTATATAAATACATTATATACGTGTATATGTATTCATATACATATATAGGAATGGCAACCCAGGAAAGACATTTAGCTAAACTTCTAAGACACAGGATCCGGATAAACAAAAAAGTTACATGGTACTTGTCTATACAGAAAATTGGCTGGGAATTTATGATGCATTTTCTTGGCAATGGATAAATAACACACGCATGCATACATAAATACATGTATGCATACCTACAACACAAACATAAAACTATGCTAGGCCTCCGTAACACCAATAGCAATGATCTTCAGATTTTGGCATCCCTAAAAAAAGAAAAAGGAAAAACAAAAAAGGGCTAAAAATAATAGATTTTAAAAGGAATGAGAGAAGAAGGAGCTGTAAAGATAACTAAGAAGTCATCATAAAAAGCCAAGCTAGAGAATGAAGGAAAGTCAGGATGGAGAAGGAAATCAGTTTTTCTTTCATTTCTTCTTTCTTCCTTCTCTCCTCCCTCCCCCACCTGCCACCCCCACTTCCTTCTTTCCTTAATTTTAGGAGGAGTAGAATCAAACTTTAGTAACTATATTTTCATAGACTTTTCATTATGAGCCCCCAAAGGAAAAAGAATTTAACCTCCAGGTCATCATCACATCCCTTTTGTTAAACCAGAATATACCAGGTAATGTCTTGCCATTTTGTAGATAACAAAATCAAAGCAGGTGGTGCTGGCAAGTTGGAAGCAGAGCCATCTGGCATAGCTGTTTGGGAACTGCATTGCATGCATGGTACATAATACACCCATATACACATAATACACCCATAAATGGACAGACACATCCCTCGTGTATGTGATCCAGAGGGCTGAGCAAAGATGACCAAGTTTCTCAGTATGACTCTTTTGGTCCTTTGTGTTTGACACCTTTGGCTGCAAAGCAAAAATAACTTTTCATTTTAGCTTTTAGAATCATCTACCATTGAATAAGCATAACTTGATTTTCTGATTATAAGCCCCTTCAATCACATTTTGTAAAGCTAATGTGCACCCTGTTTTAGCCACCGAATGTTGGAGAGGGGCAGGTTTGGTTGGGCACAGGCTGCCTGCTACTCTAGGTGTCTTCTCAAGAAGCCTGCTGAGGCAAAAGTAGTCATTTCTTCTGTAACATCCTAGAAAATGTCTCTCATTCAAAAGTAAGTGCCAGGGCACCTGGCTGGCTCAGTCAGTGGAACATGCCACTCTGGATCTCAGGGTCATGAGTTTGAACCTCATGTTGGGTGTAGAGATTACTTAAATAAATACATAAATTTAAAAAAAAATTTTAAATAAAAATCAAAAGTAAATGCCTGTTCACATACATGAGAACAAGTAACACCAACTGTAAAATCGTAGCTACCTTGGCAAGAGAAGAGAGGGGGATAGGTCATTAGTGTTTTGTTATGTTTCATTTCTTATAAAGAGAGAGTTAAAGCAAATAGACCAAATATGAATGGTGAGTACATGGGTTTGTAATATTGTTTTATATACCTGTTGATATGTGCAGTATTTCATAATTTAAAAAAAATTAAATTAAGCAAATGCTCTTCACATAGACAAAGTGATTGGAACCCTCCTATTCTTTACTCCATCCTAACAATCTACTTATAATCACATATCATCCTTCTGTGGTTTTGCATATGCTACTTCACCCTGCCCACTCTACTCTTTTCCCAAATAACTCCTCTTCACCTGTCCAGATTCAACAGTGGTATCACATTCTCTAGGAAGCCTTGCTGTCTCCTTATTCCCAATTCATATCTGTGTTTGAAGGCTCTGCTCATGTCTCTAAGAACACTGTACATAATTGTACCATGGTATGTGTTACACTGTTGTGTAAACCCCTGGTTTGTTTCTGTGACTCCCAGGACTGTTACCTCTGGTTGAACTGTAATATTCCAGTGAGTACCATTTACACAATGTCCAACCTTCCCAATTGGGTGGGTCAGTCCTGCCTTATTCCTGCCAGAGAGAGACCATCATTTTACCTCTATGCAGAATATCTTGCCTAGTCCAAATGCAGAGTAGATATATACTCACATAGCAAACACTCTTTAACATTGATTAAATAATGAAAAAATGAGCAGTCAACCAAACCAACCAGCAGTCAACCATTCTGCCTTGATGAAGAATTCTCTAGACAAGTGGTTCTCAAAGTGTGGCTTTTGCATCACAGCATCTACATCACCTGGGAACCTGTTAAAATGAAGATTCTTAGGCCCCACCCCAGACCTGCTAAATCAGAAACTCTGGAGGTGGAACCCAGGAAACTTTAACAAGCCCTCCAGAGGATTCTGATGCACACTTAACTTTGAGATATATTAACTTAGACTGATCAAAACAAAAAGCAGAGATTTCATGTCATGTCAGTTGAGTCTGGAAAAATGGCAAGAGTTGTCTGGGGAACAGTAAGAGTAGAGGGTAGGCAGAAGAAAGCATATGAAAAGACAGAGGGGCATGATATGTAATTTATAAGTTAATAGTTTTGGATAGAGTGAGGAATTCAGGCTGATAGGGCAAGAGAGCTGATGATCAGGTGTTGGATCATAGAAGTCTGTCTAAGGTATTTGGATGTTAATCTGACAGCAGTAGGGAGCCGTTTTAAAAAAAAATCAAACAAGGTAGTGATTTGATCTAGTTTAATATTTCAGAAAGAGTCCCTATGGCAAGGGTGTGGCAGATGTGATGAAGTGAGCTTGGCCACTATGGGGCACATAACCAGCTATTCATTAGCCCAGCTGTAAAATGATGAAAGCTAAACTCAGGCAGTTCTTCTGGGAATGAAGAAGATGGGATGGGTTCAAGAACTATTACAAAAGCAGAATTGAAAAAACATAGGAATGATAGAATTCAGGAAGCAAAGGAGAAGCCATCAAGGATGGCTCCTGTGTCTTCTACAATGGAAGTACATTGCAACCCATTCACTAAACTAAGGAAGACAAGAGGAGGAGGAGATTTGGGGGCTGGAGTAGCAGCTGGAGAAGGTAACTTTGATTGGGACAGGTGAAGTTGGATGTGTTTCTGAAACATTCATATGGAGGCATCAAAAGCTCACAGATTCGGGATCCCTGGATGGCTCAGCGGTTTAGCACCTCCTTCAGCCTGGGGTGTGATCCTGCGGTCCCAGGATCAGGTGCTGCATCGGGCTCCCCAGCATGGGGCCTGCTTTTCCCTCTGCCTGTGTCTCTGCCTCTCTCTCTCTCTGTGTGTCTCTCATGAATGAATGAATGAATGAATGAATGAATGAATAAATAAATAAATAAATAAAATATTTTTTAAAAAAGCTCACAGATTCATCCTAGGCTGGAAATTTCAGTTTGGTATCTAGGTATTAATCATTTATGCATCGTTATAAACAACACTACAGTAGATACACAAAAATTTTGTCTTAATATTTGATGATTTCCATAAGAGATATTTCTAGAATGAAAGTTGTTGATAAATATAACCAGATTATTTTACAAAAGGTTGTATCATTTCATTCTTCCATTAGCATTGTGGAAGAGAATCTCATCACATCTTCAACAACATGATTTAGTCTTCAGAAACTGGGTATCCCTATAGAGAGGTTGCTTTAAGGTTAATGATTACTTATAAGGTTGGAAATATTTCACTTTTGTTGACTTTTATCCAAAGATTATCTGTTCATTTGTCTATTCTCCACAGGACATTGATTTTTTTAAGCTGATTTTTAAGAACTCCTCTTCTCTCTTAAGGATTTTATCTCTTTTCCAATCTCATGCATTACAAATATGTTTTTCCAATTTCTCATTTGTCTCTGCCCTGAAGCAGTAGATGACTCTTCCCTCTGCCTAGAACACTCTCACGTATTCCTCAGCATAGCCAGAATTGTTTATTGAAATGTTTATTTGAAGGGTTATCACTCTTGAGGTCTACTCTGACCACCATATTTAAAACATCAAGCACCCAACAAGCACAGCCCTTGGCACTTCTGATCCCCTCACTCTTGGCTCTACTTTTCATTTTCCCACAGCACTTTTCACCTTTTCACATACAATATAATTTATTTATTTTGTTAATTATCAGCCTTTATCCACTACAATATAGCCACCTTAATAGCAAAGACATCCAGATTTTGTTTTGTTTATATATATGCATAATCTCCCAAGCCCCTAGAAAAATGCCTGACATGTAATAGATGCTTAATAAACATCTGCTAAATGAGTATTAATTCCTTTTATATTAGTAATTATTGTCATAGAGTTTCAAAATTTAATTCATACAAAAATTTATTGGCCTTTCCTTTGCAATCTCTTGTATTATTTTCATGCTTAAATATTTCCCCATGTAAAAGATCATTTGCATATTTAGCTGTATTTTATTGAATTTTTAAAATTTCCTTAAAAGAATTGCTTTTTAAAAAATCTGGGATTCACCTAAGTGTATAGCAGGGGATGAGGCTCTAACTAGATATTTGCCCCCAAAACTGTCAATTTCATCCCATTTTTTAAACTGCTTCATCCCTTTGTATTAGTTTGTAGTCTACTTTTAAAAAATCCTATACTAATTTCATATTAGAGGGTCTGATTAGAATCTAGACAAGTTCAATGGAACCTAGAATGTTCAATTATCTACTGGCAAATGTTTTAAACCCTTGCCATTAGGATTTGCCAACAGTTTTGTAGCAAATATTTGATTGAACTAGAAGTAAAACTCAAATTTCTTAATTCCTAAATATATTCATTAGAAGTAGGAGAATAGGGGAGGGCTTTCTTTAGCCTTCACTTGGATGAAGAAAATAGTTTATCAAAAAATGTTCATCTTCACAAAACGGACAAACTACTTAGTTTATTTTAAACTCAAGTTTTTGCAACTGTTATCTTCTGTGTTGTGTTGACTTATTTTGTGAATATCCTCAATGGCAACCGTTTAAGAAGACCACATTGATTAGGCAGGTTTTTCTTGAAATGTGGGCTCATACCAACACACAATAATTTCTGGTTTTGGATTGTGCTTTCTCTTAATAATAGAACAGCTAATTACTAGAACCCTTTGGGCAAAGTGTTGTCAAATATTTATTAAGCTTTTCTCTATGCAAAACACCATGCTATACCATTGGGAGGCACAAAAAGTACAGCCAATTATACTTCCCCAAAGAAACATAAAATTTTTTTTTAAAGATTTTATTTATTTATTCATGATAGTCACAGAGAGAGAGAGAGGCAGAGAGACAGGCAGAGGGAGAAGCAGGCTCCATGCACCAGGAGCCCGATGTGGGATTCGATCCCGGGTCTCCAGGATCGCGCCCTGGGCCAAAGGCAGGCGCCAAACCGCTGCACCACCCAGGGATACCAAAGAAACATAAAATTAACTGAGGAGTCAAGATACATATGCAAGCAGAGGTAAACAATAATCTTAGTTATTCATTATTTTTTATGTTTTTGGTAAAAATGAATGGGGCAGATTCTGTAGTCAAGATACTAAGACGAGAAACAGGTGTAATGGTGGTTGCAGTGACCTAGGAAGCCTTTACTGCAGGGATTAGATTTTGAATCATGCCTAAACAAATATGCAGGATTTGACTTTTGTAGAAGAGAAGAAAGGAAGGGGGAGAGCAGTAGTCCTAAAACCTATTTCCATCATACAGCAGTTGTTGTGTGTTTTTGTTCTGTGTTTTCATTGTTGCTGTTGTTGTAGGCAGCAGGTGATTTCATTACTAGACAATCGCTGTCTTATGGTTTAATACACATCTTAACAGGGTTTTATTTCTACTTTAAACATTTGGTACACTAACATAGCTTGAAGTTGAAATGAATCAATGAGGAAGATCTAGCACAGATAGTTATATTTAGACTGATCATCATAAGGCAGCAGTAAGCATGCTCTCTGCTCTTTTAAAACCATTTGCTATGAATCGAGGATGGCCCAGTCATTTCTTTCAGTGTGGTTTTCTTCCTTCAAGAGGAAGTATCTGATACGGTAGGTGTCGTGACAACCATTAGTTTTCAGTGTATCAGCGTGAGCTGCTCCTCTCACATCATCTGGAAACTATGATTTAGTATTCAGTATATCTTTTTCTTCCAGAAAAACTTTTATGGGAGTAATTAATAAATAGCAGAATTCATCTGCTTAAACTATATATTTGGCTTCTTTCTCTTTTACTGTTCTTCTTACTGTCTTAAAGAGGATCAAAGACAGACAGCCAGACATAGGGATCAGGAGCTTAATCCACAGTCTGAAAAGACAGAGTGGGACTAGATAGAAGCCTACTGCAATCATCCGTTTTATTCAACTTCTCTAGATGTTCCCACTTAATCCAAAATATTCTTATGCATATTTTATGTTTCCTATTAAATCAAAAATAATATAATATATATTTTTCAGCAAGACAGACACAGCACTGTCCTGTGCTTATTCTAAGAGCATTTATGTACCTGATTTTCTGGTAATAAGGATTAAGAGACAGACAATCCAATGTATCTCAGTTAGCAACCAACAGGATATGTAGACCTTTAATTTTCTAGTCCAAGCTTGGCCTTAGTTCATTTGTATCTTGGCTCTGTGGGCTACTAATTATGGCCATTTTACTAAATTATATGGTTTATACTTTTATTTAATATGCTGTTAATGGAGAGCAGGGGTTTTTCCCATGAAAATTTAAAGAGAGTAGAAGTTGGGGGCCTAGGAGCTCAGTCAGTCAAGCTTCCAACTCTTGATTTTGGCTCAGGTCATAATCTCAGGGTCATGAGACTGAGTCCTGCATTGGGCTCCACACTGGATGTGGAGCCTGCTTAAGATTCTCTCTCTCCCTTTCCCTCTGCCCCTCCCCAACATCCCCTAAACTGCTTGTACACATGCTTGCACTCTCTCAAAAAAATAAAATAAAATAAAATAAAAATGGAGAAGTTGAAAGTAAAATTTAACATGTATGCAGTTTTCTGTATGTGTATTTCACAATAGAATAGTGGTTATAACAGAAGTAACTATAAGAAGATGGGCAAATGATACCCAGTAACAACTAGTCACAGAATTCCTCTAAGGAAGGGAACTATGTTTATTATTCCAGAAAGGGGAAGAATGGGGCTGCTGGAGAGAGAGAGATGACAGAAGGCATTATAAGTTTAGTGAAATGACTTCTCTCTGTGACTCTTTAGATGCTCAGTGAAGAAACTGAAATGTTTAGGGCGAGTAAGTCTGTTGTAGAAAGAACCTACTTTTGACTCAAATCAACATGAAGTGAAACTGAGGCAGGTCTGGTGCCCACAGGAATGGTGTCTTAGGTGTCTTAGAATGGTGTCAGTCCAGCTGGGGGATTGTAGAAATCCTTCAGAATGAGTCTTTTAGGCCAAGGTGAAAGATCAGCATAGAGGTTGTATTCTTATCAGAAGTTGCATATTATGACAGTTTAGAGTAGTGCATCTCAAGTTTTAATAATCATACACTCACCTAGAAATCTTGTTAAAATGCAGATCCTAAATCAAGAGGTTTAGGGAGGGTCTAAAACTCCAAATTCCTAACAATGCTCCTGGGTGATGCCCATGGTGCTGGTCAACAGACCATACTTCAAAGGGCAAAGTGGCTCCAGAATAGATATTCCAGGTTCAAATCCTAGTTTGCTACCTATTTCTGACTCTAAGGAAATCATTTAACTTGCCTTTGCCTGTTTTCTCAGCCACAAAATGGAGGTAATACCTCATAGGATTGCTATGAAGATTAAATGAATTAATATACGTAAAATGCTATAACAGTGAGTGTTTGACAAGATAAAAGAGCTATATAATTGTTAGCTTCAGCTATTATAGGCATATTATGTTGTAAATACTTAGTCATGTGCCTGTCTTCCCTCACTCAATTGAGCCTTGCTGGAGTAGAGGCTGAAATTATTTGTCTTCTCAACCCTGCCACCCTCCTATCACCTGCCAGCACCTGGCACAGTATTTGGCATATGGTATGTGCATGGCATTCAATTAATATGGTGAAACATCATCTGCCTAGAGTCAAGAGAGAAAAATCATACATAAAAATCATACATAAAAAAGATCATATAGGAGTTTCATTTTCACTTCCACTAGGTTTATAGTATAATTTTTTTTAGAATTTACCTACACAAAGGAATTTAATATCAGCATGGAATACAGGGTGGTATACATATTTCCTTGGAATTGACAAACAGTTGATGTGATGGAAGCTCTGTAAGTTTTCGTATTTGCTCTGAATATAAATAGGGTTTTTTTTCATTCTTATCAGATATGGAATGAGACAGATATATTCCACTTTAAGCAAACCTTACACTGTAGCATTTGTGTTTACAGAATAGATAAATTGAGTAGCAAATATTTATTTAGCAAAATCCTTCTTTGCATAACGCTTAAAGATAGCTGCTTTATGTAACTAGTTAGTGAATAAACTTAGATGTGTTTTGCATCCAGCATAATCAGAAATCCAGCTGGGGTGTAAAGGGGCTTATTTGTAGAGATATTCTAGGAACAAAGTAGCTGAATACATATTTGAAAGAGCTAATAGATAGTAACTTTGATCCACTGCAAGATTCTAAATTGATTTGGTGATAGACTCTCAGACTTAATTTCTAAATCCTCCTCTCTAGATAAATTTCTATAACTGGTAGTATGACTTCTGGAGTATTCTAACAGAGGTCCTAAGGAGAATCTGCCCCTGCCTATGTCAGCTATTGGTTTCCAGCACACAGAATTATACAGTCTTATAGATGGAAGATTTCTTAGACATGATCTCCTTTCTATTCAAATTGTGCTTTGGGGTCAGTGGCATTGGCACCATCTGGGAGCTTTTTAGAAATGCAGAATCTCAGGGGAGCCTAGGTGGCTCAGGATGTCTGACTCTTGGTTTTGGCTCAGGTCATGATCTCATGGGTGCTGGGATCAAGTCCCACGTGAGGCTCTGCACTCAGCAGGGAGTCTGCTTGAGATTCTCTCTCTCCCTCTCCCTCTGCCCCTCTGCCTCTCCCCCGACTCACACTTCTGTGTACACACATGTGCACTCTCTCAAATAAATCTAAAGAAGAAAGAAAGAAAGAAAGAAAGAAAGAAAGAAAGAAAGAAAGAAAGAAAGAAAAAAGAAAAAAGAAAGAAAGAAAGAAGAAGAAAAAGAAATACAGTATCCCAGAGCTCTCTCTACATCTAGTAAATCGGAATCTGCACATTTTAACAAGATCCCCAGAGGATTCTTACATACAATAAAATGGGAGAAGACTAAGTCCATATTCAGTACCACATGGCTAGCTGCATTGTATGATTGTTGTTGTTGCCACCCTAAGAACATTTGAAAACAACACAGAGCCTTTAAGGGCTCCTGTCTTGGCTAGGGAACCAGTTGCCATTTTAAAGGGTAGAAATGCAAGATCCCAAAAAATATGCTTAGGAACTGTGGTTGCCTGAGGCCTGAGTTTGTTGGAACAAGCCAACTTGTTGAGGAAAACAAGTTGGTAACTTTATCTGTAGGCCTCTTAACATTCATCAAAATGAATGGCATGATTTTATGAAAATTTTAGACACCAACAGGACTATCTTTTAAAGTTCTGGGGTGAGGGACGCCTGGGGGGCTCAGCAGTTGAGCGTCTACCTTCAGCTCAGGGCATGATCCTGGGGTCCAGGGATCGAGTCCCACATCAGGCTCCCTGAAAGGAGCCTGCTTCTCCCTCTGCCTATGTCTCTGCCTCTCTCTCTGTCTCTCATGAATAAATGAATAAAATCTTAAAAAAAACAACTCTTATAACAAGAAATACATGTCTTTTGGTAGAATATTCTAGATGAGTCAAAACCTTGATAATAACAGTAGAAGAGAAAAAGAAAAAAATTTGCAGTAATATTTCTTTGCACCTGGAAAGCTGTAACCTGAAGTAGGTAGCTTTTAGCTCAAAAAACTGACAAGAGATTCTAATGCTCCCAAAATCTGAAGATCCAAAGTAGAAAACTGCTTCCCTGAAACTCCAAGCAAAGAAAGGAGCTTCAAGAGTTGCTAAAAGACTTTATATACTCTAATTACCTCTAGAAGGGGTCAGAAGACAAGAGGTGGAAGCTGGACCTGGCCCAAGGCAAATAATACAATAAACTCTTTGTTATTTGATGCAGGTAGATTAGATTAACAACAACAACAAAAAATAACACACTTACCTACTTTTCCCAGGAACTTAAAGATCCTGTTTGGACCTATGGAAACTATGGTTTTAATATGAAGAGATAAAATGTGTTCAAGCTTCTAATACTGGTTTCTTTTTCTGGCTAAGTGATTAAGGGGACAGTGTAAAATTTGTATTTATATCATTGTTTCTCTGGAAATCAGTGTTTTACCAAAGTTTTTTTCTGCCAAATTCCTCCCTAATGTCTTGCTTAAAAATATTTTTATGAATATTTGAACTATATTATGAAATACATATGAAATATGAATATATTATTCATACATTATGCATAGTTGTCATTTTTCATGGACTTCTGAGTTCTATTTTATTTTTCCTGCCCTTTTACCCAGTATTGTCCTCTGAAAATATAAGGTGAAGTACTGATGCAAGTCACATATGTAATTTTAAATTTTCTGGCAACATTAAGAAATAAAATAACAGGTGAGATTTATTTTAGTATTATATTTTACATAACGCAATATCTAAAATATCCCAATAATTAGCCCCAAATGCCGTCACACCCCAGCTGAGAAATGCTGAAGGAGTAATGGGCATTCTCTAGGTCTCCATGTTATGTGGTCAGGTGCAGCTTGGGTTTGAGGCCAAAGCTCCATTTGGTCATAAAGAGAAAATGCATTTTCCTGGGGCATTGACTTCCCTTTGGTTGGACAAGTGTGGCAAATACAGTAGGATTTTAAGGATTTGAGGATTCTGATCATCTTTGGCTTATCTCACATTTCGGCAAAGCTTTGCAAAAAAGACTTTAAGAACGACTTTATTTCCCCTTTTCTGGCTTTCATATGCTTATACTCTCCAAAGAGTTATGACTTTATTCTGAAAAAAAAAATGAAGTTTTCATAGCTTTATCTTTATGACATAACTTTCAAACAGTGTGACCCCCAAGGTGATGAATTGATTCAAGGTTTATAACTGAGGAAAGCTCCATGTTGTAAAAATTCCACAGTAGTGAGTTCGGCTGAACTTTTTATTCACTCAGCTGCAAGGGGAGTTGTGCTACAAAAGTGACCTCTTGGGAAGAGCATATCTTTGCTATTACTTGTTGGAACAAAGTGAGTTTACCATAACGCAGGTCCCACAACCCAGCCAGTTCAAGCTGGGATGTTTCTTGGGTTATGTTCAGTGATGATCTCTTTCCCTGAACTACAGAGTGGTTATACGATCCATCCTCTGTGTTTTGTATGAATGGTGGAGTGTTTCCTCCCTTCCTCTCATCTAGATTTCTGGTGATTGATCAATTGATCAGTTGATTGATCCAGCTATCACTCTTTGGTGAGGTATAACACACATATGCTAAAGTATGGGAGACTCAAATTTTTTTCAACAGCTCTACACTCATGTAATCACTAATCAGGAGATAGGAACCACTTCCAGCACCCCAGAATGTCCTCTCATGCCCCCCATCCTGTCCCTTCAGAGCCAACTCACTCACTCCAGGGGTTACCACTCTTCTGACTTCCATCACCACTGATTCTTTTTTTTTTTTTAGCCTTTTTTTGAAATTTTTAAACATGAAATTGCATGATATGTACTCTTTCATGTTTGACACTTCTTGTTCAATATGTCATCCGTGAGAGTCACACGTATTTCTGTGCATGTCTGTATTCCATCGTTGTTACTGCAGAGTAGCAGTGATTATGCAAATAGACCACAATTTGTTTATTCATTCTCCTGTTGATAGACATTTGGGTCATTTCCTGTTTGGGGCTGTCCTTTGGTGGGCCTATGCGTTTCTCCTGGATGTACATCTAGGAGTAGAAATGCTAGGTCAGAGGGTAGTTGTATGTTGAACTTTATTAGAAATTGCCAAAGCTTTCCAAAGTGGTTGTGTAAACTGACACTTCAATCAGCAGTGCAGGAGCTTTCTAGCTACTCCTTACCCTCTCCAACACTTAAAATGTCGGTTTTATTCAGTCTGTCATTCTAATGGGGGTATTGGTCTCTCACATATGGCTTCAATGTACATTCTCACCTACCATAAGTGAGTCATAAAAAAAATTGTTGAAGTTCACCAAGATGCTTTTAAATTCTTAGGCTAAAAAAAATAAATAAAAATAAATAAATAAATAAATAAATAAATAAATTCCTAGGCTACACTGTATGCAATAGTTAGTAACCCTTTTCAGAAATCCTATTTCTCCTTTGTGAGAGACATAATGCCTAATTGTGCAATCACTCCAGCTTTGTTAGATGTGAAAATTTCTCAGCCACACCTCTAATGCAATACCTTCAGGTTATGGCCCTGATCAGCAGTACACAGGGGACACCCAACATTGCTGCCATAGACACCTGACAATGAGTTTGTCCCTATAGACTAGGGGAGCCTGGAAGCATTTATTGAGCACCTACATTGTTCCAGGCACTGTGCTAAGCACTGAGGAAGCAACAGGTACCTAAGGGGCACAATCCCTTCTTGGAAGGCTCACAATCTAGTGAGGGAGACAGAAAGTGAGCCTAGAAGTATAATACAGTCTGTTAAGTGTTTGGAGAAATGTGTATGCTCAGGGGTCTTTGAGGCAGAGCAAAGGTACTTGGAGAGAGTAAAGTAAGTCTTCCCAGGAAGAGTGATAACCCAAGTGAGTGTTACAGGAAGCAGAGGGAGGGCATACCAGGCAAGGCAGCTGCGAAGCCAAGGCATGGAAGTAACCTTCAGTATGGGTTTTTCCAGGATTTCCAGGGCAGGAGTGTTAAGACCCATGCAAGAAGCCACTAGCAAGAGATACAGCCAGGATGTCTGCAGGGACATATCGTGCAGGTATACCTAGGAGGAAATCTTTTTTTGCAGAATTTCAGCCTAGAAAATCTCCTTGGTGTATCTGCAAACAGAAGCAAGACTTCCTTTGGCTGTTGCCTCTGAGTTTTGACCCTTACTCATTCTTTGATGCTAAATTGTGTGATGTTAAACTTCTGTATAGGATCCCTGGGTGGCGCAGTGGTTTGGCGCCTGCCTTTGGCCCAGGGCGCTATCCTGGAGACCCAGGATCGAATCCCACATCGGGCTCCCGGTGCATGGAGCCTGCTTCTCCCTCTGCCTGTGTCTCTGCCTCTCTCTCTCTCTCTCTCTGTGTGACTATCATAAATAAATAAAAAAAAAAAAAAAAAAAAACCTTCTGTATAACTTCTTATCTGGACACAAACACATTTTCTATTAAACAATTTGCAACCAGTGTGTACTTTCTCATACATGATAGTCTAAGAATTATATTTCTTGACTAGGTTTTTTTGTTATATGCCATATTTTATTATATGTCATCCAGACCCTGTAATGGTTCATGGAATAGCCCTGGGAATAGCATAGCCCAATGAGAGTTTTCTTGTGGTATATAGTTATATTCTTGGTTTAGCACCTGTTCTTTTGATTGGAGGAGCAAGGCAGATATTTACATTCCCAATAAAGGATCTACTCATCTAAATTGAGTCAGTCCTGATCATGTCTCAGACTTTCTCCCTGAGGCACAGCTGAGGCAGTGCCTGATACTGTGGGGTATCAGAATTACCACCATTATATTTAGCAAACACTCATGTAGCATGTACCTCTTTCTATTTTCTGGGCAGTGGTCTAACGACATTACATATAGCAACTCACCTAGAGTTGGACATAGTAGTCCCATTTTACAGATGGGGGAAGCTGGGACAGCAAGACGTTAAATAACTTGCTCAAATCATGGATGGGATTTAAACCCACCCATTCCCTCTTGTAAACAGTATACTATGCTGCTGCTTCTCCATACTTGTGAAATATCCAGGGGAAACTCAGAGAAACAGAGTTCATTCAGCAAACATTTATTGGGTAACTGCCTGGTGGGTGAGTCAGCAACGCCTTTGTCCCAGGAACTCTTAACCTATTTGAGGAGACGGGAAAAAAAAACTGTCTGCAATGCAATGCTAACTCAAGAAGGAAAGTGACTGTTTGAGGAACTCAGGGAAGGTTTTGAACCTTAAAGACAGGCTCGGCCTTTTGTGAAAAAGAGTGAACAGAAGGGGCAGCTCTCAGAGTTAGGATGAAGCAAAGCATGCCTGGGAGGTGTCAAGTGTGCTTGTGAAGTGTTAAGGTGTTCTGTGGCAAATGTGAACATGGGAGGTAGGACAAGTGGAAGTGTGGCGATTGGAACCGCATTGGGGGTTGTATGCAGGCTGAAGAGTAGGACTTGGGGCACCTGGGTGGCTCAGTGGTTCTCAAAAGCATCTGCCTTTGGTCGTTATCCTGGGATCCTTGGATTGAGTCCTGCATCAAGCTCCCCACAGGGAGCCTGCTTCTCCCTTTGCCCATGTCTCTGCCTCTCTCCCTGTGCCTCTCATGAATACATAAATAAAATCTTTTAAAAAAAAATGAAGAGTAGGGCTTTATCTTGGACTTAGTAAGAAGCCATTGAGGGTTGTCAAGTTGAGGCAGGAAGTGACAGATCATCCCTTACTAGAACCCAAGAGAAGATGAAAGTTAACCATGTAGGGTACCTATGATCTAGGAGTATTAGGTGAGCAACAATAAAATACAGAGCCTGAACTACAGCATATGGGGGGGGGAGGGGAAGAGGGAGGGGACAGACAGGTGGGCAAGAGGGAGGGAAAGAGGAAGGAACAGGAACGGGGGAAAGGAGAGAGAATGATGTCTGCTGGAAGGAAGGAAGAGGGAGAGTGGTATGGAGGGAGGAAAGGATGCAAGGCAAGAAAAGAAAATGTGCCAGTACCTTAAAAAAAAAACTCGTGGTGAAACATTACTGGCAAAATCCCTATATGACTGAGGCTTTTTGCTGCATTTGCTCAGCCAGCTTTTGTTTTGGTGGTTCACCAGCAGTTACTTTCATGGCTCTGTAATAGCTCATGGAGATTACTTCTATCTGAAGATAATTTGTCAGGCTTATGTAAGACTTCATTTAAGGGGCATTGCCTTGGCGTGCAGACAGCTTCCAGACCTTACACACCAGCAGAAACATGTTATCTGAAGAGCACAATAAAATGAACTAAACTCATTGCTAGGCCTCTTAGCAGCAAACAAGTGCTGCTATATGCAACATTTTCAGAGTAATGCCTTTCTTTAAAAAATTTCAGAGTAATGCCTTTCTTTAAAAAAAAATTAAGAGTAGTAGGAGGAGACCATCTGAAATTGACCCACAAGCCTGAATTTTGATGGCTTCAAAGCCAAGGAAACCTCAAATATGTGGGAATCATAAGCCTTATCTCAAGCCAAATAAATGATTCCCATCATCTATGCCGGTTATAAACAGCAGCATCCATGGAGTGAATGATTTCTCTCTGCAATTACGATGAAGAGGCTGGGTGGAAGAGGGAGAGAATAAAAGTTCTAATCATTCCAGGGCCTGAGGACGTAGATAAGGTAGCATGTCAGGTGTTAGCTGTCCAGGCAGCCTCCTGGTGTTAGAGGAGTCCGGTTTCACTAGAGGTTTCAGTTTCCACAAGCTTTGCTCATCTTCCTGCTGCAAGACAGGCTGCTGGTAGCAGGCAGGAGGCATGGTGTGGAATCCCAGATCTAGAGAGCAGTCTGGAGTTGTGAGCTGTTTGTCTGGGGAGTGTGTTATGTGGCAAAGTCCGTACAGTCATGACGCCAGCCAAGCGTCAGTCAACGCGGGCATCTAAGATGCGTCTCAAGAACATATAATTGGGATCTCTAGCCACATAAGTGCAGGAGGTCGGTGTTGGGTCCCGAGCAGTTTATTTGCTTAGAAAGTTGTCTTTCTACCTGACTTGGAAGTAGAGTAGGAGCAGCTTGTGCTGAAGGTGTGGAGATGTCAGCAGGTCCTGGAAGCCAGCAGGACAGCAGGGTGAGTGCTTGACTGCCTGCCCGATGCGATGCTTTCTGTGTGAACGCTAAGGGAGTTTTTGTTATGAGTAATGTGTGGGTCAAGATCCCCCCCATACTCAGGGTATGGGCTTCCGATGGCCAACTTTTCTTAAAATCCTAATGTATCGTTGCACAGGATGAGATCACACAAATATGCTTTTCCAATATTTTTCATACTTCTTGAAGTTAAAAAACAAAGTAAAGAAAATACAACTCCTGTATTTCAGGCTTTTTTTGGTGGGACATGGGGCTGGGGAAAAGAGTACTAAAGGGATATATATTATAAAAGGTATTATTTTGGAAGTATAATTGACATACCATGTAATATTACTTTCAGGTGTATGATATATTGATTTGACAATTCTATAAACTTGAAAAGTTTTAAGGAGATTTGTAAGAGGAAAATAAATTATCATCTTAGTCTTAAGTAAAATATTGAATGGATATAGGAACAGAAAATTGTAATCAGTTCCTAGTGCTAAACTTTGAGGGGCATTGAGTTTCCCCAAGTGCCATATTTGAGGGGTCAACCACAGTACATTCCATAAAGGCTGAGTCTTTGGGGATGTTCCATGTTGAACAAGAAAGGTGGGAAAAACTAAGGGTGTCCAAATGGGAGAAGAGGCTGCAGAAGTGACTGCAGTTTATTTTCAAGTAGAAGGACGGAAATGTAGAGTAAGGAGACTACTTGTTCTGTATTTCCCTTGGAGGAAGGGTTTTATTCTTTGGGAAGGGGGGATAACAGACACCTCTGACAATCTGATTTTTTTTTATCACAAATTTAGACTTACTTCCCAGAAAATGCATTTATATAAATGCAGAATTGGCACACATCATCAGGGATTTCATGGAACCTTATGAAGTTTATGTAAGGAATTCCTGTTTGGGATGATAAGCTTGACAGTGAATGGGAATTTTGGAATTTGGCTTGATCTGAGAATTCTCAAGTAGTTTGGCAAGTGCTACAGTGGAACTATGTCTTTCTAAAGGGGATTCTCTCCCCTATTTCTAGAGCCTAAATGAATGGTTGTAGGAGATTTAGACTCACCAAGTCCTGGATCTGGATGCAAGAACTGCTGCTTCTAGCTGTGTATCCTCAGACTTATTATTCAACTCTACTAAAAATACCTTCAATCCACTGGGAAATGGAAGCAAAAATTCATCATGAGTTGGTTGGGATAACTCAATGACAAAATGTTTATAAAATGCCTATCCCGGTACTAGAGTAAGATGATGAACAAAAATTAACTTTTCTAAGTAATTCTCAAAGATCATGTGTTGAAAGGAAGAACAAGAAAAAGTCTAATTCCTGCCTCTGCATAAGTTCTTCATAATTATGTTCCTTTTTTATTGCTAAGAATATTATAGACAGCATTCTAGCTTTGTGTGGGAAGTTACAATAAATGTGTAACTCCAAATATGCATCAGATTTATGTTTTAAAAAAACTTTTAAAATGAATTGAAAGGTGATATTATGATATCTTGAAATTTTATTTTTTAAAAGAGCATTCTAACCAAAGCGTGAATGAGCGGTGTAGAAAATAAAATGTTCTTTAAATAATTCAACATATTTTCAGTGAGAAGAAACTTACCCTGAATTTTCTATTTAATAGAAGAGGAAATGAAGTTGCATTTTAAGGTAATACTTAATAATGGTAAAGAAAAGTAACTATATATCAAGTGAAAAGTGTTAATACTAAATAATCATAGAGTGTATAATAGAAGTGAAGTGCCTGTCTTTAAGTTTCCAGAAAGGAACATAATTTTCAAAGGCTTTGGTAATGGCCTTTTAAAAATGTCCAATTGGGACATGAATTGAGGATATGAACATTTAGTCCTGTGGGTGGCAGGATATTCTTAGCAGCTGACAGCTCCAGGGAACAGTCCCAGAGTATTGGCTACAGTGTGAACCTCATTTAATTCACCAACCAGCAAATTTGTGTGGCACACCTACAGGCATCACTGGATGTGAAGGGGGGATCCCTCACCTTCAAGGAATATAAGCTAGTTTGGGCAGCTCAGCACACACTCCTAAAAGGATGAGTGATGCAGGCAATGATTTCTCAAGTTGTTGAGAGGAAAGAAACAAGGGTTTTGAAGTCGATGACAGCCTGCAAGGAGGAGGTGAGAACCGTGCTGGGCCATGAAGATTCGTAGGCGTTTCTTCCCATCTCAGTATGGCAGCACCATGCTTGTAGGTGTTCAGTTCAAAAACCTGAAAATCATACTTGCTTCCTCTTTCCCTCACTCCAAATTCCAAACTCTCAGCAACTCCTACACCTTTTATCTCCAAAACTTATCTTAAATCTGCACACTCCCCCCATCTCCATGGCCATCGTCCTGGCCACTGCAGCAACCATCAGGCCTCTGAGAGACCTCACTGGTCTATGAGCTGGTCCCTCTTTCTGCTTTTGGCCCATCATCAAATCTATTTTCCATAAAGCTGCCAGAGTGAGAATGTCACTACCACAATCTAAAGTCTTTAAAATAGTCCTCCCCACCAAAAAAAATAAATGAAATAAAATAAAATAAAATAAAATAAAATAAAATAAAATAGTCCCGTTGGACTAAAAGTAAAGTTTTCGCTCCTCACTATGGCCTGTTAGGCCCTGAGGGATGCAACCAGCCTTACCACTCTCACCCCCATTCTTCAGCATGGTCTAGCCACACTGCCTTCCTATGATGCTTTGATCTAGTTGGATGTACAGGAGATAAAAAAATTATGTGAAAGTTACTGAAAGTTATCTAAGGAGATCGGTTCTCAAAATTAGCAGAAGAGCTTGGTTTTATAATAATTCTGGCACACAAATGTAGACATACAAAAGAAAATGTCAGCAGCATGATATGATTTCAAGGACTCTCATGGAAGGCTCCCTTTGTATTTCAAAATTTATTTCCCTCACTAGCTTCATTAAATACTTTTCAGGATAATATATTTTATTAAATTCCCACCAAGAAGTACAGCCAGTATTTACTATGTACCAAGTACTGTGCTAGGTACAGGAGCTACAACAATATTTTAAAAAGACATGCAGCCCCTATCTTCATAGTGTTTTCAATCTACCGAAAGATGCAATTACAGCAGAAGATAATCACAAATGAGAAGTTTTACAAGATGCCATGAGAACACAAGGGTGGAGCACCTAACTCTGACTTGGGAGGTCAAGGAAAGCTTGAAGGGGAAGTGCCATTTTAGCTGAGACCTGAAATAGTGGGGCAGAGGGCAGGGGCAAGCATTCAAGTATTCTTGGCAGGGGAAACAGCACATGCAAAGGGATGGTATTAAAGGAGAGAATGACATTTTAATGAAAACTAGGAAAGTTCAGAATTGCTGTAACACAATGGGAAAGTGGGGAGAGGGGAGAGAAGAGGAACAAGATATGAAAAGTAAGCAGCGGTATGTGTGGATAGAGCTTTATATATCATCATAAGGTCTTTGAAACTACTAGTAACAGATGAAGGGTTTTAAGCAGTGAGATGTCAAGATCTGATTTGTGTTTTGGAGAGCTCACTCCTGATAGAGCGTTAGAGGGGGCAAGTCCAGAGGCTGATGGGCCAATTGAATGGCTATTCTATAATCTGGAAGAGAAAAGATGTTGATATAAACCAATATAGAGGTAGAAATGATTGAGAGAAGTCCAAAAAAGAGGGATGCCTGCGTTGCTCAGTGGTTGAACATCTGCCTTTGGTTCAGGTTATCATCCCGAGATCCTGGGATCAGGTCCTATATCAGTCTCCCTGCAGGATGCTGCAGGGTTCCCTCCCTCTGCCTATGTCTCTGCCTCTCTCTGTCTCTCATGAATAAATAAATAAAATCTTTAAAAAAAAAAAAAAAGGAAGAAGAAGTCCAAAAAAGAGATCTAGCAAGGATAATACATGAGACTTTTGAAGATGGACTGAATTACAGAGGGGTGAACAAGAAAAAAACAAAAATACTGATTCATATGTTTCCACCATGGGAAACCTTTTCCAGGATACCATGTGCTAAGATGGGGGCTCATGTGCAAAAGAGGCTCGCAAAGATGGGGAAAAGTCATACCTGATAGTGAGATACTTTTTTTTAAATCTGAGAGCAGGTTTTCTTCATGGTATGGGTTGGAAATACTGAAAATAGATGGTTGGAAGTCTATGGCAAATGGAAAGGAGAGACCAGAAGGTACCTAAGAACAATCATTAATTTTGTTTAAGCCTGAACAAGATGCCAAGCAAGTGCTTCTGTCATTGATAAAAAATACTAAAGAGGATATTGGATCTACCAAGTAATAGCAGGGTCCTTCCAACTCCATGATTCTGTGGTACCTGGTATTTACATTTTCCACCATCAAGGTGTGTCCAGGATCTTACTGCTTTGTACAAGGCAATTGTAGCCCCTTGAGGAATAAAAGTGTTTCCTCATCCCAACCGGCTTCCCATCCCTCTTCAGCCATACACAGGTCCTCATTTACATTTTGGATGAGTAAATGTCTGGACTGTATGGTGTTTTATAAGCTTAATGGACATGTGAATGTGGGATAAAGACAGACACAGGGAAAGATGACAGGAGATATCTGCTTGAGACACCACCCAATTAATTTAATTTCTGTGACATCATCCCACTTTAGCTGAAGTCTTCTGAAATGAGTAGCTCTTGTTTTATGTGTTGTTTAAACTCTCATTAAACAATGTGCTTCCATGAGACAGGAGTTCCTTTAGAACAAGTTTTCTCAACCCGGGCACTACTGACATTTTAAGCTGGATAATTCTTTGTTGTGGGGACCTGTCTTATACATAGTAGGATATTTAGTAGCATCTCTGGCCTCTACCCAAAAATTGCCAGTAAGAGACCCCCCCTACATATACACATACAACTGTGACAGCCCAATATGTCTCCAGACATTGCCAAATGTCCACCGGGAGAACAAAGTCACCCCCAGTTGAGAACCATTGCTTTGGAGCAGTGGTTCTCAAACTGTGGTGCTAAGACCAGGAGCATCAGCATCACCTGAAAACTTGCTAGAAATGGAATTTTGAAGACTTAACCCACATCTACTAAGAAAGAATCTAGATGTAGGGTACAGCATTCCATGTTAATGAAGCCTGACAGTTAATTCAGATATACACTGATATTTGGGAAGCACACATCTGGAACAAATGAATGGTTAACTAAAGTTTCACAAGAAATAGTTATTTATGTAAAAAAAAAAAAAAAAGATTTGGGGGGCACATGGATGGATCAATTGGTTAAGCATCTGCCTTCAGTTCAGGTCACGATCTCAGGGTCCTGGGATTGAGTTCCACATGGGGCTCTCTGCTCAGCAGGGAGCCTGCTTCTCCCTCTTCTCCTCCCCCTGTTCGTGTGCCTGTGCTCTCCCTGTCTCTCTCTCTCTCTCAAATAAATAAATAATGTTTTATAATAAATAAATAAATAAATAAATAAATAAATAAATAAATAAGAACATGGACAAGCTTTCTGCAAGCAGAATAATAATGTTGATGTAAGGCTTCCATTCAGGCTAGTAGGCCTGGCCTGCCTGTCTGCCCCCACACTCAGTAGCATTTGGAAAGATAGGACAGATGTCTGTGTACAGGAAAACTTTCCTTTCCTTTCTTCTTTAGTGTCCTTTTTTACTTCTTTGTTCACTCTCCACGTTTCTACCAAAAACAGCACTAAATAAAGAGAGGGGTTTTCTGGTTTATTTAAGCAGCAGTTTTATGATGCATCCTACAAATTATAAAAGTTCAGATGGAAAGTTCCATTGCTGAAATGTGTCTTCAAATTATGTGAGTTGCTAACCAGTTCAGTGATGTCAGTGTCTTCTATGAAATGCCTGTTGGGTCTCTGCACATTAGATTGGATTTTGAATATCATTTTATGAGAAAAGAAAATTATGTTCCATTTGAATAATTATTCTTTTCCTAGGAGCACATGTATGCCAAAATAAGGAAGATAAATTTAGTAAGACTTCATTCAGTAACATATTCATTTTTCATGTATTGATTTGTTCAAAAACTATTAATTTAGTGTCAGCTGTATACTGGTGAATAAGACAAATATATGACCTCATGGAGCTTACATTTTTACATTCATAGATGAGGGAAACAGAAGACAACCTAATGTTTCAAAATTTGGATCGTATCCTGCCTATGAGATCATTTAGCGGGTCACAAATTGCTTTTGTGATTGTTTCTTTAGTGAACAAACTAGAATAGGATGAAGAAATTCCACTTCATTCTACCACACTTCTTAAGCATGTTATTTTACCAAACTGTTCTTTCAGCTATGTATGTGTTTGTGTGAGGACATGAATCAATATAAAATATTTCTCATTATGTGTTTTCACTTTGAAAAATGCTGAAATATTTAAAATACAGAAATAAATGAAATGATTTTGAATTGTAATGCATGCAATGGAAAGCTAAGAGGCTAATATATAAAAACAAATAATGTCAGGTTCAGGAAGACAGAACCAATGTCAGTTGTATGCCCAGAGATGGCCTCTCTGAAGAGAAGCCAGCAGGAAAGAGTAGATGAGCCTTCCAGACAAAGAGAATAACAAGTACAAAGATTCTCTTTGGGACCTGAATATACCTTAGATGTGACAGTGTGGCAACCTAAATGGAAACAAAAATGGACAATTTTCCTCCTTAGGAAGGAAAATTCTAGAATTTTTGGTTGATTGTGGAACAAAAACAAAAGAGAGGCATGAACCTAGAAACACAGAGATTTCACTTCAAAGAAAGGAAAATCCCCCAAGTTCTTCATAGGAAGAAAATACACATTCAATTAAAATTCAGTACACATTTATTACATTTTTGCCTGGCAAATGATTACACTATGGTGAATTCAAAGATAAACAAGAGTAGGGTTCTAAGTATGCATATACCAAAAAAAAGATTTTAACTTATGAATAGAAGTTAGCCATTCTCCTTTTTTAAAAGACCTGTGCCACATGTATCAAATTAATTTTTCTCTATTTAGCTTTATTACAGACATTTCATTCACTCCAGGATGGTTGCTGCCCAAGTAGATAACAGAATTCTTTCTGCCTAATTAGATTATCTGCCCTGAACTATATTTCAGAAGATAAGGATGTTTCATATCCAACAGTTATTTTAATTCTAGGACCTCAAACAAGGCTTTGCAAAGAGACTTATCAGCTCTGTTAACACTCTGGTCCTTCACCCTAAGACTCCCAAATTCTTTCATAGAATCCCAAATTCTAAAGCCAACACTTTGGTAGTAGTTATGCCCATGTTTATAACAAACTTACTATTGTTATTGATTTTATCATTGCTATTGTAATGCACTCTACCTCCTTGCTATCTCACTCAGTTCAGCTACGTAAGCAAGCTCCTTTTACTGTCCCAAGTATCTGTTCCCCTACCTTCCTGAAAACTTAGAGTCTCTTCAAAATGTAACCTCCCACTTCCTTTGCCAGATGAGGGGAATTCACAGAGGCTGCTGCAGTGACCAATATATACTCACCGTCCTGACTCGACTACAGTGGACTGAGGGATCTAAGGCCCTTGGCAAGTGGTCTGGAAAATGGAGACAACGTTCTATACTCTAGCTCAAGGCAATTGGGATCAAGTAAAAGCTGTGACTATTGACAGCAAAGTCTCAGGGAAATTTTTGAAGGATCCTTAAGCAGAAGTTTTGGGACGCGGTAATTTGTAGTTGTCTCAAGAGCCCACTAAATGTTCATATTCCTTGGAGCAATACTTAGAGAATTTTCTGGAGTACTTTTGAAAAATTTTCCTAAATAAATAATCCAGAATTCAGAAATTGTTTTGGCACAGAAATGTTATTTGCTGCATTATTTATATTTGAAAATCAACTAAATATCCTTCGATAGGAGAATGTCAAATATATATTGTTATATTTATATAATAGACTATTTAAAGTCACTAAAAGGGCTATTTATAAAGAGATTATAATGTAGCAAAGTGGTTAAGTTATAATATTAGGTGGAAAGAGATAAAAATTGGAGTTTATGATATAATTTCAACTATATCTAAAAACAAACAAGAACTCTTTTGGATATTCCCAGTCTTTATAATGAGAAAAAAAGAGAATGATATGCAATTATGATTTGCTTTAAAAACGTGACCTTTTTTAGAACTAGGTATCATAGGGTAATTAATTGGCTCATAATAAATACAGATTACTAAATTTTGTCAATTAATTTTAGTGAAGAGAAAACTATTTACAT
The DNA here is from genome assembly GCF_003254725.2 of Canis lupus dingo. Classification (NCBI taxonomy): domain Eukaryota; kingdom Metazoa; phylum Chordata; class Mammalia; order Carnivora; family Canidae; genus Canis; species Canis lupus. Next base: position 19,564,433 of record NC_064265.1, read on the forward strand.
GCAGACAGATTGTAGTTGTCTTTAGAGGTGTCATTAGCCTCCAAAGCCCCACACTGTTACAAGTTACAACATTATATTTTATAATCTACAAGGTTAGAGTAATGTACCTATTCAAGGATATTGAACAGGAGACTGGCAAAAGAGGGTTTAAGCCTGTCACTTTATTTCTTCACCCAGTTGTCAAACCATTTGCTATACCTTAGGGGGTAAAAATGAGATAGACTACTATTCTGATCCTCTTAAAAATTTGGTGGTAGAGCAGTCCCCATCCCTACAAGTCAAATTAGTTGGCTGCACACAAATACTAAGAAAACTTATGCTCCTCTGTTTTGGAGAATTTTTCCTTTGTTTCCCAGCCCCATTAATAATTTCTGCTCACAGAGAGTCTATATTTATGACAACCTAATCATCTTGGCCTGTGCACTGTGTCTCAGTGTGAGCCTTCTGTGGAAGGCAGCTTTATAGAGACCACACTGTTAACAAGATTCATGCCTTCTCCCCGTGGGTGGTCAGAGGCAGGGAAATATGAGCTTTCCATCCAGGCCTGTCATGTGCCAGGAAATTTAGATTCAGGGAGCTGTTATCTATTACAGCTATGAGCCTCCCCAAAACCAGAATTACAGGTAACTAATATTCCTTTTGCATGCCAAAGCAAACCCCAAACCTTTAATCCCCAAATGACTGGGCTATTAATATTAAAATGGTTTCTTTTATATAGCATGTGTAACCATTTGTTAGTCTCAGGGGCCAAGGCAATAAAAACATCATGGAAGGTCTTTAACTTTGAAGCACATCGAAATGAAAAGGGGAGGAAGTATGTTATCTGCTGAAAAGACTGAAGGAGTTAGTCCCTCATGCAGATAGACTCAGATTTCTTGGGCACCAACTCGGTCTGAGAAAAAAGTTCTGAAAGATTTAGTAGAAGGAGCCAAAGCTGGATTAGAGCAAAACAAACCTGATTTTGAATCTGGCATAGAATTAGGTGCCCTTGGGCTAGTTCCTAAACTTTTCTGATCCTTTCTTTCCTCACTTAAACAATGGAGCTCACAATGAATACTTGTCACAGGGATATAGAGGAAATAATATAATGAATATGAAAGACTTGGCATTTGTGGTGTGCATATCACATACCTCTTTATCTCATGATTAAAGCATATCAAAAAGCTTCAAACCTTTTGTCATTAGTTGGTGCTTACAAGGAAAAGGTACTTCTTTTCATTTGATAATTAGAATGCAACACGCAAAATGTTCCTGTTGAACTTAGCTTGGGATCAGTTACCACCTATAAACAGATACTAATATCGATATCTGTACTACCATTACCCTTGACCTCATCCCACACATGCAACATCTATTGCCAGCAGAAACCCCAACACCAGTGTATTGACCCTACATACACATTCCCACTCAATACTGCCATATACAGCCCACACTCCAGCTGGTAATTCTTACCTCCACATCCTTTGCAATCCATAGGAATGATTTTCCAGGTAATCAGTCATAGGAGTAAATGCCTGTATGTATCTATACATGGAAGAGACTTGTTTTGCAAATATATGTGTATATATATACATATACATATATATATATAATATGAGAGGATAAAATTGAGCAAATTCAATATAACATGGTGGAAGATAGATTATGATGTTGAGAAAAAGAAAAGAAAGTAGGTAAATTTAGGAGACATATTCCTGAATACAAAGCAACTTACAACTTTTGGTATGAAAAGTATATGCCGGCTACAATGACAGCAGTGTTTTTAAATTTTAGCATGCACTTGCCTCACAGAAGAGCCTTGGATTCCTGGTCCCTCACTCCCAGAGCTTCTGATCCAGTAGGTCTCAGTGGGGCCAGATAATTTGTACTTCTAACAAGTCTCCAAATGATGCTGATGCTGCTGGTCCAGGAAACCACTCTGAGAATCACTGATCTGTATATAGTTTGAAATGAATTTGGGATCTTTTCATCTTTTTCAGTGGTCCAGAATAGTTTTTTCCCCCAGGTTTTTATTTACATTTCAATCAGTCAATATTCAGTGTAATATTAGTTTCAGGTGTATATTAGAGTGATTCGACACTTCCATACAAGACCTGGAGCTCATCACAACAAATTTGCTCCTTGATCCCTATCATCTGTTTTACCCAATCCCCTCACCCCCCTCCTGTCTGTTAACCATCAGTTTGTTCTCTTTAGTTAAGAGTCTACTTCTTGGTTTGTCTCTGTTTTTCTCCCATGTTCATTTGTTTTGTTTCTTAAATTCCACATATGAGTGAAATCATATAGTATTTGTCTTTCTCTGATTTATTTTGCTTAGCATTATACTCTCTAGTTCTATCCATGTGGTTGCAAATGGCAAGATTTTGTTCTTTTTTATGGCTGAGTAATATTCCATTATGCATATATATATATACCACTTTGTCCATTCATCAGTAGATGGACATTTAGGGTCTTTCCATAATTTGGCTATTGTTGATAATGCTGCTATAAACATCAGGGTACAAAGTATCCCTCCCAATTCATACTTTTGTATCCTTTGAGTAAATGGTCCAAAATAATTTAAGTAGCATTGGAATTATCTGTTCTTAAGAGTTAGTTGGGGCCCAGCTGTGAAATTGCTTCATCCTGGTACTCCTCCTACCCCCAGTACACCCTTTTAAATGATAGAATTTTAATCACCACTTCAATCTCTTTTTATTAAATTCTTCTATGTTTTTTTGGGTTAGCTAATTCTTACTTTGTTAAGAAATAATCCATTCTCTCTAGAATTTCGTATCTATTGCAATAGGATTTAACATAGTACTTTTTTATAATTAATGTTTGTATGTGTTTCATCTTTGCAATCCTAATATTTTCCTCTCTTCTTTCCCTAATCATACTCATACAGTGGTTTTTATATTTTACAAAAGAAATAGCTTTTGAATTTATTTGTTCTTTCTACCATTTTTGTTTTCCACTTCATTCATTTTAGTATCTATCTTTACTAATTCCTTCCTCATACTTTACTCAAGGTTTATCCTTTTGGAGTTCATGGAATTTCTTAGTATCAGCACTGTGTTCATTTGTTTTACAAGTCTCAATAATAAAGCTGTCAAAACTATAAACTATATATTTTCCTCTGAATATACCTTTAGCTATATTCTGTATGTTTTGGTAGAAAGTAAATATTCTCCCTTTCATTGGTTCTAGGTAGTTTATGACTAAAATTTTGCCTTTCTCATTAATCCTAGAGTTATTTTGGGGATGCCTGAATGGCTCAGTGGTTGAGTGTCTGCCTTGGGTTCAGGTTGTGATCCCGGGGTCCTGGGATAGAGTCCCACGTCGGGCTCCCTGCAGGGAGCCTGCTTCTCCCTCTGCCTATGTCTCTGCCTCTCTCTGTGTCTCTCACAAATAAATAAATAAAATCTTTTTTAAAAAATCCTAGTGTTATTTTGAAGGAAGTTTTTTTTTATATTTCAAGTAGTATATATTGACTAGCTATTGCCTTTTTATTTAATATCAACTTTATTTGCTTATGATCTAAAATTATGCTCTATTATAAAGTACCTACTTTGTAAAGTAAGTTAAATTTTTCTCTTCAGCCTTGTAATTTATTTATTTTATTAATGTTCCATTGTTATGCAAGGTCTGAGGAGAAATGTTAGATTGTGTGGCTTATGTGTTTCAAATCTTAATGTCCTTTCTTGTATTTGGGCTCATTGATCAATTCTGAAAATTCCAGATCATTTCCTAAAGTCAATGTGACCTTATTTGAAAACCTGGAGAACAAAATATAAACCAAAAACCTATAGACCAATTTCACTTATATATATAGATACAAACTTCCAAATAAAATAATCCAGAAGGACCCCAATAGAATAACACATTATGACCAAGAAAGACTTGTTCCTAGAGCATAAACATGGTTAAAAATCAGGAGAGCTCTGAAAATAATTTATCTCATCAATAAAAAAGATTATAAAAATTTATGCAGGAAAAGCATTTGTAAAATTCAGCCATTTTTAATTTTAAAAACCTTACTTTCTATTTCTCTTTTACTTAAATATGATGACCTTAATTGCTTTCTTTTTCTGTTTTACTTAAATATGATAAAGACTATCTGCCAAAAACTAACAAATAACAGAATGCTAAATGGTGAAACTCTAAGGCTCTTTATTTTAAATGTAGGCATAAGAAAACATATCAATGATTTATTGTCACAATAATGCCTCAGAACATTATTTGGGGATGCCTGGGTGGTTCAGTGGTCAACAACTACCAAACTCCAGGGACATATGATAATATACATATAAGTAACTCACAGTCAATAAGGATCAGGGTATCTGGCTGGGCTTTTGTGCATGTCTTTGGTTAGCTACAGGTCATCTAGGCAGCCATGGGATCGTGACGGGGCTTGCTCACGTGTCTGGGGCTGGCTGGCTGTGGACTAATTTAAGATGGCCTCTGCCAGAACAATTAGGAAAATTTTACCCTATACAATATGTTCTCACCTTCCAACAGGCTAGCCCAGGCATGCTCTCATGGTGGTGACAGAGAAGTAGGAATAAGTGGAAGCCCAGCATCAGAGCATTTTTCAAGGCTCTGCCGGCATCATATTTGCTAACATCCTACTGACTAAGCACTCATGTGGCTCAGTCTAGACTCAGGGTGTGAGGGCACTACAAAGTCTCATGGCAAAGAGGGCATGGATACAGGGATAACTGAGATCATCTTTGCAATCTTCTACAGATAGGAATCCCTGGTTCCACCAATATTATACATCATAGCTTCAGAGGTTCCAGTAAATCTATATTGAATAAATATTTAACATAATTCATGCAACCAGAAAACTAATATCATTTTTTGTTGATGAAGTGATGGCATATCTACAAAAATCAAAAGACCCCAGTAAAAAATTGCTGCCACAATTGGTAATGATATTTGGCAAGGTGGCTAGATTAAAAAATAAATGTAGAAAAATCAATAGGTCTTCTTTTTAGTCATTCAACAGATATTTATTGAACCCCAACTGAATGAACATCAAGTACCCCTCTAAGGCCTGGAGATAATAGTAGTGAACAAAAGGGACAAAACACTTTTCCTCATGGGGCTGACATTTCAGTTGGAGGAAATGAAAAATAAGCCACAAGTGACTTAATAATAAGTCAGATGGTTACAAGTGCTATGGAGAAAAAAAGAAAACCAAAGAAGTATAGCAAATGCTAGTAGGTAGGTGGGCAGCAGGCAGTAGTATACTGTTTTCCTATGGGGTGTTGAGGGAAGACCTCATTGTTAAAAATGTGAACATCTGAGCAGAGGCTTAAAGTCCATGAGGAAACCTGCCATGCAGATAATTGGAAAAAACCCCTTCTAGTGAGAGGGAACAGCAAGTTCTAGGCTTTGAGACAGAATTGTACATGGTGTGCTTTATTTATGAGTAATCAGTTGCAGATGGAGATGGAATTGTTACCAAAACAGTGCAAATTCTAAAATACTTAGGAATAAACTTTAACAGAAATGATAATTTGAAAAATATAAAGCATTATCTGTGAAAACCCAACAAACTATTTTAAAAACAAAACAAAAGAAAGTAGGTTACCTTGCCTACTAGATATTTGAACATATTGAAGCATCCTATCAAATGCTTCTTGGCCTTTTGGCTACGATCAAGTGAAGCGACCATATCAAAACAACATGATATCGGCAAAGGAGTAAGCAAACTGATCAATACTGATTGGAAAGTCCATCTAGAACTAAAGCTGTACCCCTATTTACTCCTTAAGAGTAAATATAGATAGATAAAGGTACACTTTTTTAATGGAGCAATTAAAATGTATTAGTGGTCTAGTGCTACTATAACAAATCATCTCTAACCTAGTGCCTTAAGGAAGGCAAATTTATTATCTAAATTCTGTAGGTAACAAGTCTGACATAGGTCTCATAGGGCTAAGGTGTCAGCAGGGCCACATTCCTTTCTGAGGAGCTGAGGCAAAATCCATTTCTTTGCTATTCCTAAGGATTGTCCACATTCCTGGGCTTGTTGCTCCTTCCTCGATCTTCAGAGCCAGCAATGTTGCACCTCTTTAGCCATACTTCTGTAGTAACCTCTCCCTCTGACCACATCTGGATAATCTCCCATTAAGGACTTGTGTGACTAGATTGGGCCGCTCTGGATAATCTAGGATAATCACCCCATCTCAAGTCTGCCCCCTTACCACATCTGTAGTCCCTTCTGCCATGGAAGGTAGTATCTTCATAGGTTCCAGGGTTGAGAGCATGGATATCTTTGGGGACCTTCTTTGTGCCTCCCACAACATTTTAAAGGAGATTTAGGAGAATATTTTTGTAACTCAGATGTCAGGGAAATAGTCATAATCAACAGGAACTAACTCATAAAGGATAAAGGAAAAGATGAGCATGCTGTACCATGTAATTTTTTTAATTGCATGACCAAACATATTATAAACAAACTCAAAGGACATATGCTAGATGTCTTACAACATGTGGCAGACAACATATTCACATCTGCATTTTTACAGTGGTTATAAGAATTAATAGGAAAAAAAACCTGGAAAAATGGGGGGAAATCTGAATAGTTAATTTACATGAAAGCAAATAAATCCAAATGGCCGATAAAACCACATGAAAAGATGTTCAACATCAGTAGTTTTCAGAAAAACACAAGTTTATGGTAACAATCAGTATATTTGTTCCCTAAAGGTGCCACAATTAATTACTATATACTTGGTGGCTTAAAGCAATAGAAATTTATTCTCACAGCTCTGAGGGTGAGAATTCCAAAGTCAAGGTCAGGGCCACAGTCCCCCCCAAAGCCTCTAGGGGAAAATATATCCTTTGGTCTTCCAGTGTCTGGCTGCTATAGGTATTCATTGGCTGGTGGCTCCATCACTCCAGTCTCCACGTCCTTCTCCACATGGCTGTCTTCTCCCTGTATCTCTCTCCTGTGTTCTCTTATAAAGATATTTAATTAATTTAGGGGCCCCCAGATAATCCACAATGATTTCTTTTAGATATCCTTAGTTATATCGGCAAAGATCCTTTTTCCAAGGAGGTCATATTTAGAGATTCTGGGAATTAGGACATGGACATATCTTTTGGGGACGAGGCTACCATTCATCCACTATAATAAGATACTAGCCCTCCACCGAATTGGTAAAAATTTTAAAAGAGCACCAATATCCACTACTGTGGTAGATGGAGAGATGGAGGTGGGGTGAGGTAGATCTCTGTACATTGCTGTGGTCTTGTGAATTTTTGAAAAACATTCTAGCAAACTCTTAATGCAAACACACACACATACATAGACACATCATATATTACATGACTCAGCTTCTGGGAAACTAGCCCATAAAAATAAAAGCATCAGTATGCAAGATTTTGTACGCGAGAATGTTATTACATCATTGTTGTGGTGAAGGAAAGAAGAATCTGGAAATAAAATGAATGCCCAGCAATCAGGGAATGATTGAAAAACATTGTGGTATACCTATACCATGGGTATGTATATATAGGAGATTTGAGAAATGTATTGAAGGATAAGTATCAGCTTTTATTATGGGCAGAGTGATTGATAGATCATGCTAGAAGTTTGAGGTTTTAGGTGGAAAGATTTATTTCTTTTGAGTCACAATGCCTGGGATCCTGTATAAACTTGTTGATTCCCTAATTCTTGGTATAACTGAGCGAAGTCACATGTCACAAGCCCCCTGGATCTCCAACTGTCAGCCTCAGGTAGGAGGCCGTCCTTGCTCACCTCTCAAGCTCCTTGATCCTGTGAGTAGATGCCAAAGTCCAGGAGAATCAGTGTTTGAGTTCTGCTCTCCCTGAGGCACAGTGAGTATATTGTTTTGTAATTTGGACAGACGCAGAGATGTAATCAGTGGCTTTTGACAGAGTCATTGCTGAGTAAGTGAGAAAGTTTCTGCACCTTTTAGTCCAGGAACTGGGAGGCAGTGTGGGGATATGCCATTCAAAGATGCCTTGCCCCTGCTTTCTGTAATTCCCTCAAAATATTTTGGGCAATGGGAACACATTGGAAATGGTACACAGCTTTTCCTCCAGAAAAAAACCCACATGCATTCAAAGGTATAAACTCTGGTATGTTTGCTTTAAAAAAAAAAAAAAAAAAAGCACACTTGCCCAGAAAACTCAAGGCTTCCTGGAATCTCTATTAAGAATTCAGATATACTGATGATAAATTTCTAAATACCATAATTTTAGCCAATACTATTAACAAGTGGAAAAAAGGAGGAAAGGTGTGTGTTCATAGGAACTATTTTTTAAATTGTGGGGAACTGCAGTTACACATGGTAATCTGTAAAAACCTGAGATCAGATAGTTTAGTGATCATTTCAAGTTGTTTGCATACTGTGTGGTATAGAGTGACAGGTCTGTATTAACTTCAGAATACTTAGAAATATTCAAAAATAAGTTATTCACATCATATCTCCTAAAAAGCTTCCAAAGATCAAGTAACTCTTCCCAGAGACCTACCCTGCCCATGCTCTTGAAAGCCCTTCTTATTTTTAGAGAACATTTGGGTATAATGCATGATTCGTAGTTTCTTCTTCTATATTTTTATCATTCTACAGCAAATATGAATTACTTTCCTAATCAGGAAAAAAACCCACTACATTAGCTATAAACTAACTCATCTACGTGATTTGAGAATTACAGTTCATAAAGTATTTTTGGAGTGGATTTTTAAAGAAACAGCCCAATAAGTTACAATCTGTAATCACAATTTCATAGCATGAATGCCTGGAGACCTTTTTTCATGCTGGTATTTATAGGAGATTAAACTCTCAATTAGTTACAAGTGTGAGAGACAGCGGGCAGCACCGGGGAAAGGCTTTCTGTGTAAAACGGACCTAAAGCCAAATCTGGCAAGTTACTTCCTCTCTAAGCCTCTGTTTATTCATTTGTTAAGTAGAGATGACAATAATTCTTACTTTTGCAGAGTTGTCACAAGGCTTAGGATGACAGAGTGCCGGAAAATTGCACCCAATAACTAACAACATATGAAAGTCTGGGGAAATATTTCTTTCTGGTGTTCTTCCTTGTTTTAAATGACCACAGCAAGAGCAATAAAAGATGGATTAGGCCATTTGACTTCAAAATTCTCTATTGGCCCATTAATTATCTCTCAGTAATTTTTGCATCTAAATAGGCCAACTGTACTGCAATGTGACCATGGGAACAAATAAAACTTTTTAGTAAGAAGTGATAACTAAAAATTAGGTCTGTGGTTCCCACAGGGCCTGGGGCATGCCTGCAAGGGAAGGCTCCAGGATGACTGGTACCCTTCAGGTTTTTTATCTGGGTGCTGGTTACATAGTTCAAATATTCACAGTCCCTGCACATGTCTATAAGTGTGTTACACTTTAATAAGTGGAAACCAAAAAAAGAAATAAGCAAAGAGATGTTTCCAGAAAGTATCATCTATATAGTTTTGAATGGACCTCATTCTATTTTAATCTTTCTCACGTTTCATATACAAATCAGAGGAGAACTCAAAATCATGCTTTGTAACATGGTTTTCAACTAAGGGTGGGCATCAGGCTGGCTTTGGAGTTTTTTGTTTTGTTTTGTTTAAGTAAACATCAAGGGGCACCTGAGTAGCTCATTTGGTTAAGCATCCAGCTCTTGGTTTCAGCTCAGGTCATGATCTCAAGGTGATGGGATCAAGCTCTACGATGGGCTCTGTACTCAGTGGGGAGTCTGCTGGAGATTCTCTCTCTCTACCCCTCGCCCTTGCACACATGCTCTTTCTCTCTCTCTCTCCTTCACTAAAATAAATCCTAAAAAAGAAAAGTAAACATCAAGATCTTCCCACCTCTAGAGATGATTCACTGGGTCTGGGGTGGGGCACAGGAATCTATATTTTTTAACTCCAAAATTAGGACTATTATATTAAACTGCTCTCAGACCTAATGCAGAGGTTCCTAAACTTTGCTGCATTTTGGAATCACTCAAGGAGTTTAAAAAATATTGAGGGCTGAATTCCACCCCTAGAGCTCCTACTTTGTGTGGAAAGTGACTTGGGCATCTAGATTTTTTTTTTCAGGGCATCCAAATTTTCAAAAGCTCCCCCTGATGATTTCAATTACAGCATTTGCAAACAACTATCTAAAACAGAGGGAAGGAGCTTGGAAAGCTTTTATAGGTGTTTATGAACAGCAGTGAAAACATGGCGAGAATCTCAGCATCATCTAATTGGTGAATACCAAATCTACCAGCACTCCATCCACCATATTTTCCCTGGCATGTGGCTTTCACATAAGGAAAACATTTATTGTATGTTTCTCTGATGAGTATGTGTTTGTTTATAGGGCCTTAATATCCTGTCTGAGTCATCATCCTTCTTTTAGCCTGTAAATTTCTAAATGGCAGGCAAGGGTGGGGTAACTGTACAGACAACTAAGTGCAGCCATTCAATGGGCAGTCTTAAGAATGCAGAAATTACTTTCTGCAGCTCACCAAGATGCAGCTTCCAGCATTTTATATCTCATCTGGCCCAGTGACTTCACTGTAGGAAAAGAAAATGCAGTTAGCAAACACTTCTTGGAGACTATGAGATTTCACAGAGATTTACATTGAACTTTCCCAAGGCTTGTATTCCAAAATTCATCACTCTGGTGATGAAAAGGGCTGCTATTTTGTTTGGGAATTCAATGTTCCCAAGAAAACTATACTCCATGTTTACAGAAATTCATAATTCTTTGCCTCCTCTCATGGATCCTACCTTGCACTCAGTACCTTCAAAAGACTTTTTCTCAAGGCACTTGGGTGGCTCATTCAGTTTAGCATCTGACTCTTGGTTTCAGCTCGGGTCATAATATCAGAGTTGTGAGACCTGCATTGGGCTCCATGCTGAGTGTGAAATCTGCTTGATATTTTCTCTCTCCCTATGCCCCTCTCCCTATTCATATAATAAATAAATAAATAAATAAATAAATAAATAAATAAATAAATAAATAAATAAATAAATCTAAAAAAACAAAAGACTTCTCTCAGATATGCCTTAGAATTTCCTTTACTATGTCCAAGAGGTGGAGCTAATTGGGATTGGAAATTGTAGGGCTCTCGTCATTTATCAAAGAAGTGGAAGTTGTCCTTGAAATAAGCAAACATTCAGAGCCCAAAGTTTGAATCATTTTACCTATTGGAGAAATAGTTTAGCTTAAAGACTCTTTAGTGAGAGGCAGCAAAATCAGTTGTAATGTCTTACTTGGTTCTCATAAACTTAAGCATAAATCTTCCAGACAGCCCTATTCAATGGACATCCCTGAAGGAACCATGCTCCTCTGTCAGAAATGCCCTTCTCCATCCTTGATACCTTAATATACTCCTGTTCACCCTATGATGACTCATTTCTGAAACCTTCCCTAGCTTGCCAGGAATTGAGGATGAAGATTTGCTCCTTCTTTGTATTCTTACAACCCACTGTTCACATATTGATTATGGGATGTGTCATGGTGTGTTATAAATATTTATCTACTGGCCAGGCTCCTCTTTTAGATCTGGGCTCTTCTTAAAGGAGGAGAGAAACTTACTCAAATTCCCAGTCTCAGAACTTAGTCCGAGGCCTTGGCACGTGGTAGGAATCACACCACCTAATTACAGTTGAGATGTTTGGCAAATGAATTGCCCATCCTGACAGTTTGGCCATATTTATTAGCAGAAGCTTTGGACAGTGAAGCTTCTAACTGAAGCTGACATTATCCTAAAATAGGAAGCCACATCAATGCTGCCTTTTGACTCGATAAATGTCAGCTCTCATTCCATCCAAATAACTGCTGACTCTCCAACTGGACCCTAATGGAAGATCAAAGAGGCTCTTAATACCTAGTCCTTTTCTCCATTTCAAGTAGTGGGTTAAAGCTACAGGTTAATTCTAAGCTCTTGACTCTCAGCTGGAACGGCAATGGAGGCATATCTAACCTTTAATTCTAATTGAAACAAAAAAGAAAATGGAGTTGTTGGGCAGCCCGGGTGGCTCAGTGGTTTAGCGCCACCTTCAGCCCAGGGCCTGATCCTGGAGACCCAGGCTCGAGTCCCACTTCGGCTCCCTGCATGGAGCCTGCTTCTCCCTCTGCCTTTGTCTCTGTCTGTCTGTCTGTCTCTGTATGTCTCTCATGAATAAATAAAATCTTTAAAAAAAGAAAAGAAAATGGAGTTGTAGAGGTGAAAGTACAAAGAGAAAACTAAGTGATAAGTTGGGGTCGGAGGAGTATATAGCATTTAGATAAGAAGGAATCACCAATCTGTACTATCCAGTACTGCAACCACCAGCCACCAGTGGCTATTTAATTTAAATGCAAACTGATAAAATTAAACAAAGTTAAATATTCATTTCCTCAGTCACACTAGCCATGTTTCAAGGGCTCAAGAGCCACACATGGCTAATGGCTACCACTTTGGACAATGCAGATAAAGAGCATTGCCATTATCACAATAAGTCTTATTAGACATCATTGGATAAATCTCATTCTTTTACAGATGGGAAGCGTGACAGCTGGAGAAGGCTAGAGACTAGCCACAGACACACAGTAGGCCTAGGCCTGGGACCCAAACTTCAGGAACCCCAGTTGGCTTTCCAGTGCTCCATGCTATAAGATTTGCTTACTTTTGCCCTCTAATTTGTCTGTGTGAGTCAAAATGAGGAAGGCTAGCCAATTCCAGTTGAATTCAGAAGTACAAAGTGACCATTCTGTGCTGTTATATTAAGCAAACTTACTGAAATAAAATTTTGTAAGTAAAAAGTTCAAATATAGTAACTATCTTAAATGAAAAACTTCTGAACAAAACTTATCTTTATACGTGAAACACTATGCTATGTAATCTTAAAAAGCATCATCTAAATCACTCAATTTAATATCGGGTCAGGAAGTTGCATGCTAATCAATAACTTCCATGCACAGACTTGTAGCTATTTAACTGCCTGCTTTTGTATAATTATACATTGTTGTGCCATAAAATACTACCTCTGAAAAATCCATGTTTGCATCTTCTAAGTATACATAATTGTGGTTAGAGCTGTCACACATCATGTACTGACATAAATGATTTGGTTTTTCAAAATGTTGCTTATATTTACGTATGTTCAAACTTCATTCTTGTATCTTGAGCTGGTTCCAATAATATAATAATGTGTCCATGTATGCCTTCCTATAAAGAATATCAGCTTTCTTTATCATTTAAATTGGATTTCCAAGAACCACCATGGTAAGTTTTCAGACCTGGGGCAACATTTAAAATAGATTATGTGAGAAATTTGAGTTACTATCATAGGTATAGGGGCATTTTTTAATATGGTTTTTCAGAAGACTAATAAGGATTTTCTTGAATTTGCAAGAATCTTTTTCCTGAATTTGCAAATAATTTATCTTCGGATTTTTAAGTGAGAACATCTCTATCCTGATTCCTTTCAAGTTTTGGATGACTACTGAGAGCCAGTCACTTATTAGAAAGCAATGTACAGCTAGTGTGAAGGAGATGTTTTCATGGATATGGACTTCTCTTAGAGTCACATATCCACAACATTTGTGTTATTTGACCGGAAGCATGGGCTCTCAGTGTAGTTGGATAATACTGGTGTGAGTGGCTCCAAACTCTGGGGAAAGCTCAACAGCTTAGCTGATTTAACAACATCTCAACGTTCTCCATCCATTCGGGTGTCAGAGTGTCTGGAAAAGATGATCCTCTTTCAGAGCACCACAACACATTGATACAGGGATATTTCAAGGGTAACTAACCTAATTTTGAATGAAATTACTAATATTTTATACTTGATTCTGGGACAGACTGTGAGTGGTAGCATGTATAGAAAACTATGAGAAAGAAACAAATGAAAATTTTACAGCTAAGAAGTTCTATCAAATGATATGTTTTTCTTAGAAAATTGGTAAAACTTGGTATTTTTTAAATAACTTAAAATAGCTTTGGCAAAACTTCCATTTTTGCATTGAAATGCCCCAGGGTAGTTTATGGGATACGAATGTTTTACCATAGCCTGAGAACTCTGGCATAGATTGTGAAAGGACCAGGAAGCCAGGGGAACTGGTCCAAATTTGCAGCTAGAATCCTGTGTTTATGGTATTCTTGTGTTGTTTTGCCAGAATGTACTTACTATATTATTTACACAAAGCCGTAATATTTGTTAACCCTTATGGTACTCCATATAAAATGTCTTATGGCTATTATCTCACTCAACCTTCACAAACCGTCTATGAGATGGAACTATGTTATCCTATTTTACTGATAAGGAAACAGGTTGAGAGAGGTGAAGCAAACTTCCTGAGGTTGCACAGCTAGTAAAATAATGGAGTTGCATTTGAACCCAGAGATCCTGACTTCAAAACCACTACAAAATACTGCCTCTCAGAGGAAGGCCAAGGAGAGCCTTCCCTTTAGCAGACTCAGGACTTCTGGAAGAGTTTGGGCTACCAAGCCAGACATCCGTGTTCCAAAGCATTCTATTAGCTTTCAATTCCAGAAAGCAATTGTGGTCTTTGGTTGACTTACCGTGTACTCCTGATTCTTCCATCCACCTGTTCCCCTCTCCATCAAATTCCACAAATGGATAGTTTAATCAAATGAAATGAACATTTTCACCAAAATCCTTTTTTTTTTTTTTTTTTTTCAGAATTTCTGGAGAAACTCCAGCAAGCAGTTTTAAATCTTAGCGAAACACATTTTGCAGGAGTAGCTGTCCTTTATCACGAGAGCGAGAGAAGGCTTTTGAAGGAACTGTGAAAATGAGAACAAGAGTAGACAAAGTCTTCCAAAGAGTAGTTTGAAGGCCTCCAGTCTATTCCTTGCAATTTGAATTTTTGGTTTATAGCTAATTTTGCAAATAGCTTCAAAGCAAATTTCCCTCCTTCCTTTATTGATTTTTTAAACCTAACATTTAATGATCCTGTTACAACTGTAGTTGAGGTGGGGCCACTGACTTTTTTTTAACAACTAGATTTATTAGCTACCCTCTATTTGCCAGGTACTGTGCTGAGAACCAGGGATTTGTTAATGAGAGCGGGATGGTTGCTGGCTCTGAGCAGGGCAGTTTACAGTCCAGCCGGGGAGAAGGACAAGGAGCAAAATGGTGCACTTAATGCAATGAATATATGGGAAACTTAGAAGAGGGAGCCAGGGTCTACATCTCGTTCAGAGCCATGCTTCCACCCAAAATATAACAGTTACACACATCCCTAATGGCCCTTAGGGGCTGAAAAGCATCATTTTTGTAGAAACTGTGACCATGGAGCTTTTTAAAAAGTATTTTATTAAAAGTAATGCAAGCTTATAGTAAAAAAAAAATTTAATGACATTGAGAAGTTCAGAAGGATATGAACCCTACTCCTTATAGGTCACCACTAGTAAAATTTTTTTGTATACCATCAAAAACTTTGTATGCACAGCATTTTTACTATACACACACATACACCCAAATATATCTTTTGCACAAGCTATGTTGTACTCTATATATCATACTATGACTTACTTTAAATAACAAAACTTTGACACCTTTCCATACCTCTCTATACAACTATACTTCACAAGTAATAGATGCGATGATTTTGTTTGTGTAAATAAAACTGTAAGTATACCCTTACTCCCTCTCATTCTTTTTAATAGCCACAGACTAGTCTGTAGTATAATTACTATACAAAACTTACTTACTGGGTCTTTTGCTGATGAGCATTTACACAAGCCACGGTGGATACATCTATATGAAAGATTGTGTCTGTGGGATAAATTCCAAGAAGTGAGTTTGCAAGATCAAAAGATATATGCTCTTGGAATTTTGACAGATTTTGCCAAAATGCTGGACTGATTTACCACCTTATTGACAGTGTATAAGAGAGCCACTGTTTTCTCTTGCATGAAATATACCTAACAATAACCCGTGCATTCGGAGTGCCTGATGGAGCTTTGAAAGCAAGAAGCCTGTACCTCATATTTGAGATAGGTCTAAGCAGGATCCTGTGTCATTTGCTAATGAAAGAAAATGGCAGAGCCATGATTCAAAATGCTTCCCTTTCCCAGAGTCTTTATTCTAAAATCCTTTGACTGTTGTGTCTTAGGAATTTAGTTTAAGTGTTTCTTTGAACTTTGGGTTCAGGTACAGCTGGGCTTTTCGTCTCCTGTTGTAGGAGGAAAAGGGAAACAGGAACCTATTTTATGGGTCTCTCTTAGTTTGGGAAGGCTCTCTGGAGGGAAAGTGTCACTAATCACAGGTGACCAGAACAAGTGCCACCCCCTCCACCAGACCCCACTCCACCCCCATCCTTACACAGTCGTGAGGAGTCCTAAGACTAAGCTATTTTTTTTAAGATTTTATTTATTTATTCATGAAGGACACAGAGAGAGAGGAGGAAACACAGGCAGAGGGAGCAGCAGGCTCCCTGTGGGGAGCCTGATGCAGGACTAGATCCCAGGACCCCAGGATCACAACCTGAGCCAAAGGCAGATACTCAACCACTGAACCACCCAGGTGCCCCAAGACTAAGCCCAAATTGAAGCTCATCTGGTCTAACTGCTCCTCTTTGATATGGAAATTTGTGGGAACAGGACTGGGACATCTCGGGTAACTAAGCCATTTCCCTACAGTCAGGTCAGTCAGAAAAATTTCAAAAATCATTTTAGGATCTTTTATTCCATGCCTGGCAGAGCACAGAAAAATATTAGCCTCGATGACTGCTTTGGGATCTCCAAGTAAAAGGTTTCAAGGTTAGTCATTAGTAGGCAGTTCAGCTGCTGTGAATGATTTAAACACCAGCCCAGGATCAACAATTCTAGAAAAATCAGGCTCCTCTCGTCAGAGATTCTTTTCAATTTCTTATTAATTAGAGTATTCTAACCACTTAATTGTGCATCATATCTCTTGGGGCAGGAACTGAATTAAGTTGTCAGAAAATCACACCTTTAATGACTTAAGTCCTTTGAGTATATCTCCGGAGGAACTTTGATCCATAATCATTCTGTTTCAAAATGTTGAACATAGTTTTTGAAGTTTATAGTGAACATGCCTAGGATATGATGCTGACTTGAAAGAACATTTTGTTTACAAGATGTCTCTGGTGTCAATTCAGACATTTCAGAAGGGCCCAGAACATGACACACAGCTCTCTGAGACTGCATGGCCCGTGAAGAGAGAAATATGCATTGCATTTAATTAAAGCAAACTTGCTGGAAGATTTATTTCCCTTCCTTCATATCTAAAAAGAAACGTAACTAAGCACCAGCTATTTTTCTCTCTGCCAGTGTTTTGGGGTTTATCTTGGCTCATATTTTTTGAGCTCAGACATTATGGAAAACTTTATTGCCTTGCAGACACGTTTCTGGGCAGCTGAGGGAATGAAAGGAAGCACAACCTAGTTGATTTCTCCTTTGCTAGGAAATAGTATCCAGAAAAATAAATACTATCTGCCACAGTTAAAAATCAGGAGGAAGAAGCTAAGCATTGCCTTTGAAAATAAGGAAGTTGTTTATGAAAAGCATCAAAGATCTTTGCTGGAGATGGGGAAATCTGTAGGTAAAGTTGTGGAGATTTTAGATTTGTCAGCATGATAGGAAACATCCCAATACTCAGAATTTTTGTTTATATGAAGACAGAGAATTTTTAGTCATGCCAGTAAGTAAGGAAACTGACTTCAATCTCAAGGTATTTAAAAATACTTTAGTGGGATTTTATTTAAAAAAAAAAAAGTAAGAGTCTTTATAGATGTTTTAGCCTAGGCCACATTTAATATCCTTTAACCAAGAAACAAATCCCTGGAGATAATTAGGTTTTCTTTAAGTGCAATTGTAATAAATAAGCAAGTGATATTTTAAATTTTATTTCTGAAAGGCAAAGTTGTATTTTAGTCCTTAGCACCCTAGCCTCTAACCCCCTCCTCACAAAAAGATTGTGAAATGGATGGATGTACACAGACACACTGGCTGTTTTACCTGAACAAAAATTAGAATGCAATTTTTTTGAAGTCAGAACTATATAAAACTGCAGTTAAAATGAGCAGATTGTGGCACTGTTTTATGTTTCTACCTAATAGAATGTACATCTCAAGCACACAAACTCTTGTTTGTATTTACTAAGAATTTAGAACTTTGTGCAAACCATCAACCACTAAGTCTATGAAATACTTCTCTCAAAGTGAAGTTGCATACCTAGCGATCTTATTGGCATTTTAAATCCTATGTGCTTGATTTCTTTAAAAATTCCCTAGTCTTCATGCAGCTAATAAGCAGCAGTAATAAAGCCCTTGTCTGTCCACTTGCCAACCCTCCCATTTGGCCAGTAAGCCTCTGGCTTGAAACCCCATACTGGGCTCCTGTCCATTTTTCGTGAGTCTCCTCTCCCCTCTCTTTTCTTAGCCAGCACTCTGGACGACAGTCAGAAATCAGAAGGGCTTTATTTCCTTAAGCAAGTCACTTCTTTCAGAGTTTCTGGCATTGCTTTGTGCAGTGGCTTTAAACGGATGACCACAGTCCCCAGTAAAAAATACATTTTATATAACTACTGAGCCTACGAGTGGTGTGTGTCTGCAAACTCAAACAAAAGTTCCACAAAACAATCCTTACTCTTAGTAAGTATAGGGAACTCCTTCCAGGCAACTTTCTTTCATATTTTAAAAGATGCTTCTTGCTACCCACTAAATTGATTTCACAACCCACTAATGGATTGAGACCCATAGTTTGAGAAACACTGCTTTAGTGTACTTGATTCAGCCCGAGAATTTTAAGTTTGGCAGTCAATCACAGGCTTGCTTATATCGTCAGAAAAGGCAGAACTATTCATTGCTAGGAACATGGTGAAAACATCCTTTGGCAGCTTTCAGAAGACTTTTTTAATAGCAGTAGAATAAACAGGTATTAAGTCTATTCATGGAGGACTGTCTCAGCCAAAAAATATGAAGGGGTTAAAAAATTGCTGTCAACCACTCTCAGGACATAGGTGGAATCCCACAGAGTCTACTTCTAGAACTTTGCTTCCAAGTACAGCTCTCAGCTGATTAAGAAAAGAAAAAAAAAAAAAGGAGGATTGGCCTGTTTTCCAGGTCGTGAGGAATGGAGATATTTCAGATGCAGGCAGTGATAGGAAAAGTCATGATGCTGATGGAGAGAAAGCCTGGCTCTGTGACTATCAGTTGTGCTTTGTTTCCTGTTGAGACCAGGAATGGAGTCTCCCCTGGGCTTCCAGCCACTGATTGTCTTCATCCATCTCCTGGCCTTTCCCCAGCCTCCCTCTTACCACGTTGGGCCACAACATGCTGTGCTTTGACCACCTGGGTGAAAACTTGTTTTCTAGATTTGAGACAAACTAAAAGATGTTCTGAAAACCTGAAGGCAATCATAGATTAGATACTTCTGACTCCACTATTGTTCATGTACGGATCAGAATCCTATTCTGTACAACTTCAGAGCTGCAGCTTTTGTGAAAGCTGTAAGTGTTGAGAAAATCCAGGATAAGTGCGCAGTTAATTCAGTGTTTGGCAGTTTTCATTAGTTATGTGAGTCAATGTCCTTTCGCTTCCTGGTCTTGGGCTACTGAAATTTCCTTTTTAAGCTTATGCTGAGTAAGATGGTAATTTATTAGATGATAACTGAGAGTGGAGCAGATCTAATCAGTCCAGAAACCTAAATCTTTGTTTCCCTACCAGACAACATCAAGTTTAATTTCGAAGTGGCCACCGCAGGTGTTATGCTTTCATAGTTTCCATACTTTCCCATGCCATTCAGAAAGCATTTTGAAAAGCCATCAAGAGATATTGCTAAGGATAATTTTCTTGGGCATTCTCAAGGATCCTGAACAAAGCTGGGACATCTCCTCCACTGATGGGTTAGTTTTCTTGTCTCTTTCAAATGGAGCAAGAAGAGCCAGAAGAGTACTCAGTAGGGTATCAGAACCCCCGAGGATGACTGTCATTTCACCTACAAACAGCAGATCATAGAAGTCATGCTGCCCTACAACTGATTTTCTGCTTCTCTAAGTTAGGAAACCACTCTTGGCCTACATTGCTCATAGAATGGATGTGGCCGTCAAATAAGATAATACACATGGAAATACAACAAATGTAAAGTCCAACTGCTGTGTTCTTTTCTGTTTTCCATCAGTCCAGACCTAGCATGGAGAGGTAGGTAATATTTTTAAGTCCTCATCACCCTAGGAGTCTGGTTTTTATGGAGAATGTTCAAGGGTTAGATCTGAATAAAAGAGGGGCTTAAATCAAAGGCACCAGGTGGACAGAGCCAAACGGGGTATTCAGGGGCAAAAGAAAGACTATGAGAAGGAAATCAGTCAAAGGTGCATCTGTAGGTTATACTGCATATTCCAGGAATTCTCTGGAGGAGCCTGGATTTCTACAAGTGCTAAACCTTTGAAGGGCTGCTTGAGTGCCCTGTGTCTCATGAATGTTGACTGTTACTCATTGGAATTTACTCAACTCCAACTTATGTCAGACTTCTTAACTTACAGGAATATACTGAAGTTGAAAGTGAGAAGAGCCATTTAAACCTTATTCTTCCTTTCCTCCTGGTTCTGCATCCCATCCCACCCTAGCTAGTGTGAGAAATGTAGAATTTTGCTTCCTCAGAGAAACATTTACCAGAGAAATGAAGGTCAAGAAAAGGTGTGAAGAACAATTGTTTCCACAGGAAAAGAGAGATGTCACAATGAAGAAATGGTGTTTCAGTATAAAATTTCTATTTCTTCTAGTCACACCATGATCTGAAATCTTGAAACTCTTCTGGTTTCAACACAAATAAACAAAGCTGCTAGTGAAATGCATTGAGCTTGACATGAGTAAACTCATCCCCACAGTGGATTGATGTTCTTCAACTCTGTCTACAAATCATCTAGCCATTTGTCCAGATGCAGGCTTTTGAGATGTTTAGAGGAGAGGAGCCTGATTGTGGAGACTAAAATATTAAGCCATTTGCACACAAAATTTCTCCCTTGCCTCTTAGCTAGTGATGGCAACAAGGTTGAGCTGTGAAGAAATATGGCGTGTCTGGGATTTCTTTCTTTCATTGTGTGTTTAAGCATCTAATTGAACCATGCTGAAAAAAATAGTATTAGAAATTCTTTCTGGGACAACTGGGTGGCTCAGCAGTTGAGCATCTGCCTTCAGCTCATGGGATCCAGGATTGAGTCCCATATCAGGCTTCCTATGGGAAGCCTGATTCTCCCTCTGCCTGTGTCTCTGCCTCTCTTCCTGTGTCTCTCATGAATAAATAAATAAATCTTTCTTTAAAAATTCTTTCTTTAGGAAGTTGCTATTTTATAAAAGCTTATTGGTATTGGTGAACCCTATGTAGTTGATAAACACCTATAAATGAGAAGAAGCACATCTTAGCTTATGCTGCTGCTGTTAACAAAATAGCATGGATTGGGTGGCTAAAACAACAGCAATGTATTTCTCACAGTTCTAGAATCTGGGAAGTCCAACATCAAGGTGCCAGCAGATTAGATATCTGGGGAGGGCCCTCTTCCTGGTTTGCTGATGGCTATGTTCACATGGCCTTTGCTGGGTACACACTCTGGGAGAGAATGAGATCTTTCTGTCTTCCACTTCTTATAAAGACATGAATCCCATCAGGAGGGTCCCAGGGTTAGAGCTTCATAGGAATTAGGGGAAACACAAATCTTTATCCCTTCACAAGGTAAAACCTTAAAAATGAACATTAAAAAATTCTAAAAAGCTTCTAACTTCAATGGTCCCTGTAATGCAAAATTACTTTTAGTCTAGGTAAATTGGGGTAATAGTTTAGCAATTGTTTGAATAATAGCAGAAGTAGTGTTTTCTGGGACATGTTTGTTATGCCTGAGATCGAGAAAATAATCAGGAAGTTAAGTTTAGATAGTCAATCTTCTGGGAAGCAAATAAAATATATGTGGCATGAGAAGTTGTTTTTATGACTTAATAGGAGAGAAAAGTAATAAACAAGGACCTTTCAGCCAAGGCAGCCTGGTGTTTGTAACCATTTTTGTGCTATGGACCCACTTGGCCATCTGATGAAGCTTATAGACTCTGTCTCAGAATATTGCTTTCAATGTATGAAATAAAATAAGATTACAAAGGAAACTAATTTTTTAAAGATTTTATTTATTTATTCATGAGAGACATAGAGAGAGAGAGGCAGAGACATAGGCAGAGGACAAGCAGGCTCCATGCAGGGAGCCAGATGAAGGAGCCAAAGGCAACCACTGAGCTCAACCACTGAGCCACCCAGGCGTCCCACAAAGGAAATTAATCATACTGAAATAGAGCTTCATCTCCAGACCCTTTGGAGACCATGGTCCATGGACCACAGATTAAGAACCCTACCTACTTGAAGCCCAGAAGATGGGTAAAAAAGGGCGATTAGGTGAACAGAATCAATAGAATTTTCAGTGCATTACTATTACTGCTCCACAAGACAACGTGGGGATGAAATACAAAGTTCTGGCTTGATCTCAAATTAGCCTAAGAGCCCATCGCAAGGCTTGAGGAGAGCTCCTGAGAGTGGCCAAACCTGGGACTGCAGACTCTATAACTTCTTTCTCTTATGAAGCTTCCAGAAGTTTTTCCATATTGGAAGTGTTGATTTTTCTCTCAGACAAGTACACATATGCACTCCTCCTATTATAGATATTCCCAGTTCTCTACTTAAAGAATCAAGGTACCATTCAAATCATGTTCTGTGAAAGCTTAAGGTTTAAAGGAAAAGGTATAATGTAAATGTAAATGGGGGTTTGCATAGTCATTTAGTGAGCTGTTCTGAGCACAGACCATATCAGGTGCTAAACTGGTTGTGGGAATTATAGATAGTTTGAGATGAGGTTCCTGCTCACAAGAAGTTAAGAGTCTGGAGGAAGTGAGAGACTAGTAAAAAACATGTTCAATACAGTGTTACTACCGACATTTTAAAGCTTGTTCTCAAATGTTGTGACTTCAATAGACAGCTGTGATATAATATGCCCTCCTTTTCATAATTCTAGGTTGTTTCTAAATGAAAAATACAATGCATTTGTGTACGTCATATATCACACACAGTACAATATTATGCTGCCAATTCAAGAAGCAAAAATGGGCTTTTTGGGGGTATGTTGAGCCGGACTCAGATGCTAAGTCTTCTAATTCTCTGTCTTTGGGCAAGATGGACTTGGACTTTGCTAATAGAATGAAATCTGCTTGATTTTTTATACATTACACAAGCTCTTTTAGTAAATCTTAACAATTTTAATGGTGTTCAAATGATTTCTCATTTCTCTTGTCCAGTTTCTTTATAGTATATACTTCATAGCTGCTTCTGTCAGTTCTGAAATGGAAATTAGCCAGACACCACAACAGCTTTTATATGCTTCATATGGTTTATCAAATAAAAACATAATGAGTTAGTAAGAGACTGAATAAGTGTACTTGCAAGGCATTACAAATCTTTTCTAATTTGTGCCCTGTAAGTCTGGTCCCTTTAATTTTTCTGCCTATCCTCTGTGTTCCAACATCATTATGGATTCCTTTAAGCAGCCTTAAATCCCTAAACTCCTCTTAAAATGAGAAGAATGGAACAAGCCTTCCGCCTACTCAGAAAAATCAAGCTTAATAAAAATATATACATACATGGTGCAAGTATCATAGCATGGTTATTGGCAAATGAATGATTATTAATGATGCTACTACTTGAGAACATTGATTATTTGGCAAATGTCAAAGGACTGATTTATTGTAACAGACTTGAATTTTAGAGAAAGTACTAATAATTCTTTATATCTAGAACTGAAATGTGACATTACTTTTGGCCAAGAAAGCCATTGAGGAAAAAGACATCCAGAGGCAGCAGCTGAAAATCTGGGGCAGCACAGTGATAATTTACTTTTAAAATTTCATAACTAGTTTAATTCTATACATTTCTATAATAAACTGGGGCTTGTTGGTAAATGACATAAATATAACTGTGGCAACTTTCCACTCAAATTTTGTATAAATTGGGCAGCCTAGGTGGCTCAGCAGTTTAGCACCACCTTCAGCCCAGGGCATGATCCTAGAGACCCGGGATCAAGTCCCATGTGAGGCTACCTGCATGGAGCCTGCTTCTTTCTCTCTCTGTCTCTCTGTCTGTCTGTCTGTCTCTCTCTCTCTCTCCCCCTTTCATTAATAAATAAATAAAATCTTTAAAAAAAACTTTGTATAAGTGAAAAAAGTTTCTCTGGGATTTCAAACTTGAAAATGAATATAGAGATTATATAGACCAGTGGTTCTCAGAGTAGAGCCCCAAACCAGCAGCATCAGCATTACCTAGGAACTTAGAGATACAAATTCTTGGGTCCTACCCCAGACCTACTGAATCAGAAGTTCTGGGTGTGGGGCCTAGCAATGCGGGTTTTAACAACTCTCCAAGCGATTCTGGTGTACTATAGTTTGAGAATCACTGACAGGTTGGCACTCTAAACATTTTGATCCAGATCATTCTTTGTTGTGAGGGGCTGTCCTGTGTATTGTTAAATGTTTAGCAGCATCTCTGGCTTCTGCCCACCAGATGCCAGTAGCACCCATCTCCGATCATGACAATGAAAAATGTCTCCAGACATTGCCAAATGTCCCTGGGAAGGTGGAGAGGGACACACCTGTTTCCTGTTGAGAACCACTGCTCTGGACTACCCTCCAAGCCTGATACAAGAGTCTCCTTTACAGCATTCTTGACAGATACTTCCACTACAGATGTGAGTTCTTTTCTTTTCCTCCTCCCCTTAGAAGCAATGGAACTCATAAATTCACACCACCTCCCAAAAAATGTGATTACTAAAAACTTAAACGTTTTAAATATATTGAGTTTCTAAGTATCTATATGATTTTTAAGTGGCATGCAGTTAATTATATAAGAAACAAGAATAAAGTTTTTTTAAGATTTTATTTATTTGAGAGGGAGAGAGAAAAAGAGAGCATGAGCAGGGGGAGTGGCAGAAGCAGATTCACTGATGAGCAGGAAGCCCAACTCAGGGCTTTCTATCCCAGGACCCCAGGATCATGACCTGAGCCAAAGGCCGATACTTAACTGACTGAGCCACCCAGGTGCCCCAAGAATGATTTTTTTTAAGTATGCTTGATTATTGATCTTTCTTCAGAACTTTACTTCAGCATCAAATCATTCAGGCTTCCCCAAGCACACACTTCTCCCTCCCCACTTCCCACCCTACCCACAATAGACACTGGATCCACTCAGGTGTTCTCTGCACATTTACTTCACCTATTAATTGGTGTTTGGCTCCTTACTTCTATACTCTAAATCATCTGATCTTATCCATCTTTCCCTTAATCTTACCCATCATGTCCTAGGCACTGTTATAAGTGTTTTTAAGTTCTTTTTTTTTTCATACCACCACCCAAAATGCAGATCCTATCATTATTCCCATTTGCAGAAAAGAAAATTGAGATTTACTGAGTCAGATACTATGTTCCAGATCAAAAAACTGAGAAATGATGGAGCTGGATTTGAACCAAGGGAGACTTTGATCTCAGGCTGTTAATCAGTGCTCTATTTGAAGTACTTCAATGTCTAGCAAATGCATTCAGTCTTTAATGCAGGATAAATGAATGAATAATTGACTTGATTATTTAAAGCTAATGATGAAAGCTTTCAGATGAATTACCTAAAAGTTTATTCAGCAACCTATTATGCAATGTGAATACAGGCACACCATGTTTTCTTGCACTCCACTTTACTGAATTTCACAGATTTGAGTGTTTTACAAACTGAAAGTTCAGAACTTCAGTGGAGGAAGTCACTGCAGATACGGTGGAAACAACAAGAGAGCCAGAATTAGAAGTGGGGCCTGAAGATGGGACTGAATTGCTTCGATCTCATGATAAAACTTGAAGAGGAGAGGAGTTGCTTCTTATGAATGAGCAAAGAAAGTAGTTTCTTGAGATGCAATCTACTCCTGGTGAAGATGCTGTAAAGATGGTTAAATGACAACAAAGGATTTAAAATAGCATTTAAACTTAGTTGATAAAGCAGCAACAGGGTTTGAGAGGACTGACTCCAGTTTTGAAAAGAAGTTCTGCTGTGGGCAAAACACTCTTAAATGACATCACAAGCTACAGAAAAACCCTTTGTACAAGAGTCACTGGCTGCAGCAAACTTCATTTTTCTTATTTTAAGAAATTGCCGCAGCCCTCCTAACCTTCCATAACCATCTCCCTGATCAGTCTCCAGCCATCAACACAGAGGCAAGAGGCAACACAGACCCTCCACCAGCAAAAAGATCATGACTTACTGAAAGTTCAGATGATGGTTTGTACTTTTTAGCAATAAAGTATTTTTAATTAAGGTATATACATTGATTTTTAGACAATAACTCTATTGCACACTTAGTGGACTATAGTATAGTGTAAACATGACTTTTATATCCACCAGGACACAAAAAAAATTGACTCACTTTATTATGATCTTCACTTTGTTGCCTTGATCTGGGACCAAACCCATAATATCTCCCATGTGTGCCTGTATCAATTATTATATGCTAACCAGCAACATTTGGGAGAATAGTTTTGAAACTGCCCAAAACAGTTACTCCTTAGAGAAGTCATATGCAATAAAGACAGTTGGATTCGTTGATCTTCAGTCTCCAAGTATGATAGCAGCTTAACTCAGAAGGCTGTCTATAAGAGCATGAAAAGGAGGTTAACAAAAGAAATAGAAGAATATAGAGAGGTTTCCCAGGTTCCTTTCTTCTCTTGCAGTCCCTGGACATTTCAGTTCCTGGGGAAGTAGCAGTTTAGGGGTGAGTACAAAGCCCATTGATGTGACTAAGTCCAGTAGTTATTCAGCCTCTGATATATATCAGATCACCTGGGGAGAGCATTTTCAAAATGTAGAGGGTTGCAGGAGGTCCAGCGAGACCTAGTGAATCAGAGGCTCAAAGGGCATAGCCCAGTCTTTTGAGTTCTGTTTTCAAGTCCCCAGGTGGTTCAGCTGCACACCAAAGGTTGAGAGCCACTGCAGGTCATTGTCTTCTCCTAGGCAACCCCTAAAGTCCAAAAATGGGGACAGAAAAGAAAGCCCACAATAGTCAGTCACAGAGTTAGGTTACTCTCAAGAATGCACATTTCCATCCTGCTCAAGACAGAGCCAAATGAGAAATACAAACATGACCCAAAAAGCAGTGTGACATGATGACATCCGTAAAACAAGACCCTCGGAATCATTGGCAGTTCCTTTTTCCTTGACTTCTTCTCCCTCATAAGAGAAAATCCATCAGACAGTAAAGTTTTCAGCAGCAGGTAAAGTAGCAGCAAAGGTGCCTAACAGCAGGCTGGACTTTCAAAATAGAACAGTGTTTTTAAAAGCCAGAAGTGTCCTCAGAAATTATCCATTTCAGCTTCTTCATTCATAGATTAAGAAAGTGAGATCAGTGGTGGTGTTCAGTTTTCAAAGTTTCATAAAGTAAGAGGTGATGATTAATGCTCTTGGTAAACTGCCAGGGCAGTTTTTCAACATAATGTTTAAATTACTTTAGCTGTCTAAGGCTATACCGTAACATTTTATTTATCCTTATGTGAATTTAAAAGGACTGTTACATGTTCCTTTCTATATTCCTTTTCCAAATAAACATTTATGTTTGTTGAGAAACTCAAGATGCAAACTTCTTGTTTCAGAAATATTTGGAAGAGGAAGTGCCAGCCAGGAACCAAGTGCCAGGAAAGTGCGGGGCAAAACAGAGGACCAGACTTGGGAAGAACTCACAGGCTCTGATAAAAGTGTATCACTTAGACTCCTAGTTTACAAATCCATAAACAGCACATTATGTGAGGGCAGGAAAACAGTGCTTTGAACTGAAAGTCAAGCTGGCACTAAAATTCAGGTTCAAGAATAGTGGAGTTGAGGCTTCTTTAGCCTTTAAAAGAGTTCCAGTCACAACCCGCTGGAATTGGAGATTGTTCCTGCTGGCAAAATCATGGAGATGATCTTCTCCAGGGTTTTTACACTGCAAGTTGTAACAAGTAGTAAGCATGAAATGAATTAAGTGGGTCATATCCAGTACTTTTCTTTTTCATGAAAAACAATAGATTAGAACAGAAGCTGTGTAATAAATCTTTCATAGGAAGATTAAATAGTCTTTCATGAAACTTGATTTAGGGTATGTGGAGGGGGGAGTGTCACAATGCAAAATATACTCATTATAGATCATCTAGTCCAATACCTTCACTTTATAGACAGGAAAAAAAGTTAGACCAAAAGAGGCTGGGGGCACCTGGGTGGCTCAGTTGGTTAAGCATCTGCCTTCAGCTCAGGTCATGATCTCAGGGTCCTGGGATCAAGCCCCACATCGGGCTCCCTGCTCAGCAAGGAGCCTGCTTTTCCCTCTCCCTCTGCCCCTCCCCTTGCTTATGCTCGAGTTCACTTTCTCTCTCTCTCTTTCTCTCTAATAAATAAGTAAAATCTTTTAAAAGAATTAGAAAATATAAATAAATAAATAAATAAATAAATAAATAAATAAATAAATAAAGAGGTTAAGTGACTTAACCCAGAATTGCACTATTATTTAATATAAATTGAGAAAATTAAATTTTAAAAAAACAACTTTGTCCCTTAAAAATCCATTTGTTCCCCAAATCTGATTCTACAATGACACAAACTTCCCTTAAAAGAAAGCCCCAGAGCATACAGGAGGAACGATAGCATCTGTTCCCATGGGATATTAGATTAATCATTTTATTGAACTCAATGAACTGGGCTGGTTGTCAAGTGCTTTGGAGGAATTACATCATTTCATTCTCCCACAATAACGTAGGTGCTCTGCTCTCACAGATGAGTAAACAGCTCAAAGAGATGCTCCACTAAGTGAAGAAGCTACAGCGTGAATCCAGAGCCCAAGCTTACTTGCTAAGTTGCTTTCTCTCTCACTTTTCTCTGCAAACAACAAATAAGTGGATAGCTAAAGAAAAAATAGATTGATGGGGGCACTTGGATGGCTCAGTGGTTGAGCATCTGCCTTTGACTCAGGTTGTAATCACAGGGTCCTGGGATTGAGTCCCGCATTGGGCTCCCCACAGGGAGCCTGCTTCTCCCACTGCCTATGTCTCTGCCTCTCCCTCTGTGTCTCTCATAAATAAATAAAATCTCAAAAAAATAATATATTGATGCCCAAATTCTAATATATATATATATATGTGTGTGTGTGTGTGTGTATAATAATAAACACACACATATATATATATATATATACACACACATAGAGAGGTTAGGTGTTCTATACTTTATATAAGTATAGGCCTAATCAAACAAAGAGCATAAGAACCTTCTCTTTCAGAGAAAAATAAATGGAAAAGCAAACAATATAGGATATTTGAGTGGAACCTTGGCTTCCAGAACAGTCTTCTGACTGGCTTAGTGATTCTTAACTTTGTATATGTGCTGCCAAAGCGAACACTGAATAATAAAAAAAAAAAAAAAAAGCACTGATTCTTACCTTGAATTAACCAATAACCACTAACCGGGACAGCAACAATCTGGTATTTTTGCACTGAAAAAAAAAAACAAGCACTGATTCTTACCTTGAATTAACCAATAACCACTAACCGGGACAGCAACAATCTGGTATTTTTGCACTGAACTAAATATGATGAATTTTTGCTTCATTTTCTCAAGGCAGGTGCCCTGTGAATGTCGACTGCTTTGTATGTCACAAATAGGATATAAATGCTTGTAATTGTAATAATAATAGAAGAGAAATAGATAAATTGGAAAGAAAGAATGGAAGGAAAAGGAAACAGAAGGAATGAGTCATCAAAACTGATCATTACAAAGGCTTTACAAATTATTTATGCATACATTCATTCCTGGTTTCTTGAGGTAGTTTTTTTTTATAAAAAGATAATATTATGCATGTATATAACCCACAAACAAAGAGAACACAAATGAATCCATAGGAACTTTAAAATAGCTAACACTAATTCGCTTCCCCAGGTAACCTTAACTGTTTATCCCTTTGGTTTTTGCTCCGAACATTCTATAATTTAAGTCCTTATAAACAGTATTTCAATGTAGCATATACCATTAAGCCTCTGTAAGTACCATCAGATGCAGAGAATTAGAGATTGGGAAAACCCAATTACTGAATGGAAATAAAAATAACTTAAGGCTGTCCTCTCCCAATCACTCTTAGGAAAGCACTCCTTGAGATTAAAGGGCAAAGAAGAATGATAATCTAATCCATCCCACCCCTCCAGCCAGTCCTGACACTCTTTGCCAAGGACACTATTGCCACTCAAATTGTGATCCTGAGACCAGCAGCATCAGCATCACCTGGCAGCTTGCAAGATATGCAAATCTCACAGTCCAGTCCAAACCTCCAGAATCAAAATCTGCATTTATCAGGGTGCCCAAGGGATTAGAGTGTATGTTCAAATTTGAGAAGCAGTAGGCTATACCCTTATAAGGGGAAAGAAAGCCAAGGCTACATTGGAGAAGTTGAGATCAAAGTATAACCACAACCACCCAAATGGGAAAAATTCAAGATGTGATTTGATTATCATTGTGGAATACATGGAATAGTTGGAAGGAGGTTGATGATTTATCCTTTCAAGTCAGAACAAAAGGAAATTTAAATTGTCTTGAGAGAAATGAAAGTGAATGATCAGATAGAAAGAAACCTAAAATGCTTTCTATCTGATCCATTCAAGGATAGGATCATGGGTTAGATCCCCAGGTATTTTTTGGTGGGCCAAGGGATATTGTTTGGTTAGTGACCTCTTGTTTATGATAAATAGTACTGGTTTTTTCATTTACATTGGTGATAAAATATTTGCTTTGAAAAGAAGTTTATTTCAGGCTTTTAAGTGGGTTGATTTAAAGAACTATAATAATTAAATATTAGGGCCGGTAGATTGAGGGTGGAATGTGATCAGCAAGCGGGCTTCCTAGACTAGGTCAGTCTCACCCAAAATTTCACATTTCACAGCTGAGCATCATGTTTAAAAAGAAATAGAGAACAGCTAGCTTTTCTATTTTGCAAAATAAAGATATCTGAAAACAGAACAAACATTTACTACCTACTATCACCAAATAAAAGAATATTTTAATACCCCTACAAGCAAAAAAGACTGTAGCAGAAAGAAGGGATAGGCCTTCCCAAGAAAATATGATTGGCAACCTTACAAAGACATATACATGAAGGTCAACAGTCCTTTATCCAAAATCCTTATTAGACCAGTCCCAGAATTCAGATTTTTTGGAGGGTATGAGGTTTTAGAAGATATGGAAGTAGTATTATAGCATCTGAAGGAATATCTCAAACCATATGAAGCACATTAATATTTCTGCAGAGAAATATTCACACTGTATATAAATAAATATATACACATGAAAATATTCACACTAAGTTGACTCAATAAATGCCGAACACCCATATGAAATCAGGTCAGTTTTTACCACCAAATAAGTTATTTAAAAACTTTTAGTTTCTGACAGTTTTATATTTTGAAATTATAGATAAGGAATTATGCATGTATATATTATATAGTATTGTCCTTTTTCTTCTCATTTTACCATGAAGCAGGGAGCATTCTATCACTGATGGAAATGATGACACATGGAGTGTGTTTTTGGCCTCTGATAATATAATTTCTTCACTTAATTCTCCACTTAGAACCATAACCTTGTGGGGATGAGATATATTAATTTGTGTGTACTTGAGTGTTATTGAAGAGATTTCTAAATAGTCACCTACTAAAATGTGCTCTGTGGGGCAGGGATGTCAGTTTTATTGACTGATATCTCCCAAGCACTTAACAGAGTGCCTGACGCAGTATAGGTGCTCAATATTTGTTACATAAATGAAAGATTTGCAAGTTAGCAACCCATGCAAATACACTGACAGCTCATGGATATAGAGAGTTGAATTTTGGGGTATGTGTGTGTGTGTGTATGTGTGTGTGTGGTCAATTCAGAGCAGTCTGTTACATCTTTCTACAAAAAAAAGATATATATATTTTATATATATCATATATATGATATATATACACAGATATAGTTCTTATATATATTATATATATATACATATATATAGTTCTTATATATAGTTCTTCCCACTAGTTATTCAGTTGTAAACAGACTTTGAATAAGAAAGTTCCAGATACTAATGTCATATATTGAATCATCTGAAACTCCTGAGTCAACAGAAATAAGTATTTGATACTAATGGTTATGTTTTAAAGACAAAAGATTTCATTTTCTTTGCTATTTTGGATCCAAATGGTCAAAAAATAGGTGAAAGGTCAATGAACCTTAATAGAAAAAAAGACCATGAATACAGGAAGATATTCAGTGGAAATAAAATAATTCAGTAAAATAAAATACAGTGAATTTTTAAAAAGAAATTGCATAGCAACCAAGGATCTGAATTGATTTTCATGGTGGCAACAAAATATGACTACAGCTGGACGAAATGTGATGGCAAAAGGAAACCAGTGTAACTTCTAGAAAGGAAGTTAAATTGGTTCTCTTCCCTTGACTCATATGGGTATGGTTTTGATAAGTGTGATTAAATGAGCAAAACTTCTTTGCCAGGAAAAAAATTATCCCCAACTAAAAGAAAGGCAGTATCTTCTAAGACAACATGTTAGCACATCATAAATTATTGGCAATCTTTTTCAGAACTAAGACAAAATTCTACAGGCACATACCAACTAGAGTATATAGTAAAATTTTAAATGGCCCAGGATCCCATCCATCCAAAGAGTATAGAGCTCAATTATTAGTAAGTAGCCATTACCTTCAAAACGTAACAACCCTCTGACCATTGTAATCATAATGGCTCTCACTTAGTGTTTAATATTTGCTGGGTACTATACAATAAATATTACCCATCTAACACACTTATTGGTGTCACTGCCCCCCAATGCCATCTTAGAATTGAGGGAATTGGAATTCAAAAATTTTCAATAACTTTCTAAATTTATACCACAGTAAGTGGCAAAGTGGAGATTGTAATTCAGATCCATCTGACCCATATATCATCCACTGTACCACTCTGCCCTCCTCCAGCCACATTAGTCACATGCAATGTAAAGGTAACTGACACCCAACAACAAGCAATTCCAATTACTGTAATTTATTTTTTTCTGCTGAGTGTTTTCCATCTTTTGCCTCTGCTTATGACAATAAAGGTACCCATAAAGTCAAGAGCAGTTCATCTCAGCTAACAGTCTTTTCAACTTGCTATTATTTTCTTACCTCATTATTAAAATAGCTCGTTCTGAAATAGATCTGTGGGATTTTAATAGTCTAATTGTTTTCTTGTACTGTGTCATGTCTTAAATAATGGAGCTTTTAGTTAGTTTTGCCAGTCACCACCAGAAAAAGAATTACAGAATTTCTATTATGCAACCTAATTTATTTTAAGCAAAGACTTGGCATATGAACAAACCAGAGTAAGAAAATACTGCCATAGAAGTCAAGTGTAATTAAAACCATAAATCATCAATTCATTCATTTAACAAATGCGTTGAGTACCCTGGTATGTGTTAGAAATTGGTGTAGGTGCTTTGGGGATCTAAAATACAATTTAAAAAGAAGAGGCTGAATCTTTAAAGTGAAAAGAGGCTTTTAAGTATCCTGTTAAGGCTGATGTTTGAGATAAGACCATAAAGGCAAAGGATTATTACATATTGTCTATGGCTGTTTTCACACTATAATGGCAGATTTGGATAGCTGTCATGGGGACTGTATGGCCTGCAAAGCCTAAAATATTTACTGTCTGACCCTTTGTAGAAAAAGTTGGCAACCTTTGATTCAGCACACTCTAAACACAAACATCTAAAACACATCACTAGCTTCAGTACATAGGCAAAAATAATTTGTCTCTAATCATAACTATATAAGTACACAAAATACTTTCTAATAATTAATATTTAATGTCTAATAAAAACTATCTCCTTTCAAGGAATCTGTGCTTGCCTACATCTAAAAACTAAGTATCCTTTAAAATACTGTTCATGGAACAGGATGATTGCTTCCACAGAAATCCTCTGATAAACTTGTTTAGCAGAGGGAAAGCAATAGAGAGCAGAATGTAAGAGATGGAAAGGAGGTAAATACATAAGAAGTAGAGAGGAGGATTAAGAAAGAAAACATAAAATAAGAATGTAAAAACAGCAAAATTGACCAACTCAAGAATTATAATACATACAAACATTTTTAAGTTTTCTTAATATTGAACATACAGCATTGTTGCTGACAGGCTGGTTCCAAGGACTCAGAGGGAGTCCTTCAGGACCAACCAGGAGGGTCCTTGGCTTTTTGTAGGACGAAGTCAAACACGAGCCAGCAGAAAGTGAGAGCAGAGTTTGTTGGAAGATATAGAGACAGCAGATGCAGACGGAATGTCTGGAGACTCGGAAAGGAAAGAAGCATGAGTCTCATCTTTGTTGGGGGTCTGGGGAGTTTTACTGAGGATGGTAGTTTGGTATACATGTCCCTCAGGTACCCAGGAGCTGGTTAGAACAAAGACAAGGTCCAGGGGTTATTCCTTGGAGCCAGAGAGCCTTGAAATCAAGATGCCTAATGCCCAGTGGTCTGAAATACAGATATGATGAGAGCTTCTTCTGGTCATTGTCACCTATCCTTCCTTAGATGAGATCTACTCTAGAGAAATCATTAACTCCTTGTCCCTTCCATGGAGGCCATAAGCTATTTGATTACAAGGCATGTATAAAGTGGAGAGGGAGTACAGGTCTTCACAAGAATAGAAGCAGGAAAAGGAGCAAAAAGCAGATTTTCATGGAGTCCTTCACTTTCCCTGTGTCTGCATTGCTTCTGGTCTTAGAAACCTGGTAGAGTTAGCTAACATGGAAACTTTCACATCACAAAACTCTAGACAAGCTAAGTAAACCACAACAAAAAGTTGTTAATGTACAGCTGATACTAGTACACCACGGGAAGTTACCAGGAACCAGAAATGAAGGAAGAC
The DNA here is from genome assembly GCF_003254725.2 of Canis lupus dingo. Lineage (NCBI taxonomy): Eukaryota > Metazoa > Chordata > Mammalia > Carnivora > Canidae > Canis > Canis lupus. The sequence goes on from NC_064265.1 coordinate 19,599,384, forward strand.
ACTAAAAGATAAATAACAGGTTTCCAGAAATATCACAGTAAAAGCAAATACCACAAGTGAGAGTCATCAGATACTGTAAAAGAAGTATTACCACCATGAGAACTTTATATGATGGGAACAATTGGAAAGACTATATACAAGTAGGAATGAGTAAAATAATTAGAGTCAGAATAAGGAATAAATGCCATAAAAAATGAACTACCACTGTGATAAGAATAAAAATGGATAGATTTGAAAATGAACTAAATAGAAGTTGTGGGAAAGTAGCTCTAAATTAAGAGCCAACAAGATAAGCAGGTTAAATAGAAACAGTTGAACTGGGATCCCTGGGTGGCTCAGCGGTTTAGCCCCTGCCTTTGGCCCAGGGCGCGATCCTGGAGACCCGGGATCGAGTCCCACATCGGGCTCCCTGCATGGAGCCTGCTTCTCTCTCTTCCTGTGTCTCTGCCTCTCTCTCTATATATGTCTATCATAAATAAATAAATTAATAAAAAAAGAAACAGTTGAACTAATGCAGTAGCAGGAAATTCACAAAAATTTATCACATAATAATAAAAAGATCTTCATAATAATATGAAAGATTGGGAGTTATAGCTAATAGAATAACAAGGTTCATGATAAATATAACTGGAGTTTAGGAAGGAACAAAGCAAGGCAAATAGAATGGGCAAGGGACAATATTCAAAGTGATAATCACAGTTAATTTTCCTAAATAGTAGAGAAGCATAATGAAGTTCTTAGCAAGATAAATAAGAATTAAATCCATGCCCAGAAATATTGTGAAGATCAGCCAACACAGTGATAAAATCTTGAAAGCAACTAGAGATAAGACTCAGAATCCCCATTTTAAAACACACACACACACACACACACAAACAGAAACCTAGGGATTGTGCCTTCAGTCCAAAATATGTGTTATCTATAATACTGTTGTGTTGCTCCCAAGATGGGAATTCTGCACTCCTGGTGGTCTAGGAAATGATTTTAGTTGGGCCCAGAATAATTGTAGGCAGAAGAGGAGGAGGTGTTGATGTGAATTGATCTCTCAATTCACTTCCAGGTTGGTTAGACACAGGCCAAAGCAGCCACTGGGCTACTCACCCTTGTCCACTCTCTGTTCCTGCCTATCCCTGCCAACAACATTGGGCCTCACACTACTGGCTTATTCCCCAACCCCTGTATCCAGCTATCAGTTCCTAGCATTATCTCATTTTCTATATGTTTGATAACGCATACAGGTTTTTCATTTTACAACAGTAATAATAGTTGTCTTTTTCAACTAATTTAAATTTTTAAAAAGTGTGAGTTGATATGGAGGGAACTATCAAGTAGAGTTGTTATTCAGATATGGCCAAATTATGAAAGTTACACTTGAATAAGTAACATTTGGCAAGGACCATTCTTTAAAAATGGAGTCAAGAAATCAGTGTTCTAACCACCAGTCCTTCACCAGCCAACTGTGTAAGCTAGACCATCTCATTCACCCTCGAAAGTCCTCAGTTTCCTTTATTAGAAAGTATGAGAGTTGAATTGGGAAAACTTTAAGAGCTTCCCTGTATCATGATTCTGTGAAGGTGAACCACCATGAGGACTGCTGGGACTGGCAATTGATTCCTCCAAAACACTTTCACTGGAGGACCTCGGGTATGCTTAAAACAGCAGTTCAACCTGTTAGATTCCTAACTGTATAATGCCTCAATTCCAGAAAGAATACAATAATGGACTTTTTGAAAAGATTATATGTATTCGAGAGAGTGAGCACATGCAGAAAGGGCAAGAGGGGAGGGAGAACGAATCTGAAGCAGACTCTGCACTAAGCACAGAGCCCAACATGGGGCTCAATTCCATGACCTCAAGATCACAACCTGAGCTGAAACCAAGAGTCTGACACTTAACTGAGCCATTCACCATTCAGGCACCCCTGAACTACTTTTTTTTAAACTTTATTCCTTATTTAAATGTATTCATTTGATATAGTTGATATACAATGTTACTTTTGTTTCAAGTATACAACATAGTGATTTAACTTCCCTGTGCTATGCTCTGCTCACCACGAGTGTAGCTCCCCTCTGTCACCCATATAACACTATTACTTTTTGAGGAAAAATGACTAACAAATTTGTCTCAAGGGTCTGGACCATGAGATGTGCTGCCTGCTATGCTGTGACCCACAATGATTCTAAGCACAGGAGCTCTCCCAATGCTGCTAGTTGGAGAATAGGAAGTGCCCAGGGCCCCAGGATGTGCTGCCTGCTATGCTGTGACCCACAATGATTCTAAGCACAGGAGCTCTCCCAATGCTGCTAGTTGGAGAATAGGAAGTGCCCAGTGCCCATTTCTTTTCATAGCATTTTGAAAGGTAGCTTTCACAATAATATCTGCTCATCGCTCATTTCAGCTAATAAGATGCAAACAGGTTCTATGCCATGCCTTCCTCTAAACCCTAACTCTGCTGCACCCCACTTAAAAATAACTCCCATTTTTTTCTCTTTTGACTTAGGGGGTCAGCCAGCAGAATTCTCTGGCTTCTTCAGAATTCATATGGACTGCGTAGGATTGGAACTTCCAGAGCACACAGTATCATAGGACCTTCACCCTGTGGTTGCAATTTCCCTCTCCCTTCTCTCTCCTGCTGATTTAGCCTGGGTCCTATGATCCTCCTTAGTATCTGCTCCTTTACCATTTGCATTGCATTTGTGCTTCAGACTTATCTGTTATGATCATCTTTCCTTTTTTTGGTGACCCTTTATGTCTCTGCTAAGCCTAGCTCCAACCTTACTATTCTGGGCCTAGAATCACACCTTCTTGAGCAATGGCTTAGTCGAAGCATATCTTCTAGGCTATCTCTCAGAGGCAACCACTCATTCTGGCAGTGAGAGGGGAATCTAACATGCAGATTAGCAAGAACTTTGCTCCGATCTATGCTTTTCACCATTTTGCTAAAGGACCTGACTCTACAGCCTTTTAACTGTGCATTACAAAGATATAGATAGCCTGTCTGGTACTTTATATCAATTCCAGAAAGTTCTGGTGCATGACTGTTTGTTGAAGTGGAACACTGGTGCCCAGTAGAAAAAGGAAAATAAAAGGCAATGGTCCAGCTCCATACAAGTGTATTCCCCTGATGAGTATGGATAAACGTCTGCTAGCTCCAGAGGTCACTGTGTGTTCTCTTCCTTCTCCCAAGGACCCCCTCCAACTAGACCAGCTATGGGCAGTGTTCCTCCACACATTTTATTATAAACATTTATGTGCAAGTTTAGACAAAAACTCATGCTTTTTAAGAACCAAAAGATGTTAAAGAAGGAAAGAAATTTAGAAATAACCCAATCGAGCTCCTACATTTTACAAAGGGATCCAAAAGGCTAAAGGCAAGAAGGGCGCCTGGCTGATGGAGGATGGAGGCAGAGGCTAAAATTCACGTCTGCCAACTCCCAGTCCAATGAGATTTTCAGAACACCATCTGACTTAAATTTCCGTGTACTGAGGAATTGACCCATCGTTAGCTGTTACTTTAGTTCCTTTGCAGACCCTTGCAAGAATTGCATGGATGCTAGCAATGCTTCTATTAAGCCCCAGCTGGAAGGGCTGGGAAGTATCTAATTTCTAGCCAGCCTGAGTAATGGCATTATAGATAGATGCTCATAATGTTAGCACCCAAGACTGCAGGTTCACTTGATTAAATGGCAACATGGATCCCTTTACGTTCTTGTTATTTTGATAATTAGATGGGATTTCCAGCTCATCTCTGACCTGACACTTGTATTTTGTTTTTAATGTAAGTCAGACAGTGAGTAATTCATTGTAGTTTTGCAGAACAAACTATGCCTGTAGCTCATTAAAATGTGTTTAAAGTTAATAAAATTTTACTCCATTCAGTAATAAACCTGGTTAAGTGTCTAGCATGTCATGAATGCTTTTAATGGCCTGTTTGTTTTTCAGAGATGTGAAGCAAGAGAAATTATTAAAAATAAAGATGCAAGACAGCCTTAGTTGCAATTTGAAATTTTTGCCATTTTCAACAGAACCATCTGTTATCTTCTATGTTTCCAAAATATAAAATGCTGATCTATATGATCACATTTTAAAAAATATTTCTTTTCCATTTCCCAATCTGAGTAAATACCACCCATTTGTAAGAAGTTAAATAGCATTGTTTAATTCTTCAATGCTCCAAATACATTTGATATTGCAAGAAAGAAAAACAAATTAATGGATTGGAGAGAAGATAATTCAGAAAAAGCCAAACAGGGAAGGATCAAAATTCATAAGTATAGGGGCACCTGGGTGGCTCAGTGGTTGAGCACCTTCCTTTGACTCAGGTTATGATCCTGGGGTCCTGGAATCTAGTCTTGCATCAGGCTCCCTGCAAGGAGCCTGCTTCTCCTTCTGTCTATGTCTCTGCCTCTCTCTGTGTGTCTCTCATGGATACATAAATAAAATCTTTTTAAAAAAATCATGAACATATATATATATATATCAAAATAAATTTTACACTTATTTTCTTACCAATAAAGTGGGCATCTCTTCTCAAGTATTTATCAAGACAAATAAACTAAAGATGGAACACAGAATTGATATTGTTACCCTTAATCAGAAATAATTTAAATATACATATAAACACACATATACATTTTGCTTTTATTTTTTTATATTTTTATTAGTTTTAATATATTTTTGCTTCATTTCTTCTATTTAAATTCACATATACTCATTTTAATAAGCTGTGGGAACTTCTGCCTTTGCTTTTAAAAAAAAGGGCAATGTTGACTCTTCCCTGGAGATAACAGTAGTAAATTATTAAGACTTTAATCCCTACCCCACCTTCATTACATGTTTCTCCTACTTGAATTCAAATCAGCAACATTAGCAAGAAGGCAGCATCTCATACTTGCAGAAAAATGACCAAGACAGTATATTTGTCATGAAGCAATATGTCAGTAGTGTTACAGTTCCATGTCCTTCTGTGAAACTAAGTCATTGCCACACACTATATAATTTCCTGAGCATGTAGGCCATGTCAGCCAGAATGGCTAGGAGTGCCTGCTCCACAACCAGAGTTTACATAATAATGCTAGTGCTAAGATGTGTAAGAGGTGACTCCGTTTTCCTCATAGAGTATTGCTTTTATAAAACATAATGATGTATTATTGTTTAATAGTTTACTTATATAGTAAAATATAGCATTTACTATAAAAAATTATAAATAACCAAAAATAAGAAATAAAGCAAACTATAACCCCAAGTTCGACCATCCAAAAATAACCAGCGCTATCATCTTGGAGAACATTCTTTCTAGATTATTTCTCATGCATCTATGCAAAAAAGAGAAAAGGACAATAGAAAGAAACAGAGAAACAATTTTCTACATGTGGAATCACATTATAAGTGCTACTTTAAGCATTAAATTTAATTTTACCTGAATTTATCTGAAAAGAATCTGAAAAAATTGCTGAATTTTGGTTAAGTAGCCCTTCACCAAAGGGATATTCAATTTCAAAAGATTCCTATACATTTAAAATGTTTTTTAAATGAGATCATTCTTTTTTATTTATTTATTGCTTTAATTAAAAAAATAGTTAACTACAGCTGTTTAAAAAAAACCAACTATGTTTCTTTCCACCTCAACCCCTCCCATATTTGCAGCTTCTGTGGGTTATATTATTTTTACTTTCTCAAGATGCATTGTACTCAGATCTGCCTTCACAAATTGTCCAATCATACTCTGCATGTAAAGTGTGGTGCTCACTCACAGCCCCTTTTTTACCTGGGCTTCCCTATGCTAATCTCATGCTTGACTGAATACACTGTCCAATGTATTTTTGTTTTTGTTTTTGTAGAATCACTCTGGGGTGCTTTAATTTCCTAAGTCCCCACACATCTTTCAGAATGCATATCCCTTACATATCACTGATGTTGGCAGGTCCAGTAATTTTCCTCAGGGCTTGGTAAATAATTGTCTCATTGTCTCTAAGGTTGAATGTCATTGTGGAGGAATCAGGCTAGCCAAATTATTGCCTTTCTAGGGAACTTTCTTTTTGTTCTTAAATGACTAAAAAGTTATTTTCTTAACCTTCAAGCTCATAACTTGAATAGGATATGGCTAGAGGTCCATCGTTCTTTATCAGTCTTTCCTGGAACACTGTGTGTCCCTTTGATCTGCAGTATGAAGTCTTCCTTCATTTCAGGAAAAGCTTCCAGTATTCTATTCCTTTTCTGAGATATTTCTCCTCTCTGGAAGCACCAATTATCCTTATATTCTATTATCTTTGTTCTCTGCCTGTTTCCACTTATCTAACTGCTATAAACTCTCTTGTCTCTCCACTGACTATTTTATGAAGTCTTTCTTCTTGTCAATATTTTAGTTTTATATCCTTGCCATTTCAATGTTTGTATTTCTATCATGGTGGCATTTTGGTTCTCAGTTTGTTTTCTTAGCTCTGTCATCTCCCTTTTAATTACTCTAGTCTTTTATAAATTTGTTTTAATATCTTGTTTAATCCCTTATAAATTGAGTACTTAAAGAAAATTTTCTTATTTTTCATGGGCTATATCTTCCTCATGGACTAACCTGTTCTCTCTCCCTTTCTCTGTCAATCCCTATCTCTGTATCTCCCTCCCTCCTTCTATAGGAGGGCATATCCTTGTTCACGCTTGATGGAGAAATCCTACCCAGACCTTCTTTCTACTCAAGTAGAGTATAGGTGAATTTTTCTTGACATTTTTCCCATATCATCTCAAAATTGTTTGTCTTCCTTTCTGAGTACTGTTTGTGGGATGACGGTTGGCTTTCAAACTCTTTTTTATTTGTTTGTTTGTTTGTTTGTTTGTTTGAGAAAGAGACAGCACACAAGCAAGGGGGAGGAGGAGAGGGATAGGGAAAAACAGACTCCCCACTGAGCAGGGAGCCTGCCACAGGCTCAATCCCAGGACCCTGAGATCATGACCTGGGCTGAAGGCAGATGTTTAACCAGGTGAGCCACCAAGGTGCCCCTCCACCCTCTTTACTGCTAACTGCTTTTTTGAAGCAGAAAATACAAATGAAGCACCAGTATAGCAGGTTGCTTTTCCTTAGAACCTGGGCTTAGTTCCCACTTCTAAATCCCATTAGATGTCCCAAACCAGGGTCTCTTCCACCAAATGCAATGAATGTCGTGCTTGTGCACTGCAGCTCTTTCTCCAAGCTGGATCAGAGCCCTACCTTTGCCAATATCCCATGACCATACCCTGAGTTACTATTTTCTAAGGTATTTTTCTTGAATACTTTTTCCAGGGCCACCTCTACACCTTCCTTTCAGATCACCACTTTCTGAGTCTAAAGATACCATTAGAGTTTTTCTGGATTCAGTCCATTAACCGTCCTTCCTCTATATTGTCACAGAGGGGAGAGGTAGAGTTATACTGTTTCATTCAGTCCAGCTACTCCTAATCCTGTGACCAATACTTTTTAAGATGAGGATATGGAGTTATATACCTTTCTTTGCTTTGTGGCTACTAGCCACTATATTTTGTTTGGGTTTGTTTTAATCTATATTTTTGTTCATTTATAAATATTTAAGGAGGGAGACTCCATGGTCCAACTCTGTCAGCTCAGTGATATTTTCTGTCATCTCAAAAATCACATCAGTGTCTATACAAAAAAATAGAACTACACAGATTTTGAAAACTTTAAGTGAAGATTAAAATTTCCATTGCAAATGTTTAATTTCATTATTGATTTGATGATTATAAAAGGATGCATTCTTTTTAAAAAAATGAATACAGAAAAGTATTATAAAGAACACACAGACATTCTCATATAATTTTGGTGTGTTGTCTTTTAGTATTTTACTTATCTGCATATAGTTTTAAAAATTGGATTCATACTTCATACATGGCTTTTATTTGGTTGCTTGTTTTGCCTCTAACAGTACATTATGAGCATTTAACATAGCCTTAAGTATTCTTTGAATAAAAGATTTTAATCATTTGGAAGCATGCTGATATATTCAAGTAGTCCTCTAGTATTGCACATTTATGCTATTTATAATTTTTATTAATACTAATGCTGGGATGGATACATTTTTACAGAAATCCTTGGATGTATTTCCTTTAAAACATGTTAGTACTAATCATTATAAGTCTTGGTTACTATTATACACTGCTATAAAGAGATAAAGAGAAATCTTGCATCAGATTAACTTTTGGGACATAAATTTTTAAATAAATTTAGTTATGTATTTATAATTGCTTTTTCCTCATAGATTCAAGGTCTAAAATGTGAATTATGATAAATTATTTAGTGAAAGCTACTGAGTCATTTTCTAAACTGTTTTCATTGTATCTAAAAAGTACAACTTTACTATCTTGATCAGTGCCCTCTGGCTTTTTCTACAGAGTTCAGAGTAGCATAGTGATTCAACACACAAACTCTGTGGTCAGAAAACCTGGGCTATAACTCCAGTTGTGTCACTTGCATGATCTGGTGCTACCTCCACTCCTCCCTCTTCACCTATGTCTTTATATTCCAAGGACACTGACTTTCTTTCTGTCCCTCAAGTAGACCAAGGTCTTACCCAACTTGGCTCTCACTGTTCCTTCAAACGTAACAGTCTTGGCCCAGACTACTCATGGCTGACCCTTTCTCCTTCAAGGGTTCATTCTCTGTTAAGCTAATGTTCTCATTAACTTTCCCCTCAAGTCATTCTCTATTCCATTACTCTGTTTTATTTTCTTCATAGTACTTCTCATTACTTAAAAGTATCTTAATAATGGCTCTAAAAATAATAATAATAAAATAATGGCTCTGATTAATGTTATTATTAGCTTACCTCAGCACCCATAATTCCCTTCCACCCACCTACAGCTCTGGTGCCATTCTGCTGGGAGGGCGACTGCCCTCTTGTGGACTTCTAGGATATTGCTATTAGAGGCGCAAATACTAGTTTCATTTTTTGCAAACACAGGCTTATTGTTTTAGGAGGTTCTTCAACTATCAAATACTTGAGACTTATTGATTTTCAGGTAGCTGATTAAGTTTTTAATCTACCTGAAACCGTAATGACCTAAAATGTGAGATCATCTTGTTTGTAATAACAGTAGTCTCTAAGTTCATGAGTATTTTTTCAATACCAACCAATGTGCTAAGGAATTTTCATATATTTTCTCATTTAGCTTAAGCATTGTCCACTGAGAAACCAAGGTGATAATTTGAGACATATGAAGAAAGCTTTCCTAAGCTTCTTAATAAAGCTGCTTCTCTATGTCCAAGTTTGTCTGCCACTTTTCAGGGGAGAAAAATGAAAAGATGAAATAGAGGGTTTCTTTAAGCACCAAAAGAGTCTGAATTCTTGACTCAACTCTGACACTAATTATTGTATGTAATTTAGAGATTTATCATCTTCTCTAGACCTTAGTTTCCTCAAATGTAAAATGAGGTCGAGAGTCCTTCCAAGTTTGAATTATTTTCAGAAGACCCAGGAATCCAATAATTATGCTCAACCAATGCCAAGGTGAGACAAAAACATCATTTCTTCCTCCTTCCCAGGAATGGTGGCTCCAAAATCCTAAGAACTAAGACATCATTTTGGGTGATGACATAGGATTTGTGTTCATAGGTATTTCTACATGTAATACCTGCCAGTTGATAGTGGAAAAACTATTGTTTTGCAACAAAGCTACTTCTTTAAAGCTTCTAGAGGTAATCTTTTACTTATGAATAATAGGTATGTTCTAAATGTAATTAAGTATGTACTAATGTAATAATCTAAATCTATATTTAATTCAACAGGAATCTATTCTGTAGATTTTTATTGAGTAGCCACTCTGCCCTGGTGCTGGTACAGAGGAAATATCAGCAAAAGATACAACTGTTACCCCAATCCTCACGAAATCTGCTATCCAGTGTATCATGAAGTCATCCCAGGGTCATCTTCAAAAATAACTGGAAAGTAAAATGCCAAATTTAAATGCTAGGAAATTGGATATATTTGTTACATTATGCACATTGGTGGTATCAGAATGTAGGTAGTAAAGCATCTGCCTTGGGTCTGACAAATTTCCTTCCACCCTCTTATTAGCTGTGTGATCCTGAGAAAGCCACCTTACCTCTGCACATCTGTCCCCTCACTTGATAAACAGAGATAATACTCCCTAATTTGCAGAGGTTTTGTAAGGATTAAATAAGATAATGTGTACAAAGAGTCTCGCATACAAGCTCAATGTATGGCAGCTGCTGAGTGAAAAAGAACAGGAAGAGAGAAAGGAAAATTGGAAGGAGTCCAAGAGGCAAGCTGAGATTGGCAGAATGCCAAAAATGGCAAAGTTTCTTAATGCTGTTGTATATAATGGCTGGAAGTCATAAAAAAAGCTGAAGAATAATATCATCTTCTATTATGTTTGAAACTAAAAATGGAATGCTTTGCCCCTCTATGTTATACTAATTAATAGCCGTTGTCTTTCAGGTCTGGGCCCAGATACTCTAGGAAGTGTATTCAGTTTTAACCCACCATCTAAATTGGCTAAAAATAGATTTGCAGGAAATAAATTCTACAAATAAATATATCAACTTACTGCTATGTGCCCAGCACTGTTGTAGGCACTGAAGATAGCAATGAACAAAATAGGGGAGAAATCCTATCCTAAAGGCATTTACAATCTGGTGGGAGCGTAATAAGTAATATAAAGAAGTAAATCAGGTATTATATGAGAAGGTAAAAAGCTCTATGGAGAGAAAGAAGGAAAGTGGAGTGGGGGCAGATATAACTTCAAATAGATGGTTAAGTAAAATATTGAAAAGGTAACATTTGAGCAAAGACTTGGAAAATGTGAGGGTAAGATCTTTAAGAATGTATTATCTGAATAAGCAGCTTTCCAGCAAGAACATATTCAAAGGCCCTGAGGTAGGAGCAAGCCTGGTTTGTCTGGGAAACAGCAAAGAAGTCAGTTAGCCTGGAGTGGAGTGAGGAAGAGCAGCAGTTGAAATTGGAGTCATAGGGGACTTTGGTTATCCGGGGTGTGATAGGAAACCATTGCAGGATTTCTGCAGAGGGGTGAAATGAACTGATGTATAATTCAACCAATGGAGTCATGTGACATATAAATTATGTTTTAAAAAGATCCCCTCTGGCTTCTTTTTGAGAATTAAACATTGGGGCCAGGAATAAAAGCAGGAAAACCAGGCTACTGTAATGATCCTGGTGAGACATGATAATAGTAACTATGGAGGTGAGAAGAATGTTTTGATTCTGAATCATTTAGAATTATTATTTATTGTGATGAGAAAGACAAAGGGTGCAACAAACAAGTTTGAGGTTATTTTGGGGGTGCATGGGAAAGCTCTATGATCTGGTTTCAGGCCTGTCAAGTTTAAGATGTCCATTAGTGTACGCAATTAGATATGCAAAGAAAGGTCTGGGCTGCAAGAATACATTTGAGGACTATCAGCATATGGATGGTATCTAAAGCCATGAGATAGCCCAAGATTACCAAGATAGTGAGTACAAATAAAGAATGGAAGATGTCCAAGGAATAAGATCTTGGGGTGTCTCAATGGATAGATGAAAAAGTACCAGATAAGATTGAAAGGAAAAATCAGAAAAGTGTCTTTTCCCAGAAAGCCATAGAAGAAGGTGTTTCAAAGAGGAGGTAGTAATCAGCTGTGTCAAATGATGCTTAATAGATTAAGTCAATTTGAGAGTAACAAATTGACCATAGAATTTAGTGATTTGAGATATCATGGGTTACCTTGACTAGGATAATTTTGTGGGAATGGTAGGGGCCAAGGCTGATTAGAGAAAGTGGCAGAGAGGAATTGGAATCAGGGAGTAAGGACAGCTCTTTGCTGCAAAATGGAGTAAGAAATGGAGGAGACGTTGAAGAGTAAAAAAGGGTCCAGAGAGATATATTTTTTAAGCTCCAAGAAATAACAACAGGTTTATTAGTCAATGGGTTGCTCCAAAAAAACAGGGAACAAGTGATGAGGCAGGAAGGAAAAAGGAGCATTTCTGGAGCAATGTCCCTGAGTGGAAGGGCCAGGGATGGAATGCATGAGCAGAGAAGTAGACCCTCGTTAGGATGATAGCTTAACATCTACTGCAGTGGTTCTCAAAATTCAGTCCCAGGCCAAGAGCATTGACATCACTTGAGAATTATTAGAAATCCAAATCCTTAGGCTCATCCCCAGACTTCCTGAGTCAGAAACTTTGGGTTGAGGCTAAGTAATCCTTTTTAACAAGCCCTCCTTGTGATTCTGATATACAATAAAGTCTGAGAACCACTAGTCTATAGTAACAGAATATATAGGTGTGATGATGGTCAAGAAGTACATGTGGCCCTGGGAGCATGGGAAAGTCTCTCTGGTAGCTTCTGGTAGCTATTTTCTCAGGCACATAGGAAGAAGTCCTAAGAGTAGGGATTAGAGAGTTGTTGGAGATTTTATAGAATAGGAAAGGTTTGAAATAGGTTGTTTAGGAGAGTGGGTGAGGGAAGGATCCAGGGAATAGAGTGTGTGACCGGGAACAGTAAGTGCTCATGTGAGGCTCATGGTCACATGTCTACACTGAGACAGTCAATTTGATGGTGTCTTTTCTCCAGCCATGGTTACTTGGAGTTGATAAGATACAAGAGAAATCCACAAGAGGAATAAATGAATAGGAGGACTAATATCTTAAAAGTAGAAGCTTTATAGGTAAATGTCCCAGCATGGAAATTGTACTGTTCCCGAAAGACCAACTTACCTGTTTTTCTGGACATCCATGGTCCTGCCTGAAGGCCTGACCTATCAGCAACTTCCTGAAAGAGTCACGTCTGCAATCTTGCCATCACATCACACAGTGGATGAGTCTTAGGCGCTGCGTGTAGCAAAGCCTGCCTAACTAGTTAGGTGGCAAACTGCTCAGAGCAATAGTGTGCCCAGAAAGAACTGTTTTTTTTTTTTTTATTTCCTCCTCAGTGCACCATATTTTCCTTTCTTGGACAAAGTTATCATTTAAATATAAACTTGTCAATCACAGAAGATCACATATTAGTATCACATAGTAGGATTCTGTTTATGTGAAATGTCTAGAATGGGCAAATCCAGAGACAGAACAGTAGATTAATATTTGATGGGGCAGGGAGAAATGGGGGGATGGGTAGTGATAGAGAAAAGGTAAGGTGTTTCTTTTTGAGGTAGTGAAAATGTTCTGGAATTGACAGTGGTGATGCATGTATCTGTGAATATCCTATCAAGAAAGTGTACACTTTATATGGGTAAATTGTATGGTTAGGAGTTACATCTCAGGAAAGCTGTTTAGAAAAAAAAAACTTACACACTTACACATTTAATAACTTATTCTTATGGATGAACATCAAGAATTTATTAATGAAAATGAACCAAATCATTTAAACCTGTAACTGAATTCTTTTGCACCAATTTAAACAAATAGAAGAGCTTCCTTCAAATGCTGAGAACCTTCTGATAGATTTTAAAAAGCAAACAAGGGCCACCTGGGTGGCTCAGTGGTTGAGCGTCTGCCTTTGGCTCAAGTCATGATCCCAGGGTCTGGGATTGAGTCCCGCATCAGGCTCCTCTCAGGGAACCTGCATCTTCCTCTGCCTATGTCTCTGCATCTCTCTGTGTGTCTCTTATGAATAAACAAATAAAATCTTTTAAAAATAAATAATTTTTAAAAATTTAAAAACCAACTTCTAGTCTCTGATATGAAAAGTAACTTCCAGGAGTTAAGCTATTTTTTCTTCTTAAAAAAAAGAAAGAGGAAGGAAGAAAGAACACCAGTTCCCACTCTGTAGTGCTGTGTTGTGAGTAACTTGGACTTGACACTGCTATTAGTTCTACTTTTCAAGGCTAGATCCTCTCTGATCAATCAAAACAAATGCTGGGAGTCTGGGTGATAATGATCTATTTTGTTCCTAAATGGCATATGCCATTATTAAGAAAAAAGTTCATTGCTGCCTTCCATCAGCTTCATGGATAAGCATGAACAGTGTCCTATGTCTTTCATTGTCTTTTTATTCTAAGGTTAGAGACTTCCACTTCTTTTTATACCATCATTGAAATGTACAACTTGATCCTGTTTTATTTTTTTTTATTTTTTTTTTATTTATTTATGATAGTCACAGAGAGAGAGAGAGAGGCAGAGACACAGGCAGAGGGAGAAGCAGGCTCCATGCACCGGGAGCCCGACGTGGGATTCGATCCCGGGTCTCCAGGATCGCGCCCTGGGCCAAAGGCAGGCGCTAAACCACTGCGCCACCCAGGGATCCCCCTTGATCCTGTTTTAAAGCATGCTGGCGCTTATTTACCTCATGTTCCTGGTGATTTAAAGTGACTCCATGGGGTGCCTAGGTGGCTCAGTAGGCTGAGCATCTGACTGATTACAGCTCAGGTCATGATCTCAGGGCAGTGAGATTGAGCCTCTTGTAGGCTCCACACTCAGTGGGGAGTCTGCTTAACATTCCCTCTTTCTCCCTCCATCCTTCCCCCTGCTCTTACGCACAAGTTCTCTCTAAATAAATGTTTTTAAATCTTTTTAAAAAATAAAGTGACTCCTTAACCATTTACCTTGGTCAGTATGTCTTTGTATAGGAGGAGTCCTAAGACCACATACTCCTGTCTTCCATTATCCAAAAATAAATTCAGAGGGTGACTGATCATTCACCCTCAATTTTTTTGAGATATTTATGGAAGTTATTGGATACTCATTGAGCAGCATAGGACTGTGCAGTCAGAGCATGAAGGAAACATCAGGAAGCCAAGTTAGCTTTTCAGCCAGTGGCTCGGTGACCTTGGGCAAGCCTTTTAATTTTCCATTTCCATATCTAAAAATAAGGAGCTGGATCAGGCATCTTGGAGTTCTTTCTAATGCTAACCTCTAGAAAAGGCAATGAGCAGAGAGGTGAAAAGCTGGGGCCCCAGAGTCAGAATGACCTGGTTGGAATTCCTGGTTTCCAATTTACTAGTAATCCAGTTTTAATTCTTTAGTGTCTCTATTGCCCAGTTCCCTCCTATCAAAGAAGAAAATGAGAGTCATACCTGCTGCTTAGGTACAGTCTGTAAGTTACTGATCACAGGGCTGGTCATAAAGTAGAGGCTAATGGTGTGTTTGTATGCAACTTGACACACAAGCAAAAGAGATGGCCCTGCACACACTTTTAGTCTAGAGTAAGTGAGATTGTTAACCACATAGTACAAAGTAACAGTCCCAAAAAGGCTCGGACAGCACACAGGAGAATATGAGTTTCAGGCGACTGAGTTCAGGGCCCGAACTGTTGGTTGGGAGAAAACGTAAGCTGAAGCTATACTTGTTTGTTTGTTTCTTTCCTTCCTCCCCTCTGGCTCTCCCAAGTTTATTTTGGTTTTGAAACCAGGCCCACCCAGGGGAGCTAACCGAGCAGCAGATCCTTCAGACTTTTCC
Source organism: Canis lupus dingo (assembly GCF_003254725.2). NCBI lineage: Eukaryota > Metazoa > Chordata > Mammalia > Carnivora > Canidae > Canis > Canis lupus. The sequence continues at coordinate 19,614,779 of NC_064265.1, forward strand.
TGTCTCCAAGCCTCAGACTGGCGGGACCCTCCCGCCCCGTTGGCTCTCAGGCGTCGCTTGCATTGCTGGGTGCCCTTCTGAAGTTTTCCAGCTTCCCCCAAAATGATTTCTAGGCCCCAGGCTTGGTGCCTAAACCCGCTCCTAGAATGCAGCCTTTCACCTTCTCTTCCCACCCACCCTGCTCTATTCAAAAAAACACCTCTGCAATCCCGTGGTAAATAAATTCATACAAAAAGAGGGTCTTGTTTATTTGATCTCAGCAAGCTACCGATGTGGTTCATCATGCAGCCAGTTCCTTGTCGGTGCCCTGGCTGGTTTGGAAGCATTGCTCTGGGTTTGAGGTGCCAAACTGCATTACTGCAGAGTTGTCCGAGCTGAAGCTGGTTGGACAGCTGCTGAACGTTGGGCTTAGCTCTGACTCCCAAGGCAGGATCACGGCTGGGCGATTGCCCCATTTGTGCCTAAAAGCTATCTTCACTTGCTTTGTCTCTGTGTTCAAAGCATTACATAAATCAGTGCATATCAGTTGCACAAAGGGCTTTGTTCTTGGGGCCAGATTAAGAATGAACATTTCCCAATAATTTAAAAAAAAAAAAAAAACAGGAGTATCCCACTGTTTAAATCAGAGGGTCAGCAAACCATAGCCTGAGGGCTGAATCCAGCCCACTGCCTCTCTTCATAAATAAAGTTTTATTGGGTGATGTTCATTCACTGATGTGTTTTCTGTGGCTGTTTTCACACTACATGGTATGCTGGAGTAGTTGCAAAAGAGACTATTTGACCCAACAGCCTGAAATATTTACTAGCTGGCCCCATTCAGATGAATTGTGCCAACCCCTGATTCAGATGTAGAGACATCAGATATGATGGATCCGTTGAATATAGCCAAATAAATTATCTAGATTTCTTTCTTCCTATGAAGCATGTGTTTTCCTATAGATTTTATAAAGATCTATTTAATTTTTATATTAAAACCAAAAGTATCAATAGAAAAATCTTGATAAACTCTGAAGGTCTCTCTATGAATATTGAGGCTATTCATGGAAGTTTCGGACTGGAAAGGTTTGGACTTTAGGTAGCATATAATCTGATCTCATCTTTAAAAAAAAAAAAGATTTTATTTATTTATTCATGAGAGAGAGAGAAGCACAGACACAGGAAGAGGGAGAGGCAGGCTCCATGCAGGGAGCCTGACATGGGACTCAGTCCTGGGTCTCCAGGATCACACCCTGGGTTGAAAGCAGCACTAAACTGCTGAGCCACCCGGGCTGCCCTGATCTCATCATTTTGATGTGATGTGGGTCGGGAGTGAATAGCCAAGAAAGAATTCTTGAGAAATTTTGAGTGCAAAAAGGTGTCTTTTATTAAAGCGCGGGGACACTAACCATGAGCAGAAAGAGCTGCACTGGGATTGTGAGGAGCTATGGATTATTTACTGAGCTATGGATTATATACTTTTAATTGGGAGGGGTAGAGACAAAAGTTTCCGAAAGGATTTTCGTATGTTAAAGAAGACTTACTGGATCCTGGAGGTCTGGCTATGTTCAAGCTATGGTTGCTTTTTTTTTTTTTTTTAATTCACGTGAGACACAGAAAGAGAGAGGCAGAGACACAGGCGAGGGAGAAGCAGGCCCCATGCAGGGAGCCCTATGCAGGAATCATCCCTGAACTCTGAACTTGGGGTCCTGAGCCAAAGGCAAATGCTCAACCACTGAGCCACCCAGGCATCCCGCTGTGGTTAATTTTTGCCTCTGGCAAAGCGTTAACCATTAAGACAGTTGCAAGTGCTTTGAGGAATGTCAGACTGTTTATCAATAGATGGCAAGTTGTAAGAAAATTTAATCTTATATACATTTCTTTTGCCTTTGTTCTCCTCATCAACTGGATAAGCTGAAGAAACTAGGAACCTAAAGATGGTTGTGCCTGAAATCACATGACAAGTTGTGTCCGTCAAAACCCATAACCTGGGGCTTCTAACTTCTTGCTTAGGGCTTTTTCCAGACTTTCCTGCCCAGGGCTTTTTTTGTTAGACCAAAACAAACAAACAAAGTCGCTGAACAGAGTTGATTGTTGCTGCTATGAATTCAAATAACCAACCTCAGATGGGCCATCAGACATTGCCCTGAGGTCCTACTAAGTGTCTCTGTTCAACATACCTTTCCATTTTCTGTAACGACTGTTTCAGATTTCATCTTCCAGAAACCTCTACCATTCCCGTCTTCCTTTGCTCTCCTTCAAAGACTTCACTTACTGCTCTAGAGAAAAACTTCTCACACACAAACTTGAATTATCCTGACATCAAACACATGAAGCCACCTGTGTCTGTGCCCATCCTGTCTTCCTCCCTTGCAATGGGAGCTTTGTCCCTTCTCTGGATGGGATCCCTGCCCAAGGATTTTTCAGGATCAATTAACCCTTCTTTCTCCCTCTCTCCCCTTTCCTCCTCTCTCTCTCCCTCTCATATATTGCATCCTAAAAAAAAAAAAAAAAAGAAAAAAGAAATGCCTATCATCCACACATTCCCTACAGCTAACTCCCAAAGATTTCTTCTCTCATCTGTAGCCAAATTTCTCAAAAGTGTCATCAATATTCACTGTCGTTGGGTCCCCATCTTTTTCTACAACCTGACCTGTCTGGTTTCAGGTCCCCTCTTGCAAAGCAAATAACACTCATTAAGGTCATTGATGATCTTCATGTTGTTTAATCCAGTGAACATTTTCCCAGCCTCATCTTACTTGATCTCTCGGCAGCATTCAATACCATTGATCACTCTCTCCTTGACGCAATACTCTTCCCTTAGAGTCCAAGACACAAAACTCTGGGATTTCTTTGTATCTCACAGACTTTCTCACTAGCTCTCTTGCTGCTCAGATTCCCCCATTAGCTCACATTTTTCTCCTGACCTGGAGGAATATTAGAGTTCCTCAAATGTTGATTGTAGATCCTCCTCTTTTTGATCTATATGTAATTGTAAAGCATCTCATCCATGTCAATGCCTTCAGTTACCAATTATTTACATACACATCTGTAGGCGTCCTCCGAGTCTTTGAACACAAATGGTCACAGCGATTTTTAAAAGGCAAATCTAGTTATTTCCACTTCCTCTACTTCAGAGCCTTCAACCTACACTCATTTAGGATAAAAATAAAATTATGTTTATGGCCTAAAATTATGTACTGGCCAGCCTCCTATCTGCCTCCCTGGCCCTATCTTATTCCACGCTCCCTGCCCTCACCCCTCAGCCTGCACCAACTTTTTGTCACCACTTACATGGGCCAGGGTCTTTCACCTCTCTGAGAATAAGGCTGTGCACACTGTCTCCCTATGCTTGGCATTGCCCTTCTCTCCCCTTCCACCTGGACAACCCCTACTCACACTTTGATCTCATCCCTGTGGGCACTCACAGGAATTTCATCCCACTCACATTTCTTCCAAGACTTCCTTGGCTAAGTCAAAGCCTGCATTTTAGTCTGTAACCTTATAACACTTAAAATTAAAACACTTAAAATTATAATTTTACCTTGAATTCCATTATTAACTTGATTAGTTAATGCTTTCACCCAAAAGGCAGTAAGCTCCATAAGGACAAATATCGTGTGTTATCTTTGTTTTATACTGTGTGCCTAGCAGTGGGTAATCAGTGTAGGTACTCAATAAATATTTCATGAAACAATACAGGGATGAAGGAAAGGGGAAATAGAGTGAGTGGGTGGATAGATAGGTGGACCAGCAGTTATGACATCTTTGATCTTATATATATGCTTTAGCATAGGTTCTAGGCTGATGGGATGAAAATTGTGCAGATTTTCCATTAACTTGAGCAAGGGAAATATAAGCGCTTGACAACAATGGGAAGTCAGTATCTTGGTGGACATCTCTATATCACTTTTTTTTTTTTTTTTTTTCTATATCACTTCTATACTTTTCCCAGCAACCCTCTATTTCTATGGGAATATAATAGCAAGTGCAGTGTGTATTTTTTAACTACCACAAATATTTCTAAAATGCAAACTTGTGGCTTCTGATTCATACATGTTGTTAGGGAGGAAAATCCAAGCTGTCTACATTCTTCACTGTGATTCTACATGACTAATGTCATTAGGCAACCGCAGAAACTAAGCCATTGATCATAGGAAAATAAAAATGGTGTATGTGCTGGTTGTTTTGGCATGAAGCCTTTGTTGGGGCAGATATTCATGCCAAGGATCCCTAGAATGAACTGCGTTATAGCATGCAATAGGGTCCAAAGAACTGAGCCCTAATCGAAATGAAACAACACCCTATAGTAATCAACTGAATCTAAATTACTGACCATTTTCCTAAATGCCTGTGAGACCAGAACCCTTGCCTTGACTCCTACATCCTTAAGTGCAATCCTCTTCAACAGTTATCCTAGAAGGGAACATATTTATTTTAGTGACACTGTCCTTACTCTAAATTATTTGCAACTCCTCTTTGGGGCTGCCTTCAAGGTCAAGAGTATATTATTAAATGCATCCTCAACCTTTTGAGAGTAAAATTTGATTTTTAGAAAAATCCAATGTTATGAAGAATCAAGTCTGGTGAATAAATTCAGGGATCAAGCTAAGTAATAGCATTTGTTCCAAATAAGATTTAAATCCAAAATGATACAGATTTTCTTATATAGGAAACAAACAAAAAAAAGAAATGGACCTAAGGAGCCAACTAGTTCTCAATGAGGACTTCCAGAAATGTTTTAAGAAATGGAAAACATGCATAGCTTCATAAGATGACAGGGCTTACAAGTTCTGATGTGTTTGTTTTAAAACTCAATCTCATTTCTTTAGAGATTTGAACTGGCCATCCCCCAGGCAAGTCTTGGCCAGCGAGATGTGTTTTATTTGGATAATGTGGTGGTTTTCTTTAAAAATTGAGTCAAGATTTAAAAATCAAGAGATTTGAAGTACAAATTTGGATTTCTGATGTCCCCCAGAAAATCTGAAGATTTGACAAAACTCTTCCCACAACACTACAGGAGAGTCCCCTCCTGGATGAGAATACCTGTCACCTCTTTTATAAAGGAAACAGCCAGGCCTGTGTCCCCCACTGCCATTATCATCTGCCCCAACCTCACTAACTATGGCTGCACCCCTGTCCCTTCACTGTTTATTGTACTACAGGACACTTGTTCATTTGATCGCCTAAGCATCACTCTCTAGATTGATAGCTGATGAAGGAGGGGATTTTTTTTCCAGCATTTGTTCACTGCCATATACCCAGTGCCTGGTACAGAGCTGGCACTGATACATATCTGCTGAATGAATGAATGTCTAGCCCCTGTGGGCACTCGTATTTACAATTCATTCTTTAAAGTCACACTTAGTAAATAAGAAGATTTTAGGTATAAAATCAAGAATATTTTATTTCTTTTCTGTATTATTTATTCTATGTCCCTGTCATGTTGCATTTAGTCTTCACAACAATTTTGTGAAGGATGCGTTACCCCTGAATTTTCCTTCCAGTTCTTTTACCTTTCTGCTGTATTCATTTCATTGAATTGTATCATTTCATTCTTTTGAACAGATACTAAATTCTGTACGTAGTTCAGAATCTGAAGTATAATAACAAGACTGCTGTGAAGTCCTCCAACCCCCATACCTTAATCATCAAGGCCAGGAATGGTGCTCATTTCTTGGATATCCATGCATAGATATTCTTTATATATACACTTACATATTCTTTCTTTGTGTTCATAGATATTTCATTCCATATACACCATTATGCACTTTTTCTTTTTTTTTTTAATCTTATATATTTATTTGAGAGAGAGTGTGTGTGTGTATGCCCACCTGAGAGAGTGGGTGGAGGGTTGGGGAGGGGCAGAGGGAGAAGAGAGAGAATACCAAGCAGACTCTGCACTAAGCATGGAGCCTGATGGAAGGCCCAGTCTCACAACCCTGAAATCATGACCTGAGCTGAAATCAAGAGTCAGCCACCCAGGCACACATAACAGTATTTCCTTTTTTTTTTTTTTTAAGATTTTATTTATGTATGAGAGACATAGAGAGAGAGAGAGAGAGGCAGAGACACCAGCAGAGGGAGAAGCAGGCTCCATGCAGGGAGCCCGACATGGGACGATCCAAGGTCTCCAGAATCACACCCTGGGCTGAAGGCGGTGCTAAACCGCTGAGCCACTGGGGCTGCCCCATAAGAATATTTCTTAAAGTTTATTCAATTCCGACTCATCAGGAGTTCCATTATTCTTATTTTACACTCATATAACATTCTATTGGTGACTATCAGATCCTTTACTTACCTGGTCTCTATTGATGGATATTTATGTTTTGCATATCTCCTTTTATAAGTGTTCAAGATATGGGTGTTACAAGTGTTTAAAAAATAAGATTGTGGTAGTTGCTATATTTTGCACTGTATATAGAAAGTCTCCCTATTTTAAAGCTATGAAAGGATTCTCACATGGTTTTTCTAAGACTTTCATTTGTTACATTTAAATCTTTCATCTAGGGGATCCCTGGGTAGCGCAGCGGTTTAGCGCCTGCCTTTGGCCCAGGGCGTGATGCTGGAGACCCGGGATCGAGTCCCACATCGGGCTCCCTGCATGGAGCCTGCTTCTCCTTCTGCCTATGTCTCTGCCTCTCTCTCTGTGTGTGACTATCATAAATAAATAAATAAATAAATAAATAAATAAATAAATAAATCTTTCATCTACTTGGCATTTAACCAAATTATCTTATAAGGTATAAATTATGGATTCAACATGGGTTTATTGGTTGCTCCATCTCCATGACTTAAATAAGTCCACTTTTATCATACTGTAAGTTTCTACATAGTGAGGTTTCTGAACTTTATTTTCTTTATTTTCTGAACTTCTGTTCCATTCATCTGTTATCTATTAATGCACTAATACTGCATTATTTTAATCATGAAGTGATTATAGTATGCTTTAATATGTGATAGGGCTAATTCCCCCTCATTTTTCTTTTCCAAATTTTGCACATATTTAATATTATGTCAAGGTAATACTCACATAGTCTTGCTTCCCTGTAGGAATTTTGAGTTGTCAGGAACAAGCAGTGAATATAACATTCCATTTTGGCAGGCTTCAAGATCAAAATTTTTTTACTCAGTGGACTTATTACTATGATTAGCAATTTTACTACTCATATTGAGCCATCCTTGCTTTCCTGGTACTACTCCATTTTATCTAATCTGTTGTTCTTTCGATTATTCCCAAGAGTTATTTACTGATAGAGTCCTTAAGATCTTCCCATCAATATAAATATGTGATATGGGCAGATTTCTTCTTTTATGTTGTCTTTTTCATATTTTTGATATCATACTATACTGGTTTCACAGAAATCATTGGGAATGTTTCTTCTTTCTTTGTGCCTTCAAAATTTTTCAGAGCTTTTTCTTTTCTATTCTTTTCTTTTCTTTTCTTTTCTTTTCTTTTCTTTTCTTTTCTTTCCTTTTCTTTTTGGTCTATGAAATAATCCATACATGAAATCATCTGGATTTGGTACTTTCAGAGAGGGTAGAGGAATTCTTTGACAGTGTTCAATTTTTTCCATCATTATTAGTCAGTATGGCCTTCTCTTTTATTTATTTTGTTACTTTGTATTTTTTAAGAAAATGAATTAATCAAGGTTATCAACTTATTTGCACAAAGTTATTCAAAGTCATCTATTATAGTTCTAATTCTCAGATATTTAATTATTTTTTCTATTCCTAATTCTGTGAATTATTATTTCTCTCTTTTTTAAATTAGATCAGGTAATACTTCATCTACTTATTGTTTTGTCTTTTTTTTTTCCTAAGAGTTAACTTTTGGATATCTTTATTCATAGTCTTGTTACACTATTTTCTTTTTTTTTTTAAGATTTTATTTATTTATTTTTTAAGACTTTTTTTAAGATTTTATTTATTTATTCATAGAGATACAGAAAGAGAGAGAGGCAGAGACACAGGCAGAGGGAGAAGCAGGCTCCATGCAGAGAGCCTGACGTGGGACTCGATCCAGGGTCTCCAGGATCATGCCCTGGGCTGCAGGCGGCGCTAAACGGCTGCACCACCAGGGCTGCCCGATTTTATTTATTTATTCATGAGATAGAGAGAGAGAGAGAGAGAGAGAGAGAGGGACAAAGACTCAGGCAGAGGGAGAAGCAGGCTCCCTGCAAGGAACCTGATGTGGAACTCGATCCTGGATCCTAGGATCACGCCCTGAGCCAAAGGCAGACACTCAACCTCTGAGCCACCCAGTCGTCCCATGTTACACTATTTTCTAACTGTTACACTACTTTCTGACTTCTTTCAGCTTTTCTTTACTGTGTGTTCTTTTTCTAACATACTTATTGTTAAATACATGATGTATTTGGGGGTTTTCTTCCAACTTTATAGAGGTATGATTTATAAATAAAAATTATATATATGTAGGTTGTACATGATTTTAAGGTGCTATGACTTAATATATGTATACACTATTAAATGATTATCATGATCAAGTTAATTAACATATCTATCACCTCATATGGTTATCATTTGTGTGTGTGTGTGTGTGTGTGTCTGTGTGTGTATGGTGAAAACACACTCTACTCTCTTAGCAAATCTCAAGTATACAATATAGTATTATTAACTATAATCACCATGCTGTACATTAGAGCTCCAGAACATATTTATCTTATAAATGAAAGTTTGTACCCATTCACCAACATCTCACCATTTCCTCTACCCCCCATTCCCTGCTCCCAGCAACCACCATTCTACACTCTGATTCTATGAGTATTTTAGGTTCCACATATAAGTGAGATTGTACAGTATTTGGCTTTCTGTATCTGGCTTATTTCACTTAGCATAATGGCTTCCAGGTATCATCCATTTTGTCACAAATAGCAGGATTTTCTCTTTTATGGCTGAATAATATTCCACTGTATATATATCACATTTTCTTTTTTTAAGGGTTTTATTTACTTATTTATTTGATAGAGAGAGAGAGACCACAAGCAAGGGGAACAACAGGCAGAGAGAGAGAGAGAAGCAGGCTCTTCATGGAGCAGGGACCCTGATGTGGGGCTTGATCTCAGGACTCTGGAATCATGACCTGAGCCAAAAGTAGACATTTAACCGACTGAGCCACCCAGGCACCCCCTTTATACCATATTTTCTTTATCTGTTCATCCATTGATGGTCACTTAAATTGTCTCTGTATCTTGGCTATTGTAAATAATACTGCAATGAACATTGGAGTGCAGATACTTCAAGATATCAATTTCATTACCTTTGGATATATACCTAGAAGTAAGATTACTATATCATAAGGCAGCTATTTTTAGTTTTTTGAAGAAACTCCATAATGTTTCCCATAATTGCTTACCAATTTACATTCCCACCAACAGTGCATCACAGTTCTACTTTCTCCACATTCTCAGCAGCATTTGTTATCTTGTCTTTTTGAAAATAACCACTATGAGTTGTGAGGTGATATCTTATTGTGGTTTTGACTTGCATTTCTCTGATGATGGGTGATGTTGAGCATCTTTTCAGGTACCTGTTGGTCATTGATGTGCTCTCTTTGAAAAAATGTCTGTCAGGTCTTCTGCTCACTTTTAAATTGGATTGTTTAGGTTTTTTGCTATTGAGTTTATGAGTTTCTTATATATCTTGGATACTAACCCCTTATCAGATGCACGGTTTGCAAATATTTTCTCCCATCCCATGGGTTTCCTTTTCATTTTGTTGATAGTTTCCTGAGCTGTACAGAAGATACAGAAGATTTTTAGTTAGATATATATTCCCACTTGTTGATTTCTGCTTTTGTTGCCTGTGCCTTTGGTGTTGTATCCAATAAGTCATTGTCAAGGAGCATTTTCTCTATGTTTTCTTCTAGGAGTTTCACAGTTTCAAGTCTTAACCCATTTCAAGTCTTAAACCCATTTCAAGTTGAGGTTCTTGAATGACTTAAGGATGCAATTTCATTCTTTTGCATAAGAATATCCAGTCTTCCCAGCATTGTTTATTGAAGAGCATATCCTTTCCCTACTGTGTATTCTTGGCACACTTGTCAAGTATTAGTTGACTTTATGAGTTTATTTCTGAGCTGTCTATTCTATCCCACTAGTCTATGTATTTTTATGTAGTACCATACTATTTTGATTATTATGGCTTTGTAATATAGTTTGAAATGAGGAAATGTAATGTTTTGGATATTTGGAGTCTCTTGTGGTTCCATGAGAATTTTAGAATTTTCTTCCTATTTCTGTGCAAAATGCCATTGGAATTTTGATAGAGATTGCATTGAATCTATAGATGACTTTGAATAGTATGGATATTTTAACAATATTAATTCTTCTGATCCATAAACAAAGGATATCTTTCCATTTACTTCTGTCTTCTTCAATTTATTTCGACATTTTCTGTGTAGAGGTTTTTCACCTCCTTTGGTTAAATTTATTCCTAATTATTTTATTCTTTTGATGCTATTATAAATCACATTTTTTAACTCCTTTTTCAGGCAGTTTACTGTGACTGTATAAAAATAATTTTGTATCCTGCAGCTTACTGAGTTCATTAATTAGTTTTAACAGTTTTTTTGTGGAGTCTTTAGGATTATCTATATATCAGATCATGTCAGGGGCTCCTGGGTGGCTCAGCCAGTTAAGCAGCTGCCTTTAATTCAGGTCATGATTCCAAGATCCTGCTTCTCTCTCTCTCTCTGCCTCTCCCCCTTTCTCTGCCCCTCCCCATTTCCCTGCCCTCCCCCTCCTTCTGCCCCCACCCCACTCATACTCTCTTTCACTATCTCTCCCTCTCCAAAATAAATAAATCTTTTTTTTTAAAGATCATGTCATGTGCAAACATAAGGAGTTTAACTTATATTTTCCAATTTGGATGCCTTTTATTTCTTTTTCTTAAATAATTGCTCTGGCTAAGACTTCCAGTACTATGTTGACTAGAAGTGATGAGAATGGATACCCTTGTCTTGCTCCTGATCTTAGAGGAAAAGCTTTCGGCTTTTTACCATTGACATTGATTTTAGTGAGCTAATCATATATGGCACTATTATGTTGAGATGCATTCCTTTAACTAAATTGTTGAGAGTTTTTAATTATAAAAGAATATTGAAATTTGCCAAATGCTTTTCTGAATCAAATGAGATGATCATATGATTTTTATCTTTCATTCTATTAGTGTGATATATCACATTTATTGATTTCCACATGTCAAACTATCCTTATATCTTAGGGATAAATCCCGCTTGATCATAGCATTTGATCCTTTTAATATGCTGTTGAATTCAATTTACCAGTATTTTGTTTAGAATTTTTGCATTTATGTTCATTAGGGATATTGGCCTGCAGTTTTCTTTTTATGCAGGGTCACTGTCTGGCTTTGGTATTAGGGTAATGATGGCCTCATAAAATGAGTTTGAGAGTGTTCCCTTCTCTTGAATTTTTTGTACAATTTTGAGAAAGATTAATATTAATTCTTTAAATATTTGGTAGAATTCACCAATGAAGCTATCTGGTCCTGGGCTTTTATTTTGGGGGAGGTTTTTAAACACTGCTTCAATCTCCTTACTTGTTATTGGTCTGTTCAGATTTTCTACTTTTTTTGACTTAATCTTGACAGGTTGTAAGTATCTAAACATGTATTCATTTCTTCTAAGTTACCCAATTTGTTGGTATATCATCATTTATAGTGGTCTCTTGTTATCCTTTGTATTTCTGTGATATCCAGTACAATGTCTCTTTTTTCATTTATAATTTTATTTAAGTCCTTTTTTTGGCTAATCTACTTATAATTCTGAAATTTGTTATCTTTTTAAAAAATCAACCCTTGGTTTTGTCAATATTTCTATTTTTTTCTCAAGATTTTATTTATTTTAGAAAGAGCACACACCAGCAGTGGGAGGGGCAGAGGGAGAAGGACAAGCAGACTGTACACTGAGTGCAGAGCCCAAAGGAGGGCTCAGTCCCATGACCCTGAGATCATGGCCTGAACTGAAATCAAGAGTTGGGCACCCAATCAACTAAGCCACCTAGGAGTCCCTCTACTGTCTTTTTATTCTCTACTTCATTTTTTTCTGCTCTTATCTTTATCATTTCTTTCTTTCTGCTAACTTGGTACTTAGTTTATTCTTTTTCTTTTTCCTTGAAGTATAAGATTAGGTTTTTTATTTGAGATTTTTCTTTTTTTTTAATGTAGCTGTTTATCACTCTAAACTTCTCTCTTCAAACTGCTTTTCCTACAGCCCGTATGTTGAATTTCCATTTTTGCTTATCTCAAGGTACTTTTTTATTTCCCTTTTGATTTCTTTTGACCAATTGGTTGTTCAGGAGCATGTTGTTTAATTTCCACATAGTTGAGAAATATTCTCCCATGATTTCTTGTCTGGGTGATCTGTCCATTCATGAAAGTAGAGTACTAAAGTCCCCTATTGTCATTATATTGCTGTTCATTTCTTTCTTTAATTCTGTCAAATTTACTTTATATATTTAGATGTTCCAGTGTTAAGTGCATATATATTTGCACTTATATCTTCTTGATGAATTGAGTTTTTCAGGGGAGGACTTTCTTGGTTTTTAAGCATTTGTAGTTTGTATGTGACTGCTTTTCTTTTTCTTGTTTAAATTTCTAAGTTGATTATATTGTGGAAACATTATTTTGCCTTTAATATTTCAACTGTAGGGAAGATTCCTTATCACCTACTATTGGTCACATTTTATAATGATTTGGGTTTCTTTCTGTTATTCTGTAATTATTATGTTTTTCAAGTATAAAATTTCATACTGTTAGATTAACATTATTAATAATATTCTGATATTCTTTCTTTATATTTACTTAAATTTTCAAGGAATGCAAGGTATATTAAAGTCTTCAACTACTATTGTGCTTCCATTTATTTTGTCTTGTACTCTGTAGTTTTTAACTTCAAATATTTCAGTGCTGTGTTACTTGAAGCCTAAAGATTCATGATGGTTATATTTTCTACCAGATAAATAATTTTAAGACACATGGAGGGACGCCTGGGTGGCTCAGTGGTTGAGCATCTGCCTTTGTTCAGGGTGTGACCCTGGAGTCCCGGGATTGAGTCCCACATCGGGCTCCCTGCATGGAGCCTGCTTCTCTCTCTGCCTATGTCTCTGTGTCTCTCATGAATAAATAAATAAAATCTTAAAAAAAAAAGACAGATGGAGACTGAAACATTGGACCAACAGGTGGTTAATACTACCCCTAATTTATTGAAGCAAATCTCAAAACTAAAGACTTTTGGTGACAGGTGTACCCGTGAATGAGCCAGGGACAAATGCATGTAGTAATAAGATGCTTTATTAATGAGGAAAAGTGACATAAGAATAGACCAAGAATATATGCTTGGTCTTCTAATCACTTCTTCCTGGAGTTTGATTCTTCTTACTCTAAGTTTTGTGAGAAAGGGCAGCAACTGTGTCATATCCGTGTATCCAGCAACTAGCACAGTGCTCTGCCCTTGTCCTTGGTAGATACTTGGGAAGTAGTTGTGAATTAATGAATTAATTAAATAATTAGAGGTAAGACTACCTCTGGAGATGCCAAAATACATTAATTAACTAATGCAGAAGTACCAAAATTCCAAATATGTGTTACGGACCCCAGTAATTGGTATCAGCATTTGTCCTACCTCTGCATCTAAATATGCCACTTCTTACAAAGCAGACAGTTGTGTTTTATATTCCTTCAAAAATTTTCATAGACTTACCCCAGAAGCCAGAACATAATATATTAAGCATTCCTCCTGAATGTGTACAGATTTCTTACTTACTTTATGATCCCGACTGAGAAGGCATAACAGGCATACCAGAGTTGGGATTTTGTAGCCCTGGCCTTTGTCTAGTTTCTGGGTCAGAGGTAAACAGCCCCTGCCAGAGAGATTCAATCCCAAAGCAGAAATGACAAGTTGTACTTGTGATGAAGCAAAGTCACATCCCTCTGAGAATTGAGTTCCTCATGTTGTCATGTGAAAATACTAGAGACCAAGTGTCAGTTAAAAATAACAATTCTTTTAAAATATGAAGCAGTATGGGGGCAGACCAGAAAGAAAATGTCAAAATATCAGTGGTTAACTCTAGCACAGGTTTTAATTTTTTTTCTCCTTTATACTTTCTGTGTTTGCAAACATTTTCATGTGAACAGGTATCATTCTTATACTTAAAAAAAAGTTTAGAAATGTAATTCTTTGAAGTCTTCCATTCTAACTACCCTTCAGCTCAGGAGTTGTAATTTCTCACACTTGCTCAGTTCCTGGCTGGAAATAATAATAATTTCTCACACTTAGCAGGAGCAGGTTTGAATTCAGTCACTGCTGCTGGTTCTGGTACTGCAGTGTTGTACAACATTGCACATGCTGCTAACATGCAACATGCTACAAGTTATGCCATTCACATCCAACCACCAGGGTACAGGGAAGAAAACAGAATCATAGTAGTTAATTCAAACAGAAGGATTTAGTATAATTAATTGGTTATTGTACTAGTGCTGGAGCACCAAAAGAGCAAAAAGGACCACTGAAGTAACCCAGCTGCAAGAAGTAGCTGTCACCCTTAGATATGTGGTTACTAGGATCTAGCTCAGAGAAGCAGTCCTATGGATCCGGCACTCCAACCAGCTGTTGCTAGAACCTCTGTGGATTACAAAGAGAGTACCTCTGGAGATGCCAAAAGACATAAGAGGTTAGCCACTGCCAGTAGTCACTGCTAGCAGATGCTCAGAAGTGAGGGAAGGAGAGGTCATGAGAAAAAGGAGATGCTTTCTCTCTTCTCACCTTCCACTCTCCCTCTAGTGCCTCCTATAGGCAGAATCAAATAGAATGCCCTCTGGCAAGGGACTGTGGGAATGAGTTTACAAAGTCCCAGCTCCAGAATCACAGCAGAAAATAGAAGAGTGGGTTTGGAGCTGAGGGGCAATTGGTAACCAACTGGCACTCGGCTTTTGGGTTGGAAAGACTGCCATTTTGTAAGGAACAAGCCACCCTGCTTTGTCCATTGTACTGTTCCAGACTTTCCGTTTGAACAACTACGGATGGCCCACTTATCATAGCATTTTACGAAAAGCACCTTTCCTTTATTAAGGAACTATTCACTGGTGAGCCCTTTATAAACTTTTCTGGCAGCATGGATATGGGACTGAACCTGGTAGAGTAAGAGGGGTCAGAACTCAAGGGCAGTTCATTTGCACACACTTCTATCCAGTTGGTATATTTGTAAGGCTTATTCTCATGAACTCAACCACAGAATAATAGGAACAATATCCTCAATCAAATGAAGCAGTGATTATTAATAGAACTTCTAATTTTCTGAACAACCACGTAACCTTTGTTGAACTCGGAAAATGTCTCGTATCTAACAAGAAATGTCTGCCTGCCACTTAGGGAATATGTGTCTCACTGATGCTGTGCTGGGCATGTGAGAGAGTTTCAGACTCATTACAAGTGAACTTTTCAAATCATTTGTGTCAACCTGTCCAAACCCTGTGTTCTATATATTAAAATTTCAACTGCCTAATATTCTGAGCTAGAAATCGTATTTTTTTAAACTAACCCACAGGTACAATTGTTGCTCAGCTCTTGACTTCATAGGTAGCAATAGTGACAATTCATGGTCAGGACCTTCCATTTAGAGAAGATTCAAGCTCAGATACTTCAAAAAAAAAAAAAAAACTTGGCTTAGGGGCCATGGGGCATAACTTTGATTTTTCTCATATAGCAGTGTTTACCTTTAGACATTTAACATCTGTGCCTCAGCACCCTCATTTGTAAAAGATACAATAAGAAGATTGTGAACATCGGATCATATAACCTGTTTAAAGGTGCTATAAATGCATATAACCACCAATATTCTTATAAAAGGCAGACAAGTATAGTGATGTACAGCATAAAGTCTGGAACCACAAAACCTGGGTTCAATTCTTGGGTCTCCCATTTAAAAATATGACCTTGGCCAAAGGAGTCACATTTGCTAACTTTAGAACTCTTGGCTGTAAAATGGTGATAGGACTACCTACATCATAGTTTGTTGAGAGTAATAAAAGAGGCAGTATATGCAGGTCACTTGGCAGAATGGCAAGCATAATAAGCACTTAATAAATGTTACATGCTATCACTATTGCTGGCCTTTATTATAATCCTTAGTTTCAAGGGAACCATATATACAGGTACAGGTGTATGGTGAGTAATATTTTAACATATGAACATAAATATCATATTCTTTTTTTCTCTACTCAATTTCATTGAATGTAAATAGAAACTCTATATTTGTTGCTGTATCACAAAGCTAAAGCCCATGTTTGGTCTAGCTCATCTTTGTACTGGAGCTTAAGAGTCCCCGGTAGCTCTTTGTACACATTTGTACATTTCATCTGGGATCTCATCATTTATTTGGTGTTTTAGAAACTGGCTGATTTCTCTTTTACTGGAAATCTTTGTTTTCCAATCACTTGGATGTGTTTCTCCTGAAAACCATGTGATTCATTGCTATGTAAGGCAGGTCAAATCAACAATGCTAGTTGATGACCAAGGCCTACTGTCTTTCATATAAGAAAATGGAGAGGCAAGTGAGTCTTGTTTACAATAAACTTTTCTATGACTCTAGAGATGGTACAACTGAAGTGTACCAAATCACATCTGTTAAAACTATCATTTTTAGACCAAAACAATGTTTTTGAGGGAAAATAGAAAAATATTGATTTTTCTCACAGAGAAAGCATTAGTTAAGTCCCAACAGAGAACACCCAAATAGTTCTCATTAATTGTCTCAGTGCTGCTTAAAAGAGTCAGTTTTACAAGTGCTACTGCCCCCAAAGAAGTGGGTTATCCTCTTATCAAATATTTTACACAGTAACAGGCTAAAGATTGGAAATCTCATCTTTTCCTAATGTTGTTAACTGTTTTGTAAAAAAATAGTTGTGCCCTGACAAGTAGTATGTCTATACTATGACCTTTTTGTAAACTACATCCATGCATGGAGTAAACCAAGTTCTCCACAGATAGCAATGGCATTTGGTGAACACTCTACTTACTCCGTTACCCCCTTGCAACCCACTTCACCTACCGCAGCAAGAGAACACAGCTTAACACGCCAGCTCCTCTCTCATCATGCAACAAAATAACTAAGACCCTATGCAGTTAAGTCCTTAGTAGCTGGTACTCAGTTCTCTAGAATCTGTGATTAATGATGCATAACAATAACAACTCACAGTTATTGAGCACTTACTACATATAAGGCCCCATGCTAAGCATTTCTTTTTTTATGAATTCATTTAATCTTCATAACATCTCTGTAAGAGATATACTGTCTTTGTCCTATAGGACAAGTGTACAAATGATACTAAAACAAGCTGATGTACATACTCTATCCAAGCATCCAAACTGCATGGTTAGAATAATTTTAGCCCAATCAACCACACTTTGCACAAGTGTGCAAAGATCTGAAAAGACACTCAGTTCACACCTGGATCTTGACCAGGAAGACTGACATGACTGACCCTCATTGCAAGGATGGTATAGTGATTTGCAGTGTCTTTGTTCCTTAGAGTTGGGGTTTTTTTAGTTAACCTTTCTATCCCACACACCTTCATGGCCCTTTGTACTTCTCCTAGAGTAACAAATACAACATCCTCTAATTAAAATTGCTATGTCATGTCCTCTCTACTGGGCAGTGCTAGCAGAGGGAATGAGGAGGGCTTAGTCATCCCTGTACCCATCATGGCACCCAGCTGAATGATGTGCATATGGCAGGTGGGAAGCAGTAGTCTCAGCAATCAAAAGCACTGGCTCTGGGTTGGCATCCCAACTCCTCCTCTCACCAGCTGGGAGATACAGGGCAAGTTTCTCTGTAACCCTCTGTCTCATCAATGAGCAGAAAACAACTGTGAGTGTCTCTTCCTTCAGTTTGGCTATTGATGAGATATTGGCTGTGTCTTCAGAAATTTCCTAAAGACATAGCAGTCCCCAAGAATCTTTCTGTATCACAGCATTGCTCACATCTTAGGGAATGCCTAGTGAAATGGTTGAAGCCATGACTCTGAGCAGCCTCCTGACCTTTAAACCAGATCCTCTGTGCTTGGGAAAGCACATATCAAGATTGTGAGCAGAGAAATGGGCAGGTGAGCCGAAGGAAGGTTTCACTTTTCCTACCTAATGGAATGTGCTGTTGAGCTCCCAGAGGAGGAAGAAGGGTCCTCATTGAGCAGTCGCTATCCATCATTTTAATCATAACATGCTGTCATTGTTCCATACATGTTACTAGATAACCAGAACATCAGTGAGTTGAAAGAAGGTTCACAGGGCTGCTAGCCAAGCAGCATCTCAGTTCACAGCTGCAGACAAATAGAACTCTGTGATGTGTGGGAAAAGTGGCCATCAGTAGATGGTAAATGTCAACATGGCTAGAGTCTTTCTTGGCATTTTAAGTTCAAAAGTGTCAAATCTGTACAGAGCTCTGTTTCACACCAAGTGGCTGCTTGCTTTCCAAAACGGCCGGTCCTGAAAAAGACCAAAATTTGAGGAGGTGTGGAAGTTATTAGGGGAAAGGCATTTAATCCAAATAAATTACTCATGAGTTAAACCTTGATCAAAAATACTGTTTACATTTCTTTACTAATAGATGTCCCTGACAGCCAATGAAGACTAAGGAAGGCTCTCCCAGCTCCGATTCCAAACTCAAGCCAGGGAAAATCCAGATGATTAATAAGAAATTATAACAGCCTATGTTTCTTTTTCAGCTTTATATTTGACACCTGTATGATACATCAGTTAAAGGTGCATTTTTAACAGTTTTATTGAGACACAATTCACACAACAGAGTCCACCCACTGAAAGTGTACCATTCAGTGGATTTTAGTATTTTTACAGAATCATGCAACTCTCACCCTAATTTCATCTTAAGGCATTTCCATCACCCCCAAAGAACACTTGCTCCCACTAGCAGTCCCTCCTGTCCCTGCATCTATCCTGCCACTCATCCCCACTGCCCCACCTGAGATAACTACTAATCCACTTCCTGTCTCTGTGTGATTTTTTTTTAACCTAGACATTGCCTAGCGGTCCCTTCCCTTGATTTATAATTAGAATCAAATGATAAGTGTTCCCTCAAAATCTGTCATTTTTGAGAAAATTCATTTTCTTCATGCATCACTGAGCCTTCCCTCCTCCATTCAGCCCCCAGCTCCTCCACCACCTACAGAGGAGAACATCGTTCTTCATTTCATGAGTATTTATTGAATGCCTGCCATGTACTGCCTGAACACTTGGGGTAGTCAGTGAACAAGACAAAGGCCATTGGCCTCATGGAGCTGACCTCCTAGCACAGGGAGACAGAACAATAAGCAAAAACAAGAAGAAAAGAAGTGAAGTGTGCAGCATGTTAAGATGTGCTGTGTACTATGGGGAAAAGCAGGAGTGGAGTAGGATAAGGAGCATTGGGAAGGCAGTGCACAGGGAAGGGGCAAGTTACAGCAGGGAGTGGGGTGGTCAAGGCAGACATTTCTGAGAGGTTAAAGTTTGTAAGACTTCATGGAGGTGAGGGAGGTGACCTGAGCATGTGTCAAGGGACAAGCATTTTGGGCAGGAGAACAATCCCAGTGCAAAGGCTCTCTGATGGGGACAAGGGGAGCAGGGAATTGGTGAAGCTGAAGAGAGAGAAGTAGGAGACCATGACAGAGAATCAAATGGGGCAGATTATTGGTGCCCCAGTGGGGTATTGAGCAGAGAGTTCACCCGCTGGCTCATATATTCTCAAAGGACTGCTCTGACTGCCATGTTGAAAGGAGACCCAGAGGGAGCAAAAGCAGAACAGGGAGGCTTCCCAGACACTATTTTAGAGGCCACATTAGAGCAGCAGTTCTCAACCTTGGCTGTTCATCTGAACCCCTTGGGCAATTTTACAAAACTGAGGCCGGAGTCATACAATACTAATTGGTTTAGGATACAGTCTGGGCCTTGGGACTTTGCAAAGCCACCCAGGTGATTTGATACACAGCTCAGGTTGACATTAGTGTTTTAGGAGCTCTAAGCAGTCTCACCAGTTCGACTTTGCATCTGGGAAACAAAAACCCGCAGCTGGCCCTGGCCACTCCTGGCAAAGGTATGCTGAGAGGGGACCGGAGATCTCACGGCTGCGGGAGGGCCAGAGTTGGAACAGCAGGCAGTGTGTAGAGCAGGATGAGGCTGCGTGAAGCCCAACTTGAGGACGTCCATCCCATTCTTTGCCTAGATCCAAACCCGAGTCTGAATCTGAGAGCTGGGCTTTCTCCCTGCTCTTAACAGAGGACTTGTTGTCATCTATCAGGGCAGAATAGAAGGTTAAGGCTTGAACCTCAGGAAGTGAGTATGTGATTCATTCAACAAGCATAGTGTGGGAATTATAGTTACAGTGTGCCGGGCATTGTGCACAGAGTGGCTGATAAAAAGGTAAGGTCTAACCATCCTTGCCTGATCCAGATGGCTCAAAGTTAATGCCATATAATATTTCCAAATGTGTTATTTGTGGAAAGCCTTTAAATAAGGTGGGGGGGAACCCCTCAGTTGCATATCTGAGCTGTTGGCATTTCTAATTCAGAGGGATGAATAGAACATTATTGTGTTGTATTCGGCACAAGTACAGCAGGAAAAAAAAAGATGCCTGGAGCCGTGAGCTGAGCATGAATCAGCAATCTCATTCTATTGTTCAGAGAATAATCACAATGCTGGAGAATGGAATTTAAGAAACATGCAGAAATGCCCTTCCCCCCAGCAGGAAACACACTGGCTAAACCATAGCATCGTGTTTTTTGGCTTCCTGAGCTGAAAGGAATGTAAAAATCTTGGAGAGAATTTAGGGAAAGCTGATTTATAAATATGGAAAATACAACCCGTAAGAAATGTGAGATGATTTAGATGCAGCTTTGGCACCCCCTAAGAAGTGGCATGCCAAGGGAGTGTTTATTCACTCATGATCAGGAAGTAGAGCTGTCCTAGCTTCAGTAAATAACAAGTGTTTCTCAAGTACCTGCTATGTGCTATGTCCCCACCACCCTGGGCCAGGTGGTGGGGAAAAGAAAAGTGGTCCCTACCATTTATCTTCTAATCTTTGGTAATGGGCAGGGAAGTACAGGGATACTATAAGGCAGCAAATGGTTCTCAAACTCCTGCATGCACCAGATTCGTCGCCTGGAGGGCTTGTTACAAACAAGACTGCTGGCTCCACCCTCAGAATTTCTGATTTAGTGAGTCTGAGGTAGAGCCTGAGCATCTACATTCTAATGAGTTCCTGGGTGATGCTGATGCTACTGATCTGGGGGACCACACTTTGAGAACCTAAAGAAATAAGCACTTGACCAGAAGAGGAGGGTGAGTGTGGGTTGAGTACAGAAGTCCGCTGGGAAAATGCAATGGTTTTGTTGCCACTTTTTAAATGTCTTCTCCAGTACATAACTAATGGTTTTTGATTAGCAGTATGCTTGGGACAAACCACATTGGCCATGGCTTTGCCACCACTGGGAAGGGTGGCAAGAAGCATGAGTAGAAAGTTCTTTGCAGGCCTGTGAACTCAAACAGGACATATACAGCAGGGTGGTGTCCAGTGACTTCTAATGAACGAGCATGCATGTAGGCTCACAGCAGCAGGTGAATGCCTAGAAGGAATGAGAGTGACAGTAGGGTGACCTACCCCTAGAGTTGTGTTCATACTCAAGCACTTCTCTCCTGACAGAAATTCTCAACGGCATCAGCTGGGAAGCCTCTTTTAGGTACACATGCCTAGGCCCAACCCTGGAGATGGTGAGCAAGTCTTCTCAGCTGATTCTGCTGTGAGATTAAGAACCACTTCCTTCTTGAGATTAAGAACCACTTTCTCTTGGAGTGCCTGGGTGGCTCAGTCATTTAAGCCATCTGCCTTGGGCTCAGGTCATGATCCCAGGCCATGTTGGGCTTTCTGCTCAGCAGAAAGCCTGCTTCTCCCTCTGCCTCTCCTCCTGGCATGTGTGCTCTCTCTCACTCACTCTCAAATAAATAAAGAAAAGAACCACTTTCTCCATGCTTGAGCTGCATACTTAATGTAAGCAGAATGCAAAGCCATCCTCTTTGGAAATGCAAAGCTCCTTCATATTCCATGTCTTGTTGTCACTTTATTACTGTAAGACTTGAGTGTCTCTGATTTGAGAGACATTTAAAACATTAGTGGCCTTCAGAGGAGGTAGCTCACTGTCCACCATCAGAGCTGGGTGCCTTGGTAATCACCTTTCACTGGTCATGTTCTAGACAAAGCTGACTGTGCTGGTCAGGAATGGAGTAGCTGGGTTGCCTGCCCAGTGGCAGTGCAGCCTACCCAGGTGGCACCTCAGTTTCTCTCACATGTTCCCAAATGGTGTAGGCTGGTGACTCCCAAAACATGATCCCTGGAAAGTATAGTCAGATCACCTTGGAACTAGTTAGAAACACAGAGCCTCAGACTCACAGCCCTCCACCCAAGACTGGCTAAATCAAAAATTCTGGAGATGGATCCCAGCAATCTGTTTTAACAAGCCTTCCAGGTGCTTGCCAAAGTTTGAGAACCACTAGTGTAGGTCATATGTGGCTTCATTGCTTCATTGGCATATATGAAGAAACAGTACAGGATGGAAAAGCAGGCAACCTGCCATCTATAGATCTGTTGAGATACTCATACAACTCTTCCAGCATGTTTAACATCTCATGCTCATCTGTCAGATTTCCACCTAAGGACTTACTACCAGGCCAGCTTCTTGGCTACCTTTGGCATGCCTATAACTCCCAGTGAAAATGTGACTTTATGGCATTCCCTTTCTTTCTTTTTTTTTTTTTTTAAGATTTTATTTATTTATTCATGAGAGAGAGAGAGAGGCAGAGACACAGGCAGAGGGAGAAGCAGGCTCCATGCAGGGAGCCTGACATGGGACCCAATCCTGGGTCTCCAGGATCACACCCTGGACAGAAGGAGGCGCTAAACCGCTGAGCCACCAGGGCTGCTCATGCATTCCCTTTCTTATACAATGCAAGGGCTGTGCACTTTTTAGAGACTTCATCACAACTGCCCCTGTGACAAGGGCTCAGGAAATGCTATTGACTGTTGGCCAAATCTTGTTTGTTCCCAACACTGGCTTAAATCCTGCAAAGGCTTTGCCCTGTGTCTCATTCCCTTATTCTCTACTCCATAGCAGTAAGTCAGGTTGACTTGCTTAGCAGCGTTAAGTTGAAAAGTCAAATTATGTGGCCATGGCCTCGCAAAGAGTGAGGGGTAGAAAGAGGTCATGTAAACATCAGCCTTCAACTATTCACTGAGTCCTGAAACTGTTACCACCATGGTTCCCAAACTCTTAACAAAGGCACCCTGGGAGTGCCATGGCAGACACATAGTTACACAAGGGAACATCTTTAATTTTCAGGGGAAACACAGCAATGACTATCAGCATACAAATACTATTCTTAGGTTATTTGGACCTTATTACTTAGCAAATGGAAAGTTTAATTGTTTCTTTTGACCTGGGGTTGCTGTGAAGAAATTACCAAAACACTAACCATGTCATGAACTGAGAAAGCTGGGATCTCTGTGTCCTAGTGCCACTAACTCCTGGAGGAGGGATAGATGGGCTCTACACCTTCTGATCAGAATATTTTAGCCAGACATTTAAGGAAATATATATTCAAGCTTTAATTTAAATATCAGGGAATAAAAAATATAAGAAAATTGTAACTGCATGAATCTTTCAGGGGCTTTTCTTTCTTACCTCTCACCTAGATCTGCCCATCTCAGCTCCCTGCCTCAGTGCTTCACTAGGCTTCCTATAGTTATTTTGAAATAACAACCTAAATTCTCATTCGGTGCCCCAGCTCTTCCTTTATGACTTAAATGTAGTGGATTAATTCTTACAAATTTGAACTAATGATTGCTCTGGTGCATTTCTGAAAATCACCTTTAAAACAGCTTGTTGAAAGGCAAAATCTAGCTGTGGATTTAAGGTCAGCCAAAGACCTTCATCAAGCAAGAAACCAAGGAAGGGGAGAATGGAGACAGTATAAAGTTTATGAAGTATTTCTTTTTAAGATTTTTATTTATTCATGAGAGACACACAGAGAGAGAGAGACAGAGAGACAGAGACAGGCAGAGGGAGAAGCAGGCTTCCTGCAGGGTGCCTGATGCAGGACTCGATCCTAGGCTCCTGGGATCACGACCAAAGGTGAAGCTCAACCACTGAGCCACCCAGGTTCCCCTTTGAAGTATTTCTATAGGAACTTTGTAACATAGTCCTCCTCCGCCTCCCACAATTTTAGCATTTAAGAAGTGGTTAACAATTATAACGATGTTTGGGCAGCCTGGTGGCTCAGCAGTTTAGTGCCGCCTTCAGCCCAGGGTGTGATCCTGGAGACCCAGGATTGGGTCCCATGTCAGGCTCCCTGCATGGAGCCTGCTTCTCCCTCTGCCTGTGTCTCTGCCTCTCTCTCTGTGTCTCTCATGAATAAATAAATAAAATCTTTAAAAAAAAAAACGATTATAATGACGTTTGTAAGGAGAATTCTGTTTTCATCTTCAAGGAATTTTAGAGACAAATCAGTCTTCATAACACCTCTTTAGGGAAGAGGACTCTTTTTACCTGAGGGTTAAAAATCTACAAGGAGCTCACTGCAGATTCCAGAGGCACGAGCTGGGTCTGGGCAAAGCCATCCCTCTGGGATGTGGATGCTCCCTCTGTCAAAAGCTGTTGGAGAGGGTGGCAGTGGAGAAGTAGGTTCTTGTTTGTTGGTGTTGTCTTATTCATCATCAAACACTTTTAAGAAATCAATAATAAATCGTTTGCTTCAGTCCTAATGTTTTATTTTCACATTCTCATTTGTTGTTTTTCATGCATGTGTCTTAGTGAGTCACCTAACCACAATTATATATTCAAGCATCTGGTGGTTCTGCATGGTACCTTCATTCCTCAGGAGCTATTTAAGTCCCCTGGCATGATGAATTCGTTTTGAGTTCCTTCAAAACACACACACACACACCCACACACACAGGCACACACACGTTCTTGATTTTCATTGCTACAGGGAAGCTACCCTACTCTCCACCAGGTGTCAGTAGAAGCAGTTTTAACCACTCTGGCCAACAGGGCCTCTGTTGGAGTCATTTCTCCTGCTGTGTCAGACACTTCCTCAAACCACCCACTTGCTTCCTCTTAAAAGACTAGCTTCCACTCTGAAAAGTGTTCAGAGCGGATGGTCCACCTGCAGAGAAAGGTAGCTCAGAAGAAAGTGCGTTGTAAACACAGCTGGCAGTCAAGTTGATTCTCATAAAACTTTTACTGGCTGGTTACTTCTTTTCTAGTACTACATTATGTGGCCACAGATAGTACCAAGTTCCACTCAGGGTGATTATAAAATGAACGTAGTGGATGCTTTTAGATTCACAGGGAGCTTTTTGTTTGTTTTAAGCTCAGTCTGAGCCCAAGAACCCCACTCCTACCACTGTCTACCTCTAGTCCTCAAAGAAGAAACAGGATTTTACTCAGGCTGTGGCCCCAGAACCTAGCACACAAGGATGGAAGAATAACAGCATGGGTCACCGTCCACTTTGATGTTAGTGACCTTGTCCCTACCCTGAGACCGTTGAACATCCCCAGTGTCATTCTGTTGGTAAGTGGCAGGATCCACACTCTTTCCTATGCCACAGTGACTTTTGCCTGGGAGAGAGAAGGAAAAGGAGAATGGAAGAAGGAGAGAAGGGGACAAGGATTTGGCTTGGACAGAGGTTAAAATGAAAAGCAGAAATGAGCCTCACAACGAGATTGTTGAATATGAATTAAAAGGGGTGGATCGGGTAGAAGTAAAGTCTAATCACTTTACCAAGAACAAAAAAATCAGCCACAGCAAATTAGGCTCAATTTCAATCACAGATCCTGGTTGTCTTGTCTCATTCCCCGAAGGCAAAACACAACAACTGCTGAAAATCTCAAATGAAAATTATAGCTCTGCCATTCAGTAGTCATTTGCTGCTGTCTCCTATGCTGGGCCCTAGTTGCTTGCCCACCATATCCAGCAGAGGAATTCTGTCCCTGCCCTCCGCCCCTAGAGGTGATCCATTCAGACGAACATCTGGGCCACAGCACAAGTACCAGCTACTTCTGTTTTTCCACATCTTTAACACGGCCTTATGTTCCTTTTTAACCAGCCCCATTCCCAGTCTAACTGTGCTGGCTTTTTAAATTGTTTCCTCTTATTGATTTTTTTTTTTTTACACAACACTGCCAAATAGGGTTAGTTTTACCAAGTGGAAAAGGTGGATCACAGTGTGGTATGATTTGAATATACTTTGCCTCTGTTCTCTTTTATTTGAGTTCTTATTACTATCATCATAAATTTAACCATTATATATTCACTTCATTGAATCCTAGATTTCTTATGAAAATGCAAAGACTTCAGCAAAGGATAACTGGGACAGCATTTAGGAAGTTATAGAAATGGGAACAAATTCATCTGGGCACCCAACCTTCTTTGTTCTATAACAAATTTAAATGACTGTGAAAGATAAGCTAGAAAGGGAAAAAAAATTTCAAAAGGTAAAATTAAGTCTGGAAAAAGGAGAATGGCAGGTGGGAGAGAGGAGAAATATCACTTCCACTTTATCTTGGTGATAATGGGGTTTAGGAAGGTGGACTTCTGTGTTGTTATGAGTCTTCAAACCACCTCAGGATAGCTCAAAGTAGAGGCCAGATAATAGCTCCAATTTCTCACACCTTAGGGATGTTTGGGCCTGGCCAGAAGATTAGTAGATCATAATGATAGTGACTACAATAATGATGAACTCTTCCAATACCTTATGTTGATATCCTACTTTTAAATCTATAAAGCAATTTCAAATCCCTTTGGCCCTTATCATAACCCTGAAGGGGTAAGAAGTAAAGAGGCCATCTGAGATGGTTGAGCTACTGAGTTGAGACTCTAAACCATCTGGAATGATACCTGGTCCAGGAATCTTTCCTCTATACCTGGGCTTGAACTTGTTCTTAAAAATGTTTCCCAAATGGCAGAGTAAAGTTTTGATGGAAACGGGCCCTTCCCTCTAAGGGGCAGGGGATACAAAGGGAGACTCCAGAAGGGAGAGGATATTCAAAGTGGAGGCACCTGATGGAGATCCATAACCTCATTGCCTTCCTTGAGAGGTGCAGCCCACTCTGAAGGGATGGCCATTTGTCTTCACCCAGCAGTGTTTCCAGATGCCACAGAGTAATGGTAAGGCCAGAAGGGGGCCAGAGTGGGCCAAGCTGCTCTGGCCCCATCCCATAAACCCCAGCAGTACCCAATGCCCCACCATACCAAATAAACTTAGTAAAAACAGTTGCTTGCTATGTAGACACAACTTCAAGACACATCCTCATGGACTGCCCTCCACTCATATTGCCGTGACCTCTAAAATCCAGGAAGAATAGATTATCCATGTTTGTTCAATGTCAGGTGAGAGAGTGGGTGTGTCCTCCTTTGAGAGCCTTCCTGGTGTTAGTGGTCTCAACTTAGAGTCTGTGGTAAACTAACATTTGGGCATCTGACCTTTTACGCTGAATCAAGAGATTTGTCCATGAAAGCTACCCCTACCCCACCCTAGGGCACTTATGGCTTCCTTGGACAGCCAATGAAGCACCTGTTCAAGTGTTAACAGAGAAGCCCTATATATCTTCCTGTTCTGATGCATCAAGCCACATAATACTCCTAGACCCTTACTCCCAAGAGAGCCAAGGAAAATGGCCTTGAAAAGGCCACCAACACTCTCCTCAGAAAAGGTTGATGTAAAGACGTGAGGAGGATGTGATGTTTCATGTTAATTATGTACAGACTGTATAAGCAATGACTCACTGGACCCATATGGAAAGATTTTTCAAGGGGTGATTTTTACAGTTGTCCCTTCAATGTTGTCATTTCTAGAGGGAAAAGGGAAACACAAGGGGATGAATGGGTGTGCAGTCTGGGCAACTGCACTGGGGTTTACAAGATGGAGTTAAACGGTATTAACTCTGGCCCTAGTCTAGCTTTGTGACCTAGAACACTAAGACAGTAAAATAACAATGATCCCACACAAAGAGGTGCCACCCAAGGGGTTAACCTCCTGAGGAGTCCTCCACATTGCAGCAGAGTTCTCTTTCTCAAAGTGGGTCATTCTCTAAGGAGCTTCCTGAGCTCCCTATTTCCCATATGATGAAGACTGAATTCCATGGCAAACCTGTCAAGACCTGTCATTATCTGGCCCCTAACTACATTTACAGCTTCATTATTGGCCATGTTCTCTTCCCTCCCCACCCCAAATCATGTATCCTCTGCCAAGTTGCTCTACCTTTTGTTCTTTTGTTGTTCTTGAGCCATTCTTTATTCTCCACCTGGAAAATATCCTGTCTCATTTTTTTTTTCCTGTCTCATTTTTCAAAGCCAAGCTCAAATGTCCCTGTGGGTCTTCCTTATAGAGATAGAATTCATCACATTCTCTTTAGTGCCTCCAAACATACCTTTTATCATCTGGTCAACTCTTGTGCTGCTAATGTACAGACTGGTTCTTCACCTAAGCCCCCCAGGGGCAGGTAACATGAATAATTCATCTCAGATGATCCAGAGCTTACGACGGTGTCTGGTGGCATAAATGGAGTGGTCCTAGACCAAGTCCTTGGGTTGGAGGATTTGTCTTTAGCCTCTAGCCGTTTCTCTGAAACTCATCTTTCTTCCACCCAAAAAGGAATCTACTACTGCTTGTAGGTCCTGTTCGCTGTTCCCCTGACCAAAAATAGCTCACACTTTTTTGTGTTGCAGGATTTCTCTGCCTCTAGTACCCGTGATTCTTAGTCACACTGCATTGAAGAATAAAGAGGTAGACCACACAAAGAGTGGTGGGCAGCAAAGCAAAGTTTATTGAGCAAGACTATAAAGCTTTCAGAGAGGGATAGGGGCCCAAGAGGGCTGGCCTTGGAGTTTTTTAGATGAAGGGTTTTTATGAGCATCTTTGCTGAATATCTTAAGCAATCAGAATGTGGCAAGTCATGCCAATCAGAGCTTTGGTTATGTATTTGTCTCCCTATTAGACTAATGTCCACGTGCTAATGGTCTTTTTTTGCTGACATCTAGGGGTTTTTGTCTTAACTGCCCCTTGCCCATGATAGTGACAAATGTTTTGTGTTAAGTGTCTTATTTTAGGACATTTTGCAGAAGTCATTTCTGCAAAAGCTGCAAAGCAGAACGCTAGTGCATTCCTGTCTAAGCTGTAAAACAGGATGTTCGTGCTGCTTTATTTTAGCTGTCCTGACTCCGTATTTTCTTGTTGGACCCTGGTGCTGACTACCGAACTGGCCAACTAACTACTAACAGCACATCTCTTTTTCATTCTATTCAATAGATTGCATTTATATCAATTTATGTCTTTTCCATGAGCTTTTGCATTTTAACAATCATCAAAGCCTGCAGCCAAAGCTTAATGTGCATCCACACATGAGTTTGGTGGAGGAGGACCCGCAAATCTCCTGAAAATATATGCCAAATCATGTACTCATCTTTCAAGGGAAGGGTCCTATAACTTCCATTATATTCTTTGAGTAGACCAGATCTTGCCACAACCCAAAACAGTTGAGATCCACCAA
Organism: Canis lupus dingo; assembly: GCF_003254725.2. Classification (NCBI taxonomy): domain Eukaryota; kingdom Metazoa; phylum Chordata; class Mammalia; order Carnivora; family Canidae; genus Canis; species Canis lupus. Next base: position 19,644,380 of record NC_064265.1, read on the forward strand.
GCTAAAGCAATGAAGCTTTAAAGAAGAATTTTAGGGAGAAGCATAGAGCAGGCCTTTGCACATCCCTAGAACCGTATCATACACCTGGCATCTGCTTTGTTGCAGAATGAAGACTCTGGTCTTCTCAAGAGAGGCTTAATCTGTCCTGAGAACAAGAGCAGCTTGAGGTTGGGAGATGGTGCGCCTTTGTGCATTTTTTCCTGCCTATAGGTGTGCATCTTCTTCCACCTAAGGTCAAGCAGAGAAAGTCCTCTGTCTCCTTGGCGGGCCCCAGCAGCATCTCTCCAGCCAGACCACTGACATACTGAATTAACGCTTCCCACATGACAGATCCTCACATATTTGAAGACCGTATGACTGTTCACTTTTTTAGACTCCCTTCCACACTTCTTGTAAGACATGGTTTCCATCAGCCTGGACATTCTACATGAGGCTTTCTCTTCAAATATAGCAGCCCAGATGTGGCCTGGCTGTTGTCCTATAGGCTACTTTTTTTTCCATCCATGCAGCCCAAGCTGGCCTCTGAGCTCCCAGAAGGTTGTAGGGAGCCCAGTGTCTTCCAGAGTCCCTAGACCTACATCCTACGTGTTTGTAATATAATAATTCTATTTGCTTCCCAGTTTCAGAGAACTCAAGGACAACTTCCCTGCCATTTTTTTTAATATATATGTGTTTTAGATGTTTTGGAGATGAATGCCCACTTTTGCATTCTTCCAAGGGGAACAAGTTTCACCTACAGGACATGGCATCAGACAGAGAGTGATTAAGTGAGCAGAAGAAGGAGAGCCCCGAGAAACTGTCCCACCACCTCTTGGCACACTGCACATGCGGCTTGTGTATTTAGCTGCTCCTGGCCAGGGAACTCCGCCTTCCCAGCCAGCTTGTAAAATGGATTATAAATTCCTGGAGGGCCAAGAGCCTCTAGTCTTAACCTATTTGTATCCCCAGTGTTTATCCCAGTATTAAATGCTCACATTGCATTCATAACAGTGTCTTATTTCTGTTTCCTTAATGTCACTTGCGTCCCTCACCATCTGCTGCCACCACGCTAGTTCTAGGCACTTTCATCCCTCCTCTAGACCTGCCGTAGCCCTCTGACTGGTCTGCTTTGACTAAGTAGCTCTGCAGCTTTAAAAACTCAATTAGGTACTCAAACTCCTCCACTTAAAACTGCAGTATTTAAAAGAATTACCCAGAGGGATGTCTAGGTGGCTCAATGGTTGAGCATCTACCTTTGGCTCAGGTCATGATCCCGGGGTCCTGGGATAGAGTCCTCCAACAAGCTCCCCACAGGGAGCCTGCTTTTCCCTTTGCTTATGTCTCTGTCTCTCTCTCTGTGCCTCTCACAAAAATAAATAAAATCTTTAAAAATAATAATAAAAATAAATAAAAGAATTACCCAGAATCATCCCTGTGCCCCAAGTGCAAGAATGAGAAGAAAGCATTAAATCATGACCCATGGAAAGGCCTAGAGAGGACAAGCACCTTCGGGTCCAGAGTTACCTCCACTAGGTAGCCTTTCTGGATAGCCCCTGGTAGGAGTGACCTCTGCCCCCTTTGAATCCCAGGCTGCTCTGAAGAGACACTGAAGGGGAAAGCTGCATACATTTCTGCATTTTTTAAACATGATTCTCTCCCTGTTGGGTTAGAAGCCTCCAGTGGATAGGCCCAGGTGTTATCTTTGGGCAAAGCCTGGGGGACAGCCGAAGCATAGTAGGACATCGATCAGGACCTCTGGACTGACCAACCAAATAAATGAATGACATACAAAAGGAATGTTCTCCATCCCATAGAGCTTGCCCAGGAGACTAAACTGAGTGCCATTCTCCCCCTCAGTTGGTCCTGAGATGCTGACATTATGAGAGGAGCTTCACCTAGAGCATCTGGGACACGGACCAATGCTGGGTCTCCCAGTAGGCTCTTCCCTGCCCATGAGCAGTGGGACTTGCTGAATGAATGATGTGGAATGCTGTATAGACCGTGTCTCGGCCCTTCCAGGACAGAGAGCTGCTTGTCAACTTCTTAGCCACTCCTTTGCCAACACATTGCCATCTGACCCTTCCTCCTCACTGACCTACTCAGTGAAAGCCTTCCCTGAATTTGTTTCCTTTCCTGACGAAAGAAAGGAAAGAAGAAAGAAGAAAGAAGAAAGAAAGAAAGAAAGAAAGAAAGAAAGAAAGAAAGAAGAGAGAGAGAGAGAGAGAGAGAGAGAAGAAAGAAAGAAAGAAAGAAAGAAAGAAAGAAAGAAAGAAAGAAAAAAGGAAGGAAGGAAGGAAGGAAGGAAGGAAGGAAGGAAGGAAGGAAGGAAGGAAGGAAGGAAGGAAGGAAGGAAGGACTCTTTATTTTCAAGCTTTCTTTATTTTTAAGCTCTTTGGACTTTGTTTTCTCCTTTGGCCCCATGACCACCTGGTGAGCCCCAGGCTCTGGGGGACCTTCTCTGTGTCCACTCCTCAGAACAAAGTCCCTCACTGACCCCACGCTGTGTCATAGAATGGCCAGGAAAAGAGGGCCCAGACACCTGCCTAGAGGGTTCTTAGACTTCCCTGCAATTACATTACAAAACTCTAGAGGTCATTGAAGGAAAACAGCACTAAATACTACCAAATACCATATACTATAATAATAGCAATACTATTATACTATTAATGCTCTGGTAATGGTAATCGTATAGTAGTAGTAATGGTAATACTAAAAGAAAACATTACTACATAGGAAAATTAGTATTAAACTTTGTGATGACAATATTTTTAAAGCCTTACTAAGATTTTTTTCCTCTTGTTCCTGAGTACTTTCTACTTTACACACAATTCAGAAGCCTATTCAATTGAAATTTTGAAAACAAAGATTATTTTACTTGATGGTATAGCAGAACATAACTGGGATTTTATAGTTTCACCTTTGAGATCATGAAAAGGAGACAAAACTGTTTTGACACACTTGTATTAATATTGTATTTTAATATTAGTGTTATCAGTAGAGACTCTTGGTTGCAAGTGGCAGATACCTGACTTAAACCAGCTTATGTAAACATGGGGACTGTTTTGCTCAGGAAGGATTGAGGAAGCAAACCCTCAGAGAGACAGGAGGGACACAGCTTGCCCTCAGGAAGAGCTGGAAGCTGGGATTGGAGCCAGTGCGTGAGTCTGAGATTGACATCCCTCACTTGGAGAAGCAAGGATATAGACTGAAGATGCTATACCCTAGCCACTCTCAGGAAAAGCAGCAAGTCAGTGTACTGGTAGCATTCTTGAAACTTGAGATGGAAAAAGAGACATGTAATCTTTAATAAAATATTATGTTGAAGACTTATTTATAGAAGGAAACCTGAGATTAAAAATTAAAACATCTTGTCAATTTACACGTATCACAGAGCCCACCGATGCTTCAATTTCCCTAGTTGTGAGTTGAGAGTAATGAATTGCCTCAAACTAATTAATGTATGTGATATTATTTGAAACAAAAACATTATGGAAAATACAGGTTATAATCTGTGGGTTTTTTTCTTGTCTTTTTCTTTGTAGGAGGTGTCAGTGAAAAAAAAGGTCCAGAATGATTACTAACCTATGACTCCCAACAGTATGACAGGTATCTATGTTTTTTTTATTTTCTTTGCATGTCTCCATTTGTGTTCCACCTAAAGAGAAATATAGAGTTTCTAAAAGATCAACCTAAGAGTCTTAGCAACAATTATTTCCAGTATTACTAAATGCAGATACATCCTATGAATACATCCCAACAAATGAGCTTTCATCTTCTTCAGAAATGAGATGCATCATCACCTGAAACCTATGGTGAAGAAATGATAATTCACAGCAAAAGGCTACTTTTTAGCTATCCTGAGATAACCCTTGCACACTAGCTACATTGACTCTTTACATTCACTTAGATCAATATAATAAATGGCTGTATACACTTAATGACTAGGGTCCAGGCATCTTCTCCCAAACGGGCTGTTTATTCCATTTAGCAGTAGAGTCAGAATGGAATATGATTAGATTGCAGCAGGTAAATGAGGTAGCGACTGTTAGCAAGGGACAAAGGAGACAGAATGACCCCCAAGGAACATAAAGTTGCAATAGCATGAATTCTTTGTGCAACACAGAGAGCAGGTGTTCCAAACTCAAAGGTCCCAGGGACCAGGCCAATAACACTAATGCCAGAAACAGATCCGGTGTAAGGGAAAACCACAAATAAAACTGAAGTACTCTTCAGAGAGAAACTTTCCTCCAATCTAGGTGATCACTGACAAGTAGGGATGAAGCCCAGGATGCGCAGATATTTCAAATTTTCAAAAGAAGTTGGAAATCCAGCTTTTAAATGAAATAGTCCCACTCACAAATATTAACGATTAACTTATAAAAAAGTCAAAGACTCAGGGGCCCATTAAAATATGTCTGCTGACTGGAAGAAACCCATGTCCTATCAGTTTTCTCAGTTTACAACCTCTGCTACCTACCTTCCAGCCTAGCACCAAGCCCCTACCAATTCTTGCAGTTCCTATGGCAGCAGGGCAGATACCCACAGATCTCTGCATGTCATGGGCACAGCGTGACCTTTGATAACCCATTCATGTCACCTCCTTACCCAGTGACAGACTAAACACTCAGGACAATTTCTCCAAGAATCCATTACCCAGGAGACCTGAGAAATTGAAGTGACCTCGAGTTGCCATTCAGCCTTCTGCAAGTTTGGAAGCCTCCCAATGACTATACACTGCCTCTCTCAGCATCATTGCTCTGCCCTTCTACCCACCTATACTGGAGCTCTTGGTACAGCAAAAAAGATGGGTTACCCAGATGGCTCCGTCAGTTGGGTGTCTGCCTTCAGCTTGAGTTGTGATCCCAGGGTCCTGGGATCCAGTCTTGTGTTGGACTCCCTGCTCGGCAGGAAGTCTGCTTCTCCCTCTCCCTCTACTCCTCCCTGCCCCACTCACTTATACTCTCTCTCTCTTTTTCTCTCAAATAAATAAATAAAATAAAATCTTATAAAAAAAAAAAAGATGGAGTGGCTGAACAAACCAGAGTAATTCATACCAGTAGGTGAGGGCCTCAGAACCACATCTCACTCCTTCCCCCTATTTTTACTCAGTAACAGACATCAAAACATACTCACCTCCTTCTATTCCACTGACGACCCAGCCAAAAATCCTCTCCCACTTAAATTTCACCTATTCTATGTCATAAACCTGGTCATTCAGTAGAAAATTAGTATAGATAAACCTTAGCTAGCTCCTTCATTTTTACTGATGAGTGGGGATCTCAGCCAGAAGGAATGAAACAGTAAGTCTTGGCAGGTACAGCCCCATGTGAGCACAGATACCCAACAGCAGGTATCCATACTGCAAAACCTAGGGAAAGTGCCCCTCTGATATAGGATAGTGTGGGATCAAGTGCAACACAAGGGTGGTTCGATACTCCACAATAATCTGCCCACTAGAAAAAGCCTCCAAAGATACAGTCTCAGAGAACATATCCATCTGAGACATAACGAAATTGCAAAGCTTGGTATAGAAGTGGGTAATACAATAGTTTTTACTTGCCATGGGGTTGGTTCCAGATAAAGGTCAAGAAGTAAGCATCCATTCCAGGTTCCTATAGAACAGAGGTCAGCAATTCTTTTTAAAGAGCCAATATAGTAAATATCTCGGGCATTGCTGACTACTCAGTTCTGCCATTGTAGCGCAAAAATCCATGGACTGTATAGACAAATGGGTTGTTTATGTGTCAACAAAACTTTATTTACAAAACAGGCAGCAGGCCAGCTTTGGCCCAAGGACCGTAGTTCACAGACCTCTGCTTCTAGAGTCCAAAGTAGTCCAGACCATCTTATTGTTGAGCATAACCCCCAAGGCAAAGTCCACTCATCTCCAAGACTCAGCTAGGAATCTCGGCTTACCCCAAGACAGTTCTAAACTGAGCCAGCTTTTCAGCTGATTTTGTAGAAGCCAAGATGCCTTCCTTGCATACTGAGCTGGAAGCCCAGGTGCCTTCCAATGGAGGAGGGATTTTTTCCTTCCCAGCATTTGCTTCATAGTGTGGAAACTAACAGTAGTTCTATTTGCAAAAGAAAATCTATTCCATACACACATATGCTCAGTGCATGTTAATGGACTCAGCTGAGAAAATTATTACTTTAGACTCCCTTGTTTGTGGACGAAATAAAACAGTATCCTTTTCTCTCTCTCTTTTGCTATGATCTCAGGCTTTGTGTTTATTTTAAGAAACCTAAAGAGCTTCTTTATATGGAAGACCATAGCAAAGTTGTAAGCCATTGGAACTAAGTGCTTGCTTTAGGAGTATAAGTTAAAGGGCAAATGTGCATATTTTCTTCTGTGAAAAACATAATAGGTAATATTACTGTTATGCAATACAGCTATCAATTAACCTTTATGAAAATAAAGCCATTCTTTAAATGAACAAGAATAAGAACATTGAATCTGTTTTCCTAAAAGCAAGCAGACCAGCATTTTCAGATAAAAGAACCACGTTGTTGGTATGTAGTCTCTCTCAGCCAGAATGCTTAATAAATTTGTATGTTTAGCATTAACACAAATGGAAATTTGGTTATTTTCTGGGGTTATTTATCCATCAGCTACAATGGAGTCGGGTCTTGCCAAAATGTTCTCATTGCTTTACCTAGTTTGAAATTAGGATTGCATGAAATCACTCATTGAAAAACACTGATTCTTAATGGAGAAAGTAAGAAAGTGCCTTATTATGGTATTTTATTAATCTGGAATTAAGCACTGCTTCCTAAGTAATCTGAGGGGAATTCTGCTAACATTTATGGCATCATAATGAGCTCTACTTTGCATAAAACCATGATTCACCATATAGGGGAGTTTGTTCCAAGATATGAATACCTAAAAATTCAAATACCAAAGTTAGAGGCTTTTGGCCTTGGTGCAAAAGAAAACTAAGAACCCTGACTTCTCCACATGTGCCTGAAGAAGCCGAAACAAGGACCTGTTGTTTGCATTGAACCAGGCTTTATGAAATTAGGATATGACATAAAATTAGCACAGAATTTAATGTTTCCATCCAGTCAGGCCCCCTGTCATTTAAAGTCCCAGTATCATGAATCCTTCTGTGTGAATAAAATATTCCCCATTCAGTTGTTTAAACTCTATCTCTTCTTCGTGGCCTGCTTGTCCATTTAACTTCCCTGTTGTGATGTTTGCCCTTTTTCTTTTTCTTTCTCTAGCTATTACTATGGAGTGTATCCTAGGCACTAAGGGAAGGTTGTTAGCAAGGATATGACTGTTTTCATTGTTTGACCCAACATTTCCATCATATGATCTCCAGATTGCTTGTTTGGGGCTGGGCTCATGTGTCAAGCAAAGGAAAGAATTACACACTTTTTTTTTAATTGCATTTTTTAAAAAAATTCACATTTCTCATGACCTCTGAGATGGAATTTTTTTTACATGTTTATTGACCACTTATATTTCTTCATCTATAACTCACTTGTTTGTATTTATTGTCTACATGCTTGTTATGGATTTTATATTTTTCTCATGATGTATAGAAGCAATTTACTATATTTTAGAATAATAACTGAGCCTATCACCTAATCTGTCAAGATCTGGAATTCCTTATTAAATGAGAAAGGGAGACCAGTTCTTCTCTTGTTCTCCTACTTTTACAATACTTCCCATTTGAACATGTATAAATCACATTTTCTTAAAGTAGAGCATGGGGGCATTGATGGTTGCATGTAAAGAAAAAAAGTAACCTGGAGTAATGTTTTCTGTGTTTTAAGACTATCCTAATGAACAAGTTTTTCAGAGTCAAACAAAACATCTAAGTTGGGAAAACAATATTTTATTGTAAGCCCGCGTCACTTTTCAGAGGCGGCTCTCCAAGTTTTCCTTAGGCTTTCCACATGCTCCTTATAACCATTTCATTCCTTCAGAAAGAGAATCACAGTTGTGTTTATGTCCTGTGATCTAAGTAGATCATCTTTTCATGGAATCAGGAGGCTACTGTCAGCAAAATAAGACACTATTCAAAGATAACTAATGCAAACAGTATACATATTGTTACTGTTTCCTGCTGTCAATAACTACTCTTCTGAAATAGGATTTTGGTCATGGCTATTTGGTAATCCATCATTTACTGGTAAACTCTCTGATTGTTGGACTTCTAATATAATGTTACTTGAGTACTGGTTTGTACATAAATTTGCACCTCTGATTGCTTCCTCAGGATAAAACTCTACTAAGTAAAAAATGCTAAATTAAAGGAACTAAACATCTTTAAAAACCTCTTCTGTTGCCAGATTGTAACCAGATTATTAGACCAGCTGAGACACCCACCAGTAGTACAGCATCCATGTAATCATAAATCTTCCAAATTTGGAGCTTTTTGGTAGTTAATTTTTGAAGTCATTTATTAGACAAAATTTTATCACAGCTCTTCAAAACTTTATGTTTTTCTTACTGATAATGAATTTGACTACACACACACACACACACACACACACACACATACTGGCCACTAAAAAGTTTTTTGTAACTTCCCTGTTCATTTAACTTTTCCATTGTGCCATTATCTTTTTCTTATGATTTATACATATATATTTTTTAAGAAAATAATTCATTGTCATTAATATTATAATTATTTTCCAATTGTAGTATTTTTTTCATTTTTGGTAATACTTGACCTTTAAATTTTTTTTCTTAATTTTTCTTGAAAAATAATGAAATAATAATAAATTTTTGAAATAATCCCATACTAACAGAAAAGTTTGTAAGATTAGTTCAAAGAATCCCCAGCTACCCTCTACCCAGAGTCCTCAAATGTTAATATTTTATCACGTTTGCTTAATTCTTTTCCTTCTATCTCACCTGTATGATTTTTTATTTTGAACCATTTACAAATAAGTTGTAAACATGATAGCATGGCATTTTTCAACATATCCAAGTTTTTCGTTTTTATACAGTAAGCTCTATTGGAGTGTCACCCTATGATTTATGTCTTTGTTGTCAAGCTTAGAAATGTCTTCTAGTGAGTACTGATGGGCAGAGCTCAACAGGATCTGTGTTATGAGTCAGCATTTCTATTCCAACATACAGTTCTTTTTAATGAGACACAGGGATGACTGGTTAAAGCTGAAGATTTTCTCAATAAATACCTTCTCATATTTGTCTTTTATGCACCAACCATCCACCCAGAGTATGCTAGCCCTAGCCTTTGAGGGCAGGGAGGGAAAGCCTGGCAGTGCTGGAGGTCTTTCTGTCCCCTCTCCCAAAGTCAGGACCTCCAAACCCCACGTCTTTGTACTGGTTACCCATGCAAAGAACACAACCACAGAAGCCAGACATGGCACTCTGCTTCCTTTCCCACGTTGCTACAGGAGCTGGGAGACTTTATATTGATTTGTACACTCCTGGTATAGTTCTTCTGAAAGAGCATCTAGAGACTTATTTCACTTTCTTCCAAGTTCCTGTTTCCCTGGTTGTGGCCAAAAATAAAACATGGCCTTGGATTCCATAGAGCCTGCTATGCACATTACAAATGTTGCCACAAATAGTTTTGGAGAAGGAAAAATACCAACTCACCCAAATAGCTAGCTCCACTGTTGGTGGAGCCAATTACAAAAAGGAACTTTGATTTAATGTCTTGGGCATTTACCCACATGAAGCACTGGCGACCATTTTGCTCCTACTTCAGCACAGTATCACTGCTACAAGAAACAAAAATCGCCCTGAAAGCAGGCTAGAAAGGAAACATCAGTCTTCCCCAAAATGCCTTAAGGGCAGAAGGGAGGTTACTATACCCGTAACACACAGAAAATCCTTAAGTTCCTCCCTAGATGTCTCTCCCATAGATCCCTCCTCACGGTTACTGCTGAAACCTCTTGTCCTCTTCTCTCTCTCTCTCTCTCTCTCCCCTAAGGCTAAAAATCCTGGTGTGGTGGCTCTGCACACGCTGCTTCCCCTCCCCATGCCTGTCAGGATTCCCTTCCCTCTTCTCCTCCCATCTACCCACCCTGTTAACTCTACCTCCTCTTTTCCTTTGAAGCTTGTGGGCTTCCTCTCTCTCCTCCGCCATTTGCATCCCACTGAGCAAAATAAATACATCTTCCTTCCTAAGGAACTCACCTTAGAAAGCAAGGGAAGGAAAAACCATAAATGCGTATAATTTTACATCCCCTCACCCCCATCACGCACAAATTGGTAGAAGAAAATCACTGCATGGTATTCAGTCAGGGGAGGAGCCCAGAACCACAGTTCAAGATTTTTTCCCAGTTTTCCCCATAAGAAGGGAGAAAACAAGAAAGCCGAGAGAGAGAGAGAGAGAGAGAGAGAGAGAGAGAATGAATTTCTGCACAAACAACACATCACCCTTTTCTTTGACACAAAAGCAAATACTTCTCTTTTCTCAGAAAACAAAAGGAATGGTGATCCTTTGCACAGCACAAATTGATAAAGGATGCCAGACTTTGCCATATAGTCTACCTAAAGAAAAACTGGCCCTCTTGTACTCTGATGGTCTCTGTACTCCCATCACTCACTTCTTTTTAATTTCCTGAACTTTTCCTAGGACAAACTTTCTACTGAAAAGTATGGAACTTTCTGAAAGAAGATTTTTTAAATCTCACCAAATCCAGCCAGATTTGTGAAAATCCTCCCTCAAAGCTCTAGGGCCTCCAATAGAGCTGCTTCTAGAACAACTTCACTTTCCAAATTTGAGCTGCAACCAGATGATCAAGATGTTGAAATGTCAAAAGGACAAGGCTTTATAGAGAATGAAAGATGGAAGCACAAGAGCAAAGAAAAAAATTATTTCCTTAACAACTCCTGTATTTCAAGAAGCCACACATTACAGTTTTTGGCTTTTCCTAGGGACCTACCCTTCCTCCACCCCCACTGTCCCTGCCTCCCACCCCAGCCCCATTCTCAGCACCTTCATCAACCACCCCTCCATCATGCCTTCATTATTGATAAACTCATCTCTACCTCCTTCAAGCCTACTATAACTAAGAATTGCCTAGCATATCTCTATTTGGCTCTTGCTAATGGCCACAAATAAACAAATGTAACCTAACAGGGTTCTGTTTGGTGGTAGTATCTTCCTCTCTATTCCCCCAGATGCCTGAATTTCCATAGCAGTGGCACATAGGCAGGTGGAAGATCCTTCAAAAGGATTGAAAATAATTTCTCCCAAGAAAAGTTTAGTCCCTAATTAATATGTGATGTTATTTTGTTTGCAATGAGTTGAGAGTTCTCTTTCTATGCCATCACCACCTGCCCCACCACCAGCTGACAAGCCCCTGGCTAGGGAACTAGTGCAGAAGTCCAGCTCCCCAAGCCTAGAGAGTGCAGATGATTCCTGTTGGGGTGCTGTTGCTGAGCTAGGGGGCACCCCCCCCCCACCAATCCTCACATTGTACACAGCAGCAGGCAAAGGCCAGTGTGGTGAGATAACATGCCTAAGGTGACCAGAGCAGACTGTTGAGACTGTGGACTCAAAATTTGGGAAACTGTGGGCTACATGACTTTAAATAGTGATAGGTCTCATTTCTTTGTTAGTCTTCATCATGCTCACCTCCAGAGGAGATAAATTGAGCAGTCTTTGCTCAACTTATTAAGGCAGAAACCCCCTCTTTGGTAGAGGACCTAGCCTTGTCCTGCTCAAACTTGCCTGTATATTGGCATCATCCTGGGAGCTTTTTAAAATCCTGATGCCTATGCTACCCCAGACCACTTAAATCAGAATATGTGGGTGCAGATGCAAGACTCAGTGGCCTTATAAAACTATTTAGATGATTCCATAGTATAGCCCATTCTGAAAGCCATGATGTGGACACAGAGATTCTCAGACCAGGCTGCCCATTGCAGTCACCTAGGGAGCAATCAAAAGGTATCAGTGTCTGTGCCCCACTCAGAGAGATTCCAGCTGGGTTGGTCTAGGGTGGAGCCTCTCACAAGTGGAGTGTTGTTGGTTTTGTTTTGTTTTGTTTTAACTCTGCAAGTGATTCTAATGTGCATCCAGTGTTGAGGAAAGTACAGTTGTCTTCAAACATGGTGGTGAGGTTATCAGTATCACTGAAAATTTTGTGGTTTTACTTAAAGATTTTATGTATTTGACAGAGATCCTGGAGTGCCAGGATCGAGTCCCACGTCGGGCCCCCTGCGTGGAGCCTGCTTCTCCCTCTGCCTGTGTCTCTGCCTCTCTCTCTCTCTCTCTCTCTCTCTCTCTCTGTGTGTGTGTGTGTGTGTGCGTGCACCTTATCATGGATAAATAAATAACATCTCAAAAAAAAAAAAAAAAAAGCCCATTACGATGGCAACCTGTCCAGGTCAAATGATCACAGAGTCCTTCAGGAATGCACTCCTAGGACAGCATTTTTCATCAAAGAAATGGAATTTTATTGGACGTTTGTCTTTAGTAGGTTGCTTTCAAGTTATAAGGTGCCTTTGGTTATGGGAGGAGTTTTTTTGTTTTGTTGTTTGTTTTTTGCTGTTCCTGAAAGGGCTGTTGTTGTTATTTAAATAAATTAAATGACTTCCATTTGGGCCCTCAAAAGAATGTAGCTGTCTGGTGAGTAGGGTCCACAGGTTATGGTTCTCAGTCTGGACTGCTTATTTGGGGACCTTTAAAAAAATCCCGATGCTGAAAATACTGAACTTTTCACAAAAGATTATGGTGAGGATATAAGATTTATATAAATCATTTAACACATGCTGTGGCACATTGAAACACAACACAGATGTTCTGAGGGAGCACCAGGTATGTCATAGGAATTGGTAACGTTAACTTAATTGTGAAAAATGTCACATACATTTAACTGAACTACCATGGGGCAAAAAAACAGATGTAAATGAATGTCTGTAGTTTTTTTTTAATTCGTTTTGCTGGTAAGCTTACATCTTTATTGCTTTGTTTAGCTCATTCCTGTAATTCATGTTTTCTCTTTAGTGTCTCCTTCAAATTCAGCATCCTACTTAGGATTTCCTGAAAGAATTTTCTATATGACTTAAGGCCTTTCTTTTTCTAAAACATGAGAGACAAGAAATGCCTTTGTTAGTCCTATTATTTTATGGAAAGATTTTTTTTTAATGAAGCAGTAATCTCAACATAACATTTGAAGCAAACAATTCACGCAAAAGGTACTTGGTAATTTTTAATACAGTCTCTTCATTTCTGCAATCCTTGATAATATAAACATTTTAAAATATTTGTTGATACTATTTTTACTTCATTTTTTTAATAGACATAAGTTCCTATGCCAGCCAAGGCTGAGGGGCCATACTAACACACTATCTCCCTGGATGCTTATTCCCCAGGTTGTAGGACGTTACATGACATAAGCACATGAGGCAGGAAGTGACAGCAGAAAACAAATGGGGGATGACATACACCTGCTGCAGCCAATAAAAAGAAAGAAGAACATGGGTCTCCCATCATTAGATTTCATTCTTTTTTACAGTGTCAAATTGTGGTTCCCATTTTTCTGCCAAGACCCTCTTGTTATTTCCCCACACATACCTCCCATAAGCCCTGTTTTTCCAAACATTTTACCTCCAAACAGTATTTATTAAATAATAGAATTCATTGCCTGTTTTTAATAATCAAAGCATATATAACCTGATACTTTTGTTGAGCAGGATAAAATGAACAATGACCCCACACTACACAGATATAAAGAAAAATTACTATATATTTTCCAAAACCAGAAGGCATAAGATTTTTCATGAAAGTGGCATAGGCTCCATCACATCATTGTATCATCTTTCTTGGGCCTTTCCAAACTCTTTAATTGTTCATAGTTTCCCCCCAATACTACTTTTATGGACCTCAAGTTAAGACCCATGTGGATGAGAAAATTCTGAATATTCTGTACTCCAATTTTCTCAACCCTAAGTAGGAATTATACTCCTATATTATTTAGCTAAATAGAAGTATAAATGAAGCCATCAGAATACCAATTACTGCTGGCACTAACTTTAATCAAAAAAGTCTTTCAGTATTATTATAAAATCATTCTTCAAAGATTAAGTCTATGTAAATGAATATAAAATAGCCTACCATACTCACTAATGCATAATGAAAATATTCATGAGAATTTCAATCATTTGATATTGTGCTCCAAATTAGATCAAGAAATCATTGGCATAAATCAGAACATTAGCAAAGTCTTTGAGTTTTTCAACAGAAAATTCTAATTAAATTTAACATTAGAGCATCTAAGATATTGGATCCTAGCCATATAAACATAATAATCCTTACCTTTGAGAAGCTCATATTCAAGAGATCACAGTTTCTGAACACATTAATACCTATTTTTTATCAACTAAAGAGACCTAAAGAGGTTTAAAACTAGAAGGAAATCTTACAGACCATCTGTTCCAACAGTCTAAAATTACAGGTAGAGAAACGAAGTGCATGAACTCCAAGTAACATGCTTACGGCTGTGCAGCAATGCACTGCACAGATGTCTTGGATCTTCTCTAAATGATTCTTCACACCTCTCACTCCTTGAGCTTCCATTGGCTCTGGTTGCATTTGTAAAAGCTTTAATGACAAAATAGATAAGAAAACTATCCAGAATCATGAAGAGCCTATTAGTAAAATGATGCTCTCTGTTGCAACAAGGAGAACCCAAAACCTCAGTGATTTCATACAACAGAACTTTAAATCTGGTTTATGTGAAGTCCAGTGCCACATGTTCTTGGCCGGTGGGTAACATTCCCCATGGTCATTTGGGGACCCAGGCTCCTTCCTTCTTATATTTCCATTCACCTCTAGGACTTCATAATTTTCTCCACTCAACAGAAGAAGGGAGAAAATAAAATGAAAGGATGCATGGACTTGTTTTTTGGGCCAGGCCTGGAAGTGGTGCCCAATGTTCATATTCCTTCCATTGGCTAGAACTCAGTCACATGGCTACATGTGACTGTGAGGGAGGCTTGAATGCAGTCTAGCCATGTGTCCCGGAAGTAGAGAGCATACCGATTTTGATGATGAGGCTGTGTCACAAAGGGCTATACGAGTGCAAGAGAATATTATGGAAGTACGTGAGGTCAGGAAGGGACCTGAACTTTATATTGAAGTCATCTTTTTGTTTAAAAATGTCTGGTACAGTCCTTTGAACCTCCTCCAAGTACTATCAGCCATCTCTAGACAGGGTGAGGATGATCTATTTTGACCACCATTTCTAGTTGCTTCTGGAGTTCACATGCTATTGTGAAAAGAATATATATTTTTGGAGCCTGTGTCCTTGGGTTCAAATCCCCAGTTTGACACTTATTAGCCTTGTTAATTTGAGCAAGTTGCTAAAGCTCTCACAGTTTCAATTCCTTTATTGTAAAAAGAGGGAGGAAACCATCCTGGAATTGTGGTGAATCTATTTAAACCAGTCAGCAAACATCTATTGAGAGTCTCCTACACGATAAATCTTTTGGTACACTATAAGGAAACAGCAGCGATTAAGGGGGGGGGGGGCATCTAGATCAATAATATGTGTACAGTCATTGTCACTAGCAGGCACTCAATAAAAGGGAGTGCTTTGGATTCCCCTGACCACCTTCTCCTGAACACTGCAAATTTGTCATAATTTTGTTTATTTGCTTTTGGCCCTATGCATCTGTGAGGACAGGTTTATCCCTAGAAATTCCAGATAGAATAAATTAATGAAAATGATGCATCTGAGAAATGGAGAGGTCAAGTGGAAAACGTTTCACTTGCTCCTGATGTTTGGAAGTGAATTGACATGGTGAGAATTCTGTGAAGCATGTTAATATGCAAGGGCTTGAAATATAATGATTTGTGCTACACGTAAATACTTGTTCAGTTCCAGCAAGTTTCCTCAAACAGAGAAACATCAAAGCAGACAGCTGTCTTCAAGGCTGGTGGCCTTTGTGTTGCAAAGGATCCTTTACAAACCAGAGAAAGAGGGTCTTCCGAGGAGGTCTTCCCAAGGACACAGAGCAGTTAAGGGTGTAGCGGCCCCTCCTGCTGGCTGCCCAGTGGGAAAGTGTGCAAGGACCCCCACAAGAAGCAAGATTACAGTGTCTGTATGCAGCCACTACTGAGGGCTTGCTCTTCATGCTGAGGCTCTCTCCAGAGACCCCACCTGGGAGAACCCTCACCTCAGGCCCTCCCTGACTCCTTGTCCTTCGGCTCTTGTTTTTTTGCTTCCTATGATTTCCAAATAGGACAGAGAAGCTTTATGTTTGTTTTGTCTTTGCTTTTATCTTTTTCTTTTATGTGCAGAATAGGATGGGGGGAGCAGGCAAGTAATGAGGACAATATGTCTGCAAACCAGGAAAGTATATACCATCTTGCCCAAACCACATGTGTATTGCTGACCCATTGAAATGCAACAGAGGGACCAAAGGCACAGGCCTGTGGTCAAATTCACCTAGGGTTCAGTGTGGCTTTACTTTTATAGCTGTGACCTATGGCAAGTTGCTTTCCCTTTCATAACATTCAGTTTCTTCATCTGTGAAATAGAGAGGATCATTATTCATCTTAATATTAGTGTAAGGGTCAAAAAGAAATCATGTGATGTGCTTAGCAGTATGACTAGAACATTGTGAGCCTCAAGTAATCAGTGACAGATACCATCATCATCACAACCACCACCATGTCAATATCTCCAGGCCAAATAACCACCCCTGTCAGGACAGTTTAGGGAAATGCAGCCATCTTGTTATCTTGCTTCAAATACATTAGAGGATGGATCTGATACATCCCATAATCAAATGCCAACTAGCTCTCTTAAACAACCCATTCCATTGTCCAAGAAATAAAGAATCCTAGGTGCAAGTCAGAAATGGGTATTCCAGTCCCACTTTCCAGGAGTGATCCTTGAGAACTGTCCATTTATTTAAAATATCCCTTTCAGATGTTTATGGAACAAGACACCACTGGAAACCTATCACTAGATATTCTAGAATCCTTTTGCTGCTGGTCTGCCTCCACAATACATCCAACTGTATTGTTTCCTCCTTTCCAGACGAGGATTTCTTAAAGATTCTTTTGTGCATGGTTCTGATGTAGTCTCTTGTCTTGGAAGAACTCATGAAATACTGACCAGGCCTGTGATGAGCCTAATTATTTTTAGGCAGGGGCAATTGTAGCCACGGTAAATTTCCTCTCCTTTCAAACTAACATCCCATAGCAAGTTTATTTAATAGAGACCTGCTTCAGATTCTGTGTTTCCAAGATGAAGAATATGCTGTTTCCCGACCCTGTCAAGCCCCAACCCTTCACAAGAATTTTCCATGTGCCACAAATTCGTTAAAGAAAAGCTTTTGATCACCACATGCCCCAGCCTAAGCCTGAGAGACATGGAAGACAGGGTCTGCTAGCTAGTTCTGGAAACAAGGAGGTTGCTTCATCTGGATGAGGACCATCTGCCTTCACCCACTTCCACCCCAGACTGTCTCACCTCTCCCTGGGTCATGTTGGTATTGTTTGTATTTAGGGTGTGCACGCATGAGGATGAGGGGCGGTAGTGATGCTTGGTTTTGCTTGTAACTGTCCAAAGGTCTTTGAACTGGTGTGAGTTCTAAGATCCCTTTAGCCCCAACTATTCTCTGTATTTTACTACTCACAGCCCACTGGATGAAGAGCAGTTGAGCTAGTTAATTTGCCTGAAATTCGGCCTGGCATATTGCTGTGTTTCAACCTACCTTATGTTCCTGGCTGATGGTCAGGAGGACAAAGAGTCTGGAGAACAGGGCAAAGTGATATATGAAGTCATCGCAGTGTGAGATGGCCAACGTAGGATCACTTCGGTTTGGCACCATCATACACTGGCATAAAGAAGAGTAAAGCCTTCCACTTCTAAGCCTGAAAATGAGAAGAAATGACTCTAAAGCTCATCCCTGCTGCTAATTATCTTGCTCATGCTGTGTCTGCTTCATTTGCTTTAAATAAAAGCCTATGCAGCATGCCATCCAAATATAGATCCACAGCAGTCCAGAGAGAAGACAGCCTGGGACTTATGGTGACAGGGATATTTCAAATACCGAATAAATGGTCCTATCATATCAAAACCCACAGGTCAATAATAGCAGTGAAGAGAAAGTAAATAAGGCTTGTTTGAAGCACAGCAAGTTTCTTCCAGTGTTTCTTGTTGGGAAGGAATTGTGATCAATACTAAGTACAAATAATTGCTGATAATAGAAAAGTGTTCATGATGATATTCCAGTGGGATCACATCACAGGTTTGCCTTATGTATACTATGACTTTAAAAGGTGAGCAATGCTTTGTAAATTTCACCATCTTCCCCCATCCACTAAAAATAAATGTCCGTGTTGTTACAGCACCCTCACTAAAATTTCACAAATTGGGGGTGAGTTTAGATTGAATTAATGTCACTTAAAACACAGGTGATCCTGCTACTGCTGACTCTGTCAGTCATTCATACCTTCGGGTATGTTAATTTAATCAGACTTTTCCTCAGTGACACCAATTGGCTGGGAAGAGACAAAAGCAGGGTCAGAGTGAGAGCACTTTGAATCAGAGGCCACTGCAGTTGCAGAGGGCTCTCCTGTGGTGCTAAAAGTTTTAGCAGCATTCCTGGCCCATATCCACTAGATGCTGGCAGTGCACACACACTCCCCCAAGTTGTGACTGCTGAAAATGTCTCCAGTCATTGCCCACTATTCCCAGAGAAGCAAGAAGCCTGGGTGAGGACTGCCAGCCTAGGAGCAGCCCTTGAAGCATCCGTGTTAACTCCAGTCTCTGTTGCTCTTTCTGAGTCACAATATGGATTCACCTCATAACCCTCAGATGGAGGTAATGTACAAAGAATGGGATTTTTTCTTCCAGAGCATCTTCCTTACTTTGGCAAATTCCTTCCTCTTCCCCACTATGCTCATCTTCCAGGCAAACGTATTCCTAGAATTGAGGCAGTTGTAGACAAGGCAGCCCCAGGAAATAAACTGCCCATTCTGCTTGAGGTAGCGAGTTGGAGTCATTTTGTGACACCTTCCACTTAATGTGCCACATGGTCCTAAAAAAAATAACAAAGAGAACACACAAGAGAACAGGCCATGTTTAAGTTGCAGAGTGCTTTGACATCACCATTTTGGTAGTACAGGTCCCTCTGCAAGAAGCTGTCATTTGCAGACAAATCCCAGACAAACGGGATAATTGCTGACAGCACAATATTTTTTCTTCTTTTGGTTATTATTTGGTCAGAAAGTATCACAAGCCAGACTTGCATAAAACCGAAAGTGTTTGTATCTCAAACTATAACTGTTCTTCCAAAAATCATGTCTTTCAAGTTCCCAAGCATTGGTTTTCTCAGACACTATTGTTCCATTGCTGAAATCAGACAAGCTATTCATTTGAGCATAATGTCCTTCCTACATTTCAAAAGAAATATACCTTTGACTTCATTCTTTGTGAGAAGAGGTTTTGTTTGTTGAAGCCATGTTTCCTAAACAAATAGATGAACCTCTCTCAAAGCAATATTTCTGCTAAGAGGTGAATGATTCTAATAGGATTCCCCCTTTGTCATCAAGCCAGCTTGGCCCATCCCAAGGAAGATTCCAGGCACAGCACTGCCCTCTAGCTAGCTTTGTGACTGGGCAAATGTGATACTCTGGCCTGCAACTGCCTCATCTGTGGAAAGTAGCATAGCCGAGTATGAGAACAGCTTCCCATTTACTACCTGTAACTTTGAGCAACATCTTCAGTTATCTCTGCCAAAGATTCCTCATCTGTGAAATGGGGCGAATAGTGGTATCACCTTCACTGCATCGTTGTAATGAATAAATAAAACACAGCTTGCATCTTGCCTGGCACATAGCAGGGCCTTTCTAAGGGTTGGCTCTCAGGAACATAAACTCAAAATGAAATTATCTTTTTGTCAGTTCTAAATTATTTGGTGGCTTTTTAACCTTCCAGATGGGCAGCTTAGTAAGCAAACCGATTCTTCCTTATCTTGGTCATTTTGATTGGTTGATTGGTTTTGCCTTCTTTCTGCATTCTTAGGCCACATACCACCGGAGCCCATACCACCATAAACATGAGCTTTATGAACAATCAGCAACAGCAGCCAGTGGGGGAAACAGAATCATTTTGTGCACAGCTGTCTCTTGTTTGGTAAATTTACTGGAAAAAAAAATTTTTAATTAGAAAAACAGCTCTTAATGTTTGAGGTATAAAGTGAAAATGTCAGAATTTGAACCAGCATTGAGATTGAGCAACAAATCATTGTTGTATACTTTAAAAACATATGTTTTCAGTTAAAAGATCTTGGGACGAAGAATCAAAATACCCATCTCGCTTCTTTGCCCATCTGGGTGACTTTGAGGAAGAAAGTGACCTCTCTGAGCTTTAGTCTCTTTATTTCAAACCTCTAATTACATACTTTAGTTGATAGAATTTAGTTCTCTTGCCTGCAGTGATCATCTAAGTCATTTGGTGTTGACTTGCCATAAACAGGAATATGGCAGAGTCAGCTAGACCTACTTGGATATGGATCCTGACTTTATTATTTACTACTGTGTGACCCTGGATAATTTGTTTAACCTCTCTGTGCCCTAGTTTCCTCATCTGAAAAATGAGGATAATATTTCTATTTCATAGAGTTACAGTGAAGATTAAATGTAAAATACTCAGAACAGGTGCCTGGCACATATGTTAGCAATTACTTTTATTATCTTACTGGATGTCTCTAGAAAGGAAGACCTGGAAAAAGGTGAAATTATAACCAGGAATCTTTAAATTTTTGGTTTGGATTTTTCCATTTCATATACTACATTTACCAATTAACCATTTAAGAAATAAAGATGTTAAATGCACTTCCTTTAATTTCCCTAAACTGCAACCACCAAATACTATTTTCTCCTCTGATTCCTGAGTATGAAATCTTCTCTCTACATAGTGAATATTAAATCGTACCAAAGTTCAAATTGAGTAACTGCACATGTAACAAATTCTATCTACTTTACATGGAGACTGTGCCCCCTGGAATAAAGTATCTCAAACGTCAGTGTGCTTGGGAATCACATGAAGATCTTGTTAATATGCAGATTCTGATATTCGAGGCCAGAATCCTACATTTCTAACAAGCTCCCAGGTGATGCAGATGCAGCAGGTCCCCAACTACCTTTAGAGATATTCACGGGCCATCTGAGGATAGAGAAGGTATGGGGGCACACTCGGCCCTCAATGGGAGCAGACAGGCTAGAGAGGGGCAGGCCTGCAGGAAATCAGTGCCCGACACCCCCTCTAGCCCCCATCCTGCCAATTTTAAGCAGTTGAAAAGTTTAAGGAAAAAAACCAAGAAGGTGTTAAAATGACAGTAGAAATCACACCTACTTCTCTTGATTTTCCCACACTGTACAAACACTGTAGAACAGATTGCACCAAGCAATTTGACCCGTCTGCACTGCTAAATATCTTCCACAAGACAGGCAGGTAGAAAACAATTTAATTCTCCCATTCATTCCTGCTGCTGGGACAGGACCTATGAGGTGCTCAGCCAGACCCTCCTGGGGAACAGGACGCACGCTGCATGGCTTTGTGTCATACCACTGGGGCTGATTTAATGAACTAAATTGTTTATGTATTTAATAGTGTTCAGAGGGCCTGAAAACATCCCCAAAGGAGTCCTCAGTATGTAAAAAATCTTGCCTGCTCTCATAACCAAGACTAAGGAAGGTGTACATACCATGGCAGGGCCGCTATTCCTGAACAAAGGGAAAAAGCAAACTTCTTCAGATTGAAATGTTTCCCCCTAAATGAAGGAAATGTCTACATTGATCTTGATCCTACTTATTTTCACAGAAAAATATGAAAAATGATAATGAGATTCTATGAAAACTCAGAGGAGGGTCAATCCATCACCCTGTAGATTATTCTACTTTTTTTAACACCAGCATCTATTTTTGTCCATTTTGTTAATCCTTGAGTTTAATTTATTGAAAGACTGTGTGCTTTGCTACCAAGTATATACAGTGTGTCTATAAAATTGATCTGATTACCCAAGAGGCACGTTCTATCTTTTTATTTGAGAAATTGGAAATCTCAATATGTTCTTTATCTACAAATTATACCCCAGTCCTTGTTTGCAATGTTAGAAAAGATTCACATGTATTTCCTACTCTAGGAAGAGGTATTTCAAGTTTGAAAACATAAAATGAGGCCAATCTTACAGACTACCTTATGTTTTTTTTCCAAAATGTGGGCTCAGACTGGCAACAAGAATAAACATGATGATCTGAACTTTCGTCCAGGAGAAATCTAATCCTGACAGCAAACATCTGCTCCCTTTTATGTGCATTCACAGCTCTTTAATATGAATGTTTTTGTTATAGCTGTAGCTTGTCTAATATCCTAAATGGAATCTCTGTGGCCTTTAGAGTAATTGCCTCAAAGTTTAAGTCATCCAACCTGAGGATTCTCTGATTAAATCCAGTATGAATTATGGAAAACTAAATGACCGGTCCAGGGGGAGGATTCCACTGTGTCCTCTGGAAAGTACCTTCTGAGGCTCTGGGGCCTCTGACTAGGGTTCCAGAGGGCAGCTTTTTCCTGTGTGGTTAAATCATTGTAAGATGTTGCTCATGAACAAGCCGCTGACATGTTTTCATGCACTGCCACTCCATGTGGAGATTCCACTGTGGTCTTTGAACACACATTTTGTTGTTCTGTTTTTAACTTTCTTTCAGCTCAACTTTAAAATGGATTAATGTGCATCCCATTTAAAGGTGTTAATCGTACACTTTTAAAAAATGTTAATGGTTTTAACTTATTATCAAGAGGTTATCATTGTAGTTTCTAGTTTCAGAATAACTGTGAGGTTTCTATAGCTATGATGATTGTTTTTCATTTGGATAATGATTGCCTAATGAAATATACAGGAAAACTGGAGAAGCAGGAGCAGCCAGATAAGAAAAAGATTTGTTTCTCTCTTAGCAGCTCCCAGATCTCACTCACTTAATGGACTGAGAATCCCTGCCAATGAAACCAGAGAAACCCTCTGTGATAGCAAACTTAAATTCACCTGCTCACAGGGGCAGAGAAGTCCAGTCTCAACAAAAGGGAAAATCAATAGGCAGGTGCTCTATAAATGAAAGACAAAACCATATAGCAAAGGGAGGCCGCCTATCTGAACAAAGAGGCTAATTTTGCCAGACTTTGCCTACAAGAAGATATTCCTGAGGATGCATTTCATGTAACCAAAGGCTGAGCCAGGGCCTCAGTAGGTCCTCATTTATAGAGTTTCATGAGTGAAGCAGAGTTGTTGTCCAGATGAGTATACACTGATTAGAATATTTGAGCACGATATGTGGCCCTCTGTATTTCATTCATTCATTCATTCATTCATTCATTCTATACACACCTAAACACAATGCTAGTAAAAATTTCTTTTTAGATTTTCAAATAAAATACAAATAAAAGGTCATTATTTTCCTCTCAAATGCTAGAGTCAAGTTTCCTTAGAGACCTCTGGTCCATATCTTGAAATATTCTTAGACACATAGCACTTGGTAAGGGGAGGTTGCAAAGGAGAGAAGTTTCAGGAGAACCAGTCTGGGAACCAAGAGAAGATAATGAGAAATGACACTTAGCTGAGCAGGAAGAGGATAGAACAAGCACAAAGGAGAGAAGAGCTCTCTCACCATTTCCTGTTTCCCATGGGGCTGTGGAGAAGCAGGAGAGAGCCATGGAGAGTGGCTGAGTTTAATTCAACTCCACGCAAGGTCATGAGCATTTATCAATGTTCCAGGCCCCATGCTAACCTGCCGGGGCACAAACCAAACAAGCCACGGTCCCAACTATCCAGGAGCTCATTGACCTACACAAGTGAATTCATAATTACATACACTGTAACATCTTCTAAGTAGAAACACAGGAATCCAATATCTTCCCTCCATGCTTATTTCCTCATTGGTTAAAATGATGGACACAATACCCATCTCTTGGTATTCAGAATGCAAGTTAGATAATGTATGAAAAATGCCTAGGATGCTACCTGGCACATACTAGGTGCTCAGTTAATAGTGATTTTTATTTATGGTGCTTAGTCTGGTAGGCTGGCACATTACTATGTAGAAATCTTACTATGTTGGAAACTTTAGCTGTCAATATTATTATTACTACTATTATGCACATAAAGTACCTTATTACATAATAATATAGTTTCCTTCCTTTCTCATCCTCCTTAGTCACAATTCTTGTAGAAGCCAATGACCCAGAAGGCTGCTCCCCAGCTGTGACCCATGCCCCCTGTGCCCCACAGTGACCAGAACATTCCACTCCATTTTGCAGGTTTAAGTTGTAGAGAATACCAAAGCAGTAGCTGGTCACAATGTCAGGGACCATCTGGGTCTTCATATCAGGAATCCTAACATACATCAATAAGATCTCAGAAGCAACATGTGATTAAGCATTATTAGAACAAATAATAATGTTTTCCAAAGAAAGAGGAACTCATCACTGGAATAAAGGCAGCCATGTAGCTAGAACCAAACTGAGCTGGAGCCGGGGAGGGAGTGTTTCAAAATGTTTGTGTAGGTTGAGGGAAGGAGGGAGCATAAGAATGGATCCTCCAGGTTCCTTTCTACCCATTGAGAACTGTGGATTTGCTCTCTGTAGTTATCAGTGTAAAAGAAGAAGGCAACACTTCAAGAACTTACTGTATTTCTGCTCAGTAGTAAACCTTGTATAAATGTCAGCTCATGTAATCTCAACACCAATGCTATAAGGAATTTTTACTCTAGTTTACTACTGAGACTCAGTAGTCCTGTAACCCTTTCCTCACAATTCTTGAAAGTAGTAATAGTGAATTTCCTTTAGAAATAGTCAATAATTTGAATTTTCTCTAATTTTGGAGAAATCTCCCTCCCTTGCCCAAATATTCCAAATTCACAAGTCTCATGGCTTCTGCTAAGGCTGCCCCCAAAGGCCTTCATAACTAGAAGTGGCAAGCCAGGCACTGCAGCTTAGTCCACTCTTGGAGAGCAAAGCCTCCCTAGAGGATCCAAGAGCACCAACAAAGCAAGCCAGCAGCCTGCCCTCTGGTGACTGGCACACCCGTCCCAGATGATGAGAGTATATTATTATGTCAGAGGGCCTGAAAAGATGGCATTGGGACATCCACAGCCACAGTCTGGTGTCCCATGTGAAGCTCTCACCAGATACTTGTCTGGACAGCAAACAACAAGCTACACTTGTCATTTAGGCAAAGTATTTCATGAAATAAAAATGCCACAGTAAAAATGGTGAGTTTACCTAGTCTAAGAGGACTGGGACAAATAGAGTCATCTAGCTTCCCTTTCTGCCATCTCTGTGCACAGAATACATCTAAGGCTGTGCAGCAGCATCTGGTTATGGCCAAACTGTCTTTTGTTGCAGAATGGGGATGCTAACCAGTTCTGGCCAACTGGGTCTCGTGTAGAGCACGTTATTGCTAAGTGCATAGAAATTCCTAGATAGATGAAAGTCCATGCGTGTTCTGTTTAGCTTGCGGAGTATTTTGGTCTGTCTATATTATTTCCAGTTGTTTCCAAGTAATATATATTCAGGTCCCGTCATGTTAAGCACTGTGCCTGGAGCTGTGGGAACTGAAAGATGAATAAGTTGATCAGAGTCCAATAGAGGAGGGGAAAGAGTATAGATACAACTGACATAATACAAGGAAAACTTGATGAGTTCTTGCCTTGCAGAGGAGATAGAGACAAGTATTATCAATATTCAGGAGGGAGATCCAAAGAGGTAGAGCAGTTTGCCCAAAGTTACACAGCTGATAAATGCCAAAGCCAGAATTTGAACCTTGACTAGCAGAGCCCAAATTCTTATTCTATGCTGCCTCTAAAAAGCAAAACAGTTTTCATTTTCTCTTGCAGTTTTAAGAAGATACTACTGGTAGTAGAAAATCTGTGTTGAATTGGTCTTCAAAGTTTTGAGTCCTCTTTATGACTTAATAGTGGCTTTTAGATAAGAAAATAGGCATAGACAATAGACCCATGAAAAAATGCTCAACATCATTCAGTATCAGGGAAATACAAGTCAAAACCATAATAAGATACTACCTCACACCAGTCAGAATGACTAAAATTAAGAAGTCAGGGAACAACAGATGTTGGCAAGGATGTGGAGAAAGGGGAATCCTCTTACACTATTGGTGGGAATGCAAGCTGGGGCAGCCACTGTGGAAAACAGTATATAAGTTTCTCAAAAAGTTGAAAATAGAGCTGTGCTATGACCCAGCAATTGCACTACTGGGTATTTTCCCCAAAGATACAAATATGTAGTGATCCAAAGGGGTACCTCCACCCCAATGTTTATAGTGGCAATGTCCACAGTATCCAAACTATGGAAAGAGCCAAGATGTTCTTCGATAGATGAATGGATAAAGATAATGTGGTATACCACTCAGCCATCAAAAAAAATGAAACCTTACCGTTTGCAACAATATAGATGGAACTAGAAGGTTTTGTACTAAGCAAAATAAGTCAGCCAGAAAGACCATCATCATATGATCTCACTCATATGTGGAATTTAAGAAACAAAACCAGAGGATCATAGGGGAAGAAAGGAAAAAAATAAAACAAGATGAAATCAGAAGAGAAACCACAAGAGACTCTCAGTCATAAGAAATAAACAGGGTCACTGGAGGGGAGGAGGTGGATGGATGGGGTAACTGAGTGATGGGCATTAAGGAGGGCAGTCTTAAAAAAAAAAAAAGGAGGGCAGTCTTGTACAAGACCCAATGTTCATTACATGGCACGAATCACTGACCTCTACCCATAAACTAATAACACATTATATGTTAATTAAGTACATTTAAATTTAAAATATATAATCAAAAAAGGGGAAAATAGGCAGTAAGTCTGTTCTTAGGAAATCATTTTCTCTTTGCAAAGCTACCGGATTATTGGGAGATAATAAATAACTAGGGCATTATGCTAGGCACTGTATTACCCAAATATATAAATAAAACTGTATGTAAATGATTAGATCATGAAGTATGGAGTAGCATATGGGCAGAGAGAGATACCTGGAAAGTGTTAATGGAAGTTTGGAGGGTGGATGGATGGTTCAAGAAAGTTTACATAGTGATCTAGGCCTTGAAGGCTGCAAAAGGATGAAATCCCATGAGCAACATTATATTGCCACTTTACACATGAAAAGAACAGAGGCTTAGAAAGAGGAAATGATTTTCAAAATTAGACCCTTCAGTCACTACGTGGAAGAGTGAGACTGAGATTTGCAACCTTGCCCTCTCCTCGCTCCTCTAAAACAGAGCCTCTTCCAGGGCGGTACAGGATCCAACCTTACTTTTACTTTTGATTATCCTCCGTGAGAAATGCAACCCTGATAGGTTCTTTAAAAGGGAAAATCCAATCTTCTTGTAAAAGGGGATGTGAGATTGGGTCCTGGTAATTGTTCCTGGTACATCAAGAGGAGGACTTGATGCAAAGTCCTGGGAGGAGCTTCTGCAAAGACACTGGTAGGAATGAGCGTCACATGTGAGAAGAAGCCCATACAGCCAAAGGACAGAGAACAAGGGGCTGAGCCACAGGAGAGAGGCTTGGTGGGATGGTCCAGGGATAAATCCCTTGGAGCATTTCAGGCTGCAGTAAGGCCACAAGCCCTCATTCCAATATTGATGGGAAGTCATCAGAAGATTTTAAGCACAGAGAGATAATGTTCTGATGTGTACTTTTAAAGCTCACTCTGGCTGCTCAATGAACAATGGGTGTAGGTGGCTCAGAGTGAAAGCAGGCAGACCAGTTGTGGATATAAATGAGTAATTGAAAATAATAGGATAAAAAACATAGCTGATAAAGAACTTTCAAAGAACTGATAAAATGATAGCTATTAATAGGCTAATGGCTACTCACCAAACTAAGGCAGATAATGATAATATATCTGTTAACAGCACAAAAGGTATGAAAGAGCAGATGAAGTGCTTCTCTGGACTTCAGGTTTCCTATAAATCAAGCAGTGTATCACTTTAGACTTCGTTGGTTGTTCATGAAGATAAATAAAAGTGTCTAGTTCAGTACTTGGGCTTTAGTACATGCTCAGCCAAACATTAGTCTCCTATTCTATATGACTCCACAAATAAAAATCAGTTGATATGTACATAGCCTGAGAATTACGCAAAGCTAAAACTTCCAGGCTCAAGTAAAAAATTAGAATGGAAATTAAAGACATCATGCTAATAGCCTGAGCTATATAGTGATAATTCTACACACTTCCTGGGCTTGCAAAGCACATTGGATATACATCCCCATAATGCGGAGTATGGTTTGGGGTCTCACTGCCTAATATTAATGGCCTTTATTACAAACTAAACACTCTTAATAATGAGTGCCATTAAATCCCAGCCCACTCAACTGACCCTCTCTGACCACTCTGTCATAATCCTATTTCCTTTGCCTTAGTTCTTTTCTAAGGTATCAGCTCGCTTTTGTGTCCTGAAATACTTGAATATTTTCATACAATTCTCTCTTTTTTGATGGACACATTTCTTTCCTATCATATTTAATATAATTTCCAGAGATAGGCTCTATGTAATTATGTTAATGAGATTTAGGTTTGTTTCTTTTTTCAAAATAACTTTTTAGACCAGGGTTGTGTCATTCAAAGCCAAAAGAATTATTTATAATCACCTAACACAAATTCAATCATCTGATTCTAAATTCTTGAGAGATACAGGCCAGCGTGTGTCTAGTTATTTTAGTAGCAGTTCACGTGTTCCTATCTAGTTATTTTCTTTAATTTTACTTGTTATTAATTTGCATCATAACTGACAAATTGGTTGTCTTGATGTCTAGAATATGGAGTATTAAAAGCCAGGTATTAGCTGGGATCCATTGAAGAGCAAAGGATTCACACTTCATGTGAGTAATAAGGTATGATCATTTGTAGAATCCTCCTTTTAAAAAAGATGTATTTTGGGACACCTGGATGGCTCAGCAGTTGAGTGTCTGCCTTTGGCTCAGGACGTGATCCTGGAGTCTTGGGATCGAGTCCCACTTTGGGCTCCCTGCATGGAGCCTGCTTCTCCCTCTGCTTATGTCTCTGCCTCTCTCTCTGTGTCTCTCATGAAGGAATAAATAAAATCTTTTTTAAAAATAAAAATTCTAAAATCTTAAAAAACGTATTTCTATGACTGCACATTATGTCCAGAACAGCAGACTTTGTAGGTGAATGTTTATTTACACCCATACCCACAATCTACATAACACTCAGTTAATATCTGACATTTTTTTAGAGATTTTATTTATTTATTCATGAGAGACACAGAGAGAGGCAGAGACATAGGCAGAGGAAGAGGCAGGTTCCCTGTGGGGAAGCTGATGCAGGACTCGCTTCCAGCACCCCGGGATCACGACCTGGCCCAAAGGCAGATTCTCAACCACTGAGCCACCCAGGCACTCCAATATCTGACATTTTTATTGAAATACAGTTGACACACAATGTTACATTAGTTTCAGGTGTACAACATAGTGATTTGACAGATATGTGTGTTCTGCTCTGCTCACCACAACTATAGCTACTATCTGTCACCATACAATGCTATTGCAACACCATCGACTATATTCCCTATGCTGTACCTTTTTTCCCCGTGACTTATTCATTCCATAACCAGAAGCCTGTATCTCCCACTCGCCTTCAGCCATCTTACCCAACCCACACCCTCCTCTCTTCTGGTAACCATCAGTTTGCTCTCTGTATTTATGTGTCTCTTTTTTTGTTTGTTCATTCATTTCATTTTTTAGATTTTACACATAAGTGAAATCATATGGTATTTTTCTTTCTCAGTCTGACTTATTTCACTTAGCATAATGCCCTCTAGGTCCATCTGTGTTATTGCAAATGGCAAGCTCTCATCCCTTTTATGGCTGTGTAATATTCCCCTGTGTGTGTGTGTGTGTGTGTGTGTGTGTGTGTGTGTACACCACGTCTTTATTCATTCATCTATCAATGAACACTTAGGCTGCTTCCATATCTTGGCTATTGTAGGTAGTATATTGTCCATATATCTTTTCTAATAAGTGTTTGTGGTCTTTTTTTTTAGTAAGTACCCAGTAAGGGAATTACTGGATCATATGATATTTCTATTTTTAATTTTTTGAAGAATCTACAACTGTTTTCCACAGTGGCTGCACCAATTCATATTCCCACTAGCAGTGCATGAGTGTTGCTTTTTCTTTGCATCCTCACCAACACCTTTTGTTTCTTGTGTTTTTTATTCAGCCATTCTGACAAGTGTGAGGTGATATCCCATTGTGGTTTTGATTTGCATTTCCCTGATGAATATGATGTTGAGCATCTTTTCGTAATATCTTACTTTTATTTTTTTAAGATTTATTTATTTATCCATGAAAGACGCAAAGAGAGAGAGAAGCAGAGACATAGGCAGAGGGAGAAGCAGGCTCCATGCAGAGAGCCTGATGCAGGACTCAATCCTAGATCCCGGGATCACAACCTGAGCCGAAGGCAGATGCTCAACCGCTGAGCCACCCAGGCGCCTTCATGTTATCTGACTTTTATATCTTCATACAGTTGATCCCAAAACATTGATGAATTGTTTAATTCTAAAGTAAATTTACTCCAAGGCTGGGTAACATTTGAGTCTAAGAAGGACACTATACCTTTACCTGAAACCTGCCAGTAATTTGTTTTCCTACCTTCAATTTTCTTAACCCTGTGGATCTCAGTCTCTCTTGGGTATCAGAATCATCTGGAGAACTTAGTAAATATACAAATGCCCTGACCCCATCCCACTTCCATAGGCCTGGTCTTCTGTGTTCTTTAGTAACAGTAGTACTCAGGTAATTGTCAATCACCAAAGTTTGGGAATCACTGACTTAATCTTTTGATATTGCAATCTCTCTACAAAGAAATACCTCATTGGTTTGAGTTTGGAGAGAACCAAAGAATACAAGCATTAGACATAGAAATAGCAGGATACCCTTGAAAACCAGTACTGCTAAGCAAAAACATGTGGAGGTAACTTACAGCTCTCACCAACAACAGCATTCTCAATAGGAAGAATTTAAGGAGCTCCGTATAGTGGGTATCTTATCCCTCCTTGGGAATGGAATAGGAATTGAATGTGACTCCCTGTTCTTGGAAGGATAAGAATCAAGAATCCTCATTAAATAAAATCCTTTTGAGCTTTCCCATGACCCAGCCAAGACTTCACAGTCCCCAGGTTTCCCAGCAGTGCCCCAACCAATAAACCTGCCAATTAAGCAACTGAATATCATTATCATGAATGGAATTACAGAGGGTAATTACGAGCCTGTAAATGCCTCCTTCATGAATGAAGCCCTTTCCTTAAACCATCTCAACTTCTTTTCTGAGGAAAATGGAAGGCAATCCTATCCCTTGCCTCACCCTAAACATAACCTCCCTTGCTTAGAAGAAATCTCTGCTTTTGTTGGCCCAGGGGACATGCTGAGCAAACTTTAATAGGCTGTGCTTTAAGGAGAAACGTCCCCTTGGGTAGAGTCCCTTTCCACAACTCTCATCCAAGCATGACCACTAGTTCCCTTTGCTGGGGAGCATTTACTATCCATTTTGGCGATACTTCTTAATTTCTTTTCAATCAGGGAAATTAATATCAAACATTAAGAATTTCTGCAGAAAAATCAAATGTTGGAGGCTCTACAAAATAGTGTGATTTTGTAATGTTACTTAAAATGGAGCTTTACAGGATACTATTTACTGAGGATTTAGAAAGTCCCTGAAAATATAGATATCATAGAAACATACATGGGTCAGAAAGCTTTTCATGTCTGTAGAAATCAAATGAATCTCTTTAGACCCAGAATTTACTCTTGCATTCTGTAGCTTTATATTTAGCTCATGAAAACTTCAAACCCTAATGTATAATAAACCTGAATGGATTCTACATAGATGTGTTTAATTTGAAGTGCAACACAATCTCCCAAGATTTGAATCTGTTGGGGTTTTTTTTAATGGATTTTTTTAATGGATATGGTGCCCATAACTGCACCAGTAGCTAGGTGTGGTTGAGACCAGAATTTTTGATTCACCATGCAGTGAATAATGCCATATAACCTCTGAAGAGAAAGAACTAGCATAGCCATTTGCATAGGGTGAATTTTGGGGGCTCTTCTCTGAATAAGATCAATTGTTGTATCCCAGAGCTGTCACATTATAGAATTTTTTGTATGGATTTATTACTTACTGTCCATGTTATTTCAAGCCACAGCATTTCCATTTACTGTGACAAAGAAATCATAGTTGATTATTACTTTGTAGTCATTGTTCACAGTCTCCTCCTGGAGTAGAAGGAGAGTATATGTGTATGAGAATTTCCACATGGTAACCTGAAGACTCATAAGGCAAATTCAACCTTCAAATGACTGAGAGTAGATCACACTTTTAGAGAAACCATCCTTAGCCAACACCAACTAAAGACAATGGTTATTTACAGAGGGTACTGATGAAAACATAAAGCATTTTGAGCCCTTGCATTAAGTAACTTAAAATTCATTTTAAATGTTGGAAAGGCAGCTTCAAATTCCCAATACTATGCACAGATCGGGATGGACTTGTCTCTCTAATATGGATATCTTTGCTCTTTTGCTAATTTCAGCAGAAAGGAAAATTCACAACTAAATTATAGTCTTTCAATCACTGTATATGATCACTTTAAAAGTAGAACTCTATTTATATTGTATTTTTCTCATTTTGACAGACAGTAGCCTAAGAATTTCTAGAAATATGGATGACCAGATGGATTATGTTTTTTAATGTATATGCGTATACAAATATATGCATTAGTCTGCTCATTTTTGCTCTCTACCTTATATCCATGTACAGTAAAGATAATTAAGGAAGTAAAGTTTGCCACCAGGGAAGGTTAGTGTAAGAAAGTTTGCATTATATTATTCCACTTTTTCCCATTTTCTAGAGGGTAGATGTGCAAGTCCTCATAAATTAAATAGAAAAAAACAACACATTATACATGAATAATTCACTGACTATATCTCATCCAAAGAGATTCGGAGCTTCTCATTCTATCATTAGGGCTGCTGATTTGCCCCACAACTAAAGCACTGTCTGCTTTCCTTCACTGGATCTCATTGCCAATTTGGAACTACATTCAAACCATTTACAAATTTCTTTTCGAAGATCCAGTCTCTTTTTGTCAGACTGTTAGGAGTAGAAGGTTGTGGGGAGGACTAAGTTGTCACTCCCTGAGGAACCACGTGAGCATGTCCCACTTAAGTAACAGGGTGCCCCTCAGGTCAGCCTGTGATAAAACCCAAGTCAAACAAGGCTGAATCCTGGATGTTTTATGTCCTAAGGATCTGAAAAGTGTTCACGACCAGCCCTGACCCCCAAGACCTCAAACGATCGTCTAAGCAGTAACATAAATTGGTGTAAACTTGCCTTTGGGCCATTGCTGTGGAAGCCCGGCTGGCGAAAGTACAGCCTCTCCATGGAGGAACTAATGTCTTTCTAGGCACTAAAAATAAGGGGGAATGTGTTGATTACTCCGACAGGCAATCCAACTGTGGTGGCTAAATGCCCAAGGCTGACAAATTCTGCATCTTATCACTGCCGTCAAGTGGAGGTGCATGTGAATACTGTCAGCCCCAAAGAATTGAGAAACAACTTGCCTTCCAAAAACTGCATCTCAACAGAATCTTGACAATGCCAACAGCTCGTCATCTCATGTTTTTCAACCCTCCAGAAAATGGCCTTCCAGCCTGGGACAAACCAAAGCACTGTCCAGACCAAGAACAAGACTGGAAGCTAGTAGGAATGTCTGAAGCCTGCCTACATAGGAAGAACCATGCGGAGAGGCGTAGCACGTTGAAAAATGAACAGTCGTCACCACATCTCATTCAGGCCACTTGGACTAGCTCGATATTCCATCTGGACCATGACGATGTGAACGATCAAAGTGTTCCAAGTGCCCAGACCTTCCAAACCGAAGAGAAGAAATGCAAAGGTAACCCGATTTTTATTAGACCATAATATCAAGTGTTTCAACCAGCAAAAAAAAAAAAAAAAAAAGAAAAGAAAGAGAAAAAGAAATCTCTATTGTAACTGTGTGCTCAGCTCCGTTTATTGCAATGTATGGTGTCCATGTGTTTTCCCCAACTGTTCCGTTGCAAGGTCTCTTTATCCCCGTGTCTTCTTTTGAACATAAATAAATGAGTCCCAAAGGGAAGCAGTTAATTTCAGTTTCGTGTTGCATTGGACACTCGGGGAGAAGACTTTTATTTCTCTAATTAGCAGAAGGGTTGTTGGTTTTGGCTTTAACTCTGTTTTTGAATCTGAGGAGAAACAGACACTGCTCTTGTTCTGTAACTACTTGCTTTGAAACCTGTGTGTGTGTGCGCGCACGCGTGTGTGTGCATTTATTTACTTTGAGATCCCAATTGTGCCGGTAGCTAATGGGATCTCAAAGACTACCTCTAACCCAAATAGACAATTCACATTCAAAAGAAAGGTTTTAAGTTGTTTTCTTTTACTCATTAAATCCTTGTGTCATCTTCCTGAAAGGCAAGATTATGGTGTTAGGAGGTTGTCACCTCGTAAAAAAAGTGTTAAACTGGTCTAAGTTCCTGATTGCATTAGATTTAACTGGTCTTTACCTCAGGTTGCCTCCACCCTGACAGATGTCTTTGTGCTGATCGCTTTATTGTCTTAGGGCTCCCCAAAATGTTTGCTTTGTAAATTCATTTGTGCTTTAAAATGTCCATGTTCATGAAACTTTCCATTCTTTTTCAATTTAGCATGTAGGGAAAAGAAGGTCTTTTTGGTTCTTCTTGAAAGATTTTGACTCTGATAAAGTTTTAAGTTGTGTCTTTGGAAATCTGGCAGTCACTCACCAAGATATATTACTGAAAGTTTGTAAAGACTCCTGTATATGAGCCATGAGAGACTTTTGCATACTGTTCTCACTTGAACGTAAACACGTTTATATTTATCCTGTCAGAAAAAGTGCTGGTCCTTTAGCTTTTCTGAAAACATATCAAAAGCTCCTTAGAACTGCCAATTGACCTGAGAAGTTGAGTGTATAGATTGTGTCAGTTGAAAATAGAATTATCTAAAAATAATAAAATAGCATGAGTTCTGATTTGAGTGCAGTCAAAACTATACATGTTCTCTTTGAGATTTGTGTTTGAACTGCCTCTCACCTTTATTATTTGGAAGATTTGAGAAATTGAAAAGATATTTAGAAAAAGAACAAAATAAGTTTTTTTAAAGTGTCCCCATATAAGTATGTTTGTGTGTGTGGTGTATATGTGTGCAAATTTGTTTGAGATATAATTGAGAGTTAGTCTTAGAATTTGTAACCAGATTGTATCTTCAGATTTTATGAGCTGGCATCAAAACCATGTCAGTCCTTGGTTTATAGTGAAATACCAACATGAAACTGTAGTGTCTTCATGATCTAAAAAACTCACAAACTAAATTTGATTCATTCACAGTTGGTACCCATGTTCATTCATTCATTCATAGGATCTGTCTATGTCTATCATTTACAAGAAATCTTGGCCTTGGGTACCCAGAGTTCCTAATCCTGTATACTTCTCACTTTGTTGTTATACCTTAAAAGCAAAAGGAAACAGTCTCTATTTGGACCCAAGACCCTGAATGTAGTACGGTAGTTAAAACCACAAATTTGGGCTAGAATCCTAATCCTTCCACTCTGTCCCTTGAGCAAACTTATGTGACTATTGATGGAATTAAATACGATAATATATTTAAGCATGCATTTAGCATAGTACCTGTCCTAAGTGCTCTCTAAATAGCAGCTATCATTATAACTGGGATCAGTATAATTAGCTATGCATCATTAAATCACATAAATTCCTGGTGCTGCACTGTGTGTCTGATAAGGAATGGAGAAGGAGATTAGGCCAGGTGAGTGCGAGGTAGGGCATGACATTTGAAGGGGGTGGGGATTAGAGTTGATAATCCATTCTGCGTTCATTAAGTTCTCCTTTGCTTAAAGTCAGAGAACTGTTCAATAAGGAAATATAATTAAATTATTATATTAAGGTCCTTCCTCAAGATTCTAGTATTAAAAGAAAAACAACTAAGGAAAACTCTTCAGTAGTTTCTAAGTAACCATCAGGGTTCATCTTGGCATGAATGGATGGCAGTGGCTTGGTTCAACATGAAAATGTCATGGGAAAGCCTAAGTTGTCATGGCCCATGAACCTTATGAACTGAATCTTACTCATTCACAATGGACACCTGTACTTAGTGAGGCACCAGGGAGGCCAGAGAAACAACTCAATTAGTCACTTTTTTCTTTTTCAAGTTGGTTCTTCTCCATCTGCTCTGCCTGTTTGCCACCCGTATAAAATCACTGTGAGGAGAGTTCCATTTTGATGCCCATTTATGCCAGGCATTTACTTCCTGGCTATCTCTGTCCAACGCCTAAGTATGCTTGATATCTCAGTCCTGGGCTGCCATCCATGCATGCACCCCATAAGTGTTTATTAAGTGCCTACCCTGTGCAGGATAACACCCTTGATGTCTAGCATGAAGCAATAGCATTAAGGCCAAAAGTACATCTAACTAGTCCCATTTCAAGGACCCCAATTGAATTGATAAGAACCAAATAGCCCTGAAGGATACAAAAAGTTAAGGATCTGCAGTGCCAGAACCAAAAGAACAAATTACTTTCTCAAAGTTCCACAGTGAGCCCATCTGTCAGGTCAGTCATCTAGCCAATCAGCACACCTCGAAGTGTGGTTTGTGGTTGGGGACCCTCCTACTAATTGCTATTATTCCTCTCTATTTTTTAAAAGATTTTATTTATTTATTTGATGGAGAGTGAGAGAACACAAGCAGGGGAAGTGGCAGGCAGAGGGAAAGAGAGAAGCAGGCTCCCCACAGAGCAGGGAGCCTGATAGGGGACTTGATCCCAGGACCCCGGGATCATGACCTGAGCCAAAGGCAGATGTTTAACCTACTGAGCCACCCAGATGCTCTGTTCCTCTTTATTGATGCAAATACAGAAACTAAGAGTAAGCTTTAAAAACTTTTATAGCAATTTGTCATTAACCACTGACATTCCCATGCATGATCAGTGGGCTCACCTCACTGAACAGGGTCTGGACCAGTCGAGAGTTGTCCCACTTGCCTGGTCAGTAATGCATGGCCAGAGCTATAAAAAAGTCTCATGCAAAAGAACCATGTACTACACTATAATGGACCAGATATGTTTTTAAATGGTCCTTCAGTTCAAACAATTTGAGAATCACTAATGTATGCTTTATAGAATTATTGTTTTCCTTCTGGCTTATTTTTGGTACAAATTTCATGTTTTGTTTTTCAGTCTGGGTCTGAAGACAGCTTTCATTTTAATCTGCATATACCTATATTTCTGTCTGCTATGGTCATTCTAAGGAAATTAACTGGGAGCACATTTATCTGGAATGAGAGCTCTGGAGACCTGACATTCTGCTGTAGAGCCCATAATTCCAGTCTGCTCGAGTTCTAGAGGCTGTTTCCAACCAGCATCAAATGACCCCAAGCCACTCTGCTATCTCTACACTACACCTCCCTGGAGTTTTTGTCACAATTTGAACTGATTGCTCAGGCACAAGGACCACATCCTACTCCTGCCTACCTCCTTCTCTCCCAGAGTCTGGGATGATGTATTTGGTGGTCTTCGAAGTGCACCAGCCAGTGGCACTAGCCTCATCGGGAGTTTGTTAGAAATGCAGATTCTCAGGCCTCACCTCAGACTGCTGAACTGGAAGCTTTGAAAAGTGGATCAAAATCTGTGTTTTTTAACCAGCCCACAGGAGGATTCTTAAAAACCTGAGTATCAGAAAATGCCTGAGACTGCACTTAAGCTCTTAGTGTAGGAAAGGGCCTGCCACCTAGTGGACACTCAGGGAATGTGCATTTTTCTTCCCTTCCTTGATTGCACCTGGAGAGTCCCCTAAGTCGCTGTTCTTGACTGGGCTTCCTTTAGGCCTGGTTTATCTTAATTGCCAACTGGATGTTCTATTTAATCACTCGGCTTGGTAACACATCCCTCTGGGACTTGAGCCCTTCAGAGAATCCCACTTTGTTTGGCTGGGGCCTTGATCCTCCTCTAAGTACTTAGAAGACTTCTTCATGCAGATCTCTCATGCCTTCCTGAACTTCTCTTTGGAACCACAGGGTCCCACCAGTTCCACAAGGATGGGTCCTAGTTAGATGTATGCACCCCTGTACCTGGATCTAACAGGGTCTGGACCCAGACAGTCAGACTCCATACTTGGATGTTTGTGCTCAATG
This sequence comes from Canis lupus dingo, assembly GCF_003254725.2. NCBI lineage: Eukaryota > Metazoa > Chordata > Mammalia > Carnivora > Canidae > Canis > Canis lupus. Next base: position 19,682,615 of record NC_064265.1, read on the forward strand.
TTAATCAGGGACCTTCTGATAGGCTGAAACCTAGTAGTAGAAAAAAACACAGGGACTGACCCATCTCCCTGGTTTGCATCAGAAAAAGATGGAGAGCAATCTAGTGATCTCACTGAATTTTCTCTGTAGATCAGTTCTATGTTTAATAGCAAGAGAACCGAGTCTTATATCCGAGGAAGGCAAGGAGAAAAAAAGTCTAAATAATTTTACTAAAGTTACTTTCTCGCATTGTAAAAGCCTTCCATGTTCATGTACAAAATGGAAAAGTTCCCGAAAGTTCAACAAAAAAATTTTTTAGAAATCATTTGTATTTCGATCATCCAAAGATAAGCAGTGTTAAAATCTTTACACTATTTCAGTCTTTTTTCTGTATGTATCTATTTTTTACAAACTTGGGATCATACTAGACGGACGTACCATTTTTTAACCAGCTTTTAATGCTTAATGACATATCATGAACATTTTCCTTTGTCATTAAGTATTCCTCTGAATCCTGACTTTTATTAGCTATAAATTATACTTGCTTATAGATATACCATAATTTATTAAGGCCAGTCCTCAAGATTTAGACAAGTTAAAGTAATTTTTAAAACAGTATCTTATGTCAGTAAAGGGGCAGACTATTAACTCATGCTCTTCATAAGGAGGAAAAAATGAATCAAATCAATGATGACAATTTTAAATGATATATAATTCTCATTTACCAAAATAACAAAGTGTTCTAAAAATGAGAGATGTAAAGCCAAGTCATTGTATGCATTATAATCCTTCAAGTTAGACATTCACATTTTCAACGGGTGATTGCTATCTTTGTCCTTAAGTAAAATACAAGGACATCTTCAGGTAAATGAGTATTTTAGAAGATGGAGAATTAAAAAGCTTGAGCCCTTCCACTAGTACCACCATCTGCTCCATCCATCTCAGCTCTCCACTCTGCCCCTACTCGCCATACATCAGGATGCGAGGTCCCAGCTGAGAGTGCCAGTGTGATTCATATACCTCAAGGGCACTCTTAGAATGTTAGCCATCAACATGAGAATAAGTGCTCTCCACTAGCTTCTGGTATCTGCAAGAGAGCTGTGAGATTTGATACTTCAAAGGCAGGAAAGAGCACCCCATAAGTAGAACAGGACAGAAAGAAATAGAGGGCAAGAAATGAAAGAAAAGCAATCAGCTGAAGTGGAAAGGAGGAAAACACTGGAAACAGGGCAATGGCAAAGGAGGCAAACATCAGAAAGTCAAGGCTCCTTTATCCAACTTCAGTTTTCACTGAGATGCAGCATGGAGCAGTAGATGGACCACAGGCTTTCCAAGGCCATTTTGGCAGTATCTATCACAACCGTAAATGAAGATATGCTTTGACCCAGCCGTCCTGCTTACAATACTCTGTTCCATAGAATACCCACAGGAATGAAGATCCGTGTTCACCTGTTTTCTTTGCACCTTTGTTTTTGTTACTGAAAACATAAAAACACTCCAAATATCTATCCATAGGAGAATGTTCAGATAAACGACAGCATATCTAAAGTATCCACTAAAAAAATACACAGGTTCTTAAAAAATAAACACCTCTTAAAAAGAGGTGCTTTTAGGGATGCCTGGGTGTCTCAGCGGTCAACTCAGGTCATGATCCTGGGGTCCTGGGATCAAGTCCTGCATCAGGCTCCCTGTGAGGAGCCTGCTTCTCCCTCTGCCTATGTCTCTACCTATCTTATGTGTGTGTGTGTGTGTCTCATGAGTAAATAAGTAAAATCTTTAAAAAAAAAAAAAAAAAGGCACTTTTAGGAACACAAAATAGAGAAGCCACCAGGCATTAAGTACAGTGGGCTTCCACTTACAGTTTCAAAAGTCTGTATCACTGCGGGTGCACAAATGTGCATAGACCAGAGGCCCTGGGTACAGGTCAATCCGTGACACTAGGTAGCTCAAAAATGAAAGAGCAGAGTAAAGGAGGAGATGCTAACTCTAACTCCAAATACAACTGCATGCAAGATTTTTTTTACAATAAGAATGCATTTATGAATACCCTGTGCAGTTTTCTTTAAAAGTTAAGTTCATATGCTTTATAGTCAGACATACTTAGGTGGCCTCCTTGTTCTTAAATATACCAACTCAGGGCAGATTTTTTTTAACCTCTCTGACCCTCTGTCCCCTTAATTTTAAATGGGGTCATGCTATCTGGCTTTCATCGTAGAGATGAAAGCTAATGTGTGTAAAGCACCCAGCATAGTGCCTGCCACTTAGTAGAGATGACAAGATAACTGTTTTGGGGATAGAAATATTCTCTTAGCCTCAGGCTCTGCTTCTCCATGTTTGCTGCCCTTCCTGGCCTTGAAATACATTCACAACCATATAAACATAAAGAGAAGCAAAACCAAACATCTACTACACAGGCAGCTGTAGAGAGGCATAAACAATGGAAAGAAGAGTCCATAGAAACAACCAAGATAATTTTCAAACCCTTTTGATAATTAAAAATGTAAATAAGAAACCAAGAAAAGTATGAAGAAGCTGAACTGGAATTCAAACTCTGGCAGTCCAGCTCCAACACTAGAGCTCTGTATTATTATACTTTCTTTTTTTAAGATTATATTTATTTATTTATTCATGAGAGACACAGAGAGAGAGAGGCAGAGACATAGGCAGAAGGAAAAGCAGGCTCCACATGGGGAGCCCAATTCAGGACTCGATCCCTCAACCACTGAGCGTCCCTATCATTATACTTTCTTATGACACAAAAAGGCAAGGGAATTCCAGGCACCCCATGGAAGGAATCTAAGGCACAGGGAAAGCACTGGTCTACAACACAGAAGAAGGTGCAATGCAGTCAGACCTGGTGTGACAGGAGGCGTGGTCTTCAGCACCTACCTAGTCATAAGGTCCAAGGTCAAATTCTGGTGCTGCTCTAACAGCCACCCAGCTTTGAGCAAGTCTCTTAGCCTGTCTGAGCCTCAGTTTCCTCATCTGTAAAATGGGAATCCTCTCTCACTGAATTGTGGAATTCTGTGTGTGTTATTTTTACAATGAAGCTTTGAAAGAAGAGAAGCAGACTGGATGTTAGGGTTATAGAAGGCCCATGTGAAAATAACCACTAAGTAGATAATGACAGGATTGACGTTTCTAAAGCTCAGAAAATAAATAAATAAATAAATAAATAAATAAATAAATAAATAAATAAATAAATGAATAAATACGCAAGCAAGCAAGCTCAGAATATTACAGATGCAGGGGGAATAGTTACAACAACCAAATACCTTGATACTTCCAACAGGTAGTTTTCAGACAAAATAGGGTACGATGTGGGTGGTTAACCTGTAGAATTTGGCAATGAAGTTGAAAGGTACTGTTGGGAGAGTCAGCCTTACAGAGATATCAGAAGTAACCACTGGAATTCAAAGCCTTTCCTTTCCTCAGACATCCCCCACAGGTTGTCATGAATTCTCTGTGGCCCTTTAAAATGCAAACCTCCTAGCTGGATATCTTATCAAGTCACTAGTGTCTCCGAGTGGATGGATTGGGTCAGATTCCTTTCTCCCTTGACAAGGTCCTGTAATGCCAATAGAAGAAATGGACTGGAAGGAGCCATGAAGGGGTGAGAATAGCAAGGAATGGATGAGAGAGAGAGAAAATAAGGAGCAGGACTGCCACATGCCACTGTGCATGCTGTCAGTTGTGTGCTGGGCAGTAGGAGCAGCATTAACCCACCGTGAAGTCTGTGACACAGTGTTCTAAAGACAAATGTCACCTTGCCAAGAAAGACTACTGAACACAGAGGTTCCAGCCAAATTTGGATAATGTGTGAATGACATGTTGATCTGGGGCTACGGAGACATTCCAAGATTGTTAACACTGTAATATATAAATGAAATCTTGCTAAAATAGTAGAATTTAAATGTTCTCACCAAAGATATATATATGTATGTATACATTGTATATATTTATACATATATAATATTATATACATTTACATACAATTGTAGATATAAAATACCTGAGGTGATGGATGTGTTAATTACTCAGAGGGGAGAAATCCTGTCACAGTGTATGTGTACATCAAATCACCACAATGTACATTTTAGATGTCTTACAATTTTATTTGTCAAATATACCTCAATAAAGCTGGAGGGGGGATCCCTGGGTGGCTCAGCGGTTTCGCGCCTGCCTTTGGCCCAGGGCGCTATCCTGGAGTCCCAGGATCGAGTCCCGCATCGGACTCCCGGCATGGAGCCTGATTCTCCCTCTGCCTGTGTCTCTGCCTCTCTCTCTCTATGTCTATCATAAATAAATAAAAGTAAATCTTTAAAAATAAAATAAAATAAAGCTGGAGGAAGGGGGGAAAGTACTTCAAGAATTCTCAAATTACATAGGTGGCCTGCTGCATTAAATCTTAGGAATGCTCCCCAGTACTTGGTAGGAACATAGGGAATATTGAGAATAGAAGACTATGGCTGGGCTCTTAAGTCTGACATTTACCAAGTATTTAACCTTGGATAAATCACTAATTCTCTCCAGCAAAGAATGTATTCAGAGATTAATTGTCCATAAAGAAACCAAGGATATTAATCTACAATCCATTTTAAAGTACCTCTCTAATACGATAACCATATTTCCCCCTTGTGGGGAAAACAGGACAAAATATATTAAGTTAGAACTGATCCCCCAAACCTAAACTGTGATTATCAGGAAAACATAGCAACTCCCAGATAAATTGGGCAATCGGTTACTTTTCACCATCTTTTTCAGTGGTCTTATCTCTCTTGTTGGACAGCTTCCCCCAGGAACAGAAGACTTCAGACTAGGCAGACACCCATTCTCGATTCCCCAGTAAGTCGGGGCTTCTAAAACCCCTGTCAGCTTCTGGAAACATACTCATGCTCCATAATAAACTTATTCCTCTGAAAGTGTTGGTGACCAGTATATCCGTACCTCTCCAGGACAGAGGCTTTGGGTTTGAGTACCTCTGGAGGTACAGAGACTGCATACCAAGGGTAAGCCTGCATAATAGTGACACTGCAGACAAAATAGGCAAGTATCCTGGGAAGCCATTTCACCTGTATGTATGACCTATATTGACACAGGGATGGTTTCTCTCTGTTGTTAGACTACTCTGTAGCTGATGCTAATATGAACTATTTTTAGAGATCAATTTTTCATGTCCTGGGACAATTCAGCCATTTTGATTTGGACTGAAATAAATATGATCCCACTTCTCTATCCACACTGCAAAGATACCAGAAATCCAAAATCAACTGAGCTTTGGAAATAAGAGTCAGAAATCCTCCATGGCCCAAAGCCATCCTCCGTGGCATTGACCTGAAACAGAATTATTATCTTTGGCGAATCTCTATCGCCATGATATTTTCCAGTATTGACTTATACAAGAGACTTGACTTTACTAACTTTACTGCTTCTTAAAACAGAAAACTGTATTGCAAATATGACTATTTAATTCAATTGTGAATTTACTTGGCATTTGAGTTAGAATACCATGTGGGGGCAATATTTGGTGAGTAGCAAATTTTACCCCAACTACTCATAGCTGCCCCATAATGTGCAGCTTATAGAGGCCATACTGTCATAAGCCCAGCGTCACAACTAATGAAAAGATACTTATTTTGCTCTTTGTTTGCCTAGACCAGGGAAGAACTTCTTATAATAAGCTTAAGATATAAAACTAAAGGTCAAAAATGTGTAAGTAAAAGAAGCTCCTGCCCTTTAAGGGAAAAAAAAATACATGTTAATTTTTGCAGGAGTTTCAATTGAATGGTTTCCAAGGAAACAGGTATCTGCAATGGGTTCATCTCATTTAATATTTATGGCCAAACATAGGGCATAGTGCTTTCTTATTATCCGTTTCTGGTTACACATGATAGGCTCATTCTTAACTTTCCTATGAAGTGATCATTCTATGTTTGAGTCTTATTTCTTCCCCAAACAAAGGAAACAAATGTGTACTCTATGATTAAAAAAAGTTTTGTAATATCAAGGATAGAAGCCTGGTGATCACCACTAAAAGGAAAAAAAAATAACACTAATCAATCTGACACGCTTTTCCTAGATGAATTGAGGGGGTTTGGTTTTGTTTGTTGTTTTATTGCAAATTTGCTTGCTTTTTTTAGCTGGTTTCTGCTTTTAAGAGTTGAACTGGAAAAAACGAAATGCATAGAAAAGGACCATCTTCAAGTTTGAGTGAGTTGTGTGTTTTCTTGCTCTGCTATAGCAAACCTATATTTCAATTTTATATGTGATTTTAAAGTACTCTTCACTCTCCCAGGTAGTTGGTTTAATACAGAGAACTTCCACATCCCCTTCATCTGGACTCATCAGTTGTTTGCCACATTCACCTTATCACAATATATGTGAGTGTATGTATGCATCTGTTTGTATATACACACGTTATTATTTTTCAGAATCATGTAAGAATAAGTCACAAACATCATACCCCTTGAACTCTAAATACTTCAGAGTGTCCCCTAAAGTCAAAGAAATTCTCTTAGAAAACTATGATACAATTCTCAAAATGAGAAAGTTTAACATTGGTGCCTACTATTACCTAACCTATAGGCTTTATGTAAATTTAACAAATTGTCCCCTGTTTGGGAGGGGAGGTAGAGGTTGAGACCGGGGCCGGAGAAAAGATGGTCTCTGGAGGCTTCCAACAGGGCCACCACCACTTGTTCCTTTTGCCAGTTCTGTTTCTGGTCCAGGACTTAGGCTAGGATTATGTATTTTGTCTAGCTTTTATGTCTCTTTTGCCTGCTTTAATTTGTAACAGTTTCATGATCTTTCTGTTTTTCATGACACTGACATGTTTGAAGAATGCAGGCCTATGATTTTGTAGAACATTCCTCAGTTTGGGTTTGACTGATGTTTCCTCATGATGAGGATCAGATTATGCATTTTTGCAAAAATGCTGGAAAAAAAATTGTATCCCATGATGTTTATTCCTATAAAAGTTTAAGTGTGTGATTCAGAAATGGTTTCCAATCTTCCAAACCACCTACATGTTCATGTGAGGAGGTTTGTGTCATTATTGATGGGCTTGTTCATTATCTCATGGGATTGGAAGAACGTATCTTTTTAAGAAGCCCTCTTATTAAGCATCCATTCAATAGTCTGAGGATCAATGTCTCAAGAGTCAAAGCTATTTGTTTCTCTATCACCTATGATATTTTTAAGGCTGGAAGGATAGTATGATACCTCCCTGGGAGACATGTTTCTTTGTAGGAGGAACAGAAAACAGATTCTCTGGGGTCTGAAGATCTGTGAGGATAACATGTAGATGCTCCCTCTTTATTCACCTTCTCATGCTTTAATTGGATCTTCTTTTCTTTCCACCATCCAGTCCTCTTAAATGACAAAACAACTAAGATCAAAATGTATCTTAGGTTAATCTTGGTATCAACTATGTATCTTTTTAGATTATTTTGACATTTGAAGTAAAATGAAGATCAGTTCACCATTTATAGATGTGGTTCTCAGGATACCAACACGAAGTAGATCCAGCTTTTGACTACTTCTTTACAGATGCTCTTTTATTCACCTCTTCCTTGAAGATCCAATCCAAATATCACTTCCTCTTTACTTGTTACTCCCCTCCCCCACTGCCCACCCCCCCCACCACCCCCCAGAATGAATCATTTCTTTCCTTAAGCTGTCTTGGAATGTTACTATACTAAAGTACTTATTGTGCGGAGCCTTACTTGCTACAGCTTCTGAACATGCTTGAGTAATTTACCAGATTGAGATCATCTTGATTTATACCAAAAATGTTCATAAGTGTATTCTGTGCACCCAGGCTGCAGTGTGTGTTGTGAATAAAAAGTTCAGTGAGACTGCTTCCAGTATGGGGTTTCCAGATAAGACATGTTGGATGAACTTTGGGTCTAGACTTGAAATGAGCATCAACTCTGTTGACAATCAAGCAATAATTCTATTAGCTGACTGACATTTGTCTTAGTGAAGAATAATAAAGAATTTAACCTATGCTGTTTCAGAAATAATAATTCCACTTCACTCAATATTCAGTTAACACATGGAGTATTTGGTGCATCAGATACTGCCTTCTGCTTGTTGATATGTCTTGCTTGTTGCAAATTTTAGAGAAAGGCCATGTCTTCCTCCTGTATGTGGTATTGATACATGAACAACATGAACTTTGAAATGTTTTTTATTTTGATAATCGGTTTTAATTGGCTCAAGCTATTTGTAACCACACATCTATTTTCATAAAGCCTTATTAAGATATAATTTACATACCATAAAATTCCTCTGTTTTAAGTGTACAGTTCCATAATTGTTAGTATATTTACAGAGTTTTGCAATCATCACCACAATCTTATTTTAGAACATTTCCATCACCCCAAAGAAACTTTCAGCTGGTTTACAGTTACTCCTCATTACTGTACTCAGTCCCTGGCAACCACTCATCTACTTTCCCTACAGATGTGCCTTCACTGCCCTGCACAAAAATGGAATCATAGAGGAGGACTGGCATCCTTCTCTTAGCATATTGTTTTTGAGGTTCATCCACATCGCAGCATGTATCATAACTTTGTTTGAACTTTTTACCTTTAATTATTCTTCATAACATTTTTAAGTATGAATATAAGAAAGAAGCTTTTAATGAACAAAGAATAAATCTTTTGAAAACTACGTGAATTGCAACAGAGCCTAGATTTTGCAGTAGTTGTTCTTAAAAATGAAAAACAAAGTAAATGCAGATGACTCAATCATTCATTCATTATTCCTATTATTAGGGAAATCGGTTTTAAAATTAATAACTCTGACATGTTATTCTGGAATAAAGAAAGTATATTCCAGCTGTTAAATGTCAAAACCATTCCACTCAAATAACCACTCAACTTTTCAAATCAAGGCCATCAGTGTGAACTACAATGAAATAATCACCTTAACACATTAAAGTAAGTTGAAATGGGTCTACTTGCTTTCATTAATTAAAAAAAGTACATAAAATGAGTGGCTATATGCTATTCACACAAAGCATAAGTGATATTCATAAAAACGTGTAATATTGAAGAGGTTTTTTTCTAGAGACAGAGGGAAATATTTTAATCAAAATAAATATATAAAGAGGCATTACATTAAACTCATCTTTGGAAAAACAAATAAATCATTAATAACCTTGAATTTGTGTTGAATCCTATAATTAGTGGCCCAGAACTTTCGAAATATCAAAATAATTTTCTCTTAGAAAAGCAGTGTGGGGAAATGTGACAAGCAAGTTCTAGAATAGCAAATCAAGAGCCAAAATCTCTATACTAACATCTCTTGGCAGTTACAGAAGGGTGAGAACACCAACCCCTCAGTCTCCACTCTGTAAAATGAATGGAAGTATCTTCACCACCAGTCGTACTGTTTTGTTATAACATGCAGTAGACCTCGTCATTATTATTTAGCCAGTGTTCCAATTAAAGTTTTACCAAACTGAAACTTTATTGTATGTTTTCTAGATGATGGTGCAAGCTTCATCAGACTGTATCAGCCATTAAAGGTTTGCTTTTGAATCAGATGTTCATTCTTGGGAAGGAGCAAACATTCCATTGTTGGCTTTGCAAGGAGAAGAATTCAATGCTCATAACATTGCTCTAAAATATATTTCAAAAGCCTTACTTCTCTTTCAACCACCAGCCTTAAGGGTGCTAGTCTGTTTTTACATCTGTATATACATTTTTCATTTGGTCTAGATCTTGATTCTCAAACTTTAGCTTGCATCAGAATCCCCGAGAGTACATGTCCCCACACGCACTGGGGGTGCAGCCTCACCCCACAGAGTCTGATTCAGTGGGTCTGGGGTGGGGCTGGAGAATTTGCATTTGTAAGTAGTTCCAGAAGATGCAAATGCTGCTGGTTCAGGAACCACACTTTTAGAACCGCTGACCTATGTGGAGTCTATTTTACAATCTTTGTGGAGCTACCAAGGCCTGTTTTCTTTAACCCACTTATTCTATAAATTGATGTATTCCATCTAGAAGAAAGCTATTGTACCTGGGTCTGTGGTGTCTTTTGCATGTATGTGCTAGGGCAGCCATTCCACCTTAATAAAATAAAACACAACCACCAGACCTTAGGCCTGGAAAGAGTGGCCAAGTGGAGGAAGCCACCAGGACTGTGCTGTGAGAACCTCCTCTTGGACAGCTCTCAGTTCAGTTACTGGGGCTGCTTCCAATGTCTTGGGTCCTGGGAGTGACTTGTTCGCACTTCAGTATTCTCATCAGGGCCCTTTCTTTCCCAGTAGACCAGATGGCAATCCCTTCCCCTCACACTAGTAACCCATGTTGTCACCTTTTCAAGCTCATTTTTGGAAAAACAAGTTCTGTTTGGTGATGGATTGCGAACAAAAGCCTAAGCCTCCCCTCTCTCTCCTTTCACAGAGCTGTAACAGGCTGGCATCATCAAAAAGCTTTTATCAAATACTAAAGGAGAAAAAAGCAAATTAGAAACAAAGTCAGAGTACAAGTTGTTTTAAAATAGGAGGGCTTTAAGTTTCTATTCCTACCAAACAGACTCAGTCGCAGAGTCCAGGGACCCCAGTCTTGTGTGGCCACCTGGGATTTGTACTACTACCTCGTGTCTGGCCTGCCTCTTCTGGCCAGTAGCTTTCCTCCTTGGTAAAGACCAAAAATGGGACACTCCCCTTGGCAGCTCCCCAGATCCCTGCTCTCTGCCCTTGGTGTGTAATCTGAGAACACTACTCTTCCAGGTGAGATATCCCTACAAATGGCCTTACCTCCAGCAATATATTCATAGAACAGAATCTGTGTTTCTGAAAGTGTGTTTCATGAAACAGTTGTAACAGATGTTATAAGACATGCAGTGTTCTATGATCAGATGTGTTTTGGAAATGCTGAGTCACTTGAAGTTTGACAGTTTTCATTTGTGATTCTTTCAGAGAGGGATCTACAGTGCATATTTCCCAAACTTATTTGACCATAGAACCTTTTTTTATTGCTTTTTCTTCAAAGCATCTCTTGGGACTGGTATTGTGGACTGCTATGGAAACATCACCTGAATGTTAATCTCAGGGTATGTTGTCCACTTAATGAGGATCACACAATCGAAATAATCAAGGGGAGACTGACTCATGCTAATTAATGCACCTGGGACTGAGGAAGTAAAAAGTTCCAAAATGGTTTGAGTGGTACATGATCTCATTGACTCAAGGTCTTATATTATTCTTAAGGGGAGTGTCAAATCCCAAGCCTGGACCAAATCCCCGTAATTCTCTCCCTTCCTCTAATGCAGTATAGATTTTAGAGGAAGAACCAATGAACTTACTCCTAGGTTGGAGGTAGACAGTGAGGGTAAGTAGGCAGTCCAGGAGACGCCAAGGCTTTGTGCTTAAACCCCCAGGTGGATGCTGGTACCTAGATGGGAAGACAGTAGGAAGAACAAGTTTTAGAAAGCATGAAGTTGGAGGTGTCTATTGGTGTGCCAGTGGACTTGTCAGGTTGACAGCTGGACAGGAGATTCTGGTTTTGGAGGAAACATCTGGGATGGATGCATTTGGATGTCATTTACCTATTTATTGAAAGCCATTAGACTGGATGAGATCACCTACAACAGATGCTGGCAAACTTCTTCTCTAAAGTGCCACATACTAAATATTTTCAGCAAGCCATATGGTCTATTACAATTACTCAACTCTGCCATTGTAGCACAGAGTACATATAGAAGCAGCCATAGACAATACGTAAATGAATGAGCATGACTGTATTTCAATAAAACTTTATTTACAAAATAGGTAGTGGCCCATGTTTGGCCTGTCAGCCAAAGCTTGCTGACTCCTAACCTAGAGTGAAAATGCAGACCCAAAAAGAAAGTCCAAGACAAAGCCTAAGGCACTTCAATAAAATTATTATATACACATAATTATATCACTTATATGCCAGTCACTTTTCTAAATGCTTTACTTATATTGACTCACTTCATCTTCACAACAACTGATGAATTGGGTACCATTATCATATTTTACAAAGGAGAAAGCAGTTACCTAAATGAAAAGTTTATTTTTCTCTCTTGAAAAAAAAAAGTGTAGGAGCACCTGGGTTCTCAGTCCATTAAGTGTCTGCTTATAGCTTAGGTCATGATCTCAAGGTCTGGGGATCAAGCCACGTGACAGGCTCTACGCTCAGCCAGGAGGCTGCTGCTCCCTATCCTTCTGCCCCTCCCCCCATTCATGTTCTCTCTTGCTCTCTCTCTCTTTCTCAAATAAATTTTAAAAACCTTTTTTTTAAAGTGAAGAGGTTCACAGTGTAGGCTGGTATGGCAGTTCTACGGCAGTTCTAAGTTCAGCAACGTAGGTTCCTTCCAGCTCATTCTTTTACCATTTAGAGTATAGCAGTCATTCTATTGGGCCAAAATGGTGGCTGAGGCTCCAGCCATTGTATCCACATCCCAACAGCTGGAAGAAGGAACAAAGACGAAGCAAATGGTATGCACCAGTTGTTGTTTTTTTTTTACGTTTCATAGAAACTGCCTTACAACATTTCTTCTGCTATATCTCAATGGCCAGAAGTTGTTAACACAGATACATGTAGGTGCAAGGGAGACTGGTAAATGAAAGTCTCTTTCCCAAAGGCCGTTGCACAACTAAAACTTAGACAATCTATTACTAAAGTAGAAAGAAAGAAAAGTTATTTGAGTAGAAGCTAGCATAAACGTTTCATGTTTTTTATCTTTCCTTATGTGCCTTTTCGCAAGGATAGTTAACCACACTCTCCCCAAGACATTTCTGCTCAGCTGTCTCATATCTCTGGCCCCCACTGTTGAAGTCCTGCATACCTTCAAAAGCCAGCTCAGAGATCACCTCTTCCATGATGCTGCACCTACCTTGCTAGGCAGATTCTTCCCATGTTCCCATGCCACAGTTATCACACTTCCTTGGATTTAGTTCTTTCCTGGTCTGTCTCCTCAGCTAGTTGCCTCTGCTCAATGGGACAAGTTAAGGACAGGTGGAGCCAAGTCGAGGCATTGGAAGGTGAATTTTTAAGAACTAAGGGAAATACACACCCAAGATGCAAACGAAGAAGTAGTTAAGTGTGGAGGACACCCTGGAGCATGGTAAAGGGGCCATGGTCGGGCACCCAGTAGAATGGCAGTTCTCAAATTCGGCTGCCTGTGCAAATAACCCAAGGAAGTTTAAAAAAATCTTGATGCTCACGTTTCACCCCATACTGATTAAATTAGAATTTCGGAGCATGACACCTAGGCATCGTTTTTTAAAGCGTGTATGTGATGCCAATGTACAGCCTTATTTAAGAAACAACACAGCTGAAGACAGAGGAAAACACAAGGAAAGAAGATACTTTCCTCCTTTAGAGACCTTGAGAGTTTGTTGTTTACCTTTGAGGTTTTTCCAAGTGAAACCATTAGTCTTACCCTTTTAGGTCATTTCCTGCCGGCCGAAGACAGAGATGTATTTACGTAATAAACTATTATTGATTAGAACATTTCTAATGAGAATTATTAAAGCCCTCCCAAGTTTATTTCAGGTGATTAGATGCACTATGGGTTAAATAAGTCTTAAGCTTCCCCTTAAGTAACTAAATTAGAGTAGTCAGCCAGGGAAATAAGAAAACAATCTTACCGAAGCGCACCTCATTTGTGACACATAATACGTTTAAATTGCTTTATCGACTTTACAGAGAAGCACGCCAGATCGATCACAAGTGACAGCACTGTGATTGCTTTTATCAGGGTGTGAGGGGCCATATTTCAAATTCAACGTGAGTCTTGGACTCCTTTTTTGGCTCACAGTAATGAGAGTTTCGTGCACTTACTACACATAAAGAACATCCCCTACTTGGAACAAGAAGGAATGCATTCCAGAAAGTTTTGTACTGTTTTCTCCAAAAGATAAAAGTTAGGGAGGGAGTTCTCTTAACTATGTTTTTGAAACTTTTTTCCTGTTCAAAGATTTCTGAGGCAATTCAGGATTGTTTTAATGCAGTGAGTCTCAGGGGTCTTCCCTGTGTTTTGTAAAAATCGAGGAAAAAAAAGTTTTGGGAGCCATTCTTTCCCTTTTCGCTGCAGTATGTATATCCAGTTCTGGGGCAGAAGAACGCTCTGATTTTCCAAGCACATTTGGAGATTTCTGGAAATTGTTTGTAAGTGTTCCTTTGGCATGAAAGTTGAGACTCTGGCTTTGGTTGTTATTGTTACTGGTGAAAAGCAAGAAATTGCTTGGATTTGTGCCTTCAGTGAAATAGAAAGGGAGCCAGGAAACGCACTGGGCATAACTGCAGAATTGGAGGGATCCGTCATGAAGCTCCTAACCAGAAAAAGAGGCCTCAGAACATGTGTGTTTGCCAGGAAAGAAAACTACTTTATTGAAAGGTTAATTTTCAGATTAGCTTGGGGAAATTTGAGATAAATAAATGAAATCAGACAAAAAACATAAGGCCTGTATCCTTTTTCCCAGGGTTTTCAGAAAATAGTCACTGCTTCCAATGAAATGTTTTGACATTTTCAGTAGGGAGAAAATGTTAATTGTAATGTTATGTGTATGTGTTCTTAAAAACATTTGCGAACTAATCTTTTATTCGTTTGAAGAGTAATCAGAGAGTAAAAACACTATTAAAATGTTAGCTATGTTCATTACTTCTTAGGATCACTTTCCTGCTGCCTGGGATGTTGTAGTTCATTTTCCTGATTCAAATGTACCAATCTGGAGAAAATCCCTTTACTTGTCTTAACAGTTCAGTTGTAGTTTTTTGAGGAGTCTTATTACTAAACATCCACGGGGTCTACCTGGATTCCTTCCCTTATTTTGCCTCATCTGTTTCTTGTTCTCTTCCCTTGGAACAGTGGCTCCTTGACTATGTTTACAAAATCATCAGCCCTCGGGGTGCCTGGGTGGCTTGGTCGGGTTAAGAGTCTGACTTTGGCTCAGGTCATGATCCCAGGGTCCTGGGATTGAGCCCCACGTCTGTCTTCCAGCCTGGCAGGGAGTCTGCTCATCCCTCTCCCTCTGCCCCTCCCCTTGCTTGTTCTTTCTCTCTCTTTCAAATAAATAAAATCTTTTAAAAAAATTAAATTATTAGCACTTAAAGACTCCCTTACATGTCAGTGGCCCACTGGCTCAGTATTGAATACACGTACTACTGAGCTACTTAGCGGCAGGGGCTGGATTGACTTTTGGAACAGCCATCTCTGCTCCCACCACCCCACTGCTTTGCACTTAACAGACACTGCATAGGTGTTTGTTGAATGACTGTCATTTCTACCGTCCTCCCTCCAGTCATATATCCGTGTTCTAGAATCCTGTGTTGTAGTTGACTAGAGTTTCATATCCAAAGAGCAGGTTTCACTGTTGAGTATTATAATATTACATTGTCTGTGGCCCCTTAGGAGGGAAATACCAACAAGGTCACACACTCATGGGCCAGCAGGAACCCAAATGTAAATGTCACCCCCTGAGTCCCAGTCCTACCAACTAAGTCTCTGGAAGAAAGAGAAAGAACCCCTAGCTTCAAAGAAAGCAGCTTTGGCCCTTACTGAATCATGATCTAGAACACGTGCATATAGTGGACATACACGTGCTTATCCACCCCTTAGTAATCATCTTAGCAAGCAGTTAGGGTCTAATTTGATATTTGTTCACATCTTAGTTAAAAGATATGGTGATTCATATGGAAAATGCTTTTCCCTCTTTAGAAGGTCACTGTCTTTAAACCTCAAGCACATGAATACTACTTAAATCACATTTAAACTTAAAAATGAACCCAAAAGCAGATTTGATTAGAAGAAAATGGTGAATGTACACTGTTTCCCACAAACTACCTCTAAGAGTGCCGTTAAGCACAAACGGAGGGGGAACTGCCGTAAGAGAGGGAATTCTTCATGAAAGCGTACCAGCACATATACTCTCCCTCGTGTGCTTATAAAGAAAACATAAAAACCGAATGAGCAAAGCTAAATTAAGCTTTAGGTCTCATGTAGATTAGTGCTAATGATGTAGAAAATTATCAGCTGCAAGGAACAAAACAGAACTCACAGACACCAGTGGTGTTTTCAGAAGTGGCTTTCCTTTCCTTGGCATGTTGCTAAAACCTGTGGAACCTGTGTGTCATTAGGAGGATGGTTGGAATCAGTAACATTCAACAGATTTAACCACCAACATTTGCATGACTAGATTAATGTTTTGGAGTCAGTCATCAGGCTCGTTACTACTGGGATTTTCTCTGGGTCATGCTAATAAACCGGATTATTGATTTTAGGATTTTCTGCGTATCCAAGGATATTGTCTAAGATGTCTTTACAATGTTTCATGCTTAAGTTGTCAAGCCACATGACATCGCAATGAGTAATCATTTTCTAATCACGTTAAAAGGGGTTAAAAAATGGCATATAAAATGAATCTTCCCAGATTCAGAGGAACAGGAGCATTCTTGCTGTTACTCTTCCAGCGGGGTGATGGTCATCCCTACCTGCATGCCATCTACCCCAGGAATTAGCTGCGTTCTCAGCTTAAGACCCTTTGATAGAAATCTGCTTTCCAATATGTTTGAATGGCAGGAGAGCCCAAAAGACAGCTCAATCTAAATAGGATTTTAGTACATCGGGTGCTATTCCAAAGTAAAGCAGGCTGGGGTTGCTGTGTGGTGGTGGTGTTTATTCATCTTTCCTTTTCATTTCATGCGTATGGATGGACACTTCTCGGCGTATATGCCCAGCTCTCAGGGTGTATGGGGCTGGTGAATGCATGTGTAGAGTGTGTGTATATGTAAAGTAGACACTGAGCCAGGGTAACAGAATGAACTACTGTATGCAAGAAGTATATGAAGTGCACCCAGCTGCCGGCAGCAATTGCTACATGCAGGCCACTGATTATTACACGTATTTCGAAGATAGTCCGGGTTACAGTGGTTGCAACGCTCAGGCTGTGCCCAGTAACAACATATATATGGAACAGGCCTGGGCAGTGAATCAGCCTTATACCTGTAGTTACCCTGGAAACATGCTGAAAAGCAAGGACTCTGACTTGGACATGGCCCTGAATCAATACAGCCAACCTGAGTATTTCACTGAAGAAAAGCCTACTTTTTCTCAAGTGCAGTCGCCATCGTACTCTCACAAAAAAGGTAGGGACCATTTTACTAAATTTGTTAAAAGTTTCCGTGTTTGTTTCTGTTGTGTTTTAAAGTTACAGTTTGCATCAGCTTTGTCAAATCTTTGACTTTAAGCGCTGTTTGAAATTAAAAACAGCAGTAAAGAGAGAGGTTGCTAGGTGATTGAAAGGGGTCCGTGAGCAATAAAGATTTCCAAGCACTTTTTTTTAAGCATATATGAGAGCTGGATTGAGCTGACTTTTTAAGCTGTGTGTGTGTGTGTGTGTGTGTGTGTATACATATTTAGATAGATAGATAGATAGATAGATAGATAGATAGATAGATAGATAGATGATAGATTGTGTGTATTGCCTAAAGTGAATAAGGTCAGTTTCTGTGCTAAAGAAAATATGTAAAAGGCTTCCCCTTGGTGGATAGGCACTGTGGCTTTTGAAGTGGGATAATTCTCCCCAGTTCAGGTTCAAATTAAAAACTCATTTGACTTTTTCTTGATATTTCATATTAAAAGTTCATTAATAAAATATTTTAGTGATTTTTAATGATCGTATACTGTTGATATATTAGGTTTTATAATTGTTCATCTTGATATGTTTACTGATCCATGTAAGCTGTGAAGAATCTACTCATGACCATATTAAGCTATAAGAATGTAAAACTCAAAAAGGAACTAATATGCTTTCTAATTCCATTTTGTCCCTAAAGTATTATGTGTCTGGAATCATGTTAAATGAATTCTCTATATGAAAGTAAGTAAAATACCCTTCAAAATATGCTAAGTGAAAACAAGTGCAAATCCATTTATCTTAATAGACACTGTAGCTTTACAGTGCTGTGTAATTTTCTATCAATGGAAAATTTCTTGTATACCAAAAAATAAAATAAAGTAAATAAGCAGGTAGTACACAGGAAACTCAGTAGCATCTGCCAGATACTTTGGAAATAGCTTAAATTCTATTCTATTCTTAAATATGCCATAAACTCTTTTTTTTCTGTGTACTATCTACAGGATATTGCATAGGAAACCAAATTTACAGGTTTCTGTAATTTGCAAAAATATGATGCCCTTTGATCCTCAAAGGTCAATTTCTCCATGAAATTATCTTAAAACAATGTGGCTTGGTTGATTGTGGTTCCTATAAAAATTATTTGTTTTTCTTAATGTGACTCTGTAATTAAAAGTAGCCTGTTTTGAAAACAAAGCCTAAAAAAAAAAAAAACCCTCAAATTCCTGTTTAGTTTTTACCATATACTATGTTTGAATTTTCTGTCCTGTTCTCCAACTTCCAAATATGAAATATAAAGGGAATTATAGCAGAAAACATATTTAGAGTAATTTGTCTGCATTTTCCTCTAGTTTCACATCCTCTTGAAGGGTATCAGAATTTCTCATTTATCACATGGGGACACTACAGAAGTCCTCTAATGGGAATATTTGAGATAGGCTGAATGTGTGCTTTCTGTTTCATTTAATATTATACTTATAAGTAATTTATCTTTGAAAAGAAGAAGTTAACATTGCCTCATTAGACATTCCTGGATGTGCATTTCACAGTGTTGTGGGACCTCAAGACAATATTGGTGCCTGCCTCTCTATTGAGGCATTCTGCTATTCTTAAAAATTCCTGCAAAACTTTTCAGGCTCTTTTACTCTTTTGTTCTTTTGTCTTTACACGATATCTTCTTCAAGCAGGCTGGAGAATATTTGCTCATAAAACGTTAAACCAGATTCTTTGCTAATTAATTTGCCGCTTGAACTAGAGGCTAAGACACATTGTATGCATATATTGATGTAATTTCCCAAAGCCATATGCCATTGAAAGGCCACTGCCACCTGCCAAACTCACTAAATCAAAGCAGGCAAATATTCTTAAATGCGCCATTATTTACTGTTACAAGTCTCTAAGTAAATCCCAGTAAAACTAAACCCAGCTGTTAACTGTCTCTTTGGACAAAAGGTTGTACCCAACACGTTTATCCATATTGATCCATTATTGATTTTTGTTGTTGTTGGAGGACATCAGTAGTATCTCCTTAAGGCAAAATTAAGACTCTAAACAGGTGTTCAGTGGGGCAGACCTCATTATTCCGATTGGATTTTTATCTGTTTTCATGAAATTCGTAATTGTTTCATCTGGATTTGTCGCTGTCACTACGACGCTATAAACTCTTCCATAGTACAGCTGTCTTAACTTTGTCATTGTTTTTTTTAAAGATGGCTTATTCTTTAGCCCTTAATTGGAATTTTCTAGTATTTAGAAAATGATCATAATGCTTGTAAAAAAAAATGTACTGTCAGTACACATAGATGAAATAAAGGAAGACTACAGAATCCAATGTCAAGACTAGTTATCTTAATGGTAGACATTAGAATGATTTTAGTTCTCTTTGTGTTGTTTCTTGTGTGTTTTTACGTCTGTAGCCAAGCGAGTTCCTGAAGCATTGAGGGCATGAACGAAGAAAACGGCAGAATTCAGTTCATTAAATCAAATTTAAACTAAAATTCCAAGAATTAGACTGGGGAGCAGAGCCAATATCATTTACATTTTGAAGAAGGCTGAAATGCAGAATGTAACGTCTGTTTTATTTTTCATATAGAATATGAGAAGACACAGTTTTCATTTTTAAAAGTTAGGGACAAATAATAAGAACCCTAGCAATCACTCAGAGGATATGAGCTCCTTATTTTTGTCTTTCAAGTAACATGGCCTTACTTTGTCAGGTTAAAAATCAGTCATCACAGCCAGTTCTGACCACTCACTTCACCTAAGCCCCCAGCTCAGGAGGAAGGAAAGAGTAGGTTTGGAAGTCAGCCAGAGGGGAGGGGAATTGGTTCCTCTCCCTTGTGACCATGGTTTCATCATAGTTAAAAGTCAGTATCTTTTTCTTTCCTTTTTTCTTTTGCTTGGAGGTAGGTGGTGGTGTGTAGGTCACTGGTTGTTTCCACCAGAAATTCCAGTTACATTCCAGAGTCCCCCAAACAGCCTGAGTCTGGCTGACCTGCACAGTTTTGCTGGTCAGTCTCTGGGTCTATTTAAATAGAATCATTCCCTAGAGTGTCTGTCCTGTGCAACCCCTGTCCACCAGATTCTTTGCTTAACATTTCCATGTGCCATCTTTATAGAAATTGCACCTATATGTAGTATGTTTGCATCAGAGTTCATTTTTATGTCCAAGAGAATAAAAAACTCCTGGACTTTTTGAGTCCGGGTCAAGGAGATGGAGTGTTTTTGTTCTGTTCAGTTTTGGTTTTGATTGCACACATTCTTGTTCTAAAGCCACATTGTTAGTGTTGCAGAAAGAAACATTAATAACCAAAGCAGGAACTGCACCTAGAACCGTCCTTTCTGAATCTCTCTTCGTTGCCCCTTTGTCTCAGGGACAGGAATCTAAACCTTTCTTCATTTCATGTATGTGAATAATCATGTAAACATTAGAAATGGAAATTAAATTGAGGGATGTTTGAAGTGGCCCACATCAAGAGGACTGGATTAAAAAGAAGAGTTAAGCCCCAAAGAAATATGATCTCTAATTAGAATTTCCTTGGCCTCTTTCAAAGTTAAGGAAGGGTTGCTATATAGTAGAGTCGACATGAGGCAGTTCCAAAGTCTGCTCAGAAAAAAAATGTTCCATGAGAAACAGGTACCCTTAAGCCCTGGAATCACACTCAGTCTCTGGAGAGGCAGGCAGGAAGAAAACCATAAAAAAGGGAAGATTCATGAGTCTCCCAACCACATAATCACTCCCAGCCACAAAGCTGAGGATGAGATGATTGCACACTATTTCAATTTCTTTCTCAACACTTACCTCTCCTTCGCTTCCTGCCCCTCTTTCTCCTGTCTCCCCTGCCCCACCCCCACCTCCCCTTTACCTCTCTCTCCCCCAGGCTTTCTCTTTCTGCCTCTCTCTCTCCCTCTCTAGTTGAATTTGTTTAATTTAAACACATAAGATTAGTCCACCCAATGCACTAAGTGTTGCAGACATCCTATCTTTAAAATATAATACTTGACAAGTTAATGCAACTGCAGATTTTTCTGTAATGCTTATGTAATTGTAGGGACGCTGATGTAAGGTTAGGATTTCAAATTAGGCACGGCCCAACCCATATACTATTAAGAGACAATACCACTCCAGAAAACAATAGAACCATGTTTTAAAATACAAAACACATTTGCTGTGGAAGAGGTTAAAAGTTCCTGCTCTCAGTATCTAGAACTGGAAGCAAAGTAAGGAACAGTTGTAGTTTCCAAACCTAGTCCAAGTGCAGACAAAAGCAGGAGCTGACTCTTCTGTCCTTTGTCCTTTCTTTTCCGAGGATTAATTATCGGCCTTGTCAAAGGCTCGTCCTTCAGAAATCTCACTGGATGCCTAACCTCATCCTAGACCACCCACTGCCAGTTCCTCACAAAGAAAGTTAATAGCTGCAGTTCAAGGCATGTTGAGAAACTGAAGTCAGATGACTGACAGGCTTGTGAAAGATTGTTGGTGCTGTTTATTTCCTACACATGGGGCTCATGTCCGCCCCCCTGCATCCCTCAATGAATACTTTCCCACAAACTCAAAGCTTTTTTCTTAGGTCTCAGCATTCAGGTGCATTGGCCTGAGGTTCCATTGCCTTCCACTCTACCATCTGTTCTGGTCTAGCTTTTATGACCCCATCTTCTTGTACTGATACTAAGTACCAGTGCTCACTTAGTGTCTATTCTTCCTTTTCCAGATCCTCACGACTGCTGGGCGTCCGTGCGCTGTCCTTGGTACCACCCTCATCTCAGGTCCCTCTGTACTGTACTAAGCTGCTTTAGAGAATTTCCTGTTCTGCTGGAGACGTGTGCTTTTGAGTGGTTACCCCACTCCTCTTTCCTCATCTACAGATACTTCCTGCGGTGTTGCGGTGTCTTCTCTCCATGGTCATCCCCCTTCTCAAAGCCTTCTGCTTCTAGCCACTCAGTGGCTGTGATTCCCTGCCCTCTGCACCCACCACAGGGCTCCTCCTCTAAGTTTCAAACCCTCTTCCATGCCCTGTTAGATCAAACACTAACTCCACCAACTATCTCCTACCCACAGGGAAGATTCTGGCTTCCCTGCTCTAAAGGGAAGTTTTGATTCTGGCTTTGTACTTCTGCCCACACCGCACTCTGTTTTCCAGAAATCTTGGCCAGTTTCTCCATGTACTCCTCTCTCTGCCATACTTCCCTGAACTAGTGATACTTTTTCCAGCTACCAGCCACTGTCAGCTATACCCCAGCATGTGCCCTGCCATTCTCAGCCTGCATCACCTCAAGTCACTAACTCAGCTCAGAACCCACCAGCTTCTATTTAACCAGCACCACATTCTCTCCAACACCCTGGCTCCCGACTGACCCTGGCTTCAAAGGCAGGTATCCGGGATCCCTGGGTGGCGCAGCGGTTTGGCGCCTGCCTTTGGCCCAGGGCGCAATCCTGGAGACCCGGGATCGAATCCCACGTCGGGCTCCCAGTGCATGGAGCCTGCTTCTCCCTCTGTGTCTCTGCCTCTCTCTCTCTCTCTCTCTGTGTGACTATCATAAATAATTTTTAAAAAAAGGGCAGGTATCCCTTGTTTTCTACAATAGTGCTGAATCATTTGTGTACACCATCTTTAAATGTTTTTATATAATGTATATTAGACCAGAGTTTCTCAACCTTGGCACTATGGACTTTTGGGGTCAGATGATTGTTGTGGGGGCTGACCTGTGCCTTGTGGATGCCTAGCAGCCTTCCTTGCTTCTGTGCACTATATTCCAGTAGCACACAACTGCTCCCACCCTGCTTTGACTAACCATGTGTCCAGATACTGCCACATGTCCCTCTGGGGTGAAATTACCCCTGGTTGAGAACCACTGCATTAAAAGAACATCATAAAAAAAATAAATAAATAAATAAAAGAAAAGAACATCATATTTAGAGAACATCTAAAGTAGGGGATCTTTTTGTAATGTGAAAATCCCTCATCAGTTTTCCTATTGAAAAGTCTAGATTTTTGTATACTGAGTTGTTCCAAAGTATGCAACATACTACTGCAGAGTAATGCAACATACTACTTACATATATGTGTTATACATCATTCCTATAGTCTTGATTTGGGTTCTCTTCATTATCTATCATCATCTTCATCACCAGCTTATTTAGGTAAACTCCATCTGGATCATAAGCACCATAAGGGCAATCACCTCCTTTACTTCGTGCTCTGAAGTGCACATCTATTATGACTGCAGGGTATACCTGCAGACAGACCAACAGAGCTATAACAATAATGATGGTATCCTGATGACAAATGCAGCTGCTCATTCCCCTTCATTAAATATCAGTCTGAAGAGCTGATAGCGCATATTTTCAGAGCTATAACGCTGAATCTCATTCTGAATGGATTTTCAGATAAAGAAAAGGCAACCATTTTTTTCTCAAACATGCAGGATCTGAAATAATTGTGGGAACTTCCATGTAAGCACAATGCCATAAAACTCTCAGAGCAAAATCAGAGGCAACTAGTACCCATTTCTGGTGACCTTTCCTGGTCCCCTCCCCTTCTCCAGTCTTCTAAAATACTTTACCTTCCTGCTTTCCAACCCATTCCCTCTTTTATTTTTTTTTAAGATTTTATTCATTTATTCATGAGAGAGAGAGGCAGAGACACAGGCAGAGGGAGAAGCAGGCTCCATGCCAGGAGCCCGAAATGGGACTCTATCCCTGGACTCCAGGATCACGCCAAAGGCAGGTGTGAACCGCCAAGCCACCCAGGGATTCCACCCCCACTCCCCCATTCCCTCTTTTAAAGCAGGAAAAGACCTCATTAGTACCAGAGTTCTAAAACTCCAAAGCCTACACATGCCAGAGAGCTGATATGGATTAAAAACACAGCTGTTTCATTAGGACTGCTTAATTTAAACTTTTCAAGTAACATACATATTGTGTGTATGTTATATGATAAAAATATTTTTCTCTCATAAAGAAATATATTTTCTCTCCTTTTCTTTGAATTACTTCTGTCTTCCCACTTTTGACAAAAATTAAAAACCTGTGAAATATTTCTTTGCCTATAAAAACATAATCGAAGGATAAGCATAAATGACAACTGACATTTAGCTGCAGAGTTGAGGTACAATAGGGAGTCGTGTAGACTGTAGCAAACTAGAAAGTGTATTTTTTTTCTTAGAAGATGGGATGCCCTTCTCAGTTCAGTTAGACTTGTCACCCTCTGAGAATTTGAGCTCAGTACTGCAAGATCTTCTGATTTTTCACATGAAGCAGGAAATCACCACAAATGTTCTGGTTTTAAAAGTTGGCTGAGATCTGTAAACACTCTGCAATCCAAACACTGTGGATTGCCACTGTGTGTGCCCCTTGATTAAAATTTTGACTGAAACTCATTATACCAATCTATTCCCTTTCCTAGTGATGTGCATCTTCAAGTGGTTTAGTTCTAATTCTGGATTGAAAGGTTGTGTCAGCTACTAAAAACCTGAGTCTACGGGGACAGGGATGAGGAAGTTTAGCTAGTGACTTGTGTATGAATGTTTTATGCCCAAACTTAACCGTAAAATGAATATATTTTAGTTTCAGAAATTTTTCAGTCAGAAGAAATAGTCTGAAACTTGCTTTGCCCCCTTTTCTGCCCCTAAGACTTCCAGATGGTGGAAATCCAGAGTCCCTTGTCATCATGTCCTCTCCTCTTTTCTGAATTAACACCTCTGATCTAGTCCTCCTTCTGCTTTCCTTGTCCTCTACTACCTCCTGTGTTTTAGAGTTCTAAGACTTGGGACTCCATGCCTTCTGTCCCCCAGCAGCAAGAGCCTAGCCAGCCAGAGGTAAGGTGGAAAACAAAGATGCTCAGTGATTCCATGAGGGTACTAGGAATGTGGAAAGATGATTGCTGTTCTGAGGAAAAATTTGGTGAAACGGGAGCCTCTGGGGCAGCTCTGCTGGAAATTAGCAGACAGCAATAAAAGAGTATCTTTCAAGTTAATACAGTTTCAGGTTTGTACCCAGTGTCTTACACATTAGGGCTATGTATGTTTGTTAAATAAATTAATAGCTGGCTAGCTGGATGAATGGATGGATGGATTAATATAGTGTTTTCCAGAGAGTTGAAATTAACATGATG
This sequence comes from Canis lupus dingo, assembly GCF_003254725.2. Classification (NCBI taxonomy): domain Eukaryota; kingdom Metazoa; phylum Chordata; class Mammalia; order Carnivora; family Canidae; genus Canis; species Canis lupus. Next base: position 19,707,824 of record NC_064265.1, read on the forward strand.
CCAAACTTGGTACCTAATACTAAGAATTAAATGTAAAAGGAAACAGCATTAGTATTTTAGGAAAAGACTAAAAGATGAGCCAGTCTTTTTACATATATAAAAAAATGACATAGGGAAGAAGGTGCTGAGGGCAGGGGGAGCTTAAACCAGAAGAGTCTGAGCTGTGGGATGAATTGAGAAAGTTCAATATAAAATTGAAAGAATGACTAAACATGGTAATTATTTAGCTTCCTTAAGGGTACTAATACGTAGTCTTATCTGATATCGTAACCCAAACTATTCGAAATTCTTTGATGGCTCTAAGTTGATAGTTCTGCAAGATGAATCAGCAACATGGACCTCTCTGAACTGACCAAAGTGTTCCCAACACCAGTAATAACCACTGGTTCTTTTAGATAGTTTTGCTTGGTAAGAGATCCTATACCAAAGGTAAGATTGGCCAGATTGGAAATGGTTTCTGAATTCAGCTCCTCACCCTTCTACAAGATCTGCCTTCCTAGGTAGCACCTTCTACTTTACATCTACCGTCAAGATCAATCTGCCTTATGTTCTAGTCCCTAAGCATTGTGTTTGCCAAGGTGATAAGAGGTGCCAGTGTTTCTTCTCCTAGGATCTGAGATGATATTGTAATCCATTCAAGAGAATTAAACTAGACAGCCTTCTGATTTTACTCATATATAGGAAAGCCTTGAATCCATTGCAAACCAGGAAACCAAGCTTACTGCCTGTTGCATGATTTCTAGCGTAAATATACACAACTTTCCCCTTCCATGCACCAAATCCCTCTGAGAATCAGATTTTTTAAATTAATGTTAAGCTACAACATGGATAAACCTTGAAAACATTATGCTAACTTAAAAGCCAGGCACAAAAGACCATAAAATGTGTCATTTCATTTGTATGAAATATCTAAAATAGACAGATCTGTATAAATGAAACATAAAAAAAAAAAAGAAACGAAACATAGATTAGTGGTTGCCTCGGGTGGGGGGCGTGGTGAAAGGGATAGGAGGAATGGGAGTGTCCTCTAAAGGTACTGGGTTTCTTTGGGGGATGATGAAAATATTCCAAAATTGATTGTGGTGGTAATTTCACAACTCTATGAATATAGAAAAAGCCATTGAGTCACATGGTATGTGTGTTATATCTTAATGAAGCTGCTAACAAAAAAGGTTGAGAAATGTTAGTAATATTTGACAATGTCCACCTATTTTACATGCAAGATAATACGTGGCAAGTAAGCAGACATTGCCAAACATCAACTGAAAAAAACTCCAAGTCTTTGTTGAACAAACAGATGGAGTTTGCTTTCATAATAATATGCTTGATGAAGTGGCAGCATAGTTTATTAGTCTAAAAAATAATACATCTGAGCATGTAAGAGCTAGGGAAAACATATCACCCTTGAATTATACCATATCAACATGGGTCTTAATTGTTTTCTGGGGTGAACAGTCACTTGTGATAATTTGCAGATGCAATTCACAAAGGAGCAGTTGTGGCTACCAGGGTTGTGTTTCTCATGTTTTCTTCTAGACAGAACCAAATACTGACATCAATTTAGCATTCATTCCTGGTAACAAAACTTGTACTACATGTGCATTATCCTTAGCAGTGCATCTTTGGCCAGCATGTGGCTTATTTGGTAAGCATGAAAAAAGAAAAAGATAGAAACACAGAAATTAGGAGAGCAGGAAATGGTTAAGTTCTCTGGGAGAACTAGTTAGCATGTGATGTTGTCAAATATATTCAGTAATCTTAAGAGAATCTTCACCTACCTATTAATTATGTGTGGGATGTTACTCCCTGATGGATGACATTTAATGATGAATAACGGACTTAGGCATGATAATTGATGTGTCATTTTCTGTGGTGCCTGTTTTAGGTAAACAAGATGGTTCTGAGTTAATATTTTAGAGAAAAGAAAGAGATGGGTGGAATACACTAGGATGACCATGTAAGCAACTGCAACCAACTTAAGTAGATGTTTCTGTAAAAGTCGTGATGATTTAACTAAAGACATAAGTAATCTCCTATTCATCTACCCACCAAGAAGATAATCTAGGAGAAATAAGAGAACAAATCAAACCGCCCATCAGACTAGCAGTCAGAAAATGGAAGGAGCCCATTCCACACACAGAATTATCAGTAGATTCCAGGATTCACAAGAACTTAAAGGTCAAACTGTTCAACAACCTACATAAATTATTGAACTACAGGCAGAAGGAAATTTTCAGTATCTTACTACCAACACCACAAGACAGAGCAGGCAAGTCATGAAGTACAGTGAGAAATGGTGAGGGACCTGCATCTCTGTTTAAAGAGATGCAAACTCTCTTTATATTAAATTAAAATTAATTAAACAAACTCTGTTTAATATTCTCTGACCCTTCCAAGGCATGTCCCATAAGCAATACAGTATCCAACTATATAACAATTGGTCCCTGAATATGAGAAGGAAGTGGGCTGTACCTCTTTCTGCCTTATCCCTGCCATGTGCACCTGATACCCAGAACTGAAGAGTCTTCACTTTGAACAACTATTACATAACCTCAACAGATAAGAGATCAAGAGATAACTTTCCTGATGGGGAGAGATGCATTCCATCTGCCTTTACCAGAAAAGTGTGGGTTTTAATAATTGGGTTACTTTGTTGCTTAAAAGTTACTATGTGTTTTATAAGTCTATGTTTCAATACACCCACAAACAGGTACACACAGTCACACATGCTAATCCAAGATGAAGAAACCTCAAAATGGTAGAGTGGTTATCTCTGTGGTGGGGAGTTGAAAGGCAAATTTGGGTTTTGCTCATTTATGTATTTTATTTTTTCTATAATGAACTGTATTACTTGTAAATGTTTTATTTAAAAATAAAATTTGTAAGAAACTAATACACAAATGGAGGGTATTCATCCTTTCTAATGGCTGAGTAATATTCCATTGTATACATAGACCACAGCTTCTTTATCCATTCATCTTTCGATGGACATCGAGGCTCCTTCCACAGTTTGGCTATTGTGGACATTGCTGCTATAAACATTGGGGTGCAGGTGCCCTAGCATTTCACTGGATCTGTATCTTTGGATGGAGTGACTGGGTGATGGGCACTGAGGAGGGCACTTGACGGGATGAGCACTCAGTGTTCTATGTTGGCAAATCAGATATATATGTATTCTTTTTTACTGAAGTTTGATATATATGTATATTTTACTTTATATATATATATATATATATATATATATATATATATATTCTTCTACCATATTGCTTTTGATTCCTAAAGAGGGACCACTGAATTCCATTGGTGTTAAGTTCAGAGTATCTTTGATCATTTCCCCTATGACCCTCCCCCCACATTTGGTAACTAGTTATTTCTCTGGGCACAGATCCCTGTCAGAATATTTTGTGTTATTTCTTCCTATGGATGGACTTCTTCTTTGTAATAAAGCAATCCCCAGTGAGTTTTCCTGTAGATGTTCACAGATTACCTATTAAATTTGAACCACAGCACCATCAGTTACCTACCAGACAGTGGTATACAACTTTGGGACTTGGGGTTAATGAGAAACCTAGCCAGGAAGCAAACACTCTTTTGAGTGTAATGGATTATATAGCCCAAAGTAGAAAGCAGAGCACAATGTATAAAATTCAGATTGCAAATCTCCACTTTTGGTGATGGTATCTGAATCACACTGGCCTGGTCATAGTGATTTTCATGTCTATATTGTGGGGAAAATGGTATTGCCCTTAAGCTCTCTTTAGTCCTGTCTCACTGTATTGAACCTAGTGATCAGAGCAAAGAAAGACCAAATCTAGTTGATTAGTGAGCCTGCATGTCCCCAGATCATTAGGTCTTGGATGAGCTTCAATCTGGATGTCTTCGTTTTAATCTGACTGGAATCTTAGTTTCTTTACCAAAAATCAAACTTTCTAATGCAGTTTTCATTAAGCCTGAAGTTTGGACTCCTGCATCTGCATTATGACCTCTTTCAGAAATCTTTTCTGAGATCTTTAGCCTTCTCAGGTACACCTTCAGACTTCAAGCCCAATAATGAAAACTTAGCCATCTTTAGATCATTAGCATATTGCCTGGCACATAGTATACTCATATAAATGTTTGTCAAATGGAAATGTTCTCTTTTATTTCCTTCATTTCTTTGTTTTTGCAATAACAGCTTTATTGAAACCTATTCCACATACCATAAAATTCACACATTGAAGTGTAAACCTATCCATGAAAAACGGTGGTTTTTAGTATATTCAGAGTTGTGCAACCATCAGTACTGTTTCTTTCCAGGACATTTTCATCACCATGAAAAGAGACTCTGTACCCATTAGCAATTACTCCTGACTCTCCCCACCCTCCAGGCCTTGTCATCCACTAATCTAATTTCTGTCTCTATGAATTTGCCTATTCTAGACGTTTCATAGAAATGAAATCATACAATATGTGGCCTTTCATGTCTGGCTGCTTTCTTTTAACATAATGTTTTCATTTTATAAAGGTTCATCCATATTGTAGCATTCCTTCTCACAGCTGAATGATATTACATTGTATGAGTATACTACCTTTTGTTTATCCATTCATCACTTGATGGATATTTGGGTTGTGTCCATCCTTTGGATATTCTAAATAAGGCTTCTTTGAATATTCATGTACAGATTTGTGTGTGGACATGTATTTTCAGTTCTCCTGGTTATACACTTAGGTGTGGAACTGCTGGGTCATATGTCACTTTATGTTTAACCTTTTGAGGAACTGCCAAAATGTGCTTTATTTTCTAAAGCACATTTTATATTCCTACCAGCAATATGTAAGGTTTCAGATTTTTCCATATCCTCACCAACATTTGTTATTGTCAGTCATTTTTATTATAACCACCCTAAGTTGAGTGGTGTCCCCTTGTGATTTGGACTTTCCATTTCCTTGCAGTGGAGTTCAGCACCTTTCATGTTCTTTCCTTCATTCACCTTTTCTCACATTAAGGAATGACCCGGACTGGAAGTATAGAACTCAGCTTCTTACACGTACGCTTACCAGAGGGAGAAACCATGCCTTATTTGTTTTTATATTCTCAGTACCAAGCACAGTGCTAAGCACATAGTACATGCTAAATAAATGTTTTCTGAACCTATGAATAGATGAATGATTAAATAAACACACAAATCATTCCAGTCCCCTATTTTTCTGTCCACATCCCTCCCAGAATTCTCTTTTTAAAAATGTCTGATGAAAGTTTTGAAACTCTTGAAACAAATTCAACAGATGACTCATGGTTTGCATGATGCAAAAGTAAACTAAGAAAAGCTGTGATATTTAAGAAGATAATCCTGTACATTACCAGATCTCACTCTGAAGTCACTTGTCTCCCTCCCAAAAGGGGCCATTTTTCTAAAATAAAGTCTGAGCAAAGTAATTTCTAAGAAATTGTGAAAAGGACTCATTTTCTTCTATCTCCTTTGTGGTTTTTTTTGTGGGATGTAAGCCCTCTGTGACCTAGTTTAATAAAAGGCCTATGAAAATGTCATGGTAAAACATACAGCAAGTCATCTGTCATTTCAACCTGGCTAATCTTTATTGAAACCAGTAAGAGTTTATCAAGTCAAGGAACTTCATAAGGGGCTATGATCAGGAAAAGGAATGATTTTATTTTCTCAGCCTTTCCCTTATCCACATCCCAACAGAGCAAATTTTGTTTTGATTTCTGCACTCACCTAAAGATATGTGCTTCAGTGGTAAACCACTGATACCATATGAAACTGAATTTGCCCTTTAGAATCAATTTCTTATATTTGGACATTGTCTACAAATGAAGGGAAAGAGGCAAAGACTAGTGGGAAGTAGGCTGCTTCTGCTTTGGTTTTTTTTTTTTTTTTAAGATTTTATTTATTTATTCAAGAGAGACACAGAGAGAAGCAGAGACACAGGCAGAGGGAGAAGCAGGCTCCATGCAGGAGCCCAATGTGGGACTCAATCCTGGGATTCCAGGATCACGCCCTGGGCCAAAGGGAGGCGTTCAAGTATGAGCCACCCAGGCATCCCTGTTTTTGTGTTTAAACTTTAGTTTCCTGGGCCACGGAATTTAAAGTAATAAACAATAGTACACTAACACAGAGAGTTATCGTGGTTGGACTTTCTTTTTTTCTTAATAAATAGCCTCCATTATTTCATACCACCCAGCATTCTCAGGTTTTGTGTCATAATGGCACAAGTTTACTCAAAAAAAATTTTTAGATGGCTTTGTTCATTCTACTTAAAGTTAACTGTCTATTTTTAGAAAAAGACCAGCGTTACTTATACTGGAAGTTAGAAGATCTGGTTAGGAGACCTCTGCCTTAATTTGTAGTATGACCCTGAGGTAGGCCAAGCAAACCTCTGAAAGCCTATTCACCTCAAATACTTGATGATCTCTGAACCATAATGTTTCCTGAATTTATTGCATGGTGCCTTGATTCTAAAGCAGATCCAGTCTTCTAAGAGAAAATTCCAAAATAAGCCTTGTAAGAGAGATTGTGTTCTTCAGAACCCAGAGCACTCCAGATGTCTCAGATCTTGGCCTCTCTGCATGATTCATTGGCTCCAGCAGTTTTCATGAGTATTCCCACCTGCACAGCAAGAGTGATCACACCTATTTCTAAGGCATTCTGAAATCCTGGGCATAGTATCAACTCTGTACACGTGAGAGAAGTTAGTGGATAAATATAAGATATGGAGGAAGTATATTGAGTCAGGGAAAGACTTTAAATTTTGTCTTGTTAAATATTTTATTTACCTTTTATATTTAAAACTAAATGATCATAAGATGTAAAGCCTAAAGCAAAATTTGGATTAAAGTGTATAAAACAATTTGGTCCTGCCTCCTCCCTCACGCGCTTTACCTCTTGTCTTCCTTTTATCCTCTGCCAAACTATGGTGTGTCTTTGACTTTAGCATGATATTTTCTCCTCACATTACTCTTTTTTCCTTCTTCACAGGGTACATCCCCAGTTACTTAGACAAGGACGAGCTATGTGTAGTATGTGGTGACAAAGCCACCGGGTATCACTACCGCTGCATCACGTGTGAAGGCTGCAAGGTAAGCTCAGCCCAGCTCCAGTCCCCTTCCAGGATCCCACCAGAATGCAACATGAAGTTTAAGTTCAAATTAGAACCAAATTCCAACATTCACGGCCTGTGATCATCCAGGTGTCTGGCTGTCCTCGTCATTTTTTGGCATGGTCAAGAACTGAATTTATTGACTTTTTCCAAATCAAAAATAACTACATGAATTTGCAAGAGTATAATGTCTGGCTTTTAAGACAGGGAGAAAACTAATAAGATGAAAAGAAATTAATATTCTCACCATGAGTTTAAAAATGCATAGATATTTTATATTATCCCAAGAAATAACTATTTCTCCTCCTCCTTTATCTCCAGTAGTTGAGGAGATAAAATTCATTCTACCACATGCTATTAATCTGAGTAAATATGCTCACTTTTATTTTTTTAATATGTTCACTTTTAAGGGTTCCATTAGGGAATATCTTTGAGGCTACTTAGACTTAATTATGTTCTGAAATTGTCCAAATTGGCTTTCCGCACAGCCTTCAGCCAGTAAGTAAATTCTGGGCATCCATCAGCTAATTTTATGCTCTACAGACCCATCTTCAGGAGATACTTGACAAGGATACATTAGTGATCAACAGTTCACTTCCCAAAAGTCAGACTAAATTTGCCTACTTAGACTCTTCATCATCAGAATTAAGATAAGTTTTCTGGCAAATATCTTTCGGTCCAACAACTTAGCCTAGAAAACAGTCTACTACAGAAATAGATAAAGCTTAACCCAGTGCTAGATCCAGCATTCAGCTAATGTTTTATAAATGAGGAAGTATATTAAGTCAGGGAAAGACTTCTTAAATGTTTACTTGGTAAATGTTTATTACTTTTTATATTTAAAACTAAATGATCACAAGATGTAAACCCTAAAGCAAAGACTGTATTAAATTGTGTAAAACAATTCAGTCTTCCCCCCTCTCTATCACCTACCTCAGCTCCTCCTCTTTCTTCCCCTCCTCCAACTACCTTCCTTTCCTCCTAACCTTTGACCCTAGACCCCCAAAATCAGCATCGTAGCTTGGTTTCAAGGTAAGGTGCTCCATTTCCCTAGTGGAAGATCTTCCATGCAAATCCCTATATTTTGTACATGAAATTCAGAAACACTTAGCAGAAGCCTGCTGGGAGTGTTGAAATGATATATCCATTGCAATCAGGGCATATCGGGGTGTTTCCAAGTTCCCAAGGCCCTATATCTGCAAGACTTTCATAATGTGATGGTGTGTGCTCTCATTCATCCAGACCCCTTTGATGTGGAATTCGTACCTTTTAACAAAGATCGTGCTAAAGATGGCTATTACATCCATGAAAATAATGTTTTAAAGAGTTTAATGGAACTGAATACAAGTAAATCTTGACTATTTATTAATTGGGGGACTTGCAGACTGTCTCTTAAAAGCATAGTTTTATTGGCTTGATTTGAAAGTAATAACACTGCATTACTTTAGATATATTCTCTCATTCTGAAAGCTCAGTAATTCAAACAGGCCTTTCTTTTTTCCAAATTAGCCCCAATTCAGAAAGCTTTGCCTACCTGATTATGCAGCATTGAGATTCTTTCAAATCAGTTCCTAATGGCAAATTTTGAATTCTGGGAGAAACTCTAATGAAAATTCCATTTAATACTCAACTCCCAAAGTGACTCTAAAGACCGAATGTGCCTTACAGAGAACTTAATGCTTATTAGTGACTGACTTAAACAAAGGGAGAGCCAAGCCTATTAATCCGTGTCCCTGCTTCATGTATGCCTTCATGATGATCAAGAAATCCACTAGCCTCTTTTCCCAAGATCACAGGATGTTTGAAGCCTGATGCAACTGAGGTTTACCTAAAAGAAGAAATCGTGTCGCAAAAAGCTAGATTTTTCAGCCCCTATGCCTTTATCTCAGATCAAATCCTGTTTCTAGGATTGCCTCCATCATAAAATTAGAAAGCAGTTTTCCCAGGGTAATTATGCAGAACATGCATTTAATATAAAGACAGAGTATCTTGGAAAAAGACAACAGAGTTCTTCAAAGGAAACACAGTTTTTAAGAGTGGCCAAAGATGAAAAATGTTATGTTTCTCATACTGTTTATTCAGACTTGCATATTAAAAATATTTCTACCCCATACCTGGGGTGCTGCCCTGAAGACAGCAAAAATCTTTTGGAGCTGTTTTCTCTGTTTTGATGAACCAGTTTTTATGCATCTTTTATAGAAATAATGTTGATACTTCCCCACAACAAACTGTTATTTTTAAGGAAGAGCCATAGCTTTCAATAGTTGCCCAAATATTGAACCAGCCCAGTGTCACTTAGCTCCTTACCACACCAATCAGTGCATCATCTTGGACCACAAAGAGTGGATCCAGTTCTTCTCAAAATGCAGGGAAACCTGTCAGATGTTGATTCATAAAAGCAAAACCTCTCCTCACCAACAAATCACCAATGAAATATTGGCCTCATTTAGTTCCTGAGACATGTCTTCTATTAGCTCTCCTCTAACAAGATTTTTGTAGGTAGACTATATTATGCATTTTCTATTCAGTTCAATTCCAGAAGTTAATTTTTGTTGCTTTTTTAAAATTAAGGGATCTAGTATCTTTACATTTACTTAAACAAAGTGATCCCTCATCATGTGTCAAATATGCTTTTATTATAACTCAGGGGGGAAGCCAACATTTTAAAAGGGATTTGGTCCATGAAGTGCCTGAGAAAAGTCATCAAAGATAAGTCACAGAAAAGATGATGCTATGAATAGTAGGGCCTGCTACCTCAACACCTTTCTCGACAGAAGCAAAGTATAAATTATTTCATGCATTCCATTTAAAAGTTCACAGGGTAGCCTTTTGAAAAAAAAATTTAAAATACATACCAGTATCTGGTACAGCTCATTCTCTCCTTAGCATCGTCTGACTCTTCAGTATGCTCCACCCCCCTTCTAGAACATACGTCGACATCAGAGTATGTGTGAGAAAAGGATGTCCCCAACAATTTTCCTATCCTCATAGCAACGCACATTCTCCCTGAGCCCTGGACTTTGGTGCTGCCACCTCTGGGTGCCTCCAGAAGGAGGTATGCTACACAGCCTCTCTCTTCCCTTTCTGTGACACATATCTTCTTGCCAGGAATCTCCAGGTCTCTTTTGCTCTCCAGGCAGGGGTGACCCATGAAGGGTGAATTGGGAAGAGGGCAGTAGAAATAGAGAGGTTCACAGGGCAGCTTGCTTTTCAGTACTACGGCATGCCCTGACATTCATGCTCTGGCAGATTTTGCCCACCTTGAATACTCAGGGAAACACTGCCAGCATGTTCAAAAAGCTGCCCGTGTGTGATTGAGTGAATCTTACAACACTTTGTCAATATCATTCAAACTGATGGACTTAAGTGTTTAAGGAAAACCCAAATATAATGGGGCAGTTTTCCTGTTAGAACTTGAACAATAGAAATGATAAGGGATTTGCACCCATGTCCCCAAATCAGGTCCATCAGTTTCCATCATGGATGTCAGTTTTCCATTTTATTCTGCTTTGCACCATATAAAATCATACCTTTGACCTTCTCATTATAAGGAAGCTCCTATGTCTGAGTGTTTAATATGCAAGTGGTGTATGTACATAATCAAAACCAAGGAAAGTTCAGCAGGATCATTCAAATTTGGGCCTAATCTAGGCCAGCTGGTGTGTCAGTCCCTATTTACGTAACAAAGTTAGAGGCCCCTTTAAGCTTTAGTAGACAGTATCCTTCAAAATTGTTTTTTGCCTTGCTAGTCTACTAAAACAGATAAAACAAAGGCAGAGGGCACTATTTATAATCTGCTCATCTCAAACATTTAAATAATACAGTAAAATTGGATTCAGTTCATATCTTATAAGCAGTTAAGTAAATAAGACTTGGAATCTTACTGAGATCTAGGCTGAGTTCCACAATATACTCACCACACAATTTGGGCCAAGTTATTTAACCTGTCTGAGGCTGTTTTTTAATCCCTACCATGGAGATATTAAGAGTACCTGCTTCATGAGGTTGTAGAAGGGACAGAAAGATATGGAAGGCATCTACAGCACTTTGCATTGTGCCCCTTACAATAAGTGCACACTCTCTGTCATCACTAGTGCCCACAATACAGAAGCACCATAGCCAAGACTGGAGTATCATGTCCAGGAAGGTTCTGCTATAAAGGTTTATGTCATCTAAACCTGGACTAAATGGCATCCTCAGCACCCTTTATGGTAGCCCCCTCCTGTGCCTTCAGAGAGGAAGACACCTTTGTAACTTTAGGATATATGTCTACCAACACCAGATGGAAAGAGTACTATGAAAGGAAAAACCCCAATGCAGTGAGCACTGAGAAAAATTGGGTGGTGAGTCTGGTATTTTCTACTCCCGAAATACTGTTGTTTCAAGGGTTATCTGAGTTGGTCATGGACATTTCAAGAGTCAAAAACAAGAATTAAACTCAGTCTCTAAAGACCATTTAATGCATCCATTTAATTACTAAACAATTAAATGATTAACTAATTAAGAGAGTATCACAAATTTCCTGCTCCTTTATTCTCCAAGACAATGTATAGCAAGGTTCTTCACAGTTTCATTTAACAACGCAGTTCTGGCACTCTATGAAATGAAATAATGTAACTTATTTTTTTAGAAAAAATAAAAATGAACACTAGATTTTCCCACTAACCTCTTTTCCTAACTAGATGCCACAAAGATACCGACTCTGTAGTCCTAGACATTTCCTTCAGCTCAGATTTAGAGTTCTTTAGATTTGGTTTGGGCTAATTGTCCTATGTGTAAATAGGTAAGAGCTGCCGGCCCATACACAGGTAAGATCCAAAACAACCCATCACCATTATAAGGACACAAAATTCTGGACTCGTTTGTTTCTAGAAAATATGAAAATGTTGTCTTGGGTCTTTCTCTCTCATGTAGGGTTTCTTTAGAAGAACCATTCAGAAAAATCTCCATCCATCCTATTCCTGTAAATATGAAGGAAAATGTGTCATAGACAAAGTTACGCGAAATCAGTGCCAGGAGTGTCGCTTTAAAAAATGCATCTATGTTGGCATGGCAACAGATTGTAAGTAATCTTCTTCCTTTGTTTCATATTCAAGGAGTGTTGATTGGGGAAAGGTTTGGTTCAAGGAGATCAACCAGGCAGAAAAGAAAGCAGGAACCCATGAGGACAGAGAGAAGACACCTAGCATTCACTCCCACAGACCCCTTACTCCCAGCCATTGCTAGGTGGTTTCCATCCTACCCCTTCCCTATCAACTCCTAACTCTCAAAGTATCTAGACAACACATGAGGGGAAGTGATTAAATTATCCCTATCCTGTCTGTAAGACTGTTAGCAGTACTCTGTTTGCAATAGGTGACAAATGAGCAATCTTGTTCATTCACCTTGATGAGGTGTAGTTTACATACAACATTCATGTGGTGAGCACCTCACAGACTATTCCTAATATTTTTCAAAAGCGGAGACAGGAATTTATTTTGTGGACATTTTTGGAGATGGGGCACTGGCAGAAAACATCGTGTTCAGTAATTTTTAAAGAATGTGAAGTCGAGTGCTATCGCATGAGTCATCCTGCAGTTGGTTGTTTGTTATATTTTTAGCCCATAAAAACATTCTAAGCTCCAGTCCTCCTACCCAGTTTTCAAAGTGCCACAGCATATGGTGGTGAGATTAGCCACTGGAGTAGGTCTCTTCTTCCCTCACTGTGCAAGGGATTTACACCAATCATTTTAATTAATAATAAAATAAGAATTGTGTCATTCACAATGTGTGGCCTCCATTTTGCCAGGCATCAGGCTTAATGATTTCTAGTGCCATAAGCTTTTTGCCCCTCAGTGGAAGTTTCCAGCTTTTAGTTTAAAAAAGAAGGAGAAAAAGAAGGGAAAAAAAAAAAGGAGAGAAAGAAAAGAGCAATGAGGATTTTCCTCAAGAGAGAGGAAATAATCACGGCTCCATTTATGCAATAAACAGGGTTCTCTCAAGTAGAACAAAAAAACTCTGTGAAATATCCTACTTTGCCCATTAAAGAAGACAGAATACAGAATCTTTAAAAAAAAAAGAAGGTTGCGTGAGGGCTTTAAGCAGGAAATCCTGGGTTAATCCCCACCTCTGGCTGAGTGTGTTGTCTTCATCTTTTAAAGACTTTTAGCCATTGCTAACAATATGCCTGATAAGGATATGTGAAAATGATTGACCTGGAACCGAATATTTAGATGTGTCACTGTAGGGGACTGTTACTATTGAGTATCCATTTTATTGTTGGATTGAGAAGTTAAAAATAGGAATGTTTATAAGGTTAAAAAAGCTCAGTGTTATTCTGGACTGGGTGGAAATTAATTTTGAATGCACCCTGCGAGGCATTGTAAGAGCTCAGGCTTTATGATCAGAAAAACTGTTGGAGTCCCATATCTGCCACTTACTAGCTGTGTGACCAGCAGACCTAACCTTGGGTTTCCGGTCTGTGAAATCATCTCCTACCTTGCAAGTTGTTTTCAGTATTCAATTAGATAATGCATGTCAAATGCAACAATCCCTGGAACAGAGGAAGCATTTGAGAAATAGGGCTGTGAGTAGAGCCCATTCCTTGTCTCCCTTTAATAAGGGAACCAAAGTGACCCAGCAGGGCTCATTCACATTTCCCACATTTACAAATACTGACCTGTCTTTGATGATCAATCCAATCTAGACAATCTGGGGCTTCATTATTCTGTTTGTGGATTAGCTGAGTACTTTTGGTTCTCTTCCTCCTGCTATTTTTGCTTTTTTTCTTTTCCTACCAGGTCACACCTTCATCAAGAAATGGCCCTAGGACAATGATGTTGTAGAACTGGAATCAGGAGTCCTGGGTCTTGCCTTGGCTCTGCCATGAACTTGCTGTGTGACTTTAGGCAAGTCATGATCTCTCTGGATCAACTTCCTCCTCTGTGGAAGGAGGGAGTTGGGCTAGATAATACCTGAGGTTCTTTCCAGTTCTAAAATACTATGACTTAGTAGCATAAGACCTGAGCCTTTCCATTCCATTGAAAGTTACTAAGAGTCTGGTAAAATGGTTTGGTTTTGGAAAATAACCACAGAAGTAGAGGTTTCTTATTACCTTCCCTTCCTACTTCCCTTTGGCAAAAGTAGTAAAAGTCATGGCTGTATTTACTGACCACTTGTAGTGCATCATCACCCTGAATAACCTGTGAGGTGGGTTTATTGTTGATCCTGTTTCACACAGGAAGAAATCAAAGCTCAAAGAGCCTAAGCAACTTGCCAGAGGTCACACAGCTAGAATGTGGTAGTGTCAGGATTCAAACCCAGCTCTTTCTAGATTCCAAAGCCTGGGCTCTTTAACCACCATTGAGGGTAGACCAGGTAGAGACTAGAGCAAAGGAGTACCTGTGCAGCCTGAGATAGGCCCAGCCTCATCCCAGTGAGCCCTGGAGGGAGCTAATGAAGAGTTGGGGTCCTTTTTATCTAAGGAAGAGATGATTAGCCTCCTATTTACTGCTCTAGAACTTTGATCTGAAGTTCTTTTTACTAAGAGCCATCTGAGGGCAGGAGAGGGGCTACAGAGACCCTAAGAGTGAATTCAGATGATTGGCTAGACAGACTCATCTGGGAACCTGTGGGTAGGACAGATTTTGCTCCCCTCGGCTTAATTCTTATGTGGGGCCACCTGTGGAGTTTGGATGCCCAGTGTCCAACTCCCCTGCCACGGAGCTTTGTTTTGAAAAGCTGGCCAGGCATCGGGAGTTTGGCACTAGGTCTTGACCTAGCCAGGCAGTGGCAGTTTGCTGCTGAGGGGAGAAAATATCCCAGCGTGACCCACCCTGCAGGACCTGCTCAGCCATCTGCACCTGGGTGGTCCCCGGGGTGCACATGCAGCCCCCCGCATGCCTGGGAGCATCCCTGTGTTTCGTCTCATCTTTCTTCCCCTCCCAGTGGTCCTGGATGACAGCAAGAGGCTGGCGAAGCGGAAGCTGATTGAGGAGAACCGGGAGAAGAGACGGCGGGAAGAGCTGCAGAAATCCATCGGGCACAAGCCAGAGCCCACGGACGAGGAGTGGGAGCTCATCAAAACTGTCACAGAAGCCCACGTGGCCACCAATGCCCAAGGCAGCCACTGGAAGCAGAAACGGAAATTCCTGGTGAGGTCCTCGGGCGCAGCTAAATATTCAGCTGCATGCTCCACATTTTCTGCTTCCACTCACCCAGTCCTCATGACCCTGGGATGCCAGTGTTACTGCCCACATCTTACTGATAGGGAAACTGCATTCCAAAGAAGTCAAGTGACTTGTAGAGTCAGGATTTGAACCCAGGTCTGTCTGAGCACAAAGGTCATTTGTCCCATCTGTTGCTTATGAGTCACTAAATTCTAAAGCAGTTTCTTAGGCCACACAGTCTGTTTGCTTTTACTGTTTATAAGGCCAGCCCTGAATCAATTGATTAGTAACTTACATTCTTTACCTGCCAGCTTCCCCCTCTTTTATAGCCATTTCTTCTCCTAGATGCCCATTTATGTAGTTAGTCCCCTAAACTCACCCCAAGATATCCCCTTTAGAATAATCCCTAGAATGAAGTGTCCTGTATCTCAAATGTATTTTTTTTTTTTTTGAATAGACGTCAACATGTTTAGCTTAAAATAAATGAACTCGAGTCCAGGAAGACAAGAGGAATAGGGAGTAGGGAGGGAGTTTGGGGTGGAGATATATAGAAAAAATAGGCCTTTCCAGGTCCTTGGAAGATCAATGTTTGATGTTTTTATAAAACCTAACCATTATAAAAGTCCTTCCTATTCACAATGCTTTGGATTAGGCTGGAATTACTATCTCCCCATTTTACAGGTATGCAAACCAAACCAAAGGCCAATTCACACTACTAGAGTGGCAGCCAGGCCTAGAAGTCTACGCTGTCCACCCACTTACCAGGTGGACTACCCCACCCCACCACCACCAGCTGGTGTTTGACCATCTCAGAGACTGACCTTGTCCTTAGTTTATGGCATGGAACCCTTTATAAGCACCTCACTGAGCCCCAGCAGCAGATATTCTGTGGGTCTCTTTGTATCTCCAGGTTACATTAGCATTCCTTCCCACCTGAACAAGAAGATACAGTGTATAATTGTCCTTATCAGGAGATAGTTTTTTCACTATTATAAGGAGATAGTTTTCATCACCATCATTAGGAGATAGTTTTTTCATGAAAACAGTATAACAAAAGCCTTAAAGAAAATTTTTGTAAAGAAAAAGCTTACCCATACTCCACCTGCCCTCAGTTACTTTCGCTGTTGTCAAGAGCAGGTTCTAACACACCTGTGATGTGTCCATAAACAGTAACGTTAGCAAACATTAGATGATTCTTATCAAGTACCAGGTTCTATTGTAAGCACTTTCCATACATTAACCTATGCCAACCGTGTAGGTAGATATGGGCAAAATCTCCATTTTACCAAGCATAGAAATAAGGCAGACAAGTTAAGGAAACTTACAGAGCTCTGTAGCTGGTAAGTAGCGGTAATGGACACAGCCCAGCTCCAGCTCCATGCTCTTGGTCACCATGCTGCCACAAGTTGGCCACCTACACAAACCCAAAGAGCCTTTGAAAGACATGTGTCTTTGGAGGGGCAGCCTCTTCGTGCCTTGAACTAGAATCCTTAGGCCTACTCTGATGTATCTGCCAGGAATTAGAAAACATGAATTCTGGATAGAAAGACAGATAAATAGATCAATTTTAATCCAATATATTTGGGGCCTAGCAAGATAGGGTCCTGCTTACCCTAAGCCTAAATCTGTCCTCTTCCCCAAATGTGTGAGCCATAAATGGACATTGTAGAAACCACTACCAGGCCTGATTTCAGGGTAGTGATCAAGCTGAATTCCAAGTAAAGTGGAGGGTTGGAAGCACAACTGAACTTCTAGGGAATTTTATACTTCAGTTTTCTCTACTCCAAAAGGAAAATGAATACTATCCTAACTAAACCCATTTCAGTGGTCACAAGGGTGCTTCTTTCCAGACTCTAAAGATTTGTTCTTTTATTTAAAAAACCAACACTCACTGAGCAGTTACTGAGTGCCAGGAAGTGAATAAGTCAGCTCTATTCTGGTGGAGGGAGAAAGGCAGTGAGGATTAAACCAACAAGATGAGTGCAGATGGTGATGTGTGCCATGAGGGAAACAAACATCACGATGAGACAGGGTGATGGAGAATTGAAGTGGAGAGAGACTTTTCTGAAGTTCACTTCTCTGAACAGGGTGGTCAGAAAGGTCTCTCTGAGGAGGTGATATAAGCTGCATTTGAAAGCTAAGAAACAAACTCTGGATGGTAAAATACAGTCAGATCTCTTCATGCCTTGTGGTCTCTTTAGCAAAGATGACTCAATTGCTAATGATTAAAACCAGATCTGCACCTTTAGCTCAAAGGTTCCTCATGCTTTTCATCAGTCTGATCATCTATAGAAAGAACCAGAGAAAGTATGGCACAGGATGATTTGCCATTAGGTTATTGTCAGAGCCATGAAGTTATCAAGGAACAAGAGTTCTCTTCTAGAAGCTGACATTTACAAAGCAACTGTTTACCCACTCGTCTCCCTCCCGTGGCGGAGCTGATGTCAAATGTATATTTTGTATATCCTTGATCTGTTCAAGAAATTGCCCCTCTTGGTCCAAATACAAATAACTGCTTCTCCAGGCCATTTTTTCTTAGAGGTGTGCTCGGGAGATAAGAATACTTCCACGGTCCCATCTGTCTCTACAATGAGCTTCATTTCTATTAGCCAATCCCCTTCTATGCCTGGAACGGACCGCCCCTGCATCTCCTCAATGGAAGGACCACGTTCCATTCAGTATGGTCACTTCAGTGTCAATCACATGTGTGGTTAAGACTTGTGGTAGGTAGCTCTTTTCGAAGATGGCTGCAATTAGATTCTTTCTTTCCTATATATGCACAGTTTATTCTCTCCCATGGAGAGGTGAAGTCTATTCCTCTCTCTCATTGAACATGGGCTGGTGTGTGATTCCTTTAAGCAACAGATTTTAGAAGAGTGACTTTTAAGGCTGAATCTGGTGCCAGGCCTTTCAGCAGACGTATAAGTAAAGAAGCCTGCAGATGACACCAGCCTCTGGGGCTTTTTGAGGACAACTGTATGAGAGACCCCAAGTGAGAACCACCCAGCTGAGCCCATCAACTCTGAGTAACAGTAAAAATCTGTTGTTTTAAGCCACCAAGTTTGAGGGTAGTTTGTTACACAGCATAGATAACCAGAATGGAACTTAATAAATATTTGTTAAACAGAATGTACAGTTCCACTGGCCGATCCTCAGAGAAAGTACAGTTAAGCCCTGTGTCTCAGCCAGTTTACATATTTACACATACCCCTTGCAGAAGGGTGACTCTGATTGAGTATTTATGCTCAGGGGAAAAAAAATTGACTGAGTGGTGAATTATTCCTGCAAGGACATTAAGAATCCTTCATTAAAGGCAGCTTTGCTAAATGATATCCATGTCTGAATAGGCTTCTACACATGAGGATTTGTGTCTCCTATATGGCTGAGCACCTCTATTCTGCTTACAAAACTGCTATGCATTTATTCCATTTATTTGTGTGTGATAATGGCCCATCTTCTTTTGAAAAAGAATTTAGGAGACCTATTATGTTAATAATAGTATAGTAATATATAAAAAGGGACTAAAAATTATATGTTGTCATAAAAACTGGAAGTATTCATTTATCTGGAATAGGAAAGTAAGTTACTCCCCCCAAAAGAAGATTCTTCATTGTTTTTAACCCTAACACTAAGACTCAAGTCAGAAATAGAGACTGGTGGTTTGACCTGGGTTTCAAATCTATATTTGTGTCTGTAAAAATGAGAATCACTGGCAAATACTTTTTAAAAATCCATGCAGATTTTCATAATAATTCCAAAGCCACTCGTTAAAACTATTTCCAAAAGCATTTCAATCATAATTTTCTAGTTTTCCCCAATCCACCCAAATCCCTGATGGTACAGAAGTGCCCAATGTAACCACCCTTCGGGTGTGGTGACAGCGACGATGAAACACAGGAGTACACTGAGAAAAGAACAAGGGGCATTTGATGCCCAACAAGGGAAGCAGTGTCTCTCAGCCACGAGTAATTCACTTCCACACCTCCCAGGGGCTGGAAGACACTTGATTTGGAGTAAACCCCATAGCAGCAACAATATTGTCTGTTGACATGCTGTTATTATTCTGTTCCCTTCATTCATAGGCAAAGGTATGGCTTTGGGTGGATTTTCCATTAAAGTATAAAATGAGTCCATCAGAACCAGGGCCGGCCTGCTCTACTTTTCCCTGGCAGAGCTACTATCTGATCTCACACATGCTCAATTGGGAAAGCCTCAGAAAAGGGGCATAAGCAGAAGGGCCAGGCAAGATGAGTGATTTGGCCACATGTGGTCTGTGGCTAGGTCATAAGGCAAGAGCAACCAAGTCAGGAAGGCTTCAATTGCCCAAAACTATGATAACTGCATCAGAAGAAGGCAGGGGCATGTAGTCATGTGCATGGAGATTCAGTCAGACAGCCTGAGTTCAATGTTTGTCTCTGCTGCTTTATAAATATATATAATCTATATAGTTGTTGTTGCTTTTTAGTTACATGACTTTGGGCAAGTTCCCTCACCTCTCTAAGGCTTGGGTGACTTTCCACCACAAGATGTAAAAGTTGTAGATATAAGTATCTCAGCACATCATTAACAATCACAAAAGTGGTTCCAATGTGCATTATCCTTACAACCCTCACCCTCAGGTCTGGCCCTGATCATCCCAGGAAAAGGGAGAGCCTTCCAGGGACCTTTAATCAACTGTTTGTCTGGGCCTTCCTGTCCCTCCTTACAAAGGCAACACCCTTGATCACACAGAGGAAGGGAAACATCCAGTCTGGTCCCATCCCACTCTGCATGTGCCAGAGAGCTACAGGTTCAAGCCAAGAAGCCCTCAGCTCTGAGCCAGCCACTGCAAAGAGGTCAGGAGGCAGCATCTGCTACTCACCTTGAACAATGATGATCAACAGTCAAAGCAGAAAGGCACTTAGTCTCCATCTGTGTATCACCAGCTAGTGACACAGCTGAGCTAGTTGAAGCCCACCGCTGCACACATCCCTACATCTCTCCCTTTGTGTCCCCCACCCCTTCCTCTGCCCCAGAGGAGACATCCTGGATTCCTTATTGTCCCACACCGCACATCCAGTCAGTCAGAAAGTCCTATGTCCGGCTCCCAAGATAGGTTTGAGCTCTTCCAATTCTCTACATCTCTACTGCTGCCCTGTGGTCCAGACCACTTCATCTCCTGCCCAAACAGCTAGTGCCGCGGGCCCATTGCTTCCTCTGGCTCCCCACATCCCGACTCCACATAACAAGTCCAACTCTCATCCTTCTGAGCTCCCATTGGAAAGCCCCTCAGTGCAGCCACACTCCATAAGCCCATCTCCTCCCCAGAGCCCACAAGGGCCATCATCACAGGACCCTTGCCTTCCTTTGAACCGCATCTCAGGCCATCTCTGGGCTCCGACTACATGGGCCCCTTTTCTGGCCTTGGGACTCGGCACTGGTTTTTCTATTTGCCTTAAATCCTTTTCCTCTGGCTCTGTGGAGGGCTGCCCTCTTGACCTTCTTCCAGTTAAAATTCATACATCACTTCTAAAGAGCCCTGGGCTGCTCCTCCCCGCTGCTTACTCCCAGGTACTATCATGTCACCTCCAGTCAAATCGCAAACAGAATTTTTTCTGTGAGAGTACTCCTCTTTTCATTTATTGTCTGTCTTCCCTCAATACATTGGAAGTTCCTCGAGGATACATAGTTCACAGATTTAACCTCAGCATCCAGAACTAGGCCTGGCCCCATAGGTGTTGCTCAATAAATATTGGTTCAACATCTATAAAGTTACATTTACTCACTCAACCAACCAATAAGCATTCTGGCCCCACCTTTTAGCCCCAGTGCTTTCCAGACAGTAGACAAAGAAACTTAAGGCTTATGCCCCCTACCCAAGAAGTTCATATCTTAGCTGTGTACCTACATAACTGCAATAAAAAGTGATAGCAATAAATGCCTAAATGCCATATGAGTGATGTATGTGGGCCACCATCTGTGGTCTGACGAGTTAGGCATCATTTCACACAGGTCATTTGGGAAAAAATAGAATTTGAGTGGGGTAGGATTTGGACTTGGCAAAGATGAGATGAAAGCAGGGACTGGAAAGAAAGCAAAAGTCAGGAGGAAAGGCAGCTCCACACAGCAAAAGTGCAAAGCAAGGTGGGAAGGAGACATGAAGAGGTAGGCTAAGCTGGCTCAGGAGGACCATTATGGCAGACAAGGAGGAAGAAAGTCAAAATGAGGGAAGCACCCCCTTGATCAAGCTAAGGCAATTTGAGCCCCAGAACCAAAAATCAGGCTGTGCCCACATCCTGCCCTGGTGAATCTGCAAGCCAGAGGCTTATCATCAGTACCTGAGCTTGAGCTCAATGCGTGCTTGTGTGTGTGTGTGTGTGTGTGTGTGTGTGTGTGTGCAGATGTATCTCATGTCATGGATTACAAGGCTACTAGTTGTATTAATGTATCTAATAGATTTGTTTGATGTCAAATATCTGTACTCTTCTTTATTTCTAACATCTTCCAAATATTGTAGCAAATGATGTGAAAAATCTTTAGGGGAGTCACAGACAAGGTTGCAGTGCTCAACCTTAATTTCTCATACCTCATGTGTTAACTCAGCTCAATTCATAGACTCTATCTATCTATTTATCTGTCTGCTGTTCTGGTAACCAAGAACCATTAGGGGAATAAAGCTTGATATAATAAAAAGCTTTTACTTTGTATATGATTTTACTTCTAGCAATTGTATTTTCCATTAGATACCCAAAGGCTTAAAAGTACATTTTTTGTTCCTATCCTGCTATTTATTTTTCAACAGAAAAGCTTATGAGATGGTTACATTTGGGAGTTTAATTTTAATTAAAATTACTATATTTCCTTGTGTAATTTCCCTCCTTTTTTCAAACCTTTAGAGGTATCACAGGTGTGATTCCAAGGCTCCATAAACCTACAGATTAAATGGAAATTTTTATTTTTATTTTATTTTTTTAATGGAAATTTTTAACCTTGGCATTAACTTACTAACATTTCAAAGGACAATCAGATTAGATCTATCAGTGTCCAATGACAAGACATTTGGACTCAACCGGACAAAACTATAAAAATATAAAAATATTGTTATTTATTTTAATTTTAAAAATGTTCACCCTGTGTGTGTGCGTGTGTGTGTATATAAAACTCTTTCTTTTTTAATATAAACATGCTCCTTTTATCAGTTGAGCTTCAATAACAAGGCAGGTGAGAGGAGTCTCACTTCTAGGGTGGGAGGAATTATAAAGACCAACAAGGAAGGTGAAGCATACCAGGAGAAGCAGTGCCCGAAGGAGAGAGTGATGTGCCTTTTCCCTTAGCTCAGTCTATGTGAGAAAGACAGACAGACAGACGACAGACAGAGAGAAAGGAAGCTGTACGTGTGATTATACCATCGATTCTGGCTGCATCCAGAAAGTCAGCAGAGCAGTAGCCTCCCGTGGGCTTCCCATGCCAACAGTTGTCCCCAAACATCATCACTGACTATGAGAACATGACACACTAGGTTCCTTTCCCATCCACTTGCAGCCTGCAAAGCAAACAATAAAAAAATAAAATAAAATAAACAGAAGAACCTACTGGATAACCCATAAAAGGTCAGGGCTGCCAGAGTTTGTTATGTAATATATTTTAAAATCCTCCCCAAGGCTGTAACCACAGCTCCTACCACACCCTTGGAGGGCCTAGGCTGCTCCTGTTGACCCTGGGGCCCTAGTAACACCTTAGTAAAATAATCATCCTTTGCTTTTCTTTGTGCTAAAAATTGGACGTGAGCAATAATTGGGGAGGTGTGGGAATAAAATGGTAACTGGATTACTCTGAGCTGGATGTGGTTACTGCCAGCCCAGTGGTTCTCAAAGTGTGGTCCCAGGCCAGCAGCAGCAGCAGGAGTGTGCCCTGGAAGTCTTGTCAGAGCAGTGCCCTCACCAGTCTGCAGGTGAGGGATTCAGCTTTGCTTGACTGGTTCTCAGTGTCGGTTCCTCCCGCCCATCTCTGCCCACCGTCCCGCATCTCCCAGCTCTGGGTGCCTGGTTCTGGTCTGTTCACTGTGGCTCTAGGCCGTGGGACGGGCCTGAGTCTCTGATCCCTTGGATCACCTTCATGACTTCCAGCAAGGCAGTGGGAGAAGGCTGATAAGGGAAATATTAAGGAGTAGAATTTTGCCCCTTCACTCCCCCACTGGTGTCAAAAGTGTACAAGTTGTGGGGCACCTGGATGACTCAGCCAGTTGACTCTTGTTTTCAGCTCAGATCACGATCCCAGGGTCATGGGATCGCACCCCACATCAGGCTCCGCACTCAGAGGAAGTGTGCCTGCCGGTGTCCCTGCCCTCCTGCCCCTCTGCCCCTCTCTCCGCTAGCACATGCACACACTTTATCTCTCTCTCAAATAAATAAATAATTTTTTTTTTAAGTGTACAGGTTGCAAAAGTCTCGAAGTAGGGGGTGGATGTGGGCTTCTTGGCAGATTGCTGTGTGGAGTCTGGGGTGACCAGTATCCCAGTTCTGCCCTCAGGGGATTGGTCTTAACCTCCTTGAGCCCTTTGTTTGCTCATCTGCCAATCAAGATTGTGTGAGAACTACTTCAGATAATGCACTCCCTCAAAAGGCCACAGGTAAATAGTGGTCATTATTATTACAACAAGAAAGGTCAATAGAGAGGACTGCTCCTGGCAGGAAACACAGGTGACAACAGGAGATACAGGAGAGATCATGATAGTCTCAGAGATGGTCTTAGAGCACTGATAAGGAGCTAGAAAGTACCAATGGACATCAGGACCATTGAGGGGCTTGCTAACGTGCTGGTTCTGCATTAGGTCTGGAGAGGGGGCTGAGAGTCTGCCTTTCTAACTAGTCCCCAGGTGACATCCAAGCGGCTACACCACCCTTTGAGTAGCAAGGCTATGGATTGTTCTTGGGCAAGTCAACAGGAGAGAAGTGCCCCGGGAACACTGAATATTAGTAATACCGCCTGCCTGAAAGTTTGCCAAGTGTACACAGCTTAGTTCCTATGGGTGACCTAGAGGTCTTCCTCCTCAGCTGGCTGAGACCTCCTCCACCTGGAGTCTGTAGGGCAGACAGGAACTTTGACCCCCAGCACCTGGGTCAAAAGCAAAAACAAATCCACAGGGTGCTACTTGCCAGTGATGTTGTTTTGGAGTGTTAGTGAGTGCTGATGCCCACAGCTAAGAAAGAATTCTTTGGTGCAAAAAGGTGATTTTATTTAAGCAGGGGGACAGGACCCATGGGTAGAAAGAGCTGCTGCACTGGGGTTGTGAGGAATGGCTGATTATAAACTTGGGAGTAGGGGGAGCTAAGGAAAAAGGGAGGCATCCACGAAGACTTTTATATACTAAAGAAGACCCTTAGGATACTGGAGGCCTGTCTATTATCAAACTAAGGTGTTTTTCCCCTCTAGCAAAGCATTAACATTAAGACTGGTCAGGACTTTTCCGGAGGACTGTCACACACATCCCACCCAGGAGCTGGGGAGGTGGGGGGTGGTTATGGCGTATCAGCTTGTGCTTTGTCTTCAGCTTTCCTCTGCTCCCTCATCCCTCATTGCACTCCTCCATCGTGGCCCACACACACCAGAACATGCAGGGCTCTGAAAATGCCACCCCAGAACCCCTAGCACTTATATCACCTGGCATCCTTCATGCATTGAGAAGCAGAACCCACTTTCCTGTCCTTTCTCTCTGCCTCCCTCTTTCTCTCACTTGCTTTCCCTTTCTTTAATTCTACAGCACCAATTCTGTGACATGATCACTGGGGGCTGTTAAAGCAATGGCCAAGACATACATCTTTGCTCAGAAAACTAAACTACATGAAAACTGCATTGTCTGTTATGGAGCAAAGTGACAACAAGATATTGTATAGCATGTCAATTCAGAAGAGATTTTCTGCCACATGAAAACTATGATAAATAAAGATCCCTTCAGGTTCTTCATTTAAATCTTTCTTGTTGGGCAGCCCGGGTGGCTCAGCGGTTTAGCGCCACCTTCAGCCCAGGTTGTGATCCTGGAGACCCAGGATCGAGTCCCACGTTGAGCTCCCTGCATGGAGCCTGCTTCTCCCTCTGCCTGTGTCTCTGCCTCTCTCTCTCTCTCTCACGAATAAATACATAAAATATTTTTTAAAATAAAACAAATCTTTCTTGTTTCTCCTTCTTAGCCAGAAGATATTGGACAAGCACCAATAGTAAATGCCCCAGAAGGTGGAAAGGTTGACTTGGAAGCCTTCAGCCATTTTACAAAAATCATCACACCAGCAATTACCAGAGTGGTGGATTTTGCCAAAAAGTTGCCTATGTTTTGTGAGGTAAGGAAATTGTTTTTTCTTCTGCATTATTTTTCATTATAGTTCCATCAATTTCCAGGAATACTGGGTATTATTTATAATTTAATATTAATTAGTTGGGACTTAGTCACATAAAGCAATGTCAGTACAAAACAAAAACTTGCACTGTTTCATCTTTATTTCCCTACCTTCTCTATTCAATCATCATTTATTAGCTTGTCCACATGAGGCAGAAGATCCTGTCTATTCACTGACCCCAGGTATAGGGAAGTATGACAGCAATAACTTCTGTTCATTTGGCACCTACAATGTCCCAATTACCATGCTCAACTCTGCCCACATTAAATCCACTCCTTATAACATTTGCAGGATACCTGGAATTAAGCCCATTTTATAGATGGGGGAAACTAAGATCAAAGAGATTAACTTATCCAAACACAGGGCCATGGCTTGAGTCAAAGTCAATATGCTTTCCGCTACATATCCTAGCAGAACAGTTGTGTGGCTGTTTCCTCCTTTTGAGGCTTCTGAGATGTGTTGGCAGATTGCTCTCAAGAAGGGTTATACACTCTCACAGTTGTGCCAAGGGTGCTTGTTCCTCTGACTCTGGGTGTCATCTTTCTTTTTTGTTCACTGTGTCAAGTATATTTTTCTGGACCTTTCTTTCTCTCTCTGGGGTGTGTCCCATGTCCCTCATCCTTGGTGTCTGAAGGAAAGCTCTATTGAGTATGCTACCCCTGCAATGCAAGCTGTACTATTAGTCATGTGTTCCCCTTTGAATACCAACAAAAGATTTCTTAGAAAATGTAAAACTTGTGTAAACTAACCACAGATATTTCAGTTTAAGAAGAAAGAAAAGCCATCTCCACCACCAATAACAAACACACCAAACACATATGGCCAGGACAAGGGTAAAGGGTCAACACAGAACCTTTCAAGCATGGATTGTGGCAAGTTTCTCTCTTCAAGTTTCCCTTAGAAGTTTAATCCTGCTTCAAAGTCATGATTCTGTCTCCTTTCCACCATCTCCAAATTGCAAAATAAAAGGGGGGGCTGCTTTTACAGCAGAGATGCATGTGTTTGTGGTGTTTGTGACCTCCTGAGGACCTTTAGCCTTTCTTCCTCTCATTAGAGCCCCAAAGAGGGAAGTGACCGGTGTGGGCTCCTGAGCTGCCTATGGAGTGGGTTGGAAATCCCAGGTGGTTGCGAAAGCCAGAGTTTTCCTGCCAGAGGCAGTTTGGTACATATGCTATTCAAATTGCACTCACATTAATTTTCTGCTAAGATCCATGCCAATCCACCAGCAAGATTGGTGGATACTCAGGGCTTCAAAGATCTAAAGTCATTTCTGACAGAACTGCCAAAAACGCACATTAAGAATCACTTCTGGGGGCTCAGTTAAGCATCTGCCTTCCCCAGGGTCTTGGGATCAAACCTTTGTCAGGCTCCCTTGCTCAATGAGGAGTCTGCTTTTCCATCTCCCTCTGCCCCTACCCCCACTCATGCTCTCTCCCACTATCTCTCTGTCTCAAATAAATAAATAATTTTTTTTAAAAAAGACTCACTTTTGGAGTGCAGAGCACTGTCATCTTTGCCAATCAACCTGAGTGATGCTCTCCCAAAGAGACAGGAAGAGTCTGTGGGAGTGTCCCTGCCTCTGCCTGTCAGGCCCTTCGTGTAGTGCTCTCACAATGAAAGTATTGTGGTAGGTGACCAAGATCATTTGCCCACATGTTGAAACAAATCTCACCAGCATCCTACAAACCTTTCTAAAAGGGAAAGACATCTGGCCTAGTTTTTAAACCATTGGTGATCCTTGACAAATACTCATTCAGCTTTTATTTAAATCTGAACCAAACAGTTTTAAAAAGAATTCCTCTACTTCATCTACAACCAGATTTGGCTACAAAGACAAGGTCTGCCCAAATTTCATTCTTTGTGACAATTTAAAAAAATAAATAAATGCTTTGATCTGATTGGTAATTTCTCTCTGCTATTCCATGTCAGTGATTCTCAAGAGTGGGATCCCTGAAACAATAGCAGAAGCATACCCTGGGAACTTGGAGAATACAGAAACTCAGAGAGTAGGACCAGCAATATGATTCACAAGCCCTCAGGTGATCCTCATGAGGCTGAATATTCCCTGTTCCCCATAGGCATTCAAGCCAGCCTCCACCTAATTGGGTCAATTCTCCATCTTACTGGTGATGGATACATCTAAGCTCGGGGTTTCCTATTTCCTACAATGATCTTGGGCCAGAAATCCAAGGATATAATCAAGGAATACAAATTAGAACCTAAATAAAAGCAAATCACAGTGATTTTTTTTTCTTTAATGAATGGAAGGAGAGAATTCCCATGTATATATTCCAGAACCAAATATGAAATGACTTTTATTCTGTAGAAAAAGCTAAGTAATTTGAGATTAAATGGTAAGGTGGCTAGGTCGAGTTAGCAAAAAAATATGAAATACCCAGCATTTTAAATGTAATTAAGTATATTACTTTCACTTTTATGTAACAACCAAAATTGAACTAGGTGAGTCTTGCCAAGAGTACTGCCCCAAAAGAATTTGTACCTGATTTAATGAAAAGATAATAATTATGTATAATTTACATATTCATTGTTTATGGAAACCTAGTCATATCCTCAGTACTTCAAAAGAGTGTGTTCTCTTCTCTTTGCATTGGATTCTTTTTTTTTTTTGCATTGGATTCTGAAAGATCTAGCTTCAAATCCTAGCCTCACCCACAAAACCCTCATGTGACCCCTTAGCATGTTACTCAACCTCTCAGTGCCTGGATTTCCACTTCTGTAAATGAAATTGGAATTAGAATATTTACTTCACTGTATTGCTGTGAAGGTTAAGTAAGGTGACACACGTAAAATCTTAGCACAATGCCCAATTCATCAAAAATATCCATTAACTAATAGCCTTTCAAACTATTTTGATAATGGCTTTTAATTAAACATTCTCTCCTGCCAGAAGGTAAAACTCTGATTTTTTTTGTTATTTTGCTAACAAAGTACTTTTTTTAAGTTTATTATAAATATTATCACATTATCACAAATCCAAATTAACAAGGCAACCAAGGATGCTTAAAACGAGATTATAGCACTGGCAGAGAAATCCAGTGTGTGGAGTAATTCTGGTGCCTGAAGTCCTGAGAACATAACCCTAGGAGCCAGGAGGTCTGAATTCTAGTCTCACCTCTGCCTCTAACTCACTGGGTGACCTGGGCCAACGCTTTTACATCTCTGAATCTGTAAGGCAACACTCTTCTACCAGCGACCTTCTCCTTTTGTGCCTTTTGAGAGACCCAAGAAGCAAACTTGCTTCAAAAATCAAAGAGAAGCAGAATTGCCAGCCACTGTGAGAAATGTGGTAAGCTTAACATAAACCACGTTCTCAAGCAGCGATCAGTTGGTGTTATTATACAAACCCCCAGAGTAAGGGATTAGTAGCACAATCTCACACAGGACTGCAATCCTAGTTGGAGATCTATATCCATCATAAAAGAAAGGCAGAGTACTGACATTAAAATCAGTGACCAGCTTGGAGTATGAAAAATGGTTGTTGAGAGTCTACAGCTGAGTAGGAAGGAAGGGAAAGCCAGAGGCCCAAAGAGTGCAGGACCGATGTTGATCACAGGATGTGGTCCCTGTTGCTATTAAGATACTGCATGTTATTCCTCACTGACGTCTGTGCACTTGTTCTTGCTGATATGGGCTGGTTTTTTTCAGCTGCCATGTGAAGACCAGATAATCCTCCTCAAAGGCTGCTGCATGGAGATCATGTCCCTTCGAGCTGCTGTGCGCTATGACCCAGAAAGCGAGACTTTAACCTTGAATGGGGAAATGGCAGTGACGCGGGGCCAGCTGAAGAACGGGGGTCTTGGGGTGGTGTCAGATGCCATCTTTGACCTGGGCATGTCACTGTCTTCTTTCAACCTGGATGACACTGAAGTAGCCCTTCTTCAGGCCGTCCTGCTGATGTCTTCAGGTGAGTACTCCCAGACACATTACTGGGAGACCAAAGAGCTTTTGCTTGTCTGATGCTAATTCAAATCACTTGATAAAAGTTCCTGATCCCTCCCCCACTGCCCCCCTTTAGTTTCAGAATCATAGCTCACTCTCCTTCAGCAAGCAATTGGGGGTTTGCCAATGACCTGGGAACTGAAGGGGGGTGTCAGGTATCTGATGCTTCCTGCACTCCTCCAGCATAGTAGGAAGGACCCAAAGGAGCCATTTTAAAGACTCTATGAAATGGTCTACCTTCAATGGACACTACCCAGCCTGACTTACCGTCATTGGCCAACTTCACCCTCTTCTGGTTTTATGTACCCAGGATATGGGTATGAGTGACCACACCACTCTGTGTTAAGTTCTGGTTGAGGAAATCATGAGGAAAAGCTAAAATTTGTTTATGGCTTAGCTACAACTTAAGTTTCAGGTTTTTATTGCTATCTCGCACACCACTCCAAAATTTAGTGGCTTAAAGCATCCCCAGATGGTAGGGGTTGGGGCTGAGACATCAAACACAGCTTCAGGCCTCTCTCCATGCAGCCTCTCCTCTGGAAGGCTAGTTGCACTCTTACATGGCTGGTGGATTCCAAGAAGGAGAATTCGAAGCACACGTTGCAGATGTCTTAAGGCCCAGGTTTGAGTCATATAGCATCACTTCTGCCACATACTATTGGTCCAAAAAAGCCCCAGCACCAGCCCAGAGTCAAGAGCCCACCTCTAGATGGGAGGAATGGCAAAAAATTTGCAGCCATCTTTAACCTACCCTGAGCTCATTATCAGGGCTCCAGACTCCTTCAGTGAAAAATGAATAATAATTCTGACACTTCTCTCTTCAGAGATCATCTCATAAATAAGAAATGCAAAATATGTCAGATCCTTTAAGGAAAGCTAGTCTTTAAATAGAAGGTAAGTGGGGCACCTGGGTGGTTCAGTTAGGTTGAGCAGCTGACTCTGTTTTAGCTCAGGTCATGATCTCAGGGTCCCCATTCAGTGGGGCGTCTGCTTGTCTCCTTCTCCCCCCACATGCACACACACACTCTCTCAAATAAATAAATAAATTTTTTAAAAATTATAAATAGGCAGTTTCAAAGGCCACCTGTGCCTTTACAGAGTACCCTCAGTTTAGCTGTGCCTCAGCACTTGTCACTCTGCACTATAGTTGTCAGCTTACCTTATCCGCCTCTACCTCTGGATTGTTTATTTTTTGAGAACAGAAATGTGTCTGGTTGTACACCTACTGCTTAGGCCAGTGTTTAGTAGAATTTGAAATGTTTATTGGATCAATGACTAAATAGATGGATAAATTATCGGTCATAAGTACAATGAGAATCCTTTATAGAGTTCGTGCTTCCTGGTTCACTCAGTAGAATTCCTTCTTCTTTTTTTTTTTTTTTAAGCTCATCTTGAAATGTATTTGCTACAGAACATTTAGGTATGGCAGACTTATAAAAAATTATTTTTATTAGGAAAAATCTAAAATATAAACATAAGTAGATAAAATAGCATAAGGCACCCTGTTGTATGCTGTGGCGGACAAGCCGTAGGAGGCCTCCCATGTTCCCCACCTTCAGATGTTTATACCTTTGTACAATCCCCTCCTGCTGAGTGTGTGCAGAACCAGTAACTTGCTTCAGTAGAATACGATGAATTCAATGCCACCTCCTTGTGATTAGGTTACATTACGTTATATAAGATTTCCTTTTGGGGCACCTGGGTGGCTCAGTGGTTGAGCATCTGCCTTCAACTCAGGTTGTAATCCCAGAGTCCTGGGATCAAGTCCCACATCAGGCCCCACAGGAAGCCTGCTTCTCCCTCTGCCTATGTTTCTGCCTCTCTCTTTGCATTTCTTTCATGAATAAATACATAAAATCTTAAAAAAAAAAAAATTCTCTCTTGCTAACAGACTTGCTCCAGAAACTCCCCTGCTGGCTGGCTGGCTGAAGTAAGCAGCCATATCGGGAAAGCTCACATGATAGGGACCTGAATGTGGCCTCTCAGAGCTGAGGGTGGTTTCCAGTCAACAACCAGTGAGAAACCAGGGTCCTCGGTCCTTCAGGAGAATTATTTTTAAAGAAATAGAGTGAATAGCTTATCTAAGAATTCCCTATGTGACCTTGAGTCAACCCCTTATCTTCTCTGGGTTTCAGTCTTTTATTTTTTTTATTTTTATTTTTTTAGAAAATTTTTTTTTTTAATTTATGATAGTCACAGAGAGAGAGGCAGAGACACAGGCAGAGGGAGAAGCAGGCTCCATGCACCAGGAGCCCGACGTGAGATTCGATCCCGGGTCTCCAGGATCACACCCTGGGCCAAAGGCAGGTGCTAAACTGCTGCGCCACCCAGGGATCCCGGTTTCAGTCTTTTAAAATAAAAAAATTTAACTCAATAAGTGGGAATTCTATTCCTGGAGGAGGGATTCAAGGTAATTTTTAGCAGAAATCATAGTGCTACAAAGACCATTTTTTTTATTTATTTATTTTTTTTTTATTTTTTTTTTTTTACAAAGACAATTTTAAATAACATTGAACCAGCTAGTGAGAAAGCTGTATCTCTTAGAATGTTCTTCCGGTTGTACCTCCTTCTGAATAAAGCAAGGAGAGAGATTCATTTTGGAACCAGCCTATCCTGCACGCCTCGCTAAACTTACTGACCTCTCTGTTGAACAGACAGGATGGGTATCAGGCACAGTCTTCAGCAGGACTCCTGAGCTAAAGTTTAATAAGGGTTTTTGTCTTGCACCCATTTTGGCAGTTATCTTCCATGGGCGGCACATGGATTTCTATTTCCTGAATAATATAATGTTTCCTCCATAGTGAGTTAATTTTAACAGATTGTTAGGCAAATAATCTCAGTAAGGTAAATAAAGGGAGTATTTGGACAAGGCAAGGGTTGTGATTATGATACCAAACCTCTCAGATATTTACCTGGATGATTCTTCCTCCATCCTCGATTCTGATGACACTGTCACTGCCTGGTAACCGCGTGGCATACCTAAAACCTTTTAAAAATCTTCTCCGCCCTAATGACCTGGGCACTTTTCCTTCATACTACCAGGACCAGAAAACTATTACCAGACACTTTACAGTTGGCACGTGATAGCTACGTATCCATATTCCGGGGCTCCAGCCCACCTCAGCCTTGCCCTCTACGCCCTGTTGTTCTGTGTGGCATCGGTTACACAGTATCCTACACCTCCTCTTCAAAGCCTTTTCCAGGAGCTGCTCCCACTAAGTTCTTTGGTCCTGCAGTGATGAGTGGAGAGCTAAAATGGAACTGATCAGAAGGACAGATCTTTAAGAAATTCTGTCTCCAGGAGTTAAAAACAGTCCTTGACCTTTAAAATATTCCTTCATAAACATGCTTAGTGCCACTTGAACATGATGAAATGCCCTTTCATTTTCTCTGTGTCATTTATATGACCACCTTATCTTTATCTCTCATCAAAGGACAGAATTTTGAGGCCACGAAACCCAGCTTATTTTTTTCCCCTGTGAAGGAGTACATCCAGAGCAGTATTATGTTGATTTTCTATTTGGATCAAAAGGAAAAGGATCCTGTGGAGAATTCTTCCGGCATTCTCAAAGACAGAAGACAAGGGTGAGGGAGAGAGGGATTGAGGAGATCCATAGAGCAGCAGCATCAAATACAAGGAAAACACAAAATAAAAATGCACAAATGACAATTCAAGCCAAATAGGGGATGCTGAAAGCCCATATCTTTTGCTTAAACTAAGAAGAGCAGATTGAGACATTAGTGCTGAGCCTTCCTTATAGATTAAGCAGAACTCTGTTTTGATTTTTACTAATACAGATACTTCAATACCTGGACACTTAAAAGTGTGAACTTATTTGATCAGAGCCACAAAGAGCAAACAGAGGAGTACTGGGCAGTGGGTCGGTAGGGCTCCCTGGAGCTATGTGAGGAATCCAGCCAGGTTTATAATTTTTTTTTCAATTGAGGCATAATTGACATATAAAGTTGTAATCATTTCAGATGTACAACATGATTTGATATTTGTATGTATTGCAAAATGATCACCACAGTAAGTCTAGATAACATCTGTCCCATATATAGTCACAAAATTTTTTTCTTGTGATGAAGACTTTCAAGATCTACTCTACTAGCAACTTTCAAATATGGAATAGAGTATCATGAACTATAGTCACCATACTGTATATTACATTTCCAAGACTTTTTAAATCTAATTACTGGAAGTTTGTTTGTACCTTTAGACACCCTTCACTCATTAAGCCCACCGCAGACCACAGCCTCTGGCAACCACTTGTTCTCTGTTTCTATGAGCTTGCTTTTATTTCTTTCTTTCTTTGTTTTTGGATTTCACGTATTAGTAAAATGATATAGTATTTGTCTTTCTCTGACTTATTTGCCTTAGTATGATGTCCTCAAGGTCCATCAATGTCGTTGTACATGGCAAGACTTCATTTTTATGGCTCAGTAGTATTCCACTCTATGTATATACCATATCTTCTTTATCCATTTGTCCATGGGTGGACACTTAGGTTGTTTCCATATCTTGGCTATTGTAAATAATGCTACAATTAACATAGGATCCATATATCTTTTCAAGTTTTTGTTTTCATGGATAAATACTCAGTAATAGAATTACGGGATCATATGGTAATTCTATTTTTAATTTTTTGAGGAACCTCCATACTATTTTCCATTGTGGCTACACAAATTTGCATTTCTAGCAATAGTGTACAAGGGTTCCCTTTTCTCCACATCCTTGCCAACACTTGTTATCTCTTGCCGTCTTTGATAAAGAGCCATTCTAACAGGTGTAAGGTGATATTTCATGGTGGTTTTGATTTGCATTTCCCTGATGATTGGTGAGTTGGACATCTTTACATGTGTCTGTTGGCCATGTGCATGTCTTCTTTGGGAAAATATCTGCAGAACCTCTGCTCAGTTTTTAATGAATTGTAGGATTTCTTGCTATTGAGTTCTATGAGTCCATTTTATATTGTGGATATTAACCCTTTATCAGATATATGATTTGCAAATATTTTCTCCCATTCCATAGGTTTCCTGTTCATTTTTTGGTTTCCTGTGCTGTGCAGAAACTTTTTCAATTGATGTAGTACCACTTTATTTTTGCTTTTGTTGCCTTTGCTTTTGGAGTCAGAGCCACAAAAATCATCACCAAGATTAATGTGAAGGAGCTTACCACCTACATTTTCTTTCAGGAGTTTTATGATTTTAGGTCTTACATTTAAGTCTTTTATCTGTTCTGAGTTAATTTTTCTGTATGGTGTAAGATAGGGGTCTAGTTTCATTCTTTTGCATGTGGCTGTCCAATCTTCCCATCATCATTTACTGAAGAGACTGTCCCTTCCTCACTGTATTCTTGGTTCCTTTGTCATAAGTTAATTGACCATATATGCAGGAGTATATTTCTGGGCTATCTATTCTGTTCCTTTGACCTTTGTGTCTGTTTCTATACCAATACCATACTGTTTTGATTACTATGGCTTTGTAATAGAGTTTGAAATCAGAGAGCATGATGCCTTCAGCTTTGTTCTTCTTTCTCAAGATTGCTTTGGTTATTCAGGTTCTTTTGTGTTTCCATACAAATTTTAGGATTGTTTTTCCTATTTCTGCAGAAAATGCCATTGAAATTTTGATAGGGATTGCATGGAATCTGTTGACTGCTTTTGGTAGAAAGGATATTTTAATGATATTAATTCTTCCAATTCATGAGTACAGAGAGTATCTTTTCATTTATTTGTGTCTCCTTCAGCTTCTTCTATCAATGTCTTATGTTTTCAATGTATAGATCTTTTCCTTCCTTAGTTAAATTTATTCTTAGGTATTTTATTCTTTTTGATGCTATTGTAAATGGGATTGTGTTCTTCATTTCTCTTTCTGATAATTCATTATTAATATATAGAAATGAAACAGATTTTTGTATACTGAGTTTGTATCCTGTAACGTTTCTGAAATCATTTCTTAATTCTAACAGTTTTTTTGGAAAAGTCTTGGTTTTCTATATATAATATCATGTCATCTGCAAATAGTGGCAGTTTCGCTTTTTCGTTTCCAATTTGGATGCCTTCTATCTCTTTTTCTTGCTTAATTGCTCTGACTAGAACTTCTAGTACCATGTGGAATAAAGTACTGAGGATAGGAATCCTGTCTTATTCCTGATCTTAGAGGAAAACCTCTAGGCTTTCACCATTGAATATGATGCTAGCTGTGGGCTTGTCATATATGGCCTTTATTATGTTGAGGTACACTCCCCTGTACCCACTTTCATATTCCAAGTGTTTGCATCCTGCATCTTCCCCAGTCATCTAGCCTTCTCATGACATGCCTTTATCATTTTTGTGAAATTGCCTTGAGTCCCTTTCTACATATTTTGGGAAGGCCAGCAGTCCAGGCAAGGCTTATTAAGATTTCTTGGTCATTACATGGTCATGGTCTTATCTAGCTCCAACTTCCCACAGTGATTCTCTCTTCTCTGCACAGGGTGATACTAGCATGGTTCACATCTCTTCTTTTCATTTAATTCCCCAAAACACACCAATGGAAGGCGGCTACAGGTAGCAGTTTTATCACATGTACAAGGGAGGGGAAGGAGTGGTTCCTTACAGCCTGGTAAACAACTAAAATTGGATATTGTGCTTCTTTGTCTTCATGAAAATTTCTTATTGTGTGACACTCCTCACTTGGCATTCAGGCCCCCTGCAATGTTTTCAATCTCTTCTCACATCTCCCCTTCTCTGCATGTCCATGCCTGTCTTCACCTCTCAGCCAGGCAGCTAGGGGCAACTCAAAATCTTCCCCTTGTTATGCATGGTATTTTGACTCTCATGGTGAGGCTTCTCCTGCACCTTAAGAGAGAGGCATCACCAATCCCAGGTGATTTGTCTAACCTGGAGACTTTTACCTAAACAAAGCATTGACTCCCTTTATGTAAATTGTGACACTTCCCTATGCTCCAGAGTTCCTTTCATATCTACACTCATTCCTAGGAGTTGATCTGCCCACTTCATATTAAATGGCTTGAACTGTACAAGTCAAAGCTTCTCCTTTCCACTTTTGAATAACATTCATCTTTGTTCTTCCCCCTCAGACCGCCCAGGGCTCGCCTGCGTTGAAAGAATAGAAAAATACCAAGATAGTTTCCTACTGGCCTTTGAACACTATATCAATTATCGGAAACATCATGTGACACACTTTTGGCCAAAACTCCTGATGAAGGTGACAGACCTGCGGATGATTGGAGCCTGCCATGCCAGCCGCTTCCTGCACATGAAGGTGGAATGCCCCACCGAACTCTTTCCCCCATTGTTCTTGGAAGTGTTCGAGGATTAGACTGATTGACTTCATTCTCATAATTCCTACAGCACTACTGGGTGTCATTTCATTCCATTGCCTAGCTCTTCTTTGTTTGTTCCTTTGTTTCTTTGTGTTGGGAGGGACTGTTTGGGGGTAAAGGGAGGTAGTCCTTAGCATAGACATGGATGAAATTGCCCCTTGAATGCGGGTACTTGTAACTATTGCATTTTGTTCTCCAGTCCTTTGATGTGAATGCTTTGAAGGTTTTACAGTTGTGGAGGTGGGGTGGGGACAATCATTAATTCACCAGCACCAACCATCACCAGCTCCCATCTGTCCCTGGTCAGAGACTCAAACAAAATGGCACAGCAGAAGATTAATGAAGCCTTAAAGCCAAGATAATATGGTCATCTTGATCCAGTCCTGATTTTTGCAGGGCTCAAATTAGCATGGCACAGATGACCTTTTTGGTTAGATGTGGCTTTCAGCTTTCTAGGGAAAGGTCTGAACTGATTTTTATCTATTCAAGAGCATGCTGTTTTCAGCTCTCTTCATTCTCTCCTGGCAGCATAACTTGGAATGTATAGGAACATTTCTTCCTGAAAAATCAACTATCCTTTCACTCTAATTTTTATAATCCTATGATTTCATTCAAGTTATACAAGAGTGTGACTCTCAAAGATGTGCAGGTATTTGACTGACTAAGGGAAATAATTCTCCTCAGTAAGCCCAAAGAAATTCAAAAGCTTCACTAATGGCAGTGACTCGACAGTTTCCAAAAATCCACATGGCATTACCTCAGAGTAGGAAGGCTTCTTCACAATTTAGGCTCAGAGAAAATTTCCACCAAAATCAAACCAATTTGCAGAGCGTTGTCACTTTTCAATGACATCTGATCTGTCATCTCCCAAACTCCTGAAGTTATTTAATCCTGATTGCATCTTTGCTGAGCTGACAACAGATCTCCCTACGGATTAAATCTTCTAATCAAGGAGAGATAACAAGCAGAAATTTGAGTCTTGTTCTGGAGGAATTTTGAGGAGAGATCAGTGCAGTACATTCTGAGTTGAAGAAGGTACAGTGTTCTGAGAGTCTCTTCGTGTGCTCATGGTTCCTTTTGGTCTTAGATCCTCAAGGTCTTTGCTCTACAAACAGATGTTTCCTAGTCCCCTTTTCCCTCTGACTCTCAGGCTTGACTATCACTGAGCAAACCGGGTCCGGCCACTGACCCTCTAGGTCCCTCTGAGAGCATTGCCCTGACAGATATTTCACAGAAAAAACCTGCAGACCATGTACACAAACATTCACCTTCTTTGCCTCACCCTCCTCCCTGATGACAAAGGCTGTAGTAGCTCATGCCCAGAAAACCCATGGTGACCCCTGATCATTTCAACTCCAGAAAATGGGCCAAGATGGTACCCATGCAATTGAATGTATCTTGTTCTTCACTGGTGTGGTAAACATAAACTATTCTTTGACTTGCCTTGAACTGCCTTATCCTGGAAACATTGGGGAAAATAAGCCATATCCATGAGATTTAACTAAAAACAAAGGAATGCAAGTCACCGTGAAAACCAAGTGAATTAATTCTTTTTTAACTTGCCCAGAAGTCAGGGTGCCTGAGTTCTACTTTGCGCTCTGTCAGCTGGTAGATCTGTGACCTTGAGTCTTGGTTTTCTCACCTAGGGAAAAGTCATGAACTTTAAAATCCTTCCCACCCTTAATATTGTACTAATTTCAGGGGGGAAATCTGTTCCTATTTGATGGTTCCTTTCATATTCAAATTTCTAGCTTGATTAGGTAGAAATTATGGCCCTCTTAACAATTAGGGAAAGCATACTTGGTATTGAGTCAAAACAAGAATTTGACACACTACTCATCAATTATGTAAGGAAAGGCAGAATGGCCTTGGAAAAAGAAGAGGAACAGCACTGAAAAACCTAAGTGTGATTGGGAATAATCTAGAAGGAAAAAAATATGTTTAATATGCAAAAGTGATTATCCTGGCTTCTGAGGAACAGGAAACAAGAATATCGCTATGGAACTAGCTAAGCAAAGAAAGAAAGTAGGGGAAGAGATTAAGATTATGAACATGAAGTTCATGGGCAGATTACCTGCTTTGACTTATCTACAGACGGTTGGTTTGGTTTTGTTTTCTCTAAGGCAGCCTCTAGCCAGTCTCCTGAAGTCCTTGCTTTGTTAGCAACTTAGCTCGCTCTGTTGACTCTCCTTGGAGAAGTACTCTTTGAAACACAGTACCTCTCCAGGGTAACTCTAAGAAGCTCCGTGCGTTGAGAGGCAACTCTTCTCTCAGAAGGGGAGAGGAAGGCAAGCAGGTGGGGTCCTGGAGGGTTCACAGACCTGCTGGGCATCAAGCCTTCCCAGGAGAAAGTTTCCTCGATTCATGTCACAGAGATTCCCTAGAACATGAGACACACCCAGATTCAAATAGAAGTAGAGTCTGATCTGAGGCTAAATCTGAATCCTTTGGGGATTAACCATGACTGGGCATTGGCCAAATGGTACAGTATATCTACAGTAATCCAGCCAACCCCAAGGACATTTCGGTTTGAGCCTAGGATCCTTAAATGATTGCCTTAACCAGGCAAACTGCTGATCTAAAACTCTTGTAGGCTGAGTGCTTTATGCTGAGTAGGACACTCCTTAAAGTACTTCAGTTTGAAAGGAAAGGCTGTGAGGACTCAAAGGATCATGACTCTGGGGCCGAAATGATTCATTTCTTCTGTAACTGGTTGAGGTATTTAATGAATCTCAAGACTCCATCTCATAAAACTCAATCAGGAGGGGTTTACTCTGGAATTTTTTAAACATTTTTTCTTATATTGTCCCGCCTTTCAAATCAAGTGTGGACCTGATTGAAACCCCTCACAGAGGGGAGACATCCCAGTAAAGGAGAACACTCCTGTACCACTGGGATTCTTATTTATAAATCACTTAACTTTGGGGGATGAGTGGTTGGGGGGGGTGTGCAAGTGTGTGCGTCTGTAATCCTCAAGTGTACTTTGCTCTTCAATTTAGTTGTGCAGTATTTCAAGAAATAGTGAAAACAGTAAGATCTCTTCTTCTTTATGATTCTGCTCAAAACACCACGTGCTGCCTCAGAGCTTTTTCTAGTCCCCATGAGCCCTGGTCCTCAATGACGTGCTTGCCGTGTTGATGCCTCGGCCCCGTGACACCCCCTCACCTGTGCCCCAAGTGACACCTGTTCCTTCTGCAGCGTGGCCGTCGGTCATCGGGACGGACCACCGGGCTCCGCTCCAGCCACGCCATTCGCATTGCTCCCCTGTGGACAGTGCCCGAGTCTTGGCGCCTCCACAGCACTGAGCCCCCGAGAGACTCAGCCTCCGTGGAACTGCTGAGAACCCTCAAAGCATGTCATTGTCAGTGATCCATTTTTATTCTATGGAACTCTAACCTATTTGTGTCATATTGACCTTTTGATGCATGAGTCATAAATTATGAAATCGGTCTTATGGTTTTTGAAATGTAGCCAGCATTTGTAAGGCTAAACCTTTTTCACAAACTGAATTTAAGTGAATAACCAAGCGGCGGCTCTTCTCCTGAAGGAGAGTACTTATGGACATTTGAATCTCTTTGCCCTTTTCAACAGCTATGGCATCAGGTTCTAAGACAAGCTTGTAATTTTTCCTGTTATTTTAATAATATGGAAATATTAGCATAGTGTTTCTTTTGATAGTGATAGACTATAATCCATATTTAAATTTTATAGAGAAGAAATTTTATTGTACTGTGATGTAGATATTTATTATCCAGGTAAGGATTTGCCCGGTGTGTATTTTTTACAATTGAGACATTTTACTTTAATCTTTAAAAAAAAAAAAAAAAAAAAGACATTAAACACACACACACAGAACAGACTGGGGGGAAAAAAGGTTTGGCCTTATTACAGAATTTTTACTGTGCTGTATAAATGTTTGCAAATGCAAAAAGTGTGCATTTCTAGTGTGTTTCCACATTAATTAATGCCGCCTTCAAGAGCAATATCGTGTAGGTAAAACGCTGTTTGTGGCTTTCTGTCGCACAGTTAAAGCTGACCCACCTTATGCACAAGACAATCAAATATAAATCTGTCCTCCTCAGGATGCAGACAATACTCATGTCAATTACGGAGCACAATGAAAGACAAAAGAAGACACTTTATTTAATTACACAGGTACTGTTGATACAGAAGAGAGAAGGGCATGACTGAGCTGATGTTACACCACTTCTTTGTTTTGGTTCTTCCTAATTGGCATTTTTCATTTGATTATAGAGCCGAGTTCTCTATGTTTTCTCCAGAGAAAACACATTTTCCCCCTCAAAATGTCTTCATGCCCTGAGAATCAGAAAAATACTGCAAAGTAGGAAAAGATTTACAGTCATTGGAAGATACATGTTTTGCAAACAGTGTTAAGTGATATTGCTAGGTTGGTAATATTTTTTTCAGCCTAAAACTCTGTTAAAATCTGTGATCAAATGTTTTAAACTATCCAAAAAAGAAAATTTGTATATTTGGGAAAAATGAATTTTTACATAGCTTTTGTATGCAGATATTAAATTGTAATTATGAATATAGTGGGCGTAGATAAACTCATAAGCTTCAATTCTAAAAAAGAAAAAAGAAAAGCTTATAACGGACATACTTGCCAGTCTCTTTCTTTAAATATTATTATTTTCTAAATAAGCACAGGTTCGCCTGCTCTTTTCACCTCAGCTGCTTCAAAGGGAGGGAAACTGGGATATAAGGGCATTTATTTCATAAGCATCTACTAGAATAAATGCATTTCCTTAGGAGGAAGGTATAGAGGTAGCAGGGAGAAGTAATAGGCTGATGAGGAACTATATTCTCAGAAGGCGCCACAGAGGTGGGTGAGGAGGGAAGAATTAAATTTCTGCAGCTCCAGGATTATTCATCTTATCTCAAAATGTTCCAAAATATTATTCATGGAATTATACTCATCTCAGCTATCAATATGTATCTCTATGTCCATGACCCTGAACACATGTTAAATAGGACTCTTTCTGTGATGAGTAACAAAAAAGCTAAATCAAACTGGCTTGTGCATAAAGGGAATTTATCTACTGTAATATCTGAAAACTTCAGGAGTCAGGCATGGCTGAATCTGAGTGCTCAATCAGTATTTGTCAGGAGATACCCCTGTTCATGTTTTTGTGTAGATTTCCCTCTGTAGAACTATCCTTTCTGTAGACATCATGCCCACAAGCCTTTTACCTTATGGTGCCCCCCACCCCACCCCATCACCTCCCAGATTAGTCATAAAGCTCCAAACCAACTAAAAAGTGTTTCTTTTCCCCAGCAGTTCCAGTAAAAATCCTGGACTTAATCCACATTGGCCCAATTCCAGTCACACGCCCATTCCTGAGCCAATCACCGTGCTGCAGAGGACATATATACTAATTAGCTTAATCCTCTGATATACTGGAAAGGGGATAGGGGGGTTTGTATAATCAGTCCTATCTAAACTACGGACTGACAGGTGATTCCCCAAAGGAAATTCTACGAATTCTATGTCTTGCTGCTAGAAAAAGTGGGGAGGAAGAGCAGCAAGCAAAACCAACAAAATGTCCACACCAACAGCTAAGACTGAGAGGATGTCCATTTTCAGTAGAGCAGCGGAGTCTCCTTAACACAGAGGAAGCTCATCACAATTTGGCCAGGACATGAACCAAAAAAACACTTTCTAAAGGAGATTGTCTGATTATATCCTACCTGGCTCATGAAGGAAGGCAGTCCAGGTAAGATGGAGCAAGTATTTATTATTTTCCTGGGCTAGATCAGGTCAGAATACTATTTCCTGGGCCCTCTTGCTCTCTCCTCAAATGACATGTACACTTTTATATTTGTCTCTTTTCTACATTATGTATCTTTCTCTCTTTTTTTTTTAAGATTTTATTTATTTATTTGAGAGCATAAGCAGAGGGAGAAGGGGCAGAGGGAGAAGCAGACTCTTCACCAAGCAGGGAGCCCGATGTGGGGCTCAATCCCAGGACCCATAATGTACCTTTCAACTCCATCCTAATTAACACATTTTCCTCTCTCAAAAAATTACTTTATTCCTTTTGTTTGGGAGAGTTTTTCACATATATATTCCAGCTAGGTACAGTTCTTAACCCCTTTTTACATAGGCAAAGCTAGTCCAAAATTAATGTGGTATCTAATAGTTTGATTCGGGCTATGGAGCTGGTGTGATCTCACAAACCTGGAGAATTCCAATAATCTTTAATGAAGAAAAAAACAGAATGAAGTTGCTTTGCTTCCCCACCTCACAATGACAAATCGCCGTGGCTTCATACTTAGCTACCCAGAGCATGTTAGCTTTGTAAATAAGTGGACCTGTCATTGGGTTCCTGTACACAAGATCTGACACATTAAATGCAATATGTTTGTTCAAACCAAAGCAAAAGTCAGTAAAGCTACTGAAATGTTGAGTGTTATGGATACCTTTTGAATGTGTGTCTCTGAGGATCCATGGGCTACCTGACAAAAATGCTCTATGTATTGAATCCATTTACACTATATACTGATGAAATCATCAATGAAGCCTGTGTTAGTAAAATGGCATCATCTGGATGTTATACTAAAAGGAGAAGAAAGCTGTGTTAGCCAGTTTTTGCATTGCTAGGTATGTGCTACCCAGAAAGC
The DNA here is from genome assembly GCF_003254725.2 of Canis lupus dingo. Lineage (NCBI taxonomy): Eukaryota > Metazoa > Chordata > Mammalia > Carnivora > Canidae > Canis > Canis lupus. The sequence continues at coordinate 19,751,374 of NC_064265.1, forward strand.
AAGGGTATGTGCTACCGTACTATTAGGGAAAGTAGCCCCGCGAGAAACAAGAGTGGAGTAGAAAGAGCATGAGTCAGGGTAGGAAAGAGAGTATATACATGGGTGCATTGCTGAGCTGGTCACACCAAGCACAATAGGGTGCTCAGTCATGCAAGACTAATTTCCGAAGGGCCAGATGAACTATTGTATCTCAGGATAGTTCATCTGAGAGTGGAGAAATAAGAATTTATCTACTAATACTCATCTCTCATTATCAAAACTAAGGCTGACTCCCCTCTCCATCTACACTGTACATGCCTGGCCACAGAGCAGGTCCTGTGGTCTCATGCTTCAGGAGCAAAAGCAATCCCCCAGGTGGGGAAAGTCAATGTTCACTTCCACAGTTGGGCAGAGCCCATCTAGACTGGGTGGCAGACCAGGTGGCAAATGGGGTGAAACCACTAGTCCTGGCCTTTTTGGAAACAGCAATGGAGCTTAGAGGATCTTGCAATGATCCGACACAGGGGTCCCTCCAACCAACACAATCTTCTGATTATCTGGAGAAAGAGCATAGTAGTTCAAAGTTCCAAAGAAAATCATGAAGCTCAACCAATGAACCAAACCTATATTTCACTGTATCATGAATTTGTGTGTATAGGGGCTTTTAATTTAATGCAAAATGGTCATGTAAACTGTCCATCTGGCTATATTTTCTTGCAGTAGTTGAAAAAATACATAGACTGTTCTTTTCATTATACTTCTCAGTTTTTCTTATAGGTGGCTCATTTCAAGGGCAAATCTTTTTCTATATAAATATCTAGCTGAAAATTTTATAGGAGCCAATGGGTTTTTTAAATAATTTTTCATATACAATTTCGCTCTGGTACAAGCATTTGTGGAAACCAAATCTATGAAAAATTAAGCCAGATGAGGTTGCAATGAATACTCTTCTTTCAAGACAGATGGATAATTTCCCCTTTATTTTCTTTTAACTTTCTTGTTCATAGCACTAATCACAATGAGGGAGGCAGATGCATATAGAGTAAACCCCCAAGATAGAGAATTTGAAAATCCTTGTGCCCACAGACCCCAATGGATACAGAGATTTGAAAAGCACTTGTCAGTTTTATCTTGAGTCCTAGAAAGATACTGCAGATATGTAGTTTTTATCACAGTTATCGTAGATATGTAGCTTCTCTGAATTCTAAGGATTTTATGAATTCTCCTGTGAGCATGTTTAGCCTTGAATAGAGCTTTTGGAATGTCTTTTCCATTCCCTAAAGTGAGAGCCAATTAGAATCTTTGTAACAATAAATCATATCAAAAGATACAGAACCCAAGACCACCCAGGATCATTCATTGCTAACTAAGTAAGCTTCCTTGTGAGAATCCAATCGAACATTTCAGAAAATTCAGTTTCATTTTCTCCAGCACTTTGACAAAAGTACCACTCATCAGTTACTTGTCACTCAAGAGTCCCAGCAGCCATCCCAAAGGATGTATAGTTTGTGCTGTCTTCCAGACTTCTTTACTGTCACGCTGGAGTGTATAATAATGGCCCACCTTGTAGTGAACTCCTATTCTGTGCCAGGAAGCATACCAGGCCCTCTACATTACCTCTAATACTCCAACCAAACCTATTAGATGTTAGTATCTTCATTGGACAATGGGGAAATGGATGCTCAGTGTGAATAAGCAACTTCTCCAACATCAAACAGCTGACAAGTGCCAAGGTGCCATAGAGTTCCAAGATCCATGTTCTTTTTACAACCTGCACTAAGACAGCACAAAGCTTTAGGCTCTGAAGGAAGAGAAAAGGCATCACTGCTCTGGAAATATTCACCATCCTCCTCCCCAAAAGGCTCACCTGCTCTAATGAAAAAAACGTGCATTCTGAAGAAAGGCCACCACCTCACCTCTCACTAGTTCGTATCTATTGCAAAACCACTTGCAGGTGTTGCAATATTAAAGAGTAATTTCTCTTTGCAGGACCTATTTATACCCTAGCTGGCTTGTTGATGTGTCAGTCTAACAACAGGACATTTTTGTTTTACTAAGCAATTTGGGGTGTGAGCAGTTAAGTTTGGGGAGAGCCATACTGCTCTGCATAACAAGAGGAAAAGAATTTATAGCAATAGAGTTTGAGGAAGGCAGGGGGAGGACAAGGAACCAAGTGACAGAAGCACTTAGGCTTCAAGATGTGACAACATGCCATAACTCCCTCAGCTTCAGATAATCAAATGAAAATTGCAAATGTACAGTACAGGTGAATTTCTTGTGGAAACAAATGAAAAGGGACACCAACATATCATGTTGATAGGAGCAGGAGAGCCCCAAAGCAAAGGGTATCTTGATAATATAATTATTCCACAATTCATAGAATTCTGAAGCTTGCTTTGTTTGGTTCCAAAAAATTGAGAGTTTCTCAAAGCAATTTCATGTGGCTCTTCAGAGAGGGCTCTGGCTGACATCTGGGAGACACATTTGCACATAGGGATTTAAATTAGTAAACTGAAGGTCCTTGTGGAACTTTCCACAGGAAAGCAACAAGAACCTTTTTTACCCAACTTTTTTTTTCTTGAAAAATTCTTTAAAAAAAAATTTTTTTTTTAAAGTAATCTCTACACTCTGTGTGAGGCTTGAATCCACAACCTCAAGATCAAGTCACACATTCTTCTGACCAAGCCAGCCAGGTGCCCCCCTCTCTTACCCAACTTTCACTCTCACTTGCAATTAAAGGAGGACAGCAAACATCTTAAACAAAATATTAGCAACAAAACCCAGATATAGTCGAAATTTTTTACAATATTTGCAATGTCTGAAACATCTAGAGGATTTGTATGAGGAATAAACAGCTAGGTTTTCCAAATCAACAAGGAAAAGACATGAAATTCAATAGAAAAATAGAATATTCACAAATGGCTGACAAATACATAGAGAGATGCCCTGCCCTCATTTGTAATCAGAAGTAGGAAAGCTGATGCCATTTCATATTCAAAACTTAGGCAGCCGGAAAATATCTAGTGTTAACAAGAATATAAGAAGATGAGCACGTCATCTTCTACTAATGAGAGTGTAAACCGGCCCACTGCAGCTCTCCTAGAGTTGATGGCTCTGCACAACCAGGATTCCATTCCCGGGGAACACCCTCAACCTCACACGGATCTATAAGCATTCTTATCCTAGCATCACAGACCTTGCAATACCAGAGAATTGAGTTCAGGTGAGGAAGGAGAAGAAGAATATTGGGTGGAAGGCCACCCATCATGGAAATCACTGCAGCATCAGAAACACTGGACTAGAATCGCATATAGAAACACTTAGGAAACACCATACTAGGTATGCCAACTGAACACAGATAAATGAAACACCATGTGTTTTACATGACATCGTACATGACCAAGGACATGTACCAAACACATTAGACTAGGTGCCCATGTAGAAGAGATGAGAAAAAAATGAAATAAAACAGAAGGAAGGCCGTAATAGGCTGATGATTTTAACCATCATGAAATGGAGAATATGATTATCTCAAGACCCTGCACCTGTGGTCCCCACAAAATCTTGCCAGGTTTTAATCATCCCTTTATTATCTCCTCCCTGAGTTACCCCTCTGTAAAAATGGACCTTGTATGGTCAAGTAACAGAATTCTGGTGAGGCACACAATCTATTGCCTCAGAATCAGGGAGATGAGATCAAAAGTGGCTCAGAGATGAGGAGAGGAAGAAAAGAGAGAAAGATGTAAACCATCTTGGTCGATGAACAGTCTTCCAGCTGCAGAACTGTGTTTCCAATCACCAATATCACATGTGAAACTCCACCGTGTTAGGAAAGAGAGAAAAGGCTCTGGTTCAATCGCTGTGCTCACATCGCCACCCCAAGGATCCCTGGCAAATCCTTATCTGGACAGATAGCTAAACCTCCATCAGAGTTCTAGAAACGTCTCATCTAGAAATCCTGGCATTTATAAGCCTCATTCAGGGTGATAATGGGTGAGTAAACTTTATTTAAAAGGCCAAGATAGAGCCACGAAGTCTCCTGAGTATCTGTTGAGTGTCTGCAGAGAGACAGGCCCTAGGATCTAAGGCTGTGCTGCCCAGGACAAGAAAGAGGAGATGGCCTTTTGCTGCCACTACTCCTTCTTTAAGACCAAATTAACAAGACTCTTTTATTTTTATCAGCTTGGTACTGAATATTCAATGTTTGTGCCACGTAAGTGGGTTAAGCAAATTTAAACTAAACTATTTCCATCTTTTCCAAGTTCTTCTAATTCAGAGGGCTTATGAGACAGGACCCAATCCACTTCATATGGGGAATGATCCAAGAAATTAGGAATATTTAGCCTGTAGAAGACATGTCATTCTAGCTCAGATCCAAGATATTTGCCAGGTAGAACAGGATATCAGTTTGTTTTGTGCTGCTTCCAAAGAGCATAGCCAGGATTGATGAGTGACAGTACTCAGGAGTCAATATCAGCTCAAAAGAAGGAAGAATTATGTCACAGTTAAACCGTCTACAAGTAGAAAGAGAGAGTTCCCGACCACTCTAGGTGTTTAAGCAAACACTAAATTCTTACCTAACTACAAGGTAGTAAGAAGACTAGACGTGTCGGAGCAAATGACCTCTCAGATCTGCACCAACACCAGGTCACATCATGACCATGTCCTCAGGGGTCTGCTCCCCATACTTACTCATGTTTTAGGCTGTTCCTCATGCTGTATTTTAAGTTTTTTTGAGGAGGGGTGTCTATAGATTGTTTATTAGAGGTGGAGACAGAACTGTCCTCTGATGCACCTCCACCCCCCTTGCCGCCTCCCACCACCCCTCGGGCCTCACAGGATCTCAGGCTGCAGGTCCTCCGGGGATCCCAGTCTAAAGCCTACATCTGTTTCTTAGCTCATATCATCTTGGGTTCTACGCACACACACACACACACACATATACACACACATATACATATATATACATATATACCTGATGGCAGATTTTTCATAAATACTCCATCTGCTGTAAATATTGGTTCCTCTGAGTTTTAGAAACTTAGTGCAATGTATTAAAATCAAGCGTTAGGAAATTTCATGACCTCACCTATAACAACTCTTGTTTTGGAATTGGACTATTATTAAATTGTATCTAGCTCTGGACTATATTTTACTATATTCAGTGCTTCTTAAGGCTTCATAAAGTAATTTTTCCAAAAAAAAATTCATGGAAACATGTGAGATGAACCTCAGTTAGATACGACTTCTAATGCCACTTACTTTTAATGTATAATCATTCTCTACAAAAGCAGATGAGCCAGTAAAATAAAGTCTACCATCTGTCTCTCTGTGGTTTTTTTTTCAACAATCATCCTACTGACTCCTGAGAAAACCTTCTCTGTGCTGCCATGAATCAGACAGGCTGCTTTGAAACCATTACCAGAGAGAATGATGTGTCAGAATCAAAGAGCAACTCTAAGTGAGATAAAATATAGCAAATAAATTCTAGGATAGTCTGACACACTGGGAACATTATGTTGCCATTGGTTCATCAAAATTATGTCAAACACTGCCATTGTTATTAAGTCTCCATCATAACATGAATTTCATTTTAATTGCCCCTGGTTGAGACTCTGAACATTGGTTGTCTGCCCAGGCACGAATTTATTTTAACCAAAATTAGTCTTAATCAGCTTGGCTTCAGTAATGTTGTAGCCCTCCACACTCCACCCCCTACCCCGCAAAAAAAAAAAAAAAAAAAACATACTGGGAGACAGTGTGAGAGGACTTTCCAACAATTCATAGATTAGAAAAGAACAGAAGTTTTAAAAAAAATTTTACAAGGGATTAATCCCTCTCCTACATTTCAAAATTTTTATTCAGCTTTAATGTTAGCAAAAGCCATGAATGTCCACTGTGGAAAGGAATCTGGAGAATAAAAAATATAGTGTGGACAGATAATCACCTTCTAATAGAACGGGGGGGCGCTTTTATTTTGAGGTTCTGCTGTAAGTTCCCAGCTTCTTCAATGTGGGTGCCGTGTGAGGCTGGAGAGCTGAGAAGACACCTTATTTTGAAAGTCTATCAAAAGTGGGCCTGATTAGATTCTGACCACTCCAAATTACCATGGATTATGGCAAGACTGAAAATGAGCTGATGTAACTTTTTCTTCCAAAATAGTGATTACAAGTCACATATTTACAAGGATTGATGACACCCAGTTTGTCGTAAAAACATTTCAACTGCAATCAGCCTCATCATCCCCAGGAACTGTTTCATTTCACATCCAAGTACAGACTCCTTTCCCTCCAGAAATAAGACCATACACTCCCCCTGGAAAAAAACTCACGAATACATTTCATACAGAAAGGAAAAGGATGGGTAACACACGGTGCCACAGATCTGAAGATCATGGTTCCGTGGCACATAAAAATAAAACTACTGACCCCAGAGATTCAAAGAAAATATACTCTTTTTTTACAATTTTATTCATTTATTCATGAGAGGTAGAGAGAGAGAGAGAGAGAGGCAGAGACACAGGCAGAGGGAGTAGCAGGTTCCTTGAAGGGAGCCCAATGCAGGACTCGACCTCAGGACCCCGGGATCACGACCTGAGCCTAAGGCAGATGCTCAACCACTGAGCCACCCAACTGTCCCCAGAAAGAAAGTATATTCTTAACTTGATTCCAAGACTCCCTTGGGAATTCTGAAATTTCTTCTCAGAAATCAACAAAATTTTTATTTATATTTTTTTTTCTTTTGGCTTCATTCCCAAGTTAAGTTTTAAATTTATCATAAGACAAAAAAAAATAAAAAATTAAAAAATAAATAAATAAATAAATTTATCATAAGACATTTTTGATCATCCAGGTCAGCTCAAAATCAAAATTTCATTCATTCACTTGCATTCATGTTTACAATGCCTTTATATTTACAACACCTAATATACTTTCATTGTTGCAAGCTAAGGAGAACTTTAAAAAGCAGACTTTACTATAGAAATGATGCAGTCACAACCAAAAGGTCAGCATCATGGTTCACTGGGCCCATGAGGAATTGGGGAGTAGTCAATGAGAGCAAAGTGGTGGGTGACCTCAGTTATTTATCACAGTTAACTCAACTTATACAAATCTACAAATTTGGGCTTCTCAAATTTGGAGTATCTAAGAACCACCTGACAGGCATCTGGCACATACACAGGTAAATTTCTCTCTCTTTTTTTTTTTTTTTTTTTTAAGATTTATTCATTGATTTGTGAGGTAAGAGGCAGAGGGAGAAGGAGAGAGAGAATCTTTTTTTTTTTTTTTTTTTTTTAATTTTTTTTTTTTATTTATTTATGATAGTCACAGAGAGAGAGAGAGAGAGAGAGAGGCAGAGACACAGGCAGAGGGAGAAGCAGGCTCCATGCACCGGGAGCCCGACGTGGGATTCGATCCTGGGTCTCCAGGATCGCGCCCTGGGCCAAAGGCAGGCGCCAAACCGCTGCGCCACCCAGGGATCCCCGAGAGAGAGAATCTTTAAGCAGACTCCTCAGTGCGCAGGGAGCCTGGCATAGGGTTTGATCTCACCACCTGGAGATAGCAAGCACCCTGAGCTGAAATCCAGAGTCAGCCACTTAACCAACTGAGCCACCACAGGTGAATTTCTTAAAAGAAGCTGTACTGCAATCTTAATATTTTTCCAATAAGTATTTAAAGCAGCACAGTGGTTTTGTCAGTGAGGGGGAGAGAAGATAACATTTGTGATCTTTCCCCAAAGTGTCTTTGTCTACCTTGATGATGGATGGCCTGTGCTATAGGTAAGTTACTTTTTTTTTTTAAGATTTTATTTATTTATTCATGAGAGACATACAAAGAGAGGCAGAGACATAGGCAGAGGGAGAAGCAGGCTCCCTGCAGGACTTGATCCCAGGACCCCAGGATCACGACCTTAGCTGAGAGCAGACGCTCAACCACTTAGCCACTCAGGTGCCCTAGTTGAGTTACTTTTAAAGCAATGCAACTTTTCTTGCCTGAATCTAGAAAGCATTGCCTCAATTACTGAAGGGAGATGGCAAGTGAAATGAGCTCAGACACTAGAGAATGCTGAAAAGAAATCCTGAAGCTGCCCTAGCATCTAGGAGCCCACAGTAGGAACAGAAACTTCACTTAAGTTTGGGGTAATCAGAGAACAGAGAGAACTTGGGCTCCCTTTCTTAGGCTAAAGCTAAGAAAACACCAGGAACCCATAAGAAAAATGAACACATGAGGACCAGTTCCCAAGCCACAAAGTAACAAGGAAGTGACAGGATAATTTTGTGAAGCTGAAAGAGGCCCTAAGTAGCCTGAGTTTCGATAACACCACAAAACATCCCATAGCCCCATTTGACATGCAGCAGTAGAACCCTCGCAGGCAGGGAGGAGAATGGCACAGAAATTAGCCGAGGGAGAGGAAGGACTTGACTGGAAAGAGCTTGCAGCCAGAAATGAGGGACAAAGCAGGGCCCCACATGGATCTACCGCAAAATGCTCCAAGTCTCCGTGATGCCCTGTAGCCTGCTGACAACACAGGCCAGGTGCTCCACCCATGCCGTGACCCCATAACGGGGTTATTCCCAAATTTTAACATGCTTAGAGTTCCCTTAGGGAGCTGGCTAGCCTGCGGGTTTGGATTCAGCAAGTCTGGGGCGGGGACTAAGAATCTACATTCTTAACTTCTCAGTGATGTTGATACTGCTGCTCTGGGGACCGCACTTGGAGAATCACTGCTAGGATGCCTCCTAACCCCCTAGTTTATGTGACACCCAGCTTATGGAGGAAACTCCCAGATATACTAGGAAACTCCCAGCATAATGGAGATCGTACTAGGAGTACACTTACAGGGAACTAGTCACACTGCTCACACACCTGTATACGGGAACTAAAATCTGAATCCATCAGCAAGATAGGGGCAAATGGCTTTCTTGATCTCCCTTTGGTTATTTTCTTCTCCAGAAAACATCACTTCCTAATCTATTACAACACTGAATATAATTCTTAAATATACCCAGTAACATATTAATGATTTATTTCTTCAACACTCAATGAAAAAGAGGTCATTAGGTGTTAGAACGCACTGTCTAGTGTATTCAAATAAATTATATTAGACAGGATAGCAGTGATTCTTCTAAAATACATCATAATAGGTCACTTTCCCATCAAAAATTCCTCAGAGGCTTCCTATGTCACTCAGGTAACATTTACAGGTCACCACACTGTGGCCAGCAAGGCTGTATGTGGCCTGGGGTCCAGACACCCCCTGTCTTCTATATTCCCCAGCACACTCACTCTTCCCTGATATAGTGACTGATCTACTGCTCCTTGCGAAGTCGAAAGACTTCCATAAACATCTTAGGACCTTTGTGTGCTATTCCCTCTGCCTGGAATAGCAGCTCTTTCCCTTGCTTCCTTGGGGTCTCTACCCAGATAACCCCTCCTCAGAGAGGATCTCCCTCTTTACTGTTAGAACATAGCTCCTTCACCTTCTTCCTCACTTACTCTCCATCGGCTTCACCCTGGTTTTTTTCTTCCCATCATTTTTCATAATGTGACACATTCTATTCTTTTAATTTTTTGATTTTCTTCTGGAAGGTAAGTTCCATGAAGAAGGAAATTTGCTTTGTTTACTGCTAGATCCCCAATAACTAGAAAGTGCATGGCACTTAAAATCACTCGGTAAATAATTGTCAAACAAATGTGCAGAAAGGCCTGTGGGCCAAAAGAAACAACAACCCTACTCCTTCAAATACACTCCGAGGCAGAAGGGAAAGTCTCCTGGCCAGGCTGGTACCCCCAGTTACTTTCATGCCCACTTTTCCCTTCCTCTCTCACCCTCAGACACTCCCCCATCAGCACTAAAGCAGACATACACATGTGCTGTCTGCAAGGGTGAGCAAACTGCAAAATGGAAAACCAAAGGCAAAGAGAAAAGTCCTTCTCCACCACAGGCATCCTGACCTCAGGTAAGGATACAAAGAATGGCCTGTGATCCCACAGCATCAAGGACCACAGCTCACATTTGGGTAGATAAATGTGCTTCTAGACATTTTTATAGTCACTGATACATAAGCATATTAATTGCTTTTTTGACTTTCAATATAGACTTAATTCCAGACAAAGATCTCTAGGAGTTAATCCAAAGTCATTAGATGAAATCAATGGAAGAGACAGGAATATGGCAGGTAGAAGAGGCTCACACTTAAGATTTTCCCTAGGCTTTCCAGAAGCTGAGAATTTCTCTGTTCCAAGGTCTACAACCATAATTCTTTTTTTTTTTTTTTTTTTACAACCATAATTCTTTATGACAATAATGTGTTTAGATAAGTGATTCAAAGAATCACAAATTTTTTACATTCTCAGCTTTTATCAGAAGTATGGAAGTGCCACAATTTAGCACTCTGATCATCATCTTCTCCCTTGGAGACTTTTGAGAACTTAATGAGTTAGTCCTTTGGCATGAGTACAGAGTTCAGATTGAAAGAATCCTTCCAATGCATCACATTAAAATTTACTCTAAGTGTCTTCTAACATTTGGACTTTAAAAAGAAGATTGTTTCTGAATCAAAACAACACATCACATTAAAATTTATTCTAAGTGTTTTTTAACACTTGGACTTTAAAAAGAAGATTGTTTCTGAATCAAATGCATCTTCTTGTTTCATGCAATGATAAATTTCTACAGCTACTCCCTAGGTTACACTTCAATGAAACCAAAGATCCAGAGAGGCCACAGGAAGAAGGTTGAAGTGACTTCCAATTTAAAGTCATTAGGAGTTCAGGAAAATCAACCTTTCTGGATGTCAAAGTTCTACAGTCTCAAGCTTTGAGTTCACCAATGCGGAGCACTGTTGTACAAAGTGGTACCAAGACATTTCACTTACCAGGATGTTGCTTTTTCCTCTTTTTCTCCTGCTTTCTCTTCATATTCTCCATCTATTCCTACCACAGAGAAGATACATAGAAAGTTTTTAGTAACTTTTGTAAAAGAATGAATGAATAAACATATTTAGATGTCCAGCAGAAATACCACTACTTCTGTTAATTTTTTTAATAATGTTTGCTTTTGTTATCTTTTTTTAAGATTTACTTATTTATTTCAGAGACAGCACACAAGTGAGGGGGGCCAGAGGGAGAGAACCTTCAAGCAGGCTCCCTGCTGAGAGTGGAGCCATACCCTGGGCTCGATCCCATGACCCATGAGATCATGATTTGAGCTGAAACCAAGAGCCAGACGCGCAACCAACTGAGCCATCCAGGTGCCCCTGCCTTTATTTTCTTATTAATTCATGATTTAAAAATATTAAGGTATAATTATTTTTCTAGTAGCCTTTCCAGTGGATAGCAGCATATGGTGGGATGATTACAGGCTTTCAAATATAGATAGGAATTTGAATCTTGCCCTCACGATTTCTTGTGTCCTTAGACAAGTTGTCCAACTTTCTTTCACTTCAAATTTCTTGTTTGTGAGATAACAATAATAACACATATTTTGTGTTGGGAGAGACAATTCTCCATGAGTCTCTTATACTCACACTTGGCACAGAGGGTATGCCAAGAATGCAGGGCCCAGGCAGTTTCTCAGAGTTGTACTTGCACTAAGCAACCCTGAGGGATGAGGTAATGTCTCCCTCCAGAACAAAGGGCATGATTATTCACTACTTGCTATAAAAATGGTAGATTCCCCCATTTATGGTACAAAACAACTGTGGGCATAGTATCCATCTGGACCCCTACTGGCTTACCTTGTTGGACCTTGAGTCATAAATGGATCTGGCACAAAATGATGGTGCTCATGCTTTTTGCTGCAACATGAGTAAAAAAATCCTTTGTCTCTCACCTAGGAGTCTCATCTGCAAGCATCAGAAATAAAATATGAATACGCACTGGACAATCCAGTTTCAACATTAACAGATTAATTTACTAGCTTATAGTTTGGGTAGAATAAAATCCCATACCTGACGCTTCACAGGGCTGTTTAAAGATTAAAAGAGACCACCAGAATAAAGCATGTGAAACAGGGTTGGCAATAAATGAATATGCACAAAACATATGTTCCTTTTAACATCTTATTTAAATTTCTTTTAACTATTTTAGGAAAGAGCTCTTAACAAAATTGTGATAATAGTGATGTTGCTCTTTTACCTCTCTTCACTTTTCCCATATAATCTATCTGGTATCTCTCTCAAATATAGCGGTAAAGGAATCCCATTCTCCTGGAAGGGTTTACAGCAGGTTCCTCTCTGGAGATATAAGTGCTTGTAATAGGGGGAAATGCTTGAAAACTGAAGAAAATGCAAGTCATGGATCTCTAATAATGGACTTTGAGACCTGGAGTGGCAGTAGGTGTCTGGGGACATGGAATCACATCTACACTCTTGAAATCCTAACACTACTTGCCATATTCATCACCTTTCCATCCCAATATTGGATCCTCTGAACTTCACATCAGGGGAGAGGAAGGAAGGAATTTTAGAAACAGAGTTTATGCCAAAAGATAAAAGTATTTTCTGATAACTGGGAAGATTTAGATGATGCAGAGAAATGTAACAAAACAGACTCTATATTGAATGCTTGCAACCTCCAAACATATCCAAGACATGTCTTGGATCCAAAATGCTTGTCTGTACCTCCAAACATATCCAAGACGTGTCTTGCTCTCTCTACTAGTTTCCTATTTCTGCTGTAATCAGTCACCGTGACTTTTTTCTATGGGCCAAAAGCCTAACATAGGTCTCATCAGGCTAAAATCAAGGTGTTGGCAGCCTGCATTCTTTTCTGGAGGCTCTAGGAGAAGAGATGTTTCCTTGCCCTTTCTAGCTTCTAGAGACCACTTGCATTTCTTGGCTCATGGTCCCTTTTCCCCATTCTTGAATGGTCAAGTTCTCCCTACACTGTCATTTCTTTGGTTCTTTGTAGCCAGAAGGGTCTCTGCTCTTAAAGATTCATGTGATCACATTCAGTTCACTGGGATAATCCAGGATTATCTCCATCCTAAGATCTTTAATCACATCTGCAAAGACCCTTTTACCATGTAAAGCAACATATTCACATGTTTAGACAGGAGGGGATTAGGACCTAGACTAGGACTTTGGAGTGGGACATTATTCTGCCTACCATGCTATACTTGAAGAAACCTCACAAGATTTGGTCATTCTTAATGTTGTTCAATATGACCATTTCCTAGAATGTTAAAAGTTTTCTAAATGTGAAAAATCTCTGCCATGATGAGGAGAATGAACAGCACTAAGTGACATGGTATCTTTAATTTTGTTTCAAATTCTACATATTATCAGAAAAAAATGATCAGAGGAGTGCTCCTGAAATTCTAAGGGAAGCCACTCAGTGTGTATAACTGTGGTGATGGGAATTCCAAGAAGAATGTTAGTTTATGTGAGAGCAGAAGAAACCAAAGTCTTGGCCCACACAGTGAACCTCTGGGTTGCAATGTGTAGAGTCTGTGTGGAAACATCCAAATTGTTTTTTCTTGAAACTTCAGGAATGTCTGAAATGACTCCTGCCCATGAGATATTTCTGAATACTGTGAGATTGTTGGGGGGGGGGGGGATGCAATTAAAGTGATATGACAGTGTGCAGATCCTTATCTGAGAGGGGGCAAAACAACCAGTAGTAGAAAGTGTGTATCCACTTCATAGATGAGAATAGGTGTTAAATTCTAACTCAGAATCATTTATTAAAAATATTTGCTAAGCAGCTCCCTATGCAGAAAAAAATAAAAACAAAAACAAAATAAAAAACTTACTATGGTAGATGCTCTGGATTGAGGATGAATTAGCCAAGAAGCCAACCCTTAGGGAATTTGCACCCCAACAACAGAGATAAGAAACAAATTATTCTATGAACACTGAAGAGAAACAGTAGGTCTCTAGAGTAGTGCTTCTCAAACTTTCATGCGTCTACATGTCTCTTTTTAAAATGCAGATTTAGTAGTTCCAAGGGAAGGGCTGAGATTCTGCATTCCTGACAAGCTCCCAAGTGATGATGGTGCCAATGCTACTGGTCCAAGGACCACACTCTATAAACAGCAACGGTCTAGAGTAGTATTTCTAAAACCTCACTCTTCTTAATCACCTGGGGAAATTTTACAAACAAAAGACGCCCTTGCTCTTCCCATGGAGTGATTAGAGAGTAAGACCCAGGCATCAGTATTTTGATTTTATGTGCAGGTAACCACTGAGTACTATTAATACAGAACTTTTCATCATAGCTATTAAAAAATCTTAGGCAATAGTTCTCAAAGTGTGGGCCTCAGACCGACAATATCAGCATCACCTGAGAACTGGTCAGAAACCTAATTCCTAGGTCCCACCTCAGGCCTACTGAATCAGAAACTCTGGGGATGGGGCCCCCAAAATCTCTGGGGATTTGGGTTTTTTTTTTTTAATTTTATTTATTTATTCATGAGCAACACAGAGACAGAGGCAGGCACATAGGCAGAGGGAGAAGCAGGCTCCATGCAGGGAGCCCAATGCAGGACTTGATCCCAGGACTCCGGGATCACACCCTGAGCCGAAGGCAGACGCTCAACAACTGAGCCACCCAGGTCCCCCCAAAATTTCTGTTTTAACAAATCTACCAGGTGATTTTTTTTTTTGAGAAAGAGAGAGATGGGGGGAGAGTAGGGGGGCGGGAGGGAGGGCATTGGGAGGGAATCTTAAGCAGACTCCATGCTGAGCACCGAGGCTGATCTGGGGCTCATGACCCTAAGATCATGATGGAAATCAAGGGTGGGCTGCTTAATCAACTGAGGCACCCAGATGCCCCCTACCAGGTGATTCTAATGCAAAATAAAGTTTGAGAATCACAGATCTGGGCAGCCCTGGTGGCGCAGCGGTTTAGTGCCGCCTGCAGCCAAGGGCGTGATCCTGGAGACCCTGGATCGAGTCCCGCATCAGGCTCTCTGTGTGGAGCCTGCTTCTCCCTCTGCCTGTGTCTCTGCCTCTCTCTCTCTGTGTCTCTCATTAATAAAAAAACAAAAATCTTAAAAAAAAAAAAAAAAAAGAGCATCACAGATCTAGGGTACCTGTCTCTAATCAGATGTGCATCTTAGAATCACCTGGAGAACATTTCAAACCTACAGATGCCCTACCCCCATCCAGTTTCTGAATTAGTTAGTCTGGGCTGGAGTTCTGAGCCAGTATGATTGTAAACATCCACAGGTGGTAACTCTAATGTGTTCCCAGACCAAGAACTCCCGATGCAGGGTATTAGCCAGAAAAATTCTCTCCTCTTCTCATTTATTTATTCATTTCTTCTACACATGTTCGAGCAACCACCCAATCTTCACCACCAAAGAGCTTGGAAGTGGGAAGCAACACAAAATGAGGAATAAACCAGATGGACAAGATGAGCTCAGTGGTAAGAGCCCAAGAGCAGAGAAGACAAGCCAGCAGGAGAGATTAGAGACCAGTACAACAGCCTGGGCCTCCCTCCCCCATTTCTAAACTTAACCTATATAAGTGAAGAGACAAGAAAAGAAAATCAGAATACTTTCCTACCAGAAGAACCCTGACCAGTGACTGTCAGCCACGAGCTTGCTACTTTTGCTGACATCCATTTTTGCATGTAATCATTATGTTCCTGTTTAACAGTGTTCATTACCCCCCTTTCTAAAGTGTACTGTGGGTTAGTTAGTACTCATAAGTTTTAGAATGTTGGGGTGCAGGACGCCTGGGTGGCTCAGTGGTTGAGCATCTGCCTTTGGCTCAGGGTGTGATCCCCAGGTCTTGGGATCAAGTCCCACATTGGGCTCCCCACAGGGAGTCTGCTTCTCCCTCTACCTATGTCTCTGCCATTCTCTCTCTCTCTCTCATGAATAAATAAATAAATTTTTTAAAAAAAGAATGTTGGGATGCTGTAATCTCATCATTTGCAGATTGACAAGTAGAGAGAAGAAGAATCACAGAGAAGTTTCCTATCAATTAAGGCCTTGTGCTGAGTATCCCTGAAGAACAGTCAAAAGGTAGCAGCCCCTAAGCCTCTTCCCCGGTGACAAAAATGAACTAGCATCCTTTATCAAGAACTCCTGTCTCCACCCTGGAAACTGAGTGAACTTTTTGCTTTGACACAGCTCCCATCAAGCAGTAAGCTTCACAGAACATGTGCCAAGAGAGGCTTCTAGTCTATCTTGAAGCAAACAAAGTAGAGGCCTAAGAAAAATTCTTCCAGCAGTACTCTTAGCTTAACTTAATATGCATGGTAAACTGTAGAAGAAGTACCAGCATAGAAAACTGTTTGAAATCTCAGAAAGAGCTAAAAGAGCAATTGTAATGTTTTCTGTGAGATGTATATACAGGATCAGCAAGCTAGGGAAATGCATACCAGCTCCTGCAGGGACTGTGGGCTACACATGTGTGTCATGTATTCAGGCTGGATTCTATAAGAAAAATCTCCTCGAGAGAGTGTGCCATTCAACCTCATCCACATAGAGCCTAAAAGCAACCCAGGCTGTCATATCACTTACCATGATGACTCATATGCACTAGAGCCAAGAGAGCATAATATGCCTCAAAGGTCAGAAAAGATTCCCAACAACACAGGAAGGGTATATTTTCGGGAATTGAGGGAATACCACACAATATGCAGGATGAAGCCAAATTATAAAGTTGTTTTTTAAAGGGCTTTCAAATGCTACATAGGATACACTGCCAGCTTCCTGAGGAATAATAAATAGAGCTTCACATTTTTGTGCAAAGACATACTCATTTCAAAGATTGTTTCTTGTATTACCAATGCCTGTCAGTACAACAGAATGTCTAAGAGTATGGACACCTCAGCCAACCTACCTGAGTTTGATTCCTGACTGCTACATAATAGGCATAGAGCCTTGTGCAAGGTCCTATTTCTCTCATCTTGAAGATGGGTATAACATGGGCAGCCCCGGTGGCTCAGTAGTTTAGCGCCACCTTCAGCCCAGGGCATGATCCTGGAAACCCGGGATTGAGTCCCACGTCAGGCTCCCTGCATGGAGCCTGCTTCTCCCTCTGCCTGTGTCTCTGCCTCTCTCTTTCTCTCTCTCTGTGTCTCTCATGAATAAATAAAATCTTAAAAAAAAAAAGAAAATGGGTATAACATCAATATCTACATCATAGGGTTATCATGAAGATTATTGAGACAGTGCATATATAGTTATTGGTACTGCATCTGGGATATTGTTGATGTTCAATTAGCTTTAGCTATTATAATCATTTCCAGGAGTCTAAGGTTCCCATCATATTCACTGAGGAGGGTTACATGGATCAGAGTAATGCTATAGACAATGCATTGAAACTTATAAAAACTATAAATGCACAGTAAATTGTTCACTTAAAGCTGTACCAAAAGTCAATGCCTGAACACAATCATTTCTTTACTCTTTTAGCTGAGGGGCTACATTCTGATGATATTTGATCATGGTATCAGAAAAGAATACATTCACAAAAAGACTGAGAAATTCTCCTTGCTCATAAAATGGAATAACCAAATTAAAAAATACTTCAATAAAATAATATGCTATCTTATTATCCGATTTCAACTTCACACTAATCCAGTAATCCTCATTTTAGTAGTGAAGAAAATGTACAAGTAACCTGCCCCAGGTCATTTCTTTAGTGTCGGAGCCCTGTTTGGAGACAAGAAATAAAGAAAGAGAAAGAGAAAGAAAGAGGAAGGGAGGGAGGGAAAAGAAGAGGAGAAAAGAAAAAAAGAAAAACATAAAATTAAGAACCTTTAAATAGACTTCCATATCAGCTCTACCCTATCCTCCAAAAAGAGTCTTTTGGCATCGATTTCTGTAAAAATTAAATTTACTACAAAAGATAATTTAAGTACTTCTATTAATTAACAGTGTCAGAGCGCCAGTATTAGAAGTTACCTTAATACTGTCTATGTTGTCAAAATAATTAGATCAAAACTTTCCTTTTATTTATTCCATTAGCCCAGCTAAGTTATAAGGACACCCATGATAATTGCCTGTAGCCTTCTTGTCTATAGATTTTGTGGACTTAAGATACCTAGATTCCAGTTTTATATGTAAAAGTTAAACAACTTGGGATTTCAGAAGCAACATAAAAGTCAATACCCATCTAACAGGAGTTGCAGATAGGAAAAAGATTGAATTAGAAAGAGAAGTAACTTCAAGAAATAAACAGAACAAGGTTTCCAAGAATATATGGGTTTTCAAATTGAAAGGGCCCACAAAGTGTCTAGAAGGGAAGTTTAAAAAAATTTTTTTAAAGACCAATACCCAGAATATTGTGGTGACATTTTAGAAAACCAAATATAAAAAGAAAATCCTAAAGCTTTCAAAATATGTAAGTAAATAGATAAGCAAATACATATCAATCAGATGGCATAGCATCCATCACTCTAATACTGGGTGTGGGAAAGTAATAGAACAATATTCTGAAATTAAGTTTGACCTGTAATTATTATGTAGTATTTTAATAATAAGGGAAAATATTTTGTAATATTCAAGAACTCAGTAAGTTTGCAAGCCATGAACTCTCTGGAAAAAAATGTCTAGACAACATGCCTAAAGCATAGACAAAAAACAAAAATAAACCTAAAAGATAATGCAGTATGATAATAGCAGCCGAGAGACTGTGAGGAAAGGAGAGAAGGAAAAGAAGTAAAGACATATTAAATTGTTTCAGTTTTTGAGGGAAAGAAGCAGATGTTGGACAGGAAAAATGCAGAATTTAATATGCATATTGATAGTTTTTAATATTATTCTTCCAATAGTAGAAAGGAAAGTGTATATAACTTTAATAATCTTCCTTAAGCAATACAGAAACAATAGGATCTATTAAAAAAACAGACTGACAAATTTGTCTAAATAAAAATTTAAAACTCTTGTGGGCAAAGAAACCATGAACATTGTTAAAATAGCAAGGAACAGACAAGCTTCCCACTTGGAGAAAATATTTGCAAATCATATGTCCAACAAGTGATTTATATCCAGAATATATAAAAACCCTCAGAAATCAAATGTAAGAAACCAAACAACCCAACGTTGGTGGACAAATTACTGGGGTACCTGGCTGACTCAGTAAAGTATGAGACTCTTGATCTTGGGGTTGTAAGTTCAAGCCCCATGTTGGGTGTAGAGACTCGTTAAAAACAAAATCTTAAAAAAAAAAAAAAAAGAGTGGAAAATAATGAGTGAATTACTTAACAGACACTTTAACAAGAGGATTTGCAAAAGACAAATAGACATCATTAGGCATTAGAAAAATGCAAATTAAAATCACAAGATACCACAGCATATTCATTATTTTTTAAAAGATATTATTTATTCATGTGAGAGAGAGAGAGAGAAAGAGAGCAGGGGCAGGGGAAGGGAGAAGCAGACTCCCAGCTGAGCAGGAAGCCTGACTTGAGGCTCTATCCCACAACTCCAGGATCATGACCTAAGCTGAAGGCAGACTCGTACTGACTGAGCCACCCAGATGCTCCCACAGCATACTTATTAGAGTAGATAAAATTTAAAAATACAATACTAAATGCTGAGCAGACGCAGCTTATGCATTGATGGTGGGAATGCAAATAGTAAAGCCTCTTTGGAAAACAGTTTGCCAGTCCCTTATAAAGTTAAACATACACTACCATTAGAACCAGCAATCTCATTGCTAATGAGTTACCCAAAAGAAATAAAGAAGCCCACCTAAAACTTGTGTGTCAATGTTTACTACAGCACTGGTCGTAATAGCCAAAATCTGGACATAATACAAATTTCCACCAACAGTAACATGGATAAGTACATTGTGATATATTCATAGTAAGGCATACTAGACTAGAATGAGCAAGAATGACCTGCAACTACATGCAATGATATTGAGTAAGGGACAGATGGGGCCAGGTAAGGAGAGAAAGGTAGGGGGCTACGGGATCAGGCTCACAGAAATTCCAAAAATTCTGAGGTATAAAGAAACCAGAGGTAAGGGAACAAACCAGACCACTCTGCTAATGGTGTGTGTGTGGGGGGGGGGGGGGGGGGGGTCTTTTTTTATGACAGTCACCTGTGACCAACAAAGAATAACCAGAATAACTTCTAAAAAGAAGTGAGTCATTAAAGTCATTAAAGTCATTAAAGATGTTATTACCATTCCTTACTCAAACCAAGATATCACAAGAATGATAAGGCCATAAGCTCCCTGGTCAGTTCTAAATAAGACTGCAGTGGATATTGTAGGCCTCCAAACAGCCAGTAAACATGTAAAGGGACTACCTACTAATAGTCTACTAATATCTATTCTCATATTTAGGGGAATACAAACTAAAGCAAAAATGACATACATTTACCCATAAGATTGGAGAAAATCATAAAAACTTTAACAATAAATATTTTAGGAGCATATGGGGATTGTGTACTCTTGCATGCATATTGGCATCTGCACCAATGGGTTCAGCCTTCTTGAAGAGTAATTTGGCAGTATCCTTGTGTTTAGGAGTGCACACCACTTGACCAATCATTTCCACGTGTAGGTGCCTGCTCTTCCTGCATAAAGAAGCATGACAGGCTGTCTACTGCATCCTCATTTGTGATACCAGAAAACTGGAAACAATGGGAGAGTCCCAGCCAAGCAAATTTTGAAACATTCCTATTATGAAATTCTGCATATTGCATATTCTAAAATATAATGAGCTGTGTACCAACATAAGGTATAGTTTTGTTTTGTTTTTAAGATTTTATTTATTGACTTGAGAGAGGGAGAGCACGTGCATGCATGCAGGGTGGGAGGGGCAGAGGGAGAGAGAAATTTAAGCAGGTGGCACACAGTGCAGAGCCAGATGCGGGGGCTCAATCTCATGACCCTGAGATCAGGACCTGAGCTGAAACCGAGAGTCAGACTCTTAACTGACTAAGCCACTCAAAGTATGAGTGGCTTCGGCACCCCGAAGTATTTTTGAGAAGGGTATCGTAGAACAATATAAATTATATAATTTATTTTTAAGATATTTATATATGTAGGTATAGTAAGATAGAGAAACCTTTTTTTAAATGTACAGAAAAGAAGAGCAGAGATATGCCCTAGACTGTTGACAGTGATTTTCTCTTGGGAAGAGAGTGAGAATGGATGGAGGGAAAGATATGTTGAGGATTCTCATGTGTTTCATGCTCTAGGTTCATTATAACTTTTTGTATGGAAGCTTTGACAATGGTAATCTGTTCTTGTATTATTTGAGCCATTTAAAAAAATGTCCCCAAAATGTAGATTTAAAAATAAATACACTGCAGAAAACATATAAGGTAGAAAGAAAACTAGACACAACAGTTAAGGTAAACTTAGTGACAGCTGATTTATATACTACAAATAGGTTAATTATAACAATAAATACAAACAAGCACACTCCCACATAAAATGTGGGCTGTGTGAAATAATAAATTCAACAGTTGGCTAGATAAACAGACACGACTAAAATAAAATTCTTAATTTTATTTTAATAAAAATAATGACAGACAATGTAGGGGAAGATGGAGGCAGCTGCAGCGATTGGTAGGTTGTGACAAGTGCAGCCTGTGGACCCTGGGCATGCTGCTTTAAAAGGCAATGCAGCAAGTCAGGTGATGGGCTTAGAATCAGGGCAAGCAGCTGAGCACTGATTGCCTTACTCTTAGGGTCTATGTCTCACAATTACACTGTAGGCATTTGACTTGGAGGACACCTAACCCTGTAAGAACACCATAAGAGCAGAGTTACAAAAGCATAATGGTAGCACTAAAGAAAATCATAATCACAATCACAAAAAGCACTAGTTAACACCAGGATCATAGTAAAGAATTCGGAGAAAGGAGCTAGTTGTTAAATGAAAATATTAAACTATAAATAAGAATAAAAATCCAACAATACTGGACCTATATGTCCCAAACAACAGCTGTACATAAAAATAAAAACTAAATTTAAGAAAAATAATAAATGAAATTAGAGAGCTAACTACTCCACTATAAAATGGCAAAGTCTACCATTTACTGAGTTTTTCTAAGTGTCTACGACTGTCCTGAGCACTCTACATACATTACCTCACTTAATTCTCACATGAATTAATTCCACCAGGTAGGTGATGTTTTAGTTCTCCATTTCACAGATGAGGAAAGTGGGACTTAATGAAGTGGGGTGCCTTTGCCACAAAAACCCAGCTGTGTACTAAGAGGTGAGGCTGCAGCTCTGCCTTGAGTCTCTCTAGCTCCAGAGCAGATACTCAACCGCTCCATTATGTTGCCTCTCAATATGAAATAGTCAGAATGTGAATAATCAATAAATAAATTAATATAAGAAATCGCAGAGCTGATCAACAGCATCAATCAGATAAAAAATAGAGTTGCAAAAGATAAAAGAATAAATTATTTTTATGTAAAGATCTCATAAAAATGTATATTATATATGAAGACAAAAAGAAACTGGAATATCTAATATTCCACAATATTTTAAAAAATGAAATTAGAAGTGTAAGCAAAATTCATATCAGCTTTATTGACAACAGCCAAAAACTGAAAACAACCCAAATGTTCTCTACCTGGTGAACAGATAAGCAAACTGTGATGCATCCATGACATAATGAAGTACCACTCAGCAACAAAAAATGAGCATTCTATTGACACACACAACACATGGATGAATCCAAAAAATATTCTGAGCAAAAGAAGCCAAACACAAATGATGAATACCGTTTGATTGTATTTATATAACATTCTATAAGAGGCAAAACTATAGCAACGGAAAACAATGGCTCCCAGGAACAAGAGGTAGGATATAGAATTGGCTACAAAGAAGCACAGAAAACCTTTTAGAATGACAGAAATGGTTCATATCTTCATTATGGTGGGTGTCACACAATTGTATATATTTGTCAACACTCATTACATTTTATGGTTTAAAGGTGTAAATTTTATATACAGAAATTACATCTAATGAACCAGAGTTTTTAATTGCATGCAGACATTTAAAGCTCCATAGCCTATAAAATGTTAAGTGCTTCAATACTTCCTACGTCAAGAAAAAAATTCCCTATGTAATAGAATATTTTGAAATGACATTTCCATATTAACATTGAGTGTTCCCAGAGCAGTGCTTAGAATAACATTTATTTTTCTAGATTAATGAGAAAGAAAAATCCAATTCTGGTTCAAATTGGATCAGATCCAATTCTGCCCAAAAAGGGAGAATAAGCAAATTTCTTAAAAATGGTAAAATGTGGGGTGAGAAAAAAGATATTGACAATGAATAGAAATTACTATTTTAAAGTAAAGATAATATTCTAAACTATATATTAGTAATTATTATCAATACTCCATGGATTGCTGAAGTATGAAATAATAAAGTGAAAAATCACAAAATAAAAAACATACATAAACCAACAGGCTAGTCACTGAAGAAGTAGAAACAGATGCCTGGCTAGCTTAGCAGTTGAGGGTCTGCCTTTGGCTCAGGGTGTGATCCTGGAGTCCCAGGATCGAGTCCCGCATTGGGCTCCCTGCGAGGAGCCTGCTTCTCCCTCTGTCTATGTCTCTGCCTCTCTGTGTCTCTCATGAATAAATAAATAAAATCTTTAAAAATAATAATAAAAATTTTTAAAAATTGTGTCCCCAAAAAACAAAGGGCACTAATGGAGTTTCTAAACTAGTATTTTAAAATTCCAAAATACAACTTATTCCCTTGTGCTACCCAAAGTATTACAAAATAGAGAAAACAACATGTAACTCAATTTGTTTTTATGAGGTAAATGTGGTTTGGATGATAACAGCCTAAAGGCACCATGAAAAACCTAAATAATAACTCATTCTCACTTTTGAACATAAATACAAAAATCCAAAATAAAATCTAGGATACAAGATGTGAGTTTAGAAGACCAAGTCTGCAGTGGGAATCGGTTCCAGTAAGGGGGCGAAGGCACACACCAGAGGGTGTAGCCAATAAAACGTTACAGCAAAGACATGACCGGCTTCATCCAAACCTAGACGCTTGATTTAGGCTTTCTTTTTTTATCGTATTTCATTGGCCAAAACTTCTAAACAGTGCGATGTAAATGGGCTTTCTTGTTCTTGGTTTTAATGAGAAATGCTTTTCCATTCAAAGTACTGAGTGGATTGCTTTAAAAGGGGGGGGGGAAGTGGGGGGAGAGGGAAGAGATAGACATTTGTTAAGAAAAATAAACCAAATTTTGGAAATACGGCAGAAGGATGACTGTACGTCTTTTTAAATCCTACCAAAGCTTTATTCAACAGCCCCTACCCCTACTTCAGATTTTATTTTATTCTCTAATAGAATGTAGCTTTTTTGATTTATTATTTACCATTGATACAGGCTGAGCCTCTGTGTAGTTACATGTTAACTTGTAGACTCTAGACTTTTGTCTGGTGGAGATGCAAATGATTCTTGTCCAGGACAAAAGATAACCCCAAAGGTTATAGTTTGATTGCTCCACAGGGCATGAACCTATTTTGCTGTAATATAGCAGACTTGCCTCAGCATGCCTTTCCCCACTGACAAATGCTCTGTGAACTAGCCCAGTCATCCTGCTGGTTTCCTGTGTCAAATAAATCTTTGACCCATCCTCAATATACATTTGGACAAAAGTCATGTCTTTAACTTTTCAAAAATTATGCATTCAACAAAGAATGACACCAGGCACCACCTAATTATAATTGTACTAAGAGCTATGAAAGAAAGGGGGATAGCTTATCCTGGACCAGGGGTTCTGAAGGAAATGGTGCCTTTATAAACAGACGCCTGGAGGCTGACTGCACTTGCCTGAAACAGAGATGCAGAGAACTGTTGCTAGGGTCCTTGCTAGGGTCCAGGGAAGAGGCTAGTCTTTCCTAGGGTGACTTTATAACTGCATTTGAAGATTCCCAAAGCTGCAGAAGTAACCAAAAAATTATTCTCCACAATTGTTGAAGCAGATTTGTCTTGTATGTCTACACCAAAGCAGTCTTCAAAATAAAAATGATCAATAATAAAAAAAAGATCAATAATAATGATAAAAGAGTATCTACTATTGACTTAATTTATTTACAATATTCTACTCATGGTACTAAATACTTCCAGTGAATTATTTTCAATCCTCATGACAACTCTACAAGCCAGTTACCATTATTTCTCATCTGTAAAATTTCCATTTTAAAGATGAGAAAACTGAGGCTCAGAGACGACGACATATGCCCAATGGTACCCAATAGGCCTGCCAGGCCTTAATTCGTTGTTCTCCCGCCTCTTCCAAACGTATTTCTTCAAGTGTGTACTACTGCATAATGGGAAAGGGGTGCATTATTTTCTTTTTTTTTTTTTTTCACATATCCCTTGCAGCTTAAAACATCACGGCAAGAAGGGAATGGTTGGACAATTCCCTTGTGAAGGGTGCTGTGGTTCAGTGTTTACACTTGCTGTTCCTGTTCATTTCGTAAAGCTTCCTGCAGCAGTGATTTGAAAGTGAAAAGCAGGGTTTGCTCAGAATGGCTTTTCAACAATAAAGAGTGTCTTGTTGAAAACATGTTTACTCCATGCCTCTGCTTTTAACTACTGCCCAACACAGCTCCCTCTCTTGCTTTTCTCTCATCTCTAAGCCTTGAGCACTTGTCCAAAAGCTTTTAGCCCAACCGAGTGGGCAAAAAGCCTTCACTACCATTTATCTTGCAACTGGTTCTGAGTTTCTCTCAAGTGTTTGTTTAACTATTTGGCCAAGGATTGAGAGCCCTATTGTGAGCAGAGTCCATTTGCCTTGATTATGTGTAAGCTTTCCAGAGTTTGCTGATTGGTTTTTGTTCCTTTTCTTTCTCCATTGGTACTTCCTGCTTTTAAACTGAGGATTATACAAAAATGCAGTTTTCCAACTACCTTACTTAATCTTATATTCAAAGAGAATACAAGTGCCTTCTTTATTTACAGAAATATTTTCCAAGTGATGCAAAAAGATATTGAATTCTGTCCTGGGTCCCTGTGGCTTGGAGTCTCATACAGCCATAGCCCCTCATGAATTTGTCTTTCTTTTTTTTTTTTTTTTTTATTGGTGTTCAATTTACTAACATACAGAATAACCCCCAGTGCCCGTCACCCATTCACTCCCACCCCCCACTCTCCTCCCCTTCCAACACCCCTAGTTCGTTTCCCAGAGTTAGCAGTCTTTACGTTCTGTCTCCCTTTCTGATATTTCCCACACATTTCTTCCCCTTCCCTTATATTCCCTTTCACTATTATTTATATTCCCCAAATGAATGAGAACATATAATGTTTGTCCTTCTCCAACTGGCTTACTTCACTCAGCTGAATTTGTCTTTCTTAATATTGAATAGCATACAACAAAATCACAGAATTCTAAAATATCTGAACAAAAGGCCTCTTAGAGATCATCCAGTCCAACTTCTACATTTTACACAGGGGAAAAGTAGGCAGGTGAAGTGCCAGTTCTAAGACCTCCAAGTACATTAATATTTACTTTGTATTCTATATTTTGCCTTCCCAATTGTATACTCTTTGAGAAAAGAGACCTCTTACTTAAACTTCTTTTATACCCCATTTGCTTCATATATCAATGTGTGTAGTAGACATTTAGAAGGGATAGGGGCATGAGTGTTTTAAAGGATCTTCTACTCAAGAAACTTTACCCTAAGCTGCGTGGGATTAGATCCAACCCATAAAGGATGCACAGAGTTTTAAATGAAATAGAGACCTAGAGAAATTTCATCCCAGCTTAATGGGTCCTTTGGGGGAGACTTTGGATTTTACTCTCTTTAGTCCATATGTAGTACCTAGATACTCTTCTAAAAATTTCAGACAATACATAATCACACAGAGTAAAATATAAAAGAACTCCAAATTTCCTTCCCTTTTTTACTTCCCACCCCAGACTAAGTCATTGTAATATAGCGTGCTGTTTCAGCCCTTTTCAATATACTTCTATACATGTGTAGAATTTGTCTTTTTTTACATAAATGAGACCATGCTTTATTCGTTGTTCTGAAACTTGCTTTTTCACTTAAAAACCTATCTTGGAGATTTTTCTATATCAGTACATATGCATGATATTTCATTAAATGGGTGTAGCATATATTACTTAGCCATTCCTCCATTAATGAGTCCTGAAAGTGATTGTAATTTTCTTTACCATAATGAACAACACCACCTTACATGAGTATTAATTCAGAATGGATTCCTAGAATGACATTGGTGGGTTGGTGCTCACTTCCTCTGAGTGAATGGATCAAAGGTAGCAGAATGATCCAAACCCAGTACCTTGACAGATACAGCCTTGGACAAATCACTCCAGATTCATGGTTGCCCCACCTAATTCAGAGAATGGCACAGGTTCAAATGAGATAAAGTTATGAAAAGTCTCTGGAAACCATGAACGGCTATATAAATGAAAGCAACTGATTAGTCAAAGATAGCAATATATGTTACGCATCAATAAACCACACACGTGGCTGCACTGCATGCTGCATATGGAACACCTTACTGATTTCTCAGTATCCTTTTCTGGGTTGTGTGTAACTCCCCTCTCCCGACTCCTAACATGTAGTTCTAGTTCTAGCACGACCAATTAGAGCACCCAGTGGTTGTTCTGATAGATGGCATGTGACTTCCACAGGCCAATGAGGGCTTTGCCCTGGAGTCTTCAAACTGGCCCGGGGGAAAAAAACCATTCCTGAGAATGACATAAGCAAGATGGCTGAATGTAATCATCCCTTGCATGTAATCCGCCCTCAACAACAATAATTTGGCATCTACCCATGGATAAAAGTACCTTCCTGGAAACTTTGGGATCCAGGTAGGAGATTGTGAAACCCTGTGTAGGCCAAAGCCCAGGAGAGCTGTTTTGAGAAGGCAGGCTTGTACCCAGGCTGCTGACTTGCCTATGATGGTCCTAGCTTCAGAAACAGAAACTACTCTGAACCCCTGAGACCTTGGTTACAGCTCCATTTGGCTTTGGGTCTGTCACCATTACCGTTTGTCAAGGAAATGGGGAAGAGTCATGCTCACTCGAGCAATGGGTAATAGACATATCGACCTCAGACCTGGCTATAGATACTGCAATAATCTGTGAACTGGCTCCAGCCCCTCTTGGCAGTAACTCAAGAGCCCCTTGCCCTTCATTGCACTGATGAACAGACATATGGATCTTGGTGCTGGTTGTGGACTCTGAAGTGGTCCAGACACCGGCTCCGGTTCCTCTCAGTCAAGGTCTGGGAGTCCCTGGAAGTTAGTCTGGCAAAGTTGGCCAGACTGTAGATTCTGAAGGGGCCCTGTATTAGGACCCCACTCAGCTTTAGTCCACTAGTTAGCCTGTTGGCATAGGGGCCAGGCAGGAGGCACTCACCTCTGTACCCACAGACATCCTGAAGAGGTGCTCTACTTAGCTCCAGCACCTCCAGTCATCGTCATGGACCAGTCCAGCATACCCAGGGAATCTGGCAGAGGACACACTCATCTGTGGCTTCAAAGCCAAATCTGCAGAACTCAGATTTGGCTGTAGAACCTGGAACAACCCTGGGGCTCAGTTCCAGCCCCTCTCAGCCACTGTCCAGGGGTAGTCCTGCCTACCCAGGAACCCATGCAGTGACCATGCAGCAGCCCTTCCAGGGACCTGGTAGGAGCCACACCTGCTGTATTCCTGGTAAGAGGCAGCCTGTCAGAGGACCCAACTATGGACCCTGAAGCAGGCACTTTTCCCAGTGCCACTCTACTAAACAAGGTACCAGAGGCACCATCCACCCGGGGACAAGAGAGGATCCATACCCATGCAAGCAGCCTGTTACAAGCCCACCAACTGATCCTGGCTGGATCTGCAGACCCCACTGCAGATCCAGCCAATAGTCTAGAAACCCACTCCCACCCAGTATGACTATTATTCTGGAGGTGATCCCATTAGCCCAAAAAACTGACTGGAGAAAGTCTTTACCTGTTGGGACAAGTCTGTAGAGAATGGAAGAGGCATTTCTTCCTTCAAATGCACAGACACTAAGGTAAGGCTGCATGGGTCAAGAAGAACCACGCAAATAGGACATCACCAGAGGAAACGAATAAAGTTCCAGTAAATGACCCCAAGGAAATGTAGATCTACAAATTACCTGCCAAAGAATTCAAAGCAGTCATCTTAATGAAACTTAACAAAATGCAAGACAGCACAGATAGAAAAGCAGACAAAATCAAGAAAACAATATATGAACAATCAATAGAATAAATAAAGTGAGGAGACAACTATAGGATGAAGGAAATATTAGCAAACCATATATTTAATAAGGGGTTAATAACCAAAATATATAAGGAACTCATACAATTCAATAGCAAATAATCCAATTAAAAATGGGCAGAAGACCTGAATAGGCATTTTTTAAAAGAAGGCATACTAATGGCCAAGAGATACATGTAAATATACTCAATATCATCCAAAAAATGCACATACCTGTTAGAATGGCTACTTTCAAATAGACAAAAGATAACAAATGCTAGTGAGGATATGTAAAAAAAGAGAACCCTGGTACACTATTGGTGGGAATGAAATTGATGCAGCCATAACAGAAAAGAGTATGGAAATCCCTCAAAAAATTAAAAATAGAAAGGTGTACATGCACCCCAATCTTTATAACAGCACTATCAACAGTAGCCAAACTATAGAAAGGGTCTAAGTGTCCACTGACTGATGAATGGATAAAGAAGTTGTGGGGGTTGTGTGTGTGTGTGATAATACTTAGCCATCAAAAAGAATAAAATCTTGTCATTTTACAGCAATGTGGACAGAACTAGAAAGTAGAATGCTACATGAAATAAGTAAGCCAGAGAAAGACAAATACCATATGATTTCACTCATAAGTGGAATTTAGGAAACAAAACAGATGCACGTGTGGGAAGGGAGAAAAAAAGAGAAAGGAGGAGGCAAATCATAAAAGACTCTTACCAATAGAGAACAAACTGAGGGTTGATGGAGGGACGTGGGTGGGAGATGGGCTAAATGGGTGATGGGTATTAAGGAAGGCACCTGTTATTATGAGCACTTATTATGGGTGTGGCATGTACATGATGAATCACTAAATTCACTAAATCCTGCAACCAATATTACACTCCATGTTAACTAACTTGAGATTAAAAATTTGGAAAGAAAGAAAAAAATTAAAAATAGAACTACCAAATGATCCAGCAATCCCACTTCTAGGTAGATATACAAAGGAAATGAAATCACTATCTCAAAGAGGTATCTGCACCCTATGTGTTCACTGCAACATGATTTACAATAGCCAAGACATAGAAACAACCTAAGGATTCACTGACAAATGAGTAGGTAAACAAGATGTGGTGTGTGTGTTTGTGTGTACACACACAATGGAATATTATTATTCAGCCATAAAAGAAAGGAAATTCTGATATTTGCAGCAATATGAATGGACTTTGAAGACTCTGGAATAATTCAGAAGACAAATACCGTATGATTGCATTTACATGTGGAATCTAAAACAAACAAAGCCAAATTCATAGAAACAGAAAGCAAAATGATGACTTCCAGGAGTGAGGGGGAAGGAGAAGTGAGGAGATGTGGGTCAAAAGGCACAAACTTTCAGTTATAAGATGAACAAGTTCTGAGGATCTGAGGCATACCATGGAGACTACAGTTAACAGTACAGTATCATAGACTTGAAAGCTGTTAAAAGAATGAAATGTTCTCACTACAAAAAAAAAAAATGTAACTATATGAGGTGATGGCTGTGTTAACTAGCTTTATTGTTGTAATAATTTCACAATATGTATGTGTATCAAATCAAGTTGTACACCTTAAATATACACAGCCTAACATGTCAATTATAACTTAATAAGCTGGGGGGGGGGGTGCGGAATATATCCCTCTCTGAAGCTGAAACTGAGATGCGGTGTGGTGAGCCAAGACTGGTGGCCGTGTCTCCATTTGTGTTGGGGAAGTCAATCTGGATAATAGAGAAATGCATGCCCTGATGGCATTTAGGGGCCTGGTTCTGGTTTCTGAGCCATGGCCTCACCCTGAGGCCTCTTTCTCAGGGCACACACACCTTTTAATACATTCCTCCTTTTGCCTAAATGGTTTGAGGTAGGCAGCAATAACCTGTAATTAAATTTCTGCAAAGTCTTGCCATTTCTATCACTGGTTCTTCTGTGAGCCACTTTTTTCCCACCCACCTGTCATGAAGCAAAAGGTTGTTCCTGGTGGAAGGATGACTTTGATTTGGTGGGAACCAGATGGTCTATTTATGACCATCTTCAGCTACAGCAAGAATGAAGCTATTTCTATTTTCCAAACTTCAAAATCTACTTGCACACTCAAAATTGAACTCTGGTTCTCACAAAATGATTACCATCATGACATTTTCTAGAAGAGAACATTTCTTTTTGGAGAAGAAGCTCTGGCCTTGAACTTCCCTCTGTCCTTGCTGTTTAGGGTATGTTTAAATATACTTTAAGAAGAATTAACAAAAGGAAGCTTTGTCACCATTTCACCTTTGACCTTTTCTTCAAATGTTCATATTTGAGTGCTAATTCTGTGGCACTAAGAGAAAGGTTTTGTCACTTTTATGCTAAGACCGCTGAATTGTTCTTTAGTAAAAGCAGAATAAAATAGTAGCAGCTTGCTGGTTAGAAGGGAAACACTTGTCTTTTGGAGACACAAAAACCTGGATTTAATAATCCCATCTACATCACATGAAACAGATTTAAAGTTAGTGTCTCTCTTCAAAAATATCTGATCTGACACTAACCTGCCTCAGTGACCTTGAACAAACTAGCTTTTAAAATTCCATGAGTTTCAGTTTCCATATCTGTAAAAAATTTTTAAAAGCTCAGCTTATGGTTATTGTGATAATTAAATGAAATTTTATATGTATACTGTATATATTAAACTATCAGCACAGTGTCTGGAGCATATTATGTGTTCAATAAATGATAAAAATCACTAATTATTGTTAGTAATGATTCCTAACACTTGAATACTTAAAAATACCAAAATTTTCATTTTGATCCCAATAAGAATCATAGATAATAGAAGCAATGAGTGTCCTCTCCACTTTAGAGATGAACAAATTGAGGTTCAGAAAGGATAAATGGTTTACCCAGGATCACATTTCTAACTAGGAAACAGCAGATCTGAAATTCAAAGCAAGCCACTCTGGATCAAGATCCCTTCTCCCCAGGTGTGTGGCTAGCTCAGTCAGTAGAGCATGTGATTCTTAGTTTTGGGGTTGTGAGTTCAAGCCTCATGTTGGGTAATAGATTACTTTTTTAAAAAGTCTTAAAAAAAAAAAAAAGACCCCTTCTCTTGCCCTGTGCAAAACTACCTTGCATTTATGATAAAAATTAATAAATAACGGGGCGCCTGGGTGGCTAAGTTAATTATGTGTCCATCTCTTGGTTTTGGCTCAGGTCATGATCTCATGGGTCATGGGATCAAGCCCTGTGTAGGGTTCTGTGCTTAGTGAGGAGTCTGCTTGAAAATTCTCTCCCTCTGCTTCTCCCCACTGTGAGACTATAGGGAAGTAAGGGTAGAAGCAGTGAAACATGAGGGGAGACCATTGCAAGAGAGAGAGGAGGATGGTTTAGCCCAGGATAATGGTAGTACAAAGAGTAAGAGAGTGGCCAAATTTTGGATAGATTCTTTCTCGTTACGAAAATTTTCAAACATTATAAAAGCAAGGAGAGTAATGCAGAAAATTCCTATAAATCCGTCACCTGGATTCAGTAATTACCAAGATTTTGTCACATTTGCTTAACTATTTGGGGGGGGGGGCTTAAGTGTTTTAAAGTAAATCACATACATCATATCATTTCACTGCTACATATTTCATACAATACACAGTTCTTTAAAAATAGGAACATTTACAATTGACAGATAAATAGATAAAGAAGATGTGGCATATAGATACAACAGAATATTAGATAACAAAAAATGAAAAAAATGTAAAAAAATGAAATCTTGCCATTTGTAACAACATGAATGGAACTAGAGGATATTATGCCAAAGTCAATCAGAGAAAGACAATTATCACAGGATCTCACTCACATGCAAAATTTAAGAAACAAACAGAGGATCTTAGGAGAAGAGAGGAAAAAATAAAACAAGACAAAATCAGAGAGAGACAAACCATAAGAGACTCTTAATCATAGGAAACAAACTGAGGGTTCCTGAAAGGGAGGGGGGAATGGGGTTACTGGGTGATGAACATTATAAGGAGGGCATATGATGTAATGAGCATTGGATATTATATGCAACTGATGAATCACTAAATTCTACCCCTGAAACTAATAATACACTATATGTTAACTAAATTTAATTTAAACTTTCAAAAATGGAATATTTCTTACATAAATGCAGTTACACTAATACTTTTGTAGTCTTACTATTAGACTAAATCCCTCCCTAGCTCCAATATCTTTAAATATGTTGCCTAGTATTTACATTTTCTCTTCCAAATAAATTTTATATCAGTCCCAATTTAAAGGTTAGGAAATGGGACACCTGGGTGGCTCAGCGGTTGAGCGTCTGCCTTCAGCTCAGGGCATGATCCCAGAGTCCTGGGATCGAGTCCCACATCAGGCTCCCTGAAAGGAGCCTGCTTCTCTCTCTGCCTATGTCTCTGCCTCTCTCTCTCTCTCTCTGTCTCTCATGAATAAATAAATAAAATATTTTTTAAAAATAAATAAAAGTTAGTAAACTAACATTTGGAGACTGTTGGTAATTTTCCTGAGACCCCATGATTAGTATGGAGTGGTAGTGACATCTAAAGCCATACAGACCAATTTGAAAGCCCAAATTCTAGCCATTACATCTACAACACCACCTCCACATTTAGCTTATGAAGTGGCAAAAAGAGCTCGATTAAATATCAGTAAGCCCTGGGCTCCAGGCATGGTTTTTCCAGAGACAAGTGCTTGGGTAACTCTCTAGACCAAGTTACCTCATCTATAAAATGGTTACAAAAATAATTTGTCTCAGGACTATGAATGAGAAGTCACTATAAATCGTGAAGCATCGACTCTATAAAAGCCCACCTACATTTAAGATTTTTGAACAGTAAACTAGGCTATATTTTTCTGTGCAAATTTATTTTGAATCTCTTTTACTGATATTCTGTAAAATCAGTAATCACTAATCTCTTTCATTGGATATGGATTAAGGGATCTTCAGGAAAATAAATTTGCCTTTCTTGAGATCAAAATGCAAGTAGATGGAATACAGTCACTGAAATTATTTTGCCCCTTAGAATAATATAAAAAAATATTCTGGAATTTATAGGATCCCCAGTATTGCTCCAAGATCATGCTCAGTCAGTCCCACACCCTACAGGAAGCCCACTAGCAGATGAGCTGAGCCCAAGAGAGGAAGAAAAAATTACACAATGTAAAAGCAAATTCCAGATGTGCAAAGCAGATTGGGAAATTATGAGTAAGAAGTTCAAATGTTTTGGAGTCTATGTCTTTAGAAAAACACCTAGATGGTAAGCCCTAGCTGTGGCTTTCTCATAACAGAGTTAGACTAAGCCAAACAGAGAAAACCAAAGTATCTGACAGTTGATCTAAGCCTGCATTTCTTCATTTATTTCTTTCCCAACGTTTGCTCAACCAGAAATATATAGGAAGCTATAAAATAAATCATAAAAGTAAAATAAAATAAAGATTAGTTTTTCATGGTCCTCAGTATAGAAAACAGAAATGTGTGGACTGTTCTGGCCTGAGTATAATTAAAAGATGGATTTACTTATCCATATTCTTACTTCTGTCTCATTTTCCAGAGTCAGCCAAAAATTCAGGTGCAAATTACTTATTAAGGAAATTCTCCTAATAGAAACCTGTAAGAGAGTGGGGAAAATGAGCTGTCAATGATCTCACAAACCTGAAATTTACAACTATCAAGGTGGAAGGGGCTTGAGTAAATATTCTCAGATTTAATTTGGTCCTCTAAAGGATTATACCCTAAGAGTAAAGTTGTACTTAAATAGACCAGACTTTATAAAAACTGAAATTCAACCTCAAATCAACTCAATGACTGAATTAAAACAATGTACAACCACCTTAACTGCATGATGGAAACCTTAAAAAATTTCTTTTGGGAAAGACAACATCACCCAAGCAGCTATAATTTTTCATACACAATGTCTGTCAATTAATAAAAAATGTCCATGTGAGCTAAGAGACAGGCCCAAGAGAATAAAAAACAGACAACAGAAATAGACCAACAGATGATCCAGATATCAGAGTTATCAGAAATTGGCTTTAAAATAAGAAATAGGAGCACCTGGGTGTCTCAGTCAGTCAGTTAAGCATCTGCCTTTGGCTCAGGTCATGATCCTAGGGTCCTGGGATCAAGCCTTGCATCCGGCTCCCTGCTCAGGGGGGAGCCCACTTTTCCCTCTCCCTCTAGCTAGAGCTCCCCCTGTTTGTTCTCTCTCTCTCTGTCAAGTGAATAAATAAAATCTTTAAAATAATGATAATAATAAAAATTTAAAAATAAGAAACAAAAAATTAAAACAGAAGACATCTATACCATCCCATTCACCCTTCAATCCTGTGCACCAAAGAAATACTTCCAGCAATCTCTTCTGTTGTATACTTCAATGTTCACAAATGATATGCCTGTGTTGATATCATTGAATTTATCCATTTTAGCCCTTATCTATTGACTTCCTATTATGATTGAACAGATTTTTAGCACTCTTTCCATTTTCCTGCCTTGCAAATCTCTTACATAACTCATTCTTTTCCATCCACTGATACAATATATTAACAATAAATATACAATTAATTCAACATTCACTGTTTACTTTGAGGGTTATGTGAACATTGATTTCTACCAAGCCAACCATTGTAAGACAGTTCCTTCCATGTACAACTAATAGAGATGGGCTCATTGTTTTATTTTTCACTTTATATTTTCTACATACCTATCATTAATTCTCCCTCAAACTCCCAAATAAATTTATAAAACCCCTTTCAATACTATTTTCCACAAGGTCAGATGAATATGGTTAACTATCAGTTTCAGGGGCATCTGGGTGGCTCCGTGGTTGAGCGTCTGCCTTTGGCTCAGGTCCTGATCCTGGGGTCCTGGGATCAAGTCCCCACATCGGGCTCCCCACAGGGAGCCTGCATTTTCCTCTACCTATGTCCCTGCCTCTCTCTGTGCGTCTCTCATGAATAAATAAAATCTTTATTTAAAAAAAAAACTATTAGTTCCATTTTATCTTCTCTAAAAACTTCCCTCCTAAAGTTTCCCATCTCCTCCTGCTCCAAAATGTACTGGTTGCTCTTTAAGCCTCATGTACAGCTATCATCTTGGCACTTCATTATTTGTAAAACTAGGAGTTCCTTTCTTTACCTGCTATATTGAAACTCACATTTCCTGGATCCCATTTCTTAGTTTCCTCCCTTGTTTTGATATACCTTGCATTAGAAAGAAAATGCTTGATACTCTGCATGTCTGAAAATGACCTTATTATCCTTCTCACAGTTGACTGAGAAATTTTGCTCTGTGTAGAATTCTAGCTAGAAAGTTATTTCTCTCAGAATTTTGAAGGCCCTCTTCCACTCTGTTCTAGTATCCATATTGTTGGTTGAAATATCTGAAATCTTATTCACAATTCTTTGTGACCTGCTTATTTTCATCTCTAAAAAAATTCCAGAATCTTCTCTCTATCCATAATATTCTGAAACTTTAGAGTGATATTCCTCAGTATAGATTGTTCTTAAATTCATTGGAAGAAATATGCCCTTCATTTCTAAGAAATTATCTTAAATTATCTCTTTGATAAACTCCTTCCTATTGAAACTCTTATCAAATTCTTATTAGCTATTTTTGGACCTCCTGAAATCATCTTTAATTTTTCTTATCTGAAGGACAAATAACTTGCTTCTTTTAATTTCAACAAAATGGAGTTTGTCTATACTTATTCTCCTTGTTGCTTTGATGTGATTTTGTAAGAGAAGATAGAACTAAAATATTTAACTTCTCTTTAAACTGAGCATTACTATAGTACCTTTTTTATTCAGTGTTATTGAGAAATAATTGATGTATATCACTTTATAAGTTTAAGGCATATAAAATGATGGTTTGATTTACATATATTGTGAAAAGTTTACCACAATAGGCTTAGCTAATATGCATCATCGTATATAGGTACAATGAAAACGAAAGAAAGAAGAAAAAATTTCTCCCTGTGATGAGAACTCCTAGGATCTACTCTCTTAACTTTCCTACAAATCATATGGCAGCGTTAGCTACAGTCACCATGTTGTACATTATATCCCTAGTACCTACTTACCTTATTATTAGAAGTTTGTACCTAATGTTGCTGTTTTGTTATTTTAAAAAGCCACAAAAACAAAAGAAAATATTTCATTTAAACTTCCAATCTATAGTTCAATGATAGGGAAAATACCACCAAACATCACCAGCTGAGGAAACTGTCACAAGGACCCGGTTAAACATTGTCCAATCCTTCAAAAATACTCCCATTTTTTAGGCTTTACTTAAGAGAAAATCTAGGGATGCCTGGGTGGCTCGGGTTGGGCTCATCTGCCTTCGACTCAGGGCGTGATCCTGGAGTCCTGGGATCGAGTCCCACATTGGGCTCCCTGCATGGAGCCTGCTTCTCCCTCTGCCTATGTCTCTGCCTCTCTCTTTCTGTGTCTCTCATGAATAAATAAATAAAATCTTTAAAAAAAAGAGAGAGAAAATCTAGGAGACATTTTTAAGAGACATATTAGTTCCTCAGCTGAATTAAGATTAAACACTGTTTTCAGGCTAGTGCAATACTGAAATTACAGTTATTTATTCAAAAATCATAAAGCACGCTTCAGAAAGCCTAGAGGTGGAGAATTGCTGGAAATCTACTTGACTTGGTTCCGACCAAGGGCAAACAAGATTGGGGCAGATTTTTAAATAGGTACATAGCAACATTACTAAGCACAGCCACTTCATGCTGGGACTTTGTACTCAGAAAAGCTGTCTAAAAGCCAAAGAAAAAAATTTACTTTGAAAATGTTTCAAAAGCATAAATGTTTTCTTAACTACTAAATATAAGTGTTGGAACCTCTTATTCCTTTTACCCCTATTATCTAACCACCAATTTATTTGGGGAACTGGAAAAGGGCATTGGAAAAAGAACTCTTCAAATACTTGCAATGTGTTTATATGTCCAAGTAATTAGCTTTTTAGACTTTCTACTCTATTAAGCAGCAGAATATATCACTATACTTCATTTATCCAGGATCCTTGAAAAATGAAGAATTCCACCTAAGTTAAAAGTCCATGGAACATTGCTTTGGTTGCCCCCCAACCCCAAGTTTTAATCCTTTTAGGTGAAAGTGTATGGAGCAGAGGGCTCTAACAAACACCAGTGACATCATTTGGTGTCAACTGGAATTCACAGGCAGCAGGGCAAGAAATATACCATTTACTCTTCACTCAATAGCCCATGGTGCAGCCTGGGCCAAGCACAGTGAATACGCCTTGAGGCTGTGCTATGGGCCCCAGACCTGCACTACTTTACCTTTTACAGAGGTAAAAACAGTCTTATAACAGGGACAAACCGAGTCTGGATGTCACTTGGGGGAATGCTAGAATAACCATCTGTCCAGCACCTGGAAGCCTCAAGGAAAAGTGTGTTTATGTCCAGTGCCATCTGCTGAGAGGAGAAGGAGCCCCTGATTCCAGAAACCTTAATGCCAGGGACTCTACCAAGTGTCTCTGGGGTTATTGAGGAAAAAAATCTTACTTCTCTCCACAGTCTTGCCAAAATGACATAATTGTGTCTCCTCCTTATAGAGAATATATATTATGCCTCTTAAGTTTTTGTACCTCTTTTTGAAATATTTCTGTCTCTTTCCTTGCTGTCCTCTACCACTTCTCAGGGCCTGGGATGCTAGAGCACCACATCCTCTAAACTAATCTGCCAGGGACTTAGGAACAGAATAATCAAGGGTGTTGAGATTGTGTATAAAATAAGGTTAAATGGCTGCTTAGTGGGACCCTAAGAAGCATCCCTGCAATAAAGAAAATGCAACATTGAATTCAGCATTTCCCTCCAGACCAATGGTTCTTAAAGTGTAATCTAGTGAGCCCTGAGGGTCCCCAAGGCCCTTTCACAGGGGTCCTCAAAGTGACAACTATTTTCATGAAAATATTAAGGCATCACTTGCCCTTTTCACTTTCATTCTCTTGTGAACGTAGAGTGGAGTTTTCTAGACTACATAATATGTGATATCACAACAGACTGAATGCAGAAACATATGAGTGAGAACCTGGCTGTCTTCCATTAAAATATTGAAGATATCAGAAAATATGTAAAACAATGTCATTCTCGTCATTTAATGTTTTTGTTTGGGAAAAAAAAACAGTTATTTTGCCTTAAATAATCTATTTATGTTACCATGTAAGAAGTTTATTTATTGGTATTTTAAATGGATTAATAAAGAAATAAACTCTAATTTTAAGTACAGTACATATTGACAGATACAACCCACTTAAACAAGAACACTTTGAAATTCTTAATAACTTTTAAGAGTACAAAGTGTTCCTGAGACCCAAAAGCTTAAGAATCACTACTCTAGGCAGCCTTTTTGAGAAATGCAACCCATTCTATGCCTCTATGCCTTTCTTCAACATATTAAGAAGTGAAGCACAAAATCTTGACCTGATGATGGACAAGAGCTTTCTTAACAAATTTTTAATTAATGTATATCTTACAAGATAACAGAGAAAAAGCAAGTGATTGAGTATTATACAATCAAATAAAAATTGCAAAACTCCAAAAGGCATGTAAATTACTTTCAAAACTGTACAGACAGTGAAACCTGAGAATCTTCCAAAGCCATAAAATGCAGAGTCACCTTGAAAGTGATTCTCAAGCTATCAAAGTTCTACTTATGTGGCCTTTCAAGGTGGCCACATTCATAGTACAGGCTATTGATTTTTAAAAAT
The DNA here is from genome assembly GCF_003254725.2 of Canis lupus dingo. Lineage (NCBI taxonomy): Eukaryota > Metazoa > Chordata > Mammalia > Carnivora > Canidae > Canis > Canis lupus. Next base: position 19,791,273 of record NC_064265.1, read on the forward strand.
ATTTTATCTATTGATTTTTTAAAACTAAGTTTTATTGTTCTCATAATGGAAAGACTTAAGAATGTACTTTTCTATAATGGTTCTGTTTTTCTATAGTCAACCATGATCATTTGCTTGCTTAAGCTCCATGCTCATCCTTCCATTCCCATCATTGAAGCCCACTGAGAAATTAATATTTGTTCCCATCTCAGCAAATACAACTTTCATTTCAGTAACTGGATTTTAAACATGGAATTATTGAACTGAACAATTGACCTTCCTTCCCTAAGAAATATTCCAACTATGAAGTTGCTTTTCACAAATAAAGGATTTGAATTTCACAAAAGAATAAAAAGTAGGAAAGTTTAGAACCAATCTTGAATACAAATTATTACAACCATTTTTTTCTAATATTCAGGTTGCAAATACATTTTAATGCTACTCTTTATATGAATTTAAAGTAATGTTAGAATAATGAAGAAAAAGAGTGGGTTTAAAGATTTCATTTCTTTATTTGACAGAGAAAGAGCACAAACAGGAGGAGTAGAAGACGAAGGGAGAGAGAGAAGCAGGCTCCTTGCTGAGCAAGGGCCCAATGTGGGATTTGATCCCAGGACCCTAGGATCATGACCTGAGCCAAAGGCAGATACTTAATAGACTGAGCCACCCAGGTGCACTGAAAAAAAGTTTTTTATGTAACATTCTTACCAGACAAAAACAGAGGCACAAAATATAAAATACATTAGAGAATTACATTTCTTCTTTAGAGATGTGATTTAATCAGTAATCTTAGCTGTTCTGAACAAAGAACTCCAAGAGGAAGTCCCTTATCCCTTTGAGAAACCAAAAACTTAATCCCAAACTCCATGCACTAAAACCACTGTACTTTATTTATGAGAAAACTCTTTAAGTTCATTTGAAATTGATTTAGTCTTAATTTAGAGCAGGAGTCAGCAAACTAGAACCTGTGGATGAATCTAGCCTGCCACCTGTTTTTGTAAATAAAGTTTTATTTACAGTTATGCTCATTTGTTCACATATTGTCTATGGCTGCTGTTGCACTATACCAGCAGAGTTGAGTAGCTGCAACAGAAACTATATGGCCCACAGCGCTTAGACCTTTAATTAAATTTGCCAATCCCTAACTTAGAACAAATTCTAAGAAGATGACAAATGATTTTTAAACCTGCAGTAGACTGGAAGCAGAAAAAATGGTGGGTAGAAGATATCCTAAAGCTGGGCATGCTGACCTCAATAGGGCAGTGGCCACTATTGGGCTAATACCTAGGAAGAAGACCAAAGAACTCTAAAAGGAGTTTGTAAAATTAAACCATCAAGAAGGCTTAGGAAGTCTTCTTGCCTTAATGGTAGACAACTCTGAAAGGCCAACCCTGCTTAAGAACTCCCATAGGACTGACTTAAGCCTGGCTGCAACCAAGTTCAGGTCAGCTTCTCCTTCTGCCCAATCCAGTCTTCCTTACTTCCTTTCAGGAGTATTATCCAAAAGCAATCATGTATATGTAGCTACCCATCTTTGTGCCCAATCTAAGGAATCCAATCTAATACTTTACATGGAGAAGTATGGCGATCAGTGTTGGCCGCAGTCTTTAAGTAAAATTGCAATCAACTCAATAAACATTTATTGATTATCTAGATTCCTAGCACTACACTAGGCACTGTTGAAGATTACAAGATTACAAGATGAGTAAGATACACCCTCTGCCTTCAATGATCATGACAATTTATATAATGTCTATAGTTGCTATTGTGCCACCCAAGATGATTAAAACTACCCAAGGAGAGAATAAACTACCCAAAATATTATAAGATGATGTTCATTGTCACCACCACAGTAGATGGCTTAGGAGAGGGACCTAGAAATGGAGATTAGGTCAGTCATCAAGCATCCACTTGCGGGAAATGAACATGGTGTCATGGAAGTTATGCTTAACAAGGAGTTTCAAAGATGTACTAGGACTTTAAGGTGGGTAAAAGAGAACAGCAAACATGAGAAACAATCTAAGAAAGGTACTAAATGCAGAAATGGAAAGTACAGGTTTTGTTGGAGATTCAGCTGTAGCCCAATTTGTCTGAAGCTTGAAATATGGAGGAAGACTTTGTTTGAAACATAGGTTGAAACCACACCATAGAAATTAATGAACATTAATCCAAAAAGTTTGTTTAAAACAACAGGCAAGGGAGGGTGCCTGGGTGGCTCAGTCAGTTAAGCATCTGCCTTCAGCTCAGGTCATGATCCCAGAACTTTGGGATCGAGTCCCGTATCTGGCTCCCTGCTTGGTGGGGAGTCTGCTTCTCCCTCTACCCCTCTCTTCCAGCTTGTGTGCTCACTCTCTCACGCGCTCCCTCTCCCTCTCTCTCTCCCTCTCTCTCTCAAATAAATAAATAAAATATTTTTAAAAAATAAAACAACAGGCAATAGGAATAATTTTGAGCAGTAGGGAGACAGTTTAGTTTGTCAACCAAAGTAGAATTCTGATAGTTAAAGATGGTATTATTAATGCAAGGACAACAGATATAAACTGAGATTATTACATGTAAGCTAGAAAGGTCACCTGAGCAGAAGGACCATATAATTAGAGCTGTTCCTTAAAATAATGAACATAGTACTATACCAATTACCTGTTGCTATAGAACCATCCCAAAATATAGTGGCTTAAAACAACAATAATTTATTAGTTCAAATTCAGTGAGCTAGCAATTTGGGCTGCACTCAGTTGGACAATTCTTCTGCTGTTCTGTCTTAGGTTCAAGCCTTGACTGCAATTAGCTGCATTTGCTGATTAGCCCAGATTGGTCTAGCTCTTGTGGTTGGTGCTGGCATGTCCACTTAGTTATATATCTACAATATTCTTCTAGCTAAGCTTTTTCCCATGGTAGCAGAAAGTATCCCAGCAGCAAAGGATAAGATCACACTTTCCAAATCTCTGCTTGTGGCACATTTGCCATTGTCTCATGGCCAAAATAAGTCACATAGCCCTGAGACTACTCACAGCCTAGAGACAGGGATGGTAATTTTGCTTGCAATTTTGCAAACATTCTACCACAGATAGTACTGTCTGAGAGGAACTAAAAGAGTAAGACTAAATATAGAGACAACAACTCAAAGACAATTATAATAAGGATCACATTTTCTAACATTTATTGAGCCTTTTTTATGTTCAAGGAATTCTACATTTTTATCACATACAATTCTCATACATCCTATGAAGTAGTTATTACTATCCCCATTTTTCAGATGGCTTAGAGAAGTTCAGTAACTTTAGCAGAGATTATCCAGCTAACAATGTTAGCAGTAGAATCCGAACCAAATTAATCTGGGTCGAGAGCACAAACACCCATCCGGTCACACTACTCCCTCTCCACTAGCAAAGTACAAGAGACAATGAAAGCCTGGGGTGGAGTGTTGGCTGTGAAAGGGGACAGGGGGTTGAGAGGTAAATCAGTAGAATATATTCACTAGTAGGACATGGGAATTAAGAAAGAAGGGTGACTCACAGATGACTCAGACTTCAAACCAGCATGGCAGGGAGAAGTATGTGAAACCAGATGTTAAATTACAAGTTTTGACTGAGGCCCTGAGCTATGAGAGCTATCATATGCCAAACCGAGATGTGTGAGATAGACTGGCTATATACAATTTTTTTTTTTTTTTTTTTTGCAGGGGGCTTGAACTCATGACCCTGAGATCAAGACCTGAGCTGAGATCAAAAATTGGACATTTAACCAACTGAGCCCCTGGCTACATACAGATTTTCAAAGAAAGTACTTGAGAATCAGTTGCAAGCTTGGGGATCCTCATTCAAATCAAGAATATAAAAGACCTGAGAGCCTGGAAATTTGAGAATTTGTGAAGATTTACTTGGAATAAACTCAACTATGAATAACACAGACATACATCTAAGGGAAGGAATACGAGGTGCTTTCCCTTCATCCTAAGCCCAGTGAGAAGGGCTTCAAGGGCATCACTCAGTTTGACATGTGTTCCTGGCAAGTAAAAGACACAAGGCACAGGGTTTGGACTCTGCCTGAGAAAACTAGAGCATCCTGTGGCTATAAAGTAGAGTTGTAGCTGGATAGTAACTGAACTTCCTCAGGCAAAAAAAATAATATATGAACCCTGGGGACCACAGCAGGAACAAGAGCCTAGGGTCATTATAAAAGTGAACTTGACCCCAGAGGATGGCTTCCAGGCCAAAGGAGCCCAGCAATACTGGGCGAGAAAATGTACACTAAGGCAGAAGAACAATGTAACTGTTCTCATATCTCTTGTCCAGTCTCCTTCAATTCTCATGGATTGAGGAATAGCAGCTGGTAAGACTAGGAGGAGATAACTGAGAAAAGAAGCTGATGATCACCCCTCCCTACCCTGAAAAATAGCTGGCCCTCACTGGGGAAGAAATGCTTGAATGAAAACTGATATGTCCATAACTGGATACCCTAATTTCTGTATCAAGCTGGTTTTGTAACTTAGGGCTTTCTACTATCTAAGAATGCAAAGACTTATCAACCTCCCTTACCTCCTCACAGAAGATAGACCACCCCTTCAAAAGGGGTTGAAAGGAATATTAAGTGATGAAAATAAGCCTTAGTTTATATTCTACAAGTGCTGCCCATTCAACACTTCAGTTAACAAACTGGGCAGTAAGGAGTAGATGGTTTGGTGGGTAAAAAAGCAAAATGATGGTGAACATGAGTTGGCATCTCAGGAAAAAGCCTGAGGCCAATAACAAAATTTATGGGTCATCTGCTTAGAAGTAGTAGTTGATGCTGAGTAGTCGTAGTCACTAGAGGGAGATGGTTGAGAGAAGAAGGTCAAGACAAAGTTTTGAATGATGACTATAAAAATTAGAAAAAGTTTGTAAAAGCTACTGGGGATAGTGCAACATGACATCAAGAAGATGTCTATGGTAGACTGCTGGACCAGCAAGCTCCCCTGAGTACAGAAAGTAACCATCCATGATGCAACCAATCTGTATGTCTTGTATCTCTTTCCAGCAAAGCCAGCAAATGGAAGAAGCCAGGCCTGGGCATTGCGACATCAGCGAAATGCTGACTTGGTACAGTGGTGGGAATATAATGGGCTAATAAAGCAGGAAAGATCCAAAGATGAAGAAGTGACGATAAGGATACAAAGAAAAGCCAACAAAAGTGAGGAAAATGAAAAGTAAGCCACAGTTAAGAGAAAAATGTCAACTTTTAGATCCTAGGGGTGAATCCATTTCAAATGATGATGAGATTGGCCTAGAGAGCATAGGGATAAAGGACATTGAGTTGAGGCTTCATGGTGAAAAGGGTTCACCAAAAAAAATGCCCAAATCACCAAAGATTATGGCAGGAGGTTGGACAAGGAGAAAGATCACTGTTGGTTTATAAACTGACCCCTGCATTCGGAAAGCAAGGAGAGACAGAAGAGACAAGCCACTCCAGATTGGTACTGGCAGGTTTAACAAGCAAGGAAACTTACATACAAGGCTTGTCTTGGGCAATGGCAAGACAAGTAGATCTCCACACCCACCTGCCAGAATCTTAAAAGTTTATACGGAAGACTTAAGTGGGTTCAGTCATGTATATCAACCAGATGGTCTCAATAACGCATTACTGTCTAAAGGCTGCACTCTTGAAACAGCTCCTATTGTGGGAACAGTGGGCAGAATGTACATTCCAAGAACAGGGGAGGGAGCAAGGAACCTCTGCTGGTCTAGATCCAGCTCACAAGTCAACTGGTGGTCACATTCTCTTGAGGACCTCCCCAAACAACATGAACTTTGATCTAAAGTCAACCAATTTGGCCTGATGCTTCATTCATTCTGCTTAAGAAGCAGAAAATCAGGAAGCATATTTTTTTAAGATTTTGGTTTTTTTTTTAAGTGTATACATTTAGGGCGCCTGGATGGCTCAGTTGGTTAAGCATCTGCCTGCAGCTCAGGTCATGATCCTAGGGTCCTGGGATCGAGTCCTACATCAGGCTTCCTACTTGGCAAGGAATCTGCTTCTCCTTCTATCCCTACCCCCATGCTTAAGATCTCTGTTTCTCTCTCTCTCTCTCTCTCTCATGCTCTCTCTCTCAAATGAATAAAGTCTTTAAAAAACTCATGAGCTTTTTTAAAAGTGTACACATTTAAATTGGAGGCATTAAAAGGATTAAGCTTCTATCACCTATAAAACTTTTTTTCTCTATTCCCTGGACAATATTGGATGATATAAGCATTATTGGAATTTTAATCCATATTTTAAGATCATCTGAACTGATAGATAATCTCAAAGTGTAGACAAATCAAAGCTCTAAGCATCTTTGATCATAGCAAATTAAAACCACTAAAAGCACAATCTGATCCTTTATTGGTTTCACATTTCAGATGATCTTCAGTGATTTGTAATTGTTAATCTCGGAGACTAAAATTAATTATTTTTTGAGCTCCTACTATATGCCAGGAATTATGTATATAAACATGAATAAATCTTAAGAAGAAAGAGTTTAGCTGCTCAAGTCCCACAGGGATTTAAGTCTAGGCTGAGGTTGCCAGGCTTAGCAAGTAAAAATACAGGATGCCCAGTTAAATTTGAACTCAGATAAACAAAGGGAAAAAATTTAGTATAGGTATGTCCCAAATATTGCATGGAACATTTATACTAAAAAAGTATTCATTGTTTGTCTGAAATTCAAATTTAACTGGGCATCCTGTATTTTATCTGGCAACTCTAATCCCAGTTTTTTGTTTTGTTTTTCTTTTCTTTTTTTTTTTTTTTTTTTTTTTTTTTGGTTTGCAAGAAAAGGTCTTTAGCCAGAGGACATCTTTAAAGCAAGGAGTAAAAGAAATAATTACAAATTGCTCTCCTTATTCTATAACTGTTTTTAGTTGTTTCCATTAGAGGACAGAACCTGCTCATCCTAACACTTAATTAGGTAGCTTTCTTGTTATATGCTTATATAGGATACTCTACTTTTTTAAAGATTTTATTTATTTATTCTTGAGTGACACACAGAGAGAGGCAGAGACATAGGCAGAGGGAGAAGCAGGCTCCCTGTGGGGAGCCTGATGTGATACTCAATCCCAAGACCCCAGGATCACAACCTGAGCCAAAGGCAGACACTCAACCACTGAGCCACCCAGATGCCTCCCATACTATACTTTTTTAATGAACTTTATTTTTTAGATCAGTTCTAGGTTCAGAGCAAAATTGAACACAAAGTACGGAGACCTCTCATATACCTTCTAGCCTCACATATATCATCTCCACTACTGTAAACATTCCCCACCAAAGCTGTACCTTTGCTACAATTGATGAACCTATATTGACACAATCATTATTACCCAGAGTCCACACTATACGTTATGGTTCGTTCTTGGAGTTGTAACTTGTCTTGATTTGGACAAATGTATAATGACATATATCTTCTTACAAAATATTATCAGTGCCCTAAAAATCCTCCATCTATTTATCCCTCCACTGATCTTTTTGCTGTCTCCACAGTCTTGTCTTTTCCAGGATGTCATATAGGTGGAATCATAGGTATGATTCAATCATAGGCTTTTCAGATTGACTCCTTTCACTTATAATATACATTTAAGTTTCTTCCATGTCTTTTCGTGGCTTGGTAACTCATTACTTTTCAGCACTGAGTAATATTCCATTGTCTGAATGTGTCCCAATTTACCTATTTACTTACTGAAAGACATCTTGGTTGCTTCCAAGTTTTGGCTATTATGAATAAAGCTGCCATATACATCTTTAAGTAGGTTTGTGTGTGGACAGAAGTTTCCAGCTTTTTTGTATAAAGACCAATATGTAATTGTTGAATCATATGGTAAAAGTATATTTACTTTTATAAGAAATCAACAAACCGGGGATCCCTGGGTGGCGCAGCGGTTTGGTGCCTGCCTTTGGCCCGGGGCGCGATCCTGGAGACCCGGGATCGAATCCCACATCGGGCTCCCGGTGCATGGAGCCTGCTTCTCCCTCTGCCTGCATCTCTCTCTCTCTCTCAATCTCTCTCTCTCTCTCTGTGACCATCATAAATAAATAAAAATTAAAAAGATAAATAAAAAAATAAATAAATCAACTTTAAAAAAAAAAAAGAAGAAATCAACAAACCATCTTCCAAAGTGGCTGTACCATTTTGCATTCCCACCAGCAATGAATAAGAATTCCTGTTGCACTAAATTCTCACCAGCATTTGGTATTGTCAGTGTGCTGGATTTTGACCATTCAAATAGGTGTGTAGTGGTATCTCATTGTTGTTTAACACTATACTTTGTCATATGAGTACTGTTAGATTAGCTTAGGGTAAAAATTGATCTGTCATAATAACAATAGAAGGAAAAGACTGGCAAGGCTATCCTTAATGGATAACTTCCATCCTAAGTCCAAGGTATTTACTCAGTCCAAGGTACCATTCATCTGCTAGTGGGCCAAGAAGAGGAGGGGGAAAAAGGTATAGGGTAACTAATTTTCAATTTTAAAATGAGACATGGAAGTAACATCCATCACTTTTATTAGCATGAACTGACTCCCAGTTCATGCTTGGCCACTCCCTTGGCAAGGGAGTCTGGGAATTATAGTTTATAGACTCATGCCTGCTTCTACTCCAGGAGACTCCATTACTAAAAAGAAGAGTGTGGGGAGGAAGCAATTAGAAATGTCTGCCAAAATCTATCACTATGGTAATTGGGTAATTATTTGTGTAATTATTAATTTAATGGCTGTGCCTCGCGCAAATAGGCAGCAAACTTCATGAGGGCAAAGATTCCAGCCAGTTTATCACTCTTATCTCTGAAGTCTAGGACACTATCTACAAATATCTCATAAATATTTGTGGAAAGAAGAAAAAAGAATTACTCCTCCAACATCTCTGCCCTCCAGCCTCCATGCTTCTTCCCACAATCAAATGCTCTGTGGGGCCCTCCCTGCTTGTGTCCACTCACTGTCCTCCCCTGAGGATATAGCTCTGCTCTCCTTTCCTCTCTGCTTAGGCCTGCCTGTCTCTGGGTCCTGCAGGACAGCAACTGCTCTCAGCCATGTAGCCCCGAAAATATCCTCCGTGGTTCCATCTGTCCACTTGGCACTATTCATCTGTCTACATGGGCACTTGGCATAGCTCACACTAGACAGGCCAATGAGCAGTTTACACCTTTTTGTAGGGCCTTCCTCCTAAAATTATCACATCTGTTTTACATTTACTCACACTGACTCAGAAGAGTCACCATAATCCCCCCTGCCCCCAGTGCCACATAGGATTCTAATTTTGTCTTGGGCTATCTGAGTAATAAGGTCCGGATCCTATCTCCAGATAAGGGGCTAAATCTCCCACCAAAGAACACTGCCCTATCGTGTCCTCAAATGAATGCTCCTTGTTTTAAAGAGACTGACAGGATATCCAAATTGGCACTTCACGTGCTAACATTCCATGTTAGATGGAATTATACAATTGCCTAGAACATCTGCAATGGTTGAGATTTGAAACAAAGTTTGACCCTTTAAAAAAAAAAAAAAAAGTTTGACCCTTTAAAACACTGCAACTTACCAAAGACAGTAGATATTTGGAGACAGAGAGTTTAGGTTTACATCCCATCTCAAACACTTTGTATGATCTAGAGCAAATTACTTTACTTCCCTGAATCTAGATTTCTTATCTGTAAAACAAGAATAATAATAATAGTACCTACCTCATAGGGGTTTTATAAGGATTACGATGTATATTTTAATATCTGTATTAAGTGTGATGGGTTGTTTATTTGTTTGTTAATGGCCACAAATTCCTTCCCACTAGTCCTATTGAGAGTTGAAGTAACGTGTCCTCTCCCACTGAGTCTGGGTGGACTTATGACTGTTTCAACCAACAGAGTACAGTGGACAAGATCTCCATGGCTACATCTGGAAAAGCCTGGTTCTCTTGGAGTGCTTGCTATGGTAGACGTTCACTCCTACATAAGAAGTCTGACTAGCCTGAGCTCTCCATGATGGAGAGGCACATGCAGATGCTCCACCTAAGAGCCCCAGCTGAGCTCCCCCTGGACAGCTACCAAACCCCCAGCCACATGAGTGATCCAGCTGGGACAACTAGCCCAGTAAAACCTCCAGATAGTGAACATGTGAATGCAACCTACCCAAGAGCCACTAGCTGAGCCCTTTCCAGATTCTAGACCCACAAAACCAGGAGCAAAATAAAACAGTTCATGCCATGACATATTGGGGTAGTTTGTTACACAGCAATAGTAACCAGAACAATGAACAATAGTCCATGGTAGCAGATATTAATATTAATGCTGCTTCTCAAGCACATAAGCCCTAGAACAGGGCCTCCTGCTTCCAAAGTGTGAATACCAAGAGGTGTCACAGCTCAGAATCCTGCATACAGCAAGAGTTCCCTCCCTTCAGAGCCTAGTTTCTTTCCATGCTCTGCTAGGTTTCTAACTTCTAGATCAAGAAAGTCTGGATAAACTTCAGATAAACACTTTAAAATTATTTCCTGGAAACTCACCAAACTGAACATGTGAATCCTCCCCGGTCTGCACAATTGAAAACAAGTTATATAATTTCTGTTTCTCAGGGCGGAAAGAGCTGTGCAAGACAGAGAACACTGGGACTGTTGCCTGTCGTCTGGAATCACATTTTAAATAAATAGACAAAGTGAACTGCACAGAAATGATGAATAATGAAATGGTAGAAATAGAAATCAGAGAGCAATGGGGACTACAGAAGCTATTTCTGTCTCTCACTGAGAATTCCTAATGGCTTAGGTTAGGTGTTTATTTCTAAGGGAGTGGGTTATTTTTAATGTCTTTGAACATCACGCCTCCATGACATCCATTATTTCCAAATGCCTGCAATGTACTTCTCAGATCTAAACATCACTGAAGGATTGAGGAACAGCTTGAGGTTTACACTGAATGTGTATGTTTTTCCTTCAGCTATTTAAAATGTTCCATCAGTTATCTCAATTATTTATGGAATTCATTCTCTGATGAGGAAGTGATTTTCTGAAGAGACTGGAATTATTTTAAGTTTGGTTTTTTCCTCCTTTCTGCCTTCTCCACTAGTCAACACTCTCTTGTCCATCCGTTTAGGACGATATCATCTGGAATGACATTAGAATCTTCCTGAAGATAGAAAACAAATGGAGATCAGATTTGAACCGTACTGTGTTCATGGCTGCATCTTCTCCTACTCTATATTTTCAGGATATCCTGTGGCATGTTTAAGAAACACTTGCAGATGTGCAAGTATTTTTAAAACATTCAGTATTCTGGAATCATTATGGCAATCAACTATTCTTTTACAATTCATGTAAATGTCTAGAAAATTAAAATTATATTGTTGGTGCCATGGTGTCCTGGTCCCCAAACTTGACTGATTATCAGAACAACCAAGGGGTTTTGTAAAAATGCAGATTCCTATATTTTGCCTCAGAAAAATGGAATCAGAGTCTCTATAAGAAGGACTTAAGATGTTGGCAAATTAAATTCAAATTAAAAAAAATTTAAGAGGGACTTAAGAATTCATGTGTACATTTGATGGCTCAGCCCAACTACACTCACACCACACCACAAAGCATCAAGAGAAAGGAACTGTAAGCAAGCAGGCAACATGTGAGCAATAGCTTCACTCAGAAACTTCCCAGGCCTGGAGAAGACTAACAGCACTCCCTTCCAGTTACTCAATTAACAAACAAACATCTTTTAAGGGTCTTGTACGAATAAATGATGAGATGAAAGGGAACTGAAGAATGTGACTCATTCTCTACCATCAAAAAACTCAGAAATATTCATTCATTCATTCATTCATTCATTCATCAAATATTTATTGAGCACTTGCCAATGTGGTAAGTACTATTCCAGACACTGATGATACAGTGCCAAACAGACATAGTCCTGTCATTGTGGGTATAGTATTGAACACAACCTACATTCCTTTTTTAGGAAGCTAAATGGGTAACGTATGAACGTGGCTCTGACAATTGCATTAGGCAGTTCATTAGGTAGAAGAGGTATAGCACTTACCTATACCCAAAAGTCTTCCTACTTGCCTTGCCCTAGTCCCAATCATGAGGTTCGGAGGTATCCTAGATGGGTTCACTGTATGTGTAAAGACAAGAAAATGCCAAAGATTATTTAGAAAATGATGAATAATCTAGTGTGGCTTAAGTATAGAATAGACAGGTAGGGAAAGTGGCTGGCAATTTTGCTGTGGATGAGGTGAGACTCCGCACATGCTATCTACAAACAATTTAGAAGTTCCTTGAATGCCAAACGTTTCTACTTTGTCTGTATAAAAGTCATATTCTCCACTTTATTTTTTAGAAAGATCACTCTTGTGGCGGGATAAAAATAAGAAGGGGGGAAATGTTTGGAGACCAAGAAACAAAGTTGCTATTATAGTAGTGCCAGAAAAAGGTAATAAATATTTGAATTGAAGCAATGGCCTAAATGGAAAGGAAGTTTTGGTACTCAGGGCTATAGGGATGTAGACAAGAGAGGAAAATTCTAGGGCCACCCAAGCTGAAGAGTCTAACTATGCCCTTCAGAGGAAGGGTAAATGAAACATAAACAAAGAGAATAAAATAAACTTACCTATTCTATCCTTAGCACTGCCTGAAAGGAAAAAGTTTTTTTTAATTCACTACCACAGAATAGCTCTCACATAGGTTTGTGGTCCAAATTCATGATAACTACAAAATAAATACACACACACACACACACACACACATCCCTAAAGTATAGAGTTTAATTTAAAGCTAGGCCTGGATTAGCAATATGCCACGGTAAATGGCAGAAACAAACAAAAATCCTTATTGGAGTAATATCATCAGTCCAGGCCTCAGAAAATTCTCATAGACAAAGTTCCAATGACAACAAACAGTTCACAGTATAAAAGTACAAAACACAGAGAAACAATGTACCCTGAGTGAGAGCCAGGAAAACAATAGACTATGTAGTCAATTGCACAGACTTCAAATACTGTAACTGTACAAAACAAAATGAAAAAATAATAATGTTCTACATGTTTAAGGAAAAAGACATCTTTTTTTTTTTTTAAAGATTCTATTTATTCATGAGAGACAGAAAGAGAGAGAGAGAGAGGCAGAGATACAAGCAGAGGAAGAAGCAGGCTCAAGGCAGAGAGCCCAACCTGGGACTTGATCCCGGGTCTCCAGATCAGGCCCTGGGCTGAAGGTGGCGCTAACCGCTGAGCAACCCTGGCTGCCCAAAAGAGAATTTTCAAAATATAAGCCAGAATATACCCCAGAAAGACAAAGAAATAGAAATGTAAAATACAAGTTTGAAGGCATAGAGAATATTATAAGAGGGTTCCAGCTGTGTCCAGTTGGAATTTCAGAAGGAAACAATAAAGAGAATGAGGAAGAGGCACTATTCAAGGAAACCATGGCTGAGAATTTTCTGGAATTGATGAAAGATAGTAATGTTCACATCAAGGTGGTTTCTTTAAGAAATTCTCCCTGAGACCAATCAGCAAAACTTCAGAACACAAAAGTAAAAGAGAAAATCATAAGAAGGGAGAAACAAGATCATCTGCATAGCAATGACAATTACAGCTGAATTTACTGAAGCAAAAATATAAGTCAAAAGACAGTGAAGCAGTATCTTTAATGTACATAAAGAAAATAACTGTCATCCTAGATGTGTATACCCAAAGAAACTTCTTTCAAGAACAAGGAATAATTAAAGTCAATTTTTTAAAAGAATTAAAGAAAAATGGAATGAAATTACCACCAATAGCTCTGATAAAGCAAATTCTAAAGGATGTACTTCAGGAATAAGGGAAAATAACTCTGATGAAACATCTGAGATTCAAGAAAGGTAGTGGTCAAAGATATTAGTAAAGGATGCCTGAGTGGCTCAGTTGGTTAGGCATCAGCCTTTGGCTCAGGTCATGATCCCAGGGTCCTGGGATTGAGCACTGTATAGGGCTCCCTGCTTCATGGGGAGCCTCCTTCTCCCTCTCCCTCTGCTCCTCTCTCCTGTTTGTTCTCTCTCTCATCAAATAAATAAAATCTTTTTTAAAAAAAAGATATTAGTATATGAGGAAATCTAAACAAATATTAACTGTTTAAAACAATAGTAAATGATGGGAGAAAGGCAGGATAGAACTAATATATCAAAAAACAGTAATATAAAATAAGAGAGGATAGTCAGAAGTATAGTATTCTATGGTCTACGTACCATTAGGAAGAAAGCCAAAAATGTGTGTAAACTTTAGACTTTGTTAAATAGGCATGTTAAAATATAAATGGAAACCACCAAAATAATAGACATAAAATATAAGACTTCCAAACCAAGGAGAGTGAAATGAAATAAGGAAAAGTGAAGTATATATTATATATATATATATAATTTTTTCTACTTTGGCCCACAAAGAAAGAGAATCAACAAAGTTAGAAAATCAGTTCTTTAAATTGGTTCATTGAAAAAATACTAAAATGGACAAATGTCTGTCAAGCCCAGCCAAGAAAAAGGTAGGCACAGAAAAATGTCAAGAATGAAACAGAACATAGGCACCTGGCTCAGTTGGCTAAGAATCCAACTCTTGATTTTGGCTCAGGTCATGATCTCAGGGTTGTGGGATCAAGGCCCATGTTGGGCATGGGCCTGCTTAAAATTCTCTCTCTCCCTCTCCTTCTGCCCATAAAAAGAGAGAGAGAGAGAAATGAAATAGAACACATAACTACAAATGCTACAGAAATTAAACAAAAGGACATTGCCAATGTCTATGCCAATGTTTTTAAATTGAGACAATTACATTACTAAAATAAAATAAAGCTTGCCAAAACTAACCCATAAGAACTAGAAACCTTAGAAGATCCCCAATAAATCTATTTTTTTAATTTCCTGTGAAGAGAATATCAAATTCTTACATTTTAAACAACAGATCATTGACATCTTACATAAACTATTGGAAAAAGGAGAAAAAGAGAGAATTCTCCACAACCCATTTTTCAGAGACTTGTATATCCTTGCCTCAGAAATCTGATAAGGACCACAAAAAGGGAAAATTATCAAAATAGATACTAAAGTCCTAAATGAAATATTATTAATTCAAATTCAACAGTGAACAAGAAAAATAATTTACAATGACCAAATTGAATATATCCCAGGATACAAATTTAGTTTAAATTAGAAAATTGAATTAATAGAACTTGACATACTATAATATAAAAGAAGAAAAACCATATGCTTGTCTCAATAGATGCATAAAAAACACACCAAATCATCCAGTAAAATTTGTCTTCCATCTACTTTTAAACTGTTCAAATTAATGAGAATTTATAATAACAAATACGCATTACCTATATTACGCAGTGTAATATAAAACGTGTATGGCCTTTATCCCTGGTAGAACAGGTTGGACCAATAAGCCAATGGAACTGAAAGAAGACTACAAATAGATATGTGAAGGTCAGTGGGTAAGGAACAAATTATTTTAATGAGTGTTGCTGGAAACAAATTCAAATAAACAAAATGAAATGGGATCACTACTTCACAATGTACACAAAAATCAGTTCTAGTTCAAAGTTTCAGTGGTAAAAGCAACTCTCTAAGACATATAGAACACAATACAGAGAAATAAACTTATGACCTCAGATACAGAAAGATTTCTTAAATAAGACACAAAATCTGCTAATTATATAGGATAAATCTGATAAATTTTACTATAAAAATTAAGAATTTCTGTGTTTGGGATTTGCACTGATTTCCTCCAAAACCTCCACAACACTAAAGACAGCATCTCCACACAACAAATGTCTACTGCTTTTCAAAGCTGGCTCTTCAGCAGCCTGCCAGATTCCATTCCCTAAGTCACCTCGCTCCAATTCTTACTTTCAGGCTCTATTTCCAATGGCTTCTTTCCAGTCTTGAATCATTCCCCCTCCATTACAAGACAGCCTTCCCTTGACCTTGGGCCCCTCAGCTACTGGTTTGTTTCTCTTGAAAAAGTGATTTAGGATCACAGTCTCAGAACACCTGGGTGGCTCAGAGGTTGAGCGTCTGCCTTCGGCTCAGGGCCTGATCCTGGAGTTCTGGGATCAAGTCTCCCATTGGGCTCCTGCAGGGAGCCTGCCTGCTTCTCCCTCTGCCTCTCTCTCATGTCTCTATGATAAATAAATAAATCTTTTAAAAAAAAAAAAAGATCACAGTCTCCATGTTCATTGTTAAACTCCCCCAAGCCTGGCTTCTGCAAAAATTAATAATAAAATGAATCCTTGTGTACCCAAAACCCAGTTTAAAAAATAAAATGTTAATAATAGTCTATGTGCACAACCCTGATTCAGTAATCCTCCTTTCTGCTCCCATTCCTCCCCTGATTAGGGTCTTCCAGCTGGGGTCTATCATTCAGAATTTCTGTGTTTCTCATCATACTTTTTAAGATTTTATTTATTTATTTATTTATTTATTTATTTATTATTTATTTATTTAAGAGAGAGAGCACAGCACAAACAGAGGGAGGAGGAGAGGCTGAGCAGGGAGCCTGATGTGGAACTCCATCCCAGGACCCTGAGATCATGACCTGAGCTGCAGGCAGACGGTGAACCAACTGAGCCACCCAAGCTCCCCCTCCTCATATTTTCCACGTATGCATTCCTAAACAATATGTCCTTGCTTCCTAGTTTCACAAGTCCACAGATGGAGAGGGAAACAAAATTGCAACTGACCAAATGTCTTCCCCCAAGATCATTAAAATGCATAAGCATCTAATATGCAGATACTATCATAAGGAAAAAAGGACTGGGGGATGGATAAGAAAAGGAATTCTGAATTTACTATCTTTACACCCAAAATGCCTGCAAAAACACTTCAGTGTTTGAGGGGGAATAAATAATGAATCTCAGGTTTGGTAAGACAGGGCTCAAAGTTGAGATAAAGTTATTTTTTTTAATTTTGCATGTTGTCACTTTCCTGAGTACATGGCTAAATATTTGTAACTGCTAAAACTATATCATTAACTTCTTTACATGTCAATAAACACAGATGTACAATAACATTTAAATGTTGTCCAGTATCTTATTATAATAAGCCAACTATAATTTATTGAGTAATCTTTGCTTGTTAGAAATTTAGTTTTTTTCCATTCTCTTATTATTGCAAACATACACGTGTAATCACATATATCTTTGTATCTTTCTGCACTTGTTTAAATACTTACTTAGAAGAAATATCTAAAGGTGGAATGCCAAAAGTGATTTATTTATTAATACAAAGCTGAGATCCAGAAAAGGCTATCATGAAGTACAATTCTATATGCAGGGTATTAAAGAGCCTATTTCTCCACAATTCACCAGCACTGTTTTCATTCTTTTTTGTTTCAAAGTATCATTTCATAACAGACACTCAGTTCAAGATTCTACTGCCTTTGTGAATCCCATTCATTGACCAGGGCTACATATAATACTTTTACTCCCCAAAGCAGTATGATTTGACCATAAGAGGTAATTTCATAGAGTCTTAAAAGTTGACATTACATGAGATGTTGGAAATTACCTGAGAGTGGAAGGGACTCGCCAATCTAACTCAATAATTTTCATTCTGTGCAAAATGTGTACCCAGATTCTGGTCCCTACAGTGTTTTGGGTTTTTTTTTTTCCTTTTAGAGGCATAACATATTGAAAAAACTTTTTTTGAAAATACCAACTCACACCTGTCAGAATGACTAAAATTAACCACACAGGAAACAACAGATGATGGTGAGGATGTAGAGAAAGTGGGACATTTTTCCACTGCTGGTAGGAAGGCAAACTGGTGCAGTTGCTCTGAAAAACAGTATGGCGGTCCTTCAAAAAGTTAAAAATAGAACTACTTTACAACCCAGCAATTGCACTACTAGGTATTTACTCAAAGGATACAAAAATATAGATTTGAAGGGGTACATGTACCTCAGTGTTTATAGCAGCATTATCAACAATAGCCAAACTATGGAACAAGCTTAAATGTCCATCCACTGATGAATGAATAATGATAATGTGGCAAATATATACATTGGAATATTACTCAGTCATTAAAAAGAATGAAACCTTGCCATTTGCAACAACATGGATGGAACTACCATATACTATGCTAAGTGAAATAAGTCAGTTGGGGAAATACAAACACCATATTATTTCACTCATATGTGGAATTTAAGAAACAAAACAGGTGAACGTATGGGAAGGGGGAAGAGAGAGGGAAACTAACCATCTTAATGATAAAGAACTGAGGGTTGATGAAGGAAGAAGGGTGAGGAATGGGCTAAATGAGTGAAGGGTATTAAGGAAGGCACCTATTATGATGATAACTGGATGTTATATGTAAGTGATGAATCACTAAATTCTACTCCTGAAACCAATATTACACTATGTATTGATGAACTAGAATTTAAATAAAAATTTGAAAAAAAATGTTTTTGAAAAAATTGTACAGAAATAAAAAAATAAAGATAACCTTAATGACTTCTACCAAACACTTAGTGCTAACTCTACTCCAGGCATCATACAAGGAGCTTGACTTCCATTCATTCTAATCTTTAAAACAAGACTTCAAGCTTAACCAAAGAGGTAAAGGACTTGTCCTCTGAAAACTATAAAACATTGATAAAAAAAATGTTTAAGATGACACAAAGAAATAGATATTCCATGGATAGGAAGAATAAATATTATTAAAATGTCTATACTACCCAAAGCAATTTATACATTTAATGTAATTCCTATCAAAATACAAGCAACATTGTTCACAAAACTAGAACAAACAATCCTAATACTTGCATGGAACCACAATAGAATAGCCAAAGCAATCTTGAAAGAGAAAAAAGACCTGGAGGTATCACAATTCCAAACCTCAAGTTATATGATAAAGCTGTAGTAATTAAAATAGTATGGTACTGGTGCAAAAATAGACAAATATATCAAAATAGAAAGTCCAGAAAATAAACCCACAATTACATGGTCAACTAATCTTCAACAAAGGAGGCAAAAACATGTAATAGGAAAGAAACAGTCTCTTCAACAAATAGTGTTGGGAAAACTGGACAGCTACATACAAAAGAATGTACTCTTTCTTACAAACATAAGAATGTATTCTTTCTTACACCAGACACAAAAATAAACTCAAAATGGATTGAGGACCTAAATATGAGAACTGAAATCATAAAAATCCTAAAAGAGAGCGCAGGGAATAATTTCTCTGATATCGACCATAACAAGATCTTTCTAGATACATTTCCTGAGGCAAGAAAAACAAAAGCAAAAATAAACTGTTGGAACTACATCAAAATAAAATGCTCTGTGCAGCAAAGGAAAGAGTCAACAAAACCAAAAGACAACCTACTGAATGGGAGAAGATATTTGCAAATGACATATCCAATAAACAGTTAGTATCCAAAATACATAAAGAACTTATACAACCCAACCCCCAAAAACCAAATAATCCAATTTAAAAATGGGCAGAAGACATTAACAGACTTTTCCCCAAAGACATACAGATGCCCAATAACACATGAAAAGATGCTCAACATCACTCATCATCAAAGAAATGCAAATACACTTATCATGATGAGCACTGAGCAATATATGGAATTGTTGAATCACTATATTGTATATCTGAAATTAATATGACACTGTATGTTAACTACCCTAGAATATATAATTAATTATATATATTATACATGATATATAATTATTTATTATTTTTATATATATAAAATTCTAAAAATAAAAATAAAATAAAACAAGGCTCATTATTATCCCTTTATTGTAAAAAAGTAAGCCAAAGCTCAAGGAGGTTAAGTAAACCTCTTAGCATTTCACAGCTTGTAAATGACAAAACCAGCATTTGAACCCAAGTTTGTTAATTCCAAAGTCTATTCATGAGCCACTATACTTCACGGCTTAAAGCAAAGCACTAAAAATGTTACTGCAAGCTGGAAATGCTTTGAGTGGTAAGGAATGGGTGAATTCAGTGTTGCCTAGGACTTCTGGGGAAAATTTCAAAGGGCCACTTCTTCATCTCCAAATGTTGCCTGGTTTGTTAAAAGCTCATTAAGCCCAATATTCCTGATGTAAAAGCTACTGGAGATTCTCATATGACAGATATTGAAGACAATATTAAGGTAATGAATCCAAACTGAAGTCTTACACAAAGGAGCATTAATGCTAATTCTTACATAAATAAAAAGGCTTTGCTCTAAGGACAAAACGCTTTGCAAATATTTTCCATTAATTCCCACAGGTACCTTATTCAGTTGTACAAATGTGCTTCAGACAAAGGTTAAAATAACAAAAATCAGCTTCTTAAGCATCAACTGTCCAAACAATACTCAGTTTCCATTTCCTTTATTCATAATATATCATTCAATCTACCTATTAACTTCTAGGAAATAAAACTGAACAAAACAATTACTATAGAAACAACATTAAAAATTGTAACCAAAAATGAACATACACCAGGTTCAAAATGTGTTTTTTTCTATCCCTTGTCTAACTCAGGTTGAAATCAATTTCCTCTCCTCTCCTTTGTCTTCTTCTTTTATTAACTAATTATCATCTCTCCTAAACTACTGATTAATGCTCTTCTGAGTATATTTCACCAACTCTTTAGAATACCATTCTGGCTTAAAGTAACAAGCTAGAAATATAGGACAGGCTGTGGCAGCTTAATGCACATGGATAAAATAGTGCAATCATGAAACACAAATCAGGCATGTCATTCATATAAGCACAGTGCCTAGGAGAAAGCAGGCACTAATGAATGACAGCAAGATTAACATGAATGCTCACCACCATGGACAGGTATCTTATTAATTTGGTTTCTGGCAGACATGCTTTTGAGTTTTGGAAGGTGGGGCAGACATGGAGGTTATGTATTATATATTAGTATTGAAAAAGAGGAGGAGAGAAAACCTATATATCACCCACTCCTGGAAATGGAGAAACGCCCTAGCTAGTGTATATCAGTCCGTGGGTGGGGGGAACCTTGGGAAGATTGGAGAAGGAAAATGTCCCCATTTTCTGACATTTGAAGATTATTGCTTTGAATAATGTGGGAAATGTAAGGCATATATGATTTTGATGACACTAATAATAGCACAGTATCTGGCCATGGTAAACAAGTGGAAACCAAGTGCTTTCCATTTATCATCTCACTGAACCACCCTGCAATGTGAGTATTAGTATACCGTTGTCACATCCCCAAAAAGATGTATAGTTCTTGATGGTGGAGATGCAGCCTACTAGGTAGCAGGTTAACTTTTTTGTGCCATGGTCCCTTTTGTCAGTCTTGTGAAGTCTACAAATTCATTCTTAGAATTATGTTTTTTAAATGCATAAAATAAAGGAAATCAATTGTACTAAATCACAGTTCCATCCAAGGACTCTGTGGAACAGGTAAAGAATTCCTGGTAGAGACTAGGCTGGTTCCACACAAAACATGTGTTGGAGATGAAAAAGCCATTCGCTATATAGTCACACAGGCCCTTCAGGCCTATGTTGGGGAAAATGGCTGTGTGTGAGAGAGAAAAAGAGAAAGAGAACTCCTAAGGTGAGTAACTATAGTGGAATCAAGTCTGCATCATTAATGCACACTTGATATCCAGGGGTCAAAGACCAATGCAGGTAAAATGCCTACTATCAGCCTTGTCCCCAGGTGTTTTCCCTCCCATGGCTAAAAGCCTATGTGGAGGTGACCACACCACAGGCAATGACTAGGATCACACCAGGCTCTAGGTGAGCAGGAATCAAGAAGGGATTAGATGTAATTCATCCTAGATCATCAGGGAATAAACTAGAAGGAAGACACAAGGGCCACCAGCCTTCCCCTGTTTTAGCAGTGATATCTGGTGGCAGCCAACAACAACCAAAAATGGGATCATTGAGAGCTTAATAAAGGCACTATTTATAAAGATGGAGGTAGGTTTAAGGAAAACCAAGAAAGGTTTAGTAGCCTAGGCTAGCTGGAGACATTTACCTTCACCATCCCTAAAGAAGCAAGAGAAGAAAGCAGTTATCAGAATCCAGAGAGAAGAGCAGAATAAATACCCTGACCTCACTCCCTTCCACCCTGCAAAGCTCCCTGATGCTTCCCATTGGCTGAACCCAACCAAAGCCCCAAGTTCATAAAGTCCTTCAGTGTCAGCCACACACACAGAGCAGGGAGGAGATGAATGAAGAGTCCATCTAGAAAAGCAAATGGGAACTAGCCAAGAAACTTTTCACAGGGAAGGGGAAAGGTGCTAAAAACCATTCACTCTGTGAAATAATTTTTATCTCATGATAAAACAAGACCAACAGGAGATACCAGTCACATCCCTTTTTCACATAATAAAATTGAGCCTAGGGAGGAAAAATAATTTAGTAAAGATTAATTTAAAAAATAAAATAATTAACAGAAAGGAGATCCAGACTCAAATCTTCTTAACAAAAGCCCACACTCTTAGCCACTCTGATACACTGCCTCTAAGAGTTATATTTTAAAACCAGAATTCTCAGACTGCAACGGGACTTGGATATAACCCATTCACATCTTACTGTTCAAAATATTTTTTTCTAAAACTATAACATATGGGCATTTTCACGTAAAACCCTCTATGAGAGAATTATAAACTCTTCATATGAGGACAAGCAGTACAGAAAGTGGTCTATGTTTGGAAATAGTCAACCCAAAATAAGAAATAAATTATTGTTTGAAAGGGTAGGGTTGTTTGTCTCAGTCTGGGCAAAGCTTCAGTTTTCAAAAATCCATGAAGATTAAAATGAGGTCTCAGAAGAAGCCAACATTACTGATTGTATGAAAGCTTAGAAAGCAAGGCTGATTAGGCAAAATTCCATTCTGCAGACTTTATATTCAGTGAGCAGTGGGCAAAAGGGAGGGTTCTTGTCTTTCCTTAGCAACTTATTTTAAAAGGAGTGCATTCACTATCTACTTGACACCAAGGAAAATGTCTAGCTCAGAAAGCATAACTACTCCTTCTGTTTCACCAGATTAACAACAGTTTACTCTATTCAGAACTGTCTTCCTGTTCTCCTAATTCACCAGAGATTAATTAACTGCCTGATTCCTCTTCACGCTCATAGCCAAGTATCTCCATGATTTCTACATGTATTTTTATATGTATATATTTCTAGGCAAATCCAGACCTTTTTACAGCGTGTAGTAGGGAAGATCCTAGGTAAAGGGGTGTTTAGCAGACCATCAGGCCAGACACCACAGTCTGACAGAGAAGCACCTCAGCTCAACAGAGTCAAATCTGAAAAATACGAAATATGATAACCTCTTCTCTACCATCTTGGTGTAGACAGACGAGAAGCCAAAAACAGCAATCATGCCAGAAATACGGAAACAAGAAAACAACGTAAAACAAAAAAAGTAAGATCAGAAATCCAAAGTCACTTGCCACTTATTTTTCTAAACTATGTTTCAGAGTTTCCTTAAAAAAAAAAAAAAAAAAAAAAAAAACAGGCCCTGTAGCATTTAAGAGATCCTGTTATCGCATCATTGAGCATGTCTTCAAAGCCTGTAGAAACAGGCCAAGTTCTAATTCAGGCCTTGATACTTAGTACAAATTGTGTGTCCAGTTGAGCAAATTTAGTGTCTCTGGAGTCTCAGTTTGTCCAGCTATATAAAGGGGGATCACAATGGCCAAATCACAGGGTGATTATGAGAGTTGCATGAGATCTCCTGCTTCTTTTTTAACCAACCCAAAAGCTTTATAAATAAAACCCAGTTTCCTCTAACTCCAATTTGCCTAAATCAGACTCTAGAAACACCACTGAAAATTTACTTGGGGCAGGGGGATGGTCTAAGAACACCCATGGGAAAAAATTAAAATAGCACCAAAATACAGACTTTCCATCGTATTACAAATATTCACTTGTAGTTGAAGATGGAAACAAAATTAGTCTCTTTGTTCTATATGGGCTTCCAGAAGACATCTCATCACTTATCATATACTCTGTCTAGTTTCCTCCTAGATTGCATATGCTTGGAGACAAGCACTTTATCTTTTACTTCTGTAATTCCAGCACATAGCATAAGAGTTGGCACATCCATAGTGCTCAGTAAGTACTTATTGAATGGATAGACAGATGGATGGACACATTAATTATTGCCTTCCTGCCTGTCACAGAGCTGTTTTGGGGATCAAAATATGTATGTGGTATGAGATATGTATGTGGGAATGCTTTGGAAATTATAAAGTATTTCAAAAGAGCTCAGTGAACTGTCTTGGTTTTCTCAGTCTATATGAAGAAGATGGCAAGTATTTCTCAATGCAGGAAAAAAAGATGACTAACAGCCTAATGTTAAGAGAAAGATGTAAAACTTAAAATGTAACATTACTGCTCAACAACATACATTCCTAGCCATGTTCCTAAGTAATTAACAAAACTAAAGTTACAAATGTGTCAGTCATGATTTTGTTTAGGAAAACAGAAATCATTCTAGGCATTTTGAACAAGAAGGGATTTCAGAGTAGAAATTAGAACCTTACAAAACATTGGAGGGACTTGGGGAATAAAAGTAAGGGAAGGTTGCCACTAGAATCCAGGAAATTGGGAAATGCAGAAATTACAAAAAGTACTATCAATGATCTCAACTGCAAAGAAAAAAAAGAAGAGTTTGGGGGCACCTGAGTGGCTCAGTGGTCAAGCATCTGCCTTTGGCTCAGGTCATGATTCCGGGGTCCTGGGATCAAGTCCCACATTGGGCTCCCCAAGGGAAATCTGCTTCTCCCTCTGCCTATGTCTCTGCCTCTCTCTCTGAATATTTAAAAAAGAAAGAAAAGAAGAGTTATGTACATAAGCTTCTACTTCAGAGGACTAGCCAGGGCATTTTATGTATATAAATTCCCCCATAGTTTTTATCAAGTTGTTGCCTCTCAGATCCAAATTTACTCTTCCGTGCCTGCTCTATGAAAATGAATCTGAGCCCTTTAAATATTTTTCCTTAGCCTACTGACTAGATGTTTTGTCAGTGGGGGCACTAGTGAGATTGTGGGAAGAATTTTGCTTCCTAGTCTGGTGTGCTTTTTTGATCAGACCAAGCACCTGGCTCCTGCAGCAGAAGCAGCTTTTCCAGCACTACAAAGTCAGCTCCTACAGTATAAATGGTTTCCTCAACTCCCAGCTCCCCTGGTGCAGATTACTTGCAGCACTCAGCAGCTAGCTTCCCCTGGAACCTCCTAGGCAGTTTTGTAGCTGTGAACCTTCTGTAAGACACCTCCTCATGAAAAGATTTCCCTGGCACCTAGAGGTCATATTTCTAGCAAATTCCACCAGAAGGACCCACAGCAACCTCTCAACTGTTCAGTGAGCCATGACCACACCTTCTCCAACAAGTTTTGGAGCTCAGTGTCAAAAGGGATGAACTTGTCCTTAGGCACTTGACCTCAGCCATAGGAATAGTGGCTGCTCCATATACTTACTGGCCCTATATTATTTAGAAATCTCTTTACTTCTTACCAATTCTTCACTACACAATCCGTTGTTATAGTTCGTAATTACTTATATTAAACTTCCCCTATTCAAATTGCTATATGGTTTCTTTTCCTTTATTGAACAAGACTAATTTATCCTTCAATAATGTTTTAGTATATCAGTATGTAAAATAATTCATTATATGTGATGACTCACTTCCCTTAGTCATCTTGCTGATTTTATTCACGCATTCATTCAGTCAACAAAAATTTATTGAATATCTATCATGTAATATATACTGGGGTTACAAAGTCTTACTTGCCAGGAGCTTCCAAACCAAAGCAAGATCAAGTGTGAGAACAAGTATAACCAGCTCAAGGCCCATAACCAGCAAAGAAATTAAATCTCCCAACAAAGTCCAGGGCCAGATGGATTCCCAGGGACATTCTACCAGAAATTTAAAGAAGAATTAATAACTATTCTTGTCAAACTGTTCTAAAAAATAAAACTGGAAGGAAAACTTCCAAACTCATTCTAGAAGGCCAGCATTACCTTAACTCCAAAACCAGATAAAGACTCCACTAAAAAGGAGAATTACAGGCCAATATCCCTAATGAATATGGGTGCAAAACTTCTCAATAAAATACTACCAAATCAAATTCAACAGAACATTAAAAGAATTATCACTATGATCAAGTGAGATTTATTCCTGGGCTGCAAGAGTAGTTTAATATTTGCAAATCAATCAATATGATATACCACATTATTAAAAGAAAGGATAAGAACCATATTCCTATCAATAGATGCAGAAAAAATTTGACAAAATACAGCATCCTTTCTTGATAAAAACCCTCACCAAAATAGGGATAGATTAACATACCTCAGGATCATAAAGGCCATATACAAAAGGCCCACAGCTAATATCGTTCCCAATGGAGAAAAGTGGAAAGCTTTTCCCCTGTGATCATGAACAAGACAAAGAGGTCTACTTTCACCATTACTATTTAACTAAGGAAGTCTTAGCTTCAGCAGTCAGACAACAAAAAGGAATAAAAGGCATCCACATTGGCAAGGAAGAAGCCAAACTTTCACTATTTGGAGGTGACCTGATACTCTATGTAGAAATCCCAAAAGACTTCGCAAAAAAATTTGCTAGAACTCATGCATGAATTCAGCAAAGTTGCAGGATATAAAATCAATGTGAAGAAATTTGTTGCATATCTATACACCAATAACAAAGCAACAGAAAAAGAAATCAAGGAATCAATCTCATTTGCAATTGTACCAAAAAACAATAAGATACCTATGAATAAGCCTAACTAAAGAGGTAAAAATCTGTACTCTGGAAACTATAGAACATTTATGAAAAAAGTTGAAGGGGACACAAAGAAATGGAAAAGCATTCCACGTTCATGGATTAGAAGAACAAACACGATTAAAATGTCAATGCTACCTAAAGCAATCTGCACATTTAATGCAACCCCTATCATAATACCACCAGCTCTTTTCACAGTTAAAACAAACAACCCACTGGGTGATGATGGGCACTGAGGGGGGCACTTAATTGGATGAGCACTGGGTGTTATTCTATATGTTGGCAAATTGAACACCAATAAAAAATAAATTAACAAAAAAATAAATAAATAAATAAATAAATAAATAAATAAATAGAGAAAGAAAGAAAGAAAGAAAGAAAGAAAGAGAAAGAAAGAAAGAAAGAAAGAAAGAAAGAAAGAAAGAAAGAAAGAAAGAAAGAAAGAAAGAAAACAACCCTAAAATTTGTATGGAACCACAAAAGACCCTGAATAGCCAAAACAATCTTGAAAAAGAAAAACAAAACTGGAGGCATCATGATTTCAGATTTCAAGCTGTATTACAAATCTGTGATCATCAAGACAGTGTGGTATTGGCACAAAAACAGACACATAGATCAATGGAACATAATAAAGAACCCAGAAATGGACTCTCAACTCTATGGTCAACTCATCTTTGACATAGCAGGAAAGAATATCCAATGGAAAAAAGACAGTCTCTTCAACAAATGGTGTTGAGAAAACTGGACAGCCACATGCAGAAGAATGAAACTGGACCACTTTCTTATACAATACACAACAAATTCAAAATGGATCAAAGACCTGGAACATCTGGGTGGCTCAGTCAGTTAAGCAGTTGACTCTTGATTTTGGCTCAAGTCATGATGTCAGGATCATGAGCAGAGTCTGCTTAAGATTCTCTCTCTCTCTCTCTCTTAAAAACAAACAAACACACACACAAACAAATAACAGATGAAAGACCAAAATGTGGGACAGGAAACCATCAAAATCCTAGAGGAGAACACAGACAGAAATCACTTTGACCTCAGTCATAGCAACTTCTTACTAGACACATTGCCAGAAAGAGGCAAGGGAAACAAAGGCAAAAATGAACTATTGGGACTCCATCCAGTGAAAAAGCTTCTGCACAGCAAAGGAAATAATCAACAAAACTAAAAGGCAGCATATGGAGTGGGAGAAGATATTTGCAAACAGCATATCTGATAAAGGGTTAGGATCCAAAATCTATAACGAACTTAACAAACTCAACACCCAAAAAACAAATAATCCACTTAAAGAATGGGCAAAAGACATGTATAGACACTTTTCCAAAGAGGACATCCAGATGGCTACCGACACATAAAAAGATGTTCAACATCACTCATCATCAGGAAAATACAAATCAAAACCAAGATGAGATATCACTTCACACCTGTAAGAATGGCTAAAATCAATAACACAAGAAACAATGGGTGTTGGCAAGGATGCAGAGAAAGGGGAACCCTCTTACACTGTTAGTGGAAATGCAAACTGGTGTAGCCATTCTGGAGAACAGTATGGAGGCTCCTCAAAAATTTAAAAATTACCCTACAATCCAGCAATTGCACTACTAGGTATTTACCTGAAGGATACAAAAATTCAGATTCAAAAGGGCACATCCACCCAGATGTTTATAGCAGTATTATCAACAATAACCAAACTATGAAGAGCCCAAATGTCCATCAATTGATAAAAAGACAAAAAAGATGTGGTATGTGTATGTGTGTGTGTGTGTGTGTGTGTGTGTATATATATTCATATGTATATGAATATTACTCAGCCATCAAAAAGAATGAAATCTTGGGGTGCCTGGGCAGCTCAGTCAGTTAAACACCCAACCCTTGGTTTTGGCTCAGATCATGATCTTAGGGTTGTGAGATCCAGCTCCACATCAGGCTCCATGCTCCACGCTCAGTACAGAGTCTGCCTGTCCCTCTCCCTCTCCCTCTGCCCCTCCCCTTGCTTATACTCTCTCTCTCTCTCTCTCTCTCTCTCTCTCAAATAAATAAATAAAATCTTAAAAAATAAAATAAAATTCCATTTTTAAACTATGGTATAAATGTTACCATCACCTCTTCTCCTCCAGGTGAGGCTACATCATGAGTAGAAGAGTAGAGTGGTATGGTCGGCTTCTAGAGTACCTTGAACTCTCTCCCTCTTGTGTGCTTAGTAGGGAGGATGAAGAAAGACAAAAGTATTGCTTATAACTGATGCTCCATGTCTCGTGAAACAAATGGAGCACATTCTTTAGGACCCTGGAAAGGCCTCTGCACTGCAGAGCTCCTGATGGGAGGTCCAGCCCTAGTCAACTTCTTTTAGATCCCCCTTAGTTCTTGCCCCTGATAGTGGTCCCACAGAAGCTTCCTGCTGGAGTCCCACTGCCCAGCAGGCACTCTTTTTGCCCTGGATACCAGCAAACTGCTTCAAGCCACACCATCATCTCTCTCTGGTTTTCCTTTGCCCTGCTCATGTAGGCCCAGGGTTCACCACCAAATCCTAATCTGCTGCCTTAGTAGTTTTCCATCTGAGGAATGGGATGCCAGACCCATTTTTGCAGATTCTTCCAATCCTTGAATTCAAATCTCTTCGAGTTGCATCTTCACTTGGCTTAGGGGAAAAGAGAACAAACGTGGGAAGAGTCACAGCACTCCCTATCAGGTTAACAACCTATGAACCCCTAAAAATGGTTCATTCTAAAAATGAACCCCTTCTACCTTCCAGGTCATTTAGTACCTAGAACCATACGTTTAGTGGTAGCATTTCCAAGTCAGCTCTTCCTAGGAAGGTCCTGGAGTAGCTATTAGGCCCACTTGTTAGCAGCTCTTCTTATACTGTGAAAGACTTAGCATCACTTTCAACCCCAAATGAACCCTATTGATAGTTGTAAGCAGGAAGTCCCCCTCAGCCTCCTGATACACAAAGAAATACCCATTAAAGCAGCATAATTTGCACCACAATAGCGATACTCTATGGGTACCTGCCCCAGGTTGAGATGGTTTTTACAGAGTAGGTAATAGCTAAGTAGAGTCCTAAAGGACATGTAGGTTTATCTAAACACCAGGTATGGGAAGAAGGTACCCAAATGAGAGAAAAACTCATATGGAAGTCTGGAGGATAAAGTGTTTTTTTCCCAGGAATTTCAAGTTTTTCCTGCCATAAATATTACCAGCATTTATTATGTGCCAGGCATTGCTGGAGATACAGCAGAAAGCAAAACACCTCAAAAATCCTGACCCTCACAGTGCTTATTACCCTGGTAGAAAGGAGGGGACAAGACAGGGAG
The DNA here is from genome assembly GCF_003254725.2 of Canis lupus dingo. Taxonomy (NCBI): domain Eukaryota; kingdom Metazoa; phylum Chordata; class Mammalia; order Carnivora; family Canidae; genus Canis; species Canis lupus. The sequence continues at coordinate 19,821,301 of NC_064265.1, forward strand.
TAGACAGAGATGAGACTTCAGGGAAAAGGGGACCAGAAACAAATGGCCTTGAAGCCTAGCCAAGAAATTTTGGCTTACCTGAGGGCATGGGAATACCACTGATTTTAGGCAGAGGAGAAATGTGATAGATTTACATCATATCACTCTGTTTCAGAGTATATTTTCCTTTGTATTTTCCATAAAAATCCTCTCCATTCATTTTTAAGGTTAGCACAATCCTCTTGGTGCACCTAACAAAGGTAGCATATGAAAGAATCTCAATCACCAATGTAGGCACAAAAATCCTAACGAGGTTGGAGTCATTAGCTATAAATTCAGAAAAGAATACAGATAGGATCTCATATTATATATAAGTAAAAATAAATTTTAAGTGGGTAAGTGGTTTCAATATAAAAATAGAATTATAAAAACACTGAAAGAAAAAATAGAAGGATAGTTAATAATCCTGGGGGAGGGGGAGCGACATTTTTAAATATAATACAAAATACTCAGATTTGACTACTAGTAAAAATTTTAAGCATCTAAGAGGCCAATGTGACCATACATAAAATTTGAAATCACAACTATGAAAACAATTACACTGCATATGATGACAAAGGGGCAACATATAAAAAGCTCTCACAAATCAGCATAAAAAAGTTTAATATCACATCCCAAAAAAATAAGGACAGAAGATATAAACAAACATTTCTTAATAAAAGAAATATGAATCAGTGTTATGAAACACTTTTAAAAGATGGTTCACATCTAAAAAAAGATGTTTCACATTTAAAAATAAAACCTAAAATTACATTGTCATTTTTGTTTATGTTCTTTTTTTTTTCAGCTTTATTGATATATACTTTTCTCAAATTTTCTATTTCACTGTATTGCTGAAGTTTCTTAAGTGGACTATTGATCTCTTCCAGAACTGTATTTGTTCATGGATAGCTATCTAATTGTTGATCTTTGTTGGGGCACAGAGGCAGGGGTCTCCTCCTTCATCATCTTAGGATGTCCTGCACTGACTTTTTCTGTAATCACATTCAGACTTGTGAATCACACCTTTGAATGCTTGTAATCAACCAAATGCTCTATTATTTTTTTTCACAAATTAATACCAAACTGGGTTTTCTCCATTCTATGTTGGTTTAATTGCTCTTTTGAAGCTAAATTCCACATCTTTATGTCCATTACACTCAAATTTCAAAATGATCTTAACAGGTCTGAATTCTGGGCTGAAATGAACAATCATAATTTCCTTTCTGTCATGCCAGCTCTCAATTCCAGGTTATATTTTTATCCTGAGTCATTTTTCTTAAAGATAAACATCTCAGGAACAAAGACAGAAAGTAGATGCAGTCAGATCAAAGGAGGAAACCTCAGCACAATCTATGCATAGGAGAGGGGTTTCTGTGCAGGTGGAAGCTGCCCCAAGAGAGGCCCAAGCTTGGAGGCTGCAAAATGGGTACACCAAGGCAACCAGCCACATGCAACTAGGTGGTTCATTCCACACCACCTATGCTAAGCAGAATGAAGCAGAGGGATGGACGCTTGGATGAAAGAGGCCATATAGTAGTGCCTGAGGTAGCTGGAGAAACCCAGAAGTAACACGGAATCTCACCATCAGATAACTGGATACCAGCATCCTACCAGCACCACATCGTAACTCTCTCTCCATTAGAGGCAATAAGGCATACAACAGGATATCTCAACTATCCAGATGAGTACAGAAGCAATAATATTCTAATATTTGTAGGAAGCTAACGGCAGGAAAAGGAGGTATTAAACTCAACAAACAGAACTAACACCTGGAGATCCCTGGGTGGTGCAGCGGTTTAGCGCCTGCCTTTGGCCCAGGGCGCGATCCTGGAGACCCGGGATCGAGTCCCACATCGGGCTCCCGGTGCATGGAGCCTGCTTCTCCCTCTGCCTATGTCTCTGCCTCTGTGTGTGTGTGTGTGTGTGACTATCATAAATAAATAAAAATTTAAAAAAAAATTAAAAAAATAAAAGAACTAACACCCAAGGAAACAAAGTTAATGGAACAAACAGGTAGAAACATTAAAAGAAGTATTAGGAAAAGAACCAATTAGAGATCTTGGGAAATAATAAAAATAAAAATCACAAGAGATGCAGCTGAGGAGCTATTAATAAGCCAAAAAATTGAGAATGCAGCCCAACTTTTCAAGGGAATTAAAAATATGAAATAAAAGTCAGTGTCATTTCTGCTGCATTCTCTTGGTAAGAAATGACTCACAGTTTGGTTAACCATCCCAGATTCAAGGCAAGGGGACTACACAAAACTGGAAGGAATGACTCCTTGGGAGCATCACTGTGACATTCACCTTCATGCTCTTCCATTACTCTGTATGTGCCTCTATTATCACCTGTCACATGATGTTATAATTTACTTGTCAGCCTCCCCATTAGACTATGAGTCATGAGGGCAAGAACCATTTCACTCATCTTTCATAGCCACAATGGCTGGCTCAAGTTCTAGCACATAGTAGGTACTTACTAAAGGTTTGTGGAATTAAATTATTCTTGTTGCAATCATCCAGAGTACATAGAGTCAGAGTACCTGGCTCTAAAGATAGTTCTGGACGATGTGGGCTATATTTCTAAAGAAAGTACATTAAATCAATTATTTTCAAGGTAAAGGTAACCTCCAGAAGACCTGAAGTAGAACATGTAATTTTCAAGACATTATAGGCAAGGGGGACAAGGAAAATATATTCAATTTAACAAAAGCCTTTTTTTTTTTTAAGATTTTGTTTATTTATTCATGAGATACACAGAGAGAGAGAGAGAGGCAGAGACATAGGCAGAGGGAGAAACAGGCTCCATGCAGGGAGCTCTATGTGGGACTTGATCCCAGGTCTCCAGGATTACACCCTGGGCAGAAGGCAGCGCTAAACCACTGAGCCACCTGGGCTGTCCACAAAGGCCTTCTATATATCTCAGAAATCTACATATAGACAAAACATAATAATAATATTGCAGATCTAAATAACATAACCATCAGACTTGAACTAAAGCTACAAAAAGACAACTTTGCAGTCAACAATTTGTGAGCAAACATACATCACATTTATTAAAACTGTGTATCAGGCCACACAGAAAACTTGAAAATTTTCAAAATGCAAACATCATGCAGATCATATTGTAACACAATTTAAAATTCATAAAACAAAAAAATTGATAGTCACTTTCCACCTACCCCTCCACCAAAAAATCTATCTACATAAAAATGTGAAATCTTAACATGGGTACACATGAAAATATATTCAACATCACCCATCATCAGGGAAATACAAATCAAAACTACAATGAGATATCACCTCACACCTGTCAGAATGGCTAAATTTCACAACACAAGAAATAACTGGTGTTAGCAAGGATGCAGAGAAAGGGGAACTCTCTTATGCTGTTGGTGGGAATGCAACTGGTGCAGCCACTCTGGAGAACAGCATGGAGTTTCCTTGAAAAATTAAAGATACAACTAATCTACAATTTTCCCAAAGTATATAAAAATCAGATTCAAAGGGATACATCACCCCAATGTTTATAGCAGCATTATCAACAATAACCAAACTATGGAGAGAGTCCAAATATCCATTGACAAATGAATGGATAAAGATGTGATATATATGGCCATCAAAAAATGGAATTTTGTCATTTGCAAGGACGTGAATACAGCTAGAGTGTATTATTCTAAGTGAAATAAGTCAGTCAAAGAAAGACAAATACCATATGATTTCACTCATGTGTGAAATTTAGTAAACAAAAGAGATGAACATGTGAGAAGGGGGAAAAAGAGAGAGGTAGAGAAGGGGAGGCAAATTATAAAGAGACTCAACAATAGAGAACAAACAGAAGGTTGATTGAAAGAGGTGGGTGTGGGGTAGGCTAGATGGACGATTGGTATTAAAGAGGGTACTTGTTATAATGAGCACTGGGGGTTGTATATAAGTGGCAAATCACTGAATTCTGCTCCAGAAACCAATATTTCAGTTCTATGTTAACGACCTAAAATTTAAATAAAAAATAAGTCCAGTAGGATTTTTTTTAATGTATGGGTAAAAGAAGAAATAAATTAGAAATTATAAACCTAATAGAACACTAACCATAAAAAAATATAAAAGATAATCAAATGTCTCCTCCCTGAAATTGGATCAGGTCCATTTGATTTTATAGGTAGGTTCTGTCAAACCTTCAGGGCTATAATTCCCAAGTTACATAAACAAGCCCAGATCACAGATAATGGTAAAAGATTTTTAATTGTTATAATGAAGTTAGCATAATACTGATATCAAAACCAAAAAAAGAGTGGCTCAGTCAGGTGAGTGTCCAACTCTTGACCTCAGCTCAGGTCTTGATCTCAAGGTCATGAGTTCAAGCTCTGCATTGGGCTCTACACTGGGTTTGGAGCCTAGTCTACTTAAAAAAACACACAGCAAAGAATATACGAGGAAAAAAGCATAGGCCTATCTCATGTATGAACATACATGCACAATGCTTACATAGGAGAATATTTAAATAATGGAAAAATATGACTGATTCCAAGAATTCAATGTTAAATCACAGTTTTTAAATCTTATATATTGAATGACATTAACAGATTAAAGAAGAAAACACACATAAACATTTCAATAGATGATAGAAAAGTTAGTGATAAAAGTTAACCCAATGCTTTTTTTTTAAAATAAAGTTTCCATTTATTTACTTGAGAGAGAGAGAGAGCGCATGAGATGGGGGGGAGAGAGAGAGAGAGAGAGCGTGAGATGGGGGAGGGTTAGAGGGAGAAGCAGACTCCCCACTGAGTGGGGACCCTGATGCAGGGTTTGATCCTGGGACTCTAGGATCATGACCTGAGCCAAAGGCAGATGCTTAACCCACTAAGCCACCCAGGTTCCCCCAACCAATGCTTTAAAAAAAAAAAATTAGAAGCTAGAACAGAAGGAAACATCAAACCCAAAGCAAATGTTATACTTGATATTGAAAATAAGAAGCTTTCCCATTCAAATCAGGCATATTTCAAGGATGCCTTCTATCACTGCTACTGTTTACAACTGTGCTAGAGGACCTAGCCAATTCAATAATTAATGTAAAAGAAAAAACTCTCTAGGTATTATAATTATATAACATGAAAAATCTTGAGAATTAACTGACTGAAACTTGCAACAAGGTAGCTGAATACAAGATCAAAAATATACAAAAATTAACAGCTCTACTATAAACCAATAATAACAAATTGGGGGAAAAAAGAATATCCCATATACAATAGCAATGAAAACTATTATCACCATAAATAAACAAGAAATGTATACTACCTCCATAAAGAGACCTATAAAAATTTACTAAACTTACTGCATAAAAACTGTCCTTAATATATCTCCCCAAATTAATTTATAAATTCAAAGAAATCCCAATTAAAAATGCTCAGATTTTCATAGAGAAAGGCATACCAATCCTAAAATTTATTAGCATAAAAAAATGTCCAAGAATAGACAATCTTGAAAAAGAGCATTATAAGGGCATTTGTCATACTAATTGTCAAATATATATTATAAAGATTTTAGTAAAATGTTTAAGTGGGGCATTAGAGCAGAAATAGACAAATAGATTAATGGTACAAAAAGAGAAAAACCGGGACACCTGGGTGGCTCAGCCGTTAAAGTGCCTGCCTTCAGCTCAAGGCATGATCCCAGGATCAAGTCCCGCATCAGGCTTGCTGCATGGAGCCTGCTTCTTCCCTCTGCCTTTCTCTCTCTCTCTCTCTCTCTCTCTCTCTCTCTCTGTCTCTCATGTGTAAATAAATAAAATCTTTAAAAAAAAATTCTGAACGTACCTACATGTATAATAGGGATTTGGTACATGATCGTTTAAATATGGTATATTAAATGATTGGATAGAAAATAAAGTATGCAATAAATAATTTTGAGAACAACTATCAATTTGGAAGAAAGTAATTAGACTTCCTGCCATTCACAAAAATAAAGTCCATGTGGATCAGAGTTTAAAAGATAAAAAAACATGAAAAAGAAGAAAATTTAGAGTGTGTTTATAATCTTGAATTCAAAATGACTCTTTTAAACAAGATTTTTAGATAAGTAATAAAATCTAAATTACTAAGTGAAATAAGTGAGTAAGCAAAATATCAGGTGATCTCACTTATGCATGAAAAAAATTTTTTAATGTTCATAAATACAGAGAGCAGATTGGTTGTTGCCAGAGACAGGAGCTAAGGAATGAGTGAAATGGGCAGAGAATGTCAAAAGTCACAAACTTCCATTATAAAATGGATAAATTATGGAAATTTGATGTACAGCATGTAACTATAATTAATAATACTGTATTGCATATTTGAAAGGTGCTGAAAGAATAAATTTTTAAAAGCCCTTATCACACAAAGATTTTTGTAACTATGTATAGTGACAGATGGTAGATTTATGTGATGATCATTTCATAGTATATACAAATATCACATCATTATGTTGTATACCTGAAACTAGCACAATGTTATATATCAGTTATACTACAATAAAAAATAAAACTTGGGGTAGCCCCGGTGGCGCAGCGGTTTAGCGCCTGCCTTTGGCCCAGGGCGTGATCCTGGAGACCCTGGATCGAGTCCCACGTCGGACTCTCTGCATGGAGTCTGCTTCTCCCTCTGCCTGTGTCTCTGCCTCTCTCTCTCTCTCTGTCTCTATGAATAAATAAATAAAGTCTTTAAAAAATTAAAAAATAAATAAATAAAACTTGGAAAGTAAAATGTTAATAAATTTAGCTACATAGAAACTTTACATTTCTATAACAAAAACACCATAATTAACTTTAAAAAGAAACAGACTATAGAAACTATTCATAATATTCATTAAAAAAAAAAGAGGGGCACCTGAGTGGCTCAGTTGGTTAAGCATCTGCCTTTGGCTGAGGTCATAATCTCAGGGTCCTGGAATTGAGCCCCATTAGGCCCCCTGCTCAGTGGGGAGCCCGCTTCTCCCTCTCCCCGCTCTCCCCACTGCTCATGTTCTCTTGCTATCTCTCTCTCTCTCTCAAATAAATAAATAAAATCTTTTTTTAAAAATGAGTAATATTCAGAATACACTAAGGACTTCTATAGATAAATAAAATGAACAACCTACTAGAAAAATGAACAGTTTGTAGAAGTAGAGCAACAAAGGAAAAACAACCATATAAAAATGCATTGAATTTCATTAGCAATCAGTAAAATGCAAGCTAAATAACAATGAGAACCCATTTGAGGCCTAGCAAAATTCAAAAAGTTTTATAATATCAAATGTTAAAAGAAGATGGGGCAAAACTCACAACTCTAGTGACGGTACAGACTGTTGTTGAGGCCATTTTGCAAAATGCACTGATATTTGAGATGTATTTATCTTTTGATCCAGCAATTCCATTATTCAGTATCTACACCGGAAAAGCACTGGCTTCTCCACAAAATGGCAGAAATAAAGAGAATCATCAGAACTCTGTTTGTGGTAGAGGAAACACTGGACATTATTCCCCTATTGCCTCCTCTAAGGGAGGCAAAAAGGGGAAATAGTTAAATAGCAAGAGAAAGAAGGAAGGGAGGGAGGTTTCTTGTTTAATATGAGGTTAAAAGCATAAAGCAAATTTCAGAATATATGTGATGTGATACCATGTTTATAAAAGCAAAAACTATATATTTCTATATGTCCATATATTATGTAAATGCATTTTTAAAAGAGCCATAAAGGAGATACCTCATTAATAATGGAATATTATTCAACCATGAGAAAGAAATCCTACCATGTGCTACAACATGGATGGACCTTGAGAGCATTATGCTAAATGAAATAAGCTAGACCAAGAAAGACAAATATTGTATGGTATCACTTACAAGTGGAATCTTTTTATTTTTTTAAGATTTTATTTATTTATTCATGAAAGACACAGAGAGAGAGAGGCAGAGACACAGGCAGAGGGAGAAGCAGGCTCCCCGCAGGAACCCCAATACAGGACTTGATCCCAGGACCCCAGGACCATGACCTGAGCCAAAGCCAGATGCTCAACCACTGAGCCACTCAGGTGCCCCTACATGTGGCAACTTAAAAAAAGGTTGACAGGGGCTAGAGGATAGGGTAAACAGGGAAATATTGGTAAAAGAGTATGAATTTTCAATCATCAGATATAGGGTCTGAGCATCGAACATAAAACATGGTGATAATAGTTAATAACACTGTATTGTATAATTGAAATTTGCTAACAGAACTTAAACATTGTACCAAAAAAAAATTTTTAAGAGAATAACTTTCTTACTCTGATTCAAAGTTATTTTATGTTAGATTGATGTACCACCTAAAATTATCTCCCACAGCACCAGTGAAACATGTCCTTTAGTAAAGAAATTCTATGGTAAAAATAAATAATAGAGAGATGGATTGATGGATAGATAGACAGACAGATAGAAAAAGAAAGTAATAAACAGGGCAGCCCCGATGGCTTAGTGGTTTAACCCCGCCTTCAGCCCAGGGTGTGATCCTGGAGATGGGGATTGAGTCCCACATCAGGCTCCCTGCATGGAGCCTGCTTCTCCCTCTGCATGTGTTGTGTCTCTGCCTCTCTCTCTCTCTCTCTCTCTCTCTCTCTCTCTGTCTCTGTCTCTAATAAATAAATAAAATCTTTTTAAAAAAATATAATAAACAGATAAATGGTACACTAACCTGGTAACACTCATCACCTCTGGGAGACGGTCAGGAGTAATTTTAGCTTTATCAGCTGAAATACATACATATACAATGAGACTATCTTCTTCTATAACTTGTGTAATTTTTTAAACTTTTTTAAAAAATAACAAATAAAACTGTTTTAGGGACAAGGATAGAGCTCTCTGACATGCTGCCAGAAAACTTCCTATAGGCTGTCCCATTAATGTTTCATATGATGATATCTTTTATATATATATATATATAGAGAGAGAGAGAGAGAGAGTATGTGTGTGTGTGCGTGCAAGCAGGGAGGAGGGAGAGAGAGAGAGAGAGAGAGAGAGAGAGAGAGAGAATGTGGCTTGATCCCAAGACCCCAAGATCATAATCTGAGCTGAAATCAAGAGTCAGGTACTTAACTGACTGAGCCCCCCAGGCACCCCTATGGTATCTATTTTAAGCCAGATATGCCACCATTCTTTTGGTCCTCATACTTACCTCAGGAAGATTCTAGAATCATAGACTGGTAAAAGTCCATCCAGGTGGAAAAAAACTTTCATTATGTGCTAGGTGCTGTCCTAGAAAGGTTTTTTTTCTCTCATTTTAACAGTCTTTATTTAAAGTCATATATAAGATTACTTTGCCCTTGGATCTTCTCAATTGTTTCTTCCTTATATTCGCTCTTTTCCTTTCCTACTTGATGAAATTTGGCTTTATGTTCAAGGATCTTCTCGTGGTCTCTGTCCAGTTTTAGTCTAGTGATAACCATTTTGTGAAGGTGAATGCCACATGGGCAGTTGTGCCATTTGCCTTCTCTCACTATACTCATTTGATGTAGACCGTATATTTCTTCCTGTAAACCTGGACTACTTTGCCAATTTGCTGACATTTATAGTGTCCTCTCACAACCTGTACTTCCTCATCCTTTCAGAGGGACATGGATCAAACATTGTACTTCTTTGGAAAGAGGGGAAGACATAACCTTCCTGTGAATGTGAGACAGTGCACTGAAATGCCTTTTACAGTTCTTGCTCCGGTTGGCAGTCACAAAGGAATTGAACTTCATTTTGGCCGCTGGGACTTCAGCAATGGTCTCAAAAGGGCCTAGGAACTTTTTTAAGATTTATTTATCTGAGAGAGAAGGAGAGTGGCAGGAGGTACAGAGGGATAGAGAAAATCCTCAAGAAGACTCCCCACTGAGCACGGAACCTGATGTGGGATCTGCTTGATCCCAAGACCCTGAAATCATGACCTGAGCTGAAACCAAGAGCCACCCATTCAGCCAACTGAGCCACCCAGGTGCTCCAAAGGGCCTAGGAATTTTCATGAGTTACTGACTCTAACCTCACAACAGGTCTAAGAGATAAGCATTATTTTTTGTATTTTACACATGAGAAAATAAAATCCAGAGAGGTGAAGCAACTTGTCTAAAATCACAGTTGGCCCATCAGGGGTTATTTAAATCCAGCTCTTTGATTTCCAAAACCTATTCCACTCCTCCTATAACAGGCCACTTCCTGTTCTATCACTGAAAATGAAGATCCTTAGTTAAATTGCTCCCAGGCCAAAGAACTTAATCTGGGTAGAGAGAATCAAATATGGCAGCATGGACATGATGATGTGCCTTGTAGATGTCTCTTCAAAGACGGACTCACTGCCAGCTGCCAAGAATGCCTCAGGCCATCAGACCCTTCAGGTATTGCCACGGCTGCTGCAGAAAGGCTGCTGTCACTAGCTTACCTCCCCAGGAAGCAGAGTCCAAGATGGAGTGTTGAAAAGGCAGGATGTATATTAGGAAGTACTTTTGGGATCAACGGCTATGGAAGGGATAACACAAAGGAAGAATTCAAGCAGTTCCAACAACCATGGCCAACCCCACAGGGAGCTCTGGAGTTGAGATGGCCCAGTAGATTTGTCCCCTGTAGAGCTAACATGGCCTAGGCTTCATGTCTCACCTCCATCCATCATTGCATGTGGGCCACCAAGGAAGGGCATGACTGTGAGCTGAGATAACACATGAAGAGGATGACAACTGAAGGCTAGCTGCCAACAGCAACTGGAGCAACAAATCTTTCCTTGAAGGGGGATTTGGGTGGCACCTCACCATGTACATCACAGACTAAAAGTCTGTATAAGGGACAGTTAAATCTCAGTCCTGCCCCTTCCTGACCCCTGCAGAGGAAGAATGTTCTACCCTCTGGAGGAATGTCCTACAGAGGCTCCAGATTCTGAAACGTCAGGAATATTGGAAAGTTAAGGTGAGGTGCTAAATTAAAAGTTGTCCATAGGAGTGCTTGGGTGGCTCAGTCCTTTAAGTATCTGACTCTTGATTTCGGCTCAGGTCATAATCTTAGGATCATTCGATGGAGCCCTGCATTGGGCCTCACACTCAGTAGGGAATAGGGAACCTGCTTGAGATTCTCTCTGCCTCTACCCCACTCCCTCTGCTCGTCCTCCCTCTAAAATAAATTTTTTTGAAGCAATGAATTTAGTGAAATGTTGCCTCCCAAGTGGTAAGAGCTCTTCCCAGCTCCTTTTCCCAGCCAAGCTCACAGAACTCCCATAACCATGGCAGAGAAGCCTCCAAAGCACAGGATAGACAGATCCTTCTCAGTAGAAACCGCACAGCTCCAGAGTAAAGATATTCAGATACTAAAATCTCAGGATCTCCCACCACAAAAGTCAGCTTACCACTCAATCACCGTATGATGGAGGCCAGCAGTGAACAAGCCTACTCCCCTACCACACACACATACACACACATACATACACACACACTTCTGGCAGTTTTCAGCATCTCTCTTCATTCTAACAGACCCATGGCTCAACAATACCTGACATTTAAAGAAGCCTTGAACATAAAACAGAGAGCAAAGCAAATAAATAGGAAAAGGAACTGGAAGAAAGTGAGCCACATAGAACGTTTTAAAAAGCAACTTGTAGAAAAACACTTAAAATGAAAACACACAGAGTCATAGGAGACATTGTCACATCCACAAACCAAATGCAGGCTGCTATTTTTAAAAAGCAACAAGAACAAGAAAGAGAAAGAGCCCTTGGTAGCTAAAATTGTGATCGTCACAATTGAAAATTTAACAGGAAGTTTAGAAAAGTCAACAAAAGAGATACCCCAGATGATAAGTAGAAGGAAAGGACATAAAATAAGCAAGAAGCAAAGAAGAGAGTAAGAGAATTAGAGTTTCAGTCTGTGAGATTCACTATCCAAATATGTGGAGTTCCAGAAATAAAGATGGAGGTGGGGGAATAATGGGAAAAAGAACTTTAAAAATCAAAAAGAGGGGATCCCTGGGTGGCTCAGCAGTTTGGTGCCTGCCTTTGGCCCAGGGCGCGATCCTGGAGTCCCGGGATCGAGTCCCACGTCGGGCTCCCAGCATGGAGCCTGCTTCTCCCTCCTCCTGTGTCTCTGCCTCTCTCTCTCTCTCTCTCTCTCTCTCTCTCATAAATAAATAAATAAATCTTAAAAAAAAAAAAAAAAAAAAAAAAATCAAAAAGAAGAAAACTTCCAGAGCTGGAATCTGTGACTTTCTGGATAGAAAACAGCCATTTATTGGCTAAAATTGACAACTTGGGAAACAAGAGATGTTCGCAAGGGTGTGGAAAAAGGGGAATCCTCTTACACTGTTGGTGGGAATGCTAACTGGTGCATCCAGTCTGGAAAACAGCATGGAGTTGCCTCAAAAAGTTAAAAATGGAGCTACCCTACAATCCAGCAATTGCACTACTAGGTATTTACCCAAAAGATACAAAAATACAGATTCAAAGATGCTTATGCACCCCAACTTTTATAGCAGCATTATCAACAATAGCCAAACTATGGAGAGAGCCCAAATATCCATTGACTGATGAATGAATAAAGAAGATGTGGTATGTACACACACACACACACACACACACACACAATGGGATATTGCTCAGCCATCAAAAAGGATGAAATCTTGCCATTTGCAATGACATGGATGGAACTAAAGGGTAGTATGCTGAGCAAAACAAGTCAGTCAGAGAAAGACAAATACCATATGATTTCACTCAAATGAGGAATTTAAGAAACAAAACAGATGAACATAGGGGAAAGGAAGGAAAAATAAAATAAGAAAAACATATAGGGAGGCAAGCCATAAAAAATTATTAAATATGGAGAACAAACTGAAGGTTGATGGAAGGAGGTGGAGGGATGAGCTAGATGGGTGATGGGAATTAAAGAAGGTATTCGTTGTGATGAGCACTGGGTATTGTATGTAAGTGATGAATCACTAAATTCTACTTCTGAAACTAATACTATGTTATATGTTAACTTAGATTTAAGTAAAACCTTGGAAGAGAAAAGAAAGAAAATAGTCATTTATAACCCACCACAATAAAATTTACGAGATTCAAAAAAACTAGCTAACTAAATAAATAAATAAATAAAATTTACAAGATACACCCCACAATACATCATTGAGGAATTTCAGAACACCAGGAATAAAGATGAGATTTCAAAAGCTTCCAGAGAGAAATGGAGGAAAATAATCAGGGAAGAAGAAAGCACAGAATCCAGGAAACAGAACCCAAAAGAGAAGAGAGGAGGGCAAACTTCTAAGAGTAAAAAAAGTCCCAAAAGGACAGCAGGCCCTGAAGTACAGAGTCCAGAATTGAGCAGAAAGGTGGACTCCAGGAGGGAGGTCTGGGGAGGCAGGGGAATGGAATTTGTAAATTATCTGCCAAAGGATGTGGGATAGATTAGCAAGAGGTACGAAGAAAACTAAGCAAAATAAATGGATGCGATCAACAACTCTGGAAAAAGTTAAAGGAAAGGAACTGTAATCTTAGTTCAGTACTTGGTTCAGCGTAAACAGTCTGTACATGTACACAATCTGTACGTAGCTGTTGAAATGGGGCAAATGCAACAGAACGCATTGGGTGAGGTATGTCTTACCCCGGGCTTGTCTCTCCCAATTTCTGCCATCCTCTAGTTGGCATATTTGTTTAGGCTTTGTAGGATTTCACAAGTAGCTGATCTGCTGATTGTATAAATATAACATGTTTGTCTTCTTCACGTTCTTTTGAGGTTTTATTCTTTACAAACTTCTTTTTGTATTGAGAAAAATAAGCAAAGCATCTTTGACCAAAGTTCTTGCACCAGGCAAAAGAATCTAAGCATAGCTTAGTGACCCCTCTTCTTGAAGTGTAGGAGGGTCTTAAACCATTCTTTCTTCTGTGTTCCCTTCCCTGTTTCCTATTTTGGGCCAGATCTTCTGCCCTAAAAACTTGACTCTTATCCTAGCTCCACTTCTCTCTTCCCCCAAAAAGCCCATACACATACATATTTAATTTGTGGGGTATCTTAACAACCCTTAAATGATTTGTGCAAAAACTCCTGAAGAAGCTAAGAACACTCCATCCCTGGTTCTCAATCTCCTGTGTCAAGACCATTCTTTGATGTGATTCATACTAATACATTTATATTTGGATGGATCAAACCTACTTTAATCTCTAATCCTAGGATAGAAGCAAAAGCAGTGAGAGGGCCTTCCATGTAGAAAGCAGGGGTCAAGCGGCACCTGAGAGGCTCAGTCAATTAAGCATCTTCCTTTAGCTCACGTCATGATCTGGGTCCTGGGATGGAACTCCACATCAGGTGGCCCCAAGATTGTTTAATAAGGGGTGGACAGATGTAGCTCCATGCATGTTTACTGCTAGAAACCAAAGCTTCTGGTAAAATCTTGAATGTATTGGAGGGAGGGGCTTGGAAGGGAGGGCAGAAAAGTGTATACCTCTCTGTTCTTTCCCTGACCCCTCCTCTCATTTCTGAGCTGCAGGAGACCGAGCCCTCTTGGACTTTAGTGACCCCATGGAATTCTTATTCGATGGCTGATTTTGCTGTGCCAGGTACTTCCTTTCCCATTTGCTAACATTTTGTAACACACATGCTGACCTTTTTCCCTTCTCTTTACCCTGGAAAAATACAATGAATAAATAAAAACTTACTGGTACTGAAAAAAATTCCATTCACTATAGCAACAAAAATTATAAAATGCCTAAGAACAGACTTGAAAAGAAATGTACAGGGGCACTTGGGTGGCTCAGATGGTTAAGTGTCTGCCTTCAGCTCAGGTCATGATCTCTGGGTTCTGGATGGAGCCCTGCATCAGGCTTCTGGCTCAGTGGGGAGTCTGCTTCTCCTTCTTCCTCTGCCTCTCCCCCTTGCATATGCACTCGCTTGCTCTCTCTCTCTCTCTCTCTCTCAAATGAATAAATAAAATCTTTTTTAAAAATGTATAAAACTCATATGAATAAAACTGTAAAAATTTTCTCCAGATGATAAAATGCGATCTGAATAAAGGGAGAGATATTCCATGTCCCTGAGTGTGAAGATTCATTATTGTAAAATTCATTATTTCCTTCCTACATTAACCCATAAATTCTCAAAGCAAACACACTAAAACCCCAATATGATTCCTTAATGAAATTTGACAAACTGATTATAAGTACCTTCTGAATGAGAAAATATTCAAGAATAGTCAAGAAATGCTCTAAAGAAAAGAACAACACATGAGACTTAATCCACCAGGTATCAAAAGATTTTTAAGGTGTCATTGGTCCAATAAGAGACAAACAGATGAAAGAGAACAGGAAATTGTAAAAGAGACTCATGAATCAGAATACATTTAGATAAAAATGTTTTTATCCAGTGGGGAGGGGCACCTCCATTAAGCATCTGATTCTTGATTTCGCCTCAGGTTGTGATCTCAAGATTGTGCAGTCTAGCCCTACATCTAGCTCCTAGCTCTGCACTCAGTACGAAATCTTCTTCCTTTTTTTTTTTTTAATTTTATTTATTTATTCATGAGAGACACAGAAAGAGAGGCAGAGACATAGGCAAAGGGAGAAGTAGGCTCCTGTGGGGAACCTGATGCAGGACTCGATCCCAGGACCCCAAGATCACACCCTCAGCCAAAGGCAGATGCTCAACCACTGAGCCACCCAAGCGTCCCAGTACAAAGTCTTCTTGTGACTCTCCCTTTTCTCTCCCTCTTCCTCTGTCCCTGCCCTGCCCCATTCTCTCTCAAAAATAAATAAATAAATCTTGAAAAAAAAACAGTAGGGAAAAGAAGGATTACTTATTAAATGTTTTAGGGACAACTGGACACTCATTTAGAAAATATTTAAGTTGGATCCCTACTTGACACAAATCCATATTTAAGATCTATTCATAACAACAAAAAGAAATATTTTCTGTGGTCGCAGAGCTAACAGGTAAGAAAACAGATATTAAGTCAAAGAACCATGCAGATAAATAAAAATTACTATTGTTGTAAGGGCTACAAAAAAAAAGCATTACTTTCTGTTATGAAAACTCAAGAGTAGGAATTAGTTTAGGAAAGTCAAGATAGTCTTCTGTAAAAAGGAACTGAAGAAAGAACAGAAATTTATTCAGCTAAGAGTTGGAAGGCAACACACCTAAGAAACGACATAGCTATACAAAAGCTTGTGGAGAAGAATGTATGGAGCATTCAAAGAAGCAGGGGTGCATAGGACGCCCGGGTGGCTCAGTGGTTGAGCATCTGCCTTTGGCTCAGGCCATGATCTCAAGGTCCTAGGATCAAGTCCCGCATTGAGCTCCCCAAGGAGAACCTGCTTCTCTCTCTGCCTAGGTCTCTGCCTCTCTCTGTCTCTTGTGAATAAATAAGTAAAATCTTAAGAAAAAGAAGAAGAAGAAGCAGGGGTGCACTAGTAGGACTAGAATTTAGAAAAGAGAAGGGAGGGACGCCTGGGTGGCTCAGCGGTTGAGTGTCTGCCTTTGGCTCAGGGCATGATCCTGGAGTCCTGGGATTGAGTCCCCCATCAGGCTTCCTGCATGGAGCCTCTTCCTCCCTCTGCCTATGTCTCTGCCTCTGTCTCTCTATATATCTCATGAATAAATAAATAAAATCTTTTTAGAAAAAGAAAGAAAGAAAGAAAGAAAGAAAGAAAGAAAGAAAGAAAGAAAGAAAGAAAGAAAGAAAGAAAGAAAAAGAAAAAGAAAAAGGGAGAGTGAGGCCTGATCCTTCAGGGCCTTAGAGGTCACATTAAAGATTCTGGTCCCGGGATCCCTGGGTGGCGCAGCGGTTTGGCGCCTGCCTTTAGCCCAGGGCCCGATCCTGGAGACCCGGGATCGAATCCCACATCGGGCTCCTGGTGCATGGAGCCTGCTTCTCCCTCTGCCTGTGTCTCTGCCTCTCTCTCTGTGTATGTGTGTGTGTGTGTGTGTGTGTGTGTGTGTGTGTGTGTGACTATCATAAATAAATAAAAATTAAAAAAAAAAAAAAGATTCTGGTCCCTGTCCTACAACAATGGAATTCCTTAAAAGTTGTAGCCAGGTGGGATCCCTGGGTGGCGCAGCGGTTTGGCGCCTGCCTTTGGCCCAGGGCGCGATCCTGGAGACCCTGGATCGAATCCCACATCGGGCTCCCGGTGCATGGAGCCTGCTTCTTCCTCTGCCTATGTCTCTGCCTCTCTCTCTCTCTGTGACTATCATTAAAAAAAAAAAAAAAAAAAGTTGTAGCCAGGAGAATGACAAAGGAGGAGATTTGGGTTTTAAAAAGATCAACTCTGGCTGCAAGGTAGAAAAATGGATTTGCCAAGAGACTATATTGGGTCAGGGGATAAGTGCAATGTGGGCAGGAGTCCATACAAAAAATATTATTTGTTTGGACTAGATTGGTAGCAATGAAAATAGAAAGCAGTGGGCTGATTAAAGACCTATTTAAAAGGTAAAATGGGGGTACCTGGGTGGCTCAGTCAGTTAAGCCTCTGCCATCGGCTCAGGTCATGATCCCAGAATACTGGGATAGAGCCCAGAATTGGGCTCCTTGCTCAGCAGCGACCCTCCTTCTCCCTGTCCTCCCCACTCGTGCTCTCACTATCTTTGTCACAATCTCGGTCTCTCTCTCTCCAATAAATAAATAAAATCTTTAAAATAAATAAATAAATAAATAAAAATTAATAAAAGGTAATGAGTTGATGGAGGACTGGATACAGAGAGTGAGAGAAAAGGAGGTGTCGAGAATGGGTGGATGGTTGTATCAGTGACATAAAGAGCACAGGACAAGTTTGGTGCTAGGGAAATCACAAAATCAGGTTTGGACATGCAGAGTTTGAGGCATCTTGAGATGCATATAGGGAGCTACCAAGTAGGTAGCGTAGAACCTCAGGGAAAATATTCCCTTGTCACTTTTTCAACAGAACGTGAAATAGAACACTGTAGCCAACCAACCCCACAGACTGACTGACTCAGCACAGCTGAAGTTCCTTGCTCACTCACCAACCAGTCCAAAGCAGGGTGTGAGCAGCTCCCATTCATAATGTAATGCAGGGACCCCACTTTCTCCCCACTTACAGCCTCCCTCCCAAGTCCTCTGCTTCCAGACAGAAGAGTGGAAAACATGCCGTAACCACCTTAGCCAGGCGGTGATACGCACCACACATTACATATCACATCTCACTGTGTTCCACGGTGACAATAGAACCCCTGACGGAGCAGCTACTTCCTGGTGTGGTGCTGCCAGATAAAACACAGGATGCATAGTTAAATTTGAGTTTGGGGGGGGGGGGATCATTTTTTTAGTATAAGTATGTCCCAAATATTGTACCTGAAATTGAAATTTAACTAGGTAACCTGTTTTCATTACTGCTTGCTCGCTTACTAAATCTAGCAAACCTATCCCAGGGACAATCCTATCTATGACAGAGGATCACACATTTTGATGGAGAGTCAGTCATTTCAGCCACAGGATACAAATGACTTGAAGCAGATTTGGGGCAGGCCATGCATGGTTTATAGCAACTTGTCCTTGAGTTTGAAAGGCCAGGGAAGAGGAAACTTTAGAAATAGAGGATGAATGAGGAGCACTCTTAGCAAACCTTAAAGTCAAAAAATGCAAATCAATGTAATTTATTCATTCAGCCAACAGGCATTTATTGAGCACTTATTATGTTCTAAGTGCCATGCTAGGGACTGAAGATACTGAGATATTTCTAATCCATGACCTAAAAAATCTCACAGCCTTGGGAGTTGGGGTGGGGACATAAATAAGCAGGTGAAGGTATAGCACTTAGGTTTAACTGTAGGAATCCAAAAAGTTTCCCAAAGGAATGGAATGCTGGCTGAACTGAGACTTACAAGTGTGGCAAGTAGGAATCCATTGAATGAAGCTGTGCAGATTGTAACAATCACCCATGCAATAGTAAGTGGTACAGGACAGAAACTCACACTGGAAACAACCAGAAAACTGGACAAAATATATGAAACTATTGACATCAGCCAGAGTAAGATGTAATCTCTGAGAGAAAGGAAATAAACAAGATGAACCCTCCCTACAACTGACCCAGTTTTCTGCCTGGAGACAATTTCTGGAATTGGCACAGGGAAGGGAACCCAAGCAGAACCTCGCAGACTCACTGGAGTTAAGGATATAAATATAGGTCCTTGGGGAGGCTAAAATAGCTGGAATTTATATGAAGAAATTGTTTTCAAGAAATCTGCATGGGGGTCTGCTGAAGTCTTCAGCTAAATAATCTGCAAATACTTTGATAAAGCTCCACAAAACCAAAAACAGGACAACTGCCAAGTAGATATCAGCCGAACAATTCCCAGAGCCCATTTAGGGCTGGGAGATGTTTTGAGGTCCCCCACCCAAGCCAGAGTGGAGAGGACTCATGAACACAGAGCATTCAAAGCAACCCCAGAATTGTTGTGCCTTAGTAGCAGGGTAAAGGGTACTCTAGACCATCCTAACAAAGCTTAAAAACAAGCACAGAAAGGATTAACTGAGGGCAACTGGGTGGCTCAGTTAAGCTTCCAACTCTTGATTTCAGCTCAGGTCATGATCTCAGAGTGGTGAGACCGAACCCTGCGTCAGGCTCCCTGCTCAGCACAGAGTTGGCTTGGGATTCACTCTCTCCCTCTCCCTCTGCCCCTCCCCAGTCTCATGCTCAATAAACAAATAAATAAATAAATAAATAAATAAATAAATAAATAAATAAATAAATAAAATCTTTAAAAAAAAAAAGATCAACCCATCTGCAAGTTGAGTGCCTACCAAAACAAACATCAACACTCTATTTAGACAACAGATCTAAACACCCAACAAAATATCATTTATATTGTCAACATCTAAAAATTGCTAGACATGAAAAGAAGCAGGAAAATGTGACCCACATCCAGGAGAAAGATTAGTCAGAAGACTCAGAAATAACAAGGATAATGGAATTACCAAGTGAAGAAGGTATGTGGGAAGCAGATGGAATTCCAAGAGAGTAATTGGAATACACGGAGCTTCTGGACAACTTACCTGGAAAATGTCTAGTTCCTTTTGATTGCCCTGGTGAGAACAGATTATTCGTGGCAGACACCCACTATCATCAGAGGGACTGGATGACCTGAGGCAAATGTAGAGGTAGGCTTCATTTGGAGAAATCTAGAAGACTCACATAGATCTTGCCTACTGTCAAATAGAATGGCTTTCTTCCTTTCCCACCAAGGCACTCCAAGTTCCTGGGACGAGTTAGAATCTGAGTGTCTCTATTGTAGTCATGGTTTTCTCACTCATTTCCAAGATGATTTTGGATTAAACACTTGCATTTCTTTGTTTTCTAAGATTTTATTTTTTTGTTTGAGAGAGAGACAGAACACAAGCAGGGGCAGAAGGAGAGGGAGAAGCAGACTCCCCGATCAACTGGGAGTAGAGACCTCAACTGGGGCTCTACTCCAGGACCCTGAGATCATGACCAGCCTAGCCAAAGGCAGCCGCTTAACCACAGACTGAACCACCCAGGTGCCCCAACACTTGCATTTCTAAAGAAAGGAAAAGGAGTTCAGTTTTAAAGGGCACTTACTATGTGCCAGATACTACACTAGGTACCCTAACATGTACTATTTCACTTAGTCCTTATGTTAGCCTGAGAGACTGATACTTATCTCCTTAGAAATGGAAACACTTACGTGCAGAGATTAAGGAGTTTGCTTATGGGCAATCACGTAAAGGCCAGTTTGAACTGAAATCTGCAAAAATTTAATAAATCAAACTTCAATTTGAATGGGGGCTTTGAAGCCCCCTTGTGCAGTGCAGTCTGTGCTGTCAAACACAACCTGAGTCCACATTCCAGTTCTGCCACTTACTTGCTAGCTGTTTGCCTTTGGAAAGTTTCCCAGCTCTGCAGGACTCCCGTTATACGTATGTTGAGCGGGAAAGAGCAAATCACACGTTTTAGGATCATAAGGAAGGTTAAGTGAGATTAAAAATGGAAAGAACGCAGAATAGAACCAGGCACACAGTAGGTATTCAGCAAATATCTGCACTCTCTGTCCTCATCCTGTTAATTCAATATTTGATCTGAGCTTATAGCACACTTGGGGGGCGGGGAGGGAGGGCATGCGAAGCTACAACAAAATCAAATAAAAAAAACTTTGAGCAAATGTCTAAAATGGTAGTTCTCAAAGTGAGGTCCCCGGACCAGGAGAATCAAAACACCACCCAGAATTTGTTAGAAATTCACATTTTCTGACCCCACACCAGCCCCACTGAATCAGAAACTCTGAGTTAGCGCCCAGCCGTCTGTGCTTTAAGGAGCCCTCAGGTGATGTGGAATGCACACTAAAGTTTCAGAACCACGTGTCTCAAAGTTTTGCCATCGCATTCATTTAACTCCAATATTGCATAGACTGTGGTTAGATCCTCAAAAACCATATAACAATTGCTGTCTTTTGGTTTTTATGCATTGTTTTCAGATTACTCTAATGTAATTCTGCTGATTACACCTCCCTTTAGGAAAAGTAAACCAAGTGAAATGATGTTGCATTAAACCCCTTACTATTTGATTTGATACAAAAAGATACATGTCGAGAAGTGCTTGAGAAGTCATTTTAATGGTCAACTGGAGGAAGTGAGGATTAAATTGGGAGCATTTTTCCCAATCTCAGGAAGAGGTAAGCACGGATGACGTCTCAGAAATCCAACCAATTTCACAGAGTTCTTTTTCCCTTTTAATTAGGTGTTCCTGCCCCAATCCCTTTCACTAAAACTAGGTTCCTAACTCATCTATTCTGTTTTTCCAACTTTAAAATCTGGACAACAATGAAGCGGTATCCATTCATGCACATGTCATTAGGTGCAAAGTTTATGTGCTCAAAGATCTCAAAACACTGAAAGCTACAGAAAAGAACGGGATGTGGGCTGGGCAGCTGAAACCAATTATGCAGGAAATTTGGCATCTAAAGTAAACGGTACATCTGAATACTTAGAATGATTCTCAATTATATTAAAGTAGTTTTAATTTTTTCCAATTGCTACACTACTTCTCCACATCCCTCTCCCAAGGCTCTACTCGTCCATGCTTGCTGGCAGATGATTTCAATTGTTTTCTATTTTCTTAATCTTCTCTATTATCTCCGCTGGGGCTTTTTTTCTCCTTCCTCATTTCAGGATTTTTTTTTTCTTACAAGGCACTCAAGCAGCATCTGAGGCTTCTACAAACGCAGGGAGCTTTTTCTTCCTGTCCTTGAAGCGACAGCTTGTCTTTCCCCTGAAGTGTCTTTGTCGCAATGCCTGATAAACTGTTTATTTTTCCTAACAGCTTTCCTTTTTTGCCTGAAAAACAAACATTAACGAAAAAAGTCCTTTTCTTAAATTGACACTTTTTATGCAATCCCTGGTGCTAGAGCGCCGCCTGCTGAGCAAGTGAGGATTAGCAGGTCACACCGCTTTTGGTTTAGCAGAGGATAAAATAATTGGGTTGGAGTGGCCATTTCCTCATCTGGGGTACAGATTCTTCAGGAACAAGTGTAATGTTCTTAAGAGTCCCTCCCCCTCACTATCCTGCAGAAGTTACTGAACATTACCCCTAACAGAACTACACCACAGTTTAAAGAAACTTTTTTACCACCATCTACCAAATACTTAAAATGTCCTGTGTGGAATAGAATTGCCCACCATGGGGTGGGGCCTTTCTCTGAACCAGCTAATGGTATGGAACCTCTGACCCCATGTAGCAGGCTATTTCCCCCATTGCAGAGAGCCCAGATTATCCCACAGCCTTTCTTATAATAAGCTGAAGTCAGCTTCCTGTAATCTTCATAGCTTTAATCCGCAATTCCCAATTCCTCTTCTAAGATGCCACAAGATTTAGTTACTTTTCCACATATGAGCCCTTTAAATGTTGGAAATATGCTACCGTGTCCCCCTAAACATTCAAAATGCTGCTTACTCCCCCAATAAATATAACCCAGAAAAATCTGATTTTTGTGTACAGCTTGTTATGGACTAAATGTTTGTGTCCCTCAAAATTCATATGTTGAAGTCATATCCGCCCCTCCCTGGTGATGTTTGGGGGTGGGGCCTTGGGAGGTAATTAGGTTTAGATGAGGTCATGAGGGTAGGATCCTCATGATGGTATTAGTGCCCTTCTAGGAAGCAGTGAGAGAGCTTTCTCTCCCCAACCCCCTACCTATCTCTCAATCTTGACCCCCTGCCCACCTAGAAAACAGAATCCAAAAGACAGGAGGAGATCCTTCTCCAGAACCTGACCATGCTGTACCCTGACCTCAGACTTACTAGCCTCTGGACGGTGAAAAATAAATTTCTGTTCCTTAAGTAACCCAGTCTATGTTTTTTTGTTACGAAGTGATCCTACTCTACACAGCACTGTTATGTCTTGCCACATAGTCCATGGCATATTCTATACACTACAGGTTTTATATCCAAGTAGTTACATTTTCAAGTGAACTAATAAGATGTCCCTATAGCTGAGACACGGAAGCAAAATTTTATATACATGTGTGTGCATACAACACAACATGTATACAAACGTATGTGTATATATACACATATATGCCACATGTATATGCCACAGCAAGTTATTGCCACAGTAGTTTTTGGGAAAAGCTCCTCACCAGCTGTTGACTTGCCATCTCCGCTGAACTCAAAATTCTCATTTTCAGGGCTTCTCTGTTACTCTAACTCATTCATGATAGCTGGCTTCTCAGAAACTTGCAGCCTGGGAAATTTTCCTGCTAGTTGGCCCATTCTCCAAAAATACAAACCCAATGCAGTAGATTGAAAAAAAGTGACCACAAATTCTTTTCCATCTTGTACCTATGCCCTAGCAATGTGACATTGTAGTTCCTTCCATCAAGAAGTGGAGTCTTTTTCTTGACTTCCGGGCTGGCCTTGAGATTTTGTCTGATGGAAATGATATTGTACAAATTCAGAACCTATGTCTCAAGAGGCTTTGTATATTCCAGATTTCACTGGTGGAACACAAAGTTGCCATGTGAATGAGCCTAAAATGGCATGCTGCAAGATAGGGGAGCACAGGGAGAAAGGTCTCAGTCATCTGAGCCAACCAAGCTGAACCCAGTACAGGCATAACCCAGAGATACTGCAGGTTTGGTCACAGGCCACCACAAAAAAGTGAATAGTGCAATAAAGCAAATCAAATAGATTTTTTTTTTTTGGTGTCCCAGTGCATATAAAAATGATGTTTACACTGCACTGTAGTCTATTAAGTCTGCAATAGCATTATGTCTAGGAAACAATGTACATACCTTAATTTAAAAATATTTTATTGCTAAAAAATGCTAACCATCATCTGAGCTCTCAGCAAGTCATAATCTTTTTGTTGGTGCTGCTGACTGATCAGGGTGATGGTTGCCAGAGGGTGGGGTGGCTGTGGCAATTTCTTAAAATAAGACAAAAATGAAGTTTGCCACATCGATTGACTCTTCCTTTCACTTGAACACTTTGATACCATTGTGGGGTTATTAACTGACCTAATTTCAATATTGTTGAGTCTCAGGAAATAGGGAGGCCAGAGGAGAGGGAGAAAGTGAGGGAAACAGCTGGTTGGTAAAACAGTCAGAACACAGACAATATTTATCTATTAGGTTCATCATTATATGGGTGTAGTTCATGGAACTCCAAAACAATTACAATAGTAACATCAAAGATCAGTGATCACAGATCACCACAACAAATATAATAATGATGAAAAAGCTTATAATATTGCAAGAGTCCCCAAAATATGACACAGAGACACTAAGTGAGCAAATGCTGTCAGAAAAATGGCACCAAAAGACATGCGTGGCTCAGGGTTGACACAAAGCTTCAATTTGTAAAAAACACATTACTTGCAAAGCACAATAAAATGAGGTGTTCCTGCATAAGCCAATCAAACCAGTCAAACCACCAACTGACCAGATACATGAGCAAACGGAGCCACAATCAACCAAGCCCAGCCTAGACTAGATCTTCCCAACTAAGCCCAACCCAAACTGAAGAATGACCTTCAGAATCATGAGCTAAATAAAGAGCTATGATGCTATATGTAACTACAACATCACTGATAGTGCATTGTAGCCATAAATAATTAACTCTAATCTAATCAAGTCTTTAGATATAATTTCCAGTTCACAGGAAATACACAGGATAAAGGAACAAGCTAACTTCTATTTGGCAATGAGGCAGGTATATATAAATAAACACATGCATATGCACTCTCCACACACTTATTAATTTACAATCTTACTTAGTTTTTTAAATAAAGAAATGCCCTGAGAATTTTGGGTGCACATTTTCCCAGCAGTTCTCCTTAGTGTGCCTAAAAACGAAATCAGTCTTTTAAAAAAGATTTTATTTAGGGGCACCTGGGTGGCTTAGTGGTTGAGCATCTGCCTTTGGCTCCAGGATCCTGGGATCAAGTCCCGCATCAGGCTTCCCCTGGGGAGCCTGCTTCTCCCTCGCCTATGCCTCTGCCTCTCTTACTATGTCTCTCATGAATAAATAAATAAATAAATAAATAAATAAATAAATATTATTTTTTTTATTGCATTTATTTATTTATTTGACAGAAAGAGAGCACACACAAGTAGGGGGAACTGCAGAGGGAGAAGGAGAAGCAGGCTCCTTGCTGAGCAAGGAGCCCCATGTAGGACTGGATCCCAGGGCCCTAGGATCATGACCTGAGCCAAAGGCAGACACTTAATCGACTGACCCACCCAGGTGCCCCCAAATTAGTCTTTAAAAAAAAAAATCAAACCATTATCCCAGCACGGTTTACAGTGTTCTATAAATGGAAGACATAAGTTGTATTTCAAAGATCCTGAGGAATGTTGAAGTCTGGCCACTTTAGAACCTGTGATGAAGATTTATCTATAAGCAGTCCCTGAATTGATCACTTTTAGTTAAATTTTTTTAAGGACCATTTTAACAGTCAGTCTCTGAAACCTAGTCATACAGTCTCTATGACTCACAAGAGTCAGGGAAAACCACCAGCAATTTTTTATCTCAAAATTTTTATTCTCCTTGACATAAAGTAAGACTATTATCAACTGCAGGTTGATTATTATTGACTTCAAGTAATAAATCAGTCTCGGTGTTTGAACTAGAAATGCATGAATATGACAGGAGTTTGGGTTCGTTTGGTGTCAGGAATAGTTCAGAGTTTTGAAATTCTTTCTAACTAATATTACATATTTTAAAAAACCAAAACAATATTTTCTTAAGGCTTTTCTCCTTCATCTCTAAATCCAAGTGTATTATCAAGGAAAATGGAATCCATGTGCTGTTGAATGTATTTACGGTCCATTCATTATAGTGCATTACACTGTACAACACTGACATTCTCTTTCATAGGAGTTATTTAAAGGTTCATATGATTCTGAGGCTAAAATTTCAGAGAAATTTCTTCTCTCAGTGCCTCAAAGACTCCCAGAATTTGTAAACCATACTCAACTGGAATATCAAGGGTTTTTCTTAAGATTTTATTTATTTATTTGACAGAGAGAGAGAGAGAGCACAAGCAGAAGTTGCAGCAGAGGGAGAGGGAGAAGCAGTCCAGAGACACAGAGGAGGGAGCCTGATGTGGGGCTCCATTCCAGGACCTCAAGATCACAACCTGAGCCAAAGGCAGACACTTAACTGACTGAACCATGCAGGCACCCCAGAACATCAAATTCTTAAGAGTTTTTGTCCAAATTTAATATTCACGCAATGGAAAGATTTCCAGATTAGTTAAACAAGTCATTCCCCTTCTTTCCTTTGTCCTTGATTCTAACTGCTTTGGATAAGGAGAATGAAAAGGTTTCTCTATGAAGCAGCAGTCAATACAGTCTTACAACTGAATAGAACAGGATTACACTGGAGATTTCCAAAGGCAAGAAAAGGCACAGTATGAGTGCAAAGGGGCTACCAGACTCTTCACAAGCCCTCTTCCAAATATCTCCCAGTATTGCAGACGGCAGATGGGGAACTATTAATGGCACCACTGCGGGGGGGAAAATGCTAATGTGAGCTCAGGTGAATATTTTTACCTCCCTGGGCTTCCAATGACTTCTCTGGAAAATGGTAAGTTACCCTTGACCCAAAAAGTGTTATGTGAGCCATTTCCTCAATAGCATTAGTTTCCTGGATAAGTGTTCCAGTTACTATTATTGCAGAACAAAGTAGTCTGAATGTAAAAGTGTTAAACAATCATTGTCATTTTCTCATAGATTCTGTGGGTCAGGAATTCAGGCAGTGCCTGACTGGACAGTTCTTCTTGGGGGTTGCAGTCGGATATTGGCTGAAGTTTCAACTAGGCTAGACATCCTAGATGATTCACTCACATGGCTGGGAGCTGACTGGGAGCACTTGCTTGGGAGCTCAGCTGGGGCTGCTGATGACACATGGCCTCTGCACCATGGCAGTCTCAGAGCAACTGGACTTCTTTCATAGCAGATCAAAGCTCCAAAAGCAAGTGTCCCAGCAAGAGGTGGAATTTGCATGGCTTTTTATGATCTAACCTTGGAAGTCACATAGAACACTTTTATCATATCCTCTTAGTCAAAACAGTCCTGAGCATATCTGACTGTATTCAAGAGAAAAAAGCCATAGATCCCCATCTCTCAATGGAAAATGTGTCAAGAATTTGCAGATGAGGGGATCCCTGGGTGGCTCAGCGGTTTAGCACCTGCCTCTGGCCCAGAGCGCAATCCTGGAGTGTCGGGATCGAGTCCCACATCAGGCTCCCTGCATGGAGCCGGCTTCTCCCTCTGCCTGTGTCTCTGCCTCTCTCTCTCCCCCTATGTCTATCATAAATAAATAAATAAATAAATAAATAAATAAATAAATAAATAAATAAATAGAATTTGCAGATGAGGTTTTAAAATCACCATAATAACCATGAACATTCACATAGAATGAGACACTATTGCTGCCCTGGCCTGAGTTCACCTACAACTGCACAGGGACAATTCTCGTGATTGCTGGCAGCTGTCCACTTCAGGGGCCCAGGTCTTTCTTTGTTTCTCAGCCTGAGAGCTTTCTCTGTAGGTGGGAAGGAGCAAAGCCCTCAGGGGCAACCCTCAACCAGTAATAGAGTCAGTGGACAAATACTCAGCTTCCTTATCCCTTGGCAGGACAGTTCTGAGGTAAAGTCAGGTGGTGCCCACATGACAGAGAGCCACTTAGCCTCAGCAGCAGCCAGCTCATTAACACCACTCTGTAAACTTTCTTCCCTTCTTTTTCCAGTACTCCCTCCCTCACCTCTGCTTCCTGGCGTCAATTCCAGCATCTGACTTCCTGTCATCCAGCCTGCTTTTGCAGGACCCAAACTAAAATACCTATTACGTGCGTCCTATTGAGAGAAAAGTCTGGGAACTATTGCAACAGGTGACCTCCTCTGTCTAAATTCCTGCTATTATTATCATCATAAATGTGGTTAACTGGGAAGGTCTGGGATTGCCCTGAGTACTCAAAGAAGTCCTAGGGTAAAGCCAAAACTTCCCCAATACCTGGGTGGGTAACTGTTTCATCCATTAGTGGATCCCATTTTCCCCAGGAAATGAAGTACTTCCTACATCAAAATAGAAGATCCCTCCTTGTCCCTTAAAGGTAGCCATAAAAGGGAAACCTTGGTGGCTCAGTTGGTTAAGCATCTGACTCTTGATTTTGGCTCAGGTCTTGATCTCAAGGTCATGAGATCAAACTGCAAGTCAGGGTCTGAGCTGGGTGTGAAGTCTGCTTAAGATTCTCTCTCTCCCTCCCTCTCTGCCCCTCCCCTTTCCTCTCTCCTTCTCTTTAAAAAAAAAAAAAAAAAAGGGCAGCCCGGGAGGCTCAGCAGTTTAGCACCTGCTTCAGCCCAGGGCCTGATCCTGGAGACCCGGGATCAAGTCCCACATCAGGCTCCCTGCATGGAGCCTGCTTCTCCCTCTGCCTGTGTCTCTGCTTCTCTCTCTGTGTCTGTCTCTCATGAATAAATAAATAAAATCTTTATAAAAAAAAGTCATAAAAATCAGCACTGAATGATGGCCTACAGCCTGAAAAGAAATTAAACAAGATTGAAAATAAATACATCCCAGTAAAATCTAAATTTTCGGAGCCAGCAAACTTCAGGCAATTGTAATTTCAGCAGCTAAGGGTAGGTTTTATTTTATTCTTCAACTTCTCAATTGTACCTCCTGGAAATAGTACAACCCAGGCTTGAGATATGCTCTCAAATTCACTTATCAGATGAATCAGCTTTCCCTTGGTTCTCAAGATATTGTATAATTAGCTTTGTAACATAATGCATACAGTGGCTACGGGCAAAGCTCAGAGGAACAAGAAAATTCATTTAGAGCAGTTGCCAGAGTTCCAGTGTTTTCTCAAGCTTAGCCAGTTAATTCTACTTCTGGGCATAACCAAGAATGGGTGCCCAGGTCTGCCAGGCTTTTCTGGCTTCCTTAAGTTGGAAATGTGTCGAGAAACATCTTCAGTTTCTTCGGAGCGTTCTTTTGCTAACCCACCCGAATGAAAGAAGGGCAGTTGCAAAAATGACAGAAGTCTATCATTTGTCAAACCTTGTACTGAAGGAGGAATTTAACTACATAGATGCCATCCCCACACCTCCTTAACTCCCATAGTTTGTCTCTAACAAAGGTAACAAAACGGCATGGGACACAGCAACGTGGTTGTTTTCTTGAAAGAACTCCAGAGGCCAAATTATACAATTTCTAACACTGGGCTATTCAGGGGCCTGGTAAACACAGAAACCACAAGAGGGGAGGGAAGGGAAAAGAAGCGGGGGCAGGATGTCTGCTCTAATTCCGCATTCACTCTGCTGTGCTCTGTTTTATAACAATGTCAGCTCTATGGAATAAAACCAAATGTGGTTTCTGTGTCTTTAAGGCCCAGGCAACTTGGGCAATGGATAGGTTGCCATGGCAACTTGTAATTCTACTGTCTACTAAATTGAAAAGCAACAATAGAAAATCCCTAGCAAATAAAGTGGGATACCTCTCAATGACAATTATCTGTTTATCACAGTCTGGTTTTGAGTTCTTCAAAATACAAACACCTAGAATCCTTTGCTATGTTTAATTGAAGCAGGGCAATTTTTTTTTCTTTTCTTTTCTTTTCAAAAGCTCTCAGGCAGAAAGGAAGAAAACAAACAAACAAACAAGTTTCTGAGAGAGTTTAGATGTCAAACATCTTCTGTTGCCCCCAGAAGAATGTTCCCACTATACATACACACACAAAAGGAGAAAGCAGGATTAAGCGACTCAAAAATCTATAGAAATGTGAGGTAGTAGAACCTCAGCCAGTAAGAGTCTTACATCAGACCTCCTTGGAAAAAGGCCTGAGACCATAAGAAGCTTTGAGATATGTACTTTGCACATATACACACACAAAAGTGTTTTAGGATTATAACCCCAATAAAACATCAAAAAGTTCTTCCATCCACAGTCAATTTAAATTTAGTGAAAGACTGTTGGGCATCTTGTAAGACACTAGAGCTACAAAAACAAGGAAGACTCATTCTCTGACCTCCAATAAACTCATAATGGGGTACTAGGGAGAAAGGCACATAAATTATATGACCGTTTTTCCCAAGTGCTATGGGCTGAATGGTGTCCTATGGTTTAGTCCTAATACACAGTACCTCAGAATGTAACCATATTTAATGACCTAAATAAAGCAAAGTCATTAGGGTCAGCACTAATCCAATCAGACCAGTGTCCTTATGAGAAGAAGATATTTGGACACAGACATGCACAGAGGAAAGAGGATGTGAAGACACGAGAACACAGCCATCTACAAGCCAAGGAGAGAGGCCTAGAACAGAGCCTTCTCCTGTGGCCCTCAGAAGGAAACAACCCTGCCAACTTTGATCTCAGACTCCCAGCCTCCAGAACTGTGAGAAATTTCTGTTTTTTGCCACCTGGTCTGTGGCACTTTGTTATAGCTGCCCTAGCAAACAACTACACTAAGCTATATTCTTCTATAGTAGTGGTTCTCAATCTTTCAGCTGCACCAGAGTCCCCTGGAGGACTTATAAAGACACCGTTGGATCCATTCCCAGAGATTCTGATCCAGGAGGTCTGGGGAGAGACCATAGAATCTGCATTTCTCGTTAAGCTCCCAGGTGATGCTGATGCTACTGGTCTGAGAACTACTGTTCTAGGAGGTACAGATTATATCAAATCCTAACAGACTTAAGTCAAGAGGCCTCTTTCTCCCTCCTTCCTGAATCTAAAGTGGAAAGGATTCTAACCTGAACTTCATACCCAGGTACAGTCACAGGTGAACTTACCCCATATACTGCAATCATAAAAGCTAAATCTTGCAGAGATCCTAAACACTAAGACACAATAACCCTGTCCACTACTGAAATACAGCCCATAAATGAGTGCTGGGTTCTGATAAATTAGACCAGTAATGCTCCCTTCCTGAGAAGTTAGGCAGATGTATGAGGGATGGAAGGGTTCTCTTCCATCCAGTCAAAAGCAGAAGATAGGGGAGAGTGAACAAAAGTATTTCCCTCTCTTGCTCGCCCTACAACCCAGGCCACTAGCCCCCTGCCCTAGAATCACACTTTAGAGGTTCCAGGCCTAACACAACATGATGAGCCCTGGGTTTATACTTTATTTTGGCAAATTGAATGTAAATTAAAAAAAAAAAAAAAAGTATGACCAAGTATGCCTAGAATCCATATCCCCATTCCAGATCATGCTCCAGTATCTGAACTCCCTACCCAAATGACCTCGGGCCTGCACAAGGTTCTGTTCTTCATCCTTCCACAGCCAGACCACATTGTCAGTATGCACAGCACTTGGCCCAAGGGATGGTAAAAAAGAGGGGATGAATAGAGGTTGAACCTAGGAGCTGGAGTGTCCATGAGCATGTGTGAAAGGCTCAGCAGGGTACTGGTACCTGGGGCAGAAAGAGTCCTAATCTGTAGCATTTACTGATTTCTATAGTATCAATATTCCTACAGTGGCCAATTTCAAAATACCAATATAAAGTCAACTGGCTCGCAAAATTCCTGGAGGGATAAAAACAGTCCTTCATACTATGGAACAAAGGCAGGAGTAGAAAAAAAGACAAGGGCAAGCTGATGATCCTCATTTGTATTCTTGCCCTGGCCCTACATATATTAAAGGTAAGCCAAGGGCATCATCCCTATATCAACTAGGATTTGCTGTATCACCACTTATAGTGGCCATCAGTGCTAAGCTCACAAAAGACCCATCCTCCCTAAACAGTATTCCTTTCAGAAGATAATATACTTTGCCTACCCAAAAGCCATTCCCCAGTCCTTGTTCTCTCCAGAAGCCTGCTGCTCTCTACAGAGGCTGAAAAATAGTACATACTTCCTTTCCAAGCTCCCTTGGAGCATGAGACACAATCTGGCCAATGGCAGCTGAGTGGCGAAGTCTGCTGGAGCCTCCTGAGAAAGGTATCTCCCTAATAAACAAGAGGAAGGCCTCTGCTATTCTCTGGGCATAGTCCTTCTATTGTGGTGCCTAACAGTGGCACCCACCATCTTGCAACCATGAGAGAAAACATTACAAATATGCATTGGATGACAAAGAAGGATCTGAAGCTACTGGGTTGGTTTTTTTAATGAATTGTAAAATACATATAACATGGAATTTACCACCTTAACCATTTTTAAGTGTACAGTTGTGTTTAAGTACAATCACATTGTCAATGAAACAAATCCCCAGAAGTTTTTCATCTTGCAAAACTGAAACTCTGAAACATTACCCACCTCCTCCACCATCCCCAGGCAACCACCATGCTGTTTTCTTCTCTAGGTACTCCATGAGTGGAATCATATAGTATTTGTTTTTTTGTGACTGGAGTACTTCACTTACCATAAGGTTTATCCATGTTGTAGCATGTGTCAGAATTTCCTTCCTTTTTAAGTTTGAATAATATGCCATTGTAGGTATATACTACATGTTGTGTATCCATCAACGGACACTTGGGTTCTTCCATCATTTGGCTATTATGAATAATGCTGCTATAATGTAGATATACAATTTTCTCTTCAAGACTACTTTCAATTCTATACCTAGATCTATAGGTATATAGATCTGTACCTAGAAGTGGAATTGCTGGGTTCTATGGTAACTCTATTTTTAAATTTTTTTTCTATTTTTAATTATTTAAGGAAGCACCACACTGTTTTTCACAAAACCATACCATTTCACATTCCCACCAAGAGTGCACAATTGTTCCAATTTTTCCACATCCTCACCAGCACTTGTTATTTTCTGTTGTCTTGGGGATTTTTGTTTGTTCACTTGATAAGGGCCAATCTAAGGGTATGAAGTGAGCTCTTGGGTTCTTCAATGGCATTTGTTGCTACTGAACCAGCCTGGAATTGCCCTGCCTCCAGAAGTCTTATGCAGGAAATAAGTAATAAATATCCCTATTGTTGAACTCCCCTTTTACATAGGTCTTAAGCATATTCTAATTGATGAGCTGGTTTTTCCATAAGAACTCTAGCCAGAACAAATTAAATTTAATTCTCTGTTTCTAATGCTTTCCATTATATGCTGCTTCTCGTACTCATGGAACTAACAAGTTCTACCCCAAGGTCAAGTCATGATATGGTGCAACAGCAAATACAAAGGAGTATTCATAATGGCTTTATCCATAATAACCCAAAACTGGAAAGAACCCAGGTATCCACTGACAGGATAAATCAACTGTGATGCATCCATATAAAGGAATACTACTTAGCATAAAAAGAACAAAATCATGATGAATAAACCTCAAAACACTATGCTGAGTGAAGAAGTCTTCTGTAAGAGGGTATATATGGCAATGATACCATTTATATAAAGTTATAGAACAAGTTAATCTAATCTATGGTGGAAAAAATCAGAATAGCTATTGCCTCTGAGGGGTAGGGATTGCCTAGAAAGGGGCATGAGAGAACTGTCTGTGATGATGGTAAAGTTCTATATCTCAGTTGTGTTTTGGGTTACACAGTGAGAGCGCATTTGTGAAAGTAAAGTGGCAGATATACCTACTGACTTATACATTTCCTGGTCTATAAATTGCATATCAAAAGAACAAACTATAAATTAATATTTAACTCTAGTAAATTACATACAAGATGAAAAATTCAGGAAGTTTATTGAGGACAGCAATTTACTTTGAAATGGATTTTTAAAAATCCCAGATAGACTGATGGAAGAACAGATAGCTGTTGTGAATTACAGAGATAGCTATAATTCACAAATATAATAAAATGTTACTGTGGCAGATGTCTGTATGTTTACCATAAAATTCTTTTGATTTTGCCAGCTAAGAGTGTTGGAAAGTAACAACTGGTAGAAGCTTGGTTTTATACAGTAAAAACTTTCCTGATGGGGCAGCTGGGTAGCAATGGTTGAGGATCTGCCTTTGGCTCAGGGCGTGATTCCCGGGTCCCGGGATCAAGTCCCACATCAGGCTCCACACAGGGAGCCTGCTTTTCTCTCTGCCTATGTCTCTGCCTCTGTGTGTCTCTCATTAATAAATAAAAATCCTTTAAAAAATTTTTTTTTTCCTGACTACCTTGAGGGTTGGAATAAAATTAAAAGGATTTAGGGGAAGAGACAAGAGAGTTGTCAACTACAAAAAAATTTTATACTCTTCCATACTTCAACTATAAAAATTTACATTTTTGTTATGATCAAAAACCAGGAAGAACTGCCATGCAGGAAATCAGGAAATCAGTTCCAGTTGCCCCTTCCACTGGACAGTGGGAACCTTAGGAGATATGAAATTCCTAGACATGACCACTCCTCCCCCAGCATACTTCCTGTCGCTGACCTTGAGAGGTGACTTTGACCTAAAGGTATGGTGAGCACTAAGCACTGAGGCACACATGAGGGAGCAGGAAGTCACACCACAAGGATCATGGACAGATGGCCAGCAGGGTGCAATGTCACACCAGGTTAGGCAAGTGTGAGGTTAGGCAAGTCATTCAGTTGAAGGAACCATGTTTCTTCGTCTCCCCTCACCTCATCCCCCACAAAACAAATTTTTCACTCTGGCTTTTTCTTTTACCTCTGCTATTTATATAGCATCATATCACAAATGTTAGCCCTGGGAGGGATGTGGGAGGGCATACAGTTAAAATTCCTTCACTTTACAGAGAGGAGCTGAACCCAGAAGATGAAGGGATCTTCACAATGAGAAAGGTATCCTCAATCTTCAGTAAATGGTGAGAATATTCAAAACTCAAAGACATGGAATTTTTCCTACCCTTTCAAGTATTTATGTTATTTCTACTATCAAAGAGATTGAGCCCATTATCCCTGCCCCTTGTGACAGATGTACACCTTGAACAATGATACCATCCACTGGAATACCAGGACCTTCCTTGTATGTAACAGCAATGTCTTCCTTGGCTGCAGGGAGATACATCCCAAGACTCCCAGTGGATGCCTGAAACCGTGGAAATACCAAGCCCTAGATCTATCATGATTTTCCTATACATACAAACCTATGATAAAGCTCAGTAATAAATTAGGCACAGTAAGAGATTAACAATAATTCTCAGAAGAACAATATAACAATATACTATAATAAAAGTTATATGAATGTGTGCTCTCAAAATACCTTACTGTGCCGTATTCACCCTTCTCCTTGCGCTAACAGGAGATACAAAACGCCTACATGAGGAAACAACGTGAGGTCAAGGTCATGGCACTGTGGGGGAGCACTGGGCTCCTACTTCCGGACACAGACAGGGCTAAGGGCAGGTCCCTGGAACCACAGAAAGCCAAACCATGGGTAAGGGAAGACTACTGTATTCTTGTCTTAAGTCTTGGAAATGGGATACGGACCTGGTCATCTTTTGTTCCTTGTTTAGCTTCTCCTGAGGAAGTTACCGGAAATCAGTAGTATCTGAAGGTTGTGGTCATCCCACAGTCTTAACTGTCAGAGTAGTTCCCCGTTGAGAAAGGCCTGAATCGGGAACTGCCACTTCACTTCAGTCCCTACATGCCCGTGAGACACCAAGCCACACAGGCTGACCCAGGGAGAGCCTCCTCCAGGGCCCTGTGCTCACTTTCCCCAGCCCCCCAGAACTCTCCTTTCTCTTCTTCTACTTTGTCATTTTCTAAGGAAAGAAAATCTCCTTATGTCTGTGTAGGACATTACTGAAGAGTTTTTAAATACATCTCATTTAGTCTTACAATCACT
The DNA here is from genome assembly GCF_003254725.2 of Canis lupus dingo. Taxonomy (NCBI): domain Eukaryota; kingdom Metazoa; phylum Chordata; class Mammalia; order Carnivora; family Canidae; genus Canis; species Canis lupus. The sequence continues at coordinate 19,857,461 of NC_064265.1, forward strand.
TTAAGTAGTTTACACTTCTTATGTAAAAGAGAAAAAGTTATGTAGGGGTTGGAGGATAACATTAAACTTGAATTATGTATCGAATCCTTGACTAAAGAGCTTCCTCTTACCCATCCCCAAACAATCCCAGGAACATAAGCTCTCTCTGTATATAGATCAAAAGAGTCTTACAAAACCACTCTGCCAAGAAGGAGACCCCAAGCCCAGTAGTCCTCTATTATATGTAACAGTCGAGAGCAAACTCCAGGCCCAAACATCTGGGGTTTATAGTCCAACTCTCCATTCAGTAGCTGTATGTCCTTGAGCAAATTACTTACACTCTCTGAGCCTTGGTTTCCTTTATCTAGAAAATAGAATTATTTCTTGGGGTCAATAGTGGCGTGCCGGTCAACATTTAACCACCTGTCTGGGGTATAGGAATACCTTATGAATGTGTATGTATTTTTTTAATGAAAGGATATATAGCACACAATTTATAAATTTATAAAAAATAAAATAGCATTTAACTATAAATCCAGTATAACCAAAAATGATCTCACAGAACACATTCCTTTATTTTTGCTGACATTGCAACTGACAAGCACAGTTCTGACATGAATATTGCTATTTTTAAGTCTACTAAGAAAACAAAAACAAAACAAAAATTGTATCAGAACTTGATTTGTTCACCAAAAATGTGTGCAACTTCTTTGCTAATTGGATAATGGTTTTCAAATACTGGACTAGATCGTCAATTTTCCATTTGTAGTGTTTAATGGCTACATTTAATTTTTTTAAATGTATTTAATTTTAATTTGTATTACTAACACTTTCTCCATCACTTAAATCTAGAAAACCAACAAAATAAGTCAAGCCCTTATTTGCTGCTTTCCAAAGTATAAATAATCCTACCACGGTCAATTTTGAGCTACCAATGTGCCATCACTTAGGGAGTTGGGAAGAGATGTGCAGGAACACCATTATAAAGTATTGCCACCATACCCATAAAGGTTTTGAGCCTCAAAAACATAAATAACAGTAAAATGTAAAATAATTAGGAAGTGAAGAGTTTTGAATTATATTCTCAAATATAATTGTACGCTTATGTAATTTAATTTTTAATAGTGCCTGTTTCTAACTACTAGCTCGTAAATTCCTGGAAATATAACAGTGAGACCTCAAGAGACCTTCTAGGCTCCAGCACACTATGGCTAGAACAGCATTTCCTAGCAATTACTACTTAAGATGCTATGATTGGTGGCCATTTGCTCCATGTGCACACAACTTCCACAACACTCTGGACTAGTTCCCTGGATTTTCACGGAAACTCATTTTGCATTTGGATTAAAATAAATCATTGAACAGTACATGTATGTTCAACAAATATAAGTAACGAATAACTAAACCACGAGTTTATTCCTCCAAAGTCTTGTTAGATAAAACAGCCTAGAGAGAAACCTAACTGTAGGGAGCAAGAAAATGATCAACAGAGAATGCAAGTGTAGGTGCTTTCCCCTTTGGAAACTACCCTACTTGCAACTTAACTGCAGGACCTGAACAGGAAATGAAATGGCTGGTGTAGGAGGGAAAAACAGATGAAAATTTACAAGCAAAGCAACAAACTAATGGGGGGGGGGGGGTGCGCCAGAGGGAACTGCTGGGGTTAGGGACAAGGCAAATTCAGAGAAAAATGAAACTGCAGAAAATAAAAAACACAGAACTTACCTTAGAAACTTTTTAGAAGATCGTATTCAATTCTGTGGTCCCCAGCAGGGAAAAGGAGGAAAAAAAAATCTGAAAACACCATTTTCGTCCCATGTATTTGAATCTTCTTTAAAACACCAGTCTCACACTCTTTAGTAATATTAAAAGGTGGAGGAACTAATAATTTTGAGTCCATCTTTACATGCTTGGGACCGTGCCCCATAGAAAGCATTCTGGAGAGGTTGTGAGTGCCTCCAAGACTGCCCTTATGGTTTCTCTACCACCTTTGACTTTGTGAAGAGCAACTCTGAGGTAGCTACTAGAACACAAGCTATAACCTGTTGCTAAACCTTTAGACAGACCAAGAATTAAGAAAAGCAAATGTGACAAATTTTAACAGGCCCAAGTAAGTGTGAAAACTAAAACCAGATCCATGAATTGGCTGTCTTTACTCATTTACTCACATGCAGCACTTCCAAAATTCAAAGGAATTTAATCTATTTTGTTTTCCATCAAGCACACATTTATTTAGAGCTCAACATTTCTTTATACTGTGCAAAAAGGGACAAAATACAAATTTGTACAATACTCCACAGAATATGATCAATATCCTAATCAACACCCAAAATGTGTAAACATTATTTCCTCCTGAAAGCACACCTTCCAAGGGGCCCCAAGAAGCACTCAACACAGAAAAAAGGGGGGAGCACTACTTGGCAGAGGAAGTTCAGGAAAACTGCATCCCACTGAATCCTTCCTTAAAGAATTCCCGATACACACTTGATCATTAGAGAACAGGACTAACATAAAGACATCTCAGTAACCTCGTTAACCCAGCATTTCCAAGTTTATTTAATCAAGGAGCCCAGTTCTCTCACAGAACAGGAATTAACATCCACAGAAAAGAAGTATTACTGGTCTAGGAAACAACTGTAGGGACTGCATTTAAGATTTAAGTAACTGCCTCAACTCCACCGACATGGCTACCACCCCTAGGGAGTGGGGCAGTGGTCTTGCTGAGGCACCTTAACCCACTCATAACCAAGGCTGAGTGTTGGCTAGATCAAGCACCCCCTTCCTTTCTCAGATCATCCCCCTCTAAAAAAGATTACCTTACCAGATACAACAAACTACTATTTAGCTATTATAGAAAACAGCAACAATCGTTGCTGGACTCTAAACAAACTAAAATCTTTTAAGAAGAGCCCTGCATATACATGCTCCCCCACGCTAAATCAGGTATTTAGGTAAGACGTCCTGCCTATGCTCAGGGGAAAGTACTAAGTTAGAGTCTTACAAAAACATTAAGATAGAAAGATACCAAAAACCACGCACTTGGTTAGAAATAATATTTATTATCCCCTCCCCCCACGTACAGATTACTTTTCAGAAACATGAAGGTATTATCCATGTCCTCATCAATAACAGTTTGTAGAAAATAAACTTAATTCATATCTTGACAATATATTTCTATCACTTTTTTAAAACAATAGCCATTTTATTTTTCCACGTTAGTTCAAGAATAGCTTCAAGTTTTATGTTCTGAATCAAATCAAGACAATCTTTGTTTATAGGCAATTTCCTGACAGATCCCGTCCCCCCAACCCCTAAAAAAAATTCTATATCCTAAGTGATAAACTCTTCTTGTACATTCAGCAAACTTTATATTGGAAAAGAAAAAGAATAATTGAGATAGGTACTTAATCTCGTGCACAGTAATAAATCTAGCTGAGCTTCTACACCTTGCTTTGCAATGATGTTTACATAAAATAAATCATTTCTTATCAAGTTACAATGGTAATTTCTTGAAATGTAGATACAAAAGCTATACACTTAATCCACTGAAATTGCCTTCTAATTTTTCATCTGTAATTAAACCATCGCCATAAGGAAAAGCTTCAACTCAAGAAGATGCTTCCCCTTTCCCTCAGCTATTTATTTCTCTCTAAAAGCTTGAATCCTCTCTCAGATCATGTGAAGAGATACATTAAAAGCACAGAAAAAAAAAAGTTTTAGCTTGCTGACATAATGCCCTTAAGTTTGCTGACATAATGCCCGTATTTTAACTTTAAAATGTAAAATCAGAGTTAAAGCATCACTTAATTCATACAGTACATTATCAATTAATCAACAGTGTCCCACCAACCCAGAAGTTTCCCAAACTGGTTGTCTTCTCCACATTAATAAATTTATATCCAATGACTCAAAGAATGTGCTTATAATAGACTGCTGGTTTAATTTTAGTAGTTTTAATATTGGGCTATTTTCAAATATAGAGATGCTACAAGTGGCATATAAACTATTAATTTTGTTTCCCATTACCTACAGGAAGAATTTGTTCAAATAAAATTTTACAAGACAAAATGCGAACCTACATACCTATATATAGATGTATACATGTATATATTGAACCTAACTAAAGTTTTATAAGCAATACTAACATAGTTCTGGTTACACATTCCTAAAGACAGTAATTGTTTTAAAGATAACATGTTATAAAGAGGCTTATGCAAAAGGCAAAAATTAAGAATAAACATGATCTTTGAGGTTTTCAGGATTACTTCAAAAAGCCTTTTCTATCCCCCATAGAAGAAAACTATGCATTTATCTTAGGAAAAAAAATTATAAAAAGATAATGCTATCATGTAAAGAATTCACAAAAACTAGACTGTAGATCCCATAAAAGTCTTACCTACGTAAGGTAAATCACAATTATGGTTCATATTGTATTACAGACATCACCATCACCTTTCCTCTTTAATAATGAGAGGATTTAACTTCTTTTTTTTACTTACTTAACAAGTGCCACAGAAATTCAAGTCCCAGTAGCAACAAGTTAAACAAGATTACAAAATAAGGCATTCTGCTCACATGTCATTAAAGCAACAGGCTGAGTATAGTAAAGCGGGCTCTTTCCATTCTTACAGTTTTATATAATCCAAAAATTATACAGAAGACAATCTTTTCAAAAAATTCCAACTAACTGCTATTTTCCAGGGAAACAGAAAAACACACAGAAAATCCTCCACTCTGGCTATTTCTCCCACTGCCATAAACAGAGGCTGATCTCTATTTAATAAAGCCCAATATTAGAAATGTGGATGAAATGTCTCTGTACCATTTCTAAGCCTGTAGGTCACACACACTAAATGATTTCTCAAATTATAGATTAAATCTAATTTGAAAAAAATCCCTGTAGTGTTATTTAGAAGAATAAAAAAAAAGAGTGGACTCAAACACACTTGCACACACACATACACACACATACACACACACACACACACACACACAGCCAACACATCAGTTTTCTTAAAACATTGATTGGTTCTCCAAAAAGAATCAAAATATTTATCATCAAGCTGCAGCATGTCTATAACGGGCAGCAATGAAACCTTTTTTAGTACAAGGTAAGAATCTGAATGAACTTTTAAACAACTAGTACCTTGAACCAAAGATTTTACCAAAGATGAACTCTAAAATACATACTTTTTAAAATCTGAACTCAACTGCCTGTTGGTACTTTTACATTAAGTGCTGCTTAAATAAAAATAGAGCATAAACTCAATAATCTACTGTCTAAACATTTAAAGCAATGGTTATGTCATCAACAGGTAAAATGCACCTAATTTGAGTCTTTGACACCTCTTGTTTTAAGTTTATTGTATGATAAAGTTCTTCACAGTTTAAAATATTGTGAAGAAATGTGTTTATGTATAACTATATTCACATAGATATTATGTACACATACTATGTATCTGATGTACCCATAAACTTTAAGTATGTGTGTGCCAGGAGGATACCCCACACATATGCAGGAACCTTGAATAATAGGTTGGGGTGGACTCTGAAATGATTTTTCAGAAATACTTAGAAATAAGGAAAGAATATTATTATGAATAATTGTAATAACAAAAATTTACTTTATTTACATAGTGCCTATCTCCCAAGAGGTAAATATGCTTTATAGACATTTTTTAGTATCTGCGAGGTGGGGCATTAAGAACACTATCAATTTTCATTTTCCACAACCAACTAACCTGCCTGGGATCATATACTTTACAAGCGGCAGAACAAAATCCAGACATGAAGATCTCCTAACCTGCAATGTCTCCAATTACCAGGTCAAATGGTCTGTGGTGAAATCAAGTCTTCATCATACAACAGAATTTCTACCACTAAAGATTAATTTTTAAGTCCTCATATACTTGTGATTGTGCGTTATATTTATACCACAGGGAGATCAAAATGATTTTTGGTTTTGGCAGATGAAAAAGTCTAACATTCAGTGTGACTATAATTCAGTGTAACTTCTCCAGTTCAAGTGCGACACAGCTGATTGGTCTATAGGGGAAATGCGGTCAATGTCTAACCATGGCTGAAGAAACCTCAATCCAAACAGCTACTGCATGATTACAGAGATAGCCTACAATCTTGTATTGTCTTAAAGGTCTTTTTTATCTCCACATATGGTATACACATATAAATAAGCATTTTAGCACAAAATGTACAGTTAGCATGAATCAGTTCATGTTTACATAAACAAAGGCCTTAGGGGTGAACTTTAAAGGCCAAGAGCTCCTCAGAGTGCATGTTGTTTAAAGATCGAAGATCTGGCAACTTTAGAAGAAGTTTTGTAAAAATAGAGGCCTCATTTGGATGGTTTTTCATTATTAAGGTCCTTAGTGCACGGATGAGGGTTTCCTGCAAAGCCTCCACAGAGTTGACGTTTTCTATCCCAGATCGATCTAAGGAATAGACAGACATGAGTGAGAGAACATATTATTAAGTATAAATATTAAGAGATAACATTAAATATAAATATAATTCTTGCTCATCAGTCTCATCAATGAATCCAAAACAAGGTTTTATACATTAGAATAAAGGCAAACAATACTTGACAAAATTTCTCAAATCCCAAAGGCAAATTTCTGTACCTATTTATTACATTATAAAGAGATATATGACACAGTACACTTGACATATCAAATTCTTCAGTGCTTAGTACTTTGTTTACAAAACTAGAGGTTCTGATTTTTTTGAGGTTCTGACTTTTAAAATTAGATGCCATCTATTAATTTCAACTGCTAATTGACAATAAAATGAATCATGTAGTTTCCAAATATATTTTTTCTTCATATGGAATATATTCACATTTATATGTTACCATGTGCGGCAGGCAACCTCTAAAATGGCCACCTCATCTTGGTAACCATAACCTTGTGTATCTGTTCCCTTTGAGTGGGCTAGACTTACTGACTCACTACTGATGAATAAAATATATTACAAAAAACAAAAAACAAAAAACTTCATCTTCAGCATATTCTTGCTTACTTCCTCTGAGAAAAGCCAGATGCCATGTTGTGAGCTGCCTACGGGTGGTCAATATGCTAAGGAACTGACGGTGGTCTCTAGCCAACAGCCAGCAAGGAACTGAGGCACTCAGTCCAACATCTTGCAAGGAAATGACTCCTGCTACAACCACATGAATAAGCCTAGAAGCAGATCCTTCCCTGGTGGTTGAGCCAGTCAGCTACAGCCCTGCTCACAGTTTGACTACAATCTACTAGGAAACCCTTAGCTAGAGGCACCTGTCTAAGCCACATCTATATTTCTAATCCTCAGAAACTGTGAGATCATAAATGTATTCATTTTTAAGCCACTAAGTTTTAAGGTAATTTATTATGCAGTAATAACTAATATACTATGCAACTTTATTACCTACTTATATTAACCTGTATTCACATCCATTTAACATACTGTGTTCATTAAGCTCATCAAACAAAATATTAATAAATTAGTGATTTAGTATAAGCCAACAATAAAGGGAAGTATCTTAAAATTAGCCAAACCTATGTTGTTTGCCCATGGACTTTTTCATCATTAAGAGCTATTTCTTCCGTTTACAATAGGAGGCAGTAGAGCACAAGAAATATTCAATGGCTCCCAGTATAGGGAGTGGTAATTAATAAGAAAGATACTGCAAAGGAAGCAAAAATCTCTGGTAGACATTATTTGGGGCATACTTGTTCTTAATATGAAAACTTGGGGGGAATTCCTGGGTGGCTCAGCGGTCTAGTGCCTGCCTTTGGCCCAAGGCGCGATCCTGGATCCCAGGATCAAGTCCCACATTGGGCTCCCTGCATGGAGCCTGCTTCTCCCTCTGCCTGTGTCTCTGCCTCTCCCTCTCTGTCACTCATGAATAAATAAATAAAGTCTTAAAAAAAAATTCTAAAAAAAAAAAAGAAATTAATCTTCTAAAAGATGTACTAAATGCTACACTTACTTTATAGTTTATAGTAGTTTAATTCATGATATACCTGTCCTCTATACTTCCTTAAGCTTTGAGAGGTTCTTCATCCCTCACCACCAAATCTCACCGTATCTCCTCTCTATGTATATTCACATCCTACAAGATGGAAATCAAGTTCCTTCCACAAAAACCTCTATGAAGACAACTAAAATCCATATCTAGATGAACTCTGGTCTCACACCTATATAGGCCTGTCCCTAATATTCAACTGCAAGTAACTGCTGCCATTTCACACAATCTCAAGAATTTACCTTCCAAGTATAATTCCCTTTTTCTCCATGGTATCAAGAGTCTTCCAATCTCACAGGCAAAGATCATGTTTGAGATTTCTCTCTCCCTTAGCAGCTAGAGCTATTCTATTAACAAGCAGTATAGCAGAAAGGCTTTGAAGCTAGACTAATAGGAGTTCAAATGCATGCTCAGCCAACTTTTAAAAATGTACGGTCTTGGGCAAATTATTTAACCCTTCTATTTCTCAAATTTCTTGCCTGTATTTGAGGATAACATGTCCCAGAGCTCACCTCAGAGGTCTGTTGTGAGGATAAAATCATATAATAAATCTAGAAACTAACTTTCTGACAAGAACCAAAACAAAACCCAGATGGCAACTATAGATTCCAAGAAAAGCAAAAAGCTATTTTAAATATAAAGCAAATAGTACCGCTAAGTGGTTTAGTGCTGCCTTCAGTCCAGGGCGTGATCCTGGAGACCTGGGATGGAGTCCCACGTCAGGCTCCCTGCATGGAGCCTGCTTCTCTCTCTGCCTGTGTCTCTGCCCTCCCCCCCCCCGCCCCCGTCTCTCATGAATAAATAAAATCTTGAAATAACAATGAATGAATGAATGAATGAATGAATAAATAAATGCAAATATAATGGTTGCTTAATTCTGAGCAATTAATAGAGAATATAAATAATCCATTTGTTACCTGCTACTTGGAATACTCCCCCCTTGGATGGCACAGGTTTAGGGCAAGATTTATATTGCACCCAGGAGGCTCAGTCAGTTAGGTGTCATCTCAGGTCATGGTCTTGGGGCCCTGAGATTGCCTAGCGTTGCTGGGCTCCTCATTCAGTGGGGAGTCTGCTTGTCCCTTTCCCCCTCCCTTTGGCTGTCCCCCCCTGCTCATGCTGTCCCAAATAAATAAAATCCTAAAAAAAAAAAATTTATATTGCCTTGTCCACCATTTCAACCCCACTCTGTGAACACTGTGAGTACTACTTATATAATACTGCAAATGCAGATTTTTTTACTTTCAATATTTAGACTCATCTAATAAACAAAGCATGGAAACTTGACACCAACAGAACAGAAGGTAAATATTTTCATTCTTGACAATGTAAAAGAAATGATATAGCAAAGAAATCCAGGATATGGGAAAAGGAGGAAAATGTCTCCCTTTCCAAGGAAAAGATTCTATCTATACTATCTGAGAGGTTCTGGAAAAGTGAAGGACCAAAGAATGTGAGCATATTACTGTTTTAAATAAAACAACATAACTATAAAAATAAAGCTTATAAAAAGTAAGAAGATCCTTTTATTTGTCAGTTATATCTACTCAATAAAAAGAAGTACAAGCACAGTATTTACAGTTGGATGGGTAACTGAGAACAATTAAGAAGAAAGATGGTTAGAAATCTAGTTCTCTGAAGAGTAGGCTAAGAGAAAGGAGAGACTTTTATTTTATCCTCTTCTAGAGTTTTTGAATTTTATTTTCCTGTATAAATACTGCTTTAAAAATAGCAATAGTTCTTTTTAGGTAGTAAAGATTTGAGTTTGACATGAACACTATCATATGTTTAAGTGAAAGTAACATATTGTTTTAAAATGCATGAAATTGTTGTATATGTGTTGCTTGTGTGCCTTTATATAGACATAACAAAAATAAGAATGCGTTATATTCTTCTATAATTAGGCTTTTCCACTTGGCATATCAAACGGTTTTTTTTTTTAGGTACCATAAATCAATAAAGCAGGTAAATGATAAATGGAGGGACAGGGAACAGATAGAGACCCCCTAATGTTGAAAGTAATCCTTTTTGGTAGCAATATTATCATCTGTATTTTCTTTTCTTTTTTTTTTTTTTAAGATTTTATCTATTCATGAGAGACAGAGAAAGCGAGAGGCAGAGACAGAGGCAGAGTGAGAAACAGGCTTCATGCAGGGGGCCCGATGTGGGACTCAATTCCGGGACTCCGGGATCACGCCCTGAGCCAAAGGCAGATGCTCAACCTCTGAGCCACCCAGATTTCCCAATCATCTGTATTTTCATCTTAGTATTTTCTACTTTTGCAAAGAATTCATGTTGTTCTCCTGATCAGGAAACAACACAAGGCTTTTTCCAAAGGAGATTAAAACAAAAACAAAAAATCACGTTCTTGGTAGGAAATTTCAATAAGTAGCACATTTCCTGGCACAGAGATCCCCCTCACCCCCTACCACTGTTTCTTCCTTTGCACCATCTCTGAGAGTCCCTCCTGTTCACCTCCTCTGCCACAGCTATCTCAGGAGGGTTCATTCCACTGCCTCCTAACTGAAATTGTGTAAACAGCCTCTCAACCTGACTCTCCAGCTCTAATGACTCACTTGTCTAATCTACCCAAGATAAACATGCAGAACTAATGTCAGACTATCATTTTGTTCATGCCTGATCATTCCCCTACACGGACTTCCCACTGCCCCATATTTCAGTTAAAACTTCTCTGCTTAGTTCTCCTCGTGGTCATTCAATAACCTTTAACTCACCAGCCTTCTTCTGTCCCTTTCCTCCTTGATATACACGATGGGTTTTGGCCACCTGACCCTAGCCTACCTCATGCTCTTCCAAGCTGCTCCATCACTGCTTTGATGGGAAAATCTAATAATCCACCCCTCAAATTCCAGATCCACTTTCATCTTCCCCATAAAGCTTTCTCAAGTAATTTCATCTTCCTTCCTAGAACCTCTGAATGAGGTTCCTTCCTCAGTCAGAACCACACAGCTTAATACCATGAAGTTTTCTGTGTTAGTTCTGTCTTTCCAAACAGAACATTAAGGCTTGGAGAGCAAGCTTGTGTCTTAATGCTTGTCTCCTCCTAGCACATATGGATCAGATAAAGAAACTAACAAGTAAGGATTATCTTTAGTTTCATAATAGATTATTATGATATCAACTCAAACCATTAATAATTATCAAGAGACTGCAAAATGGTAGATAAAGTGCAAGAAGCATTAATTACAAGATTATTGAGAAAAATAGGTATCCCTTATTAACCTGTTACTTCATACTATTCTGTAACATAAGTGCATTTGTAGTTACCTGGGTAGAGCTGATCAGAACAGGTAGCCAAAGTATGCTTAAAAGACATATGTATTTGTACCCCTGATGTACAGGCCCTTTAAGATACACAAAGAACTTACTCTCCTTAGGAGTTCCTGATTTACAGTTTAGCCACATAAACAGGGGTTATAACTTACGCTTTATAACCCTCACAGCACCTGGTACAATGGCTTTTACACAGTAGGAAACAAATGGGAAACTTTAAGTCATATCAGAATACTGTAAAATTCTCAAAAAATGTTTTAAAATAAAGTTAGTGATCCTAAAAATGGCTGGTTCTTATTTATATGTTCCCAGGAAAGTCATTGTATATCAATTTCCCATTTGCTATTTTCTTAATAGCTATTATCTAAATTGAAATACTTTGGTCAGAAATACCTATAATATAGGGATCCCTGGGTGGCGCAGTGGTTTGGTGCCTGCCTTTGGCCCAGGGCACGATCCTGGAGACCCGGGATCGAATCCCACGTCAGGCTCCCGGTGCATGGAGCCTGCTTCTCCCTCTGCCTATGTCTCTGTCTCTCTCTGTGTGTGTGTGTGTGAGAGAAGGGGCCCAGGCCCCTTCATAAATAAATAAAATAAAATAAAAATTTAAAAAAAAAAAAAAAAAAAGAAATACCTATAATATAAATGTAAGGTGGCAAAGTAATTGGAAAACATCATCAATGACTCATAAATAAACATTAAATGTTTAGGACTCAAAAATCTTGATCATTCATTCAAACAGCAACTAAGTACCCATCCTGTGCCAGACCCCAGGTTGGCACACATGGTACAATCCCTTCCTTCCACAGGATGAGGAAACCGAGACCCAAAAGAAAAGAACTATTTATGCAAGTCAGACAGAAAATTCAGTGGCAAAGCTGGGTAAAAGCCTACTCGTAATTCACCAATTTTTGAAACTAACTATACTGGGTATTTTTAATATTTTCAAGTAATACATATTTCAATTAAAACTTAAATTCATATCAGAACCTAATATCCCAAAAAAATCATTAAATCCACAAAAATAACAATTTAGACTTGTAAAAATTATTAGCAAAAGTTAAAGAATAAGACTTGTGGTCAATGTGAGGCCTAGATCTAAACATCATTTCATTACTCTACAGCACTTTTGACTTTATACTGTCTAATTATGCAAAAATAACAGATTCACACAATTTAGCATCTGCTTAAAGCCCTCAAGGCTTCTAAATATCTTGCTGGAACATAGTTCCACCTTCTCCCCCACTTGGTCACTGTATTCTGGGTATGCCACAATTATGAACCAGCTTGCTTACCTGCAGATACCAGGACAACAGCTGTAAACAAACTCATCTCTTCATCACTAAGTTGGAGGGCATTTAGCTTCTCACTAAATTCAAACATAGAGTTTAGCAGATCCCCTGCTCCCATTGAGTGTAAATCATCGACACTATATTTTTTTCCACTTAAAAAGGTGACCGTACGCTCCTTTGCATCAAACAATGATGCAAACCGTACCATCAAAACCTGGAAAAAGAAAAAGACTTAAATGTATTTGAAGGAGTTCAGTACTAATATTAAGAAATAATTCAGTATTCAAGTCAGTTAAGAAACATCCTACATATAAAAGCAAGCTGTAAAAGAATAACTGAGTTTATTTTTACCCAGAACCATTTCCTTAAGGGCAAATTCTCTACCAAAGCAATAATATCCCAAGAACATCAAAAAAATTCCAGCCACCGTTGGCAAAATACTTGAGTCCTGTGATATTCTGAAACTCTATTAATAAAGATTCTGAAATGCAAATACAAAATTAAAGCAGGCAATAATGCCAAGAAATCTGAAACTGGGCCTTGGCCAAAGCATTAAAGAAACTCTTTAAGCTACCAAGTATATCACATGGTCTCTAATCCATAAGTAAAAAGAGCAATATTTCAATGCAATGACACTTAGAGACATGAAAACACCAAATGCAGCCAAAGCAAATGCAGCAGATGAACTCTAATTAGACTATTTCAAGAAACCATAACCCAAAGAGATAATACACAAAGAAAACAATTACAGTAGAAGTGTTCCAGACACCAAGATGTAATTCAAACCCAAACCAAATCAGTCAACAAATGCTTATCTATGGCACTCCCTCCCCTATAGTAAATGGTGACACCTATGTCACACAATTCTCTCATAACCAGAGGAATAGGAACAAACACCTTCCCTTTGCAATTTTCCCAAAAACTTGTTTTACTCAAAACAATCCAAAAGAGAGTAATGAGCCTTCTATGAAGATTGCACTAACTCTAGAACACAGCAATCCCAAGATAAATCACAAGGTGGAAAGAACACAAGTCCTGGAGTCTGGGATTTGTGTTCTGGTCCTGTGTTAGAAATTTATTGGTAATCCTAGAAAAATCTCTTCACCTCTCTGGGCCACAGTTACCTAACCTCAAAAAAAAAAAAAAAAAAAAAAGGGTGATTTAAACTTAATCACTGACATCCCTCTAAAATTCAGAGTTGAAATCCTAACTGTAATGTCTTCCTTTACATTGAAAATCCTAACCTAACAGTTTTACTTTTAAATTATGCCACAGCTATTTTATTTATGAATATGGCTCCTTCTCCATTCTGGTCCAGCTGCCCTAGAAAACAGAGCATAAGGCAAAAGTTTATGTGGAATGGGCATTACCACATGTGAAAACAAGTTTGAGGAAAAAGGAAATAAGACTGGGAAGGGAAGACAGCAAATATCAGAGGAAGTATTACTGAGCTGGCCGCCACTCAGTATCATTAAAAACTGACAGTTCAGTCTGTGGGACCAGCAGGCGAAAGTAAAAATATATCCCCTGGATCCCATCCCCCACTAATCAAAGACATTGCCCAGTAGACACCAACTTCTCCCACCAGCCTGCATTTCAGAATAATGTTTAAGTGAGCTCTGAGCAAGTTCTGAGGCTCCTCACACTTGAGCAGCACCAGGGAAGCCCTGGGGAAGATGAGAGGCACATAACATAGCACAAAGAGAGACATTCTGTGTTCTACTCAAGTTGGCAACAGTGGCTGCCCCAAGTCCAGGCAGAATGTATCACAGCAAGAGAAGTCAGGGTAGAAAAAGTAGCAAGGATTCTAAATGAGGTGAGGCCAAGAGAGTCCAAACTAGTACATAAGACATGTCTCACACATTCCCAAAATATTCCACAATCTCCTAAAAGAGAAAACCGCATCCTATTTATTCTTTGTACTCTGTACTGAAATACCAGGCTAGGCTATGTTCATTGGCTGTCTAACTATGCAGACCCTACCTGCAGTCCACACCTGAGAGAAATACTAGAACCCAGAGGAAGTACATAGGGTTAAGAATATAGAACAGTTGTATTTCAAGTCCTAAGGAACTGTGGATTTATTTCATCTCTTCCCAAGATTCTGAGATGGTTATTCTTTTGTTGGTAACTTCAGCCTCTAGACTATAAATGCTTATTTAGAAAAGAATGAAAATGTACATGAAAACAAAACACTACACACACCCTACATCAATATTCTAGATAAATAAAACCTACCTCAAAAGTCCCAGCCTTCAAAAGGTTGACTTGGTCATGCTGAGAGAGATCTCTGAATCCAGGAATACGCTTTGCAAATTCCACCACTTCTTTCACTGCTGGAGTGAAGCTCATTGAAAATTCTTCCCAGATTTCATGCCCAGATTTATGAGGATCCACATATGGAGACTTACTCATTGGACAAACCTAGCATGCACAGAATGGAAAAACTCTTAAAGAGTGAGACATGATTTAAAAAAAAAAAAAAAAACCTTCAAAAAGTGGCATCTCAATCACTGGGAACCCCAATGTGAAAATAACGCTCAGACAGGTAAATGTTACCAATAGTAACACTTTCTCTTCTTGCTACTTGCCTTATGTTAGGAAGCCTCATGGCAACCTAGTTTGAATAGCAATTAATGCATCATAAAAGGGGTAGCCTAAGCTATTTCAAAAACCGTTTGTGCAGGTTTAAGAGTTTATTTTGTAACACTGCTACCATCTTATGCTGGTTTTATGATTCTTAAAAAAATTCATATATACTTAATATTGTCAATCCTATTCATTAGTTATAGCAGATATTATAATTATCATTTCTCAGATAAGGAAATGAGACCCTAATGTTTAGTGATTTATCCAAATACATCTAGAAGTCACAGGCCTAGAACCCAATATTTAGTTAATATTTCAAAGCTCACTTTTTTCCAAATGGCACAATTAAAATATTATAATTTCAAAGAAGGAAATACAGTGATATGCCTTACTTTAAAAAAAAAAGTCACTGACCATTTATTTCATAAACAGTGGCAGGACTACTAGCCTCCACTTGTTCAATTAGGAAACAAAACAATGATGGGAGATACAAAGAACACCTTCTATGTAAGGATTGGTGAGGAAAAATTAGGAAGCCAAAGAGGGTATGAGAACACTAAAAAGATTATGAACATTCACTGTATACTCTACTAGTAAAATCAGCCTTTAAATTTTCACTAAATCCACAGGAGATCCAGGAACAGGATGATTAAATAACCACAGAGAATACCAAAAATGGTTACAGATTTTTCCCTCCTTAAGGTAGCCACTATGTCTAATAAAATATAAGGTCACCTTTCAGATCCATGGAATCAAATACTTGTAAGTGACAAGAAAAATCTAACAAAAGAATTGGAGTAAAGTCAGTTACTTTAAAAATGAAAAAAGAAGACTTTAATTACCTGGCTGCAGAAAATACCCAGCACTATCAAAGGACCTCATGGTATATACTGGAAATGGTGAGGTACTGCTGTTTTTGATGAAATTTTGGCTGAATATAAACACTGTACTTTGATGTAGACTCTTGTATTTGATTAAAAAAAAAAAAAACTTGAACAATATGAGTAACATTAGCTCATCTCGTAAGATGAAGTCTGAGAAAATCCTTAGAAATTAGCATATTAAAATATTCCTAGATTCTCAAACAGTAAAATATCTATCCATGTTCTATGTTCAAAGATTTTGCATTATAATGGTTAAAGAAAATACTTCCATAGATATCAAAGGATTACCAACTGTGGCAAGCTAAATGATCAGCACTTTGAGAAAATCCCAAAGCTAGTAGGGGAGTAATTAATCAGAATGCTTAAATTTTCAAAGGGATTTCTAAGACTTAAAGGACCAATTTTACATGATCCATATTTTATATAAATGCTTATCCCAACCACAGTATCAATCAAATCACATGCTTGTACTCAGTTGTGAAATGAGGTCATTCAACAAATGATGTTTATTAGAAGTATTTGACTAAAAATACTGTACAAAACTGATTCTGTAAATCTCATGTTTTCTGACACCAACCCTGCCCCTGAAGTTGGTATATTCCCCCCAAATAAAAGAAAACTTTCAAAAGCTTTCCTTGATTCAAGTTGGGCAAAAAAATTGAATTCACTATACCAGATGCATTCTCCCTCCAGTGTTGCACAGGTAATTATTCTTGTTCTCATTCTGAGAAAATCCATCTATCGAAACTCTATCACATACTCGTTGAGTATAAGCATTGGAGAAGTTCATACAATGTCCATTTGCAATACAAATGGCATGCCCATTTGGGTAATGCATTATGTTCCTCCCTTTGTACTGTCCATTGAGGTGCTGCTGGCTCTCACTACATGGAAAATGGCTGCTAAGCCCACTGCCACAGTGATCGTGATTTAAATTATATTGCTCCATGCTCTTGGGAATCCGTTCTCTCTGAGGCTGCATGGTCTCTGCTGAGTTTTCTCGCTGCTCTTGATTATACATAAAGGTATCCTTGTGTGCCCTGGTCACCATGCCAATCACTTCATCCTTTGCAAAATCAGAAGAGGGAGAAGAGCTTTTGATGTTTTCTTGTTCAAGCTGGGGCTTGGGTCGCAGCTGTTCCTGGGCTGGTAAGGCTGTCTGTTCATGATGTTCTAATGTGTCATTCTGCAAATGACCACTGAACTGGCTGTTCATCATGGTCTTCATCGCACTCTGCATTTCAATTAGCATCCTCTGTTTTTCACGCTTAGGAATACGACCAAACCGAACAGCTATTGAAGAAAAAGATATTTAACATCTATATTCTAAGTAAGACCTGTTTATACAAAAGAATAGCACAAAATTATGTTAGCTATAGCTTCTGTACAAATAAAAAATATCTGAATGTCTCTGGCCCAAATCATTCTAAATTTGATAGTTATATTTTTGATGTAGGATAAGAAGTGGAAAGGAGAAAATTTTTCAAGTTTTCTCCCAAAAGAAAGCTAAGAGAATATCTATGTCTTGGGTATTTTATAAGCAAAATTTTTGAAAAATTTGAAATTAACTAATGAAAATTACAGTTGAAGCAGTCAGCATTACTACACAGCGCCTATTACAAGGCTGAAGACTGTTCTTAAGAAGGTACATGGTGAGATTCAGCTACCTACAGCCATTAATGTTAATGGAACCTAATAGGTACAAGCACTCCCCGAACATCTAACCTTTGTCAATTCATTTTCATAACCCTATATTCAAGAGTCAACTATTAAATTATTTACTCTCTCCTTTTCTAGCTTCTTAAAAATCTTTTTAAATTTATTTTTAAATTAAAACACACACACACAGTCAACAGAAATGCAGTTATTGAAAACTGGCTGGATTTTAATTAAAATCACTGAAACAAAAATTAAATCATTCATCCACCATTATTTTAGAGGCGAGAGTTAGAATGTGTCCTGTCTCCAACATTCCTATTCCTGAGGAACAGAAAAGAAAAGCTTTCTAGTCTAATATTTATATGGAGATAATAAAAATCCAATATACCCACCCAGCAAGAACACCTTCCTAATCTAATTGTAGCTTCTGACATTGTTGCTATTAATGGACAATTTTATGTTTCACACTCTATCTCTACTCCCTCCTTCACAAATGATTGCCATTTTTGTTCTTTTGAGGAAATCACAATATCTACCAACTTCAGACCAGTATTTCCAGTAATAGAAAAAAAAAAAAAATTTCAGGCAAATGAAATCCAAAACATCAACTGCTAAAATCCATTTCTCAAGATGCTCTATTAACAAACAGTACTTGTGTAATATATAACTTAAGGGACTGCTTAAGTGACCCTTCCCTAAATACATATCAGGTTCATTCTTAGCAATTCTTAATACTACTAAACTAATCCCTCTGAAAGCTGCATATTCTTCAGTTACTTAGAACTGAATGAGACTATCCAAAAGTGATTTCCGTAAGCAGAACAGAAGAGTCAAATTTTCCAGTGATGTCATCCACAGAGATACTAATAGTCCCATAAATTAACTTTTATTTTTTATGGGACTGGATCATGCCAGAATTTAGCAACCACCTCCACATAAGACCCTACTGTTTCTGTCAATTTTGTATCTCCTTTCAATGTACTCAGAACCTGTGCCCTAAAAGCACATTATCATCTCAGGGCTGAGAAAATCATAGAGATAATTCACATAGCAGAAATAAGTTCCTCAGAAATGCTAATTAAGGAGACAGAGCCAAGGATTCCTATATCAAGAAAAGTGAGGGGTGCCTAGGTGGCTCAGTTGGTCAAGCCTCAGATTCTTGATTTCAGTTCAGGTTGTGATCTGAAGGTTGTAGAATTGAGCTCTGTGTCAGACTCCACGCTAGGCATGAAGCCTACTTGAGATTCTCTCTTCCTCCCCTCTCTTTGCCCCTCCCTACTTCCTCTATAAGGGAGAAAGAAAAAAAGGAAAGAAAGAAAAAAAAAAAAAAAAAAAAGAAGAAAAATGAATTCTTTTGTTAGGGAAAGAAAAGTATTCAAACTGTATACTTTAAAAAAGGGGGGGGGGTCTTTTTAGAAGAAGCCCCCAAAAAGAGAGCCAAGAGCTATTTCCAGGGTGATAATGCTAAAATTTAACTTTAATGAATCTGGCATCTTACAAAGCATCAAAATGTGTTTCTAAAATCTGCTTCACTCTAAGCACAAGAAGGCCACTGGTAACTGGCCTATAGGTCTGGTTTATGCTGAGGAATGAAAGCCTAGCTCCATATGTTTTAAAAAGAGTGCTCGTTAAAGTGGGAACATACCATCTCTCGACATTCCAACTGACAGACACTTTTTGAAGCGACACTGCTGACATCTGTTTCTATTCATCCTCATTATAGAACAGTTTTCATTCTTCAGGCACTTCTTGTACTGAATGTTTTGCTGAATGCTTCTCCGAAAGAAACCCTAAGAACAAAGGAAGATGAACTCAGTCATTTACAAACATCCAGATGAAATCCTTGTAAGCACCCCCCGCCCATACACACATACACGACTATTGAGTATTTTACTGGCTACCTGGGGAAATAATTTTGAACAGAGGGATATGTAACAATGACACACAGACTTTAACTGGATGCTTATGGTTTCAAAGCACCCATGCCTACTAGCCAAACAAAACTCTTCCTCTTCTCTTCAGAGAATCTTGGAGCTTGCCAAGCACTGCTTTACTACACTTTACTGTGTTACCGGTCCCTGCCTGTAGCCACATTTTCCAGCCCAAACTTTAATCACATACAAATCCCAAAATTTCTGAAATACGAATGATTTATTTTTAAAGAGTTGACAGAGAAATGTGTTCCATAGCTGTAACACCCTAACTGGATCAAGAATTACATTAGGAGAACTTGGTCTTTCCTGGATCATTATCTGCTGACCCCAGCAAGGTCTACTTGTAGATGCCAGATGTTCCTGGCTACTTGTCAGCAACAGGTCCGAGTGGCACCACACACCCACAGACCAGCTACTAATCCAAGGGAAGACCGTTCCCAGATAGATGGATACAAATAACTGCCTTTACTACACAAACAATTTAAGTTCATGCTCTGTGAAAGTCTTTCTTTACAGAGCTCCAGCTTCATGGTCCCAGGAAAAACAGTAAAGTCAAGAACAGTTACCAAAATTTTAAATTGCAGTTTCCCTGAGTATCATAACTAACCACACATTTCACAAATCTATGTAATTTTGAAATACAACATTTTTAAATTTTATTACTGCAATATTATACTTGGACACTACAATATCTGAATTAGACTTATCTCTAGGAGGGTACAGAACAATTATGTGTATTTATCAAGGATACACAGGCTCATACACTTGTGTTTTTGTTTCTTTGGCAATAAAGTGAGAATAATGTCTACTATACAATTACTTCACATTTTAAAAAAGAAGAAAAAAGAAAAAAATTAAAGAAGAAGAAGAGGAGGAGGAGGAGGAGGAGATAGTAAAACAGCATTTATAGCATTTTTAAAACAGTGGAAAAGTGCTACTTCTATATTAAATACAGACTAGTCTTGTGAAGTGACCCAGTCATTAGAGCTACCAAATGCACAATTTATTCAGAGCTACCCTAGAAAATATTTCTTCTTCCATCATGTATATTCATTATCTTGCTCACCTATCATATCTTGCCAAACTGGATTCTTGTTCCTGGCTTTCAGTCAGAAAACACCAAGAGCAAGTATCTTGGCCATATTAATTTTGATACTCAGGAGAAATAATTGTGCCAGATTCTTTAAAGAAAGGGAGATTTCCTAGATATAAGTGGAGGTATACACTATCTCACTTGGAATTAGCTGACCCTCTAACCAAGAAATATTCAACTAACCTAAAAAATAAAATGAGGTTCCCCAAGTATTCAATTTATATTCAAGATTCTTCTACTCACTTGGCATTACTTCTAAAGATGCTACATTTTCACAAGTATACAGGAATTATTCCCAACTCCTAATATCTGACATATCAGAATGTCAACATATCTGAAGCGACTTATTCAAAGTTTGGTTTAAACTAAGTTCCAATAAGGCAGCAGTGCCTTGCCTGTCTCGCTTCCTATTTCCCCACCACCTGGAACAGTGCCAGATGCATTAATAAATAAGCATTTGGGCACTTGGTTTCATACCATCATTTTGAGTGAGAAAGCAAGTTTATTCTGATCAAAATCTTAAAGAAAAGAGAAATATTTTCACTAAATTAAAAATATATTTTTCAAAATAAGTGATCTTTATATGCTATATAAAATGTTTAAAACTTTAAGAGTAGCTTCTGATTTCTCTTATCCTCCCAAGTTATCATTTGTGGAAATTGGCAAGCCTAACTCCAATTTCTTTAATCCCAGAATCAATAGCTTACCTTACAGCCTTCACAAGCATGAACTCCATAGTGGAATCCTGACGCCACATCCCCACAGACTTTACACAGTAGAACCATGCCACTAAATTCTAAGACACAAACAGACACAAAAGTATAAAGCTGGAAGAAAGACTTCAACTGTTGCTTTTCTCTCCAACTGATTCCAATTTATTTTATTCAACTTGAAGTACTTTCAAAAAATTCAAATCTATCTTATAATGCAAAAGAAAGAAAAATCTTTACATCAAGTTATCAAAAGAAATCTTAGTTTTCTTTTTTTTTTTAATATTTTATTCATTTATTCATAAGAAACACAGAGAGAGGCAGAGACACAGGCAGAGGGAGAAGCAGCCTCCATGCAGGGAGCTTGATGCGGGACTCGATCCCAGGACTCCAGGATCACGCCCTGAGCCAAAGGCAAATATTCAACCACTGAGCCACCCAGACATCCCTTAGTTTTCTTTTAAACACAGTTTATGGGGCTGCCAAAAATATTTCTGAGAGCGAGTTTTTTTCCCTTTCCTGATGATTTTGAACATACTCTGAAATTTTTTAAATCTAGAGTTACTTTATACCATATATGCAACCAGAATTATTTTTTTTAAAGATTTTATTTATTTATTCATGAGAGACACAGAGAGAGAGAGAGAGAGAGAGAGAGGCAGAGACACAGGCAGAGGGAGAAGCAAGCTCCCCACAAGAAGCCCGATACAGGACTCGATCCTGGACCCCAGGATCATGCCCTGAGCCAAAAGCAGACACTCAACCGTTGAGCCACCCAGGTGTCCCACAACCAGAATTAAAAACAATTCTCCTTGGTAAGAATTAAAAAGTCAAACAAAAGAGGCAATCAACAGAGGTGTGAACAGATGTGGCCACATGCTGCTTGCTGTATGATACTCAGTTCAATTCACCTATAGGCACCAATCCTCCTCTGTAGCAGCCACTCTTACCTCCACATTCACTCAGGACTCCAAATTCCGCCACTCAGTTATCCCAAGGCTGCTTTGTTTTCTAAATCCCAAACGTTCCTAACTCCAACTTCATGAAAGCAAACCCCTTCCCACAAGTACTCTGTTCTAGAAACCAAATTCAGTACTAAGAGTTCAGAAGAAAGACAACTGTGAAAATGTGGTAAAGGGGATACCCCAGAGGACACACAGTCAGGCAGAGTGTATAATCACATATCTTGCTCTGTGGCAAGAACCAATTATGACAACCCCTAGGCTGTAACTTTTAAAATTATCACTGATTTCTTACCTACTAACTACTAAACTATGGTCATCCAAAAGGGGGTGAAATGACACTCAAATGAAAAACTGATAAAACAAACCCCACCTGTAATTAATGGCACCAACCTTCGAAAACTAAAGTAACTTACTTGTCACTCCACTATGACTCTTTGTCATCCCAGGTGCACTCGATTTGCTTGTTTTCATAGAACAATCTATTCGATCATTCTTCAGGATGCCTTCAATATTGGAGAGATCTCCATTTTTGGGATTACCATTGTTATCAGAATTAGAGCTATTTGGAGAAGATGGAACAGAGGAGGAGGAGGATTGGAAACTGTTCTCAGAACCTTCACTGTGACAAGAGGCAGGGCTAGAGGCTGAGCTGGAAGAACTGATATAGGCGATCACACCCCCTAGAAAAGAGGCGAAAATTCAGATAATTAGATACATGACAATATATGTTTTCTGTTTTTCCAAATCTGAATAGTAAAGTCACTAACTTTAGAAACAGACTGCTGACTAAATATCCACTTACCCTAAAAGGAGAAAGTAACTTATTTCCTTATTTCCTATTTTTCCTGCTTTCATAGAGTTTGAAGCACATATAATTTCCACTGATTCAAAGAATGAGAAGCTCTCACTGGCTTAATTATTCTGAGCACACAAAGATCCAAACCTAAAGCTTTTCATTTTCCAGGTTTTGTTTTTTGTTTTTTCCTATAAAGAATGAAAAATCTTCCTGACTAAGTAGCTTAGAGTAAACTGTTTTGGTCACGAAGAAGTCTGATTCTGGTCCTCTCTGTCTCTTTCATTATACCTTTATATAACACAATCTTAGAAACAATGGGTTCATTTGCCTCCCCCAGCACCTGGCTAAAACATGGGTTAATCAAGAACAGATATAACATTTGGAACTCCAGATAATTTATGTCAAATGGGGAATGTTTCATAGCTAATGCTCCCAGAATCTTTCTGTTTTGATCCCTGAAAACTTCAATGACTATTCACTAATCACCAGTTCCATACTCCCCCTTCTCCACCTGCTTCTGCCACTGGACTTGCAGACACACTTATCTGTAAACAGCTCTTAAGGAATCCAGACTCACCACCTGTTCTTCTCACTTGCTATTTACAGTAAATGTTAAAAGAGGCTGAAAGAATGCATGCTATAAGAGAATAACATTAAGGCTGACACTAATTCTCCACAGAGCTACTCTTAAAATACTATTCACAACTTCACCAATATAACCTCCACAACCTCTGTGAAAACTGGTCTTGGCCTCCTAGAGACTGTAAACTTCTCAGGTTAAGAAACAGTATTTAAAATTATTCTTGGGGTATAATTTCAAACATCTTCTCTCAAAGACATAAAACGCTGCAAGGGTAATCTCATAGGCAACTATATTATTTTTCCAAATCCCAGGCCAAACAACTAATTCTCATCTTTTCTACTGTGGTTTCCTTTCCTCTTTCCTCTATCATCAACAAACGCTTAAAGGGCTTTTTCGATGTGCATAAGATATAAAGGTAAAATTACCTCTCTTCTATCTCTGTTCTGAAATCTTATTTAAACATACTGTTTACTGTCTCCCATCTCTTTCTCCAGTAGACCATACACACCTCAGTGCACGGTGTCTCTTAATTCTCTATGCATGCTTTACAGGTAATAAGCCTACCATAAATATTTTTAAGACCTAATTCTCGCCTTTGTGAAGCCCACATTTATAACAAGGACAGATCCCAAGTAGCATAAAACAGTACTAGGAAGGGGATCCCTGGGTGGCTCAGTGGTTTAGTGCCTGCTTCAGCCCAAGGCCTGATCCTGGAGACCCGGGATCAAGTCCCACATCAGACTCCCTGCATGGAGCCTGCTTCTCCCTCTGCCTGTGTCTCTGCTTCTCTGTCTCTCATGAATAAATAAATAAATAATTAAAAAAAAAAAAAACAGTACTAGGTAGTCACAGGCAAAACAGGACATTTCTGATATTTCTGATAACTATACAGAGTATTAAGTGGAGACTTCTGCACATTCCCTAAATAACAACTGCAATTTAAGCATTCCTTCTGAAATAACCTTCTCTGCTAATGAGAAATGATTCCCCAATCTTTTCGTTGGTAAAAACTACATTTTAGAACACACACAGATGGAGCAAAACGCTGAGGCCAAAACAATTCCAAAGAATAGAAAGATACTTCCACTCACAAAGAAAAAAATGGGCAGGGAAATTTTAGGTCACTTTAGTCTGTTGTGTTGAAATAGGGTACCAGATAGGTATTTAAGTACCAATTATACATAACCAGAATGGAAAGTTCCTAAGCAGTCAAGTAAAACCATAATTCTTAGGGATTTTGGTCACAACCCAAAAGAGAAGTTAAAACAGCTCCTACTATGCCAAGAAAAACACAATAGTGTTTATCAAACATAAATTTAATATGCATAAATGCAAACTAAATGTACTTGAATTTTAAAGACAAGAAATATAAGTAACATGGAGAATTCCATCCACTTTTCCATTCATTAAGCATACGCCTACTATCAGTCTTGAAGTTGGAGGTGTGATTCTGGTCTTCCTAGACTAATCCACTTCCCAAATGTTCTCCTGCCATGTGCTTATCATCTTCCCAGAGTGAAACCAGAGCTTTATGATTAATATCAGACCTACAAGGTACTCCCCATCTATAAACCAATAATTCTCAAAGTGTGATCCCTATATCAATCAAGGGCTTCAGCATCACCTGCAAATCTGTTAGAAACATTTCAGGCCACACTCCACATCTACTGAACCAGAAATTTTAATCAACCTCTTAGAGATACTAATACGCAATAAAGTAGTTACACAGTAAAAGTAGGGCTGTCACAAGCCAATGTCTTTATCTGTGCTCAAAGGAAGAAATGTGACCAAGAGTAATTTTTTTTTTAAGATTTTAATTAACTTGACAGAGAGGCAGAGACAGTGAGAGCATGAGGAGGGGAGAGGGAAAGGGAGAAGCAGACTCCCCACCAAGCAGGGAGCTCAAGGCAGCACTCTATCCCAGGACTCCAGATCACTAACTGAGCCAAAGGCAAATGTTCAACCAACTGAGCCACCCAGGCACCCCAGCAACCAAGCGTAATTTTAATAATAGAAATGTCACCTACTGCTGATTTTGAAAGCTCCTGAAACTCCAAACATAAGGAGGAAAAACTTACTGAGTTTATTCTCTTCATCCAGACAAATTACATAAAAAGTGTATCATGAGAACCACCTGGTATTTTTTTCAAAATACATGTTTCCAAGGCCTTGCCCAGAGTAGGCCCCTCAGGAATGAGCATTTTTAAGAAGTTCCCCAGGTAATTCTTTGCACGTTGAAGTTTAAGAATAGCTACAATCACTGAATTCAAGCACAAATTGGTTCATAGTTTTAAAAGTAGATGTTTTCAATGACGTAACTCCCTGAATACCCTAAATACTCTATGAATCCAGAGAGAAACAATTTTAACTTGGAAGGCTAACAAATGTCATGTTACTGGGTAAACCACTGTGCCATCTGTTTTCATAAAATTTTAGAGATCTGAAGTTCACATTAGAAATTCCAGGTGTTAGCAAACAACTAAACTACTACTTTTTTCACGTGTCTACACACTCAGAATAGAATGCAAAGGAAAACATTATCCTTAGTCTTCAGTATACTCCCAAACTCACAGCTACTTATCTTACTTAAAGTACTACCACTCTAGGTAGTAAATTTACTTCTTACGTCTCAAGATGGTAAAACATGAGAAAGTGATGGTTTTCTTTCTCAAGTAAGATGGTTTTCTAAAGTAAGACTTTCTTAGGGCCAGCATTTGAGTGAGCCATTTATGCTCACAAGGTCTTCTGACTACCTCACCTTAGAAATAAACTTGCAGAAATCAGAGCTATCCCAATGGCTTAATTAAAACTGCTTAATAACTGTTGCCCACTGACTGGGCAACAGAAGGTGTTTGCTATTAACTACCCAAAATGCACCTTACTTTCAAAACCTCCAAAATCAAAATTAAGAAAAATTACTGAGCTACTATCAAGCCAGTTAATATCCAATTCCTATCTTTAGGGACTTTAACAATCCTTTTCAACAAGCACTTGTGCCAGGCACCATGGTATCAGAGGTGACCCTTCTAGAAGCAGCTACATTCTCCTAGCTAAATCAAAAACTGATTTAGTTGTCTTAGCATTCATTCTTGCTACCAGACACCAATCTACTGAACTGATGGTTAGTAACCCACATGGGTTACATTTTAATTTCCTAGAAAGTTAGGAGTACATCAATAGTTCCTCCACCCACTGAAGAAAGGGAAGTGAAAACTACAAATACCTACTGAATAGCAAGAATAAAATAACATAATTTCATATCACATTTTGACCTCACAAGCATTAGTTTCCATTATCCCATTTCAGAGCTCAGAGAGGTTTAACATAAACACTGCTACTAAGTGGCAGGGCCAGGATTGAAGGCCAAGGCCAGAGTACAGATTATTATTTCTTACTGTGAAAACCTGGGCAAGCAAATCACTTTTAATCTAAAACTGAGTCACCTTCTATAAAATGGGAATATCTACCAGAGTTACTACAAGATTGAAATGAAGTGGTGTTCATAAAAGGGGACTATTAAAGTCCTTTTTACAAACATGGTTTTTGATGATAAAGCAAGAAAGGTAAAATGCCCAAACCAGCAAGTCCCAACATTTCCAGAAACAAGCAGAATGTACTTCTTAGATGCCTCAAGCTAAAATTAGCTGAAGCAGTCTTCTCTATTTTTAGTTGGAAAAAAATCCCTGGAGTTGGGCCAGGTTCCCAGGCTAGGGCTTACCCAGTGGTCAACTTCAGACAAGCCAAAAGTCAGTATCTAATTTTATATTGCTGGGAAGCACTTGCTGTTCACCAGGTATTGGGGTTTTCTTACCCCAATTCTAGGCTTGCCCATCACCAAAAGTTTCCCTCCCACTCCCACGGCCCGCCATCCTGGAAAGTATGCCTGAGTTCAACTCATGACTGTGCCTCGTGACTTAGAACGAAATATTTTTACCATCAAGAAGCTTTAGTTTTCATTTTAAAAGTAGGTTACTAATAATTTCTACTCACAGGATGGTAGGATAGCTCTAATTGACTCACCATCCTTCCAACTATGGCCTGAGTATCAGGGTTCCAGAGAACAGCAGCATGGTACCTTCCCTAAAAAGCCTTGTAGACCAACTGAGGAAACAGCTGTGTTAACCATTCATTCCAGTGCCATGTGAGCACTGTTTCATACAAATTACTGTGAAGTGCTGAGAATCACACAAGAGCACCACAGAGGGCAAAGATCAAAAGGGGCAAATACAGCCAAGGTGACAATAAGTGGGGTCTTGAAAAACATGCAAATTATTAAATGATATACCATGTAAAAGATTTAAGAAAACCAAAAATGGGGTGACAAATTGGTCTTACTCTGCAAAAGTGGTTTTTTTTGTCTCCATGTAAATTGCCAGGGGGTGAGGGGAGACACAAGTGTAATCTAGTGTCTGGGGAAAAGAGACTGACTAGCAACAAGATTAAAAGAGAGAAATGATGAGATTAGGAGGCTCTACTGACACCTGCCTGTTTTCATCAGCTGTGACCCTGACCACTGCAAGCCAAGTGGATCCACACAGTTATTTCTTTCATTGCCAAGAAGACAGGACCACCAAGATGTGCATATACTGTCAAATATTCTGTGGGCTTAAATCTAATACAGCATAGTAGCTTGTGCTCCCCAAGTAGACTGTGGATTTAAAATCTGGCTCCACCACTTGCCTGGATAAATTAATAAACTTCAATCTACTGAACTCTTCATCTTCAAATGATAACAATATCTTCCTTCAAAGAATTTCATGTGTGGTGTCAAAAGTAGTGACACATGTAAAGGGCCTGACACACAGTACTCAACAGATACTGCTGACTATTATTCGGCCATCAGACTGAAGAGTTCAAACCAAACTAACCTTCCCTACCCTTTCCTCCTTCCTTTGAGTGTGTCATATGGAACAGTGCTTTCTCTAGGTTATTTCCACACCACCTTCTGAATCTCTTTAACTCTGTGGACTAGTCAAGCAACTTGCTACTTCACTTCTAAGTCTTCCTTTGATCTTACTGTTTCTCTCTCCAACTGATTTCTTTACTGTTACCATTTTCTGACTTTTTTTTTTTTTTCAAGTTAGGAGAAATACAGGTTTGTATGAACTGTGTGGGAATGTTTTCCTGATCTTTTTAAATGTGAATCACGGCTATGGGTATGAAGTTTGTGCAATAAGCTTTTACTTTAAAGAACCTCATATATTCACTCAAAATCTATGACACAAATATATACAGTCAATTCTGCCACTATACTATTTCACACCTGCATTAGTCATGATTAAGGTAAAGACAGTATGTTATGACAGATGAAATGGTCACTTGCTGAATGTGTATTGTACGGATACAATGGTATGGACCAAAAGGATGGGTCAAAGGTGTGCCACACAGCAGTGAGTCTGGCCCCACCCTAGTCAACATTTACAATTTGAAGGAAGTTAAAGGGAATGCTTATCAATACTCCCTCTAATAGATAAATGGCAGAAATTGTTAATATACTAGGTGACAGCTTAAGACAGGCTGAACATGGAGACAAAAGGAACTAGAAAAAATTAAGAAAGATAATTGCAAATTCCTGCACTTCAGGTCAAACAATTATCTGCACAATGGATGAAACCTAGCTTCAAAATAGTCCACATGATGGGCAGCCTGGGTGGCTCAGCATTTTGGCACTGCCTTCAGCCCAGGGCGTGATCCTGGAGACCCAGGATCGAGTCCCACATGTCCGGCTCCCTGCATGGAGCCTGCTTCTCCCTCTGCCTGTGTCTCTGCCTC
This sequence comes from Canis lupus dingo, assembly GCF_003254725.2. Classification (NCBI taxonomy): domain Eukaryota; kingdom Metazoa; phylum Chordata; class Mammalia; order Carnivora; family Canidae; genus Canis; species Canis lupus. The sequence continues at coordinate 19,887,034 of NC_064265.1, forward strand.
TCTCTCTCTCTCTGTCTCTCATGAATAAATAAATAAAATCTCTAAAAAAAAAAAAAAATGCACATGAAAAGGTCCTACTCGATTGCAAGGTTACTGTGAGTCAGCAAAGCCAATAAGCCACAAAAGCTCAGCCTGCCAGAGATTTGCAGCAGAATCCAAAACTTGGAACTTGGTAACTGTCCAATCATTTCCGCAGAAGCCTGTTCACTTCTGGGTGCTACAGCCCAAAGGGCAACAGGAATGATGATTGAAACAACAGTGAGCAAAGACCAAGTAATGAGAATCGAAAATGGAAGAACTAGGGCGGTATGTTCAACAGTCATCCAAAGGGAGTTTTATTATCCGTAGTTCCAAAAGGCAAGATTAAAATCAGTGATAGTGTTCCACGAAGGTTCAAATCAGACAAAAACTTCCTAGCCTCTGGGGCTTGCCCACCTTACAAGGCTGCAAAACTGGAATTCATTCACTCTAAAGGCTAGGTTGAAAAAGACTGAACCTCATACTCTCTAAATTCTTATCAAGCCCAAGTTTAATTCCACGACAGAATTACCCAATTTTTGAAAATACCCTCAAAGGCTAAGCAGACCCAGAGGCAATTAAAACACAGTTATAAAATGTCTTTATTTTTATTATTGGTGGAAAACTCACACTCGTTTTCAAGGCCTGGTTTGTAAAAAGTGCGTATAATAACTTTAAAAATATATCAACTGACTTCTTCTGTAACCTCAGTGGCCTCAAGTGTAAGGATCATCATTGAGGGCAGACAAAAGGCGAGAAGGGAGCACGGTATTGTTGCGACATTGCAATAGGAAATGTTAAGTAAAATAACTGATGAAGCCAAATTCTGTTGGTCAGGCTCAGGAAAGGTCGGCAGTCAACGGGTTTTTGAAAATCTGTTGACAGAAACAATGCCCACGCACGCGTTCATAGTCTCAGGGTCACTTAGGATCACCTGAGTCATCCCGACCCTACGTGAGCCGAATGACTGGCTCGCGGTGAGACCTCCAGGCTCCCAGCCCGAGGGGATTTTCGAGCCGTTTTTATGCCTCAAGGTGTGCTGGATAGGTCACGTCCTACGGCAACCACCTTTCCCGGACAGAGCGAAGCCGCATCATAAAAAGGGCGGGTTCCGTCCCAGCTACCAGGCGCTGCTGGGGACCCAGGCGCCTCACGGCTCCCTCCAGAGGCCCCGCGTTGGGGAAGCACCGAGCCTTCCCCCGAGGAAGCCTTCTCGGCCTGCGGCGCACCCCGGCCCCGCACCTCTTCTTCGGCGCGGCCCGCCGGCCCCGGCTGCGCGCGGCCAGGTCACCTCCCCACTGCGGCGTCCGCGCCCGCCCGGGGACCGCCCGGGCTCGGGGTTCACCGACGCGCACGCGCACGCGCGGCCTCCTCCGCAGTGAGCAACCCCGCGGGGGAGGAGGGAATCGCGGCCACGTCACAGCCCGGAGGGTTCCAAAGGGGCGGGGCCTCCCGGGAGGCTGCGGCGCTCCCCGCCGGCGCGCGCGCGCACCCGCCCCCACGTGTCCCTGCGGCCCCGGGGAATGTGGGTCACCGAGCCGAGCGGCCTCACGTGTCCCCGCCCGCCGCCGCCGCCTCAGCGCCCATTATGTAATGCCGCGTCACGCGCCCGCCCAGCCAACCGGCGCCCGCGCGCCGCCGAACGTAAACACAGCGCGCACGTGGCTCGCGCGGCCCGGCCATGTGAGGGGGGGGCCGGGCCGGCGCCGCCGGGCCGCGCTGCGGCGTCGCGGGGAGCCGGGAGGGCGGCAGAGGAGCGGCCCCGGGGGCGACGCGGGAGCCGAGCGGGAGCCGAGCGGGAGCCGAGCGGGAACCGAGCCCGAGCCGACCCGCCGCGCGCGGCAGCCCCCCCGCCCCCCAGCCCTGGGGTCTCCCCCCGCCGCCGCCTCCCGGTGCCCCAGCGGCATCCGGGCGCCCCCTGCGCCCCCCCCGCGGCGCGGCTCTTACCCGCATTCACCTCCATGGTGCCCTCCGGGAGGGGACCAGGCGGCCCGCTTCCCGCAGAGGTGGCGGTGGCAGCGCCGCCCCCGCCTCAGCGCCGCGCCACCCCGGGCTGGAGGCGGCGGGGGTCGCGGGGCCCCCTCATGGGCAGGGCGGGCGGGGCGCCCGGGAGCCGAGCCCCGCGGCCGGAGAGCGGGCTGCAGGGGAGAGGGCGGCGGCGGCGGCGGCGAGCGGCGCTCCTCGCGGAGTCCCTGACAACAAAAGCGGCGGCGCGGCGGCTTCCTGCAGCCAGCGCACCGCGGCGGCGAGGGCGGCTGACGGGGAGGGCAGCTGCGACCATGTGACCCGCGCACACACCCCCTCCCTCCGCCCGCCCGCGGCCGGCCGCTGCGGCGACTCCGCCCCCTCCGCCGCCGCCGCCGCCGCCGCCGCGCCCGTCGCCGCCGCCTCGCTTCCCCGCGCCCGCCTCCCCCCGCGTTGACCTTCCCTCCGCGGCCCTCTCCACCCTCCGCCCCGTGACACCTCAGCCACCTCGGGTGGTGACCAAGGACCGCCCCGGGGCTCCCGACACACCGGCGTTTGGGACCCCCGGGCTGGGGCCGCCCCCACCTCCCCCACCTCCCCCACCTCCCCGCAGTGCCGCCCCCCGCCCCCGCCGGACGGTCGGACGCTGGACCCCGGGTAGAGCCACATCTCTGCACCCTGCGCCCCCTGGGTCGGTTCAGCCAGTCTCCCAGCTTAAGGAGACCTGTGTTCTCCCCGCACTCCAAGCCGAGACCTCCCTGAGCTCCACGTACCCACACCTTGGCAGCCCATCCTAAAGGTGTGACAGGTGTATACATGTGTCAGAACCCAGTGAATGCACACAAGGTGTGCGCATCTCACCTTGCGTATAAATTCTACATCAAAAGAAAAAACTGCAACTAAATGACATGTATGCTGAGGTATGCAGAGCGAAGCGCATGGATGTCTGCAATCGTATTACAGAATAAGATGGGCTGATGGATGGCGGTATGGATAAACCAGCGGATACAAGTAGACTAAGATGTTAGTTGTAGATAATATAAATGGGTATTCCTAAAATTATTTTCCAATTTTCTCTTTGAAAACGTTCGGTATAAAATGTTGGGGGAAATGTAATGTGTGAAACATTTTTACATGTGCCACACTCCTTCTTCCCCCAATCCATTTTACACACACACACACACACACACCTTTTCCTTGTCCATCTCAATCTTTACTATTTTGGTAAATCTGCCAATTCCTGAAACCAACAAATTGCATTTCTTCTGTCCTCTGTGTGTGTCTCACTCTGCCTTTTATACCCTATTCAATCTATTAACAAATCTGAGCTGTGCTACCTTCATAATTTCTTCAGTTTCTATGCTTCTCTCCATCAGCATTGCTATCAGTCTAGACCAACAATCATCATCTCTGGCCTGGGGTATTGTAATACCCCCTAACTGGGGAGAGAGACTGTTTCCTGTGTCCACCTACAGTCACTTCTCAGTCTGTCATTTTCTAAATGTAAATGAGATCATATTACTCTGCTTAAAACCCTCTAAATAGCATCCTATCGCACTTTGAGGAAACTCCAATGCCTTAGCCTGACCTGCAAAGCCCAGCACAAACTGTAGGCCCTGATTCTCTTTCCAAGGCTTGCCTGCCATCCTCTAAACATTGTTCTCTAACCACAGTGGTCTCTCTTCTTCCCTAACTCAGGGCTTTATCACTCTATGTGATGCTGATGCAAGAGTTCCCTAGGCTACACTTTGTAGCTTTCTTTTCCATTTTATTTATCAACCACCATCTGTTTCTGAGGCCAGTATGAGCAGTCTAGAAGGAAGAAAAGAAATCATAAAAGAGGATACCTCTCTGAAAAGGCTACATACTGTATGGTTCCGACTGTATGACATTCTGGAAAAGGCAAAGCTATGGAGAGAGTAAAAATATCACTGATTGTCAGGGGTTGGGAAGGCAGAGGGATGAAAAGGCAGAACACAGATGATTTTTTAGGGCAGTGAAACTGTTCTGTATGATACTATGATGGTGGATACATGTCAAATGTACAACTAAAAGTAAACACTGATATAAACTACAGACTTTGGATACTTATGATGTGTCCATATAGGTTCATCAGTGGTAACACATGTACCCCTGTGGTGTGAGATATTGCCAGTGGGGGAGACTGTGTGTGTTCATGGGGACAGAATGTATACGGGAGCTCTCTGTACTTCATTTAATTTTTCTGTGAATGTAAAACTACTCTAAAAAATAAAGCCTATTTTTCTTAAGATTTTATTTATTTATTTGAAAAAGAGCAAGAGAGAGAGAGGGAAAAGCAGAAAGCCTGCTGAGCAGAGAGTCCCATGTGGGGCTCAATTCCAGGATCCCAAGACCATAACCTGAGCTGATCCACTCAGGTGCCCCAAAATAAAGCCTATTTTAAAAGAGAGAGAGGGGATACTATCATTTAAATTTGAAAAAGAGAAGAATGGAATTGAAAATAATGTCCGTAAGCATCTTAAATTCAAATGACATAAAATCTATGTCCATGAGCCCTGTGTTTTCAAAAGGCCACCTCCTACCTGTGAGTCATTGTGGATATCAGAGGTGATAAAACTATAACCCAGGTCAGTCACCAGCCACACCACTGGCCACTGGAAACGTCAGGTTCATCAGTGTCAGAGGAGGATGCTGAGCAGCATCTGAGTTGGACAGTCCCCAGAGTGCTGTAGCTGCAGTGGAAATTGCCTTTTGCTGCTGTCATTCCAAGGAACTTTATGTATTAACCCTGTGAAGTTTATGGCTCAGTCTGTAGGGATTCTCGGGCTATTCATAGTGGATTTCTACCTACCCCACCTTCTTCATTCCTCTGACCAAAATAACTCTGCTGAATGAAGTGACTGTCTTCAAAAGTCATCTGTTAAAAATGCAAATTAGGGGACGCCTTACTGGTGCAGTTGGTGAAGCATACAACTCTTAATCTCGAGGTTTTAAGTTCATGCCCCGTGTTGGATGAAGAGATTACTTAAAAAATAAAATCTTTTTTAAAAAAGCAAAGTATTTCCTGTGAGAGCTTCCTTATGAATCCTTATATTCCACTAACAGCAGGACCCTAGAAAACTGAACACAGGATAAGTCAATCTGGATGTGGATAAAGAGCCTGAATATTAGAATCTTCTAGTCCCGAAATCTATTTTATTGGACCATGTGAGGTACTGCAATATGAGGACCCTGATGAAAAAGAGGTATTGGGGAAAAGGATGGATTTTTTTTTTTAGTTAACTCCAGTTAAAAATGTTCAAGGTCATCCCTCATTTTAAAATATTCTAATGGAGATCCCTGGGTGGCTCAGAGGTTTGGCTCCTGCCTTCCACCCAGGGCATGATCCTGGAGTCATGGGATCGAGTCCCACGTCGGGCTCCCTGCATGAAGCCTGCTTCTCCCTCTGCCTCTCTCTGTGTGTCTCTCATGAATAAATAAAATCCTTATATATTTTTAAATAAATAAATAAATAAACAAATAAAATATTCTAATGAATATTGCTGCTTCCCAATACCATAATAACATTTCTCTCTGTCTTCTCTATGCTCTGGTTCAGGAGTTCTCAAAAGTTTTGATTTATACTTACAATGATTGAAGACGACAAAGGACTTTTTTTGTGGGATATATTTATCCATATTTACCTACGAGAAATGAAAACAGAAATGTTTAAAGCACAAGAATACACAGCATAGATGTTACAGAGTAGCAGCATCACAAGTCAAAGTCTTTGGGGGTTTCTTCTGCTACAGCAAATTGAAATTGCCAGGCATCAGGATATTGTGATGTACTTTCTTCCAGGCTCTTTTTTTCCTTTACTGTTCTAGTCAAAGTACTAACTTCTGTATCATCTCTCAAATCTGCATCAAAGTATGCCTTTACTGTAAATTCAAAAATCTATCTATACTTATTTTTAAACTAGAAAAATAATTGGGACACCTGGGTGGCACAGTCAGTTTAAGCCTGACTCTTGATTTCAGCTTAGGTTATGGCCTCAGGGTGGTGAGATTGAGCCCCACATCAGGCTCTGAACTCAGCATGGAGTCTGCTTGGAGTTTCTTTTTCCCTCTCCCTCTGCCCCTCCCCGCACCTTAAATAAACAAATCTTTAAAAATAATTTAATTATAACTAAATAATAAACATTCAAATATGACTTACACATGTATCACAAGGTAAATCGTAGTCTTATTTTATGTCTCCATAAAATATTCAAATAAATAATATTATATGTGTGCATAGAAAAAAATAACAAGATCAGTGATGTGTTTGTGTGCAATAGTAGCAAGAATGCTGCATCCAACACACACTGTAATACAATAATAATATCTTACAAGATGCAGTGGTTAAAGTGAAATATAGTCCTAGCAATAGAGTCAACTTTGTTTAACAGAAAAATATCTTTACACTGTTCCAGTTTTTAAATTTTAATTATTCAAAATTAGATAATTTTTTTAAAAAATTAGATAAAATTGGAGCGCCTGAATGGCTCAGTCGGTCCAATAGCCAACTCATGATTTCAGGTCAGGTCTCGGGGTTGTGGGATCATTCCCTGCATTGAGCTCTGCACTCAACATGTAGTCTGCTTGTCCCTCTCCCTCTGCTCTTCCCCTGCTCACACTCTCTCTCTCAAATAAAATTTTTTTAATTAGACAAAATTTAAATTTAGCCCCTTGGTTACACTAGCCATGTTTCAAGTGTCAAAAGTCACTGGTAACTAACAGTAACCATATTGGTCATTACAAATTTACAGAGCCTCTCTTCCTCTTTCTGAGTCAGTATGATAACATCATTCTAGGAGTCTGTCCATGTTGTATAAGTTTTCAAATTTATTGAAACAAAATTTTTCATATTCTCTTACTCTTTAATCTCTATCAATTCTATAGTTTCTCATGCTTAATTTTATTTGCACTGTTTTTTCTTCAATCAGTCCTATTAGAGATGTATCTATTAGCTTCTCCAAAGATTTAATTTTTGCCTTTATTGATTCATTTTTGTTTTCAACTTCACAAATTTCTCCTCTTTATCTCCCTTCTTACATTCACTTTTAATTTGCTTTTTCTAACTTCTTAACCTGGATATTTACCTCATCAATTTTGCTTCCATTGGCCAGTTTCTCTTATAACTAAAGAAACCTTGTTTGGAACAACTGCTTTAACTCTTCTCACCTATTATAGGGAATATTCCAGTTACTACTGCAGTGTAACAGATTACCCGAAAACCGAGTTTTTTTTTTTTTTTTTTTTTTTTTAGATTTTATTTATTTGACAGACCACAAACAGAGGGAGCTGCGGGCAGAGGGAGAGGGAGAAGCAGGCTGCTCACTGAGCAGAGAGCCCAGTGCGGCTCCATCCCAGACCTTGGGATCATGACCTTAGCCAAAGGCAAATGCTTAACCCACAGAGCCACCCAAACTTAGTGATTTAAAATAGCAGCAATTATGGGGTGTCTGGCACTCTCCATCCTTGAAGCATCTGACTCTTGATCTCAGGGTTGTGAGTTTGAGCTCCTCGTTGGGTGTAGAGACTGTTAAAAAATAAAATCTTTAATAAAATAAAATAAAATAAAATAGCAGCAATCATGTTATTATCTCTGATGGTTTCTATGAGTCAGGAATTTGGAGAGCCCCTGGTTGGGCATTTCTGGCTCAGAGTCTCAATGCTGGCAATCCAGACATTGTACAGAACCAGAAGAGCAAGGGGCTGGAGCAGCTGGGGCTAGCCCAGCCCTTCTCTCTCTTCTGTGGTTGCAGAGCTTCTCCACAAGGTCTCTATATATGGGCTACTCTGGATGGAGTCCTTCACAGCTTCTTGTTGGCCTAGGGCAGTCAGACTGCTTACAACAGAGTAAGTCAGGGCTCTAGTGCAAGCATTCCAGGGAATTAGGCAGAAGTTGTCTCATTTTTTCTGACCAAGCTTCCAAAGTCAGGCAACATCAATGTTCACTGAGTTATTTGTCTGTAGCAAGGGAGTTACAAGCATACCCAGATTGGAAGACAGGGCACATAGACCTCATCTCTTCATAAGAAGAACATCATGGTTATATTTTGAATAGCATGTGAGATGAAATATATTGTTGCAGCTACCATTGTTCAAACAAGGTACAATTTTAAAGAATAACACATATACAGTCCACCTTGATCTGAATACCACACTTCAGTGTCAGCAATTTAAGATGTATTTCTCAGAGTAAGCATTTTACCTGGTAGCACTTCTAAGTGTTGACGTAAAGAGAAAGGACACTCTAGAGAAAGGAACAAGTCAGATAACAAGTGGGTACAGAGAGGCCTCCACTCCACAGGATGGTTCCACTCCATTGTTTTAGTTTATTCTCTGTGCAACTGAAAGTCAATAGAATGACATTTCAAATACAAATCCAATCTTTTGTCTATTCTAAGTCCTTCATTGTCTAACGTCAATAATATCTTATGGCATTGAAATGAGACTGCTCCCTCAGAGGAGAATCTAGTTGGAGAAAGGTTATGTCCACATGTAATGAGTGCAATCTATACAATATGACATGGAAAAACCCTGGTTGAGTTTAAGTGCTCCATTGATTTAATAACATACTAAACAGAAATTTGAGGGGGAAATAAGAATGGAAATAAAGAAGAAAAAGTTGCATGACTGCTCAACAAACTAAAATGCTATAAGAAATGCTTGATTAGGGACGTCTGGGTGGCTCAGCGGTTGAGCATCTGCCTTTGGCTCAGGGCGTGATCCTGGAGTTCCGAGATGGAGTCCCACATCGGGCTTCCTGCAGGGAGCCCGCTTCTCCCCCTTATCTATGTCTCTGCCTCTCTGTGTGTTTCTCACGAATAAATAAATAAAATCGTTAAAAAAAAAAAAAGAAATCCTCAGTTATCTTCAATATTTTGTATCACAGTTTGGAAAAAAAAGAAAAAACTACAATACTTCCCTTGGGGGCGGGGGGGGGAAGAAAACAAAAACCTCAAGTACAAAGACCTAGCCCTAACAACAGGGCATACCATCCCTGAAATACCGGTATGACACATCTTGCTGACTTTCTCACCTGTCTTCCCATCTGATCTTCCTACTTTTGAAAACTCATCTAATTGAGAATCCCTCCCAGCAGTGAATCTATCCTAGTGTGACCCCCATTAACTGAACAATCTCCTAAATTCTCTCCCAAATTAGAGCAACACTCTGAGGGGACTTAGAGATTCAGGTGTCTCTCTTTAACCTAGACCAGTAGTTCTCAAAGTGTATATAGTTACTAGATAAGCAGCAGCAGTACCTACCTAGGAACCTGTTAGAATGCAATTTCTGGAGCTCCACCCCAGGCCTAATGAATCAGAAACTCTGCAGGTGATGCCAGCAATTTGTGTTTTAACAAATTCTCCAGGTGATGCTGATGCACTCAAGTTTAAAAACACAGCTTACAAAGCCAGTAGCATCTACCACCAGAGAATAGATCAGTCCAGTATTTCAAGGATCTAGGGCCATGAGCCTGAGTGTATAAGGCTAGTGGTTGCCTTTTTCCAGATTTTCTGACCATACCTCCAAAGTGAGCAGGATTTGTGCCCTGTAAGATGTATATAATATGACAGGCTGTTATATGGCAGGGTAAGATTCTAAATGCAAAACCCACATTGCCTGGGCGTCTGATTTCAGTTCTTCCTACAGGTCTGGGTGAATTTCTGCCCACAGATTCTAGGAGTAACCTGCTATTCTCATTAACTGGTATGCTTACCACTAGCAAGTTTTTACTAATAACCTATAGGTTTATTTATCTGTATTCTAGAAAGTAAATTTATTCCTAAGGCTTAGATATTTCCTTCTGATTATGCAGGAAAAACAAAATGTCTTAAAAGAGGTAACAATAGGATGGGCACTGAAACCATGGTCAATATCCAGGACCATCTCTTACCTTCTAAATCCACATAAAAACTAATTCTGGGACACCTGGGTGGCTTAGCAGTTGAGCATCTGCCTTCGGCTCCTGTTGTGATCCCGGAGTCCCGGGATCTATCAAGTCCTACATCGGTATCCCCACAGGGAGCCTGCTTCTCCCTCTGCCTGTGTCTCTACCTCTCTTTGTGTGTCTCTCATGAATAAGTAAATAAAATCTTTTTTAAAAACTTCATTCCTCCTCCTCATGATACAGTTATATAAAAGAAAATTGGAAAAAGAACACCTTACCATGTATATCATAACCAATAGACTACATTCTGATTTTTCATATGTCTGAATTCCATTGTTTTAAGGCAATACATTGGAATGTCCAAAAACTTTACAATTTGTGACTAACAAATTAGGTTTTTGGACCAGGAATGATCTTTTATGTATTGGTTTTCTCTTAGTCATAGAAGAGAGGCCAAATATAATTTTTTCAGATTAAGCCAAGAGCATATTGGTTTTTTACTACCTCACTATTCAAAGTGTGCTCCTGGACCAGTAGCACTAGCATTTCTTCGGAGCCAGAATCTCAAGCCCCTTCCTAGAGTTAGTGAATCAGAATCTGCATGCTAACAAGAGCTCCACGTGATCTGCACAAAGTTTGAAAAGCCCAAAAATAATGACCAGGGAGACAGAGGCTTTGCAGCAAGAGTGTTCTCTGGAAGGAAGTGGTAGGCAGCCTTCTCAAGATGTCCCCAGGTGACCCTTGCCTCCTGTTATTTACTGTCTTGTATAATCCCCTCCCCTTGAGTGTGAACTGGACTTATGAATTGCTTCTAAAAATACATATGGCAAAAGTGATGATGGTATGTCACTTTTGAGGTTGTTATAAAAGACTAAGACATATCTTGCTCACACTCTCTCCCTGGCTCTTCTTACCTGCTTACCCTAATCAAGCAAGCTACAGTGCTGTGAGCTGCCCTGGCGAGATTCATGTGATAAAGAACTGAGGGTGGCCTTTGGCCAGCAGCCAGCAAGGAACAGGATCCTGCCAAAAAAGCACATGTATGAACTTGGAAGTAGATCTTTCCCCAGCTGAGCCTTGAGACAACTTCAGCCAACTTGATAGCAAGATGTTGACACCTTGATAGCAAGATGTTAAAGCAGAGAACCCAGCTAAACGGCATAATTTCTGACCCAAAGAACAGTGAGATAACAAATGTTGTTTTAAGTCATTAGGTTTTAGGGTGATTTATTACTCTGCAATGGATGACTAATAACAAGCAGGAACAAACAGATCAAGAATATCAAAAATCTAGATATCATCCAGACTCCCCGGAAGTCACAGGGACCTAACAGAAAGATAAATAAACACCTATAGGCAGAGTAAATATCTAAAGAATTTTGAGGGCACCTGAGTGGCTCAGTTGGTTACGCAGTTAAGCCTCTGCCTTCAGCACAGGTCATGATCTCAGGGTCCTGGAATCAAGCCCTACATCAAGCCCCATCGGGCTCCCTGCTCAGTGGGGAATCTGCTTGTTTCTTTCCCTCTGCCCTTCCCCGCTTATGTGTGCACGTGCTCTCTCTCTCAAATAAATAAATAAAATCTTTTTTAAAAAATAAGGTTCTTACTGAGTCCAAGATGAGTAGTGAGACTGAAAACAGTGGGATTAATTAAAAGTTCACATAAGTGAAGCAGCAGGTCCCGTCCAGTACTCTGCAATGAAGCTTTATTGTCAAGAGGCTCCCCAGAGCTCCCAAACACACACACACACACACAGTAGCTTTTAATGCTTCATTCAAATATAGACAGCAAGGATCACTAGAATTTTTTATTTTATTTATTCATGAGAGACACAGAGAGAAAGAGAGAGAGGCAGAGACACAGGCAGAGGGAGAAGCAGGCTCCATGCACAGAGCCGGACGTGGGACTCGATCCCAGGACTCCAGGATCACGCCCTGGGCTGAAGGCTGCACCAAACCGCTGAGCCACCTGGGCTGCCCAATCAGACTCTTAACAGTAGCACTGAATACCTCAGGAATGCAGTCCAAATTTTGAGAGAAAAATAATTTACCTTAATCTCAAAATTCAGCCAAACCATTAGTTAAATGCATAGGTAGGATAAAGATATTTTCATACAGGTAAGTGTTCAAAAAACTCCCCTTCTAAACACCTTTTCTTAGAAAGTCACAAAGAGGATATAACATAGATTGAGAGACTAGAGAGGGAAGAGAAATGTGCATGTTTATGTGTGTGTGTGTGTGTGTGTGCACAAGCATGTGGTTGTGCCAACACACCTATACATATGAGAGGTACTGGAAAAAGGGATATGTGTGACAGGGAAGTGTTATTTACATTCTCCTCTTCCATAATAGAAAGTCAATAGATAATACCTAAAACTTATGAATAAAAAAATAGTGTTTTAAGAATCTCAGGAAGGATGGGGAAGGATGGGGCAGGGAACCACTGTTACTCATCATAAGCCTTATAGTACTATTTGACTTCTTAAATGATGTGAATTTATCAGTTTTATGAAAATAAAAATTACTTTGAAACCAAAGACCAGGACACCTGGGTGGCTCAGCGGTTGAGCGTCTGCCATCGGCTCAGGGCGTGATCCCAAGATTCGGGATCAGGTCCCATATTGGCTCCCTGCAGGAAGCCTGCTTCTCCCTCTGCCTGTGTCTCTGCCTTTCTTCCCTCTCTCTCTGTGTCTCTCATGAATAAATAAATAAAAAGGGGGGGAAAAAAAGCAAAAACCAAGGGCAGCAGTTGAATGCCAACCTTAAACTCAGGTCATGATCCCAGGGCCCTCGGATTGAGCCCCCATCAGGTTCCCTGCTCAGTGGGGAGTCTCCTTCTCCCTTTCCCTATGCCTCCGCTCATTCTCCCTCTCTCACTCTCTCTTTCTCTCTCAAGTGGATGCCTCATGGCTCAGCAGGTTAAGCAACCAACTCTTGATTCCAGCTCAGGTCATGATTTCCTGGTGGTGAGATCCAGCCCCAAATTGGGCTCCACACTGGGCAGGGGGACTGCTTGAGATTCTCTCACTCTCCCTCTGCCTCTGCCCCTTCTCCTCTACCTCTGCTGCAAGCAGAGTGCACACTTGTGCACACGTGTTGTAGGCACTCTCTCTGAAAAACAAAAAAGGAGAAACTGTCCAACTCCCCTTAAACACTGCAATCTTCTAAAATAACAGAAAATATCTACAGCTGAATTATAGCTGCTTTTAGGTGTTTGAGCTACTTTTTCACTGGTCCCATGTCTGGTCAGAATATCACTAATAAAGCTTTCTCTCTTCCAAATTAAAAGAAAGAAGAATGCTTTGATCCTATAATTCCATTTCTAGAAAGCTATGCTAACAAAATACTCCTAAATGCACACTTTATAATACTGTGTATGTATTAGTACAAAATTGGCAAAATTACGCAATCAAGGAATGCCTGGGTGGCTCAGCAGTTGAGCGTCTGCCTTTGGCTCAGGGTGTGATCCCAGAGTCCCCAGATCGAGGCCCACATGGGGCTCCCAACACGGGAAGCCTGGCTTCTCCCTCTGCCTACGTTATCTGCCTCTCTCAGTGTGTTTCTCATGAATAAATAAATACAATCTTTTTAAAATTCCCAATCAAAAGAAAATTCCCCTCGGCCTTTAAAAAGAATATTTATGAAGATGAGGCAATAATGTGTAAATGTTGATAATCTAACATTAAGTGAAAAAATCAGTGTGAAAAACCTGCATATGAAGTAGTATTACAACAGTTTTTTAATTCTATGCATTAAAAAAAAGATAAAAAAGAATACACCAAAAGGTTTAACAATGGTTTTGTTTCGATGATGATAGTATAGATTTTTCTTACTTTGTGCATTATCAAAAATACTTTAAAATTTTTGTAGAATATTATAATGAAAATACTTGAAAAAAATAAATTAAAACTTTTATGTTAAAACTGTTTTCAGAATTTACCACTTTGATGCTGCCAACTTGGCTTTAATGTTTTTACTCAGTGAATTTTTTTCATGGTAGTCATTTCAAACTTGTAGATAGTTGACTCTTTGACGAGTTTAAAAATACAAACAGGGATCCCTGGGTGGCGCAGCGGTTTAGCGCCTGTCTTTGGCCCAGGGCGCGATCCTGGAGACCCGGGATCGAATCCCACATCGGGCTCCCGGTGCATGGAGCCTGCTTCTCCCTCTGCCTATGTCTCTGCCTCTCTCTCTCTCTGTGTGACTATCATAAATAAATAAAAATTAAAATAAATAAATAAAAATACAAACATTTTAACCACAATTACCCCAATACTGATAAATTTTCAGCAAGAGAGGCACCTGGGTGGCTCAGTGGTTGAGCACCTGCTTTTGGCTTAGGTCGTAATCCTGGGGTCCTGGGATCAAGTCTCATATGGGAGTCCCTGTGGGGAGCCTGCTTCTCTCTCTGCCTATGTCTCTGCCTCTCTCTTTGTGTCTCTCATTAATAAATAAATAGCATCTTTTAAAAAACTTTTTTTTCAGCAAGAAAGTGTTAACTAGAGAAATCCATTAGGCCAACTTGACTTGAATAATTCATTATTGAACAAATCAATAAATGATCAATTTTTTACATGGTGAAGTTAAACTATCTCAAGTAGTTCCCATTTTCATTTTAGTTTGTTGGAATTATTTTCATAAACATCAAACTTTTCCCTAAAATTCTTATAAAAATAATTGATTCATTGATCAATTTTTTTCTTTTTTTGGCCAGAGTTTCAACCATTAAACTGTCTTTCAAGAACTCATTTCTTCTAAGTCCATCTGCCTTATCAAATTCTGCAGCTTTTCAGTTTGCCAAGATTTAATTACATTATTTTTGAGTCAAAAACAAATCCTACAATGTTTAATTTTAGCCATTGTCAGTTTTGTTTTTACTATAATATTCATTACAAATTTGGTTTTATAAAACCTGTTGGTTTCTGCTTTTTTAAAAAAAATCTAACTCATAAAAAAATGTGATAAATTCTCCTCAGATATTTAAGAAGTGATACAAAGTCCATGACTGGGCTACTCAATGTTGAACAAATGTCCTGATCAGTTTTCCCATTTTGAACCAAGTCTCCAAGCTGCTGATCAAGCAAAAAGGTAAAGGCCCAGTCAAAATGTCCTACTTCATAAAAACCAAATAACTAAAAATTATAAGATAATATTTATCATTAGCAATTTTAGATACCTACTTTATATCAAGCACTGTATTAAGTCCTCAGGCTGAAAAAATGCTAGTCAATACTCAGAAAACTCCAGGACTTCTAATCAAGGAGAAGGAATATTAGAGTCTTCATAATATGTTCATTAAATTGGATATTCTTTGGGATGCCAGGGTCACAGTGGTTGAGTGTCCGCCTTCCCCTCAGGGCATGATCCTGGGGTCCTGGGATTGAGTTCTGCATCAGGTTCCCCACGGGGCACCTGCTTTTCCCTCTGCCTATGTCTCTGTGCCTCTCATGAATGAATAAATCTTTCCCAAAAAATTGGATATACTTTTTTTTAAGATTTATTTATTTATTTTAGACAAATGGAGAGAGAGACAGGTGGAAAGAGAGAACCCCCAGCAGACTCCCCACTGTGCGTGGAGCCCCACACAGGGCTCGATCCCATGACCTCAAGACCATGACCTGAGCTGAAATCAAGAGTCCAACGCTCAACCAACTGAGCCACCCAGGCGTCCCTAAATTGGATATACTTAATGCATCAACTAAATTGGATATATTTAATCTTTTGCCACAGTAGATATTTTAAGACTTTGCCAGTAAGCAGATAACAATGCTGCATCACCTCGAACCACTTCCCTAGTCCATCTCGTTTTTCACCATCCTGACACTGAGCCTCCAATCTAGCCCCACCCCCTCCAATAATCCACTCTGAATGGTCTTTTTTAAAATCTAAAATTATGTCACCTCTCTCCGTAAAGCCCTCTAATCCTTGTGCATTTCATACAGATTAAACCCAAGACCTTTACCATGGCTTAGAAGATCCAACATGACCCAGCCCCTGCCTTTGTCTCCAATCTCATCTCTCTTCACTCTCTCCCTGACTATCCTTCCACTCCTGCTTCATTGACCTCCTTTCTTTTCCTCTAGCCTCCCAGCTCAGAGCATTTAGATTTGCCGCTCCTTGTTCCCTAGGATGATTTTCCCTCAGAGCATCACACAGAGCCACATTTTATACACAATTCATCTCTATTTCCCTCTGGAGACGTCCTTGATCCCCATTTAATGTCTTTCCATCCTTGTTCCACAATTCTTGTCACTATTTGAAATTATTTTATTCATTTACTTATTGTCCCCTCTACTATCATATGGGATACATGGAAGCAGGGCATGTATTCCATTTGCCTGACACATGGCTGTTCCTCAACACATATTTGTGAAATGAATGAATAGATGATGTGTAGAAAGAGCTGTAATAAAGGAATGAAACACATGTCGTGGAAGAGTCAGAATTTTCATCACTAAAGATGTGGGTTTTGTTTGGATAATGAGTAGAAATTCAGATGGGAGAAGGCAAGCAGTTGAGAAGGGAGCCAAGTGGAAGAAGAAGAAGAAATGAAAATGCAAGAGATCCTAAAAGATGAAGTCTGTACAGAAGTGACTAAAAGAGAAAGAAGGAACAGGTTTACTGAAGAAGGAGATCAATATGGTTGAAACCTGAGTTGTTTCATTCCTGCTGGACAAAGACATTGGGGTAAGCAGAATAATGGCCCCCAAAGATGACCACATCCTGTCTGTAACATGATTCCCCAGAACCTGTGACTTATGTGACGAGGGACAATTAAAGTGCTGATGGCATAGGTTGTTAATTGGCTGAGCTTAAACTAAAGAGATAGCTTGATGGACCCAATGTAATCACAAGGGTCCTTTAAATGGAAAAGAGCAGGGCAGAAAGGCAGTGTCAGTGTGATGCAGGCTGAGAAAGACCAACTTGGTGGTTTGAAGATGGAAGGGCAGCCACAAGACAAGAAATGTGGGCAACCTCTGGAAGCTGGTGAAGGATTTTTCCCTAGAGCCTCCAGAAAGGAATACAGCCCTACTGAGGCCTGGATTTTAGCCCAGAGAGCTCCATTCTGGACTTCTGTTCTCCAGACCTATAAATTAATACATCTGGGTTGTGATAGAACGCTAAATGTGTGATAACTGGTATAGAAGCAATAAAGAACAAATATAGACACCACAAAGTCACTCAGGTAAGATGAGGAAAGGATAAACAAAGATCCCAGTTAGTTTGAGTTTACTGACTGGTGGTTAGAAAAGATTTGTTAAGCAGTAGAGAGGCTGAATTCTACTCGGGAATGCTGCCTGCTCACAGTTCATCTTTGTTTGCACAACATGTGAAAACAACCTAAAGAATCGAGGAATCTTTAAGATTACTTTCAAAATCCAAAGGGAAAGAGTGGATGAATGAGATTGGAAGGAGCCTGCTGAGTAATCACCACTGCTTTACCTTGTCATCCTTTCAAGATTTAGAAATCATTTATTACATGGATCTCTTAAGCAATCTTTTACAGATTCTAAAAAATCTTTTAGATAATAAATCTTCTGATATTCTCTTTTTTTTTTTTTTTCAAAGTAGAGAGAAAATGGATGCTTTCATTTAAAGGAGGAAAAAAATCTCTGATGAATGTGTGATTTTCTCAGGAAGATGAGCAAGCTGTGAATAATCACCATTGTGGTTAGCGTTAATTCTTGAAAAGTTGATCCTTATAGGTCAACCAGATCCCTTTCTTTTGCTTTATAAATTGAGCTGAAATAGTTCCTACTGACCGAAGAGTCCTGGCTGCCTGCCCAGAAGTGCCACCCTGCAGGCACTGTATAATGAGGCAATCCACAGGGCTGATCTCAGCATAAATAAAAGTTCAAGCTGGGACTTAAATTTTTAACACATTTGCAGTATGAAAGTAAAATAGCCAGAGGAACTGCAACAGAATGACATCATTCAAATAACTGAATAATCATTTAATCATTCAAAGAACCAATATCATAAGAGACATGTCATTATGACAGCATGGCCCACAGCTGCCTAGGATGGATGTTTCCTTCTTACTTTATACGCAGGACAGAACATAAGGATACAATTCCATTTGGTGCTTGGTTTTGGTTTATTGGAGTGCTTTGTTTGGGGGTGAGGAAAGGTGAGAATATGTTTAGGTTTTCTTTGTGGAAAAAAGTGTCTGCACATGAATGATGGAAGGAAGGAAGAAGCAAATGATAAATACACGCACAATCCTCCCCATTTATTTTGGACTCAAATTACAATCAGGTCATTACTTTGCCATTCTTTGATGAGTTGGATAGAATAGAATAGTCTCATAAACATTGTTAATATAGGTAATATAAATATGTAAATTTTCAAAAGGCAAAAAATTATATTTTCATACAAATATTTATTATGCTGCTAGTACATACCTTATTAACCACTTGGAAGCATCGCTTAACAAAAGTGAAAAAGTATTACGTCTTGTGAAACTAAACATTTTTAGAATTTTTATTATTTGTGGTTATATGTTCATGGCTGTGGCACACTACTAGATTTTCCTTCTTCAAATTAATGACCTGCCTAGGAAAAATGAAAGAATAGGTAAAAACAAGGCAAAACTTCTTAAACCAGATGTTTGCAGTTGAACAATGATTTTGAATCATTTTTAAGAACATTTTTAAGAATTCATAAGCATGTAAATTTAAAAATGAATTTACTAGCTTGCAAAAACATTTGTTCATTAATGCTCTTTGCTAAACAAAGCAACTACTCTAACAACTTATGAGTAACTTAGTTCCCCTTAAATCTAACAGACAAGGTCAGAAGAAAAGACCATCTTTGGAATGATTAATAACACACTTTAGTGTAAAGCATGTTTCTCAACCTTTTTTTTCATTATCACCCACCTAAGGAAAAAAATAGATATAACTTAAGTGCTCCCTAATGGGGGAAATAAAGTAAAAAGGAACAGGATTTTTTCAGGGAGGGTTGAGTTTTGAAGGGCCACAAACTATTATAATATCTGTATTTATGCCCCTTAAAAACCAATTTTCACTTCCTAAGGGTCACCCCTGGAGAATTCATGGTGTAAAGAAAGTAAAAGACCAAAAAAAAAAAAAAAAAAAAAAAAAAAAGGTGTCCAGAGAGGGGTAGAGGGGAAGGGGGAAGAAGTGAGGGAGGGAGAATACAAAAACTCATTGAATGTGGGCAATTGTCTCCTTAACTCCATATATAAGCTGATATGTGTGTACAGCAGGTTTTTCCTAAGAGTGGTGCTATTGACATTTTGGGCTGGATAATCCTCTTGTGGAGGGCTGTGCTGTGCATTATAGGATGTTTAGCTGCATCCCTGGCTTCTACCCACTGGATGCCAGTACCAAACTTCCCAGCCCCCACTTATGAAAAAACAAAACTGTCTCAAGATATTGATAAATGTCCCCTGGTGGTGACGGTGGGGAGCAAAATTGCCCCCATTGAGAACCACTAGTGATTCACAAACTAAGGACAGAAAGGAGAACTAGAGCTCTGGTGGTGTGGGGTAGGAGAGTAACTTCTGGGAGTGAGGTTAAATGACAAATGCAGACAGCAGAACAATACTGTATTGGTTTCTTATTGCTGCTGTAACAAATTACCACAAACTTAGTGCTGTAACACAATAAATATTTATTATCTTATAGTTCTATAGGTCAGAAGTCCAACAAAAGTCTCAATAAACTAAAATAAAAATATTAACAGGGATGTTTCCTCTCTGGAGGCTCTTGGGGAAGAATTTGTTTTTCTTGCCTTTGCCAAAAGCTTTAGGAGGCTGCCCACATTCTTAGGATTGTCCTCCCTTTCCAACCTCAAAGTCAACAACATCAAGTCAAATCCTTCTCATGTGGCCATCTCTCTGACACTCACGCTCTTCTGCTTCCCTCTCATATTTAAAGGACCCTTGTGATTACATTGAGCCCACCAGATAATCTTCCCATTTCAAGGTCAGCTGCTTAACAACCTTAATTCCATCTGCATCCTTAATTCCCCTTTGTAAGTTAATATATGAATATCACAGGATTCAAATATTAGGACATGGGCATCTTCGGAGGGGCCGTTGTTTTGCCTACTAAAAATACATATGGGGGTGGCCTGGGTGGCTCAGCAGTTTAGCACGGCTTTTGGCCCAGGGCGTGATCCTGGGGACCAGGAATCGAGTACCCCGTTGGGCTCCCTGCGTGGAACCTGCTTCTCCCTCTGCCTGTGTCTCTGCCTCTCTCTCTCTGTGTCTCTCATGAATAAATAAAATATTTTTAAAAGTAAAAATGAAACAATCCCATTAATGCTCATATTACTGAATTCTGCCATAGGAAAACAAAACCAAACCAAACCCTGCTTTGGAGGAAGAAGCAAGAATGGAATACACTACTACTAGCTCCTTCTGTTTCCAATGAGAGGCATCTGCAATCTTCTCCATTTCCTTCTAAAACAGTGAAGTGGGAGCCTGGGTGGCTCACTGGTTGAGTGTCTGCCTTCAGCTCAGAGCGTGATCCTGGAATCCTGGGATGGAGTCCCGCATCGGGCTCCTTTCATGGAGCCTGCTTCTCCTATCTCTGCCTCTCTCTCTGCCTTTTTCTGTCTTTCATGAATAAATAAATAAAATCTTTTTTAAAAACTAAATAAAACAATGGAAGTTATTTTATGGTAGGTAATAATATATAGTCTTTATTATGGGTTTGTTTTGTTAAGGATGTACACTTCAGCTCATAAAATCGCAGATGAAGACAGAGACCTCCAGATATCATCTGGTATAGCAGTTTATACAAATGATTGGAATTTCATTGTGTGATTTCTTTGTTTATTAAGCACCCGTTTATTTAGCCCTATTTTATAGACACTCTCATAATGCTGTTATTGAAGCCTGCCTCCTGTGACTAACTCAAAACATCCCTTGAAAAGTGTTCTGTATCCATAATGATGTCTGATGTTTCCAGTTAGTAGTGAGTTTTCAGGTCCATAAATGCGCCACATTATAAAGAGATCAAGGGCTCTAAGCCATGTTCCTTGCCAACCATCTGTAGTCTATTGGCTTCAGGGTAATATGGCTCATAGAGGTTCTTACCAACTCTCACCTCAAAATTAACCTCTCCATTTACAACAACTTTAAAAAACAGGGATAGGCTCCACTGACTGATTCCCTGACTAATAACTAGTGTCATAAGGCTAGATAAACACTAGGTGGAAAACTGTCTATGCCTCTTTCCCAGAAGAAGGAAAAATGAGACAGTCTTTGGGAGCAAGGAAGCAACAGCCAATGCATTTCTGAACTCACTGGGTAGTTGAGGATGGGAAGACAGATCTGGGTCTCATACCCCTTCACTACTTTTGGAAGCCCACTCTTGCTCTCCACTTCCTTCCCTCACTCTCTCATCCTCTTTCCTTTCCCTTTGTTTTCTTTTTTTCCTTGCTTTTCCCTCCCTTCCACTGATATTTATTGAACATCACAGTGGACAAAACAGACAAGAAACTTAACTGCACTAGACTTATGACTTCTGGGGTGGGAGGTAGCCAGATAAACAGTGAATAAGTAAGTAAAACATGGAGAATGCCAGATGGTGCTGCTACGGGGATAAAATAAATAGAGAAAGGGAAAAGAGGGAATACCAAAGGCATGGTGAGGGAATTTTAAATTTTAAGTAAAGGGTCCAGGAAGGTCCCACTGAGAAGATGAAGTTTGAGCAAAAACTTTAAAGAGGTGAAGGAGTAAGTGATATCTTTGGAATAAGAACATTCCAAGGTAGAGAGAACAGTCACTGCAAAGAGCCTAATGCTGGAGCATGTATAATTGTGTTTGAGGATAGCAAGGAGGCCAATGTAGCTGCAAAGACAGGAGCAAGGTAAAACAGTGGGAAATGAACTCAGGGAGATAACTATGCCCCAGGTCCCTGGTAAGAGTGATACTCAAAGGCTGTGAGTGCGTTCCTCTGTCTCAGGGTACATTTCGAAAATTGGTGAGGTGTGTTTGTTTGTCACAATGATGGCAGGGGTGCTACTTGCATTTCATGGAAACCAAGACTGCTAGAAATCCTGCAACTGTGTGGGACAGTCCCACTCAGTGGGGAAAGTCTTGTGCTTAACACAACTTTCAAATGTCTTGCCACAATTACAGAGGGGAAAGAAAATTTTATTTTATTATGAGCCTAGAACTTCATTTCACATATAAACACAAACTACCCTAGTACAGTTTTAATACATACCATTTTTCCTAGGAGTGTAACTACTTTGCGAATGAATGGAAGGTATTTGGTTGTCTAGTTTGGAACTTTACCAAGATTTTTTAAACTGTTCAGAAATCAGATCATTGATGGCAACACCATTGATGGTATTAAATTTGCTGATAGCATACACACCTGTTATCGGGCTGTCATTTTGCATTTAGGTATAAACACCATCTTATCACTTCATTGTATCCTCTCATCTAGTTATATGCAGAAATTTACATATTGAAATACATATTGTTTTATTATATATTACTTTTATATTTCCTTTATATTACAGTTAGGGCATTATATTGATTTTTCTGAAATTATTTTTGTAGATTAGTTGTTCCATCATTATAAATTCCTATTATAAAAAGAGGGTGTTGGGGTGCCTCGGTGGCTCAGTTGGTTAGGTGTCAGACTCTTTGATTTTGGCTTAGGTCATGATCTCAGGGTCATGGGATTGGCTCCATGGTGGGTGTGGATCCTACTTGAGAATCTCTCTCTTCTCCCTTTGCCCCTAACCCACCTGCATGCATACACTCACTCCTTGTCTTAAAACAAAACAACAACAACAAAAATAATGTTGACCCAAAAAAACAAATAATCCAAATAAAAGTGGGCAGAAGACATGATTAGATGTTTTTCCAAAGAATACATACAAATGGCCAACAGACATATGAAAAGATGCTCAGTATCACTTATCATCAAGGAAATGCAAATTAAAACCACAATAAGGGGCAGCCCCGGTGGAGCAGCAGTTTAGCGCCGCCTGCAGCCTGGGGTGTGATCCTGGAGACCCGGGATCCAGTCCCACGTCGGGCTCCCTGCATGGAGCCTGCTTCTCCCTCTGCCTGTGCCTCTGCCTCTCCCTCTCTCTCTCTGTGTCTCTATGAATAAATAAACAAAATCTTAAAAAAAAAAAAAAACCGCAATAAGTTATCACCTCACACTTGTCAGAATGGCTAACGCGAACAACATAAGAAACAACAGGTTGTTGGCAAGGATGTGGAGAAGGGGGAACACTCTTACACTGCTGTTGGGAATGTGAACAACCACTCTGGAAAACAGTGTGGAGGTTCCTCAAAAAGTCAAAAATAGAACTACCCTATGATCCAGCAATTGCATGACTAGAGATTTATCTGAAGAATACAGAAACACTAATTCAAAGTGATACGTGCTCCCCAATGTTTATAACACCATTATCTACAATAGCCAAATTATGGAAAAGCCCGTGTCCATCGACTGGTTAATAAAGATGTGTTATATAGAGATATATCTATAATGGAATATATTACTTAGCCATAAAAAAAGAATGAAATTTGCAATGACATGGATGGAACTAGAGAGTATTATGCTAAGTAAATACGTCATCAGAGAAAGACAAATACCATATGATTTCACTCATACGTGGAATTTAAAAAAACAAATGAGCAAAGGTGAAAAAGAGGTGGGGGGCAAACCGAGAAACAAACTCAACTGCAGAGAACAAGCTGATGGTTACCAGAGGGGAAGCGGTGGGAGAAATAAATGATGGGGATCCAGGACTGTACTTGTGATGAGCACCGGGTATTGTATGGAAGTATTGAATCACTATATTGTACACCTGAAATTAATATTACCTTGTATGTTAACTAACTGGAATTTAAATTTAAAAAAGGGAGTGTTAGAGCCTTTCAACCTCAAAATAGGGTAGAAACTGCTAGTGTAGGGGTCTCATAGGCCTTTTGTCCTTTTTTTTCTTATTTTATCCTTTACTCT
Organism: Canis lupus dingo; assembly: GCF_003254725.2. Lineage (NCBI taxonomy): Eukaryota > Metazoa > Chordata > Mammalia > Carnivora > Canidae > Canis > Canis lupus. Next base: position 19,910,888 of record NC_064265.1, read on the forward strand.
GAGATTGAAAAACACTGGGGAGTTTTGAGCAAAATATCATGATCTGACAAGTTTTAGAAATGTTTGGAAATGTTACTCTTGCTACTTTGTAAAGAATAGATTTTAGGGAATCCCACCCCAAAGTGTAGAAGGTTTATAGGGACCCTCTTCCTATGCTGCTTGGTGGAGCCCTACATTTTTACCTCTGTAGCCCACCAAGGCTGTCAGAGTGCTGCTTAGCCTCTCTGCATCTCAGCTACCCCTTCCAGAAGCATCCCTGAAGGCCACATCATCTCCAGATCCCCATGTTCTCCTGGATCTGGGTTCTATAAGTTTTCACTGCTTGTTAGCTCCAATGCCTATATACACATAAATATATATAAAATACACATATACTTTATATACTTACATGTGTATATATACTTACTTTATATCCTTATATGTGTATGTGTGTATATATCTTATATACATGTGTGTATATATAAATTATATATAAAATTTATTCTACCTTTCTAGTCTTCAGAAGGAGAGCTTGTCTACATTACCTGTTCTACAAGTATAGATCCCACTATTATAATTTTTTATTTAAATTCAATTTGCTGAAAAATAAATAAATAAATAAATTCAATTTGCCAACATATACTATAACACCCAGTGCTCATCATATCACATGCCCTCCTTAGTGCCCATCACCCGGTTACCCCATCCCCCCACCCACCTCCCCTTTAGCAACACTTTGTTTGTTTCCCAGAGTCAGGAGTCTCTCATGGTTTGTCTTCCTCTCTAATTTTTCACCACTCAGTTTCCCCCCTTCCCTTATGCGCCCTTTCACTATTTCTCATACTCCACATATGAGTGAAATCATGTGATAATTGTCTTTCGCCGATTGCCTTATTTCACTCAGCATGATACCCTCCAGTTCCATCCATGTCGATGTAAATGGTAGATGTTCATCCTTTCTGATGGCTGAGTAATATTCCATTGTGTATATATATATGTATATATATATATACACAAATATATATATATGTATATATATATATATATATTCGTCATATCTTATTTATCCATTCATCTGTCGAAGGACATCTCAGCTCCTTCCACAGTTTGGCTATTGTGGATATTGCTGCTATAAACATGGGGGTGCAGGTGTCCTGTCATTCCATTACATCTGTATCTTTGGGGTAAATACCAAGTAGTGCAATTGCTGGGCCATAGAGTAGCTCTATTTTTTTTTAAGGTTTTATTTATTTATTCATGAAAGACATGCAGAGAGAGGCAGAGACATAAGCAGAGAGAGAAGCAGGCCCCATGCAGGGAGCCCAATGTGGGACTCAATCCAGGGCCTCCAGGATCATGACCTGGTCCAAAGGCAGAGGCTCAACTGCTGAGCCACCCAGGTGTCCCAGGGTAGCTCTATTTTTAACTTCTTTAGGAACCTCCACACTGTTTTCTAGAGTGGCTATACCAGCTTGCATTCCCACCAAAAGTATAAGAGGGTTACCCTTTCTCCATATCTCTCCAACATTTGTTGTTTCTGCGTTGTTAATTTTAGCCATTCTCGCTGGTGTGAGGTGGTATCTCATTGAGGTTTTGATTTGTATTTCCTTGATGACAAGTGGTGTGAAGCTTTTTTTCATATGCTTATTGGCCATGCATAAGTCTTCTTTGGAGAAATGTCTGTTCATGTCTTCTGCCCATTTCCTGACTAGATTGTTTGTTTTTCAAGTGTTGAATTTGATAAGTTCTTTATATATCTTGGATACTAGCTCTTAATCTGATATGTCATTTGCAAATATCTTCTCCTATTCTGTAGGTTGCCTTTTATTTATTTATTTATTTTGTAGGTTGCCTTTTAGTTTTGTTGACTGTTCCTTTGCTGTGTGGGAGCTTTTTTATCTTAAAAAAATATATTTAATTTATTTATTCATGAGAGACACACGGGGGGTGGTGGACAAAGGGAGAAGCAGGCTCCATTCCATGCAGGGAGCCTGAGGTGGGACTCAATCCCAGTCCTCTAGGACCACACCCTGGGCAGAAGGCAGCCGCTAAACGGTGAGCCACTCGGGCTGCTGAAGTTTTTTTATCTTGATGAAGTCCCAACAGTTCATTATTGCTTTTGTTTTTCTTGCCTTTATAGACGTGCCTTGCAAGAAGTTGTGGCAGCCAAGTTCAAAAAGGTTGCTACCTGTGTTCTCCTCCAGGATTTTGACAGATTCTGTCTCACATTTAGATCTTTCAACCATTTTGAGTTTATCTTTGTGTATAGTGTAGTGTAAGAGAATGGTCCAGTTTCATTCTTCTGCATGTGGCTGTCCAATTTTCCCAGCACCATTTATTTAAGAGACTGTCTTTTTTCCATTGGATATTCTTTCCTGCTTTGTCAAAGGTGAGTTGACCATAGAGTTGAGGGTCCACTTCTGGGTTCCCTATCCTGTTCCATTGATCTATGTGTCTTTGTGCCAGTACCATACTTTCTTGATGATCACAGCTTGATGTCAGGCATTGTGATGCCCTCAGCTTTAGTTTTCTTTTTCAACATTCCTCTGGCTATTCTGGATTTTTTTCTGGTTCCATACAAATGTTAGGATTATTTGTTCCAACTCTGTGAAGAAAGTCCATGGTATTTTGATAGCGATTGCATTGAATGTGCAGATTGCTCTGGATAGCGTAGACACTTTCACAATATTTATTCTAATCTATGAGTATGGAATATTTTCCCATCTCTTTGCATCTTCCTCAGTTTCTTTTATAAGTGTTCTATAGTTTTTAGAGTACAAATCCTTTATCTCTTTTTGGTTAGGTATATTCTTAGGTACCTTATGGTTTTGAATGCAATTGTAAATGGGATCAATTCCTTAATTTCTCTTTCTTCAGTCTCATTGTTGGTGTATAGAAATGCCACTTATTGCTTTGCATTAATTTTGTATCCTGCCACATTGCTGAATTGCTGTATGAGTTCTAGCAATCTTGGGGTGAAGTCTTTTGTGTTCTCCATAAACAGTATCATGGCATCTGCAAAAAGTGAGTTTGACTTCTTTGCCAATTTGAATGCCTTTTATTTTTTTGTTGTCTGATTTTTGTTTTGTTTTTTAATTAATGAGAGACACAGAGAGAGAGGCAGAGACATAGGTAGAGGGAGAAGCAGGGTCTCTGAGGGGAGCCCAATGCGGGTCTTGATCCAGGGCCCTGGGATCATGGCCTGAGCCCAAGGCAGATGCTCAACCACTGGGCCACCCAAGTGCCTCTTGTTGTCTCACTGTTGAGGCTGGGAACTCTAGTACTATGTTGAAAAACCGTGGTGAGAGTGGGCATCCTTGTCGTGTTCCTGATCTTAGGGGAAAAGCTCTCAGTTTTTCCCCTTTGAGAATGATGTTTGCTACAGGCTTTTGGTAGATGCCTTTTATTATATTGAGGTTCCCTCTATTCCTATGCTCCCTCTATTCCTACACTTTGAAGGGTTTAATCAAGAAAGAATGCTGTATTATTTCAAATGCTTTTCTGCATCAATTGAAAGGATCATATGGTTCTTGTCTTTTCTTTTATTAATGTGATCTATCATGTTGACTCATTTACAACTGTTGAACCACCTTTGCACCCCAGGAATAAATCCCACTTAGTAGTGGTGAATAATCCTTTTAATGTATTGTTGGATCCTATTGGCTAGTATCTTGGTATTTTAAAATCCACATTTATCAGGGATATTGGACTGTAATTCTCCTTTTTGATAGGGTCTTTGTCTGGTTTTGGGGATTCCACCATTACTAAAGGTGGAATTTCTATGACTTTTTTAATTAAAAAAAAAACTGAAAGAAAAGAAATGAAAATGATAACACAGTTCTAAGTGGTGGAATTTAGGTAGTTTTTTTTTTTTTTTTTTTGTATTTAAAATTTCATGTAATTACAAAAACAAAAGACTTCTTGCTTGTTAGCATTATGTTCAAGAAGTTTCAAAGTCCAGGAGTGTTTGAGTGGCTCACTGGGTTGAGCATCTGATTCTTGATTTCAGCTGGGATTGTAATCTCAGGGTCATGATCTTGGGGTAATGGGATCAAGCTCTTTATTGGGCTCAACTCTGGGTGGGGAGTCTGCCTGAGATTCTCTCTTTCCTTCTCCCTCTGCCCTTCTTGCTCTCTCTATCTCTAAAATGAATGAATAAATAAATAAAACAAAAAGAAAAAAAAGAAGTTTTAAAGTCTAGGGACACCTGGCTCAGTCAGTAAAACATGTGACTCTTGATCTCAGAGTTGTGAGTTTGAGCCCCAGGTCAGGTGAAGAGCTTACTTAAAAAAAAAGTCCCACACATTCTAAGCATATTTAAAATTAGAAATAATTTCTACAAGTAGTCTAGAATGTGGTTTTTTGAGTTAATTTTAATGTACATTTTAAACATTCCTTTAAACGATGTGAGAAATTTAAAGTAACTTGCTATTCTTTGGAATACTCTGAACACTTGACTGGCCAATGAGTCAAGTATGTTTATTACTTATTTAAAACTAAAAGTGATTTAGGGTAAGCTTGTTAAGAACACTAGCACTTATTTTGAGATAAATGAGATTTTTGAAACATCCTTCACCTAGAAATTACAATATTTAGTTGATTAATTAAAAAAATCATTGAGGGCTCCTGGCTGGCTCAGTTGGAAGAGCTAGGACTCTTGATCTCAGAATCATTAAGTTCAAGCGCCATGTTTGATGTAGAGACTACTTACATAAAACTTTTTTTAAAAAGGAAAATCATTGTATATCTAAGATACTCCACATAATTAAATAATTATGTTTCCACGAGAGGCACAAATGTATTTTGAAACACCACATTTAAATATTTATCTAAAACTGGTTAACTTTTAAAAACAGTTCCAAAACACTGAAGACTAAGTAATTCATGCAAAACTTTTCTTTGGTTTTACTATACTTGAAATGTTGACCAAAGGAATGATTGATAATTGAAAATGCTTTCAGGAAAAAAAAATGGAGAGAAGATCATGAAAGCACTGTGATTTTGTGAGACAGACATTGTTGGCGCACAGCCAGAAAGAACACTTCAGATTTTTTTTTACTGCTTCTAGGTTGCCCTCCTCAGCTTCTGCTCACTTTTGTTTCTAGGGGCCTGCACCTGTGTTCTTGAGCTACAGGTGCTGCTTGCCTGCCAGTTTACATTCTAGTGCCATTCTAGTGTAAACTCTTCCTAGGTAATCCCAAGCTGTTGACAGACTGGAGCAGGAGTTTGTGAAAGCCCAGATTCTTTGCCATATGTTGGGACAAACTCTGAGGCATAACTTACACACCAGTATTCCCACCAAGAGGACTTCTGTGATAAACCAGCTAGCACAGGAATCCCTGATTTGGAGTCAGTTTCTATACACATCATTATTACAAATTACAACTTCTCTAGGGGAAAAAATTAGTATAAAAATTTTTTTCTAGATCATATCAAAATGCAACAGGATTCATTTTTATACATAAGTCAAATATGACATACATTGGAATTAAATACACTTTATTCAGAAACTTAATGTTATTAGTTTATCAAGGAATTATTAGGGACTGGAGGATTAAAGAGCGCTAATAGTATACAGTATATATATATATCATGTTCATATAATGATATATAAACTGAAAATTCAGACCTAGGGTCTCCAGAAAAAGAGATATTCCTGGTCCAGTTGGAAGACAAAATTATTAAGTTGTTGCTTGGGGAAATGCAGAATTAGAGGGCAGGAAATTAGCTCCATTAGGCCGTCATGACCTAAGTAGATCCCTTTGTTCTACTACAGAAATACTCTGTAAATACTCTGTAAAAAATATGACCTAGACATCCAAACTCTCTGAATACTCTTTCTCTCAGGTAGAATCAGAAAAATACTGGCAAACCCTGGATTTATTGTTTTATCCATTTTATACAAGAACTTGAAGCCATGAGCCCAAAATTATTTCTGCCAGGAAACGGGAGTACAGGAGTTTGAACTCCAGCAATCTGACTCCAGCATCCTTGTCTTTATTTTTTTGTTTTTAAAGATTTTATTTATTTATCCATGAGAGATACAGAGAGAGGGACAGAGGGAAAAGCAGGCTCCTCGTGGGGAACCCGATGTGGAATTGGGACTTGATGCCAAACCCGGGATCGTGCCCTGAGCGGAAGGCAGACACTCAACCACTGAGCCACCCAGGCATCCCCCATCCTTGTCTTTATTACCCTACTAACACACAGTACCATCTTTCATGTTTATAATGGGAGTTATAAGCACAAGAGAGACTAAGAAGCTTGCCTGAGGCATCAGAGTGAGTCCCAAACAGTAAAAATAGATTATCTTTTTTTAATTATATATTTTATTTTTTAAAATTTATTTATTTACTTACTTATTTTTAGTAATCTCTATACCCAAGATAGGGCTCAAACTCACGATCCTAAAATCAGGAGTCACATGCTTGGGGTGCCTGGGTGGTTCAGTTGGTTAGGCATCTGCTTTAGGCTCAGGTTGTAACCCTGGGGTCCTGAAATTGAACCCCACATCAGGCTCCTTGCTCAGCAGAGTCTGCTTCTCCCTCTGTCTCTGCTCTTCCCTCTGCTTGTGCTCTTATGCTCTCTATCACTCTGTCAAATAAATAAAATCTAAATAAATAAATAAATAAATAAATAAATAGTTTCTCCTGGTCCCAACTACACTACAGAGTACTAAGGGGAGGTCATGGTGGTGACAGAGGTGACCACTAAGAGTTTTAAAAGGTCAAGGGAATCCTGAATAGCCTAGCCACCCAATCCCACTTGGACACCACTCCAAATCTACAAGTCCTTGAGATGAAATTTTTATTTTGTTTAAAAAATCAGTAGCTGAAGCACCTGGGTGACTCAGTGGTTGAGCATCTGCATTTGACGGATCACGACCTGCATCAGGCTCCCCACAGGGACCCTTCTTCTCCCTCTGCCTATGTCTCTGCCTCTCTCTCTGCATCTCTCATGAATAAATTAAAAAAATCCTTAAAAATAAATAAATAAATAAATAAATAAATAAATAAATAAATATTAAAAATCGGTGGCTTTTGTTTTTGTTTTTTTTTTTTATATTAATTCCAGTACTGTTAATATACAGTGTTACATTAGTTTCAGGTGTACGACATAGTGATTCAACTTTTCTGTACATTACTCAGTGTTCATCATAATAAGTATACTCTTAACTCCCTTCACCTATTTTACCCAGTCCCTCTGATAGCCACCAGTTTGTTCTCTATAGTTAAGAGTCTATTTCTTGGTTTGCCTCTCTTTTTTTTTTCTTACTTCATTTGTTTTATTTCTTAAATTCTACATATGAGTGAAATCATATGGTATTTATCTTTCTCTGACTACTTATTTCATTTAGCATCTAGATCCATCCATGTTGTTGCAAATGGCAATCTTTCATTCTTTTTATGGCCTACTAATATTCCATTGTGTTTATATATACCACATCTTCTTTATCCATTCATCTATCAATAGACATTTGGGTTGCTTCCATATCTTGGTTATTGTAAATAATGCTACAATAAACATAGGGGTGCATGTATCTTTTCAAATTAGTGTTCTCATTTTCTTTTTTTTAAAAGATTTTATTTATTCATAAGAGACAGAGAGGAAGGCAGAGACATAGGCAGAGGGAGAAGCGGGGTCCCTGCAGGGAGCCGGATGTGGGACTTGATCCCAGGACCCAGGGATCACACCCTGAGCCAAAGGCAGACACTCAACCACTGAGCCACCCAGGTGCTCATGTTTTAATTTTCTTTGTAAATATCCAGGAGTGGAATTTGTGAATTATATGATAATTCTATTTTTAATTTTTTGAGGAACTTTATGCTGTTTTCCACAGTGGCCACACCAGTTTGCATTCCCCCAACAGTGTATGAGGGCTCCTTTTCCTCCACACTCTCCGCAATGCTTATTTCTTATGCTTTTTATTTTAGCCATTCTGATAGATATGGGGTGGCATCTCATTGTGGTTTTGATTTACATTTACTTGATGAGTGATGTTGAGCATCTTTTCATGTGTTTGTTGGCCATCTGTGTGTTTTCTTTGGAGAAATATTTGTTCATGTCTTCTGCCCATTTTTAATTGCATTATTTGGTTTTTTGGTGTTGAGCTGTACAATTTTTAAAAATATATTTTGGAGGGATCCCTGGGTGGCTCAGCGGTTTAGCCCCTGCCTTCGGCCCAGGGCATGATCCTGGAGTCCCAGGATCAAGTCCCACATCGGGCTCCCTGCATGGAGCCTGCTTCTCCCTCTGCCAGTGTCTCTGCCTCTCTCTCACACATCTCTGTGTTTCTCATGAATAAATAAATAAAATCTTTTATATATATATGTATATATATATATATATATACACATATATGTAGAGAGAGAGAGGATAGTAACCCTTTATCAAATATGTCATTTACAAATATTGTCTCTGATCTCACAAGTTGTCTCTTAGTTTTGTTGACTGTTACTTTTGCTGTGCAGAAGCTTTTTATTTTGATGTAGTCCCAATAGTTTATCTTTACTTTGTTTGCCTTGTCTGAGGAGACATATCTGGAAAAATGGTGTTATGACTGATGTCAGAGAAACTACTACCTATGCTCTTTTCTAGGATTTTCATGGTTTCAGGTCTCATATTTAGGCCCTTAATCCATTTTGAGTTCATTTTTGTGTATGATGTAAGAAAGTGGTCCACTTTCATTCTTTTGGGTATTGCTGTCCAGTTTTCCCAACTGTCTTTTTGATGAAGAGACTTTTTCTCATTGCATATTTTTCCTTCCTTGGTCATAGATTAATTGACCACATAATCATAGGTTTATTTCTGGGCTTTCATTCTGTTCCATTAAGCCATGTGTCTGTTTTTGTGCTAGTACCATACTATTTGATTACTATAGCTTTGTAGTATATATTGAAATCTGAGATTGTGATACCTCCAGTTTTGTTCTTTTTCAAGATTGCTTTAGCTATTCGGGGTCTTTTGTAGTTCCACACAAATTTTAGGATTATCTATTCTATTTCTGTGAAAAATGCTGTTGGCATTTTGATAGAGATGGTATTAATTTTATAGATTTCTTTGGGTAGTTTGGACATTTTAACAATATTTGTTCTTCCAATCTATGAGCATAGTGTATCTTACCATTTGTTCGTGTCATCTTCAATTTCTTTCATCATTGTTTTATAGTTTTCAGATTATGGGTCTTTTATCTCCCTGCTTAAGTTTATGCCAAGGTATTTTATTCTTTTTGGTGCAATTATAAATGGGATGTTTTTTAAGTTCTTTTTTCTGCTACCTCATTATTAGTGTATGGAAATGCAACAGATTTGTGTATATTGATTTTGAATCCTGCAAGTTTACTGAATTCATTTATTCTAGTTGTTTTTTTGGTGGAGTCTTTAGGATTTTCTGTATACAGTATCCTGTTATGTATAAATAGTGAAAACTTTACTTCTTATTTCTTTTTCTTGTCTGATTGCTATGGCTAGGACTTTCAATACTATGTTGAATAAAGGTAGGGAGAATGAACATCCTTGTCTAATTCCTGACCTTAGAGGGAAAGCTTTTAGTTTTTCACCAAAGAATATAACATTAATTGTGGATTTTTTGTATTTGCCCTTTATTATGTTGAGGTATGTTCCCTCTAAACCTACTTGGTTGAGGAGTTTTATCATGAATGTATGTTGTACTTTGTCAAATGCTTTCTCTGCATCTGTCAAAATGATCACACAATTTTTATCCTGTCTCTTGTTTATGTGATGTATCATGTTGACAGATTTGCAAATATTGAACTATATTTGCATCCCAGGACTAAATCCCACTTGATAGTGGTGAATGTTTTTTTAATGTGTTGTTGGATTCTGTTTGCTAATATTTTGTTGAAGATTTTTACATCAATATTCATGTGAGATATTGCCCTGTAGTTCTCCTTTTCTGTGGTGTCTTTATCTGGTTTTGGTAATAGGGTAATGCTAGCCTCATAGAATGAATTTGGAAGGTTTTCTTCCTCTTCTATTTTTTGGAACAGTTAAATGAAGAGGTATTAACTTTTCTTTAAATGTTTGACGGAATTCACCTGTGAAGCTGTCCAGTCCCAGACTTTGTTTATTGGGATTTTTTATTTTGAATACTGATGCAATTTCATTGCTGATAATTGGTCTGTTCAAATTTTCTGTTTCTTCCTGATTTAGTTTTGGGAGGTTATATGTTCCTATGAATTTATCCATTTCTTCTAGGTTGTTCAATTTTGGGGCATATAATTTTTCATAATATTCTCTTATAATCCTTTGTATTTTTGTGGTGTCAGTTGTTATTTCCTCTCTATCATTTCTGATTTTGTTTGAGTTCTTTCTTTCTCTCTCTCTCTCTCTCTTATGAATCTAGCTAAAGGCTTATCGATTTTGTTGACTTTTTCAAAGAACCAGCTCCTAGTTTCATGGATCTGTTCTATTGTTTTTTAGTTTCTACTTTATTTATGCCCCAATCTTTATTATTTCCTTTCTTCTCCTGGTTTCGGGTTTTCTGTGTTCTTCTTTTTCTAGGTCCTTTAGGTGTCTGATTACTCTGTTATTTGAGATTTTTCTTGCTTCTGGAGGTAAAAAAAAAAAAAAAAAAAAAGGCAGTGGCTTTTGAAACATGCAGTGACATTTATGAAGAGTAATAAGAAAAAGAGCACCAGTTTGAAACAATAATAATACTGTTGCTCAAAGCATTTTCAAAACTTCAAAAGTGTTTTAATTACAAATCACATAAAAACAATGATATTGTAGCCTTAGACATATTAACTTCTACCATTACATTGTAGGATGGGTTACGTTAGGGAAAATTTTCAGTTGGAAGCTAACATCTTCAGTGGCGATTTCTATCTTTGGGTTTGGCATTTCTTGGTCTTCTCCTCAGGTTTTGTATTGGAGACCTCCTGTTCTCTCTTCACTGACTAACTATAAGAAAGGGAAGAACCAGCGTACAGTGAGGACATAGAGGAGCAAATCTATGAGCAGTCATTATACCAACATATATCGTACAAAAACTAATAAGAATGAACAAATTAGAGAACTAAATTGGGAGGGTGGGAACATTTAGCAATTTTTTATCTTAATCACAATGCTAATGCTGGGTATGTTGACAGCAATAGATTCTAAAAGATCCTACCCATAGAATCCAACTACAGGCGAACAGACAAGATTCTTTAACTTGGCTGATCATATTGTAGATTTTCCTTTCTGATAAGTGAAACTTCTAGCTTAGTTATAATCAGCCTCTGGGGTGCCTAGCTGGCTCAGTCGGAAGAGCATGCTACTCTTGATCTTGGGGCTGTGAGTTCAAGCCCTTTGTTGGGTGTAGAGATTACCAAAAATAAATAAACTTGAAAAATTAACCTCTAGAATCTAAATGGTATGTTTATAGTCTCAGAAAATGAAGTTTAGTGATTAGATGTCTGATAATTACATTACTCATCAATTACTATTTCTAAACCAAATAGGATTGCCAAATAATCAACCTCTCTTTAAATGACAATGAGAATTGAAAGCAAAAGAGTTCAGATGTTCATAACATGCCAATTAAAGTAAATGGTCAGTCAATTTTGGGGGGTGGTGAGTCGTCCTTTACTAAGATTTGAGAGTGAGCTGTGAAGTATGTTCCAGCTTCATTAAATTTGAATGCTCAAATTATGAGTTTTAAAGATACAAGCTAACTATGCCACCTTTGCAGCGATTTTTTTCTAGGGAAACTTAATCAGTGTTTTCTAATAGAGATCTCTATTTTATCCATCATATAAAAATAGGTTGAAAACTGTATTATGGTTAATCATTTTTTAAAAATAGGCTCCATGCCCAGTCTGGAGCCCAATGCAGGCAGGGCTTGAGCTCATGATTCTGAGATTGAGACCTGAGCTGAGACCAAGAGCTGGATGCTTACCCAACTGAATCACCCAGGTGCCCCTGAAGAACTGATTTTTTAAATTCTATTTAATTTAAATATAGTCACAGCTGACTAGTGGCTACCATATTGGATGGCACAATCCTAGAGTATCTTTCAGTAAATATTTGTGTAGTTTCCAGGAAAGAAGCCATGTCACATAATAAAGTGGCAGGTTAATTGGTTGCAGTTGTATGTATATAACATTAATTTGCAAAAAAAAAAAAAAAAAAAAATCAACACAGTAGGGGGTTGCATTCTCTGTAGAGTGTTTAAAAACAACAAAAGCTGACTAAAAGTCTGTTCTTATTACCATTACATGCTGACAATTCTAGGCTATGTCAGTTATAGAGTACTCCTCTCTACCAGAGTGGACTACAGTTTCTGCTCTGCCCCCTTGGTATACCAGTTATTCTCCATAATACATCACTTGTATATAAGGACAAAAGAAAATCAAATGGATTAGTGTATGTGATGACTATTAGAGCTATTCACGAATACATGGTTCTTCCTCTTTCCAGGCACATGGTAAGATTATACTTCCTTACCCTTTGATTTCACACTTGCTTCAGAAAATCTTCTCAGCAGAAGCACTAAAAGGCAGGGCAAAAAAAGAAAAAAAAATCAAAAGGCAAAAATAAATAAATAAAAAATAAGAGCTAGGGCATGCTATACTGTGTTCTCTTTGCCCTTTGCCATGGCCACATGGCAATATTCCAGAAAGTGGCTACTCCAATAGCCTGGTTTGTGGAGAGAGGATCATGATGAACTTTCAATGAACATGTAGTATATGCAAGGAATAAACCTTTATTATTTTAAGCCACTGAAATTTGGGGGAATGTTTGTTACTATAGCTTAATCAAGTCTGCATTACTGATACAATATACCTACTAATATCCCTTAGTGATTTCAGAATTTAGAGATAAAATCACAGCTTAGAATCAAAAGAATAAAAATGAACAGTTGAGTTTCCAGAACTTATTCTACAGAAAGTCATCTTTAAGAATATTTTTTATTCCAAAAGAATTAACATATAGTGTTATATGAGTTTCAGGTGTACCATACAATGATTCAACAATTCTACACTCAATTCTTATCAGGATGAGCATACTCTTTTTTCCCCCCCGATTTTATTGATTTATTTGAGAGAAGGAAAGTGAGTGAGAGAGATGGTGAGCATGAGCAAGGGAAGGACAGAGGGAGAAGCAGACTCCTCACTGAGCAGGGAGTCAGAAATGGGGCTCGATCCCCGGAGAGCATGACCTAAGCTGAAGACAGATGCTTAACTGATTGAGCCACCGAGGTGCCCCATTAAGTGTACTTTTAATCACCTTCACCTATTTCACCCATCCCTCCACTCACCTCCCCTTTAGTAACCACCAATTTGTTCTCTGTATTTGTTTGGGTTTTTTGTTTGTCTCTCTTTCTCTTTGTTCATTTGTTTTGTTTCTTGAATTCTACATGAGTGAAATCATACAGTAGTTGTCTTTCTCTGACTTATTTGTTAGCATTATACCCTCTAGATCCAAACATGTTGTTGCAAATAGCAAGATTTCATTCTTTTTTTTTTAATATATTTTTTATTTATTTATGATAGTCATACAGAGAGAGAGAGAGAGAGGCAGAGACACAGGCAGAGGGAGAAGCAGGCTCCATGCACCAGGAGCCCGACGTGGGATTCGATCCCGGGTCTCCAGGATCGCGCCCTGGGCCAAAGGCAGGCGCCAAACCACTGCGCCACCGAGGGATCCCAGATTTCATTCTTTTTTATGGCTGAGTAATATTCCATTGTGTATATATGTGTGTGTGCAAATACGTACACACCCACAGACACACACACAACCTCTTCTTTATTCATTTATCTATAATGGACGTTTGGGTTGTTTCCATATCTTGGCTATTGTAAATAATGTTACAATAAACATAGGGGTGCATATATCTCTTCAAATTAGTGTTTTCATTTTCTTTGGGTAAATAGGAGGGGAATTTCTAGATCATATGGTAATTCTGTTTTTTAATTTTTTGAGGAACCTCCATACTATTTTCCACAGGGCTGTACCAATTTGCATTCCCAACAGTCCATGGGGTTCCTTTTTTTCCACACCCTCCTCAATGCTTCTTGTGCTTCTGTGTTGTTTTTTATTTTATTTTTGCCATTCTGACATCTGTGAGGTGAAACTTCATTGTGTTTTTAATTTGTATTTACTTGATGGTGAGTGATGTTGAACATCTTTTCGTGTGTCTGTTGGCCATCTATATGTCTTCTTTTAAGAAATGTTTGTTCATGTCTGCTGCCCATTTTTAGTTGGATTACTTGCTTTTTTCAGTGTTCAGTTGTACAAGTTCTTTATATATTTTAGATATGAACCATCTATCAGATATATCATTTGCAAATGGCTTCTTCCATACTGTAGGCTTTTAGTTTTGATTGTTTCCTTTGCTGTGCAGAAGTTTTTTACTTTGATGTAGTCCCAATAGTTTATCTTTGTTTTTGTTTCTCTTGCCTGAGGAGACGTATCTAGAATAATGTTACTATGGCCAGTATCAGAGAAATTGCTGCTTATGCTCTCTTCTGGGATTTTCATGGTTGCAGGTCTCACATTAGGTCTCTTATCAATTTTGAGTTTACTCTTGCGTATGGTGTAAGAAAGTGATTCAGCTACAAGACCCTTAAGAGAGGAGAAATGGTTAGTAGTAATGAGCTAGCAGCCACCCTCTATTTAATATAACATGCTGCTTAGGAGTATGGATTCTGATAGAAAAATGGACAAAAGATTATAATGAAAGGTCACTGTAAAGCAAACCTAAGACTCTTAAACATATAAATGATGCTCAACTTTACTTATTGAATTAGGGTCAAGCTAGGCTAGGCTGCCATAAGAATGAACACAACTAATACAGCAGCTTAACACAAAATTTTCTTACTTGCCCAGTCTGATAGGGATTGAGCAGCTTTCATTCATCTTGTAGCTATGCTACCTGGATCATTGGCATCCACTGGCATACTAACCCTTGATTGTCTTGGAGGAAGCAATATATCATTTGTGTTCATTCTGCTGGCAAGAATGCCATAAAACTCCTACCTAAAATGTACAAAGGATTAGGAAAATACAGTTTTGGCATGTGTCCAGAAAAAAAAAAAAAAAGGCTATGGTGTGCACATGGCTTTGCCTCTGCAAAAATGAAACTAGGTAAGAATACCATTTTTCCTATCAGACTGGCAGAGCAGAATTTCTCTACCAACATAGTTTTTAACTGCCATTCTACTTCTAGGAATTTATCCTACAAACAGATATATGCAAAACAATTTTTTAAAAGCAACCAGATTGTAAATAATCTTAAATGTTCATGAGAAGGGGTCACATCAAATTATGATGTGTCCATATGATGGAATACCATGCAGTTAGGCTGAGATAGCCTCTGAGATATGTAACTAAATGAAAAAAAAAATCAACATTTCAACATTCGGGTAAAAGAGGGAAGTATGTGTTATTTGTACATGTATCAAATAAATCTCCTGATGGAAAAATAAAAAAAAACTGATCAGATTGATTGCCTCCAGAAGGGGAACCGAAGGGGGAGACTTACTTTAAACTTTAGTTGTACTTTTTGAATTTTTAGCCATGTCAATTTATTAGTCAAAATCTCGACTTCATTTTATTGGGAGTATGAATTCAGCCACTTTGTGACCTTGAGGAAGTTGCTTCATCTTTAGGTCTGTGTGCTTATCAGAGAAAAAGTTAAAACTTACACTTGTGGGGTGTGAGAAACCAACTGCTCTATTTCTAAAGAAAATTGTAATTGATTTGGTACGTTTTAATCACATTGACCTAGAAATACTAAAGCAAACAGGAATGGCTTGTTGGATTGTCAGGGAAAGCCTCTTAAGGGACATCTAATACCTGGAGTCTTCTCACAAAGGCATTAGGAGTGCTTGGCTTGTCTGAAAATTAGCAAGGAAGCTGCAGTATTAAATGAGGACAGCAGCAGGACATAGAGTTCAGTTGTGGGAAGTCTAAGGATCATACAAGCTAAGACTTCAGCTTCCAGCACTGGAATGACCACACTTAAATAGCTCCAGTAGGGAGAGAAAACTATAGGGTAGCAAGAATAGAAGCAAGTCCTTTCTGGAGAAGGAACAGTATGTTTATCCTGATCCCTCCCCCTCTTCTTCCCAAATTAGCGTTGTTTGAAAAAAAAATTTTTAAGGGGTTTTTCTAGTTCATGCAAGAACCAAAGAACCAAAAGAAAAAAATTCTCAAGACTAAGTACCGTAATTTATTTCCTCTCAAAGTAGCTGTTTCTGCCATTACAATTTTTTCGTTAGGGTATTTGGTTTGCTTATTAGTACTAGATGACAAGAAATAACAGGTCCATTTTAGTTTAATAAACATTTATTCCTTTAGTTGAACAAACTCTACACACAAAATATATGGTTTAGGATCTCTTTTTGAGTGGAAAGGAATTTAGGTCTCAAGGTTTTGAGCCTGTTTTCTGGAAATCATTTAACTACGCCTAAGACTCCTGAAAAAAAATATAAAAACTGCTTCAAGGAAACCAGCAATTAGATGGATTAAGCCAGCAAACTTAGAACTGGGGCAATTCCTCTCCTTTGTTTCCTCAAATTCACTCTGGGAAACAGAAACCTCATCTACTGGAAGACAGAATGGAAACAATGTGGTGGTATACCTTACATCAAGGTGGGCACAACTGGGCTGGCAAGTTTATGCAATGGCAAGTATTTTGAGGGGTCTGAATAAGGATGAGAAAAGTTAACTGTGGAGAACACATGTAAGGATCAGAATGGAAACTACTGACATATTGACACCAACTAGGAGACTTTCTCAATAGCCTAAGGGAATTGGACAAGTGGGTTGACCCAGAGAATTAGTACTTGGAATGAGTAATGATGTACTTTTAAAGCCAACCCTATTTTTTCCTCTAAGGTGTCTAGTGGATAAAGACCAGGGATAAAGTATTTAAAATTCTGATCAAAGTTAACTTTATCTTCACACTTGAAAGGCTGATGGTCACCATTTTCCCAATTCTAGCATTAGTTACTAGCTTACAAACCTTAAGGTAAAGTCTTATTTGCCTAATGTTCAATTTCCATCAGTTTTCATATAGACCAGAGTAAATACCATTAACTGACTGCTTAGTATGAAATTCGGTATTCTACATTAAGTTGTGGGATAAAACCAGGAGCCTCCACTTTTTATGTGGATTTCAATGGTACTGTGGAGGAAACCCATGCAATTTTGCTTCCATTGTGCAGAATTATTTTCATTTTTAAGAAAACCTTCTTACAACAGGTTTGTTCAATTTTTTAAAAATGGTGGCATTCTTTCCAAAGCAGCAGTTACATAATTGGAACACTGGATTCAATCTAAAAATGTGTTTCCTATTTAACACTGTTCTGCATACGATCACGATTAAAGATTAGGATATTTTTTCACATTTCTAAGCAAAATCCAGTTTAAAAAGGTTGTTCTTACCAAACCCCTAAAAACGGCCATTTGAGAGTAAACCAGAGCATCTCAGCACCCCATGAAGCTGTAGGTTTCATTACATGCACCAACAAATCTACATGGCTAGCTTCTGCATTCCACTTTTACAGAATTTATTTTACACCTATTATACCAAACAGCATTTTAAACACTGACATATAAACTCCCTAATAAGATAAAGCAAAGACAAAAGCGTTTATCTTATTAGAAACAAGATACACCATCACTTATAGTCTTCAAACATTATTGCACTTTTCATAATTTGACAATGCATTCATGGGACAATCTGCAGACAACTAATTTTAACAGACAAATTAAAGAACACTTTTAAGCAGACATGACTGTCCTAAATTGTTTATTAGGTAAGAATTTTACAAACATTACTTATATTAGCGGTAACGGTGGAGCTGGAGAGTATTGCGCCTTCTCCATGCCGCACGGCGAGAACCACCAATAGTGTGGTGGAACTTGTGACCCTTCCCAAGGCCACGACTCTTGCGGCCTGCAGAGGTCAGCCCTCGCATCTCCCTGTGTTTGTGGACTGGTTTGGTGATCCACTGGGTGTCAGGATTTCTTCTGATAGCTTTATGGAATGGATCAATGAGGATAACCTCAAAGAATTTGTATGTGGAATCTTCGCCAACCCAATAAGAATTCAAGACTCTCAGAGCTCCGCAGTGGCGTCCAGCTCGCTCCTAGAACAGGAAAAAAGGCCCAAGGTCAGCCTCCCATTTCCCACAGTAGGAAGTTAGGAAGTAGGAATTCCCTTTAATTTACCACACTAGGCAAGAGACAAGGCTGTTCACTAACTGCTTGAATATTTACTAAAGATTTACCCAGGGGTTAGGACCCCAAATACAGTTAAGACTTACTGAAGTAACACACAAAACATTCTATAACTTTAAACCATTGCTACTATCACCCCCCCCCCCCCCGACTAAGGCACGAATGCTAATTTCTATTAAAATTGAGGAACTTAGTCTTTCCCTAACACAGTTGAGGGATCAACAAACCTTTCATACAGAACCCTAATATTTAGCACATTATTTTAGGCTTTGCAAGCCACAAGTCTCTAGTTTAAGTCATCTTTGCCTTTTCTTTTAAAAACAAAACATTTTTAGCTTACAGAAGGTAACAAACCCTTGCTTGTCAACCTCTGGGGCAGACAGAGCACAGCTTCATTTAATGCAGAAAAACAACTTACAACCAAATATAGAAAATCAGCCATATGCACAGCTTCTGTGCATCCAGGGGAGATGTGCTCTCAAGACCAAGTTTACTGCCCTTCAAAAGCTTAGGTTCCAAGGTCCACATTAATCATAAAACTTTCCATTATACAGAGACAGATTAGTAACAAAGACTAAGACCGACAGCAATGCTTTACTAAGACAGCTCAGTAAAAATCACAAACACAACAGGGTTCACCTACGTACAAGTTAATAATTAGAAAAGGTGCTCAAAAAAAAAGAAAAGTTGCTCAAATCCTTCTCCACTACCTCCAGGTGACTGATACAACTGCTACTGAAAAATCACTTACCTCTGCAACAGACTGAAGGCTTCGGGCAAACTTTAGCTGGTTAACACCATGATGGACAGGCTTGCCATAGGTAGCACCCTTAGGAACTGGGCGTTTGCGGCCACCACGACGCACACGAATCCGATATATGACATAACCTATACAAACAAATCGACAGTGGTCTTATATAAGCCAAATAATAAATATCTGAAGGTAAAACAAATATCCATTTAAGACTTACTCTAAAAATAAACCCATTCCAGTGTTTCTCGAAGTACACACGGAGAATAATTTCTCATTCCCACTCTACAATTTATTTTGCTTTAGTCCGATTCCTACAGACTTGTAACGCAGAACGTCTTTGGTACTTTATAGACAATTGTGTTCAGTGTTTATCGGTCAAGAATTTCTGTGCGTTGCTAGCTGAAGACAGTTTCTACCAACACCTTAAGTGAAAGAAGACATTGGGGCCACAGTACACCTAATTACCAGCTTCCTAACATTCCCCGAGGAACATCATCTGATCCATGCAGAGACCACTCACCTTGCTTGGCCTTGTAGCCCAGTCTGCGCGCTTTATCGGGCCGGGTTGGGCGGGGGGCCCTGTGGAGCGCAGAGAGCTGGCGATACTGCCAGCAGCGCACCCGGAGAAGAAAGCGCATGACGTCGGACTGCTTCTTCCTCCATAGCTCCTGGATGTACTTGTACGCACCCATCTCGGCCTACCCTGGAGACAAAAAACACCATGCATTTAAAATGAGACGACCGCGTCCGTCCATCTTAGTTCCCCACCCGCCATAAGGAAACCGGAGACTGAAAATGGCTCTTCGCGAACTGCAGGGGATAGCTGCGCCCTAGGAGCACGGCTGTCACCTCTGCGACCCCAGCGCAGGGACTCGGTACATTTCTGTCGGACGAACGGATGGCGCTAGATGGGCATGGGGGCGGGGAGGCTGCTGAATGCAGCGGGCGGCGTCCCCAAGGCCCTGGCCTGCAAAGAGACCTCGCTGATGCCCTAGGGAAGGTACTGTAGCCGCTGCCCCTGAAGGAGGACTCTCGAGGAAAAAGCCCTTACTCCACTCAACCCACAGGCCTCGCTCGCTTTAGGACCCTCTTGGCCCGGCCTTCCGTCCCTCAGCCTCAGGCTTCCTTTCCTTCACGCTCCCGGCCCCGCTCGAATTCGCGCCGCCATCACATCACCGCCCCAGCCCGCCCGGGGGCCGCCTCCGCACGCCCGCGCAGCCCCGCATCCTGACCGAACTCGCGCCGCACAGGTGGCAGGAGGAGCTCCGAGGACACAGGGTCCCCGAGTCTGGATGGCTGAGGCAAAGACCGATGAGCGGCGGATGGAGCAGCGAATTCTACCAACACACAGCCTACCTGATGGCTGCCGCCAGACGGAAAGGAAAGAGCCCTTCTCCCACAATCCTTTTTGGGCTCCTCCCCCACAGCGGCGAGCCTCTTTCCGGTGGAAGGCTGCGGCTCCCACAGCCTCATGGGACATGTAGTTCGGTGCAGCCCGCGGTGGGCGGAGCTCGGCCGGGATTGGGCGCAGCCTCCCCTCTTATCCCGCCCCCCGATCCTCAGGATTTGAGTTTGAGAGGCTGGGGCGGCCGAGAGGGCGGCAGTCCTCGGGAGGCGGCGGCGGGCGAGCGTCCAAGGCCGTCCTGCAGCCGGGAGGAGGCCGGTCGGGGGCGGGGCTCAGGGGGCCGAAGCCGGGGTGGAATCGCTCTGCCACAGCGCCGCTGTCTTTGGAGCCTGCGGAGCGGGTGTACAGGTGTGTGTCTTGAGGGACCGGGCGCCGCTTCGTGCACCGCAGGCTCCTTACCTGAGGAGCCGCAGCGGCTTCCCCGGGGCGGCGCTCCCCGTCCCCCTTCGCCCGGTAGCCGGGACCCCGACGCGCTCTGACAGACCCTCGTGGCGCTGCCCCGGCCGCCAGACAGGACGTTCGCGCTGCCAGGGCTTCGCGGTGGGGCGAGCGCCCGCCCCGGACTTCACCCCCGCAGGCCCCGGTTCCGGGGGATTTTGCCCCAGAGGAGGGTCGGAGGGTGGGGAACCGGGGCGCCAGGGCCGCGAGCGCGGGCGGCTCGGCGCCTTTTCGTTTCCGTGCCTTTGCTGCGTACCGACTTCTAGATTTGCTACGTCAGAACCAATTTTTTTTTTTTTTTAGAAAGGCAAAATATTTTTGTGCCAAGACTTGGTTGGCAGGTACGAGTATTTCGAGAAGAAAAGCCAAGAAAATGCTGGCGTTGTGTGTGGCGCTCTTTATTGAAAAATAGTTTACCGGTTTTTTGTTTTTTGTTTTTTTTTTGTTGTTTTTGTTTTTTTTTTTTTTTTTTTTTTTGCGTCTCCAGGATATTTTCATTTTTGATGCAGTCATGTAGTTCTAGCTTCTAACTTATTACCGGTTTGGGTTATTTTTCCCTTGATGTCTTATTTATTTACTTATTCATTTATTTAAAGATTTTATTTAGTTATTCCTGAGAGACAAGAGAGAAGCAGAGACACAAACCCCGGTGGGGAGCCCTGTGCAGGACTAGATCCAGGAACTGCGGGATCACGCCCTGAGCCAAAGGCAGCCGCTCAACCACTGAGCCACCCAGGTGTTCTCCCCCACCCCCACCCCCTTCTTCATAAATCGTAGCTTTACCATTCCAGGAGTCCTCACATGGATCGTTGATTCATTCAGCAAATATTTATGAAATGCCTCCTCCCTGCCAGGTAGTGTCCCAACCCCTGGGGATGCAGCAATAGTGAATGCAGAAATTCTAGCTTTCTTGGAAATGGGCAATAAACATAAGTAAGGTATATATTAGGTAAAAAGTACCAAAGACGAACATTAGGGAAAGGAAGAGACAGCGAGGGTTAAGGTGGGGGAAGGATCAAAATTTTGGATGGAATATTCCAGGGTTAGTCTTCTTGAGAAAGAATATTTGAGAGAAAAACCCCAAGGATGTGAGCCTTGGAGATTTGGGGACTGATTTCAGTCAAGCTGGAGTATGCCTGGATTCGTACAGAACTTACAAGGAGGCAGTGTGATAGGAATCAACTCTTAAGGGAAACTAACAGATGACATCAGGTTTTTAGGGAGGACTTTGGGGTTTCACACTGCCTGAGATCAAAAACTTTTGAAAGGTTTTAAGCAGAAGGGTGACTTAGTTTCTAAAGGATTATTTGGATTGCAGTTTTGATGCCAAAAGAAGGGGAAAAGTTGAAGCAGAGAGAGTAGGAGGTTGTATTAGTTTTTTGCTAATCACGGCAGAAAATAACCAAATTTGTTGTCTTACACAGGTCAGAAATCTGTAGGCTAAAATCAGGCTGTTGTGTTCCTTTTAGTGAAACTAGAAGAGAATCCATTTGCTTGCTTTTTCCAACTTTTTTTTTTTTTTAAGATTTTATTTATTTGGGGTGCTTGAGTGGCCTGGTTGGTTAAGCATTTACCTTCAGCTCAGGTCACAGGGTCCTTGGATCAAGTCTGGCATTGGGCTCCCTACTCCACCGTGGGGAGCCTGCTTCTTCCTCTCCTGCCTGCCATTCCCCTTGCTTAAAGATATAATTATTTATTTGAGGGAGGGCGGGAGAGAGGCACAAGAGCAGGGGGAGGAGCAAAGGAGAGGGACAGGTGGACTCCATGCTGAGGGGCCAGTCCCACCACTCTGAGACCATGACCTGAGCCAAAACCAAGTCAGTTGCTCAACCAACTGAGCCACCAAGTCGCCCCTGCTTTTTCCAGCTTTTAGAGGCCACTTCTTTGGCCCCTTACCCCTCCTTCATTTTCAGAGCCAGCAGTATAGCATCTCCACATCTGTTTCTCTTTCTGACACACTTCTTTTCCTCTTATAAAAACACGTGTAATTACGTTGGGTTTACCCAGATAATCCAGGATAGTCTCCCCATCTCAAGGGTCCTAATTTAATCACAGCTGCTAAATTCCTTTACTGTGTGAAATAAAATACTCCCAGGTTTTGAGGATTATCATGAAGACATCTTTGAGAGACCAGGTGAGAGAAGATAGTGCCTGTGACTACTTCATTAGTGGTGGAGATGGTAAGTGGATATGTTTCAAAGGTGGAGGATTTACTGATGGATCAGATGTGGGGGTGTGAGAAAAAGGAGTCAAAGATGATTGGCTATAAAAAAAAGTATTAATTAAAAGAAATTAAAAAGGGGTGCCTGGTGGGCTCAGTCGTAAAGCATGCAACTCCTGATCTCAGGGTCATGAGTTTGAGCCCCATGTTGGACATAGAGATTACTTTAAAAAAAAAAATTAAAAAGTTGGATGAATCACTTGGAAAGGAGTTCTGGCACTGTGAATAATCGCTGCTAATTTCCTAATTAGTTTTTGCAGTTTTGTGTCTTCATTTGCAATTTGCAGTTTCTCAGGAGTTTTGCAAGATTTGGATTGGTATTTCCAATTGATTCTGAGATTTCTGAGGGCAGGTATCATTTCTGGTTTTGCTCCCTAGTTTGTCCCTTATGCCTGGCATTATGGTAAGACGTTAGTAAATACTTAATGAATAAAAGAATGGTAAAAATAAGATAAGATTTATTAAAAAGTAAAAAAATTAAAAATTAGAAAATAATGGTAAGCTGGAATCTGCTCATTATATTATGTGCAATACTGTTTGCAAAACTTTTAAAATGTTTATATAAATTTTTTATAAATGGATAAGTAAAAGTGTTATACCCAGTACCTGATGTTTGCATAAATAATAAATACACAGTGTAGAAATTTTCTTCATGTGAGGCTTCATAATATGATCTATGACATCTCTCTATGGCGTTAAGTGTTTCGGTATTAATATTGTTTTGGTAGCATTAAAGTTGTGTTTTACTTATAAAAGTAGAATAATTTCCTTAGAAAAACAGAAGTACTGACAGCTTTGGGCAGCTGTTTCTGATAACTCTTTAAAGGGATTATTTATTTACCAAGCTCAGTGTTTTCCACAGAAATGGATCAAGTCACCTTTTTATTCTCTAGAAACATTATTGATTAGCCTGGAAAGCAAAGCAATATGCAGTTAAGACTGCATTGGATTTTTGCCTGTTAAGTATATTCTCAAGTCATTTATATCAGATGAGGATTAATAGGTCACAGATTGAATTTTATTGTCCAGCAGTTACTTAGGGTGGGGACTGTACCAAGTAGTTGTAACTAGTACTTTACATTCGATAGTATCTGGGGTCCCTGGGTGGCTCAGTCACTTAAGTATCTAACCCTTCAGCCCAGATCTTGATCTCCAGGTTATGAGTTCAAGCCCCAGATTGGGCTGCATGCTGGGTGTAGAGCCTACAAAAAAACATTAGATATGAATTTTTTTTTAAATTCATACTTTAATTAGCAGGTTGCTAATCTTCAGCTTTAGGTAGTATTATTGAAGACAGCTAAAAACCTAGAATGTTTCAGTTATGCTTGGATTATGCTTGGATTAACTACATTTATCCTTTTATCTTCCTTTTGTTTTTGATGGTATAAAATATTTAACACGGATTATTCTGTTTCATCTTGCTTCTTGTAAAATACCTTCAAATCCTTACCTAGTGTTTGAGTAACTTCTATTCAGTTATTTTTACTATTTGCCTTGATGGAGATTCTCTGGATACTGAAACAACTCTCCCAGTTTATTTATATACACACATACATTCAAAGTAATGTATATATTTTTTAAAGGTTTTGCTTATTTATTTATGAGAGAGATACAGAGGCAGAGACATAGGCAGAGGGAGAAGCAGGCTCCCTCGGGGGAGCCTGATGCCAGACTTGATCCCAGGACTCCAGAATCACGATCTGAGCCAAAGGCAGACACTCAAATACAGGAGCCACCCAGGTATCCCAAAGTAATGTATACTTTTAAGACACTTCATCTGCTAATCCTAATATTAGTGAGTGATCAAAGTGCAATTGTAGAATGCCACTTTTAAAGCAAATATATTGAGACCACTTCCAAGACTGGAATATTTGATTTCTGGATTTCTCAGGATTCTATTGGTTTCAGCATTTTCCCAGTTTGCTGCAGTCCCCAGAAATCATATTTGCCTCCCTTTTATTGGGGGGGAGTGTCTATTGTTATTAATAATTGGGGTGTTTTTTCTTTTAACTACAACTTGTACCTGCCCTTTTAAAGCACTTGTGTTTATTTGAAGATTGATATAATGTGTAATGTATGGTAAAGGGACATTTTTTGATTGAACAGGAAGAGGAGAGAAGGTAAGTATTGGTATTGAGAAATTCCAAGGGATCCGTGGGTGGCTCAGTGGTTTGGCGCCTGCCTTTGGCCCCGGGGCGTGATCCTGGAGTCCCGGGATCGAGTCCCGCGTCGGGCTCCCGGCATGGAGCCTGCTTCTCCCTCTGCCTGTGTCTCTGCCTCTCTCTCTCTATGTCTATCATGAATTAAAAAAAAAAAAAAGAAATTCCACTGGGACTAATACATTTTTAGAGGAAGGGAAAAATCAATAGAAAAATTAGAATTTAGATTCCAGTAGCAACCTTTTCTGACAATAGAATTGTTCTGTGCTGCCAACATTTTTCTTATCCTCTGACAGATTTCTTTTTCATCCTCTTCGTTGGTGGCATGTGGTTAAGTGGCTACTTCCTTTAAATTTTAACTATCATTAAAAAAACCCTTTGAAAGAAAGATTCAATGATATCATAAAGTTACAGGAGACCACAATATGCAAAAAGAGTAGAATCCTATGATAAATGAGATGACACTAGATTAATCATAAATTCAGATGTAGAAAACCTTTTAAAATAGTCCATAGTGGGATGCCTGCGTGGCTCAATGGTTGAGTGTCTGCGTTCAGCTCAGGGTGGGATCCTGGGGTTCTGGGATTGAGTCCTGCATTGGGCTCCCCACAAGGAGCCTGCTTCTCCCTCTGCCTATGTCTCTGCTTCTCTCTCTGTGTTTCTCATAAATAAGTAAAATCTTAAAAAAAACAAAATAGTCCAAAGTTGCTGACATAGGAGATATCACACCATAGACGATCAGTGTGACACAAAGCTCTCCCCTTACAAATACAGGCTGAGAATTTTTCTATTGCAGTTGTGTTGAAAATATATTTTAAAAAGGAGACGCTCCTGGCTGGATCAGGTGGTAGAGCATGTGACCCCTAATCTCAGGTCATGAGTTTGAGTCCCACATTAGGCATAGAGATTACTTAAATATATGTGTGTGTGTGTCCCTTAAGAGAAGTAGTTCTCCTAGAAATAAGTGATAAATACTGTAGGGAAGATTTGGAAGGATCTTAGGTATACCACCACGAAATAATGGCTGCGTTACATAAATGATGATTATTTCTTTACTGGTAAAACATAGCGTATTGCTCTGGAAATCAGCACTGTGTTATTACTTTGCTACAATAATGGTAGCAGTAAAATTTTTTCTGTTAGCAGATTAGTGTTTGGGCTGATTTGGGGTCATAAAATATTATAGACTTGAGGTGCGTGAGTGGCTTAGTTAAGTGTCTCTTGGTTTCACCTTGGGTCTGATCTCAGGGTCATGCTGATCAAGCCCTGCATGGGGCCCTGTGTTGGGCTGCACTCAGCACAGAGTCTGCTTGAGATTCTCTCTCCCTCTCCCTCCCAATGCTCTTTCTCTAAAATAAATAAATCTTAAAAAAAAAAAGAAAAAGAAAAAGCAAACTTAAAAATAGATTCTCTGCCCCTCCCACCTTGGCTTGTGTACTTGCGTGCTCTGTCTCTGTCTCTCTCTGTAAAATAAATAAATATTATAGACTTTGAGGAAATAGAGTTATGGAAAGTTTGTTGCTTAATATTTTTAGTGTTGGTTAAAACATCCAGTACAGATGTAAAAACACATGCATACACAGAAAGGTATGTGGCAGCCCTTTGAATGCTTATCTGAATTTTTAAAAATATTTTATTTATTTATTTATTTATTTATTTATTTATTTATTTATTTATTTGAGAGAGAGCATGAGCAGGGTTAGGGGCAGAGGGAGAGGAAGAGGAAGAAGCAGACTCCCCACTGAGTGGGGTCCCCAATGTAGGGCTCCTTCCCAGGAGGGAAGTATCATCACCTGGCAGACACTTAACTAAGCCACCCAAGTGCCTCTGAACTTTCTTGGTGTAGTATTTTCTGACTTCAAGGAGTTGTAACATCCCTTTTAGTCAGAGTTATTGCATATTCTACACTTCTAAGAAGAAAATTGAGGGAAATAAGGTGATGGAGATGGCAAAAGACAGTATAGAAATTTAAAGTCTCTTATCAGGTTATTCTTTTGTATTCAGTGAGCTTTTTTCCCTTTCTGCTCTGGCTTTTGGTACCTTGACTTCTGGAAAATAAAAGCTTCAGGGAAAATTAGAGAGAATGTTACCCTATTGTGCTCTTCCTTGGATGTGTTAGGATAAGCAATTTTTCTAGCATTAAGGAGTATGACTCCGCTCACTTCCTGATCCCAGCCTCAGGAATCCAGCCCCTCAGCAGGGAGTCTGCTTCTCCCTCTCCCTCTCCCTCTCCTGCCCACCCCCCCTTGCTTGTGCTCTCTATCAAATAAAATCTTAAGAAGAAGAAGAAGAATGACTCAAAAAGAAGTATGACAGAGAGCCCATGTGGAGACTGAAATCCAGTTTTTCACTCTCCTGAGAAAAGCCTCATGGCAATAATAGCATTAATGTTCCTCTAAAAAATCATGTACATTCTCTGAATTTTTATCTTTGTGCCTCTTTAAATTTTTTGCTTAAGTGTTTGATTTTTTTCCAGGTAAATAGCAGGCAGTGTCTTTCAAGGATTGGTTTCACCTAGTATTTGATTCAGATTCTTGTAGACTTAATTAGGGTTGAAATATTCTTTGTATAAAATGCTTCTTTTGTTTTGAAAGAAAAACATGTATTTATATCTACATGTGTTCTTACATTTACCTAGATTACCTCTGCAAAAATGCATAAGAAACTGTTAATACTATTGCTTTAAGGAGCAAATAGGAGACTAGGAATGGGATTTGGAAGGATATGTCTTATTGTATATATCCTTTTTTATTTTTGAAATTTTCTCCTGTGTGTGTATGGTTTATAGAAAGAAAGAAGTTGATTCGAACAGTATACAGTTTCACAGATCTTTTGTTCTCTTTACAGTGATCTATCCTGACAGAAGATGGGAAAGGGCTGCAAAGTTGTGGTCTGTGGCTTGTTATCTGTGGGGAAGACAGCAATTTTGGAGCAGCTCCTTTATGGGAATCATACTATTGGTAAGATTATTTTTCTCTAGTTTCTCTATAGGTTCTGGGAACTGCTCATTGGTCATGCTAACCTAAAGATGGGTGATGATGGTACACAAAACTGACGTGTAATCCAAAAGGACTAAAGGGTCGAAGAAGTCAACAAAGATTGAAATGAGAGGGGGCAGTGAGGAATAGGGGAGAGAAAAAAAAAATCTTTGTTCTTGAAATTCAACAGTATTTGCTGTAAGTTACAACAAGCAGGAAAACGTGTGTGTGTGTGTGTGTTCTTGTGTATTTACATAATAGTGGTCTCAGAGTCACAGAATCACTAATTTAAATATGCCCTGAAAGACGATCTCATTCAAGTTTGGAACATGACTTTCCAATATTGCTATTTAAGTTTTAAAAATGAGGGTGCCTGAGTGGCTTAGTTAAGTGTCTGCCTTTGGCTCAGGTCATGATCCTGGGGTCCTGGGATGGAGCCCCACATCTGGCTCCCTGCTCAGCGGGGTGTCTGCTTCTCCCTCTCCCTCTGCCCCTCCTCCAGCTTATGCTCTCTCACACCCATGGTGAGCACACGCTCTCTTCTCTCTCTCAAATAAATAAAATCTTTTTAAAAAGTTTTATAAATGGAAGAAACCGTTATTTGCTCTAATATGACCTAATTTTGTGAATTGGATTATTTCATTCATTTTTTCATTCATTGAGTTTAATTAGTAAATACTTGCTGTATGGTACAGACTGTAATGAGGCCTGCAAGGGTACAGAAGTGAAGAAGAACACATCTCCAGCTTTAAGGAGATCATCGTTTAGTAGGACAGACATTATAGGTTAGAATGAAATGAGGTGTTAGATAAGTAGAACCATGATCTTCAAAGTATTTATCGTTGGCAAGTAGCTCAGGGGATGTTTCTGTCTTACTTTTATTAGCCACCTTGATGAGCTCTACTTTTCTTCCACCTTCCCAAAATAATATTTAGCAATTTTGGTTAAATCCATATTTATTTAGTTCTTATTATGATACTGATGCCTGCAGTTCTCAAATTTTTGGTTTCAGAATCCCTCTTGTTACAAATTCTGCAATATTGATTTTTTTTTTTTTTCTTTTAGAGATGGAGGGAAGGGGCAAAAGGAGATGGGGAGAGAGAATCTTAAGCAGGTTCCAGACGGGGCTCCATCTCACAACCCTGGGATCATGACTTGAGCCAAAATCAAGAATTGAATGCTTAACTGACTGAGCCACCCAGGTGCCCCTGCATTATTGATTCCTAATTTTTTTACTTCTCAATTCTAATTTATGCCTATGCAAAAATAAATTATGTCTAGGGGAAAAAATCCTTTATCCTCTTATAACCTCAAACAGGTTTTGTTTATGTAGGCTTTATCATTCAATATTTTTTTTTAATATATATATTTTTTAATTTTTATTTATTTATGATAGTCACACAGAGAGAGAGAGAGAGAGAGAGGCAGAGACACAGGCAGAGGGAGAAGCAGGCTCCATGCACCGGGAGCCCGACGTGGGATTCGATCCCGGGTCTCCAGGATCGCGCCCTGGGCCAAAGGCAGGCGCCAAACCGCTGCGCCACCCAGGGATCCCTCATTCAATATTTGTACTTTGTTAGAAATTAAAAGTAAGAAATTTTTAAAAATATTCATTTATTAAAATAATAAACTTATCACATGGTCAGATAAAATTTTTAATATTTTCAAAAGATTTAGTGAGAATGAGCATTGATTGACATTTTTTTGAAAAATCTAATATGCAGCTTACTTAGAAGGTAGCTGGATTATCATATCTACTTGCTTTTGTATTTAATCAATTATGGTATATTTTTTTAGTTGAAATCTATGAAGAAAACCTGGTCTCAGTCAGATAAATTGTTGGAAGAAATAGGAGTATGTTAATAGCCTTTCCAGGTAATTGTGAATATTCTTTGCTATTTCACTAAAACCCAACAAGTGATGGTTACTTAAAGCTTATTGGAAACCACGTCAGTGAACTTTTCCTACTTCATTACAGTAAAATCTCATTGGTCTATCTTGAACTATAAGTGGAATTTTTATCCAACAGTTGTTTTTAAACATCATAAATTGGTCATTTGAAAAATACTGGCTCTGGTAATAAGCAGATCTTCCAAATCACATTTACTAATATCATCACCAGTCATCCGTATTGGGAAAATGTCAAGTTCATGGTAATGGATACAATTCTCATTTTCAGGGCAGCCCCCCGTGGCGCAGCAGTTTAGCGCCACCTGCAGCCCGGGGCGTGATCCTGGAGAACCTGGATCGAGTCCCACGTCGGGCTCTCTGTATGATGCCTGCTTCTCCCTCTGCCTGTGTCTCTGCCTCTCTCTCTCTGTCTCTATGAATAAATAAATAAAATCTTTAAAAAAAAAACAAAAACAATTCTCATTTTCACTTGAAAGCTCAAATTTTATCATTGACAACAAATACTACTGATTATATTCCTTGAAAACGATAGGCTCCCTTTATTCGTTTTGAGAAAACATCTATCAAATATCCCAATAACAGTTTCCTGTCATTCCTGTAAAAAAAAAAAAAAAAAACTAGTTTGCAACTCAAACACAAGAGCTTTTCCTCCAACTATCACAATTCATTATGTAGAATATTTGCATACTTCCCATTAATCATGTAGAATATTTTTTAAAATGTAAGTATGTATACTCAAAGATTGAGATTTAATGAAATCAGTAATTTTTATTGTTTCATCAAGGACATTCTTAACTCAAAATGACATTTTTCCCCCAAACTTGCAGTATGAGATGGTGAAGAATACAACTACTAATAAATACAGTTGATGCTCTGCCTTGATTTGTACTAAAGCACTAGCAGTTTTACCCACCATTGCTTTTGTATCATCAGTGCAAATGTCAGCCCAAGTGGAAAAGACAGATATTTTTGATTATTATGAAAATACTTTTGCCAACATGGATTCTTTGAAAGGAGAAATCGAGGGATCTTTAGACCTCACTTTAAGAACTGTTGGTGCATGTAAATATTCTCAGCTGAGCAATGTACTGTACATATGATTGTTTCTTTTGTTTTTTTCTGGAGTTTAATATTTGCTTTGTCATTTCTTTAGTTTTATTTATACCTTTTGCTAATTCTTCCCCATATACACTTGGTTATCAGTTTTTTACAAAGTCAGCTATATCAGATAATCTTTTTTTTTTTTCCTCCCCTTGGAGATACCCTTCTAGGAATTAGTGATCCTCTTATCTAGGCTGTTACACAGCTATTACCATGGAACTTTTCTTTACCTTTCTTCTTGCGTTTGAATTCCTGTTTGTTTGTTTGTTTGTTTTTAAATTAACTTATTTATTTGAGATGGGGAGGGGCAGAGGGAGAGAGAGAATCCCAAGCAGATTCTGCAATGAGCAAGAAATCTGACATAGGGCTAGACTCTGCAGCAATCCTGAGATCATGACATGCTCCCAAACCAAGAGCCAGATGCTAACCAACTAAACCACCCAGGCACCCCTGAGGCGTCCCATTTCTTAGGTCTCGTCATCTTTGGGTTTACGCCCTCTTGGTAGAACATATCTTCCACCATTCCATTATTAAAAAAATAATAAAACGTTTCTTTGTGTAATCTCCACACAGGTCAAAAAGTAGAATATTGAAGGCACTCCAGTAGTTGCTCATATTTTTCTCTCAATCACAACTCACCACTTACCTGAGAAGCAGGCTCCATGCAGGGAGCCCGATGTGGGACTCGATCCCAGGTCTCCAGGATCAGGCCCTGGGATGAAGGCGGCATTAGACCACGGAGCCACCCAGGCTGCCCCCTTCTTTTCTTTATATAGTTTTTCCATCTGTGTATGTATCACTGAATGATATAGTTTATTTTTTGCCTGTTATTGATCTTATGTCAGTGGAATCATACTGTATAAATTCTTCAGTTTCTGGCTTCTTTTGCTTAACATATTTGTAAGATACATTTGTATTGTAGATAGCTGTGGTTTAATTTTTTTTTAATTTTTATTTATTTATGATAGTCACACACAGAGAGAGAGAGAGAGGCAGAGACATAGGCAGAGGGAGAAGCAGGCTCCATGCACCGGGAGCCCGATGTGGGACTCGATCCCGGGTCTCCAGGATCACGCCCTGGGCCAAAGGCAGGCGCTAAACTGCTGTGCCACCCAGGGATCCCCGGTTTAATTTTTCATAAAGGCTTAGGATATATTCTATTGTATACCTCAATTTATCTCTTTTTTGATAAACATTTTGATTAATTCCAGTTTGGGCTATTAGAAATAATGCTATTATGAACTGTCTTTTACTAATTTAGCCCAGCTATTATGTGGACAATTTATTTATTTTTAACATTTTATTTATTTGAGAAAGAGATGGAGAGAGAGTGCAGGTACAGGGATGCAAGGCGGGTTGGGGAGGGGGCAGAGAGGGAGGGGAAAGGGACAAGCAGACTCTGTGCTGAGTGTATGTGGAGCCGACCTATGGGGCTTGATCTCACTACACTGATATCATGACCTGAGCCAAAATCAAGTGTCAGCTGCTTAATGGACTGAGCCATATGTGGACAGTTTCTGGGTTATATATGTAGGAATGAAATTGCTGGTTCATAGAGGATGTGTTTTTTCCATTTTACCAGATTCTCTTGCTTCCAGTGTTGCTTTTGAGAAGCTAGGAGCCATTATGATTCTTGATGCTTTGGATATGGAAGCTTTTGCAGGCTCTTTTCTTTGTCCCCAGTGTTCTGAAATTTCACAGTGGTGTATCAAATTAGTTTTCATCTGTGGTAGTGGGTACTCAGTGGGCTCTTTCAATATGGAAATGTGTGCTCTTCAGTTCTGAATTATTTTCTTGAGGCTTTCCCTTCTCTATGTTCTTATTCTCTCTTTCTGGATCTCTTCTGGATGCTAGACCTTCTGGATGAGTCCTCTAATTTTTAAATTTCTCTTCTTATTTTATCTCTTATATTTTGTTTCACTGAGTTTTCTTCATCTTTATATTCCAGCCTTTCTATTGAGTTTTCATTTCTTAGTAACTTGTTATTTCATGGATACCCTATTTTATCCCCCCCCCCTTTTTTTTTAAATTTTTATTTATTTATGATAGTCACAGAGAGAGAGGCGCGCAGAGACACAGGCAGAGGGAGAAGCAGGCTCCATGCACCGGGAGCCTGATGTGGGATTCGATCCCGGGTCTCCAGGATCGCGCCCTGGGCCAAAGGCAGGCGCCAAACCGCTGCGCCACCCAGGGATCCCTTTATCCCCCTTTTAGTAAATATTGGGTAGTGTTTTTGTTTTATTTGCATAGTCTTTTCCCTCTAAAGTGCTCTTTTCTGATTTTTGGTCTCTCATTTCCTCAAGTATCTAGTATTCCTTGGTTATCTTTTCTTAAGAATGGAGAACGAAAAAGCTAATTGAAAGCTCTAAGCGTGAGAATAGGGTTTATGACTTGGAGCTTCACTATAAAGTGATCTGGTGGGGCATTTGTTGGAGGAACCCTAGATATTAGTATATTTAGGAATTTTCCTTTTTCACTGCCAGATTCTTCTGCCTAAAGGTTAAAGACCCGGCTGCCAATATTTTGAGAGTAGAAGGAGTGTGTCACTTAACTGCCCCCTGTTTTCACTATGGAACTCAAACCCAAGCATACTCTGTTTCACCCTTTCCAGAGATTGCACCTTTAGTCTTCTGTTGGTGTGAGGGAGGTGTAGATGCTCAACAGCATAGAGTGGGAGAGATCTAGAGGGTAGTGGGAAGAATCATGGCTTTAGTTGATCTATAAAGTTATAAAATATCAAAAGATCAACATTTAAGGGCAGGGGATGTAGTGAAGGAAAATCAGACTGGCTTTTGGTGGATAAAATATCCACCATGACAACAGTCTTTTTTTTGTAATCAAAGCCCAATAAGTTTGTCTTAATAGAATAACCTTTAATTTCCTTAAGGTAGCTTAATTTACCACAGGATGATACATATACTCAAACTTATGAATAATTTTCCCTTAGTAAACATTGAATATATTCCTTAATAAAGAATTATGGTGGTAAAGGAAATTTTTTAGTTTTTCATGTTCCAGTGTGTTTATTGTTACTTGATTTCCTTTCAACCTAATGCTTTATGGAGATTTTATTTAATACTTACAGATATTTCAGGTAGGGTACCTTTAACAAATCGTTTTACAGATTTTAGGTTGTTTAGGAAAACTATAATAAGAGTTCTCAAAAACTTATACACACATACCTCATTTTGTGCTTTATTGATACCGTGTTTTTTACAGATTTAAGGTTTGTGGTGACCCTATGTTGAGCAAGTCTATTGGTGCCATTTTTTCCAATAGTGTTTGCTCATTTTGTGTCTGTGTGTCACATTTTGGTAATTTTTGCAGTAGTTCACACTTTTTCATTATTATTTTTGTTATGTTGATGAATGATCAGTCGCCTTTGATATTACTATTGTAATTGTTTTGGGACATCGTGAACCATGCCCATATAAGACAGTGAGCTTAACTGATAAATGTTGTGTCAGTTCTGACTGCTTTACCAACAGACTGTTCCCCCATCTCTCATTCTCCCCTCAGACTTCTCTATTCTCTGAGACACAGCAATATTGAAATTAGGCCACTTAATAACCCTCTGGTAGCCTTTAAGTGTTCAAGTGAATGGAAGAGTTGCACATCTCTCATTTTTAAATCAAAAGCTAGAAATGATTAAGCTTAGTGAGGAAGCCATGTTGGAAGGCAAGATAGGCTGAAAGCTAGATCTCTTGCAGCAGTTAACCAAATTGTGAATGCAAAGAAAAGTTCTTGAGGGAAATTAAAAGTGCTGCTTCAGTGAACACACAAATGAAAAGAAAGCAAAACAGCCTTATTGCTGATATGGAGAAGGTTTTAGTGGCCTGAACAGGTGATCAAAGCAGCCACACAACATCCCCTTAAGCCAAAGCCTAATCCAGAGGAAGGCCCTAACTCTTTTCAATTCTGTGAAGGCTGGGAAAGGTGAGGAAGTTGAAGAAAAGTTTGAAGCCAGCAGATGTGGGTTCAGGAAGTTTAAGAATCTATTTCCATAACATTAAAGTGGAAAGGGAAGTATCAAGTGTGGTTGCAGAAGCTGCAGCAAATATCCAGAGGATCTAGCTAAGATACCTAATGAAGGTGGCGACATTAAACAGCTTTTCAATGTAATTGAAGCAGTCTTATGTTGGAGGAAGATGCCATCGTGAACTTTTTATAGCTAGAGAAAAGAAGTCAGTGCCTGGCTTCAAAGTTTCAAAGGACAAATTGACTCTCTTGTTAGGAGCTAATGCAGCTGGGGCTTTTAAGTTGAAGCCAGTGCTCACTGACCATTCTGAAAATCCTTGGGCCCTTAAGAATTATGTTATATTTACTCTGCCTGTACTCTGTAAATGGGAAAACAAAGCCTGGATGATAGCATGGTTTACTGAGTATTTTAAGTCCACTGTTGAAATCTACTACTCAGAAAAGAAAGATTCCTTTCAAAATATTATTATTCATTGACAGTACAGCTGGTTACCCAAGAGCTCTGATGAAAATGTACAAAATTAATGTTTTTGTTTTTGTTTTAAAGATTTTATTTATTCATGAGAGACACACAGAGAGAGGCAGACACACAGACAGAGGGACTTGATCCCAGAACCAGAATCACGCCCTGAGCCAAAGACACCCAACCGCTGAGCCACCCAGGCATCCCAAGATTAATGTTTTTATGCCTGCTAATACAAAATCCATTCTGCAGCCCACGGATCAAGGAGTCATTTTGACTTCCAAGTCCTACTATTTAAGAAATACATTTTGTAAGGCCAAAGCTGCCATAGATAATGATTCTTCTGATGTATCTGGGCAGAGTAAGTTGAAACCTTATGGAAAGAATGCACCATTCTTGATGGCATTAAGAACATTCACAATTCATGGGAATAGGTCAAAATGTCAGTATTAACAAGATTTTGGAAGAAGTTGATTCCAACCCTCATGGATGCCTTTGAGCAGTTCAAGATCAGTGGGGAAAGTAATAGCGGATGTGGTAGAAATAGCAAAAGAACTAGAAGTGGAGTGAGCCTGAAGATGTGGCTGAATTGCTACAATCTCATGATAAATTTTTTTTTTAAGACTTATTCATTCATTTGAGAGAGAGAGAGAGAGAGAGAACACGACAAGGGAGCGGCAGAAGAAGAAGCAGATTCCCCGTTGAGCAGGAAGCTCACTTGGGGCCAGATCCCAGGACCTGAGATTATGACGTGATCTGAAGACAGATGCTTAACCAACTAAGCCACCCAGGTGCCTCTCATGATGCAACTTTAACAGATGAGAATTTGCTTCTTGTGAATGAGCAAAGAAAGTAGCTTCTTTTTCTTTTTTTTAAGATTTTATTTATTCATGAGAGACACAGAATGAGAGGCAGAGACACAGGCAGAGGGAGAAGCAGGCTCCCTGCCAGAAGCCTGATGCAGGACTTGATCCCAGGAGCCTGGGATCAGGACCAGAGCCAAAGACAGACATTCAGTCCTTGAACCACGCAGGCGCCTCAAGAAAGTAGTTTGTTTGTTTTAAAGATTTTATTTATTTATTCATGAGAGACTGGGAGGGGGGCAGAGACACAGGCAGAGGGAGAAGCAGGCTCCCAGTGGAGAGCCCGATGTGGGACCATGATCTCCAGGATTACGACCTGAGCCAAAGGCAGACACACCCAACCACAAGCCACCCAGGCACCCCAAGAAAGTAGTTTCTTGAGATAGAATCTACTTCTGTAATAATGTTGTGAAGACTTGAAATAACAACAAAGGATTTAGAGTATCACATAAAGTGAACTAATAAAAGCAGCAAGGAGGTGCGTGGCTGGCTCAGTTAGAAGAGTGTGACTCTTGATCTCATGGTTGTGGGTTTGTGCCCCATGTTGGGTGTAGATTACTAAAAAAAAAAAAAATAGACTTTTAAAAGGCAGCAAGGTTTGAGGGGATTAACTCCAACTTCTCTCTTTCTCTCTCTCTCTCTCTCTCTCTCTTTTTTTTTTTTTAAGTGAGCTCTATACCCAGTGTAAGGGCTTGAACTCATGAACCTAAGATCAAGAATTGCATGCCTTACCAACTGAGCCAGCCAGGTGCCCCAGATTGACTCCAATTTTTGAAAGAAGTTCTGCTGTGGGTAAAATGCTGTTGTACAGTATCATGTGCTACAGAGAAATTATTTGTGAAAGGAAGAGTCGTTTGATGTGGTATACATTGTTCTGTCTTAAGAAACTGCCCTAGCTACCCCAGCCTTCAGTAGCCACCACCCCGACCAGGCAGCAGGCATCAACAGCGAAGCAGTCCCCTCCACCAGCAAGATTACAACTCCCTGAAAACTCAAGTGATGGTTAGCACTTTTTATCAGTAAAATATTTTTTAATTCAGGTATGTATGTTTTTTAGACCTGATGCTATTGCACACTTAATAGACCAGTATGAAAGGGAGGTACATGCAAAGTGATGTCCAAATGCTGAAGGAGCCAAAAGACTGGGGGAACAAAAAGCCAAGAAGTCAAGCTTGACAAAAAATGGTTTATTAAAAAGGGACTTGCAGACAGAAGTGTGTCTTGGGTAGCTACAAGTAGATGTCTGCAACCCCACCTCCCATAAGACCTGCTTTTACAGGGATGCCTGGGTGGCTCAGTGGTTGAGTATCTGCCTTTGGCTCAGGTCATGATCCTGGGGTCCTCAGATGAAGTCCTGCATGGGGCTCCCCATGGGGAGCCTACTTCTCCCTCTGCCTAGGTCTCTGTATCTCTCTGTGTCTCTCATAAATAAATAAAATCTTAAAACAAAACAAAACAAAAAAAACCTGCTTCTACAGCCATAGAGGCTGAGGAGTACAGGCTGGGAGACCACCTGGGAAGGAATGTTTGAGAATCATAGCTGTATCTCCAGAGTAGATCAAGGACGTTATGACCCAAGGGTCTACTTAAAGGTATGATTAAACAGAAGGAGGGATGCCTGGGTGGCTCAGCGGTTGAGCGTCTGCCTTTGGCTCGGGGCATGATCCCGTGGTCCCAGAATTGAGGCCTGCATCGGGTTCCCTGTGTGGAGCCTGCTTCTCCCTCTGCCTGTGTGTGTCTCTGCCTCTCTTTCTGTGTCTCTCGTGAATAAATACATAAAATCTTTAAAAAAAATAAGTTAAACAGAAGGAATGTGGGGGCAGGGGTGGGAAACTCTGCTTAAGAAGGCTTCTGGTCACAGAGCAGTCATCATGGTGGATTTGTCCAAGATGGTGTTAGTTTGGTTCACACACTCCACCCCTCAAATCTGGCTCTTACAATCTCCCATGCCCCCACCTCTTCTGCAGTAGTCCCTGAGCCATCAGAGAGCGGGTCTTGGCAATAGGGTCCTTTGCCATACCGTGTTCAAGTTGAAGGCATAAACCACAGCAGCAGTACAGATAGCAGCAGAGACCTGTCAAAAGGGGAGCAAACCGCATATCCAGCATGAATCCTGTTGTAAACCATCCACATGTATCCATGTCCATTGTAGGAAAGGGTTTCCTTTACCATAACAAGAGAAGCAGCAGGCTTAAAGGATAAAAGAATAAATTGCTTAGTAGGTACTTCTCTGGGGGAGATCCTCTCCCTCTATTGATGACGGTAGTGCCTTTGACCTTTGTCAGGAGAACAGAGCTGGCCTGAGGTACATGAGCAGTTGCAACATACCAGACATGTTACCCTGGGGCCAAATGTCTGTCTGTACATGTAAATTAAAGGTGGTGCAAACAACCACATTAGGTAAGCAGCTATAATGCCTTTCAACATGGATGCTTGTCTGGAATGTGTATGTGTTGGCCCCAACTCCAGCAAGAACAATGGGGACCACCTTAGCCCTCACTCTGGCAAGAAATAGCCTATTATTCTGGGGGAAGTTACTATTCTAATCCTGTTTAATCCCTTCTCCCAAGAGGATGGGCTGAGGAGCCTGGAACCACAGTTGTCCTGGCCTGCTATTAACTCAGTAACCAGGGTCTCAGCCTCGTTTTCTGGATGGCAATAGTCCTAAGCATGCTGGTTTTTTTGTTTTGTTTTGTTTTGTTTTGTTTTGTTTTTAAAGATTTTATCTACTCATGAGAGACGCAGAGGGAAAAGCAGGCTTCCTGCAGAGAGCCCGACGTGGGACTCGATCCTGGGTCTCCAGGATCATGCCCTGGGCTGAAGGTGGTGCTTAACTGCTGAGCCACCCAGTCTGCCTGGCATACTGGTTTTGGTACCTAACCACACATTTGGGGTGGTGCCACAGATGGTCTCAGTGGAACTTAACAAGTGTATGGCTTCTGGCAAGAGTTATCTATCTGTGCAACTATGATGCCTGTAAGAGAGCTCTGAGTTGAGCTTTAAGAATGCCATTCTTCTTTCCAGTTAGGCTGGTGGCCTGGATTAAAGGGTAAATGAAACTACCCATGTATGTCCTCGCACCACATCCAATGAAATGTGTTTCCCTATCACAATCTATCCTTTGAGGATATCTGAAGATGACACTAAGTTTTTCTAGGGCGTGGATGGTGGCATTTTGATTGGCTCTCACAGAGAAGGGCTTAGTTGAGCCCTGGCTGTATCCATACAAGTTATAGTGTTCTTTTTACCTTGACTAATGGGTAGAGGGCCAGTATAATCAATTTGGCAGTCTAAAACCAGATGGATTGCATGATGTATGTGTCTTGTGTGTGGAACTACAAGACCATTTTCCTAGGTCTCAAATGGGAGCAGATCAGGCTATTGCTGATGCTGCTAAGATGTCAGTATAGCACAGGGGCATGCCGGTTCCCTTCGTTATATTTCAACCAACCTTAGCATTGCGATGCCCACTGTGCTTATAAAAGCATGCAGCCAATTCTGAACTTTGCATGGAGGTAAGGGCCCTGATTTTTGCTAAGGTGCCTGCCTCAGTATTCCCAGTGGGTGAGACACGCCTATGCCTGAGACATGGAAAACAGTATGGGAGGCAACAGGGTCCTATATTTCATATATTCTTCCATAATTTTCCCCATAGTGGTTTCTGTAAAACTTCCCAATCATCCCAAGCCCATTGGGCCCTTATGGACAGCCTAACTATCCATGTAGAGTGTAAGAAGTCAGGGTTCATACATACATACCATCTAGGCAAATCTCAATTCAGCCTGTTGGCTGCTTTTATTATCTGCAGCCTCAAACCAGAAGGAATAGTAAAGAAAGCATTGTGGAGGGTGCCTGGGTGGCTCAGTCAGTTCAGCACTGACTCTTGGTTACAGCTCAGATCATGATCTCAGGGTTGTGGGGATCGAGTCCTACATCGGGCTCCATGCTCAGTGGGGAGTCTGCCTGAGATTCTCTCTCCTCCTCCCTTTGCTGCTCCCCCGACTCATGTGTACTTGCTTGCTCTCTCTTTCTCTCAAATAAATAAAATCTTAAAAAAAAAAAAAAAAAAAAGTATCGGCTAAATCCAAAACCACATGGTAAGAGCCAACACCATGTACCGTCTGTTCAGTAATTTGGGTAATATTAGGGACAGCCTTATTTAGTTCTCTACAACCCATGGTCATTCTCCAGGTGCCATCCGGTTTCTTCACATGCCATACAGCACTATTAGCAGGATTTTATGTTGGTCTGATTATTTGTACTCTTGGTAATTCCCATATAGTGGCAGATATTTCCTTGAATCCTCCTAACAACCAGTATTGCTTTACAATTATAACCTGAGGAAGGGGTAACATAGGATCCCAATTTCCATTTCCCCTTAAAGAGAGTTCTAATTACTTTAAATCAAAAGTAAATTCTCCTACAGAACTTTGTAGTATTTTTTCCCCCAGAAGAATATCTATGATTAATATATTCTCCAGTTTTGGAGAAATGAAAACCTTACAAGGTGCTTTTATTCTCAAGCATGCTGTTGTGCATTTCACCCTTAAGCTTTTTCCTCGGTAACTATTGGTGGCTGCCCCGGTGCCTGAATGCCATTCTGGATTGCCATGAATTAGGGTGCATTCTGCTCTGGTATCCACTAAGGCCATGGTTTTTTGCTTATTTTTATGGTGTCCAGTAAATTGTGAACTATATGTGGGTCCTCTAGGTGCCCCCTATGGCTCTCACATGGAAGCAACGTTGGTCCCAACCCTGGTCTTTCAGGCGAGGGAGTACCTGGCCCTGGTAAGAAGTCACTTGTGGCTGAGGTTTTTTTCTTCCAGGGGAGGCATGGAGGACAGTGGCCTAAATTGCTGAGCAGAAGTAAACTTCTATAAAGCCACTAGAATAGCATTTAGTTGGCGGGGCTGTCTTTTCTCTGTTTATGCGCACTGCCAGCAGGTCATGCTATATTTGCTTTTGGGTTACCCTAATGTCGCCTTTGTTTTAGATTAACCTTCCTACTTGTAATAGTTTTAATTACATATATGATTTAAAATTCTTAAACCTCAGAAACATTAATTTCTAGTAAAAACTAAGCAGTGGGGAACGGTTACACCAGCATTCTTCACTTAGCAAAACTTTAAAGTTCCAAAGCACCAAGAAGATTTGGGAAGCTAGTTAAAAAGTTTACCTAAAACTTTTTATTTATTCAGTCTGTGTGTTCCTAACAATTATGTTTAGATGACCTCTGAAAATTTCATGAAACCTCAGACAAAGTCAACCAGCATTCTAAGTTATTTTTGCTGACAAATTGGAATAGATAGACATGAACTTAACGGGTAAATTTGATGCTTGGAATTGTATTTGATGTTGATAACTCTGAAGACATGCTTGTTTTAATTAAACCAACAAACTCAGAACTTTAAGAAAGATTATCTTAGATCACATGAACTTAAAAAACATTTGGGTTAATTTTTATTACATATGAGAATTTAAATTGTATAAGCACTTTTTTTATGCCAATTAACTAGAGCCTTTTTTTAAAACAAATTTTAGCAGTACCATCCAGAAGTAGAAAATATTATATAACTATAACACATTCTTACAGACACACATAAACATTCAGATACAGAGACTTTATAGCTTCTGTTTTAATATTACTGCCATGAAATAGGTACAAAACTCACACATAAA
The DNA here is from genome assembly GCF_003254725.2 of Canis lupus dingo. Classification (NCBI taxonomy): domain Eukaryota; kingdom Metazoa; phylum Chordata; class Mammalia; order Carnivora; family Canidae; genus Canis; species Canis lupus. Next base: position 19,953,011 of record NC_064265.1, read on the forward strand.
TGTTGGATCTAAATTTGTTTTTTTGGTGTGTGGAATAAGGTAAACTGTCTAGGTGACTTAAGCTTTTTCCACTTATATTTGGGGAATACATTTAAGATTTATATGTCCTTTTAACAGAAAACCAATTCTAATTTTTCACCAGCTTATGATTAATATTAAACCCATTTTAATATAAATTCATTTTAATCTTAGCCAGCTGGACCACACATAAAATTCCTCTCCAAATATTCCTTTTCCACAAACCTTATACAACTTCTGATTTTGTCTTTTTTTTTTTCCTCCTCTTCAGACCACCAGATGCTCTTTAGGACATTACTTTTTATTTCTCAGTAAAAAAGCATCTCCATTTTTCATACCTTCTATGGAAAACACCTCCTACTTTCCTGGCGTACAGAGCTGTTTCCCATGAGTTCCATGGTTTAGCATCCCACGCTGGGTTCAAGTGATGGCTGTAATCCGAGGTTGCCACATTTTATGTTCCCCCTGTGTGCACAAAGTGACAGACCCACTGAGGTCTCAATTTGTGCATCCTTAGTTTAGATAGTACCTACCAAGTTAGAAGCCAAAAGGGATGTGGCTAGTCTCCTGTCCTTCTCCATTTGTAATTCTTTCTTCAACTGCCTTTCTTCATTTCTGCCACTAGCCAGGCGTTGGTGTCCACTTGAAGGGCCCACAGGAGCAGCCAGCCCACCATAGCCACTGCTTGGCAGCCTTCCTTATCCCAATGGGTCATGCGACTTTGTAGTAGTGCTGTAATCCATTTGGCATTTCCCGGGTGTCCCCGTCCTCATGCAGCAATCCACAGGCATCAAGCAACCAGATTCTGCCTTCCTACATTGATGTAGTCTGCCAATCCAGGGTTCCCCCAACTGAAGCTTTATTCCCTTGCCCATTCTTCAGTATGTGGGCTCCGCCTGGTTGGCTCACCAATTGTTCTGTGAAAGGGAGGTGTATGCAAAATAATCTTCAAAGGCCAAAGGAGCCATTAAAGAAAAAGGCCAAATCCAGCTTGACAGAAAAGTGATTCATTAAAGGGGCTTCTGGACAAAAGTCTCTCTTGGGCAGCTGCAGGACAAGTAGATCTCTGCAACCCCACCTCCTAGAAGACCTGCTTTTACAACCCTAGAGGCTAGGAGTACAGGCTGGGAGACCACCTAGGAAGGTATGTTTGAGAATCAGAGTCCTATTTCCAGAGCAGATCAAAGACATTATGCCCCAGGGGGTATGCTTAATGGTGTGACTGAACAAAAAGAAAGGGGGGGGGGGGCGCGAGGCTCAGAGGTTTAGCGCCGCCTGCAGCCCAGGGCCTGATCCTGGAGACCCGGGATCCAGTCCATCGAGTTCCGCATCAGGCTCCCTGCATGGAGCCTGCTTCTCCTGCCTGTGTCTCTGCCCCTCTTTCTATCTCTCATGAATAAATAAATAAAATATGAATGAATGGAAAGGCAGGCAGGCAGGAAGGAAGGAAGGAAAAGAAAAGCAAAGCAGGGAAGACTGCGCTCTAGAAGGCTTCAGATCAAAGTGGTCACGGCAGATTTATCCAAGACCGTATTTATCTCATTTATGCAACAGTGTAAACATAACTTTTACATGCACTGGGAAGCCAAAACTTTGAGACTGACTTTATTGTAATACTTTATTGCAAAGGTCTGGAACAGAACCAGCAATATTTCTGGGATATGTCTGTATGTTTTATTGATATAGGATGTTATCCACATGATTTTATTTTTGGATATAGCTCACATTTAAATATGAAGATGGTTCCTGGGACTTACCTTATAAGCCTCTTCACTGTTGATTAAAATTCAAAGTGTTAATCTCCCCTTAATTCCCTTATCAACAAATGATTATTGAATACTTGCTGTGTACACACTGGTTTCTCTCAAGGATGCAGGACCAGTTGAAGAGACAAAACTCACATAAATGCAACAAAGGGGGTGGCTCAGCGGTTTAGTGCCACCTTCAGCCTGGGGCCTGATTGTGGAAACCCGGGATCGAGTCCCGTGTCGGGCTCCCTGAATGGAGCCTGCTTCTCCCTCTGCATGTGTCTCTGCCTCTCTCTCTCTCTCTTATCTCTCATTAATAAATCTTTTTAAAAAATGAAACAAAGGAAAATGCATTTTAAAAGGATCACTCAGGCCAGAAGAAAACAAACTTGGACATCAGTTATGAGATGATCTCATTCGTTTACTCATTCAGCAAACACTTCTTAAGGACTTCCAATGTATATAAGTCATTTTGTTAGTCCTCAAAGCTATAAAGACATTAGCCACAGTCTTGGCCCCCAGAGTTTACAGTCCAGCTTTTGAGGGGACAGATAAGGAAACATTGACGTATAAGATGATGTTACTGGTACAAGGCACAGTAGAAGCAGAAAATTGGGAAGGGGATAATCAGGAGAGGATCCATAGAGTTGACATTTCCGTGAAATTTGAGATTAGTCTTTTACCAGGTGTTTACCGAGCTAATTGCGTAGTTCAGGTGAAGATAACAAGCCAACAGGAATGAGGGAGGCAATGGATTAAGCAGGTGTTTCTGCAGCAGAGTGGCTGATTTTTGATAACTTTTCTTGGTCAGCAAGAACTCTGAAGATTGCCCAGGGAAATGACGATCAATGAGCAAGGAGGACAAACAAGTGTGGGGAGGAAAGATAAATTTTGTTAGTTTGAAGTAGTTACATGACATTCACATATAAATACCCAGTAAGTACTTGAAGCAAAAGTCTGGTGCTTAGGCCCAGACAGAACATAACAATTTTTGAGTCCCTTAAACAGACTCTGGAAATACTGGAAGTTGTACAGAATAAAGGCAGCAAAGTGACCCCAGGTTCTGTCTTCAGCTCTGATGGAGAAGAAAATGAAGCTTTTTTTTTTTTTTTTTGTATTCTTTTTATTGGAGTTCAATTTGCCAACATATAGTAGAACACCCAGTGCTCATCCTGTCAAATGCCTCCTTGAAGCTACTTTTAAAATCAGCCTTTAACTCTCCAATTTCAGTACTAAGTTCTTGGACTCTGGTAACAGTTACTTTTTAAAAATGCCAAATAGTGTCATTGCCAATTTTTTTTTTTAAAGATTTTATTTATTTGAGAGAGAGAGAAGATAAGCAGGGAAGGGGGGCAGCAGAGGGAGAGGGAAAAGCAGACTCCTGATGCAGGGCTCCAACCCAGGATCATGATCTGAGTTCAGGGCAGATTCTTAACCAACCAATCCACTCAGGTGCCCTTCATTGCCAAACTTTATTTCTATTTAGAGGAAATATATTTTAATACCACTTTGTTCATTTACTATAACAGCTACCTTTTACTTTAAAGAAATTTAGTAAATGGAAATATGACTCTTATATGTAGTAAATAAGGAAACTTCTAGAAAGCCAACTTCTAAAGGACAAGAAAATACCAATTGGTACTGAGTTATCTAAAAAGGATAGTATTTATTGAGGTACAATTGAATTAACATTCTATTAATTTCAAGTATATGATGTAATGGTTCAATATAAGAGTAATTTCTTTTTAATCCCAGGAATGGAAGATTGTGAAACAATGGAAGATGTTTATATGGCTTCAGTGGAAACGGATCGAGGAGTAAAGGAACAGTTACATCTTTATGACACCAGAGGCTTACAGGAAGGCGTAGAGCTACCAAAGCATTATTTTTCCTTTGCTGATGGCTTTGTTCTTGTGTATAGTGTGAATAACCTTGAATCCTTTCAAAGAGTAGAGCTTCTGAAGAAAGAAATTGATAAGTTTAAAGACAAAAAGGAGGTAAGTGGGTTTGTTAAAAATGCTATGAATTATAATATTGCTTAAATCGTAGCATGGACTTTGGGGCAGTTACAATATTTAAAAAGCATTAAAAAAAAAAAGGGGGGGGATCCCTGGGTGGCGCAGCGGGTTAGCGCCTGCCTTTGGCCCAGGGCGCAATCCTGGAGACCCAGGATCGAATCCCACATTGGGCTCTCGGTGCATGGAGCCTGCTTCTCCCTCTGCCTATGTCTCTGCCTCTCTCTCTTTCTTTCTCTCTGTGACTATCATAAATAAATAAAAATTTTTAAAAATGTTAAAAAAAAGCATTCAATTGTATTCAGTTTCTGTAACTGTCATAATATTTTTTTCTTAGCCCAGGAAATACAGGATTTAATGAATTCAGTCAGGACCAGTGTTTGACTTTCTGCTTTTGCTTGTTACCATTTGCAAGTTGAATTTTAATGACACTATATCTTAAGTACTACATACTTCACTTCATATTCTTTGGGATCACGGTTTCCTAGAGTTCTCTTTGTCTCATTGGCTAAATAGGATTCTTGTTTTCGGCCTTAGTGGAAAATAAATTAATGAATATAAATACATATAAATAAATAGATTGGATTCTACTCATTTATCACTTAGAAATAAGATCCTTACCATGATCTGTAGTCTTAAATCATCTAGCCCATACCTGTCCTTTTTGTCTTATTTTTATCATTTTGTTCCTCTGTCACTGTACTCCACGGACAGTGGTCTACTTTTTGTTTTTTTTACAACATGATTTGTTCCTGTTAAGTCTTTGTTAATTGCTGGTTCTCTCCCTGGAACTCTGCAGCTCTTTCTACAGATCTTCACATGGTTGACACCATGTCATCTAGGAAACCATATAATATATTGGTTAGCAGCACTGGCTAGATATTCTTAACCTAGATTTTTATATTTTATTTATTATGTTAAACTTACTTTGAGATAATTGTAGGTTCACATACAATTTTAATAATAGAGATTCCTTACCCAGTTTCCCCAGTGTTGTACAAAGCTAGTATAATATAAAACCACCAAGATATTTATTTTTATAGTCAAGACATAGAACAGTTCCATCGTTGCAGGGATCCCTCCCATTATTCTTTTTTGCCACACCCACTTTCCTTCTATCCTCACCCTCTTAATCCCGACTAATCTGTTTTCCATTTCTAAACCTTGTCATTTCATGACTGTTAACATAAATGAACTCGTACAATGTGTAACCTTTTGGTATTAGCATTTTTCACTCAGCATAATTCTCTGGGGGGTCACCAAAGTTATTGCATGTATCAGTAGTTCATTCCTTTTTATTGCTGAGTGATATTCCATGGTATTTATGTATCAAAATTTATTTAACCATTCTTGTTGAAGGATATCTGAGTTATTGATATTTTATTATTTTGAATACTTATTTCCTATGTGAATAGATTACAATCATAAGGTTCAGTCTTATACAGAGGCAAGTAGTAGATGCGCTTCTCCCACCCATTTTCCATTTTTCCCACCTAAACAGATAAATGCTGTTGTTATTTTCTAGGGTATCCATCTTATTCTCCTTCCTGCCCATCTCCCCCCAAAGTTGAAAGAGTGATTCAATGAACACTCATAGTTGATACTTGAATCTTGGTTCTGCTTCTCAACTTTCTGCCTGTTTCCTTAACCATAAAATAGGGATAATAATAGTACCTTTTTCGTATGATTGTTAGGGAGATTTAGGAAGCACATTCATTCAGTAAATGCTTATTGAACAACTACTACCTGCCTGGAATTGTTTTAGGTAAGGCACTGACAATAGACAAATGAATATCATGAAGAGTCAGATGCTATGTAGAAAAGTAGAGCCAGGGTGTGAGGGTACTATTCTCTGTAGGGCAATCTCGGAAGGCCTCCCTGATAAGGTGACTTTTAGCAGAGATTTAAAGGAAGTGATGGAGGGAGCCAAGCCCATGTGGAGGAGGAATGCTCTAGGTAGAGGGACTAGCTGGTGCAAGGATCGGGGGAAGTTTGCTTTACCATGTTCAGGAACAACAGGGAGGCCAAAATGGGCTACGAAGAGTATGGGATAGGAGATGAGTACAACACTTTGGATCAGATTGATTTTGAGAACAGGAAAGACATGATCTAGCTTAGGTTGCATTTATTTATTTATTTTCATGTTTGATTTAAAAAATTGAAGAGGTAATGTTTGCACATGGTTCAGAAATAAAAATGACATAAAAAAGGACTATTGTGAGTTCTAGTTTCCACCCCTGTCCTCAACCACCAAGTTCTTTTATCTCAAGCGTACTATTCATTTATCTATTCATTGATTGATTGTAAATTCTGTGCCCAACATGGGGTTTAAACTCCTGACCCTCAGATCAAGAGTCATGATTGAGCCAGCCAGGTGCCCCTCAAGCATGCTTTTTAAATATTATACTACTTGTGTAGGGGCATCCTTCCAAAAGTTTTTCTATATAAATACAAGCAGATAGGTTCCCCACACACACTTGCTTTCTTACATCGAAAGTAGCATAGTGTTCTGCACCATAACATTTTTCATATAATGTTTAGAGTCCTTTCCATAGCAGTACTCAGATCCCCTTTTTTAAAACTGGTGCATATTCATTGTGTAGATGTATCTTACTTTAACCAGTTCCAAATTGATGGACACTTGGGCTTATAGTAATGATTTCTATTATGAACTATACTCCAATGAATAATCTTACACATTTATTATTTTGTACATTTTACAGTAGAGTTGTAAAATCAGCCAAAATGGGGTTCTTGAATCAAAGGATATATTGCCAAATTACCTTCCATAGCCATGGTATGAAAGTGCCTGTTTCTTTAGTCTTGACTACATTGTGTGCTTATGGATTTTGTGAATCTTCTGGGTGAAAATGGTACTTCAGTAGTTTCATTTTCCTTTAATATGAATAAAGCTAAACATCTTTTGACTTGTATTAAAATGTTCACTTTGCTGTGTTGATAACAGACAACATAGTTGGGGGACAAGGTGAGAAGCAAGGAGTTTTGTGAAATGCTATGGCTCTGGAACACTTAAAACAGTTATCCTTTGAGGAGAAACCACTTTAAAAAGTAGGGAGTGATCAAACTGTGCCATGGTGCAGATCAGATAGGTCAGAAAAGCTGAGGAAAAAGACATGGCCAGCCTTTAGAAACTTGGGACGTCTTCAGAACTATTACAGTAAAACAGTGAGATGAAGTTTGGTTGGCCTGGATAGAAGGTTTGTACACAGCAAAGATGACTCTTTGAAGGAATTTTGAGTCAAAAGAGTAAGTATATTGTCTAATAAAAGGAAACAAGCTGGAGAAGGAAGTGTAAAAGAGGGTTTTTAGAAGAGAGCAAGTGTTTGCCTGCTAATGGAATGATTCAATAGGAGAAAATTGATGGGGAGAAAAATGATTGCTGGAGTGACAGTCTTGTCTGGGATAGAGGATGGGTTCTAGAAGATGGTAGTTAGATGTGGCGGATGCAGGTGAAAGTGTTGTTTTCTTACTGAAATAGTATGGACATCAGCTGAGAGGTGGGGAGGAAGAGATGTTGGAGGTTGAGAGGGCCAAGGTAGGAGCTGTTAATACTTGTTGGAGAACACCAACTCACTTTTAAAGTCCGTGGTTATGGGAGCCGGGTGGCTCAGTGGTTTAGCGCCTCCTGCCCAGGACGTGATCCTGGAGACCCAGGATCTAGTCCTACATCAGGCTCCCTGCATGGAGCCTGCTTCTCCCTCTGCCTGTGTCTCTGCCTCTGTGTATGTCTCATGAATAAACAAAATCTTGTAAAAAAAAAAAAGTCCGTGGTTATGGATTGGGACCAGCCAGCAGAGCTGCGTTTTTTTCCTCCATCTATATTAAATAAGGGTATAGACGCAGTTCAGTTAATAGTTAAATTTAAGATGGAATGTTGACCAGGTGAATATAATGGGATGATGGCGGCAAGGTATAAATTAAAAGAATCTGAACTGGCCCAGAAACTGAGGACAGGAGAGGGGCTGAAGGACAGTGATAAAGGTATGAGAGCCAGCAGGACTGTAAGTTCTTCTGGTGTTGGAAGATTGTTGCAATCAGAGTGTTAGGCATGAACTAGGAAGGTAGAAGTGGGAGTGGGATTCTGGAATTGAGACCATGGAGGGGAGCAATTATAATGGCAAGAGCTAGGATGTGTTCATGGGAGTGAATGGCCGAACAAGTCAGAAGGATGATCAAGGCTGTTTGGGAAAGGTCATCCGTGTGGCTAGTGAAGTCATTAGGACTTATGATAAAAGTAGTGTGGTGGTGACCATGAGCCAGGTCTGTAATGAGTAGAAACAGAGTGGGGGGTGGGAAACAGGTAGTACAGGTTAATAGCACCAGCCTTCAATTTTAGCCTTCTTAGAGGACATTGTTGGAGACAGCATTGAGGGACAAGGACACCCCCTACATCCCTTGTGCCCACTGTGGTAGTGAGAATACTACAGAGCTGAGCCAGTTTCAGCTAGGAAAAGTGAAGGGAACATTCAAAGCAGAGATGGGGATGTAAAAAGGAGATTTTGTTAAAGTCAAGGGACAACAGGGAGCAGTTTCTGCAACTGGATGGGAGAGGGAGATGGGAGATCAGAGATCAAAGAATACATGTGAAGATGAAAATGTGGGTGATGAAGAGTAGCAGGAGGGCCTGTGGGGATAGATCCTGCTGAGGAATGAAGGAACAGAAGACTTGCCAAAAAGAGCTTAGGGGCCTGTTCCATCCTACCTGGGAGGCATGGTCTAACTGGAACTCAGCTCAGTTTTAAGGCAAGAACACAGCAATGGCTTAAGTGTCCTAGTTCAAAGCTGCTCCTCAAGAGGTTCCTCCTCTAGCAGTTCTTACTGCCCTTCTACTTTCTGTAATTTTTATTGTCTACTTACTTATATAGTCAAAGGCCTGAAAATTGGATATTCTCTCCTCCAGACCTCCCTTCCTCCTGGGCTTTGACTGCCTTGTGACCGCTGAGTTCTGGTGGCCTGACACTGCACGATGTGCAATAAACATTCAAGCTTAAGTGAATGATTGTCTTACCTTTAGTGTAAAATGTTATCGTTCCATACATTCAACAGATATTAGTGCTTGCATTATGCACATGTCTGATCAGAATAATTCCTGTTCTCATAGAACTTAGATTCTAGAGGTAAACTCTCACGGCTCCAGGAATCTTGTTTTTTTGAAGTATGTATTACAGATTTCCCAAACAGCAGGTATAATAGCTACACTGAAATGCAGACACATTTCAAACTGTTATGTTTCTTAGATAGTAATTTCCCCAAGTCTCGCTTCTATTCATACTTAAGTAACTTCACCTACTGTTCATTTAAAATGTTTCCTAGTTAACAAGCTGTAGAGCATCTGCGTTTTTAATGAAAACGCATTCAGGAAGAGTGAGGTTAATGTCTTACTAGTTTGGACTCAGGTCACATCTGAAAATCAGTTTTGAAGTAGTTTTATTCAATAGGACAATTTTCTTGATTTTTTTTTCTCTTTTGCCTAGGAACGGATGTTGGCAAAGCATAATCTTTTTTATTTTCCTTTTAGGTAGCAATTGTCGTATTAGGAAACAAAATCGACCTTTCTGAGCAGAGACAAGTGGATGCTGAGGTGGCACAGCAGTGGGCGAGAAGTGAGAAAGTACGCCTGTGGGAGGTAACGGTTACAGATCGGAGAACTCTGATTGAGCCATTCACTCTCTTAGCCAGCAAACTTTCCCAGCCCCAGAGCAAATCAAGCTTTCCTTTGCCTGGGAGGAAAAACAAAGGGAATTCTAGCTCGGAGAACTAAAAATCACTAATGCTACAACTGTTGAATAATGATTGCCTTTAAGTGTCTGTGAGCATATTTAAAACAGGCCATTTGCATCACCTACCTTTGGTCCTTAGGAAACCTTTAAGGAGTAATTTAATGCACTTTAGGTTAGAATTAAATTATTTGGGCTAAATTTATTGTCTGATATGAAATAATATATTTGCCTTGTCATTGTTTGAAACTTATCCCTGAACTTAGTACCTTTGTTGTTTAAATTTGTTGTACTTGTCCGAATGGTAAAATAAAGTCTGGGTGGTATGCTGATATACCTATGAGTAGTAGAGCTCCATTACCCCCAACTTATTTCAGAAGCCACTGTTCTCTGTAACTTTATGCAACTTCTTAGCTCAAATATAACTTTGTGGGGTTTTTAAAAAGATTTATTTATTCATGAGACACACACAGAGAGACAGAGAGGCAGAGACATAGGCACAGGGAGAAGCAGGCTACTCATGTAGGGAGGCTGATGTGGAACTCGATCCCAGACCCTGGGATCATGCCCTGAGCCAAAGGCTGACACTCAACCACTGAGCCACTTAGGTGTCCCTATAACTTTCTTTTTAAGAAGTTCATTAATTATCTAATGTCTAGAATTATAAAATGATATTTTTAGATCACTAACAGTAAACAGTTTAGGTGTTAAACTAAATTACAGCTCTTGGAGACCTAGCTAAATAGAACAAAACCTATGATTTAGCTTTGTTCAAATTATATGTTTAGCATGACCCAGGGTAGCAGGTGGTGTAAGTATGTTCAAAGCTTTTGTTCTTTCTTTAGAAAACTATTAAGCACTTAAGGACACTTAAGCTTCCATTTTCAACAAGTATTACTTTACCTTCTCCAATAGTTTTCTGGAGACACAGTCATATGGAATAAAGTGTATCATAAAAATACTGGACTACAGGGATCCCTGGGTGGCTCAGCGGTTTGGCGCCTGCCTTTGGCCCAGGGCGCGATCCTGGAGTCCCAGGATCGAATCCCACATCGGGCTCCCGGTGCATGGAGCCTGCTTCTCCCTCTGCCTATGTCTCTGCCTCTCTCTCTCTCTCTATGTCTATCATAAATAAATAAATAAATCTTTAAAAAAAAAAAATACTGGACTACAGGTTAGATATTGTAGTCTGTGCTATAGTATTCTTTGAAGATTTTGGCAATATTCAAGCAGCGGGACTAATTGTGTTTTGCAGGTTAACAATACTGTAACTAATTTTAAAAGTAGGAAGCAAAGCTACTTAATGTTTTAATTGGCAACCCTGACCTGGGCCAAAATCAAGAGTCAGATGTTTAACTAACTGAGCCACCCAGGCGCCCCTCAACTACTTCTTTTTAAAAAAGTAAATTCTACCCCCAACTCATGTCTCCAGGATTAAGGGTCTCTATCACTAGAGCCAGCTGCTGCCCTATAAACTGTAACTTCTTAAGTGGAATACTTTTAAAGCTAGGTTCAGTGAATTTTAAAAAGTCAATTGGTTCATTTCTGGGAGGTGAAGAACTGCATAATATAAAACTTGTAAATCAGCTAGTGTTTCTCCTGTTTAATTGGCTGAAATTCCTCATCACAAATACATTTTTTTTTTTTTGCCAGAAAATTATTCAGATAAGTCATTCCCTAGGGTTGATCCCAGTTTTTCCTATGTTTACACAGATGAATTCTTTTACAATGACTTAAAGTTTCTCTGGAGATATGCAGAGAAACAGAACTGGTGGATATATGTACACTTAGGTATTGCCAAATTGCCCTCTAAGGGAGATGTCTTTTCTGAGATACCTCATAAGCAGAGTAGAAGAATACCAACCCTAACCTAGGTCCTTGATAATTATCATCTGTATTACTTGTAGGTTGTTCAGTAGCAAAGCCCTATTAAGTTTAGAAGAATCTGCAAACTACAAACACAGGCAGAGGAAAGTAATTGAATACAGCAGTGTTAGGTGCTTGTTTTAATATTGTTTATTAGCACAGTAACAAATGCAGACTTAAGTAGTCCACAACATATAACCAATCCACTGAGCAACTCCTATTCCACACCTTACAGTTAACAGCTTAAGGTATTTTACTACAGGTTTTCACAAGTCGTGATTCAAACCTCTTATCTTGTCACAATAAAGTAGATTGGCATATAAAATAAAATACATAACTACTCATTTCCTATATGGTGTCTTATAGCCACATATCCATTTTATATATATGAGATGACAGTCTCTAAAAACTGTTAAATATCAATGTTCCCTCCCAAGAAGGGAAAAGAAATTCCAATTTTTTTGAACAAAAAAAAAATTGTAGTCTTGGAAGGACTTTACATAAATGGCCATGTGTGTAACCTGTACAAAATTAAGCTATTTTAAATTTACAGACTACAAGCAACTGAACCCAAATGTCTATTCTCTGTACTACATTTCAGCTAATATTGCAGAACTAATGACAGTTTTTAAAGTTGCTTTTACCAATTCTTCTGTCTACTGTAGCAAGATACCTTAAGTTACAACAAAATCTTAGGAAATAAGACTGAATAATATCTGTTATAGAAATACCCTACTCTTTACCAACTCCCACCCTCCCCCACCCCTTCAAAATCATAAGCAGCTCTCTCTGTGACAGACAAATAATGTAAGAATTGTGAAAACCCAATTTATGTAGCGTATCTCTTGGTCCACTGTCTGGCCATTCTGTCATGTTCTGCTCTGTTGGTCATATACTGAGTGGCAATACTTCCCACCAAAGGGTCAGCTGGAAGAAAAAAATGTAGATTACTTTGAGGAAAGGAAAAGACCGTTTCAAATTTTAGCCAAAGTATTTGTGATCAAAACCAGTTTTGAAATGCCATTTTCCTGGGCACTTTTTCTTTCTAAAACAGTATGCAAGGGGAAAACTTAGTAGAATGCTCAGGCTTTAGTACTAGTGTGGCTTCATCTCCTTAATTCATTCTATTTTTCTCCCAACAACCACCACCCAACTGGAGTGTTAAGTAAGTTCAATAAAAACTGGAAGGTTCAAGGCTATGATGAACATCCAGCTGTGTTCACACTGACTGTTCCTTCAAGTCCTCTGGGCTGTTGCAATATAACACTATTTACCTCTACATTAGTTACCTAGAAAAAGCCAGGCTGCTAGGTCAAAACCAACAATTAAGTTGAAACCTAAATAGAATCTTTTATGGTAAATCTTTAATAATAAAAGGAAATTAAGCCTCCTCTCACCCTAATCAGTCCAATAACCACTAACTATTAAGCAAAGAAGCTCAACATTTAGTTAGAAGTATGTGGTTTAGGGGAACTGTATGACAAATGTAAAAATCTAAGGCAATTTTGTAAATCTTTGTTCCTAGAGCATAGATATTTTTGCCTTTTTCAACTAGTAGATTGAACTTTTCTTAAAACTTTCTTTCAAAAAAGGTTAGTTTTTGTCCTTTAAAAAAAAAAAAAGATTTGAGAGAGAGCAAGCGTGCGCATGAGCAGGGGGGGCAAAGGGAGAGAAAAAAATCCCAAGCAGACCCCACACTAAGCCCAACACAGGGCCTGATCCCACAACCCTGAGATCACGACCTGAACCCAAACCAAGAGTCAGACCCAACCAACTACACCATCAAGGCATCCCTGCTTTTTGTTCTTCAAAAGCTTTGTACTTTATCAAAACAAGTATTTTTCAGGTAAGGAAGAAAAAAAGAAAAAAAGAATTATTAACCTTACCAGGATTACAGTCTGTAAGAAGGGAGCAGATAGAAAGGAGAACTTTAGAAATGGTTAGTGCTGGACTCCAATTATCTTTTAATATGTCCAAGCAAATAACTCCTTGACTGTTAATATTACAGTGATAGATTCTTGTCCGAAATGTAACCTTAAAAAAAAAAAAAAGTATTAAAATTTAAACAGCAAACAATGAAATTCTTACTAAATTGCTTTTCCAATTGAGTGGCTGTTAATTTAAAACTAAGTGTTTCTTTAAAAGATGAATAGAGTTTTAAAGCTGATACAGATAGGTTAAGAGACTTTAATAAATCTAAGAGTAGAAGTGTTCATTGATACACTCTGTCATTTCAAAAGTTATCCAACAAAAAAAAAGGTAACTTTGGTTAAGCAGTTTCACTAATGTTTTAAATGTTTTCCTAATTTTTCAAGTTTGAAATAACTAATTGCTGACCTCTTGTGTTAGCTGGTAGTACTACATAGCCTTAAAATAAGCTTATAATAAATTCAAACTGAGATACTAACAGAAGCAAGATGCTTAGCTGTAAACACTGTAAAAAATAATAATTTGAAGATGAGATTTGTTTCTGCTTCTTCTGACTTTTACATTAGATCCTGCAGGTATCCTGTCTACCTAGGTTACAGGATCACTATAATGGAGTCTCCAAAGGTGAGGAGCAGAAATGGGTAAGGATCATAGCAGTAGACAAATTAACACAAGTCATGTGAGTCTGGATTGCTGGGGGTGGGGGGTGGTGTGGGGGGTGGGGTGGGGTTGGTTCCTAATTTTGTGAGATACACAGAATCATTCCAAAGTAAAAATAAGAATCATAAATTGTTGAGTATCAGAGGAGATACAATCCTAGATGAGAAAACTGAAGCCAGGAGATGAAGAATTTGAACAAGGCCAAAACATGACAAGGAGCAGAATCCAAAGCTTTGGTAGGAGATTCTGATTTCCTAATTATTTTAGTGACAAATTTCAGTGGTTTTTGGTCACAGTAGTCATTTCTGTGCACAGATACTTTTAACTGTTCAGTAACTTTTTCCCCTGTTGAATGGAAAGTAGAGGATTGATTCTGGGTTGCTATGTCACTAAAAACAGCAGGGTTTTAAACACCATCAAAACAAAGCACATATTTCTAGAAATGGTCTCTGCCAAGAGGCAAAGCCCTGCCTACCCCATGCAGTTTTTTATGTCCATCCAAATGTACTTAAAGATTCATTAAGATAGAACAGAAATCTACCTTTTGTGATTAAAATTCAACAGTCTCTCATGGCAGTATGTAAATTTGACTATAAATTAGGGAAGTTCTTACCTTTGGAGGCTTGAAGGGGTATTCTGGTGTAAAAGTGATATCAAGGAAAAATACACCACCCTCATACACGGATCCTGGAGGCCCCAGAATGGTTGATCTCCATTCATAGATGTTATCGCCTTTGGGACCAGCACTGTGAAGTAATACATCAGAAGGTAAGCAGATGGTGGCCCCATCTAACTTCTTATAGGGTATTTAAAAAAGAAGAAAAGAAGACCTCTTCTTTTCCTTTTAGTTTAATGTGTGGTTTCGCTCCACAAACAGAAGTGTCTTTCAGACACAATGTGACTCTGGACTGCAAAAAACCAATCAGCCTTAGGTCAAGTAAACTGAATAATAAAGAATGTTTAAACCATTCTAAGCCTACTTAAGCTGTGAATAAGCAAGATATTCCTCAATTCTCAACCTTCTCGATACCTCATAAGAAAATGTAAACAATATTTTAGTGACAAATTTCAGTGGTTTTTGGTCACAGTAGTCATTTCTGATAACCATTTTAAACACAAAGTTTCATTTCTAACCCCACTGACTGTGGTTCTTGTTCCTCGCTCTTCTATTTCCATAATCTTACCCTAAGAGGAAATCCAATGGATTACAGTATGGTCTCCATTATAAACCATGTTGGGTGAGAAATGACAAGTTATTTATTTTGCATTTCAATGTATAAAATTAAATATTAGAGTTGGGATGTTAATTTATCCCTTTCCCTGTTACATCGCTGTTATTTATATTTAATTATACCATAATACCCTTCCAAAGCATTGTATTGGCTTGCAGAGTGCTCTGTATCCAAGTACAATTATTAATAAAAATATTTACCCTCCAATTCCAAGACCAATGAAGAGCCTAATATACCTGCCCAAACAAGTAAACAATACCAGGACTTAAGGTATTGAGGACAGAGGAAAAGACAAGTTTGGGAAATGGTTTCAGATATTAATTTTAAAAAGACTTCCCACAGCATGGACATGACAGTATTAAAGTGGCTCACATTTCTCAAACCTAGTTATCAACTGTTGCTTCAAGGATCATGATGTATGTCAGCCAAACAACAAAAAGGTCTTTACTTGGAGAGACTTCTACATCCCAATCACACAGACTAATTTCTACAGAGAGGCAAACAGCATTTTAAAATGAATGGATGGTATGAACTCAAATACTTATTGAATGTACTTCTAGGCCAAGTTACATGGTAGGGATTTTAATAATGAATAAGACAAAAAATCCTTGTCCTCAAGATGCCCTCTGCTAATTGGTTAGAGATGAGGTTCAATTCCTCCATTTAAGAGAAAGAGTAAAAAGGGAAATGGGAGGAGGGGGCAAAATACCTGCCTGCTATACTTTCCACAAATCCATCACAGATTTTTTTTTTCCTTTCAGATGAGTTTATAAAAGAAAACAAAAAAGAAACAAAAGTTAGGGAAGAAAACATGATGTGGCTGGCAAGAAAGGAGGGAGAAAATACCGACAAAAGAATACAGGGCTAATGGGGGTACCTGGGTGGCTCAGTGGTTGTGAGTCTGCCTTTGGCTCAAGTTGTGATCCTGGGGTCCTGGGATCAAGTCCTGCATTCAGGTTCCCCACAGGGAGCCTGTTTTTTTCCTCTGTCTATGTCTGTGCCTCTGTGTGTCTCTCATGAATAAATAAAATCTTAAAAAAAAAAAAAAAAAAAAAAAAGATGGGCTAATGGGAAGAGTAGACCCAAATTGGCCAAGAGGCACAGAGCTTAGACACGGACTTGAGTACTTATTAGCTGTGCGACTTTAAGGTCACTAAACCTAAACCACAAATTCTCAAGAATGTTTTGATAATTAAAATGGGGGGGGGGGGAGATAACCTCTGTAGAACAGACCCACAGTAGTCTCTCATTAAATGATATTAAGGATCACTTGATACTTTTACATGTCAACTGGCCATATTTTCACAAGGTGGGAAGTAGGGAGAGTTTTTAAACAACCCTCTACTTCAAGGAATATGCAGTAACTTCTAGTGAAAGGATACTTACTATCTTGATTACAGCTTCATATCCTGAGGTTAAAACTGGCCCTTGGTCATCTGGTCTTCCTACATGTTTGCATCCAGCATATGTACTTGGGCAAAAAGTGTACACTGGCCAATACAGCCAGGACACCTATTTACCCAACTAGAGTTAACTACAAAGTGGACTAACAAGGTGAAGAAGACACCACTGATACAGAGGTTGCAGATAACAGATACCTATTTTCTAGTTCATGGTATCTAAGGCTAAAAGGCAAAGGACAATCATCTGCTGTAAACCTCTCTTTTTACAGATGAGGAACCAAGTCCCAAAGCAGAAGCAAAGCCATCCGAAACCCAGTAATGGCAGCATTCCATACAGTTATCCTCACAGCTTGGTTGCTAATGCTAAGACAGACCCAGAAAAAACTTTAACAGTAAGGTCCCTCTAACCCTAGAAGCAACATGTTGACATGACATGTTTAACAGTATACCACCATAAGCAGCTTTTATGGATTGTAAAGAAAATAGGTGATTTCCAAATTTCATTGTTCCTCAACATAACCTATGGAACTTTTGGGACGCCTGGGTGGTTCAGCTTTGAGTCTGCCTTCAGGTCGGGGCATAATCCTGGAGTTCCGGGAGCAAGTCCCACGTTGAGCCTACTTCTCCCTCTGCCTATGTCTCTGTCTCTAAGTAAGTAAGTAAGGTAGGTAAGTAGGTAAAGTAAATATGGAACTTTCAAGATTCCTGACCCTTCATCCCAGGCTGAGTTTAGAATATTCAGAAGGGACTTAAGAATCTATGGGGATCTTTAAACAGGTATTGGTTGCTCTGGGGAACCACTGGTACCAGTTACAGGAAGTAGGACAACCAGTTTAGAACATAAGTTTTAACATTAGAGCTTGTGTCACCTATGATATAACTGGAAATTCAAATCAAGGTGGCTACTTGTTTGTAATCAGCTTTCAGTTTGGGCGTAAGCTTTTCTAAAAGTTCAGAAAAAAACTATAATAAAAAATGCCACACTTCTGTTAAACTTTAAAAACGGAGAATAAAGGTGGGTTATATTAAGAAAAGAATACAAGTGAAATAATTATCAAATGTGGTTGAAATCCTAAAGCATGAAACAGGAGCCCTGGAGAAAACTAAATGGCATGGACTTGTAGATCCTCAGCCAGGGAACCTGGGAGTTATAGGGAAGGATCTAAGAACCCACTGGAACAACCAAGCATTGGCTACTTGAATAAAAACTTTACTCACTTTAAAAGCTGTCACTGGAGGAATTCATATAAACTTTGTCATATACATTTTATTAATCATAGAATGAAACAAAAATTCTATGGGCCTGCAAATATTTTGTCTTTTTCCCCCCCCAGGTTCTCACTGTAAAAGTTAGGATCTACTGGTCTAGAAGGTGGGTAGAGACCTATGGGGGGTAGTGGTGAGGGCACAAGTTTACAGCTCTCAGAAAGCCACCGTGAAGGAGAACAAGGAACAAGCTTTACGTGCAACACTACTGGGAAAGGTCTGTTCCAGCACCCCACCCTCTTCTCTATAAAATGACTAACTAGGTTTACCCTCAGGTCAACATATTCTTTTACCAGCCTTCTGTCCCCACCCTTTAAGATACTTTTTAGTTCCACAATAAGAAATCTAACTTCACTTTCAAACACTCACTGAAGTGTACTTTAAAATGGCATGTGATTTAAATTATTAATTTAAATTATTAGAAAGTGTGGGAGATGGGAGTTTAAGGGAAGATGGGAACAAAAAAGATACAGAACTCTTATACAAGGCAAAAAGAAAAATTCTGCCCTTGATTCAGTCTTTTTCCCTTCTAGTTTAAATAGAGCTGTGGCAAAACATTTTAAGAAAAATAACAGTCAAGGGTGCCTGGCTGGCAGTTGGTAGTGCATATCTTGATCTTGGAGTTTTGAGTTCCACGCTGGGCACAGAACTTAATTTTTAAAAAAGAGAAATAATAGTTTACTTCTATAATGGTTTCTGACTTCATAGAGATACATTAACATTAGCAGCAGGGATTGTCATGAACCACAATATTCTTCTGAAGAAAAGTTAGCCTTTTGACTGATTGGCACCATACCCCCTGAATAATTAACTTAATGACAAGGACTCTCACCTCTACCACCCTTTCCCTTAATCCTCAAAACCCATGTTTCCTCCATAACCACAGGAAAAGGCAGCTACACATCATATAAAATGTAATCAATACAAGTCATTTAAGGTATAATCTAAGGAAATAAAACCAATTAGAAAAACTGTCATTAGAGCAGTCTTACTGTAGAATTTGATATGCTCTCTAGATTGATTTAAAAATCTCTAAGATAATGACATAAGCTAATGTTTTAAGCTTCATTTTGTATAAAAGTCATGTTTTTAAGTACTCCCCCATTCCCATCCTCAATACTAACTTACTATAGACTACTGTTCTTCCATTTCAACAGCAACCAAAGATACATCTTAATTTTTAAAGAATGTCCTGGAAGCAAGGTGAAATTATAATCAGTGTTTGTAAACATTATATTTCTAGATCAATTTTTAACACTTTTATTGGGAGAGATGGGACCCTTGCATATAAAGACAGAAACCCTAATTCAGGTATTATTTTAGGCATAATTTTAAAAAGCTTAGTTATCTGGTCTTATATCCTAGGAAAAAAGTTGAGGGTAAAGTTTGGGAAGATGGAAAAGATATACATGCTACAGACAAGCACCTGTATATCAACAGCACAAAATAAGTGGAAAATGGGGCAAGTTAGCAAATGTACCAGCGTATTTCAAAAAAGGGTAGAGGCTCATGATCAACAGAGTTAGACTCATTTTACCCACCTAAAAATCCCAAGTAATCTCTGATACTTTTCCCATAGTACAATGACTGATGCTTCATAAAAATAAAGAACTGGCAAACACTGTTGATTGGCTAGTCCCGGTCTACTCTTTGTAGAAGCTTCATAATAAAGCAAACCAGCAGCTTATACAGTGTGTTATGTCATAAAATCCTCCAAACTCCTATATTCTAATTGCCTTAGAGCAGTTCTCAATAAAGGGTAGTTTTGCCCCCCAGGAGACATTTGGCAACGTCTGGAGATATTTTTGGATGTCACTACTAGGAGGGAGTGGCCTAATCGGTTGAGGCTAGGGGTGCTGCTAAACATCCTCCAATGCACCAGACAGCCCCTGTTACAAAGAATTCTCTCAACCCAAAATGTCAATAGTGCCCAAAGCTGGAAATCTTGAGTTGAGCTAGTAAAGGTAAGCTTCACAGTTTGAATCCCTGTTGTCAAGACTCTACTGCTCATCCTCTTATCTTTGTTTTACTACTCTGTGCGTGGCACAGGAAAAAAAATTTTTTTTAGATCCTGTGTGGTTGTTATTAAAAGTTAGATTTGCATATGCCCTGAATGTTCTACAGACCCCTGTTACTCAAAATGTGGTCTCTGGACAAAGAAACATCAGCATCCTCTGGGAGTTTGTTAGAAATGCAGACTTAGGCTCCACCCTACACATAATGCATCAGAATTCACACATTAAAAGTTTGAGAAGCTAGCTATAGAGGACATTAAGTGGTAACTGAATACCAACTATACCCTCTAATCTTCTAGATTTAAATTACCATTTATATTCTCTAGCTCTCTCCTTCACTGCCTATCATTCCCTGTAGTAAGAAGCAAGTATCAACCCGGGTAATGTTTACTAAATACCACATAGAGAACTTAGAAAATGCTGATAGAAGAGATCCACAATCAAATCTATATTCCCACAACCAACTATTCAAAATCCATTCTTAATTGACTTTCTTTTGCTAAGAAATTCAAAGAGAATATGACAAAATAGTATGAATGCAGCAATCTACCAGAGGGAATCCTCATCTCCTACAATCATCTCCCAATAGACATACTCTCCAGAGAGAATGAAAGCTGCCCTCTCCATGACAACTACACAACACATGCAAAGGAATTTTATAAAAAATGAAAACAAAAAGCTTCTTGTTCTCACCATCCCTTCATAAAGTAGTTGTTATTTGTAACCTAGAAGTGAGTGGCAGAAGAAACTTGAAAAATCAGAAAATCTGAATAAGGTAACATGCTAGTGACGTGGCTGGTGAGATGACACTGCTTTAAAAAGTGGGCTGGTCACTTTCTAGTAACTAAGAGAGACCTCTTCTCCTACAAAGAGGTATTGCTAGGGATGTACCATCCAGGTTACCATTCCCTGGGAAGAACTTGTAGTTCAAAGGCCAATCTAAAAGACTCCTATGTAAGAATTTACATTAGTGGTATCCATCCAGTGTAGCTAAGCAGTTGCACTGGAACAGAAGTGGGCCCAAATAGGGGGTTACATTTTCCTACACATGGGGAGGAAAACTGTCTCAGACACTTAAGATCAACAACATGATCCATGTCCCCCACGAACCACCACCCCCCCCCCAAAAATTGTGTCATATCAACACTGAGGAAATGGTGCCTACTCTCTAACTCCAGCAGAAAGGGTATAAACCTTCAAAGCAATTTGATGCAACTTTTCATGAAGCACAAGGCTGAGTTTAGGATTATGGAAGCTGTAGAGTTTGTTTTCAAAATCTGTTCCAAACAAGAAAGTGGACTGGTAAGTATTTACACAAAATGCTACAGCCCTGTCAATATACGATCTCCCTTAGATCAGATTTTAGGCCTTTAGAGAATAGTAATTTTCTACACATACTAAATGGCATTGCATAATAGTAATTAACAATAATTAGCTGGCCAAAATATGAACCACTGTTCAGAATTACATGACAATGTTTCCAAATTAGGTGAAGTAACAACTAGAAAAGCTCAATCTCTCCAGCTAGCCATTCAATTGTAGTTTTACCTACAAGTTGTTGCTTTAGAAGACAGTCCAGCCCTTCTGGAATTCTATATTCCAATCTTGAAAAAAAATTAGATGTACACAGAATAAGGACACAATTAAAAAAAAAAAAAAAACACCAAAAAACTAGTTTCAAGATAATGTGAAAAAGACAACAGTAAGGATAGTAAAACAAGAACAGATCTAAAACACTGTGAACATCAGTGGGTCCTTACTCATCACCAGGGAGAGATGCTGGCTGTGTAATGAGACAATGTTTAGTAAACTGAACTAAAAATCACGCTTTAACCTCTGGGCTACTGATACGCAAGTGAGGGTAAAGTACCAAGCAAGTGAAATGCAAACTAGTCAAATTCAAGGGCCTAAAAGGAATTGAGGGTGGAGAATGGCACATAGGAACAATTAGAATTAAATAAGAGATCGTCATCTCTTGTGTCTCAAAAGCCATTTTTTCTATACAAGGTTAAACAGGTAGGTATTCAATATAAGGGAAGATCAAACAAGCCTGACTTAAGAACAATTCTAATTTGCTCTTTCCCCAGAGAAGTTAGAAAAACAGGGTCAGAACAGATTCAAGTTCTAAGGCTATGTAACTACTGCCACCAAAATAATCCAAAGCAGGAGATCTGTCTAGAATAAGGTGTTTGAGTCCTGATTTTTTTAGTTGCATTGCTTATATTAGCATATGTAACACTACTATCTAAATGAGTAAATAGCAGTCCATTATTAGTCTCTGGTTCTTAATCAGTTCGTAGAGCCACAGCCAACTCTTCTACTGGGGTGAGCAATGCAGTACAGCTCAATCTCTTGTTTAGATTTTTTTGGAGGAAATAAGGTACAGCTGTTAACATTTGTTCCCTCCACAGACTTAGTGTAGATCCTCAAAAGCAACAGTGTTGCAAGAAAAGCTATTTAAGGGATTCCAAAATTCTCAAAGAGGAACCTACCAGGTTTAACTCAACTCTAAGAAGATTCTACAGCATACCTTTTGGAAAAAACCACACAGTTAAAGATTTCCCATTCACTCACACTCAACTGCACAGCCTCCACAATGCAACTGCTGCCAATCTCAAACTGCAGGTGAGGTAGGCAGGAGGTGGCATGGTTAGAGGGAAATGTGGGAAGTGACAAGTGTAAATGCACAAGAAACAGGTGCAACATCTTGCCATAGAGCAGAGAAAATTGCATTATCTTGCTGCAGTGATTTTTTCTTTTTCTTTTTTTTTTGTCATTTTTCATGTGGTATGAACTATTTTATTGTTTGGTAAGCTTTTAATAAAACTGATTTTAATTTTTTTACTGCCCCTTTTGATCTTAAAAGTGTTCCAATTAGGATAGGACATGGTTAACCTATTTATGAGGGCATCTCAGAATACCTACCTGCCTACACTGCCCAATCAGCCTAGAACTGTCCTTCCAGTCTCTTAATTGTAGCAATTTTACTGATTCTTTGTCCTCAACCTGCATCCTCCTTCCAGGGATTTGGGTAAACACCCCAAACAGGCGACTCTCATCCTAGGTCCAGCTAACTACAAAGTCCCTCAGCTCAGAACTCATGTGGATTTGGAGGATAAAGACGTTTTGAGCTAAAGCTGGTATTCACATGCAGGAAAGGCTAGATCAGCAATTCTCCAAGTCCCTTTCAGCAAGCCCACAGATCAAATCTATTTTCACAATTCTAAACAGTATTTGCCTTTTTAACTCTCATTCTCTCAACATTTGTACTGTGAAGTTTTGCTGAGACTACACAAGGTGTGATATGACAACAGACTGAATGCAGAAGCAGCTAAGAAAATCCAGCAGTCTTAAATATATATGCAAATTGCACATATAAAAAACAGCCACTCTTCTAATGATTTAGCCTTGGAAATTAAGTTACTTTCATTAAAAAATGTTAACATGCTTTTGTTGTTTTAAAATGAATGAAATATTTTTAATGTTTCAGCTAAAGCTGAATATACTAAAAATCTGTAATAAATAAACAAAAGCTCTTTGGGGCTCATAATTTTTAAGACTGCGTAATGGGGTCCTAAAAGTAAGGTTTGTGAACGGCCAGGTAGATTATTTTAAAATAGCACCAGCATAACTTGGCAACAATTTTAAAAACTAAAAAAAAAATTTTTTAAGATTTTATTTATTCATGATAGACAGAGAGAGAGAGAGGCAGAGAGAGGGGCAGAGACACAGGCAGAGGGAGAAGCAGGCTCCATGCAGGGAGCCCGACGTGGGACTGGATCCCAGGTCTCCAGGATCAGGCCCTGGGCCAAAGGCAGGCGTTAAACTGCTGAGCCACCCAGGGATTCCTAAAAACTAAAAGTTTAAACAGCAACTAGAAGTTGTTCATCTCTCCCTCCCCCACCCCCACCTTGGAAACCCCAAAGCCCATATAATAAGTCGTACTATCCTGAAGCCTACCCGGGGGGGGGAGGCATGTGGAAAAAGACCAAATATGAGGGATGAATGAGGAGCCCCAGGTGTTCAAGCCCTTCACCATTTGAGTCTTCTTGGGCCCACACCAGATATGTGAGTAATCTAGAAGCCTTCAGGTAATTCTAGCCTCTGTAATGGCTTGAGAGCCCAGCCCCAGTCAGCCCTCAGATATACCAGAAGTTATGATAAATAGTAGCTGCTGTTTTACACCATGTAGTTTAAGGTGTTCTGTGAACACTCCCTAGGAACAGCCCTCAACCAATAGCTGATAGTAAAGTGGGACAATTGGCAAGTGCTTTATCCAATTCCCCAGAGTTAACCTTAGGCAACTTTCACTGCGAGGGATGGCTTAATTAAAAGGTGTCCTTGGGATCCCTGGGTGGCGCAGCGGTTTGGCGCCTGCCTTTGGCCCAGGGCACGATCCTGGAGACCCGGGATCGAATCCCACGTCGGGCTCCCGGTGCATGGAGCCTGCTTCTCCCTCTGCCTGTGTCTCTGCCTCTCTCTCTCTCTGTGACTATCATAAATAAATAAATAATACCTTTAAAAAAAATAAAAGGTGTCCTTTACTGACAGTCTTTCCTACCCCGTCTTACTTCCTACCTCTACCTTTGTTCCTTGCACCACTAAAAAACTACTTGTATTAGAATTCTCGTCTTAAGGGTCTCCTGGGGAAAGCAAAGCTGAGACACCACTGAAGAGCACACAAAGGAAAAGATGAACAGATATAATTACATAAAAACTGAAAATCTGAAACACATTATAAAAGGGTGGAGGGAAGATAACTGCAGTACATAATTAAGGGCTAATATCTTGACTATGAAAAAAAAAACTTTAAACATACTAAGTGCAATGGATAAAGGTCAGGCATTTCTCAAAGAAACTCATATGGCCAATAAATCTCAATCTTACTTAGACTCAAAGAAATGCAAATTAAACATGGAGGCACATTTACCTATCAGACTGGCAAACATTTAAAAGACTGAAAATCTTCTGTGTTAACTGTATGATGAAATAGGTACTCTTTTCCATTGCTGGTGGGAGAGTAAATCAGTAATCCTAGGTTGTGATTATAATACATTCAAATATAAATCTGGTATATCCTTTGACACAGAAGTTCTTCTCAGAGCTTACCCTCAGGAAATAAGTGGACACATGCACATGGCTATAGTTATCGGGATATTTATAAGACATGTATGATGAAACAACTTTGGAATGAGCTATACTATCAACAGGATATAGGTTAAACTGGTACAACCATACATACAGCAGTATACTATCCAGCTCTTAAACTGACATGAGGTATGCATACTCAACAGGGCTTTTAAAAATCCACAATATAATGTGAAGTGAAAAGGCAGGTTCCTTTTATGTATGCAAAACAATCTCAGTGGTTATACCTGCAGCATGAGATGAGATTTTATAGTAACAATGTATCTCCATTTTAAAGAATGTAACAAAAGAGAAGAAATGAAATCAAATTCACCTAGTAAAGTCAACTAAATAGAAAAAGTAACTGGTTTCTGACTGGAAATCCAGGCCTTTAAAGACTTTGCAGCGATGCATGATACTCAATCTAGGCAATTTAAATCCAGTTTTTGCAGACTATGGTTTAGAACAGAGTTGGTAAGAGTCTCAGAGGGGTGACTTTTAACAAGTTCACTCCTGATTGTCAGGGCCCAAATACGTTTTCAATAGTGACCCAGCAATTTACTGAATCTTCAGGTGAGGATCTAAAACAGTCCTTCACAGGAAATCAATAATACTGCCCCCATCCCCAACTTACAGCCCTGTGAAAGCCATCAGTAGCTATATGATGTTAAGGTGTCCTGTAGTCACACTGAAGGATAGTTTGACCTTATACTATAAAAGCTTCTGTGAACCCAGGGAGAGACTGCGAACCCTCCGACAGGGTTGAAAATCAGAGGTGACTCAAGTTTATGCAACAACAGCATATAAATATTTTTCAAAACAAAGCAGAAGAAAGGATCCAACAGCCTACTCAGCAGACACATCAACAAAATACCAACTCTACTGTGGTAAGTGACACCTGTTCAATGTATCTAAATAGCCTAGATATCTAGTAGTAAATTTATCTAATCATTATTAAAATATGAAAGATTTGGGGTAGATTTAATTGTATGTAAATTGTGCCTTTAAAACTAGATAATACAGAAAAATAACCTAACATATGCAGAGAAATTTATCATTTTTAACCATTCTTTTATAAACTAACTTTTTAATAATCTTTACCCAAAATCCTTTGTATCAGGAAAGGTAACGTTTCCCCCCCCCCTTTTTTTTTTAAATCTTATTCATTTATTCATGAGCAACAGAGAGAGAGAGAGAGGCAGAGACCTAGGCAGAGAGACCTGGGCATATACAGGACCTAGGCTTAGCACCTGCCTTCAGCCCAGGACGTGATCCCAGAGTCCCAGGATCAAGTCCCACATCGGGCAAGGAGCCTGCTTCTCCCTCTACCTACATCTCTGCGTCTCTCATGAATAAATAAAATCTTAAAAAAAAAAAGATTGGGAAACATTCAGGAGATTAAGTGAACGTTAAGGGATGCATTTATACAAAATCCTAAAGCTAGAAAGTCACACTTCTGGCCAATACAATCCAGGCTTTCTTACAGAGGTTTTTTTTTTTTTTCCCCAATACATCCATGGAGTTTCCAATAAAATTATCTGCCTTTGGACTACCCACAAATATTGTTTAATCACACTTACTACTATGCCATTCCTAATGTATTAATTCATTTCTCTTTTATATTTGGATGGAAGCTAGAATTAGGAACAAGAAAATCTTGTGACCTGCTAAGAGGTGTTATTAAAACTTCTTAAAAATTGATTCAATTTTTTTGTAGAAATGAATTAACTGGAAATTAATACATACCACACGGAGTACTAGTGTGGAGGAGAGATCATTTTAAAAAAATTTTAAGATTTTATTTATTCATGAGAGACGGACATAGAGAGGCAGAGACATAGGCAGAGGAAGAAGTAGGCTCCCTGTGGGGAACCTGATGCAGGACTCGATCCCAGGACTCCGGGATCATGACCTGGGCGAAAGGTAGACATTCAACCACTAAGCCACTCAGGTGCCCTGGAGAGATTTTAAAAATAATGTGACAACTCCAAAAATTGAGAACCCCAACTTAATGAAAACCAAAGATGGTTTTGGTACAGTATCAGTTCAACTGAGTACAAGTCCAAATGTTATGTTCTAAATTTTTTTTTTAAGTGTTGCTTATTCTTTTTGCAATTTAAGAGCATAAGGGAGGAAAGAAAGGCTAAAAAGAAGGTAGGTATAGAACACAACATCTACTTCCCCAGTTCAGAAGTCCGTTTGGTCCACTCCACTCCATTCCATTCTAGTCCACAGTGGCACTGGGAGGTCCAGCAATCATTGGAATGACCTACACTGAAATGGAGGTCAACCCCTGCCTGAGGATACAATATCACCCACTGCTCAATGCTCTGTGAAGCTGAGGCCTCTGTAACCTCTTTGTTCCCTCCCTCTCCATTGCAGGATCTACAGCTCAGAACCACCAGGAAATCACAGGGTCAGGAGGTGAGGAGAGCTATTTACTGCAGTTGGACAGTCATTGGCTTCTTTCTTGGCCCCAGCTGGCCAGGAGAGAAAAGAGAAGGCTGTTTATATTTGCAAAGGGCTGAGAGTTGTGAATGAGGGAGGCTATGCCCTGTATGTCAAATACAGGGCTGCACTTGAAGGGGAAGAGTCTGCTCTGGCTTCTTGCTCACTGCTAAATCTCATCACCAAATCTCTGTCCTGCTGTCTATACACATTCTTCTAGCTGAGAAACAGAGACAATAGCTTTAACAAAGCTAGGTGCTGTCACAGCTGCTAAAGAGGCCCAAGTTGCAGCACCCACATGTGACATTTCACAGCCACCCAAGTCTAACAGTTTACTCTTAGCACTGGTAAGCAGACACACATAACCTTCACCAGTGGCCACTGACCAGCTACCACTCTGGCTTATAAATTAACACAGGCAGTGCATATGCTACCTCATGTTAGTATCAGATGCTTCCTAAAATTATTCTCATCATCATTTAATATTTAGTAACAAAGGAGTGCAAAGCATAGTACCCGAACAGAAAAGAGTCCTTACAAAAATGTCAGCTAGTAATTTCCAACTTTTTATGAAAAACACTCACAGAGACCTAACTGCTAAGGTAGGTAATAGGCCTGTTCAGGTTAAATTTTATGGAAAAAGCCAAAAAACAAGAAAAGTTCTAAGAGAGGAGGAGGCAGCTGTTCCAAGTCAAAGGTGAGGAGTTTGGCTGAGAGGCAGAAAATGTGGCTAACAGCCCACGTACATGACTGAAAACTAAGGTTAAAGAAGAGAAGGATATGAAAAATGAAATAAGAATTCTTTATTATTCTAATAAAGAATAATCTCTTAATTTTTTCCCGTTTAGAAGGAAAAAAAAACAACCATAATTTAAGTACTGGACGAGAGGGGGGGAAACAACTATCTCAGACACATATAAAAAGATGCTAGATTGAATACATGTACCAACTTTTACTGCTTCGCCAAACTCTGACATGACACTAAACACACACACATACACACATATATGTATATTTAATGCATAAATCTAAAAAGAAGGGAAGAAAAGGAAAGGAGACAGTATTAATAAAAGTTTGGAAGCTAGGAGGCAAATGGGCAAGTGGTAAAGGACTTGATATATCCAAGAAGCTGAATCCTAAACTGGCTGTGAAGAAATCCCCCCCCCCCCCCCCCCCAAAAAAAAAAAAATCAAGCCCAGGTAGACCTTATAACCGCCCTCTAAAGACTCAGGAATCTGTCGTACCTAAGGAGGTTGAGAACGAGGCAGGGGAAGGTTCTAAAATAAGGACTGGTTAAAAGTGTGTATAAGTGGTCCAACTCAAAGACCGTGTGTGACAGGTGGAATTTTAAGATGGGCAGAATGATGTTCTCCCCTCTAATACACTCTCATCTCCTCCACATGAGCATGGACAGAAGCTGTGACTTGCTTCTCCCCAACAGAATAAGGCAAAGTTGATAGGATACCTACCACTCCATGGATCGGGTTATGTTTTCTGTAAATTGTTATGTTATATAAGACTCCACCTTAGCTGACAAGACAGAAATACGGTCCTGCTAGCCTTGAAGGATCAAGCTGCTATGATGTAAACTGCCAGTGGAGAGGGCTAGAGAACTGCTGTTCTCTAGGAGCAACTGATTTCAGTCCTATACCTGCAAGTAAACTCTATGTCACAACTACAGGAGCTTGGAAGCGAACCCTGAGGGACAGATGAGCACACAGGCTGGTGGGTTCCTTGACTACAGCCTAAAAGATCCTCAATAGAGGTCTAAGCTGTGCCCCAACTCCTGACCCATGGTGAACTGTACATACTGAAATGTGTGTATTGTTTTCAACTGCTAAAGTTGTGGTAGTTTGTTACACAGCAATAGAAATTCTGCCAGACTAGGGTTTATTTTCTGGAGAGGTTTAAAACTGAGGGTCTCTGAACCAGGGGACATTAATATGGATGAGGGCAGAGGTGCTGTACTAACAATGTGCTTATGCATGCCCAAAAGTAAGATCCCCAGTTTTCTTTCTCAGCTCCCAGAACAAAGGTTGGCCTTCACTCTCCAGGCAGTCTCTTTTGGGGAATGTTAACAGCCTAGAGGAAAGACCTCAATAAAATTAAAGGCTCCCCAACTAAGTTAACAGATAACCAAGGAACAGAATTCTTCTCTAAAATGGTAAACAAAGATCAAAACAAACTAGTAGTCAATTAGAGAAAACAGAAATTACAAAGAAAATTTCAAAATAAATGAAATTACTAATATCCAGAGAGAGAGAAGATACTGCACTGATGAAACAAGATATGGCTAAAACAAAACAGTATTCAGAAACGAAAAAGGAGGTAGGGGTGGGATGGGGATAATGGCTGAAGGTGGTCAAAAGGTACAAACTTCCACTTACAAACAAGATAAGTTCTAGGGATATAATACACAGCATAGTAACTAGAGTTAACAATACTGTATCATATAGTTGAAAGTTGCTCCCAGAGTAGACCTTAAAAGTTAGCACAAGAGAAAAATTGAAACAATGTGAGGTGATAGATGCTAACTAAATTTACTGTGGCCAAATCATTATGTAATATATACATATATTAAATCAGTATGTTCTACAACCTAAATTAATACAGCGTTATATCTCAATAAAATGAGGGCAGGGAGAAAAGAAAAGCTTTTAGAAACTAAAAATGAAAGCAAACAAACTTACTTCAACATAATAAAGGCCATGTGTGACAAACCCACAGGTAACATCATACTCAATGGTAAAAAACTGAAAGCTTTTCCTCTAAGATCAGAAGACAAGGATGTCCACTCTCACCATTTTTATTCATCATAGTACTAAAAGTCCTAGCCACAGAAATCAGAAAGAAAAAAATATAAGGCATCCAATTGGTAAAAAAGAAGTTAAACTGCTGACTACTTGCAGATGACATGATCTTATATATAGAAAACCCTAAGGACTCCACCAAAAGCTATCAGAACTAATTATTTAGTAAAGTTGCAGGATACAAAATTAACATACAGAAATCTGTTGCATTTCTATACAGTGATAATGAAGTTGGCAGAAGACCTTAAGAAAACATTCCCATTTACAACTGCACCAAAAATAATAAAATATCTAGGAATAAATTTAACTGAGTAGGTGAAAGACCTATACTGTGAAAGACACTAATGAAAGAAATTTAGGGTGACATAGAAAGACAAACCATGATCCTGGATTGGAACAATATTGTTAAAATGCCCATACTACCCAAAACAATCTACAGATTCAATGCAATCCCTACCAAAATACCAAGGGTATTTTTCACAGACCTATAACAATACTAAAATTCATATGGAACCACAAAAGACTGTCAATAGCCACAACAATTCTGAGAAAGAACAGCAAAGCTGGAGGCATCACAGTCCCATATTTCAAACTATACTTCAAAACTGTAGTAATAAAACCAGTATGGTACAGGGACAAAAACAGACATATGGATCAATAGAACAGAAGAGAGAACCAGAAATAAACCCACGATTATATGATGAATTAATCTACAGCAACAGAAGAATACACAATGAAGAAAAGATCATCTCTGCAACAAATGGTGTTGGGAAAACTGGACAGCTACATGCAAAAAGAATGAGACTGGACCACTTTCTTATCCCATACACAAAAATAAACTCAAAATGGATTAAAAACCTAAATGAAGGGGCAGCCCGGTGGCTCAGCAGTTTAGCGCCACCTTCAGCCCAGGGCATGATCCTGGAGACTCAGGATCCAGTCAGGCTCCCTGCATGGAGACTACTTCTCCCTCTGTGTCTCTGCCCCTCTGTGTGTGTGTGTGTCTCATGAATAAAAAAAAATACATAAAATCATGAGAGAGAGAGAGAGAGAGAGAGAGAGAGAGGCAGAGACACAGGCAGAGGGATATTCTCTCATGAATAAACAAAATCTTAAAAAAAAAATAAGTGAGGGAATTAAACAGTACAAACTTCCAGTTATAAAACAAGTCAGGGCAGCACCAGTGGCGCAGCGGTTTAGTGCCCCCCTGCAGCCTGGGATATGATCCTGGAGACCCGGGATCGAGTCCCACGTCGGGCTCCTTGCATGGAGCCTGCTTCTCCGTCTGTGTCTCTGCTTCTCTCTCTCTCTCTCTCTGAATAAATAAATAAATAATCTTTAAAATAAATAAATAAGGGGATCCCTGGGTGGCGCAGCGGTTTCGCGCCTGCCTTTGGCCCAGGGCGCGATCCTGGAGGCCCGGGATCGAATCCCATGTCGGGCTCCCGGTGCATGGAGCCTGCTTCTCCCTCTGCCTGTGTCTCTGCCTCTCTCTCTCTCTCACTGTGTGCCTATCATAAATAAAATAAAAAAAATAAAAATAAAATAAAAATAAAATAAAAATAAAATAAAATAAAATAAATAAAAAAATAAAATAAAATAAAATAAAATATAAAATAAAAAATAAAATAAAATAAAATAAAATAAAATAAAAAAATAAAATAAAAAAATAAAATAAATAAAATAAAATAAAATAAAATAAAATAAAATAATTAAAATAAAATAAAATAAAATAAAATAAAATAAAATATAAAATAAATACATACATACTGGAAAAAAAACACAAGTCAGTCACGGGTAAAAAAGTACAGCAAAAGGAATATATTCAATAAATTTTTATTATCTTTGTATGATGATAGTAACTACACTTCCTGTGATGTGCACTGCATAATATATAGAATTGTGGAATCACTATGTTCCACATCTGCAATTGACATAACATTGTGTCTGTAATACTTCAATTAAACACATTCACACAATGAACAAAAAAATTTTCAAAATATAATGAAGGGGGTAAAGTAATCTCCCTAAAAACATAGAAAAGAGATTTAAAAAATAGAGAAAATATACAGCTTCTTTGGTGCATTCCTGTCTTCTGCAGGAATGTAGTTGAAAATGGAACCAGAAAGGCTAAATGAAAATAAATCAGAGGACCTTAAATGCCTATCAAACAATTTAGATTTTAACAGCTTTGCACCTACAGGAGTGAAGTGAAAAAATAGTCACTGCTTTAAGCAGCAGAAAACTAAATACTGAAAACATCAACCTATTCAGAAATACAAAGCTTACAAAATTAATCTTCAATGAATGAAGCAGAGAGCCTAATCAGGGATTATCTAATAACCTGGATTAGAGCAATGACAGTGAGAACATTTTCTAGGGGGAAATCATAAGTATTTCACTGTGACAATCCTTAAGAGTTATCAATAAACCAAAAATCCTCTGAATACATCAACACATACACAAATAAGATGCCTACATCCAATTCTCACTGAGTAGAAAGAAACCCGAAGGTCTTTGCCTGGCCTGCCCAGACTCCCAGCAGTGGTGTTAACCAGATATCCCCCAAACACTACCATGTAGCACTTAGTTAAGTCATCATTTGCTAAACAAACAAAACATGAGTTTATGTATACAATCTTGAATGTCAATACAGTATTAATATTTCAGAAAATTATCAAACCATGTACCCTGATTTTAGTTCAGAAAATATTTATCATTAGTTATATGCTTAACTGACATTTGTTTGTTGTTATATGCAGTAGTTAAAAAAATACAGTGTATGAGTTATTTTAGGTACCGTCTTGGTTTCTTTCAAGAAGTTGAAAAACATCAGATTTAACAATCTTTTGAAAACACCATTTAAATGGCTTTATAGCTTTGTTTAAATGGGATTTATGCCTTACAGCAAATAAAGATGGAAGTATTTTGGAAGGAAACAATCTCCTAATTGCTTTATCTGGCAACTTGGCTGAGTTGTGCTTCTTTTAAGAACCAGGGCTCATGACTCATAAACAGGCACATTCAACACCACATAAGCATGAGGTAAAATGAATTCCAACATAAACTCAGGCTAGCCACTAAAATCCAGTGGATTTTAACCACTAATTACACCTCTACCAGAATTTAGTTAACCAAAAGCATTGTCAATATTTAGCCGTTTTAGTGTTTTGTTAATGTGCACTTACAGTAACAATAAGCACCACACAAAGCCAGGGGAAGCCTAACAACTAAGACACCGCTAAAATGATAAAACAAAATCAAAGCAGTCAAGATTCATTTCACAAAACAACGAAGTTAGTGAGGTACAGTCAACAGCACTGGAGGAGGAGCAGCTGCAGCACCAGTCCCAACCCCACAGAAACCTGATCAGAGGACAGAACGTTCATCTGTACTCAGCCAAGGTAAAAGCACTCAGAAGCCAAGGAGTAGACAGCTGCTAGAGCAGGCAGGCTGACAAAGGAACGAGCCTCGGAGTTCCAGTCTGGGAGAGCAAAATGCCTTTGTCCTTTAGCAATAATAATGTTAATCAGAGCCATCCTTCACTTCAAGAGACCCTTACACATCTACTTTGTGCAAAATGTACACACAGGACATGGTTCTGGAGAAGAACTGCATCCTCAAAGGGAAGTAAAGGAAAATTTCAGTGGCTCTGGCAGTTGGGCTGCTAGATATGGAACTGGGAGTATAAAATAAATCTTAATGTGTTTTATGATAATACAATAAACCAGTTAAAAAGTATCCATTTAGATCTTAAGTATTTGTTCAGTATTATGATACATAGAATTCTTACAAGATTCACAAAAATGGTACAAGCGGCTATCTATTCTCATAAAACCCAGCTAAGAAGGGGGTCATCAACAAATGATTAAAATACAAAGTAGATTGTTAGAAGATGGATAAGACGGAAGTGAAGCAAATGGGAACTCAAAAAGTGTGAGTGGCTTAGAAATGGGCTGATATAAACATACAGGCATGTACCATGCTGGCTTTCAACCACAAGAAGAGCTCCCTTTCTTTCTACTTGTGAGGTGAGTGGGGAAAAAAGAGGACAAGTATTTAGAACAAATTTCCCAAAATGAACGGCCTTAGTGATGTAGGTCAGTGATTCTTACATTTCTAAGACAGAAGTTTTCACCAAAAAGTAAAGAATAAAGGAAAAGGGATAAAGTATTTGTTTTTCCATAAATGTTAATTTAATATAAAGTTCTGTTCATTCTGATGCTGATATCAAGTTCTTTCTATTATGTCATAAAAATTATCCTTTTGTGGGGATCCCTGGGTGGCGCAGCGGTTTAGCGCCTGCCTTTGGCCCAGGGCGTGATCCTGGAGACCCGGGATCGAATCCCACATCGGGCTCCCGGTGCATGGAGCCTGCTTCTCCCTCTGCCTGTGTCTCTGCCCCTCTCTCTCTGTGTGTGTGACTATCATAAATAAATAAAA
This sequence comes from Canis lupus dingo, assembly GCF_003254725.2. Taxonomy (NCBI): domain Eukaryota; kingdom Metazoa; phylum Chordata; class Mammalia; order Carnivora; family Canidae; genus Canis; species Canis lupus. The sequence continues at coordinate 19,987,729 of NC_064265.1, forward strand.
AATTTAAAAAAATTATCCTTTTGTGAAATGTTGATAGATGATTTTTTTTTCATTGTCCTTGCCTGTCAAAATTAAATCAGCAGCCTTGTATCAGCCCCCTGTGAATTGAAATTCCGTATTTACTACTGTAGTAACAGCTCTTGTCTGTAGCCCTGGGTAGTTGGTATCTGCCAGAACAATTTAAACTGAGAAAAGGAATGTTCCCAAACCCAGCACCTCTCAAGTGTCCTCAGGATTCCAGCTCTGTAGGAGAACCTAGGTAAGGCTGCTGCTACCTCTACAGCCCAGGGGCACCTCTTATTACTCAGACTCCTCCCTGAGAGGCGCACACACAATGGCAGCAGCCACCATGTGCATGGAAGGTTCACAAATAGCTTCCAAATCACAAGCCAAGTCCTGTCTCTGTCAAACAGGCTGACTGACACCACTGATGAGAGTCCCTTGGGTGGCAAATGAGGCAAAACCTCCTTGTACCAAACTATTTCCTAAATAAATTTAGTGTTATTTTGTTTTGGCTGGTACACATGTCCAGTTTGATAGGCAACCAAAAAGGTACAGGTTTTGGAAAGAACATCCTAAAGCACTAAATGTGTTATTTTACAAGGATTTCTCACTTATCTTGGTATCCCTAATCCCTCAAACTTCAATTCTCCCACAAGAAAATTTCTTCCGGGATCTCTGGGTGGCTCAGCAGTTTAGCGCCTGCCTTCGGCCCTGGGCGTGACCCTGGAGGTCTGGGATCGAGTCCCATGTCAGGCTCCCTGCATGGAACCTGCTTCTCCCTCTGCCTGTGTCTCTGCCCCCCTCTCTCTCTGTGTCTCTCATGAATAAATAAAATCTTAGAAAAAAAATTTCTACCTTCAATTACCTGATTCTTCTTTTCCCCTTCATTTCAGAAGTATATGTGCCTCTTGCCAAGATAAACATGTGGTCTATCAAATTCCTCTTACTTTATCACTGATCTAACATTTAGTTACAAAAAGTTCGAACTTTCCCATGCAAAAAGAGAAACACAACTAAATAAAGCCTACTCCTAAGTATACTCTCCTAAATATCTCTACCCCCACACCTCTCCTTTTCAAGCTATGATCTAGCTTTCTCTGCCCGTGGCAACTTCCTGCTTCTACCTACACACACACTTCCTTCCATCTGAGATTCAATCCTGCTTTACCTAATATTCCAGTCAATTATTCTCTTAAAGGTACCAATGATCTTCCAATCTCAAAATCAAATGGTATTTCTGACGTTCTTCATCAGCTTTTTGGTCAAGAACTGATCAACCCTGCCTTCTTGAAACCCTGCCAATCATGACATTAAAATTTCCTGATTCTCAGCTTAATTCTCCTCTTACCTCTAAACTCTTCTCTCCCCTTTCTAAAGCTTTTCCCTGTAAATCTTTCAAAGCACAGGGATAAAGCCCAAGGAGCTCCTCTTGCAACGGTACAAAAAAGAGTGATACATTTCTGGGGAGGGTTTGGATATATCTGAGGTCCAGAGATAGCCTTAATGTACATTAATGGAAGGAGAAAAAGGGAACGCAAAGTCAGAATCTGATACAAATTTAGCAGGAAATCTTCCCGCTGTCGTAACAGTTATCAGGCCTTGACAACACACTAGAAAAACAAGGTCTACTAAAAAGCAGTGACTTTCAAACCACATTCCAGATGGAGGAAAGAGGTTGTGATGTCTTAAAATGCTTCATTTCCCTGAAATCTGTTTTAAGAAAAGGTTACAGGTGCTTTCAAAACCTTTAAAAGCAAATTTATAGTATGATACCAACTAAACATATAAATTTGAAAAAATAAGAACAAATTCCAAATCAAACTTCAGTTTCCTTATCTGCCAAGTGTGTCCAATGATAGCCTACACACCACCTCACTGAACTATGAGAAAGGAAAGGGGCACATGGGTGACTCAATTTTAAGTGTCTTCCTTTGGCTCAGGTCATGATCCCAGGATCCTGGGATGGAGCCCCATCCCTGCCCCTCACCCCTCAGGTCAGGCTCCTTGCTCTTCAGGGAATCTGCTTCTCCCTCATTCTCTGTCCTGCTTATTCTCTCTCTCTTTCTCAAATAAATTAATTTTATTTATTTTTTTAAAATTTTTATTTATGATAGTCACAGAGAGAGAGAGAGAGAGAGAGAGAGAGAGAGAGAGAGGGGTAGAGACACAGGCAGAGGGAGAAGCAGGCTCCATGCACCGGGAGCCCGACGTGGGACTTGATCCAGGGTCTCCAGGATCGCGCCCTGGGCCAAAGGCAGGCGCCAAACCGCTGCGCCACCCAGGGATCCCAAATAAATTAATTTTAAAAAAAGTAAAGGAAGTACTATATAAAATGGCTTTGAACCTACAGCACTATTTAAATCCAAACAATTATTTTTAAAGCAGTAAGTGAGGCAGCCCCAGTGGCGCAGCGGTTTAGCGCCGCCTGCAGCCCGGGGCGTGATCCTGGAGACCCCGGATCGAGTCCCATGTAAGGCTCCCTGCACGGAGCCTGCTTCTCCCTCTGCCTGTGTCTCTGCCTCTCTCTCTGTGTCTCTATGAATAAATAAATTAAAAAGAAAATAAAGCAGTAAGTGTTAAAATTTCCATAGAAGGACTACTTGAGTATTAAATAAGAGTTATCAAAAAATCTAAAGCTACATTTTTGCTTTCTATATATTTTTTTAAAGATTTGATTCATTCAAGAGAGACACAGAGACACAGGCAGAGGGAAAAGCAGGCTCCTTTGGGGAGCCAGATGCGGGACTCGATCCCAGATCCCGGGATCACACCCCAAGCCAAAGGCAGACGGCCAACTGCTAAGCCGCCCATGCATCCCAACATTTTTGCTTTCTAATACGTAAATCTTCTCATTTTAGAAGTCAAGATAAATATGGTAAAATTCTACATTAAGCTAACAAAAGTATGAGACTGAAATCAAACAATACAAACATTAACATCGCATCAATTATTAAAGTATGTACTTATTTAATATAATAAATCGTAAAATGTAAAAACAGACTTGTAAGAAGGTTGAAAGTGCTTCCCGAAAGATTGGAAATTTGTACCCCTTAATAAGAAGAGACACTTTAGAGATGTACCTTTTGAAACTAAAGGTTGCTTTAAGCATGCTTTAATTTCATCACTACATACTGAACTCTGTATTTCTATATTAGATACACACCTGAAATAACTGCTGTGTGAATCTGTAAGTTGGAAGAATATTCCTCATTTTAATTTCAAAACTACGGTCTCACAAAATACTCTAAAGTAATAAAAATTATACTTGAAAATCCTAACCTGTTCAGAGAACAATCTGCTTTCATAAATGTGAAACCTCTGTAGTGCATTTAACTCTCCCATAAAATACCACCAAAAAGTTGGTCAAATGAGTAATTAATCCATATATGCATTAAAAGATATTTAAAGATATATTTCTCAGTAATTCTCATTTAGCCATAGGATTTAAATTCAGTATTCCACAAAAGCAGTATCATGATCCTAGGTATTTAACAGAATCACCTTGCTTTTGTAAAGGCCACAAGGTGCTACTTCCTCCCACAGTACACACATAAAAGTTATCATTCCTTTACTGTCTATTAATGAAGTAGATCCTAATTTATTTGAAACTCCTACATATAGACTTTAATTTGAAAAGATTAATAGCTTCTTAGTTAGGATCTATTCAGTTATAAAAGCGAAGATGTCTAACTTAAATAAGACTGAGCCAAAAAAAGGATTTATTGGCTCACATAATTTGAAACACCACAGGAGGGCCCAAAGGGATAGTCATTAAGAGCTCATCACCTCAACTTGGGTTGACCTGATTTTGAGAAAGGCTGTCCACACATGATGGCTTGGAAAACATGGATATCAGAAGTTTAAGACTCACATCCAACTCACAGCTACCTCAGGAAAAGAAATAACCTTTTGAAAGAGTCCTCCCCAATACTTTTGTCATAGATCCAATCAGTTCCAATTAGGTCAAATACCCGGCTCTGAAATGATCACTGCTGTTAGAATGCAGAGCTCTGATGCACTGGGCTAAAGTCATGTGCTACTCCTGGGGGGTTAGAGGAGATTCTGGATGAATGAAAGGGTTTATAAAACGAGGAGTATTGGTATCCTAAAGGGATGTTAGGTGAACAAATAACATCTATGTTAGTCATGGGTAATGTTCCTCAAAAATACCACCAGGGTGTTTGGGGGAGCAGTGGCAGACTATCAAATGCAAAAATTGTACAAAGCAGGGCTACTGGTTTACATGTAGTTATTCTCATCAATTTAATGACAAATGCCTCCTTTTCCCAGCCAACTCTCCTATATGCATTTGATCTCAAAAGCTGAATTTTGAAAACAAACGTCTGACAAGCTGAAATAGTTAAAACTGTAAAACTTCAAGAAGAAAACACAGAAGAAAATATAATCCTGGGGTAGGCAAAGAATTCCTAGGACACAAAAAGCATGAACTATATAAGAAAAAACCAACACACTGGACTTCATAAAACTTTAAAAGTTGGGCACCTGGGTGGCCCACTGGATAAACATCTGTCTTTGGTTCAGGCTGTGATCCTGGGGTCCTGGGATCAAGTCCCGCATCAGGCTTCCCACAGGGGGCCTGCTTCTCCCTCTGCCTGTGTCTCTGTCTCTCTTTGTGTGTCTCTCATGAATAAATAAAATCTTTTTAAAAAATGTTTTTAAGTCTGGCTCTTAAAAAAGACACTAGTGAAAAACCCACACCTAACATCATACTTAAATGGTGAGAGACTGAGTGCTTTTCCCCCAAGATCAAGAACAAGACAAACACATCTACTGTCACTATTTCTATTCAATACTGTACCAGAGGTTCTGGCCAGTGCAATTAGGCAAGAAAAAGATATAAAAAGCAGCTAGATTGGAAAAGAAGTAAAACCATCTCTATTTACAAATAACATGGTCTTATATAGAGAAAATCTTAAGGAATCCACTAAAAAACTATTAGATTAATAATAGATGAGCAAGGTTGTAGGGTACAAAATCAATACACAAAAGTTGACTGTATTTCTATTACTGTATCAATGAATGACAAAATAAAAAATTTTAATTCCATTTATAATACCATCAAAAAAATAAACCTAATAAAAGAAGTATAAAATGTGTATACTGGAAGCTATGTAGTATCACTGAAAGAAATTAAACAAGACCTAAATAAATTAAAGTGACATCTTATGTTGACAGATGGAACTCTAAGAGAGAAATATTGCTGAAATTGTTCTACAGATTCAATGCAATTCCTATAAAATTTCCAGCTGCATTTTTTTTAAAACAGAAATTGATGAGATGCTATAATTCTTACGAAAATGCAGGGGACCCAGAACTGCCAAAATAATCTCAAAAAAATAATAATACGGTTGAAGACTCACATCTCAATTTCAAAACTTACTACAAAGCTACAGACATTAATGCAGTGTGGTACTGGCCTAAGGCTAGACATAGAGATCAGAGGGACAGAACTGGGAGTCCAGAAACAAACACTCACATTTAGGGTAAATTCATTTTTTTTTAAAGATTTTATTTATTTTTTCATGTGAGACAGAGAGAGAAAGAGGCAGAGACACAGGCAGAGGGAGAAGCAAGCTCTCCACAGGAGCCCGATATGGGACTCAATCCCGGACCCCAAGATCACTCCCTGACTCAAAGGCAGACACTCGACCACTGAGCCACCCAGGCGTCCCAGGTAAATTCATTTTCAACAAGCCTGCCAAGACAACCCAATGGGGAAAAATAGTCTTTTTACCAAATGGTGCTGGGACAATGGGACAGTCACTGTCCCACTGCTAAAGAATGACGTTGGATCCCTTCCTCATACCATACACAAAAATTAACCTGACTTAAATGTAAGAACTAAAACAAACTCAGAAGAAAAGAGCAAATATTTGTGACTGGGTTAGATAATGGTTTCTTAGCTACAACTCCAAAAGCACATGCAAAAGAAAAAATAGATAAATTGGGCTTCATCAAAAATCACTAACTTTGGGCTGCAAACAATACCATCAAGAAAATGAAAAAACCCACAGAATGGGAGAAAATATTTGCAAATCATGTACTTGATAAGGGACTTTTATGTGGAATATAAAGAACTCTTAAATCTCAGTCATAAAAGACAAAAGCAAATTTTCAAATGGGCAAAGGACATAGACTTCTCTCCTAAGAAGATACATAATGACTAATAAGCACATAAAAAAAGGTTTAACATCATTAGCCATTAAAAAAATGCAAATAAAAGCTACAATAAGATACTGGCTGGCTATCATAAAACACAGATGATAATAAATAGTGGTTAGATGGAAGTGTAAAATATTGTTCCCACTATGGAAAGTTTTGCAATTCCTCAAAATGTTAATACAGTCCCCCTGTGGCCTTCCATTTAAATCCTTCCCCAATCTCCCTATATGTCTATAAAATTTTCCTCAACTGCACTTTTATTTTCTCCCATGTCTGACCTGCCAGGGCAGTTAGTGATTGTATCACATACTCAGGTATTTATAATTAATAGTCCTGGTTTTTTTTTCTTGAGGTTGTTATGCTTATCTTCCTCTGAGCTCCTTAAGGTAAGGATATACTTGGGCAAGAGAACATGATGGGACCTAACATTTACTAAGTACCTGCTTAGCTGAATACTTAATATGTATTACCTTAAAATAAGTTTTAAACTCAGAGCCTGAGTTTCTTCAAGTATAAATCAGGAAACTACTACCAAGGCCTGTTATAAAAAGAATGGAAAAAGTCCAAGATATCCTATGTTAAAAAAGCAAGGTGTGGAACAATGTCTCTAACATATTACCATCTGTGTTTACAAAAAAATGGAGGTGGGAAGGAGAGATTTATGTTTGTGTTTTGTTTTAAGATTTTATTTATTTACTTTAAGGGTCAGGGGAGTAGAGGAAGAGAGACAGACTCCATGCTGAGCCCAACAACTTGGGGCTCAATCCCAAGACCCTGAGATCATAACCTGAACTGAAATCAAGAGAATCAGATGCCCAAACAACGGAGCCACCCAGGCGTCCCATGTGTGCTTCTATAGATTAAATATACCTAAAGAAAAAACTTGCACAGGAAACTGGCAACCCCAACTGCCTTTCAGGATGGAAATGGGGAAACTTACTGTTTCTCTATACCCTTTTCTACTGTTTGAACTGTCTTATCATGTGCATTACCCCCATAATAATTTTTTTAAATTACAATCTACACATACCCACACATATACAGACTTAAGAAATATTTATTTTTTAAAACATATTTTTTAAAATATTAATGCCCTAGGGTAGGTACTTCTACCCTTTGAGGTAAAAATATACTTCATTTCAGTTGTGGTTATATTACTAATATTTATCACCACTCTTATTTTCTTTTAAATTGCTTATTTTAACATGTTCTACTGAAACATGATATTAATTTACTGGATGTCTTAAAAGATTGACCCATCCTTTATGCCTATTGCACTGGCATAATTACTAATGATAATTATATGATCACCCTACTAATGAACCAAAGGGAAAAGAAGTTTATTCTTCTTATACATCATTCAGGAGAACCATTCCACCAACTTAAGAAATTACAACTTTTTATAGTAAATTCCTCTTTTGGAAGTAACAAGAAGTGTTTAACATGATTTTTTTTTCTTTTTTTTTTTTTAAGAGAGAAAGAGCACACCTGTGATGCAGGCGAGGGGCAGGAAGAGAGAGAGAGAGAGAACTTAAGTAGGCTCCACACTCAGTGAAAAGCCCAATGCAGGGCTCAATCTCATGACCTTGAGATTAGGACCCGACCCCAAATCAAGAGTCTGGTCTTTAACTGACCGAGCCACCTGGGGGGGCCCTACATGACTAACATTTTGACTTCACACAGCATACCTGGTCCCTGTCCTTCGAGTATTTCAAGGTGGTAGTTATTTGTTCATCCTGATAAATCAATTTAAAAGAAGAAGAAGGGGCAGCCCGGGTGGTTCTGCAGTTTAGCGCCACCTGATCCTGGAGACCCGGGATCGAGTCCCATGTAGGGCTCTCTGCGTGGAGCCTACTTCTCCCTCTACCTGTGTCTCTGCCTCTCTCTCTCTCTCTCATGAATAAATAAAATCTTAAAAAAATATAAAAAATCAAAGAAGAAGAAGAAAAAAAGACACCATACTGTCACTTTGAATAGCAACAACAACAAAAAGACTGCTTCTATTTTTCATCTCTAACAATTCCATCTTCAATGGTATACTTCAGGATATAGTAAATAAAAAAGATATACTAAATATAACTTAAACACTCCAGTTTCGTTTCATTATCCATTCTTGAAATATTTAAGAAGCAATTAAAAAACTGAACATTACATGAGTCCATAAGAAAGTTATTTTAAGCAATTGAAAACAATTTACAGAAAATAATATTTTGTGACACTAAAACCTTTTTAGTGTCTATAAGGTTTTATTGGAACAACACCATGTTCCTTCATTTATGTATGGTCTATGGCTTCTTTGGTACTATGAGTAGAACTGAATAGTTTAAATGGAGACCACATGGCCTGCAAAGCCTAACATATTTACCATTTGGACCTATATACTGAGAAGTTTGCTCTAGAGGTTTTCAGAAAAGGGTGGATCCATATACTTAAACAATAGGGGAGGAAGAGATGGAAAAAAGAGAAATTTCCATTTGTAACCACCACTTGGTGCAATTCTATCATAATGAATTTTGAAAAAACTGATCTAGAGGGGAAATTGTCAAGTGGAGACTTTTTTCTTTTTTAAATAAATTATTTATTATTCATGAGAGACACAGAGAGAGAGAGGCAGAGACACAGGCAGAGGGAGAAGCAGGCTCCCCGCAGGGAGCCCGATGCAGGACTCGATCCCGGGACTCCAGGACCATGCCCCAGGCTGAAGGCAGGTGCCAAACCACTAAGCCACCCAGGGATCCCTTCAAGTGGAGACTTCTAATTTCATAGCTGAGAAAGAAGCGAGCAACTTCAGACAACAGAGGCTTCCTTCCTTCTGCCAACACAGTACATACATGCACAGCTAACTCCGCCTCCCCTCCCCTAAAGGCATGCAATGCACACTGCCAGACATTTAGATCGAGGCAAAAAGGAGACATCCATTAAGCAGAACATTTTAATTTCACTGATGAATTAATTTTATTTTACCTTAAGATTTGTGCTTTTGAAGATAGGCTTACAAAGTCCTTCCTAGCCTATGGGTCACATTTTCTTTTTTACCACCAAATCTCCCCCATCAAAAAACACTACCTTTCATGTGTAGGTCCTTATCTATCTAGCACCTTCTTCATATATGGTATTAGGGTAGGAATTCAGTTTTATTTGCCTTCATATGGTGAGTCAGTTTTCTCTACATTCATCTATTAAAAGACCCATCCTTTCCCCTACTGCTTTTCTGGAACCATGGTGAACAATATTAAAATCCAAATATACTGTGTCTATCTTGAGCACTCTAAATCTACTTCATTTATCTATCTTACTACATTAGAGTCCAGGTAGAACGCCTGGGTGGCTCAGCGGTTGAGAACCTACCTTCAGCCCAGGGCATGACCCTGCGGTCCCGGGATTGAGTCCCACATTGGGCTCCCTGCGTAGAGCCTGCTTTTCTCTCTGCCTGTGTCTCTGCCTCTCTCTCTCTCTCTGTCTCTCATGAATAAATAAAATCCTTTAAAAAAAAAAAAAAAAAAAAAGAGGCCAGGACAAGAAGAATAATGTACTACTACTGGGGCACATCTTTGTATCCGGTAAAGCAACAACCACTCCCTCCCAACTTATTCTTTTTCTAAGACTGATCTAGCTGTTCCTGACTACATTCTCCATACCTATATGTAGAGTAAATTTATTTTTTTTTTATTTTATTTATGATAGTCGCACAGAGAGAGAGAGAGAAGCAGAGACATAGGCAGAGGGAGAAGCAGGCTCCATGCACCAGGAGCCCGACGTGGGATTCGATCCCGGGTCTCCAGGATCGCGCCCTGGGCCAAAGGCAGGCGCCAAACCGCTGCGCCACCCAGGGATCCCTGTAGAGTAAATTTATAGAGCTGCCTCAAAAAAATAAAATCCAACTAGAATTTACACTGGAATTGAATTAAATTTATAATGAAGGATTAATACATATATATTAACATATAGAATCAGAGAGGCAAAAAGATAGAACAAAGGTTTAATATCTAACCTATCCAAACAGAACTTTGGTAGAAATAGTAGGCAAATGATATGATTAGGCAATATACAGAATAGGATACACAAAAATCTAATATAAGACAGGAGACTATCGTAAAAAAGTGGTATAATCCAAGAAAATGCAAATCAAATTATAAGATACCACTTTTTACCTTATAGAATAACAATAAGTTGAAAATCAGACCATCCATGCCAAGGAAATATAGGGACAGAAGGACTCTGATGCCCTGCAACTAATAAATACGGAGAAGAATACAATCATTCTGGAGAAGGATCTGGCGCAAGTTATATAAAACTGAACTTTCACAAACTCTGATTCCTCTGCAGTGTGGCTAAATTCTTAAATTCTTACAGAGTTCATAAAAGCATATGCTAAAATGCTCTCTGTTGCTCTGCCAGTGGTGGTAGAGAGAGCTTGAAGCAACCAAGGCTTCTGCAGAAAGAATGGATATGTATCTGGTGGAATTTTATGTAGCAGTTCACAGCAATGAATTAAGCCTCTGCAGAGCAACAGGGAAAGCTTAATTAAAACATACTGCTCAATAAAAAAGTGGTAAACAAAATGAGATAATATCATTTATGTACGTTAAAAATAAAAATACACATTGGCAAGAACACCTATTAATAATGTATAGACACATTACAATGAGTGCTTTGGGGGTTAATTAGAGTAGAAAATGAGGATAAAATGGAATAAAATAAGCAAGCAGGAAAAACGAGAAAAAGGAATTTGGTTTATACAAATTCTTAATTTTTATTTTTTGGTGGAGAGACTACTAACAAACACCAAACTAGCTATTGTAGCCTGCACTTGGGGAAGACTACTCCCTCTACAACATAACACAACAACAACAACACACACACAGCTCTACTACTGATTATTTGTACACTCTAGTTTTACATATAACAGTAAAAGAACCCTAAACATAAAAAAAATTATAAATGGTGAAAGAAGTATCAGGACGACATCTTGAATTGGTACAACCAGAATGCAGGATAAAGATGGTAGCATCTGTAATTTGAGTAAAAAGTAGCACACCCATTAAAGAGAAAAGGAACAGAAGAAAAGCATTTGGGTGAAGGAACTAGGCTTTAGACATGTTTTGTTTTTAACTTTCAGTGTTTGGTTGAAAACACTGACTCCAGAGGGCAGGTGAGGATGGCTATAGATAGACCTGAGAGTCATCAGGATTGTCAATTGTTGTAAATGCCACATATTTATTAAAGATGACTGTGGCATGGGAGATGTACATGGTGCTAATGACATGAACATTCTAGAGAAAGTGGGCCGCTGCTGATTTAAGACAAAATAAATAGGAAACAGAGGCAAAAATGACTGTTGAAGGTGAGAGTGGAGAAGGCAGGGAGTAAATCATAATCTCAGTGATTGAAAGTAGACTGTATGTAATAAAAACTGAATACTTCTGTGTTTAAAATACCATAATCTATGCAATAGCAATAAATGAGAAGATTTAAGATAAATAACAGAAAATATAGGGTGTTATTATATGAGTGGTGCTCTACAGTTGTGCGGTGGTGGCCCTCTCATCTTCATTAACAGCACAATGCACAGTTCAGAATGTTAATCAATTAATATTTAATAGAATTGCCTATCCTACAGTTACCAAGACTGATATCAACCTCATAATTACACAAACCAAATCAAGGTTTTGTGGTAACTTCACAGCCCCCCTGTCCCCTCCTTTATCCTCAACAAAACCTAGTCTGTGAAAGAAAGTCAGTTTTCATCTTAGAAATGTGAAGGAAGCTGTCTTCAAACTAAGCTCATGCCAGAAAAACAGCTTTGTAAAATACTACATATATATATGTATTTTAAATATGAATTTATATAGAATATGTAGTATATATACACCATGGTATATTATAGTAAATAGTATTATAAACAGTATTATATTTATATATTCATGTATATCTTTATATAAATAGCATATAAACTATATAATAATAGTACATGGTAAACTTCATGATACTTATGCCGTAACTATATTATAGGGCCCTCCCTTTAAGATTTTATTTATTTATTCATGAGAGAGAGAGAGAGAGAGAGAGAGAGAGGCAGAGACACAGGCAGAGGGAGAAGCAGGATCCATGCAGGGAGCCCGATGTGGGACTCAATTCCAGGACTCCAGGATCATGCCCTGGGCCAAAGGCAGACAGCTCAACCGCTGAGCCACCCAGGTGTCCCTAGGGCTCTTATTTTAAATAAAAAAATTTTTCAAGTAAGGAAAAATTGAGCCTCTGAGTGTCTATCCCAGAAGAGTCTAAGTTATAAATGTCTATTCCATTTAATGCTCTAAAATGAGGAATTTTCATTTTCTTGAAAAATATAAAATTGTATGTATAACTTAAAAGATCAAATTTTTTTTTATTTTTTTAAGATCAAAATTTTTAAAATCTAAAAATACACTTGTAACTCATGGTAGTGAGATTTCCTATCACAAAAACTGCTATTAGGTTTTGATACAGAACCATATGTAAGAATAGACTCAGTTTTACCTCCTCAAGCTCTGAATTCAGCTTATATAACAAAAAGAGGCCTAAACATTGCTTGCCTATTTCAGATTAAGAGGAAGGAATTTAAAGACATTTAAAGCAGATATAAGATATTGAAATGAAAAGATCTATTCTAAAAAATACCCTAAGACCAAAAAACATGGAACAGTTCAAATCTACCTTCTCACCTGATCCTAATAGATTTACTATCCATTTAAGTAGCTCAAACTATAAGTTACACCGTATTTACTTTCATCTAGTTACAATAAATATTTCAAGGTAAATTAAGCACTAAAATAATCACCAGTGTAACATTCACTAGAATAACCAAAGTACTAAGTTGTGTGCCTCAAAGTCTTTAAAGAGACTTTTCTTTTTTGCCCCTCCCAACAGCAGTTACCCCCTCACCACCCACCATCACTCCTCTCCTACCAGAACTTCAAACTACTACCACCCAAACATACTTCTACAAAACAACTAGATCTAGGACAATAATATAAAACTGGGACTTGCAGGTGCACATGATATTTTCACTCACCAACCCATAGGATTTCAAATTTGTGTCAGAATAGTACAGTATAACACTGTGTTCAAAAGTAGTAGTCATGTGGTTTTTCTGGTTAATGGTGACTACAAATGTGGCTCCAGAATCCCAGAACTGAATGGCACTGGTTTAGAAAAGTCAATTTTTAAAAATGAAAAGGATAAAAGATGATTTTATGACACTTACATTTTCTCCTTATTATATTTAAAATATATTTACATATCCAACAGAAATTCAAAGTCAAAATGTAAGCTGTAACAGTGTAGCCGTTTCAATCCTACTATAATCAACACATACAATAAATTCTAATGTGGCTTGACCTGTATTTATATTAGAATATGCACTCAACACACACCTAATCCTAAACCAGTATGCGTAGAGGGGTCAGAAACAGTATCAGTCTCCAAATGTCAACATGAATGAATGAATGAATTTTTAAGGATTTTATCCATTTATTTCAGAAAGAAAGGGAGAGAGAACATGACCAGAGGTAAGGGGCAGAGGGAGAAGAAGAACCCTCCTCCCCACCAAATCGGGGCTCAATATCAGAATCCCAGGATCACAACCTGAGCCAAAGGCAGATGCTAACCAACCGAGCCAACCAGGCACCCTGTCAACAGGAATTTTAAATAAAATCAGTCACTCGTTATAGCACATAAAATATAAAGCACAAGCCATTAAAGGAGCTTAATTCTTCCAATAACTCCTTATATCCTTTTTTTTTTTTTTTTAAGATTTTATTTATTTATTCATAAGAGACACAGAGAGAGGCAGAGACACAGGCAGGGGGAGAAATAGGCTCCTGGCGGGGACCCTGTTGTGGAACTCAATCCCAGGAGCCTGGGATCATGCCCTGAGCCCGGGATCATGCCCTGAGCCCAAGGCAGATGCTCAACCGCTGAGCCACCCAGGCATCCTACTCCTTATATCCTTTCAATCTTTTCAAACAGTTACCAACATTTCTAAAAGCAAGTATTATCAGTATAAATGTATAAAAGGTGGAATAACAAAGAAGTAGTATTTTCTTATGACTGATTTTTATTTACAAAAAAAAAAAAAATGGTCATGGGTCTTTTAGTCACCTCAGCTTCTTACTAAGATGGAATAACAGAGACCAAATTTACCTTAACAAACACAGTAAGACCTACAATTGTCCCTGCAGTGTAGGGAACGACAATCCCAGTGGCTGGAGCTCTCAAGTACTAGAAAAGAAAGAGCTGCACAGAAAGTCAACTCCAGAGATCTGTAAAAGATCCTCCAAAAGTATCTGGCTAAGTACTAATGAGCACATACGTGACCAGACACAACAGTACCCAATGCCAGGGAAAGAATACCCAGCAGAAACAGAGGAAACAATTTCCAGGGTTACCTCATGGTTAAGAATAGTTTGTATTCCCATTAGTTAGGGAAGACAAACCTCGTAATTCCCAGGGCATTAGGTAAAATACTCAGACTGGTATTGTATCAATAAAGGCAAAAAGTTAGCTTTCATTACTGTTCTGATCACTCTTAACAAAGTTTAAAAGCAGGTCTTGAAAGGATCAGACTATTTCCAAGTAACTTAAATGCATCTGAACTTTATTGCAAACCTAAAGAATATATTTCAAATTCCAAAAATATTTGGCACCCAAAAAGGTTACACCATTCAAAAAATATAGTATTCAATTAAAAATTCCCAGATATGACAAGGAAAAATGTGAGGAGAAAAACCAATCAACATTAAAAAAAAATCCAGAAATGACAAAGACAGTAAACTTGTTATAATTACTTGATAAGTTCAAAATGATAGACAAATGCCTGAATGTGTTAGGTACAGTCATGGAAATCATAAAGATACCCAAATTAAACCTTTAGATGAAAACTACAAATGTGAGATGAAAAATACACTGGATAGGATTAACAGTATGAATAAAAAGTAAAGATGAATAAATGTGAGAGTAAACATGAAAACACAGCAATAGAAATTACTCAAAACAGACAAAAATATAAAAAAGATATTAGAACTGAGCATCAGTGATCTGTGGAATAACTTCAAGCAGCCTAATATACAAAGGGGGGGGAGAGTCAGAAAAAAATGTTAAAATTGTCACCCTAGAATTCTATACCCAGCAAAAATGTTTCAAAAACAAAGGCAAAACTTTTTTTTCTAGACATAAAAGAAACAAAAGAATTCATCAGCAGCAGACCTGATTGTAAGAAATGTTAAAGGCAGTCTCTCAAGTGGAAGGAAATGAGATGTATACCTGGAACTACATAAAGGGATAAAGAACACCAGAAATGTTAATAAATTTGTGGAAAAGATAAACTTTTAATTATTTTTGTATGTCTTTAAAAGATAATTGTTTAAAGCAAAAACAGTAGCAAAGTATTATAGAGTTTATAATATGTAGAAATAAAATTTATGACAACAAAAGCACATTGGCTGGGAGGAAGAAATGCTGGAGGATCCTATACTGTAAGGAAGGGGCATAGTATCACTGAAAAGTGTGATTTGCTAAAGATGTATTCTGTAAACTCTATACCAACTACTGAAAAACAAAACATTATAGTTACACTAACGCAACAGAGTATACGTAACCAAAAGACAACAACGAAAAACCCTACCTCAACCCAAAATAAAGTTTGAAAAAAGGAAACTGGGAATAAACAAATGGGACAAACAGAAAACCAACATTAAGACAGAAGATTTAAACCCAATCACATCAACAGTAACATTAAATGTAAATGGCTAAAACATTCCAATTTAAAGGGAGACTGTCGGGATCCCTGGGTAGCTCAGCAGTTTGGCGATTCGCTTCAGCCCAGGGCATGATCCTGGAGTCCCGGGATCGAGTCCCACATCGGGCTCCCTGCATGGAGCCTGCTTCTCCCTCTGCCTGTGTCTCTGCCCCTCTTTCTCTCTCTCTCTCTCTCATTCTCTGTGTCTCTCATGAATAAATAAAATGTTTTTTAAAAATAGTGCTTAATCAAATAAAGCATTCTTGCTCAAACATATGTAAGCTACTCCCCTAATTAAAAAACAAAAGCCAAAGACCAAAACCAACCAAACACAAACTATGTTCAATGCTTTATAAAATGCAACAAAAGACACTTGTGATTTTTAGCATATCATAAACCCTCTGAATTTCAAGGTGGGATCAGTCAATGCTAAAAATAAAAATATATGGCGAGTTGGACTTGGATGTGGTGGTCAATATCCCCAAAATTTAGTCCCTCATCCCTTCAGAAAAAGCAGGTATTACCACTAAATATTTTAACAACATATTACTATCTGTGTGACACCAACACCATGGGATGCTTAGAATTTTGAGAGCTTTCCTAATATTGGTGATAAGTTTGAAAGACACTCTCTGACTCAAGCCCCCTAAATCTTAACAGAGCACTTGCTTAAATTCCTTGTTTTTAAATCCTGGCTCCCAGGGGTGCCTGGGTGGTTCAGTTGGTTAAGTGTCTGCCTTTGGCTCGGGTCATAATTTTGGGGTCCTGGAATAGAGCCCCACATCAGGATCTCTGCTCAGCAGGGAATCTGCTTCTCCCTCTCTCCCCACCCCTCCCCACTTGTGCTTTCTCTCTTACATAAATAAATAAAATCTTAAAAAAAAAAAAAAACTGGCTCCCAAACTTTCTGGCTGTGTGATCATGGACAAGTTACTTTTTATGCTTCAACTTCCTCATCTGTCAAATAGTTTATTTTTTTATTTTTTGAAGAATACTTTTTAAAGTAGTAACAGCTATTACAAATTGAGGCCTTATTACAATCAGGGCACTGTTCCAAGTGATTTATATACAATATATTTTTAAAGCCTCAATACCTATGAGATAATACACATCATTATCCCCTTTCTACAGATAAGAAAACTGAGGTACGAAAATTTGTGTTTCCCCCAAATTTACATAATTCAGTCTGATTCCAGGACCTGTCATCTTTATCAATATGCTAAACAGGTATGTTCTTTATAGATATTTTTTGCTCCAAATTGCCTGTCTTTTGCTCTATAATGTGTACTACTTAGTTATAAGAGCTTTATCTTCTTCAATTTGAGTAATCCCACCAATCTAGTACAAAGAGAGCATAAAGCAGATCAATGAAAGTAGGCTGAATGAATGGATTCTGTGCATGATCTTGTCATGTCACTTACTCATGCATGGATAGTAATCAGAAGACTGGTGTTCTATCCCCAACCATACTGTCCTCAGCTGTGCCATTTTAGGAAAGTCACATCAGCTCCCTACTAAATCTGATGTTCTCATTTAGAAAATGAAGACATGAACTAGACCTAAGTTCCCTTTCAGCTCTAAAATTTCCAAGAAAAAACAGTATTGCTCTTTTGGAGAAAAAACAAAAGAACTGCCTCTCACCAGAACAGAAGCCACTCTGCAGTTTTCAGAGTTAACACTTAAGAGTCCCTTTATTGGTTTACAATCTCATGCCCTGGGACACTTGGGTGGCTCAGTGGTAGAGCAGCTGCCTTCGCCTCAGGGCATGATCCTGGGGTCCTAGGATGGAGTCACTCATTGGGCCCCCTGAAGGGAACCTGCTTCTCCCTCTGCCTATGTCTCTTCCTCCCTATGTCTCTCATGAATAAATAAAACCTTAAAAAAAAAAAATCTCTTGTCCTCCCAGATTAAGAGCTCCAACAAGGCCTGGACCTAGTCCGTCTTACTTACAGGTATCTCCCAATACAGTTCCTGACACATGGAAGATATCTGATGTTTAAAGAGTGAATGCATTATAGGTGAACACCTGTAAGCAGTAAGTGAAATGAGAACCTAGTTTTTTAACATAGTACTCTAAATCAGTTGTTACCTAAATTCTACAAAGGAATAGCTTATTTTATTACCTGAATATTCATTTTGGATATTTCTTGTGAATTCACAGGACTTTAAAATGTTTTAGTTCTTGCTGTTTCCATATATTTCACCTGTATCCTACACTGCTCTTATTCAAGAAGGCCCGTGTAACATAATAAAGAATCTTAAGATCTGTAGTAAAAGCTCTTTTTTTCTAAGTTATCTATCTAGTATTTCCTATATAACTAGATCATAAAAGCAGCAGCTGAAAAAAGATTAGAAAATAGCTTAAAACTCACAGGAAAGAGATTACTGAACCCTCCCCCCACCTTCTTCCTAATGCCTAGAAGTATAAAGCTACATGTTGAAGTGAATTTTATTTTGAGGATTTCTGTAATTGATGCACTGAACACACTGAAATTTAATGCGGTCTCAATTCACCAGAGTTCTTCAAACAATAATTTGTAAATTGAAAAAGCTATACTTATTTTTACCCTGAGATCTCCCTTCTAAAAAACTGGAAAATTAAAGTCTCTAAAATTGAAAGACTCGGTTTTAATAATTTATGATTAGGTCATAAAAACAGAAACTGACCAGAGATACAATATATGCAAAGCATGCATTACATCCTTGATTCTTATCTCTGGCATCTTTATTTTGTTGTAATGCAAAAGCCTGAGCCTCAGTGGGGGTGGAATCTGGCATCTGTATTTTTCTAAACTACATATAACTGATACAGCAAGCAGTGTTGAAAACCACTGCACTAAACATAAAACACTTAATACAAAACTATGTCAAGTGATTATTTCAAGTAACTCAATATGCAAAATCTAAAAAAGGTTAACATACCATAGAACTAGTCCAGCCCTTTTCTGTTCTTTTTATAAATTTTCTAATATTATCAATTGGTACAATGATTCCTCATACTGATTTGTATACATTACAGAGAATATCACAAGTCTTAAAAATTCAATATAAACTCCTTATTTTCAAAAGAAATATATATATATAAAAAAGAAATTCCATTAACTTAAGGGAAGGGAAACCCTTTTTTAAAGCCTTTAGGAGATGGACTCTGCCCAAAGATGATTTTATAAAAGAAACCCCAAACCAACTAATAACTATATCTGGCACTTGCTACTCCCCTAAAACAGAGTTTATTATATTTTTAAAAATTTTCCCCAAAGTGAAATCTCCCATTATATAAATATTTTAATTCAAAAATCATTTATAGAGGGTGCCTGGATGGCTCGGTCAGTTAAGGCATCTCGCTCTTGATTTCAGCTCAGGTCATGATCTCAGGATCGTTTAGATCCAGCCCCATGTCTGGCTCAGCCCAGAATCTGCTTGGAAGTTTCCCCAAGCAGAGAGCGTGTACTCCTGTTAATAAAATCTAAAAATTAAAAAAAAAAACCTTTTAATATAGCAAAGACAACTTATGACAACATAATAATGAAGCTGTAGAGGCACCTGGGTGACACAGGTGGTTTACACATCTGCCTCAACTCAACAAGAGTCCTGAGATCAAGCCCTGCATCTGACCTTCTGCTCAGCGGGGGTCTCCTTCTCCCTCTCCCTGCCACTCCCACTTGCGCTCTCTCTTGCTCTTTGTCAAATAAATAAATAATCTTAAAAAAAAAAAATGAAGTTGTAAAGGCCTTGTCCTTATGACATTTCAAAAAATGTCTGTACATGGACCAAAAGTTAACCTATTAAATCATCTGTGAAAAGTTGAAGTTTTTGGATATAGAACTTTTGGCATCTTAAATCAGCTTCTTTCTTCACATTCATGCCTATAATTTTCTTTATACAGACAAGGAAACTTGCTGAAAATACAAGAAATTACCCTCTCTCCTGCTTTGCTAATATTGCCACTGCTAACCAACATATTTCTCTAATGCATTAAATTAATATTTACTTAATTACTTCTTCAGGATGGCTTTCAGAACTCATGTGGCTTTCTTCCAACCTAACTGTATTAATATTCTAAAAGTGGGGGAAAGCAATCTATTAACCAAAATAATCTGTTAACCCAGGGCACCTGGGTGGCTCAGTCAGTTAAGCACCTGTCTTTGGCTCCCACTCTTTCTCAAATAAAAAAAATCTTTAAAAAAAAAAAAAAAAAAGTTAAATTCATTAAGGTAGCTATTTCAAAAGTGTCTAGGAAACAAATCTTCCCCAATGGGAGAGTCTATTAACTTTTTACTTTTTTTTCTTTTAAGATCTTATTTATTTATTTGAGAGAGAGTCCACACGCACAGGAAAACATGAGCAGCGGAGAAGGGCAGAGGAAAAGGAAGAAGCAGACTCCCTGCTGAGCAGACAGCCTGATGTGGGACTGGATTCCAAAACCCTGGGACCATGACCTGAGCCAAAGGCAGGCCTTAACCCACTGAGTCACCCAGGCACCCCGCTTACTTTTTTCTGTATGACTATCAAATGGCCCACATCCAACGAAGACACATACCATACACCACTCATTTTTTTAGGTTAGGAAAAGGTAGCACAAAGCCTGTATTTAAGATATTCAAAATAATCTCTCCATTTTATACTCTGCTGAAGGAGATAAATAAAAGAAGTTCTACAGGACGCCTGGGTAGCTTAGCGGTTGAGCATCTATCTGCCTTTGGCCCAGGGCATGATCCTGGAGTCCTGGGATTGAGTCCCACATTCGGGCTCCCTGCGTGAAGCCTGTTTCTCCCTCTGCCTGTGTGTCTCTGCCTCTCTCTCTGTGTCTCTCATGAATTAATAATTTTTTTTAGGGATCCCCGGGTGGCGCAGTGGTTTAGCGTCTGCCTTTGGCCCAGGGCGCAATCCTGGAGACCCAGGATCGAATCCCATGTCAGGCTCCTGGTGCATGGAGCCTGCATGGAGCCTGCTTCTCCTTCTGCCTATGTCTCTGCCTCTCTCTCTCTGTGTGACTATCATAAATAAATAAATATTTTTTTAAATGTTTAAAAAAAATAATTTTTTAAAAGGAAGTTCTGTGAGATAAACACACAGACATTGAGGGGAAAAGGGCAGAAAAAAGCAAAAAAAGAAACAAAAGGCGATGTGGTATTATATAAAGTTAGGATTCTATATTTTCCCTTATAGGTCTCCACATCCAGGAAAAATACAGTCCCTTCTCCCTTGCTAAAACTGCACGTTTTGTTCCAACAGAGTATTTGTATCTATGCCATTCCCTGGACAATGATCAGAAAACTGAATTCTATTTTTCTAAGTGTTCCTTCTTCAGGAAAATTATTCATGTATTCCTTCATTCATTCAGTAAGCATTTGAGCAGTTGCCATTTCCCAAGCACTGTGCTAGGTGGCTGACATGATCTCTACTCTCAGAGCTTAGCGAACTGAAGAAAATCAAATGGCCAGTTATTAAAAGCTAAGTTAAACCAATTTCTATTTTGTTAAATTAACTGTCAACCAACATATGTGTCATTTAGACCCTTTTACTTTAGTTACCAAGCTAGCTGGATGGTCCAGAAGTCAATCAAGTTGTACTAACTTACTAACTGGCCCCTCACCCAGAAGTTTTAGAACTGTCCAAAAAAAAAAAGGTTCATTTCATTTCTCTCTGGGTATCTGAGCCCATGTTCCTCCAGGCAGGCTGTGGGGCAGCCAGCAGCAGTTGGCATTATGAGAAAAAAATAAAGCACACTTGCAGAGAAAAGCAGAGATGAGAGAAAAAATCCCTGGCTTCTGCTATTTCTAGTACCCAGAATATTTCACTTATCAGTCACATATTTGGATACCCTTATAATAATCTCATCTTTTTATTTAAATGAGTCAGCATTAGACTTTTGTTACTTACACACAGTCTTACTTAGTAACAAAAGTGGTATCAGACTGAACTACCTAATAACTCTTCCCAAAATGAAGTGGTTGAGAGCCTAAGCCCTGGAGCCAGCCTGCCTCAGCTCCTCTCCTGGTTCCTCCACTTGCCAGCTATACATATATAACCTATGCTGAATTTCACTATCTGTAAAATGGTGAGAACAGTACTCACCAATAGGAATGGTTTAAATTTTAAATCAGTTACTTTCTACATTTAAAGTCCTCAGAACAAAGCTTGATCCACAGTAACAGCCTAAAAAGAGCTATTACTGCTTTTGTTGTTCTGTGTCCAACAGCTCCATGGGGGATCTAATGCTGTGATTTAGGCGCTCCAACTGTGAGCAGTCATCTGGCTCCACACATTCCCTACCAAATGACACAGGCAGAGAGAGAGCGAGCAACAGCCAGGCAGTATCACTCACAGGCAGAATGAGGCTCCACATCTAGGTGAATGGAGAAGAGTTATAATATAAAAGCACAAGAAAAAGCAGCAGCTAACCCACTGCTTCAGCCATCACACTGCTCTCTCATGAAGAACTTCCATACATGCAAAACCCCAAACCTGCCCCTACTCCAGTATTTACTCACACTGCTCCTCACTCTATTCTGTTGGTTTTCGAAACCTAAAGATTTTTTTACCTGTTTTTATTTCAACAGATTTCAGCTTGCCAACAAAATTACTGTTATAAACATTAAAATTCTTATTATTTGTTATTTTTATTTCTGGGTATAATGGGGATTGGGCAAAGAAGGCTGACATTTGTGAACCCTAAATCTGTCTGATATGCAATGACCAAGACTCTCTATACCCATGGTCCTGTTAAGGGGATATTAGATAACTTCAAATAAAGGATTGAGAATAAATTTGAACACCACCCTGAAAGGCTTACTGACCAAGCATGGCTCAGAGATCAAGCACACGCACGCATTTAAGAAATAGAGGGTTTTACTTTGTGCACTATTGATGAAAACGCAAATTGGTGCACCACTATGGAAAATAGTATGGAGGTTCCTCAAAATATTAAGAATTAAACTACCATATGATCCAGCAATTCCACTTCTGAGTTTTTATCCAGAGAAACTGAAAACACCAATTTGAAGAGATATATGCACCCCTATATTCACTGCAGAGTTTATTCATAATGACCAAGACACCTAGAATA
This sequence comes from Canis lupus dingo, assembly GCF_003254725.2. Classification (NCBI taxonomy): domain Eukaryota; kingdom Metazoa; phylum Chordata; class Mammalia; order Carnivora; family Canidae; genus Canis; species Canis lupus. The sequence goes on from NC_064265.1 coordinate 20,010,759, forward strand.
TTTATCTGAAGAAAATGAAAACACTAACCCAAAAAGCTATCTGTACCCTGTGTTCACTGCAGTGCTATTTATTAGAGCCAAGATATAAAAACAACCTAAGTGCCCATCAAAGGACAAAAGGATAAAGAAAATGCAGGGTGGGTGTGTGTGTGTGTGTGTGTGTGTGTGTGTGTGTGTGTATACACACACTGAAATATTCAACCATAAAAAAAGGATGAAATCTGGCCACAGGCAACAATGTGGGTGGATCTTAAGACATATGCTAAATGAAATGTCAGAAAAGATAAATACCATTTGATCTTATATGTGGAATCTTTAAAAAAAAAAAAAAAAAAAAAAGCAAAACTCACTAGTGATTGCCAGAGGCTGGGGGGTAGGGGTGGGGGTTAAAAGGTATTAACTTCAGTTATAAAATATGTAATATATAGCATGGTGACTCAGTTAATAATACTGTATTATGTAACCAAAAGTAGCTAAGAAAATAGATCTTAAAAGTTCTAATCACACACACAAAAATTCGGTAACTATGGGGTGACGGATGTTAACTAGATTTATTTGATCATTCCATAATATACACAAATATTGAATCATTATTTGAATGAAATAATGAAACTAATGTTATATGTCAACTGTATATCATTTTTAAAAAATGTCTGAAGCTTCAAGAAAGCAACTTTTCTCATTTGTACAGCAGTTCCACTACCTACCTTGGAGCCAGACCTAGGATAGATGTAATAATGCTTGCTGTTTTTTATAATTAAAGGTGTGGCATTTCTTATAGGTACTAATTTAATGATTTTGTTTTACAAGAAATTATAGATATCATGTTGTATTCTGAGGGAATGGGCTAAAATGTTCTAATAGAAACCTAAAATTCAGTGGCTTGGGGAACCTGGGTGGCTCAGTGGCTGAGCAACTGCCTTCAGCTCAGGTTGTGATCCCACAGTTCTGAGATGGAGTCCTGCATCAGGCTCCCCACGGGGAGCCTGCTCCTCCCTCTGCCTATGTCTCTGTCTCTCTTTGTGTGTCCCTCATGAATAAATAAAATCTTTTAAAAAATAAGTAATATAAAATAAAATTCAGTGGCTTAAAAAGGATCTATGTCTATCTCTAGGAAGGCAGGTGACTCAGTACAAGGAGGACATCCAAAGACGCTCTGCCAAGGTGGTTCTGCAATTCTCATCATACTGCCTCTACCTCTGGGTTTAAGGTGGTTATCCACACTGCCATAACTTCTCAGCTAGTGGGAAAAGGAAAAGGAAATTCCAGTGTAGGGAGCCTCCTTTTTAAGGAGATGATCTGGAAGTTACATGCATCACTTATCTTCACATCTTTTTAGTCCAAACTCGGTCATGTGGCAACATCTACTGCACAGTCGACTGGGAAACGTCTCCATCTCTAGGGGTTCTTTATTAAAGAGGTTAAAACTAGGAACACCAAGAGACTATACACACACATAGTTATTATAAAAACTTAAAAATATATATAGTTATTGTATTATTCAAAGTATATGTCAAGTACACTAACACAACTAAAATCTCCAGCATATAGACTCAATAATTCATTCTCCTACAAGTAGATATTTCATTATAATTTATGCTTTTTGAAAGTTCTCAGGTAATTTTCAAGCAGCCTAACGTATCTTTTCATGAAATAGCAATTGAGGGGATCCCTGGGTGGCTCAGTGGTTTGGCGCCTGCCTTCGGCCCAAGGCATGATCCTGACGTCCTGGGATCGAGCCCTGCATCAGGCTCCCTGCATGGAGCCTGCTTCTCCCTCTGCCTGTGTCTGTGCCTCTCTCTCTCTCTCTCTCTCTCTCATGAATAAATAAATAAAATCTTAAAAAAAAGAAAGAAAGAAAGAAATAGCAATTGAAATGAAGTTAGAGGATAACTGAAAATAGAAATGGGTAGGTAGGGGTGCCTAGGTAATTCGGTTGAGTGTCTGACTCTTGGTTTCAGCTCCGGTCATGAACTTGGTGTCATGAGATCAAACCCCGTATCAGGCTCTGTGCTTAGCAGGGAGTCGGCTTAAGATTCTCTCCCTCTCTTTCTGCCCCTCCCCTGGCCTTTTTTCTAAAACAAGCTCATAGAGACAGAGAACTGATTGGTAGTTGAAAGGAGCAGGGGTGGAGGAGGTGGAAGGAGAAATGAGTAAACAGGGTCAAGAGGTACAAATCTCCAGTTATAAAACAAATCGTGGAAATGTAATGTACAGCATGGCAGCTATAGTTAATAATACTATACTGCAAATCTAAGCTGCTAAGAGTAAATCTTCAGTTATCATAAGAAAAAAATTCTGTAACTACCACCTACTGTGGTGCTCATTTCATAACAGTTGACCCTTAAACATGAGGGTAAGGGATGCCTACCCCCTACACACACACAATTGAAAATCCATATATAACTTTTCACTCTCCCCAAAAGTTAACTACAATAACTTACTGTTGACCAGGGCCTTACCAATAACAAACAGTTGGTTCACATATTTTATACACTTCTATGTATACACTATATTCTCACAAAGCTAGATAAAATAAAATGTTAAGAAAATTTTAAGAGGGCAGCCCGGGTGGCCCAGGGGTTTAGCGCCGCCTTGGGCCCAGGGAGTGATCCTGGAGACCCAGGATCCAGTCCCATGTAAGGCTCCCTGCATGGAGCCTGCTTCTCCCTCTGCCTGTGTTCCTGCCCCCTCTGTCTGTCTCTGTGTCTCTCATGAATAAATCAATAAAATATTTTTTAAAAGGAAGAAAATTATAAGAGAAAATACACTTACAGTACTGTTTAAAAAAAAAATCCACGTTTCAGCGGACCCACACATTTCAAATCTGTGTTGTTCAAGGGTCAACTGCACGAATACTGTTGTATACCTGAAACCAATATAATGAACCAATTATACCTCAGTTTAAAAAAAAAAAAAAAAAAAAAAGAGGGGTTCTAAAGGGCCAGGAAGTACTTTTAAAGAATCATTTGGATATGACTTTTTCCAAAGAGATTTTCTTGACAAAAATATCTTTTAAATTATTCTGGAACCAAAATTCCACAAGATGAGGAAGAAGGAAAACATATAGCATGTTCATATGCTAACTGTCAGGGCTTCTCTACAAAAATTCTGAAATAAGGGCAAACTCTAGGACTCCCTTTCTTAGGGACCCAGAACCAGCAGAGCCCATCAATCCATGCCAATGGTCACAAACTCTCCGGAGAGACCTGTCTTCTGAGGTTTCTTATCTGTACAAAGTACCAAATTAAGCCTGTAGGGAGAAATACACATGACCCCACTTCTAACCTCAAGAAATATGTAATCTCTGTTCTAGACCTCTTCCCTTTCTTCAGTTCTTTTTCCTTCACCTTCTCTCATTTGCTCAATTTAGATCTTCCAAAGGTCTCTAGTCTTTCCCTTCTGTTCCCTCACTCTGTAAAAACCCTCCCATTTTACTTCTTTTCCACATTTCACCTCAAAGAAAAAAAGTGTGAGGAAGTGCCTGCTCCTCAAAGCTAGTCCCAACCTCTTTCTAGGGTTTTTCAGAATTGCTGGAGGGTTTTCATTCTCCCACCACCCCACCACCCCAGCCCCCAGGCAAATCTGCTAATCTCTCTTTCCCTCCAACTACTGAAAGTAAGCCTCAATTATAGATGTGCTGGGACAGGGACAGGATTAGAAACTGCTGCAATCACATGACAAAAATTTTAGAAGAAAGGGGATAATAAAAACCACAAATTTATATCTTAGATCACTAATAAGCCCTAATATACAGTTCTTGTTCACTACTTGCTTTGTCATCTTATGTGAAGAGCATCTATGACACTTTTGTATCTCCACACATTCTAATTCAATGCTATGCGCACACACATAAATGCTCAGCTTACAATTTCAGTCAAAATTTTCCAAGTCTTTTTTTCTGATGGGTGCTATTACTCTAACATTTTACTGCAAAATCTATAATGCAGCAAATGCTCCAACATAAGCAAATATCCAAATAATGATCTCATTATTTTATAATCCAGCAAATGCTCCAACATAAGCAAATATCCAAATAATGATCTCATTTTCTTATATCATAAAACTTATCTAAATTTTAAATCATTAGGTATATTGTATTTTCTTAAAAATTAAGCCTGTATTTAAAATCTTAAGGAGGGATCCCTGGGCGGCTCAGAGGTTTAGCACCTGCCTTCGGCCCAGGGCGTGATCCTGGAGTCCCAGGATCAAGTCCCATGTCAGGATCCCTGCAGGGACCCTGCATCTCCCTCTTGCCTTTGTCCCTGCCACCAACCCCCCCCCCGCAATGTCTCTTATGAATAAATAAATAAAATATTTAAAAAATAAAATAAAATAAAATCTTAAGGATACAGGATACCTGGGGGGCTCAGCGGCTGAGCGTCTGCCTTTGGCTCAGAGTGTGATCCTGGGGTCCCGGGATCCAGTCCCACATCAGGCTCCCTGAAGGGACCCTGCTTCTCTCTCTGCCTGTGTCTCTGCCTCTCTCTCTCTGTGTCTCTCAATGAATAAATAAAATTTTTTAAAAATAAAATAAAATCTTAAGGATGGGGCACCTGGGTGACTCAGCTGGTTAAGCAGCTGCCTTCCATTCAGGTCATGATCTCAGGGTCGTGGGATGGAGAGAGCCCCGTGTAGGGCTCCCTGCTCCTTTCCCTCACCCCTGCCCCTCCCTGCTTGTGCACACGTGCACTCTTAAAATAAAATAAAATAAATCTTAAGGATAAATATTACATTTAACATAAAACAGCAGACACTGCTTTGGTTTTTTATCAACAAAATATTAAAAAAGGCTTTGTGGTTTAGTCACACTCAACTTGATTATAATAACTTCTCAGTGACTGATGTTAATATCTAAAGAAATGCCCTGATAACATTTACACAACTACTGTTCTACTAATCAAATACTGTAATTTGTTTCAGTAATCACTCAAATTGTTTAAGTTATCTCCTGGTGTTAGGCACAAGAAATAAAAATAAAACAATCAGATTTTAAAGAACTTAAGTCTGTTGCAGTGACAGACACAAATGACTCTAAATGAATGTGATAAATATTGTAAAGAAGCATGTGCCATGGGACACAGATGACAGTTATGTGGAGTGAATCATTTTATCTGAGTCTTGAAGAATATCAAGGACAGAAACTGGGAGAGGGAATATTCCAGGGAGAAGATTGAATATATTAAGTAATGGGGGGAGAAACAGTAAGATGGGGATATAGTAGACTGTAATGAGGTTGTAAGAAATTTATATATCATAAAAGGAATTTCGGGTACTTCATTCATGGGCAACTGGAGGCCTTAAATTTTCACAAGAGGAATGCCATGATGATCAAACCTATGTTGGAGAACATCTAGAAATAAATTGCCAGCCTGATGAAATAATATCAGTAGCTAGGTTGTTGTAAAATAAGCCTATCTTTTAAAAATTTAAATACAGTTTTGCTGAGTTAAATTTAATAAGCAATAACTTGAAGTGAAGCCTACAATTCACAGAGCTACTACAAGAGGCAGTAGAGTATAATGGTTAGGCATAAAGGCTTTGAAGGCCAGGACCTAAATACCAACTTTACCACAGAAGAGCCAAGTGCCCTTCAGCAAGCTATTTAACCATTTTAAGCTTGTCTTATCTTTACTGTAAAATGAGAATAACAATCATATTCCCATCAGGTCAGAGGCTATCATTATTTAAATTTTATTCTATATTTAAAATCTCCACAGCAGGGGCACCTGAGTGGCTCAGTCAGTTAAGCATCTACCTTCAGCTCAGGCCATGATCCCAGGATCCTGGGATCAAGCCCCAGATCAGGCTCCCTGCTTGGTCGGGAGCCTGCTTCTCCCTTTCCCTCTGCCTCTCCTCCTGCTTGTGCTCTCTCAATTGCTCTCTCACTTTCAAATAAATATATAAAATCTTTAAAAAAATTTTTTTTTTCAGGCAGCCCCAGTGGCTTAGCAGTTTTGTTTTTGTTTTTGTTTTTGGCTTAGCAGTTTAGAGCCACCTTTGGCCCAGGGCATGATCCTAGGGACCTGGGATCAAGTCCCACATCGGGCTCCCTGCATGGAGCCAGCTTCTCCCTCTGCCTGTGTCTCTGCCTCTCTTTCTGTGTCTCTAATAAATAAATAAATCTTTAAAAAAATTTTTTTTCAATTTCCACAGCACAGAATATGAAGTAAAAAGAAGCCAAAATATCACAAACCAAGTTTTCCACTGTTCATTATTTTGTATAAAGTGAATACCCAGAATATTGGGACACATTCATATGACTGTATTATATCATTTTGTATTTGATAATCATATAATTACCAAAATTCATTTCAAAGTCTAAAGCAAACTACTTGAAGTTTTTCTGCATGTTGATTACTTTGTATTATGGGTGTCATTTCCCTTTAAGCAAATATATTATGTTTGCACTGAAATTTTGTTCCCTTAAGAATTTTGAATGACATGTATAATTTTTCTATAATGGATAAGTGGTAAAAATTTTCCTAGGGGCCATTCTCTTAGCTGTTTTTTATTAGTTCAAGGGGAATAAAATCATAAAAAACTGGTCTTTCAGTAAGAAAAATTGCCCTTCATTACGAAATAATTTCTTCTTTATCAATGCATACCTCCTATAATTATTTATTAAGATATGCTGGAATTACATTTCATTTTGTAGGATTAAAAACTAATCAAAAAGGTTTCTTTTTTATTTTTTTAAGATTTTATTTATTCATTCATGAAAGATAGAGAGAGGCAGAAACATAGGCAGAGAGAGAAACAGGTTCTCTGCAGGGAACCCAGTGTGGGACTAGATCCTAGGACTCCAGGTTCACTGCCTGAGCCAAAGGCAGACCGTTGAGCCACCTAGGCATCCCTCAAAAAAGGTTTCAATAACTTAATTTTTTTTTTTTAGTAACTAAAATTTCAGATACATGTCTAAGAATGTTTATATTAGTACTCCAATCTCTTTTATAGCCTTAACACCTCTTTTTGGCCTATATGTCCCCTTTAGTTCAAATATTTCAGCTACTATAACTAAAAATTATGGCAAAACTATTACTCCATAAAAGTATCTACCAAATCAAAGAAGCTGGAAAGCATTCTCTCTGTATAGTCAAATCACACCAATCTGGGGCTTCCCACTGCATAGATAAATCCTTAGATAAATCCTTTTAGTATCACAGGTACCAACCAGGTGGGGAGTAGCGTAAATCTGGCAAGCTGCCTCCCAGACCACTGAGGGTTCGGGTTCCTTCCTCATTGCTTTCTCAAGCTCTCATTTGCTGTTCCTACTCTTAAAGATGTACAAACCCAAACTCTTGATGCTTCCACACAGGCAGACTCAGGCTATCTTCACTTCAAGTGAACAAGTGAGGAAGCCAGGCAAGGATGGCTTTGAATGCTATATACGAATTACAAAGCATTCATACTTTTACCTAATCATTATGTCAAGACAAGATGAGTACTGTTATACTTCCCTTCATAGGTTTAGACACGAATTTTGGGTAGCATGTCTCTAATTTTTAAAAGACTTCTAGATATAATAGACACAGATATCTCAACATAAAAGGTATATTACATCCAGACATAATAGAAATGCTACATAAGAAAATATCAGTAAATCTGTTCATATAAAAAAAAAAAGATACTCATTACAAAGACTATCTCCAAAAACTCCTTTCTTATGAGTTGGAAATTTTATGAAGAATTTTATTCTTCAAGTATAAAGTTAGTATTGTGGTATACCATTCCTCTACTTAAAGCTCTCCAATAGCTTTCTACCAAAATTAATAAAATCTGACTCCTGCCTATCTCATCTTCTACCACTCTCATCCTCATTCACAATGGCCAGCCACACTGGCCTCCCCATACAGCACCTATTTGCTGTCCTTCTGCCTAAAATGTCCTGCTCTGCCTAGGCCCTTGTCATCATTCAAGGCCATCTTCCTAAAATGGCCTCTAACAATGACTCAACCTGCCCGGTCACTCACTATGCCATTACCCTGTTTTAATGCCTTAGTACTGTTACCCGAAATTACTCTTGTACATTTTTAAGTTGTCCCTCCCTCCATATGAATGTAAGCTCCATAAGGGCAGGGACATTGTTTTTTACTGCTCTATAGGAAATACCAATAAATGTTAGAATGAGCAACTGAATATGCTGAGTAGGAGCTGGTTACAGCTACAAGTCAAAGGGCCATACAATGGAATAGGCCAGGTCAGGCAGAGACCAAAATACTGGCAGTGTGCTCAATGATGTGCACTGCTCAGCCTGGCTCACAGTAAAACAGGCAGAGAACACAGATGAAACAAGTAGGAGACTGCCTCACTCACCCCAGCTGAGTCACTAATAACCCTGCTAGGCCTCAATACACTTGCAAAACTAGTACTCAGATTTAACTAGAACAAAAATCTGTTTTAAGTAGAGACAATTCTCATGATGCAAATGATGTGTGTTCAGTAGGTTATATATTTTAAAAACTCATTTGAGGAACCTAATTGCTACTCTAGTAGCTTGGTAAATACCTGTTAGGCCAATAACAATTCATATAGATAATCTAGATGCACACAATTGTACCTCTTCCCTCAAAAAGTCAAGTGTCTACAAACTATCTTTTATTTTTTTGAATTAAGTGAGCATATCCAGAAGAAACTGAGAAAACTTCACCCAAATGGCTCATCCCATTTTTGTAGAAGGGACAATAATGGGAAGGAATACACCAGGGTGTTAGAAAGTCGAAATGTAAGATTGAACTGATAAAAATTTCAACCAGAAAGGAAAAATGCAAAGTGAGCCTGCAGTAACGTCATTAGATATCCTGAGATTTGACTTAGCCCCTTAAACAAGATAGCATTTTTTTACACACTCCAGGTTAAATGACAACGTGCAAATGTTCCTGCCCTCAAACCATGCACTACAGTAGATAGAGGCTTGCCAGAGATCAGAGAAGCTTCAGAACTGAAGATGACTGCTTTGGAGGGGCTTACTAAAAAGACTGGGAAGGGAGTATCTTTGGAAAGCAGTGAGAGTTGGACTGGAACAAACAACTGTAGAAAGTTTCAGGAATGGCTCTGGAAAAAGATTAATGCAGCAACAGAATGGAGAATGGATCAAAATTCATTTATCAATACACACCATGTAATAATTAGGAACAAAGACACAAGGAAAGTAGCAGTCAGTCCTTTTAGCTACAAAATTTCTACCATAAACATTAATTTGGGTGCCACAATTTTTTTTTTTTTTAAGTAGGCTCCATGCTGAGCATGGAGCCCAACTCGGGGCCTGAACTCACAATCTCAAGATCAAGACCTTAGTTCAGGTTAAAAAAGTTGCATGCTTAATCAACTGAGCCACCCAGACACCCCTGCACTTCAAGATCTTAATAGCTTTTTGCTTTTTTTTCACTATCATGTGTTTTATTTTATTTTGGGAGTAGGGAGGCAGAGAATCTTAAACAGGCTCCACGCCCAGGCAAAGCCCAACATGGAGCTCTATCCCACAACCCTGAGATCATGAACTTGAGCTGACATCAAGAGCCAGACACTCTGGGACGCCTGGGTGGCTCAGTGGTTGGGCACGTCTGCCTTTGGCTCGGGTGTGATCCTGAAGTGCCAGGATCAAGTCCTGCATCAGGCTCCCTGCATGGAGTCTGCTTCTCCCTCTACCTGTGTCTCTGCCTCTATGTTTCTCATGAATAGATAAATAAAATCTTAAAAAAAGAAAAAGAAAAAGAGAGTCAGACACTTAACTAACTGATCCACCCAGACACCCCTCATAATCATGTGTTTTAACGTGCAGTTATGGCAATACAGAATTTCCTCCCAATACATATAAATGTAAAATAGCTATATTTAAAGTAGCAATAGAGGGGATCCCTGGGTGGCTCAGCGGTTTAGCGCCTGCCTTTGGCCCAGGGCGCGATCCTGGAGTCCCGGGATCGAGTCCCACGTCGGGCTCCCGGGATGGAGCCTGCTTCTCCCTCCTCCTGTGTCTCTGCCTCTCTCTCTCTCTTTCTCTATCATAAATAAATAAATCTTTTAAATAAATCTTTTAAATAAATAAATAAATAAATAAATAAATAAATAAATAAATGTAGCAGTAGAAACCCCTGCATCTACACAGACTCTAGCAGTATGGCCAGACAAAACAGAAACCAATTTCAAATTTCAGTTCTAACAAGAATTGTGTCCTCAACATATCATTTATTTTAGGACTGGTCTGAAAAAAAAAAAAAAAGGACTGGTCTGTATCACTTGACAATGTTTACTATGTAATAAACACTTCAGATGTGAAAACGTCTCAGAATACTAAGCTACAAGGAGAATCATCTTCTGAGGAGGCTACCAGTCTAGCTGAAAAATGATGCTATGCATTCTGAGGACTTTCACAGAAGCAATTACTCAGAAAAAGGACCAAGGCCAAAGAAGTATCACATACTATTAAGTAATACATGATACTGTTATCTTTACTGCTAGTCTCTGCTCACACATTACTATAATCACTTAACATATATTTGTTTTGAAATATTTACTTAGATTAGAGGAAAGTTATCCTTCATGTTTATAAAAATATCCTCCTGGGTGCTTGTTATAAAACAAATGTTTTCTTTTAGAGTCTTTGATGTATACCAATACCACATCTCCTTTTCTTTAGGATAAATGTATTCTAGCAGTCTACTAAGAAATAAAATTTTATAAAGCCAATTCCAATAAATTACCTTGAAAAATTGAGATGTAGTCCCATAGAAGAAGAAGGATGATGTATAGTAGAAGAATTTTAAGTTATCTGGGGAGCAAAGTTCCTGTGCACCCAAACACTTGTGACTCCACAAGTTCTCATTTGCTTCCCCCAGGCAATGCCTAACACTTCTGTGATTCCAACTAATCCTCTGAACTTTAGGGATGTCTCCCCATCCTGAAAATGTCTTAATTCTACACTCGATGCTCCCAGAACTTTGTAAGACAGTCTGAGTCACTGCCCTGCCCAAGCAGCCCAATCTGGCTCCCTCCATCTTGCCCATGACCTCCAGCACCAGGATTTGAGCCTGAAGCTTCATGTTATACAAACAAAAAACGATTTCTCTAAGTCATTAATTTTAACGCAGAATTTGTCAGTTATTTGAATAAGAGGTACCATAAATAATTACTGCTCTAAATAAGCATACCAGATGATAACCTCTAATGATTTGAAAATGTGAAAAATATCAATCATAACCCACAGAGCCCACTTCTAAACAAAATTAATGTCAATGAAATATACCATATTTTTTGAGACTAAAAATGTAAAGTACTACATGAGGGCTTTCCTGGTGATGTGGATAAAAAGACACCAGTCTTTGATCACTTAGGATGTTCATGCATCACATCCTCCAAGTCCCCCACACCCAAATTTAAATGGGAATCCAGCATCTGAATTCTTACACACAAGCTATTGTGTACACATACTGCTCTGATGGGAAATACTAAGATAAACATTTGCATCATGCGACATTTTCTTATATGAAACCATTACCCACATTCAACAATGACTCTAGGTATCCTACTGTCCCCTGGCTTACTGTGTGTAATTTACAAGTATGTGTTTTGAGAAGACCGATCTCAGAAAAAAGGGACAATCTTAATTATCATGTTACACAGGACCAAGAGTACTTGGTTAATATGAAACAATGTAATGTGACTGGTAGGGACAAGTGGCTCAGCAGCTGAGCATCTGCCTACAGCTTGGGGCGTGATCCCAGGGTCCTGGGATCAAGTCCCACATCGGGCTCCCTGCAAGGAACCTGCTTCTTCCTCTGCCTATATCTCTGTGTTTTTCTCTCATGAATAAATAAAATCTAAAAAGAAAAAAAAAATGTGACTGATAGATGATTAGAAAAATGATGCTTATATAATGATGCTTTAAGAGCTCCAGGTAAGTTCAACGTAAAGCTTCAACAAAATAAATCTTAAAAGGATGAAAAAATGGAATATGAATAACTTGCACTGTATTAAAAGTAAACACATATACCCACTTATTGTCATGCACTTCTTAGTGTGAAAAGTACAAAAGATCAATGCAAACCAAAGCATGTAAAAAAATTTAAGGATGGCAGCAGCAATTTACTGATTTTCCAATTTATCCACTCCCTAGTATTTTCAAAGTAAGTCCTGCTGAAGGGATTTATCAAGATGTGATATGTGAACCCGGCACTATTTATGTTTGATACCCATACTACAACATTAACCATAAAGATGACAAAGGACTTGAATTTCGTAAAGCAGAAGTTAGCTTTTTTCCAGTGGGGGGGCAGGGGAGAGAGGAAACCTCCCAAAATCCTTTGAGAATCCACTAAAAATGAGAGACACTCCCTCAAGAAAAATAATTATACAATGTTAAAAAAGTTCAGCCTTAAAGTGTAAAAATCTGATAACTAAATCATCTCCTTCTGGATAAACACAAAGAAATTTTCTAATTGGGGGGGGGGGGGGGGCGCCTGGGTGGCCTAGGCCATGATACCAGGGTCCTGGGAACCAGCAAAGCCCTGCATAGTCATCATTATGTAGTCCATAGTTGTCATCATGTAGTCGGACTCCCTGCTCAGCAGGGAGTCTGCTTCTCCCTCTGCTTGTACTCACTCTCTCAAAATCTTTTTCAAAAAATCTAATTGAGAAGGATAGCACAAACATCTTTTCCTTCTTAAAAATTATCCCCTCTTTTGCATCGCCTAATCTACATTAGATCTGTAAAATCCAGTGGTTACTTGCTGGTCTTTCCCTACCTCACAGTGTTATTTCAGCGTTGATGTCCACTCTACCTCAAAACACTTGCTACTTTCTGACATTACTCTCTTGATTTTCCTTCTCTCTATCTCTCAGTCCCCTCTGTAGGCTTCTCCTTCAAACTACACAACCTCTGAACTAGAGGTTCAAGCCTGCATCCTGGGCCCTCATTTCACTATACCTTTCTTCTCTCAATGAGCTTGAGGGAGTCCCCAGAAAAGAGCCTCTATATATGTATGTCTCCCAAATGTATATGTATCTCAAGCTTATGTGCATAACTTGAGTCCAAAATATTCCTCTGAGCTCCACCAGTATCTAACTTCTATTTTCTATTTGACACCTTCTTTTGGATACCTCATTGGTATCTATCTAAAGCCTAACATATACACAAAGAGCTCATTTTCTATGCTGCCCTCTTTCCAAATACATACACACAGAGGTTCTATTCCAGTCTTGCTCCTATCAGTAAAACATGGCCATCACCTACCTAACTGGTAAGACCACAGAAACTTGGGGCCATTCTTGGTCCTTTTTCTCACTTCCCACATCCATTGCATTCCATCAACAGGTATTCTAACCCCATCTCCACTACTGCCATCTTAATCCTATTTGCCATCACCAGTTGCTTGGAATAGAGCAATACCCTCCTTTCTGGTCTCTCTTCTTCCACTCGTGCCTTCCAATCAGCTACCTTCCACACAGTATGGAAGGTAGGAAAAGAGTTTTAAGTCACTACTGAAATAATGTTACTTCCTTGCTTCAAAGCCTTAAATGGCTTCCCTCTGTTCTTAGAATGAAATCCATACTCCACTTTGGTTTACATGATTCTGCATCACATGGTATTCCCCACATTTCAGGGCTTCAGTGTCCGTGCTTCCCTCAGTCTAGGATGTTCTTATACTTTTCACAAGGCTTTCTCATCTTTCAAGTCTTTGCCTAAATGTCTTTAAGCCTTCTCCAAATAACCTCCCTACCCCAATTATTGTCCATCATTGCACTCTTAATTGCTCTCTTACTAGCTACACAACTTGTAGTTACATATTGTTCTACCTGAGTACTGTCTATATTGCCTACTAGAATTCAAGTTTTAGGAGGTTTGAAACTCAGCATGGGGAGTTAAGGCTCAAGCTGCTGTGCTGCCAGAAGAGGAATGGGGGCTCAGCATCCTATCCTCGCTCCAGGCCAGGCCCTGCCCTACCTTACTCCTCCTGGTTGAGATGGGCTCAGCCAAGAGCACACCAGTCACTGCAGCATGGCCTCTGCTACACAACAAGCTTCTGGCGCAAGTGGTGGAACCCCATTTACCTCCTGCCAGCATCCTGCACACTCCCATCCCATAGGAGAGCTCTCCACAGCCAAATGTACCACCAAAGGAGCAGTTGGAAGGTCCTAATCCAATTCAAGACTCAGATCCCCACTCTTCTACCCTTGGCATTGCATGGACACCTATGAAGACCAGTAGTGGAGAGCCTCCAAGCCCACTGGTTAAACAGCTGAGTGAAGTATTTGAGACCAAAGGCCCTAAATTGAATCTTCTCCCAGAGCCTGTTCTGCCCCTAGAGGCAACTTCATTTTCTGAATTGGACATGCCTCCAGGTACACCTAGTTTTCGCTTGACAACCAGATGCCACCCTGGGGCCAAACCAAGCTCCCCTCCAAGCAGGTGTTCTCCAAGGAGCATGCAGGACAGCCCTCAGAAGCCCCTATAACCAGCCAGGGCTTGGACAAGCCCTCAGAAGACCCTGAGACTCCCCAATCTTCAGATTCTAAACACGAAGATGGTAAGTAAATGGCAAGTTATTAAGGAGATCTTCCCTTACCACCCTGACAACTCCCTCAGAACTCTGACACCACTCAGGCTAAGTGGCCTTCTCCCCTGAGTGAAATGTTAGGGAGCTAAAGGAAGCGGCCACTCTGGGAACTGGATGACTTATGAAAACTGGAGGCTGAGTGTGGGAGGAGGGCCAGGACTAGGACAAGGAAAATCAGTACTTCCCAAACTTGGTAGAGAACTAGGCTGTGAGTGGCCCCAGTGGTAGAATCACCAGGGGCCTATGATACTGTGTCCTCTCAACCTCTTCTTTCCCTGGGAGACTAGAAAGGCTTGTTGTCATCAACTCCCCCCTTAACTACCAGCTCAGGGACTGAGTGCTTTCTTGAGCTTTGTGTCTCACGTGTTTCCTGTATATTAAAGAAAGTGTTTTAAAAATAAATAAATAAAAGTTCCCACAAGCCAGAAGCCAGATCTGTTTTAGTCATCTGAGTAGCACAGAGGACTCTCATATTTTAAATCAATATAATCTGATTTACTTATGCTTTTGCCACTCTTGTACATTACTTCCTGAGTATAATACTGACTTTAGTAGTCTAAAACTTTTCTTTAAGATGTGAGAGAAAGAGCATGTGCGCATGCAGTGAGCATGAGAGAAGCAGAGGGAGAGGGACAAGTAGACTCTCTACTAAAATTATGGCTAGGCTCAATCCCAGGACCCTCAGATCATGACCTGAACAGAAGTCAGAGCTTAACCGATTGAGCCACCAGATGCCCCTACGTAAAATTTTCTCTAAGTACAATTCTTCCAAGCTGCTCCGTTGATATTTTAAAATGTGCTTCCATGCCTTTTTCTACGGAATTTATTAGGATCCATCCCACATCAATTTTCCATCTATTAACTAAATAAAAACGCCCAATGTCCTGATATTACACATAATGATCATTTCAATGCTAGTAGACCCTATTAAGACTCTCCATTAGTTATTAATATTTAAAATTTAATACTGACACAAGTCAGTACTAGAATCAAGTCAGATCTGACACCTGTGGCAAATGTGATGTTGAATGCTATTTAAGAGCTTGATAATACAGTCCCTTTATTTTGGCCTGGCCTTGCCCTTTGTCATATTCAGGTTCTTTAGAAAGCAAAAAGAATTCAGTTTTTGACTACTCTGTTAACTGATGTTTAGTGAATATGCTACCCCAGGTAACAAAACCCCGTGACAACTTTTAATTATATTCTGCGTATGAAAACTGTTGGCTTCCTAGGGCTTTTCTGACTGGGCTGAGATATTACCTTGGCCTTCCACAGGTTTATCACCTATGCAGTGCAGCACCCGACTCTACAAAGCAACCTATAATCACTTGCATATAAGTTTCAAGAAAAAAGCCATGAGCATACAGCAATTCCTGGATTACAATTTTCCAGCAAAGAGCACTGATGAGCTTCTTAGCCTATATAGTAGGAAGTTTCCCAGAGGATTAGAGGCATATTCTGACACCAGTTACTAGGTCTTTTGTTTCACTTTACAGCATGGCTGCATAAGAAAGGCTGAATAAGAATGGGCTTATTATGAAACCCTGTTTCACTCCACTGATGATGGGGAATGTGTCAGATGTCTCAGGCGGGTGCCAGCATCTCTAACATAACTGACTATCTGGAATAGCTTTAGAATTTGGGGGAACATCACTAGGAAGTCCAATTTACTTAGCACCCCTAAACCCACGCTCACTTGTTGGCAAACAGTAATTTTATCAAGTCAAAACATGGTAACCAAAGGTACTGGTATTTTCTTTATACATCTTCTCAATCTAGCCCACAGCACTGATCCCGTCTTTTGTATCACACTGCAGTCCAGAGCCCCTCTGTGATTCCGAGAAGGTGAAAATTGCCAAAACGGCTTGAGTGCCAAGTCAGAAAGACTGCCAGCAACAGACAGCTGTAAAATGTGACAGCAATTTCCCCAGCTCTTTCCATTATTTTCTGAAGAGGGTAATGAAGACATTCCATTAAGCCATCAGACTCAAATTAGGTTTTTGTGTCTATGTTTTAATTTAACAAATATGTATTGTGTATCTTCTCTTTCTTGGACAAGGTAGGGATGGCAAAGATGTAATCCCTGCTCTCAAGGAACTTAAAATCTACCCAGAAAGAACAAACCAAGTAACAGTGATGACAGACAAGCACTGCTTCTTTTTGTTCTATACAAGTAGCTGGAGTGTTACTGAAGGACAAAAATGCTTCCAATCCTTTACAAACTGTCACTCTGTCAGAAAGCCCCAGGCTTGCAGCCTTTCTAAATACATACTCTCCACTTATGACCTCAGTTTCACATCCCATCACCCTCTCTAAAATCGTTCTAAAAACATTACGGTATCTCCCTCCCTCAAATATAAATATAAATATAAATATAAATATAAATATAAATATAAATATAATCTCAAACTGTAAATATTGTGGTGCCTGGGTGGCTCAGCTGGTTAAGCATCTGACTTCCCAGGTCATGATCCCAGGGTCCTGGGATCAAGCCCCACATCAGAGCCTGCTTCTCCTCCTCCCTCTGCAGCTACCCTCAACTCGTGCTCTCTCTTCCTCAAAACAAACAAAACTCTCAAGTATTTACTGAGAGCCTACTAAGTGGCAGCAATACATTAAGCAGTGTATATGGTCAACAAAACAAGTAATTAAACCTTGGAAAGAGGATCTATCTAATCCCTCTGCTCCCTCAAACTAGTTCCTCTCCCTGCCTTACTGACTTCTATTAATGGCACTACCATCTTCCCCAGTACCTAAAGAACTTCTGACTCCTTTCAAGTCCTACATGTCTAAATCAGTGGCCAAGTTCTCTAGATCCCACTGCTTTCCACCTCATTCTCCTCTCCACTTTGATGGCTGCCACCTGTCCCAGGCCCACCTAGCCTCCCACCTGGATTACTAGAGGTCTCTCCCAGTCTCCAGCTTCCCACCAAACTCCACTCAACCCCTGCTCTGTTTCTATCCAGATACTCAGTTCTAATTGGATTAGACTTCTAGTTCAAAAAGGTTTGTGAGGGCAGCCCTGGTGGCTCAGCGTTTAGCACTGCCTTCAGCCCAAGGTGTGATCCTGGAGACCAGGGATCGAATCCCATGTCAGGCTCCCTGCATGGAGCCTGCTTCTCCCTCTGCCTGTGTCTGTTCCTCCTCTGTTCCTGTCTCTCTCTCTCTCTCTGTCTTTCATGAATAAATAAAATCTTTAAAAAAAAAAAAAAAAGGTTTGTGATTCTCCAAAGCCTCAGCCTGACAATGAGGAGCACAACCTTTATCTCTCACTGCTTACTCTTCTACTCCTTACTCTCAGCCATAGGGTTATTCACTCTTGCCTAAATAGTGCTCTCTGAGCCTTCCTCTACTACAGAAATGTCTCTTACTCTTCCCATTCCACTTCTCATTTCTTCCAGGAAGCTTTCCCAGATATCTAAGTGTTCCAGACACTACTCACACCTGGGTCAAAGCAATCTCTCAATGCTCTGAACCTTTGTAAGATGTAATGTGCGTTTATTACTTTCTAAATAATATTCTCGTTTCCGAATACTATTCAAGATCTGTACATGCATTTTTTACCACCCTACTTGACAATGACCTCCTTGAAGGCAGTTTTCATGTGTAACAGGGATTCAAGGTTTGTGACAAGAATTCAATATTAGTATCCTTTACAAGAATCCATAAAAACTGTGAAATGTGGCCTTATTAAGCTATAAAAATTTTTTCCTCAAAATACTGTTAACATTTAAACAATGGTATAGGGGTTTTCCGAATTCTTTTTTTGGTGTGGTAAAATACGTAAAATTTGCTATTTTAACCATTTTAAAGTATAACATTCAATGACATTCACAATGTTGTACAACCATCACCACTATTTCCAAAACTTTAATCACCCCAAACAGAAATCCTGTGCCCATGAAGTAATAACTCCTCCTTCCTCCCACCCCCCAGCCCTGGAAACCTCTAATCCTCCACATCTCTATGAATTTACCTATTCTAGGCAACTCAATGCAACTGGAATCACAATATTTGACCTTCTGTGTGTCTGGCTTATTTTACTTAGTATTAAACTTTTCAAGGCTCATTCATACTGTAGTATGTATCAGAACCTCATTTCCTTTCGTGGCTAAGTAATGTTCCATTTTAAATACCACATTTTGTTTATTCATTCATCTGTTGATGAATACTTGGGTTGTTTCCTCTTCAGGACTATTATGAACAGCTATGAACACTGACAAGAATCTGTTGGAGTCTCTGTTTTCAATCCTTTCAGGTTAAAAAAAAAAAATCCTTTCAGGTATACACTTAAGAGTGTAACTGCTAGGTCATATGATAATTCTTTTTATCTTTCTGAGGAACAATAACAGTATAGTTTTACAATTCAGACACATGGTCTTTTGGTAAACACAACAGCCACAAGAAGTCCTACTCATTTAGTAAGCAGTTCACTTCTGGATAGATTTCCTTCTTTCCTACCTACTCAGGCCCTTGGTGATTATCTAATTTCCAGGAACCTGCCCCTGGTTTGGTGGCTATTCTGAATATGCTTTCACTCCAGTCTCCTGGTTTCTCGCTGTTTTTCAACACTGCCTTTATGCACATGAAAGCAAACACACTGCACTGGTAACTCTCCAAATGAAAATTATTATAAAATGCAACATCATTCAGATACTGAAGTCACATTGATATCTTTAATGCATTTGATATCAAATGGATGAAAAACAAAGAAAAAAGATTTTTTTCAAGTGAGATACAGGATTTTATAAAGGACTTCTGTTGAACTTATTTCTTACATCCAAACAACCATTTAAAGCAAGCTAAACTTCAAAAAGATATACAGGTCTTTACTACTGCAAGCAAAGGATCTCTTTTCCTTCCAAGATTAGCAGCCTGGGATTTCTAAATTGACATCTCATTATTACTACCACCAATTTCAGATTTTATAAAACCAGAAAAATACAACAATGTACATTCACAGAGTATCTGGAAGGATACACACAAAACGCAAGTTAGCTCCAAGTTAGAAGCTCTCTCCACAAAGCAGCAGGACCAGAAAAGATCACGAGGTGGATTTTTCACTTTTTACTGCACAGCTTCTACATCTCAACTTCTCAAAAACATTCACTCATATCATATATCTTTAAAAATAAAAAAAACAGGGCAGCCCTGGTGGCTCAGTGGTTTAGCGCCTGCCTTCAGCCCAGGGCGTGATCCTGGAGACCTGGGATTGAGTCCCACATCGGGCTCCCTGCATGGAGCCTGCTTCTCCCTCTGCCTGTGTGTCTCTGCCTCTCTCTCTTTCTGATGAATGAATAAATAAAATCTTAAAAAATTAAAAATTAAAAAAATAAAAATTAAAAAACAAGTGTTTGTTTTTATTTTTATTACGCTTGAAATGTTTAATGACTTCTCAAACACATTTGATCCTAAAATAGTAGCTCCAAAAAAAAATCTGAATTTTTAGGTTTCAAATCACTATATGAATAGTTGCTGTATTTTTAAAGATTTTACTTATTTATTCATGAGAGACACAGAGAGAGAGGCAGAGACATAGGCAGAGGGAGAAGCAGGCTCCCTGCAGGGAGCCTGATGCGGAACTCGATCCCAGGACTCTGGGATCATGACCTCAGTCAATGGCAGACAATCACAGAGCCACCCAGGTGCCTCACTATATGAATAGTTTAAGTAAATTCTGCAGCATGAAGGACTTGGGAAAACGTCATTTATTACATACAGACTTACTATCTATAGACATTTACGTCTACAGATTATATAGCTAAACTAGTCAATTTAGTAAAGCTTGAACCCTAGGCTATAAATAACAGGTGCAAAACTGACTCTAGTGGCCCCGAGTTCATCAGCTAAAAAGGCATAATCTTATTTAAATAAAAACTTTTTAAAAATTAAATAAAGAAAAAGCATAATTTTACAATCCAGGATAGGGTATGCTTTAGGAAATCATTATAATAGTTAAGACAGTATTTTTCCCCCCTAAACAAACAGCCAAAATGCAGCGAAAAAAACCTAACCAGGTGCATAGGACATGAGCCGGGAAACTATTATTTCATCTGCATATATACAAAGAACCAAATAGTTCAGCAATACCAAAGAATTTGATTTATACGGCAATACAGAGAAATTTTAAAATATTCACAACATAATTCTGATCACTGAACATAATCTGCACTCTGTTCTTAAAAAAAACTACTCAACACAATATACAACATTAAGAATTTAACTTTATGTGCTCACACATTATAACATACTTAGCAATTGCATTTTACACAAGTTCAGTAACTTTGAAATTTGACAAGTAAAGTGCTAAAATTGCTGGAATGCAAACAGTGCACCTTCAAGAGAAGCATTCTACTACTGATCTGCAATCCACTGTGTATTGAGAGGTTACTTTGTGCCAACTGCCGTATTTTAATAAAGTAACACGTTTAAGTTTAAAACCACAGGCTGAAAACTGATTGAAAAAAGGTCATCCTACAGAGGATTAATACTAAGATACATTAATTGAAAGTCAATTGTTTGACTCATTCAAACATAATTTATAGTTGATGAAATTACACTTTCTGAAGGACCAAGCTATGGAGCCCTCATGCTGAGTAACATCAAAAAGATTAAAAATAAACATGTATGCCTTCAATATGTCATTTAATTTATACACTTTTTCAAAGACTTTATTTGACAGGCAGAGAGAGCACAAGCAGGGGGGGAGTAGCAGGCAGAGGGAGAGGGAGAAGCAGACTCCCAGCTGAGCAGGGAGCCTGAAGTGGGGCTCGATCCCAGGACCCTGAGATCACGATCTGAGCTGAAATCAAGAGTCAAACACTCAACCAACTGAGTTGGTACCCTAATTTATACATCCCCAAATTATCCTCTTCCATCTCAAATAATCTACATTAAAATATTAAATAATTCAATCTCATAAGGTACCAACACAAAAACATAACACCAAATTTAAGTTAGCTGAATATTGGAACTGCTATATGACATTGAGTCAGTAACACTAGTAAACCAACACAACACAAAGTAGAAACCAAAGTTCATATTACCTAAACAGCCGTACCAAAAAACTGTTTTCAGAAAATAATGCAATCTTTATTCTTAAAAGTCACCATAATGTACATTCTCTTGCGAATTAAAGATGCCTAGTGTTGGGCAGCCCCGGTGGCCCAGCGGTTTAGCACCTGCCTTCGGCCCAGGGCATGATCCTAGAGTCCCGGAATCGAGTCCCACATCAGGCTCCCTGCGTGGAGCCTGTTCTCCCTCTGCCAGTGTCTCTGCCTCTCTCTCTCTCTCTCTCTCTCTCATGAATAAATAAATAAAATGTTAAAAAAAAAAAAAGATGCCTAGTGTTTTTTCTGAAATGCAATTTTTTTTTTCAAATGTTTAAGTATGTAGCAGTTTGTCTCCCACAACCAACTACCCAATAGCCATTCAGTTCCGTGCTTCACCTAAGCACCCGTAACATTCACAGGTTTCACTTTGAAGGGGTAATTAGGAGGGTTTTCCAAGGATTAAAGTTCTACACGTTCAGCAGCACAAATCTCTCACACATGAACTCAGTTAAAATGGTGTGAAACTAAAGTATACTTTTCCTATTTTTTAAGTTATTAATCCCATGAAAACCTTCAAAGTGCTTACAAACTTTAAACTTGACTGCACGTATTTGCAAGAAAACCATTACGTTTTGATGAATGTTACTAGTTTTAAAACAAGCTTTAAAAACTTTGTAATTTCATCAGCTAAAGTTGTCTGAACTCCCAAGAGGCACATTGGAAGAGACACAATACCAAACGGGAGCAGTAACTACACAGCATGTATCTACCATGGAGAATGCCCAAGGATCCAACACAAGCGACCAAGGGAAGCTACAGGCTTCCATCTAAACGACAATTCCACTAAGAAAAGTAAAACGTCACAGCCCTACTCCTTACTTATTTCTCCACTTTCTCAATAGTTTAAAGATTCTTAAAAAGCCATGAGAAAAATCCTTAAGACTAATTAAGTGGTTCAGTTACAAACAATAGTTTAAGAGCATTTGAAACTCCCGACTTTCCTTACAAAATGGGACAAAATTTTAGAAAGACTATTCCACACCTGACCAACATTAAGAACATATGTAACCAAAATGGCAATATTAAAGTTTCCATTTAATCCATTAACCATACTTCAGAAAGTTCAGTGTTAACAAAATATTTCATTTAGTTTTTCAACTTGAATATTTCCAACAGGCTTGTTTTAAATTCTACACACAGCCATTAAATATTTTAATTCTTGGTAATTTCTTCTAAGTTTAGAACACTTCTGAAATGTCACATCCCATTCCAATGCTAATCCTGAGAACTGAAAATTAGGTTAAATGTTATACCTAATTTTTAAATTATGAGAGTAATAGATTTGAATTGATCTCCCTTAAATAAATGGCTCTACTACAACATATTAAGTCCTTCCTCACTTCACTCTTGACTTAATAAAATCCAAGTCTTCCACCGTGCCAACAGTAGCAAAATAGCTATTCTAAATAAAATCAAATGATCAGCAAATGCTCCAAAAAGCTGGTATCAAATTGCTTTGAAACTGACACACACACACAAAAAAAAAAAAAACTGACACACACATATGTATAGAGTCTGAAGCAATTTTGAAAAAAAAAAAAAAAAAGAAAGCATCCCCATGGAAGAGCTTAAACCTATAAAATTTCAAAAATAAAACCTTTTCATCAAAGCCACAGATTATTTCCTGAATTGATCTGCTAAAGTCCAACACAAATTTATACATACAATGAAGTTTGAGGACCCGCTGGGTGACTTGACTCTATGCTCTATTAGCTTAACAGAGAGCATGAGTAACAGATTAAGATGGCAACGCAATTTTCTAAACCAAAATGTACCTGAGTCTCTAAGAACGTTTTACATCATCCCTTAATGACATCCCAGATCCAGGATCAGGCAAGTGTACACCTTTAAATTCATTTCACGGCTTGGTTTTACACACGGGCAAGTGTCCACGCCGGAGAAATCCATCGCGGCTCCTCAGCCCGGCGCGGACGTGGTCAGAGGCTCAGAGGCTCGTCACGCCGTGACTCGCAGGTTAATCAATTGCAGCTGTTACTTGATGTTACCCCCCCCCACCCCAAAACAAGCATGAACGAAAGATTAAAAGCAGAAGTTTTCAATGACAAAAAGAACACCCCCAAGATAAAGCTTACAAGAATTTTTTAAAAGAAAAAAAAAAAAAACACGCGAAAGGAGGCTCACCTGCAGTTAGGTGGAGGGTCTAAAGTGATGTCTGCCAGCTCCTTCTGAATCCTGGAGTCGGGGAGGTGAGAGAGAAACACAAGAGACGTGAAGGCGTGGGCAGCCGCCCCGGGGCGCTCGGGCAGCCGCGGAGCGCGGGATCCGCCGAGGGAGGAGCACGGCACAGCCCCAGCGGGGCCGCGGCCCGGGGGGAGGGGAAGCAACTTTCCCCGGCGGTGACTGGCGGCCGGGGTCTCTAGCTGTCACCGGGGAGGGTTCGGTTCCGGCCGAGCCTCGCACACCCACCCAGGCAGCCGTATTTCTCGGGGTTTTCCGTTTAGGAAATCCTTGCGAGGCTGGTCGCTCGCGGACTCGTTGTCCGGGTCGCGTTAGAACGTGCCGGGCACACTCGCCCGCCGCGCGCGCTCCTCCGCGGGGCGCCCAGGGCCGGGCCCCGCCGCCGCCCCCGCCCCCGCCGCCGCCCCCGCCCGGGCCACCCCGGCACCTCGCGCGCCCCCCCCGGCCGCCCCGCGTCCTCGGTGACGACGCCAACATGGCCGCTCCCCGCGAGGCCCCTCGGGCCCCGGCCGGCCTGCCCGGCGGGTGCAGCCGCGGGCCGCTGGGGGGGGAGGAGGAAGGGGGAGCCCGCGCCGCCCCGCCCCACCCGCGCCGCCCCGCCCGCCTCCCCCGAGCCCCGGGATCCCCGGATCCCCGGATCCCCGGATCCCCAGCCCCCAGGCCGCGCGCGGAGCCCCGGGCGCCAGCAGGCGGCCCGCACAGGTGCACCCAGCCTCCGTCCCGCACCCCGTCGGACTCCCGCACCCCTTCTCCGGACCTACTTTTTCCTGGCGATCCTCAATTCCCTTGGGTCTGCTCCCGTCCTTCCCCTTCCCACGGTGGACACAGAGCCCGGGACAGCCCCCCCCCCCCCCCCCCATCTCCGCACCGACCCACGACTTCACAAAGAGCCCCATCCCCCACCCCTAGGCCGACGCCACCAGGCAGTTCACACCAAGCCCTGGCCTTTGTCTTCTGCTTACCTAGGCGCTTGGAGCATCAATTAATACGACAAAGTTTGAGGCCTTTAAGCCTCTTCCATCTGCTAAATGGTGCCCTCTATTTTTATAACCTTTTTTGCTCCTATCACATAAAACCCTAAAGGGCTATGATACAACCGAAAAAAAAAAAAAAAGAATCACAAGGAGGTAGCACGGCAGTAAAAAACTAAACACAAACACGTTCTAAAGCAATCAATCACGATGGATGCTTTTCTCTATCCAAAGGTTTTCTGAGGGTGGGAAGATAGGCTGGGTAGATGCAATGCGGAGTAGGTGTTAGAAGGCATTTGTTTTTTAAGTTCAGAGAAATTAAGGGTGGTGACTGGGGAAGTTCTTTAAACCTTCCTATTGGAGGACACTTCCTGTCCCCTACAAATCTGGTCAGTGTTAGAGGTTTGCTCACAGTCTTTACTGATACCTACTTACATCTGTGTCCTGCTAAATTCTTTTGCTACCAATAAGCATTTCAGTTGAGACATTCCCTAACACTGGGGCAGTTTGACTCATTACTGTATGTTAGACTAGAAGTTTGGAATCTTGGTTTCCTGATTCTTTATCTGCATCTGTTAAATGACTGTACCTTAAGACCTACGTACATAGCCAAAAATATCCTTTACCTGAGCACAACTGCATAAAAACACACACTGCACTTCTCCTTGCCAAACCAGCCTCTACTACACTTTCTGAGAAGGTAGTTACTTCTTCAGCCTGTAATACCAGACAGCTTTAACCACTTCACCTGTACAACTACCATTTGCACAACACTGACAAAAGATTTGTAAGTCACTCATACGTAAGTTTCACAGAATAATTCTTGTCCAGGCCACTCCCACTAGGGGCTTTTCCTCTCCTGTGGACTAGAAAGGAAACCACTTTACAGTATGTAGTTAAGTAACTTTTTGTCTACCAATTCAGACTCCTTTTTTTGTTCTATTTCCTGGTATATGTGCCCCTTCCAAGCCAATGTATTTCACAGAGCAGCTTCTATAGGGTCTCCACTTGATCTTAGCCAAAAGGCTGAGAAGCAATTATAGGGTCTCACTAACATTAATTTCGCCTTTATTCTTTCCTGGATACACTGCCCCCTTTCCATTTTTTGCCTTTACTATTAACCTTAGCTCTGCTTCAACACTGTTAAGTGTATCGTATCTTTCAACACGATATCCAGGGAGCTAAAAACTGATGTTAACTTTATAGGTAAAATTATCCTTGGTAGCTTCCCACCTTTCATTTTTTGTACACCTGCCGATCCCTTTCCTAGGCATTTCCAAATAAGTTTTTTAACTTCCTTATCATAAATGGACAAATTCTGTCTAATGAAAAATCCCCCTCAGTAACTTGCTGACACAAAGGAGACTTTTATATTTGACACCTGTGCTTTTACCCCCAAATCTATTCATGTGCGCCAATGATATACTGGTGCACAAAAAAAATACTAACGACCTAAGGGAAATATCCTGCCTTAGGTCAGGCCAAAAGCTGTTCCAGCATGGGTCAGGGAGCACAGGTACTGCAGGTCGTGGTGGGGAAGGGTAGGGAGTTGGGGAGATTAAGGAAAGCCCCATCCAAAGTGGCCTGGGTAGATGCCAGGTTCTGGGAGTACCAACACACAACTAATCAACGAGGGCCAGCTAGGATTCTTTGGAAGCGGAGATGCCATCAAACCACCCCTCTGAAAGAACAATCTTGCTAAGACATCTTGCCATATAACTCTAGATGGCTACACTATTTGGAATAAGCTAAAGCCACTCTCTCATCCCCCCATGGTTAAGTCACCAGAGCACTTTTCCAACTTTTCAAATTTCTGGGAGAATGACAGAACAAACTTTCAAACTCTGAGTTCTAGGCTCACTACTCAGTGGAGACTAAAGACTCACATTCCGTTTTCTTCTACGTTTCTTTTTTTTTAAAAGATACCCCTATTTAATCCACCATTTATCTTCCTTGCTATCTTTCTGGTTTGCCACTTTAAAGTTTAATGACTGTCCACCTGAGAGCAGCAGGATTTATGAAAGGGCATGGGGGTTCCCAGCAATCTGCTATAGATTAAGGGTCATGGGGATCAGAGAATATTACTAAAGGATCCTCAAAGGAAAAAAAAAAAAAGTACGTTCTTCCAGAGACCTAAGAGGAAGAGTAAGGAAAATGAGCCACTGCTTGAATTCAACTTGGAAAAAGAACCAAAAATTTTTTACAGCAATATGAGAGGGATGTATCATGAAAAAAATGAGTTTCCCTGAAATTTGGTAAAATTGAAGCTTTTAAAGAGAAAAAAAAAAAAGAATCCCCCCGCAAAATAACCTAGAATACCCATTTTACCTCATCTATGGATTTGCTTGCCTCAACTCTCCAAATCAGAAGACTCTCTTGGAAGTTCTGAGACCATTTTCCACCTATTAAATTTTTTACCCCACTAATAGGAGTTATTCATTATGCAGTTTGTGGAGAAAGCTCTATTCAAAAAAAGATCATAGCGCAACAGGTGAGGAGAAACCAAGATGGTAACAGAATTCGTTTTGATAGAGTTGTCTGGGCAGGTATTAGTAATTAAGTGGGATGACAGCCTTGAGAAGGGTCACACGCTAGTGATTAATAGAACAAGTAATCTGAAATCAGATTTTGGGGGTCACTGATAAAAGTAATGAAGATTCTTACAAACTTCAGCAAGAAATGAGAGGCAAGCCACAACAGCTGCACGTGGACTAAAAGAAAAAAACCAGAGGCAATAGAGTAAAATAATTAAAGCTTCCAAGGCCCTTTTTTTTTTTTTTTTTTTCTTTTTTAACAACACGCAAACCATGAGGAGCGTTCGAGCTACTCCTCAACGGGAGGCAGACCAAATGCAGCAAGAGGCAGTTCGGAAAATAGGAAGCCTGGGGGGTTGGGGGTGGAGTACGGTACCTCTTGGCGCTGGTAGAGAGGAGTTTGGAGTTTTTGCTCATGCTGACTTTACTCTCCTTCTTCTTGGGGGTGTTTGTTTCTTTCTCGGTTTGCTGGTTGGAGGACGAAGATGAGGAGGAGCTGGTGCTGGCCCTCGAATCGTCATCCGACATAGCGAACCCCCCACCCCACCCCGCAAACAGCCCCTGCAGGGGGAGGGAAACAAAACAGAAACGCCCAGACCGTGCAGTCAGTGCGAAGCAGGAACTCGGGTGCTGTCAGGAGGGCTTCGGCCAGGGGTGCCCCGGCCGCCCCCCGCCCTCCACCCGCCTCTCAAAGTCTTCAGGCCCATTAAGGCTTCGGCAAATCGGACGCGGCTTGTTTATTTTTGGCCCCGAGTGGGGGACGCGGTGGGAGAGCGCGGGCGAGCGGGGCGAGCGGCCCCTCCCGTGCCCCCCGGGGGCTCCCCTCGGGGCAGGGAGGGAGCAGCCAGCGGGCGGGGGCGGCAGGGCGGGGGCGGGGGCGCCTCGGCGGGGCGAGGAGGGACGGTCCCGGCGGCGAGCCGGCCCCGGGGCGGTTTCGGTCGGCTTTGCGGGGGGCGCGGGGGGCGCGGGGGGCGCGGGGGGCGAGCGGCCGGGGCCAGGCAGCGGGGGCAGGAGTGGAGTTGAGCGAGGTCGGGAGGAGCGAAGGGGCGGAGAGGAGTAAGAGAGGAAGCCGAAACGGGGGGGACGGAGGCGAGGAGCGGGTGCCCGGGTGGGGGAAGGGAGCGGCCGGAGGGGGCCGGGGCGACGAGGCCCGAGGCCCCCCGGCGCCGCGCCCCGACGCGTCTCCCCGCAGGCCTGCGGCTCGGCCGGCGGCTCGGGGCTGCGCGGCCGGGGCGGGGGTCCCGGGCACACGCCCGGCGGCCACCCCTCGTGGGGGTGGGGCGAGGGCGCGGGGGGGCCTCGGCCTCCACGGCACAGGAATAACAATGAGCCCTTCCGCCCCGGAGGGGTTCATCCCGCGGGCCCCCGCCCCCGGCCCCGGCCCCCTCGGCGGCCAGCGGGGGGCCCCCGGGGCAGCGCTGACAGTTCGAGCCACGACGCCCCCCCGGCCCCGGCCCCGGCCCCGGCCCCGGCCCCGGCGGGCCCCGCACCCCGCGCGGCCCGGGGTCCCTCCCCATCCCCCGCGGGCGGGCCCCGGACCCCCGGGGCTCCTCGGCCGCTCGCCGCGCCCCCCCCGCCCGAGCCCGGCGGCCCGGGAGGCGCGGGCCGGGGGAGGCGGCGACGGTGTCCCCGAGGCCCGGCGACGCGGCCGGGGGGCGGCGGGCGGCGGGGGGGATCCCCGTACCTCTCTTTGTGTCTGGCTCCTCCGTGCCGCCGCGGCGGCTGCTGCTGCGGCTGCGGCTGGGCCTGGCCACTCGTGTCTCTCTCGCTGGGAGAGAAGCGGAAGTGCAGCAACAGCAACTATTAAACAGGCAATGGCTTCCCCCAGCCACACACGCTCGCACACACACTCCTCCCCTCCCCTCCCCCTCCCCGCCCGGCCCGGTCCCACCCACCCGCGCTCCCCTCCCCCCCGCACACCTCCGGGGGGCGCGGGGAGGACGCGGGGGCCCCGGGAGTCCCTGCCCCTCCCCCGCTCCCCTCCGCGGCGCCGCGGGACGCCGGGGCCGGGGCCGGGCCGGGCCGGGGCGGGGGTGGGGAGCCTCTCCCAAGTGCTTTGGGGGCCCCGGATCCCGGGCTGGAGAGGGGAAGCCCTCCCGAGGTGGGGGCGCTGGCCGCGGCGGGGACTGTGTGCAATGGGGCGGTCGCGAGAGGAAGTTCTTCCCCAGAAGGGCTTTTGGGAAGGGGAGGCGACACACTGGTGGGGAAGGTAGTAATTTGATGGGAAGGACTTTGGGCTAGACAAGGCTGGGGAGACTCTCCCTAAAAAGTGATCAGTGTAAGGGCGGGGGAAGAAGCCCCACGACAGGGTTCCCCTAGGAGCGGACACTGGCTTCTCCCTCGGGCCATTTACCTGCCGGGAGCAGAGGTCGGCTCGGGCACGCCTGTGAGGGAAGAGCTCAAAGTAGTTTTCTGCTCGGGCACGTGCAATTTTACAATTTTAGATCCTTTCAGTCACTTTTTATAAAAAGTGGTGGTGTTCCATAAAAGTGATACAAAGGATCCGTGACAGGTAAAACCAACGTGTAACAGGCTCACAAATGTGAGAAATTACTTGGGGGGAAAAAACAAAACAAAACAAAAACCTTTGCGGAATTAGATTGCGTTTCGGACTTTTGGTGTCCGTTTAAGTAGACGGTTTGACTTTTGGAAATTGGATCAAAAGTTTGGGGACTCTGGTGCCAGTTTCAATGATAATATAAATGCTATTCAAATAAACTTAATGTTTTTAGAATAATCAGGAGTTCTTCTGAATTGTTCCTCGTTTAGCATTTTTACCAAGATTAAGATTAAGCCATCAAAAAAAAAAAGATTAATGTATCACATTATGATTTAGTTTCTCACTTATCATTTCAGTTGAAGGAAACTGAAGATATACGTGCAGTGCCACATATATAGGGTCTGGTACATTAAGGAGACCTCGAGTCAGGTTTCCATGGGCCGCTCTAAATTCATTCAAATTGCCATCCTTTTCCATGGCAACAGTGGCTTCTGTTACCACAGGGCACACAACAGGTATAAAGCTTATGGCAAATCCACTAAACGAGGAAAAACAACCATTCTTACCCCCCACCTGAACCCCTTCTAGCTCTCTACATTCAAACTCCAACTTTATCAGGACTCAGAAAGTAATCGTGCATGTTCCTTAATCCTTACCAGGAAACCTGTATCTACCAGGAATTGTCACAGAATCAAGAAGTCCAAAATCTGGGAAAAACTGTATAGGTCATCATTTCAGCCTCCTACCTCCCACCTTCAGACAGAGCTGTCCCTTAGTCACTCAAATGCATAGAAATTTTGAAAGATTGCCACACATTAGTGTTTGGTTGCAGGATTCCTGGTAGAGTATATGTATATTTTTTAAATGACATTCCCTGCTGTATGTTATTTGAATACAACAACCAAAAAAATCTCTCTTAAACCAGGTTGTGTATTTTTTGTGCTTCTCATGAAAAAGAGATAAATTCAAGAGAAAACAATAAGCAACTATGAAATTAAACTGAGTTGGGATGAAGAAAATAAGTTATCAAAATTGAGACTTCCTCTTACAAAAATGTGAGTTTCTGACACCTTATAATACACGTACACACTATAAGCACAACCGGTAAAAAAAAAAAAAAAAATTTATATGTATTAAGACAAGAGCTGGCAGAGAACACAGGAAAATAAAAAGTTTGATTTGCTGATATGACTAGGATGGTGAATTTTTAAATTTTGGTTTGCATATGTTGGATATTTGGATACTAAATAGGATAATATTTAAAGAAAAAAAAAAAAAAAAACCCTGAACATAGGAGTTTGTGTTTCATTGTTGATGCTTGGGTTGGATCCATCCCTGGGGAAATAAATCATGTAATCAGAGGGCTCCTCCTCTATAAGAGAAGTGTTTTCCCAACCATCAGTCTAAAAGGATAGTAGCCCTGTTTTGTGTACTAGTCCTTATCTCTAACACTGGTTAGTGCTTTATGGTTTGAGAATGACCCACTGAGAGAGAATAAAAACCTCAAAATATTTAGAAAAGAATTCACTGTTCTCAGAAGACTCATCGTTACATCAGATTATTTTAAATATACAGTTGTCTCAGTCATAAGAAACTAAAAGTTTATTTACAACCTTCCAGTTTTACTTATACACACACTACCAGGCCTAAGGAATTAAACTGACCTCTATGAGCCTCAGTTTCCTTGTCTATAAAGGGCAAGTGCTGTACTGATTGGCAGAGTCAGAAGAATCAAATGTGGATCTCTAATAAAGATGGTTTGTTAACTGTTATGGAAAGTAAATTATTAATAATCCCACCCTGATATTAATTCTCAGGAATCTTGTTAGTACATGGAGATTTTATGACTTAGAATTGACGACAAATATAAAAAACTTCCTATGAGAGAGCGTCAAGGAATCATAGAATTTTATTTGCCAGAAGGGGCCTAAGATATATTTAAATTCAAATTCCTAGTGTTACAGATGAAGAAATTAAGGCAAAGGTTTGCATGTCTTATTCAAGGTCATGCAGTGAGTTGGTGGCACAGTTGTGGCTATGGCTCATGCTGCCTACAGATGATATGGAGGGTGGGGGAGGAGGGAGCCTCAATTACATTTAAAAATATGTATCAAATATAAAAGAGCTCTGGGGGTGCCTGGCTGGCTCAGTCGGTGGTGCAAGCGACTCTTGATCTCTGGGTTATAGGTTCAAGCCCCACATTGGGTGTAGAGAGTACTCAAAAATAAAAGCCTTTAAAAAAAATCGGATAATATTTTCAAGAATGTATTAACAATCAGGACAGATGGGAAAGTAGAAAAATGGAAGCAAGTTAAAGGAATCACTACTCTTAGAGCATTTACTTAAAACGACCACTACCGAAGTTCCCTACTCCCCATCCTGAGGATAATCGTCATCATTTACCTATTTCATATTTCTGGGTATATTTTAAATAGGCAATACATTTTCATGCTATATTATTTTAAAGAAACCAAAAGGTATGCCTCGAAAATTTCCCCCCTCCTACCCCCTCCCCCACTCCCCCCACTCTGTGGTCAGCTATGCTTGTGCAAGCAAATACATACAAATACATTGGGTGCTTTGAAAGGAATGCTCAATTTACATTTAAAAGATGCATCCAGTTACAGAAGCCCAAGTCATGCAACACTGTGATATCTCTGTGCTTTGAGAAAGTGGGCTTCAGTTTTTACTAATACCTATTCCTGATTCTCAGATTAATCCAAGTCTTCGAGCCAACTTTAGAGTATCAAGTACTTTTAAGTAGAAGCACTTGAAGATCAAGGTGCTGACTGATCTCTAGTAGGTAAAATGATAGTTGATTCAGAAGAAAGAGACCCAGTCTGACTTCTGAGCCCTCCTATTTTTGGCTCATTGCTTACACTGAACTTAAAGTGTTTCATAAAGGCGACCATTCTTTGGCCAATTTCACATCTAAAGAACTGTCAAGCAAATTAACACATGTTAATATGGGTTTTTAAACTTGCCTTATGGCTAGATAGAAAAGATTTCCTTTTTCTGTCAAAAGAAAAAAAATCTTATGTTTGGAATTTAAAAAGAATTCTTATAAAGCCTTTCTGAAAATATAGACTCGCTGCAGATTTCAGTACAACTCGATTTATTTTATGATACTCCTTTGCCTGAAAAATGCATTCCTTATACAGAAAGATAAGGAAGGTTCAAAATGAAGGGTCAATTCCATGAAGCCTAATGAGATCTAGGGCTTTTATCTTCAATTCAGGTCATTTTTCTGTAGGCCTTTAAACAAAAATAAATAAAAAATAAAAAAATAAAAACACTAGTCCCTTTGAAGGACCCTAAGTATTGTTAGACCTTACTGGTCTTGAATGTTGCTATCACAGGAAGCTAGGACAGAGCTAAATTATTTTTTTCTACCACATGGAGGCATTGAACAACCATGTGATTTTCAAAATTTACCAAGACTCCGGTAAAGTCTAGTGCTTTCTTAGGCTAGGGCAAAAAGGTTTGTTTGATGTTGACAAATGGATAGTGCTTAGTAGAGAAGCGGTTTTCCCAATTTATAATTTAGCATCTCCTTTATAGAGCGCATTCCCTAAACAAACTAGCCACCTTCAACCTTCTTTACGTTGATAACATAAGGACTATATTGAAATATACTGGATTGCAATTCAAGCAGTTTTATTTCATTAATCTCTGAAACCTTTTCTTAACACTTTTGCAGTTTTCTAAGATTTGGGAGAATGAAATAGTAAGGAAAATTACTTTTATTTCACGTTCTTAATGACCTATTGTGAAACTTTTTTAAACATCACTTACCCCACAGTTCCATGGTGTGGCAAATCTATAGTCAAGGATTCCGTTTTGAATCCAAAATTTACCTCATTAATTGCAAAACCCCAGAAGCAATCAGCAGCAAAGATTCCAATCTTGACTTGCTAAGCATACATGACGACGTCTGTCTTTATAGTAGACAGTACTCCTGTCTCAGCCACAAATCAATTAATCAACAAACATTTATAAATTGCCCTGTGTGTGCAAAGCACAGTACTGGGTGTTTCAGCAGGTATAAAGAAGTCTAAGAGGTTCTCTCTGGCCTCCAGCAAGGGCCAGGGGAAAAGGGATTATAGCTAAGCCTAGGAGGACAAGTAGGACTGGGGAAGACAGGCATTCCCAGAGATGGAAATGACATTTAAAAAGACAGGGAAAAATCATCAGACAGACTCAGAGTATTTTATTATTAAAATACAGATATAGGGATCCCTGGGTGGCTCAGCAGTTTGGCGCCTGCCTTCGGCCCAGGGTGTGATCCTGGAGTCCTGGAATCGAGTCCCACATCGGGCTCCCAGCATGGAGCCTGCTTCTCCCTCTGCCTGTGTCTCTGCCCCTCTCTCTCTCTCTCTCTCTGTCTCTCGTGAATAAATAAAATATTTTTTAAAAAGTCAAAAAATACAGATATTAATATCTAAAGTAGAAAATACTTTATTAAAAACTGAAATAGGGATCCCTAGGTGGCGCAGCGGTTTGGCGCCTGCCTTTGGCCTAGGGCGCGATCCTGGAGACCCGGGATCGAATCCCACATCGGGCTCCCGGTGCATGGAGCCTGCTTCTCCCTCTGCCTGTGTCTCTGCCTCTCTCTCTCTCTCTCAATCTCTGTGACTATCATAAATAAATAAAAAATTTAAAAAAAAAAAAAACTGAAATAATGAAACTGGACTTTATTCTTCAGAAATGTCACTGGCATGAAGGACAAAGAAAAACAAGCTTCCAGATTAAAGGAAATTAAAGAAGCATGATAGCTATATGTAATATATGATCCTGGATCAGAGCCTATACAGCATGCGGAAACATTTTTTGTAAAAGACAGAATTGATTTAAAAAAAAGAAAAAAAGAATTGGGTCAATTGAAAAAATTAGAGTATGGAGTTTAGATATAAGTGTTGTATGGATGGTAAATTTCCTGAAGTTGTTAACTATACTTGGATATTCTAGTTTTTAGGAAATACACGCTGGAACCTTAACCAGTGAAGAGGCATGATGTCTGTAAACTATTTAAATAACAAAGAAAAAAATTAACAATGTATGTTGGGGGTGGGTGCAGAAAGAGAGAGAGGGAAGAAAGGAACAAAACCAATGTGTCAAAATGTTACAAATTAGTGAATCTGGGTAAAAGGTATGGATGTTCTCTGCATGATTCATAGGACTTTGCTTTAAATTTGGAGAAACAAAAATGTGCTTCCATCAGAGGGAATGAAATGGAGGGGAATGAAGAAGAGATTACAAACACATTTCATATCTCTGTATTGTTTCGATTCTTAAAATAAGTGTGCATTCCTTTAGTACATTTTTTAAAAAATATTTTATTTATTTATTCGTGAAAGTCACACAGAGAGAGGCAGAGACATAGGCAGACGGAGAAGCAGGCTCCCCGCGGGGAACTTGATCACCTCGTGAGGCCCTGAGCCGAAGGCAGTCACACAACCATTGAGCCATCCAGGTGCCCCTCTTTAGTACATTTTAAATCGAATGGCTAAATCTTTAAAAGAACAAAAAGGTATGTGGAGGCAGAAAACCCAAGTGACCAGGGAGCCCACAAATAGGCTAATTTGGTTGTAGGACATGGAAAAGTGAGTGGATGGACAGAAGGGTGAAAAGTGGGTACCCTGAGTTTGCAGAGGGACTTCAAGGAGACCTAAGAAGCCTGGATTTCATTATAGGATAAAAGGTACCAGGGAAAGACATTAGAGGCATTTTAGCTTCGCAGGTATTTTAAGAAGATTAGTTTCATAGAAAAGGCAGAAAGGAGAGAAAGGAGTCAAAGAAACCAGGAGGAGTCCATTGAAGACTACACGAGTAGGGAAGCAGTTCCTAATTCCTAATTCTCTGCGCTTATTTTAATTAATCGCTGTTTAATGCCAAAGCTCTGGGAATTTCACTGCTGTGACAACAGAGACTATGTCTGCTTAGAACTATTTGGAACAGGGGCACCTGGGTGGCTCTGTGGCTGAGTGTCTGCCTTTGGCTCAGGTCGTGATCCTGGGGTTCTGGGATCAAGTCCCGAATCGGGCCCCTGCAGGGAGCCTGCTTCTCCCTCTGCCTATGTCTCTGCCTCTGTGTCTCTCATGGATAAAAAAATAAAACCTTAAAAAAAAAAGACTATTTGGAACACTGCTTGGCACTTAGTAGGCAAGCAATACAAAATTAAGGTAGGGAATGAAAACCATCCTTGTCTTCGATAGTAGTGTTTTCCTTCTTCCCATCTCCTGCGATGTTCCATCATTCACAAATGTATGGTTACACCGCCCAGCGGTGGACAAGGGATTGTGGAGTCTGTGGCACAGATGACCCCAGGGCAAGGCATGAAGTGACCCCAGCCCCCTAGACTGGAAAGGAATCCAGCGTTGACATCAGAGTTACAGAATTCCAAATTGGAAGAGCTCTAGAGATCATGAGGTGAACCCTGTTCTGTTGACAGACAAGGAAGCTGACATCCAAAGAGGCAAAATGAGTTTTCAGAGATCAGGCAACTAGTTAGCAGCAGCCCTTGGAGGAATCCAAGTGGACTATGGAGACTTAGAGAATCTACAAACATGGAGCAGCAGAGAGTGGCCACAGAAGCCAGAGGTAACGCCTCTGTGGAGGCAAACATACTACGTTTTATCTACACAGCACTGCTTTCTGTGGATCTAGGCTGTCAGAGTCTGTGATATCCATTCCACAGTGTACATGAGGCTGGACTCAGATTCACTACTCAAACACACACACACACACACACACACACACACTCACACACCTCTCTTGCTTCCTCTACTCACTGGATTGAAGCAATCCCAAATCTCACAGTGCAATGGTGACAGATATTTGCCCAATATGATTATAAGAATAGAAGTAGAGATTCCTATGTCCCCTTCTGCATCCCTGACTTTACTCACCTTGAGAAGTCTTCTCAGATATCAGTGACCAAGAAAAACAGGAAAAAAGCGACCACTGTGGCTTTGTGGCTGAGGTTACACCCATCGGCATTGGGTTCCCACAGGTTGTGAGGGGCTGAAGTTGAGGAATATTCTTGCACCATACTCCCACACCTCATTCTTCCCCACTTCTCCATCTAAGGCAGGAGCATAGTTCAGGGCAGTTAAGAGAACAGACCTGTTTCTTTCTTTCTTTCTTTCTTTTTTTTTTTTTTTTTAAGATTTTATTTATTTATTCATGAGAGACACAGAGAGAGAGGCAGAGACACAGGCAGATGGAGAAGCAGGCTCCAAGCAGGGAGCCCCATGTGGGACTGGATCCCGGGTCGCCAGGATCACGACCCCAGCGGAAGGCGGTGCTAAACCACTGAGCCACCCCGGCTGCCCTATTTTTCAAAGTTCAATTCAGTGATCTCAGACTTTCTTTGGCTGTCCAGAGTTAACAAATTAGAAGAGTGCATGCAGCTAAACCTTACTTACCTACTATTTTGTAGTGTTTCCTGTCAGCTGAGAAATTATAGGCAAAGGGAAGAGAGGACCCCTGCCCTGCTTCAGCTCCAGCCTGATGCCAAGGTCATAGAGCTGAGTAACCACCTGTTGATTGACTGGTACTAGGGCAAGAGCCTCTGAAAAAGCATGAATAAACAAGTAAGTCAGAATTCTGGATTTTGCCCAGAAATGTTCCTCTCTAAATAAGTGAGTCAGAACGGCCCAAGTATGTGACACTTCTGCTTAACCTGTTTGGAGAACTGTCAGGTGAAGGACTGTTTCAGAGGATTTGCATCTATTACCTGGAATTCCCTTTCTCTTTAGATGGACAGTTAGCCCAACCTCTTAAAAGTGT
The DNA here is from genome assembly GCF_003254725.2 of Canis lupus dingo. Lineage (NCBI taxonomy): Eukaryota > Metazoa > Chordata > Mammalia > Carnivora > Canidae > Canis > Canis lupus. The sequence continues at coordinate 20,048,418 of NC_064265.1, forward strand.
TAAATCAAGAGATCCAAAAGAAAACTGGCTGTGGACAAGTTGAGATTTCCAAAGAAGTTTAAAACATGAAGAAACTCTCCGGGAAATCTGTCAATCACAATATGGGTAAGTGTGGAAAATGTTTAGGCTCCTTGACATGATTGTTTTCTCCTATAAGATTTGTACATTGGATTTCCAGAAACAATAAAACTATCATCATCACTTTTTGTTTGAAAAAGTTATATTCTGCAACATCTGCTCAGGTTCTCAGGTCTATTCTAGGGGAAAGAATAGAACTGGACAGTTTTGGAGAGTATCTGTCCTTTTTTTAGAGTTTTAAATTTTTATTATATATTCAGGTATCAAGAGCCATAACTTTTCTATGAAAAAAGATCTTTTCATGTAATTACATAAAGACTTATATTCAGAAACCCTCAAATACTAAGAAAGCCACTTATCCACAGCCCCGGATCACTCCGTGGACACCACTGTGTCCTTGAGCGATATAAGTGGGGAGATTAGGAGTTTTACATTCCAATATCTGGAGTTTATTTAGTTCCAGTTGTGTCTTAGTTTAAAATAAATCCTTGGGGTAGTGGGTTGGTCTAAGAGGTATATATTTAAGATGTTATTTTTGGAAACTGCTAGAGAATAAAATGAAAACTTGTGATTTTCCTTCAGCTTGGCTTGAAAATAAAATAAAGATTTTATGAACTTGGAGGTGAATACATTTACTCTCCTCAAACTTGCTCACTTGTACATGAGTGACTTACAGCAGAGCCTGGAATAGAGAATTCCACTTCTCCACGTTTTTCTTAGCTCTGTCCCTGTATATGGATTGATCTTTACCAAAATCAACCATCCTCTTCTTTAAAAAAAAAAAAAAATTGCATAAAGCTCCAATATGTTTGTTATAAATACATACTATTATTGGAATCATCCCGTTGTTTATTTATTGCATATCTAAATGCTATCTAGTGTCCAAACTAGATAATTTAGGTTTGGCCCCCTATAGGAATGGCTAGCAAGGTTTTCCTTTGGAGCATAGGGTTTAGTATAGGGTTTTGGTGTCCTCTCCTTATGAAATATACATGAAATTCCTACTTGTGTAAGATGTGAAGGCAAAGCTGTGCTGTGTGTTACCATCACTGAGGGGACATTTGGACGTGGTACTGTGCTATCTCTGAAACAACTTTATTTATTTACTTACTTATTTAATAAACTCCATCCCTGATATGGGGCTCAAACTCACAACCACAAGGTCAGGAGTCATATGCTCTACTGACTGAGCCAGCAAGACCCCCCTCCCCCGGAACAAATTTAATAGGCAGCTTCTGCTTTCTAAAAAGTCCCTTTTTATTTATTTGTTTACTTTTTATTATGAAAAATTTTAAACATTCATAAAAATAGAATAGTACGTGGATCTTCATATACCCACCCTACCACTCACATTTAAGAATTGGTAATATTGGGTACCTGGGTGGCTCAATGGTTGAGTATCTGCCTTTGGCTCAGGTCGTGATCCCGGGTTCCTGGGATGGAGCTCCCTGCTTTTCTCTCTGCCTATGTCTCTGCCTCTTTCTCTGTGTTTCCCATGAAGAAATAAAAATCTTAAAAAGAATTGATAATATTTGTTATATTTACTTTATCTTCTTCTTCTTCCTTTTTTTTTTTTTTTTTTGCTAAATCATTTACAATGACAGATGTCAAGACAATTTACCTGGGGCTGGGCTGGGTGGGAAGGGGGGGCGCCTGGGTGGTACAATCAGTATCACCTCTTGGTTTCTGGTAGGGTTGTGATCTTAGAGTCATGGGATGAAGCTGTGCTCAGGGGGGAGTCTGTTTAAGATTCTCTCTCTCTCCCTCTTCCCCTTCCCACCATGAGCACTGGGCTTGTATGCACTCTCTTTCCATCTCTTTCAAATAAATCAATAAATCTTAAAAGAAAAAAAAAAAGACAATTTATCCCTAAATTCTTCAATATGCTTGTCCAAAAAATAGCCACATACCATTATCACACCTGACAAAACTAGTAATGGCTCCCTGGTATTGTCTAAATATTCCATACATATTCAATTTTCTAATTTCCTTTTAGGTTCAAATCAGTAGTCTATTAAAGACTATTCACATTTTGCTTGTTTTGTCTCTTTTTCTTTTTTATTTATTTATTTTTTTTTAAATATTTTTTTCTTTATTTATTTATGATAGTCACACAGAGAGAGAGAGAGAGAGAGAGAGAGAGAGAGGCAGAGGGAGAAGCAGGCTCCATGCACCGGGAGCCCGACGTGGGATTCGATCCCGGGTCTCCAGGATCGCGCCCTGGGCCAAAGGCAGGCGCCAAACCGCTGCGCCACCCAGGGATCCCTCTTTTTCTTTTTTTTTTTTTTTTTTTTTTTAAAGATTTTATTTATTTATTCATGATAGTCACAGAGAGAGAGAGGCTCAGAGACACAGGCAGAGGGAGAAGCAGGCTCCGTGCACCGGGAGCCCGACGTGGGATTCGATCCCGGGTCTCCAGGATCGCGCCCTGGGCCAAAGGCAGGCACCAAACCGCTGCGCCACCCAGGGATCCCCCTCTTTTTCTTTTTTAAAAGATTTTATTTGTTTGTATCTTTGAGAGAGAGAGAGAAGGGAGAGGAGCTGAGGAAGAGAGGGACAAGCGGACTCCTTGCTGAGCATGGAGCCCAACACCGTGCTCCATGCCACAACTCTGAGATCATGACCTGAGCTGAAACCAAGAGTCAGTCACTTAACCTACTGAGCCACCCAGACACCCCCATTTTATCTCATTTAATCGAAAACAATCCCTCAACAATCCCCTACTTTCCCCCCCTTTTTTTTCCTTGTGGCATTTTCATTGAGTCATTGAAAAGACATGCCAGTTTGTATTGTAGAATGTTCCACATTATGGATTTGCTTGACTGTTTTTCTTCATGGTATCATTTAATATGACCCCTCTATCCTTCATTTGTCCTGTAAATTTGAGGTGTGATTCATTCCAGTTAAACCTTTTTGGCAAGACAGTCAAGTCATACATACAGTGACATTGTACTTCCTGTTGCAACACATCAGAAGGCAATTCCTTTTGTCCCTTAAAATGAATCTCTTGAGAAGCAGAAACATGTATCATTTCTCATTTGTCTTAAAAAGCACCTCTAGGCTTGCACTCTCTCTCAAATAAAAAAGCAAAAGATTTTATTTATTTATTTGAGAGAGAGAGAGCATGGTCGGGGGTTGGGGAGGCAGAGGGAGAAGCAGACTCCCCGCTAAGCAGACAACTTGATGTGGGGCTTGATCCCAGGACCCAGAGATCACAACCTGAGCCAAAGGCAGATGCTTAACCCACGGAATCACCCAGGCACCCCTAAATAAAATCTCAAAAAAAAAAACAAAAAAAAAACCCACTGGACCAGAACTGTGAATGTCATTTACCCTCTCAGATCCTCAGTTCTCTTGTGACAGATACAAGCAATAATGACTCTGTAACTTCATAGACTTAGGGTAAGGACCACAGGAGAAAATAATAACATGAATAACTACTATTTATTGAGCAGTCACTATGTCAAACCCTATGCAAGAGCTTTCTTTCCATTTACTGTTCCAGTTAATACTCACACTAACCACAAGAGATAGGTACTATTATTATCGCTTCTATTATGCAGGTAGGGAAACAGACTCAGAGACTGAAGCAATTTTGCATAGGTCAGACAACTGTTAGGAGGAGGAGGCGGGATGCAAACTCCACCACCCCCGACCGCAGAGCCTGTGCAGGAAATCATCGTGAGTACACATCTACACAAAAGTGAAGAATCAACACAGAAATACCAGTCCTTGTGTTAGGGGATTGAGAGGATGTGTTTTTTGGTTTGTTTGTTCTTTCCTTTGTCTTTTTTTCAGACTTTCACTGATCTTATTCTATTACTTTAATATCTATGAAATGAATAGGCATTTACAGAGGAAGACATACAATATGGATATAAAATAACAATCAGAATCATTTATTACTTACCTGCTCTGGTGGTACTGACAACAGAATAAAGGGAATCACATCAACAATAATAAAAAAAACTTTGCCTAGAGGGAAATAGACATATGAAGTAACACCATAAACAGATATTCTGTATTTTCTTCTTTACGATTTTACTCCTTTTGTTCCATTTTATTTGACATATGGCTCACTTCATAAAAATGTTTAAATATTGACTTCCAAATAGCTTCACTTACTTAGTCCTAAAACAACATTAGCAGACCATGTGGTTTCTGTAAGGATCTGTTCTGCTGTTTCTGTAAAGAAGTTTTTGTTTTGTTTTTTTCTTTTTAAATAATTAATTACTTAAGTAATCTCTATGCCTAATGTGGGGCTTGAACTCACAACCCTGAGATCAAGAGTCACATGCTTTCTGGACTGAGCCACCCAGGAACCCCTTTTCAGGGTTTCTGAATCAAGAGAGTTAGTCAATGATATCCATACATGATGATCATGTGATTTCTTTTTTAAAGACTATGATTAAGGCAACCTAAAGAGCCACAACTGTCAGTTGAGTTCTCTGAGTTCAACATTTCAGATGAGCATCTGTCCTCTCCGAGGTGTGAAATCATAATTGGTAAACGGCCTTTTAAGCCCCAGAAAACTCAGTGAGACCCACCACATTTTATGTCCACACACAGTAAAGGTAGCTGTGCATTCCTAAAACATCTTTGTCACTCAAGTCATTAGATTTTTTCCCCCTGCCTTTCCATTCTTCCCAAAATACTAGAAATACAAAATGTTTACTTTTTAAAATTTTATTTTTAGTAATCTCTATACACAACATGGGGCTCAGATCCATGACCCCGAGATCAAGAGTCTCATGCTTTTCCAATTCAGCCAACCAGGCACCCCAGAAACACAAAATGTTTAATTTGGTAACTTCAATAATTCTAACCCTGGAAATATTTATTACAATTTACATAAAAGCCACTAAGATCTTTGAAATAGATTTAAAAATATGTACATCAGCCCCATGTATTATAGCAAGCAATGATAAGATAACTAACTATATCACAAAATTGAAGTTATAATTGTCTTTGATCATACCTGGATGGTAATAAAAAGAAAAAATATTTCTTGAAAATTTCACATAGCTTATTTCTACCTCAAAGCTCCAAAAAAATAAAAAATAAAAATAAAAGCTTCTAAAGATGACCTTTTTGGGGAGGGGTTGTGCAGTGTTATTAATAATTACTAGCTGAAATGTATCAATTGCTTACTACGTCTTAGGCACTTTACCTGCATTATACCACTCAATATTTGCAACTGCCCTATAAGGTAGCTGCATTTATTATCACCTACTTACAGATGAGAAAATTTAGTCTTACAGAGAAGTAAGTAGCTGTGAACAATCCACAGATGTTAGTTAGGTGGCAAAACCAGAATTCAGACTCAGGACTGACTCCCGAGCCCAGCCTTCCCAGTTACCCAGAGATGACAATAAATAATGAATACAATTTTCCTCACTTGAATTTCAAACCCTAAGAACATGCAAACTCATAACTTAGAATGCCTTGTGCATGAGCCTAGAACAATGCAATACAAGAAACTGGATTGCAAAATAGAGTTTTATAAACTGGGACTCAGTCTCACATTTCCTGCACCAGCAGCAGAAGAGGATTCTCACTACTCCCAGAGGCCCCTTCTCGTTCCTACCCTCCTGAACAGCCTGTGGGCGGTCTTCAAGACTCTCACAGTCACACTGGTGCATCTGCAGCTGCTCTGGTATCCCTCCCTTTTCTGCCTCCCCTTCAAAGCTCTGGTGGGTAGTGTGTCTTCTTTGCCATCCTCTGGGGTATCCCCAGCAGCCAATCAATAAATACTTGTTGAATGAATAAATGAATGAATGAGTGAATGAGCAAATAGCTGTCAAACCAGTCACAGATGGAAAAGTACACAGAGGTGCATAAATAGTAAGCCATTTGCCTAAAATAGCCTCAGCCTGACCTAGAATATAAATTTCACTAAACTTCATCATTAAGTGGGGGAACATTTATTTATTCTGTATTAGATATATCATTTACTTCACATTTCATACTTGGTTGCCTTGGTATTATTCAATACGACATTTTCTGTGTGATTGGGTCCTGTTGCTTAATCTTTGATGCTGGTTTTCTCAAATATAAAGTGATGCTTATTAAGCCATATCTCACAGGTTGTCCCAAGGATCAAGCAAGGTCATGGGGGGTGGAGCCCTGAAAACTGTACAGTGCTTTCTTTTTTTTTTTTTTTTTTAAAGATTTCATTTATTTATTCATGAGCTACAGAGAGAGAGAGGCAGAGACACAGGCAGAGGGGGAAGCAGGATCCATGCAGGGAGCTGATGTGAGACTCGATCCCAGGTCTCCAGGGTCACGCCCTGAGCTGAAGGCGGCGCTAAACCGCTGAGCCACCCAGGCTGCTCTGTACAGTGCTTTCTAATGCTATCATCATTGTGCATTTATTGGCTCCTGTTATTTATAGATTTTGTGCTATATAGATTTATATATATATAGATATTATAGATATAGATTTATAGATCTAGTTGGTGGGGTGGACCTTACATGCACTATATAAGAAGGGTGATGCTGTGGAGAAAATTCAGGGGTCCTTCATGCCACCCACTAGAACAAAATAAACTGTAGCCAGAGAAGAACTTTCATGAAGCCAGGCTTCTGTGGGTGGACCTATGGAAGGCCAGCAGCTAGACTACATTTTAAGGGGGGAAAAAATAAGCCCCTGGAAGCCCCCTCAGAAAACTTTGGAATCGCCTTGCTCTTCCTTACCTCAGTGGCAGCCATAACCACCCTTCAGTCAAGACTGTCTGGTCTGACAGCCAACCACCAGATTGTATAATTAAGCCATTCAATCACACTGAGACAGTCATCACTTAGAAAAGTGCTGGGCTGGAGCACCTGCCCAGGTGAGCACATTCCAGTAATCACCAGGAGTAAGCATCCCACCTTCCCCTCCCCATCCATTCTTTATGGGGCAAAGGAGAGGGAAACAAAACTCAGGTGAATTGTCTTTGATCTATCCTGATTCCTTTCTTCCTCTTTGTTGGGATTTACTAGAGCACGTGAGACAATTAGAATTTGCCCAGGAAGTTCTGTCTCTCCAACATTCGCATCTCACAGAATTAACAGAGTGAAGCAGCACGTTTGTCAATAATAAACAGGGCTTCTTTCTTGGGTCTTCTTTACTCCCCCTTCTGTATCCTCCCCCTTTGCTCTTTGCTCCCTGTCACCACCCTCTCCTTCCATCTGTGTTAAGAGGAAACACTTTGAAGTGTTTGTGAGACAAACAACCCCCTCCCACCACCAGCGTCTTCCTTCAGGTTTCTTTGCACTAATTTTCAAAACTCAAATTGTCACAGAAAATTGTTTTGGTGGGTTCAGGAACATAAATTTTCATTCTCAGCCCCCAAGCAAACATTTCAACCAAAGATCCCTTACCTTTTTTTTTTTTTTTTTAAAGTGCAAAGTAAATTTCTGTAGCAAAGAAAGACCTAGTATTTTCCTGGGCCTTCTTGCAAACAGAGGCCCCTTAGACAATATTTACATCTACGTGTGGGTGAGTTGAGACGGTGCTTGGGGCAGTTGGAATAAGAGAGGCATTGATAGATTCCAGTAAGGCTGGCGGATATTGAAGAGTAAGTATGGTGTAACCCTGGGGAGGGAGCACTGGGTTTGTGAAAATAGGCTAACATTCACTGAGCACTCGTGAGGACCAGGCACAGTGCTAAATGCTCTACAGATAGCATCTTTTCATTTTACCTTCACAATCACAGTCTCAGAGTGGACACTAGAGTCCCTGAGCACCACCTGAGGAAACCGAGCCATGGAGGGGAAAGGGCCCTAAAGTCTCCCAGCTAATGAGTCATAGAGCCAAGATCTTCACCCGGGCCTCAGACTCTCTGCCCTTGCTCCTCCTGTGTGGTGTGTGGACCAGCAGCACCGGTGGCAACACGTGTGTCCTAACAAGAGTGAGGGGTGCATGTGTTCCAGTGCTGCTCTGTATTGCTACGGACACTGCCGCTGGAGCTCGCAGTTCTCATTCTGACCCTCCTGGGACCTGACATTTACCTTTCTGAGGCTCAGTTGCTCATTGATAAAATGAAGATAGGCACCATTGAGAATTCAAGGAACTTTAGCAGCAGCTTTCCAAAAGTCTCTGGAGGGCTTTTTGAAGGTTGAGTCAGTGGCACTACCTAAATGGTGGCAATAATTAAAAACTAGTTTATGAAAAGTTTCTTATTTCTTTCTTTCTTTTTCTTTCTTTCTTTCTTTCTTTCTTTCTTTCTTTCTTTCTTTCTTTCTTTCTTTCTTTCTTTTTCTTTTTTAAGATTTTACTTGTTTGAGAGAGAGAGCACAAGCAGGGGGAGCAGCAGAGGGAGAGGGAGAAGCAGGCTCCCCGAGGAGCAGGGAGCCCGATGCAAGGCTCGATCCCAGGACCCAGGGATCCTGACCTGAGCCAAAGGCAGTCACCTAACCCCTTAACCAACTGAGCCACTTAGGTGCCCTGACAAAAAGTTACTTTTGAATAATAATAGAGCTAATGCACATTCAGTATGGAAATTTGGAAAATGAAGGAGAGGTTAAGGAAGCACAACAAATCCTCCCATCAATCCACTATCCTGAGATAACCCCAGAATATTTAGCTGTGTTTCCTTTCAGTATTTTCTCTTCACATATGTATGTGTATAAATATACTATTTTTTACCAAATAGGGATCATTCTGTATGTACGCATTTGCATCCTGATTTTTTTTTGTCTTTGCATCTACATGGTAGGCATGTTTGAAATACTTGAAACCAGTGAATACACAAGCTGCTTCCCAGGGCTCAGACTCTGGATCAGAAAGTTCTTCCCAGCTTGATTCCTTCCACTGCAATTTAAGAAGTGAAGATCGGAACTGCCCTTTGCTGAAGTATTTCAGTGGTAGACTCCATGTGTTTGGAGAAGAGCCTCATGGGGGGCCGAAGGCAGATGCAGGAGACCCTCAGGGGCTGGTGGCCTTGGAGTCCTGTAGAGGACCCATATTTGTGCTGGGCCACAGAAGAACAGGTGGTATTTCAACTGTGCAAGCTCCTTCACAGTTGGAATGTTTGGGTTTTGGTTTTGCTTTTGTGTTTAAAAAAACTGTGCTCTCTGTGCCCTAGAGCTCAGAACTGTGCCTGGCACAGAGTAGGTATCCAATAAATCTGATGGATGAATGAATGGATCAGTTAATGAGTTAATGAATGAACGAATACATGAATGAAGTGGAACAGATGGGCAGCTGCCTACTGATAGAGATCAGACGTCTTCTCTCACTCCTACCCTGGCCCCAAACATGTCCTCTCTATGCTTTAGGTTCTACCATGACAATGTCCCTTCAGGAGTCTTCTAGACTCCTGAACAAGGTGTATCTTCTAGAACAAGCATCCCTGGGAGGGCTACCTGTTTCATTTAACAGCCTTTGCAAATATGCTGATGCTGTTTTTTTTTTTTTTTTTAAGATTTTATTTATTTATTTGAGAGAGAGAGCATGAGCAGGGGGGAGGAGCAGAAGGAGAGGGAGAGGCAGGCTCCCTGCTTAGCGTGAGCCTGTGAGACTTGATCTAAGACCCTGAGATCAAGACCTGAGCCAAACGCAGACGCTTAACCAACTCTGATGCTGGGGTTTTAGGAAAGAGTTTTTCCTACCATTTGCCATAGTCAATAATATTTTAGCTACACAAGCTTGCTGAGCTGAGTTCTCTGTCCTTTCAAATATTCAGAAATCATGTCTTCATCAAGGCTATTTTCCCCAAGAGGTAAGGAATTTTTGCCTTTAAAAGCCCAAGGAATAGAGAGCAGTCAATGGGATCTTCCCAGTGAAAGGTCTTTGAGGGGTGACATTGTTTCCCTTGGCAAGAATGGACTAATCTGGAATGGGAAAGAGCGTGACTCCCACAACTCAGAGATTTCTCTTGGAAGGACTAGTGAAGAGCTAAATTGGGCAGGGCAGAGGGCACACCTGACCAGAAGGTGAACTCAGTAAACATGGGCTTGCTCCAGGTCATATCTTTACAACGAAATCTTTTCCCAGTCAGCTCTTCAGTTGACAACCGGGAGGAAGAACTCACCACCTTCACAGCTACCCTCCCAGTCAGCTGTCCTCACCCCTTACTTGGATTCCTGCTGTGGCCTCCTGATTAGCTTCTCTGCTTCTACCTGTGACCTCTTACCATTCTGAATCTACAAATCATAAGTCAGGTTAGGTCACTCCTCTGCTTAAAACCCTCTAATGGCTTTCCAGCTCTGTACTCAGCACAGGGGCACCAAAGTGGCTCAGTTAAGCGGTTAAGTATCTGACTCTTGATTTCAGCTCATGTCCTGATCTCAGGGTCCTGGGATTGAGTCTCACATCCGGGTGTCAGGCTTCCTGCTCAGCAGGGAGTCTGTTTGAGGAATCTTTCCCTCTGCCCCACCCCCAACCCTATTCCCACTCTCCCTCTAAAATAAATAAAGAAATCACACATATATATGTATACCCGGCACACGTCTTCATAGCAAGATACTCTCTATATTCATTTATTTATCCCTTTCCCAACTAGAATACAAGCTCCATGAGAACAAACATGCTTGTTTAGTTTCATTCACTGCTGCTGTTGAGCACCTAGAACATTGCCTGGAACCTAATTTTTTTTTTAAGGTGGATATTGAATGAATCTTAAAGAACAACAATGGTATGATGTATTATTCTTTTTTACAGTTCCATTACCATTTTTCCAATATAGTATCCCTCTCTATTATTTTTTATTACAGGACTTTTCATTTCAAAGAAAAATCCAAACTCGGAATGACGAGGCAGTTGTAAATAGATTCTGAAGTGCAATAAAACATGTAATGATTTTTTTCACTTGCTCCACAAACAAGACTATGTAATTGCAGTGATCCAATTCTGCCTCATGTGCCTTGAGTTTCTTGGTTTATTTTCAGGAGGGCCAAATATCAGAAGTGTGTATCTGGCCTTGTTTTTCCAGGTTTAGACTGGCCTTTTTAGACAGGTTACAGGATATAAAGATTAAATGCCAGGGTTCAGAACATTCAGAGATTTGAGGGATGACTTTCTTGTCTTAAAAAAAAAAATTGACGTGGTTCCTGGGTGGCTCAGTGATTGAACCACTGCCTTTGGCTCAGGTCATGATCCTGGGGTCCTGGGATAGGGTCCCGCATCAGGCTCCCTGCTAACGGGGAGCCTGCTTCTCCCTCTGCCTGTGTCTCTACCTCTCTGTGTGTGACTCTTATGAAAAAATAAATAAAACCTTAAGAAAAATTGAAAATCCATTATTTCATGTAAAACCCAATGTAATAGGCATGCCATTTTTCAGTTTAGCTTACTTTAAAAAAAAAAAAAAAAGCCTAACTTCAGTGACAGTGCAACAACTTTGGCCTGGCAATTTTCCTTACATCTTTATATTTATTAAGTATATAATTTAATTTCATGAATGGCATCTGTCAAGTGACATGCCCAAGAAGAAGGAGGGAAGGCATTGCATAACCTGCATGCACACTGGTGGTTATACCTCTGAAATGACCCTCTACTACTGCCGGCAAACCCCCATATCAATATTTGTCAAGCTTCACTGAGCAGAATAGAATCACCTGGGAAATCTTGTTAAAAGTAGATAGGTTCCCAGGCTCCACCCACAGAGATCCTGATTCATTACATCAGGAAGAGGAGCATAGGGTGGGCTCCTAAGGTCATTCCTCTCCTCTTGAGAAACACTGCTAGATCATAGACCACCTGCAGGCAAGAACCACACCCATTCAAGACAAATGAATGCTGCCATGACACAGGGAGAGGGCTCCTCAAAGATTTTGGCACTGAGACAATTCTTTCTCCTGGAATGTTCTGGGAACCAAGAAAGGAATCTCGCCAGAAAGGAAGGCAGATGGGGGATCTAGAAGAAGCAAACACCCAAAGATATTGCATTATTTTTTTTAAAAGATTTTATTTATTTATTCACGAGAGACACACAGAGAGAGGCAGAGTCATAGGCAGAGGGAGAAGCAGACTCCCTGCGGGGAGCCCGATGCAGGACTCCATCCCAGGACCCCGGGATCAGGACCTGAGTCAAAAGCAGATACTCAACCACTGAGCCACCCAGGCATCTCCCAAAGATACTGCACTTTAATAAAGACTGATTCCGAAACATCAAACATTTCACAAACTTTCCTTTTTTCTTTTCTTTTTCTTTCTTTCTTTTTTTTTTTTTTTTTTGATTATCAGTTTCAAGAGATAATTCTTTTCAATCTTGTCAAGATAAGTAAGATAAGTTTTAGGATGATAGATTCATAATGACATCTTTTAAAATTTGAGAATATCTTGGACTATCCAATCAATTATAATAGCCCCTCTGGACCCATTATATATTTTTTTTACTGCTCATTTCTGGAATTAGAACAGTGATAGGAAGGTGAATGTAACTCCTCCATCAAAGAAGTCTAGTGGTTGATTTTACAGGATCTGGGGAAGCCCTATAATGCCAACTTGTGTACTCTGAGACCTGTTATTGTCTGTGAAAATTATTCTGTTAATAGTTGTGATGGGGGTGGTATAGTGTTTATGCTGGCTTTCTCCTCTCTGCCATTAATCTTATCCTTTATTTTCATTGTTTAAAAAACTCACAAATGCATTTTTGCACACATAGGCATCCATTGTTAAAAAGAGGCAAATAGAGGTGCCTGGGTGGCTCAGTTGGTTAAGCGCCAGCCTTTGGCTCAGGTCATGATCCCAGGGTATTGAGTCTGCTTCTCTTTCGCGCCCTACTGTTCCCCCTGCTTGTGGGTTCTCTGTCAAACCAGAAAAAAAAAAAAAAAAAAGAAGGAAAAAAAGAAACAAACCTAACAGAAGTGCAAGAGTCAAAAGAGGAGTTTCCATACCCAAAGGAGCCACATTTCTAGGTTGATATATATCATTCCAGACCATTTTCTATGCATTCAAAAAAATGTCCATTAGGGCCAGAAGGGGATGAGTGGTCCACTTTGCTCGTCAGATCTGTGGCCAAAACCATTCCACCTTCTTTCTCTCTCAAAGACCTAAATGACTTTGGAAGGTCTTGACAGCTCTCTCTACTCCTTGGCAATCACTCCATGCTGTCATCAACCAGCTGCCTACTTGTTGCATTTTATTCACTGAGGATTTAATCTCTCAGCTTACTGCCTTCCTCTCCATTTGACTCCAGTCCTTGTTCTTGGTAGTGGCAGCAAGCACATCAAGCCCAGGGGTACTTCTTGTACCTCTGGGCTTGTTAGTAACTTATCGCCCTGCCCCACTATCTACACCCCCCACCTCTCTGCTTGCAGCTTTGACTTGGCAGCACCATCACTGCTCCAAAGGCTGATTTTAAATTCTGTTCTTGGACCAGTGTCTCACATTCTCTCCAGCCTCCTCTCTCATACCATGCTTCCTTTCCCTCTATTGCTTGTCTTTTGCTTGAACATACTAGACCCTTTCCCACTGCCAGGTCTTTGCATTTCTTTTCCCTCCACCCCTCTTTGCTCCTCCTCTTATAGCTCCCTACTTAGCTGAATCATTCTCATCCAGTATCTCTTAAAAAATGTCACCCCTTCTGAAAAATGTTCCCTTCCCCAATCACTCTTTCATCCTCCACTTTATTCTTTCACGGAGCTTATCACAATCTGTAATTGTCTTGTTATATGTTTATTTATTTGTCTAGCATGCCCACTAGAAGGTGACCTTCACTGCAGCCTAACATGTAGACATTGGTCAACATGTTTGCTGAACGAATGAAAGAAATGAGGTCACACTTGATGTATTTGTGACTTTTTTGTTTTGTACTACATATGTACAATTTAGAAATCTTTCCTCGTCATGATATATAGACCAGCCACCTTAAAAAAATATGAGGGCAGGGATGCCTGGGTGGTTTAGCAGTTGAGTGTCTGCCTTTGGCTCAGGGCGTTATCCCAGGGTCCAGGTTTGAGTCCTGCATCCGGCTCCTTACGGGGAGCCTACTTCTCCCTCTGTGTGTGTCTCAGCCTCTCTCCCTCACTCTCTGTGCCTCTCATGAATAAATAAACAAAATCTTTAAAAAATACATACAAGGGCATTGTACATGTACATTGTACTTGTACATGTACAACAAGCATTTCCATGTTTTTTCCATGTATAACTTCTATTTTTATATGAATGGCCTATTATTATTCTTTGCCAATTTTTCTATCAAGAAGTTTGTTTTGGGATCCTGAGTGGTTGAATGTCTGCCTTTGGCTCAGGTTGTGATCCTGGGGTCCTGAGATCAAGTCCCACATGGGTTCTCATGGAGCCTGCTTCTTCCTCTGCCTATATCTCTGCCTCTCTCTCTATCTCTCCTGAATAAATAAATAACATCTTTTTTTAAAAAAGTTTGTTTTTTCATTTTTTTGATTTATAGAATCTATTTGTATGTTATGGATAATAATGTTTTCTCTTTTTTTAAGATTTATTTATTTGAGAGAATGAGCACAAGTGGGAAGGAGGGAGAGAGAATCTCAAGTGGACTCTGCACTAGGCGTGGAGCCCTACACAGGCTCGATCTCACAACCCTGAAATCAGGACTTGAGCCAAAACCAATAGTCAGATGCTTAACCTACTGCACCACCCAGGTTACCAGGATAATAATCCTTTCTTTACATAACTTTCAAATATTTCCTCCTTGTCTATTATTGGTCTGCTAACTTTTAATTCTCAGGAAACTCACAATACATAATTAAGGCTTTCTTCTTCTTGTATCAATTTAGATTATTTTCTCCAAGCTAATGATTTTCCTCAAGTATCTGGTAACGTTTAGTTTTTTTGTTTGTATTTGTAGATGATGGTCTAGATTGATCATCCTTATATACCTGCCAGCCAATGAATGTTCTAACAAGGTGAGTTCTCACTCCAGTGATTGTGAAAGGGATGGGAGTAGTGAGTGCAGCCAGGTGGCCTTTCCTTTCCAATAACTTCTAGATATGGAGCTCCTGTTGCTCATGGCACAGAGCTTACCTGGGCATAACCCAAGAAATAGTGGGTCTAGTACTCCCTCAGGGAGTTTTATGCAGGGAACCTTCCATCAACCACGTTCTGACAGGTTTTCCCTAGGGGAATATTCCAGAATCAGCCTGTGACAAGCAAAGCCTAGTTTTGCTGCCCTTTAATCAATTAACAAGTTGACAACCCACTGTTCAGTCCTTTACCGGGCTCTTGCTGCCTCTTTTCTTGGGGGTTTTCCATGACGCTTTCAGGAAATTTCACTTTGGGGGAAGATACTTTCTTTGGGTTATATCAGGCTGAGTCCAGTTTTGTGAGATTTTCTGTTCATCTCACTTCAAAATTCCTTACTGCTCTCATCTCTTGGTGGCACCCCATCCACCTCCCAGCACTTCACAGGATCATGTGATTGCTCTAGTTCTCCGGCCACTTCAGTGGGATTTAGGTACGGAAGAGATATAAACATGTGCTTAGTTGGCCATCTTGCACCAAAAGCCCCTAGAGGATGTTGAACTTTGCAAATTCACTCTTTTTACTTAAAGTAGAAGAGAGAACATTTAAAAGTACGATTATAGCCGTTGGTGCCATAGCCCAGAGGTTAGAGCGCTGGTCTTGTAAAAGTCCAGTTATGGAGAACAATAACCATGGTGAAGTTTTTCTTAAGTTAAAGAAAAAAATCCTGTTTCAGAATTAAAATTAAATTACTTTAAAAAATTAAATTACTTAGTGGGGATTCCTTTTGGTATATTTCAAAACAGATGTCCCGCCTAAACCTTCATCTGCATTATAGTCTTTCCTGCCTCACCACATGGATTCAGGTTTGAAAGTCCCTGGAAGTGAAGACACTGTGCTACCTGCACTGATGCTATATTAAAACTTGCACCCCACAAATTGACAAGGAATTCCTGAGGTCTGACCTCCCTGAGTAGAGTGGCTAATATAGAAGCAGTTGGCAGGCACCTCTGTACAACTCCTACCAGACTCTTGGCTCCTGGAGAGGCAGGGACTCAATCAGATTCATTTCTATGTCCACAGAATCTGCGTAGTGCCTGGCACCGAATAGATACACAAAACACCTCTCAAATTGGGCAGCTTAATTTATGACCAACTTGCAGATTTGTCAGCAAAATAAATGTTGTTTTAAGCCACTATATTTTACGGTCATTTTAATGCAGTAATAGATAACGAGCACAGACATATTGAGATTCTATTAGCTTAACAGTCACCCAGGAGAAAGCAAATCTCACAGGGGGAAAGGCAGGGAGGGGAGAGATCCCTGGCTCCAGAGGGAGGAATGTGGGGCTGCCCAGGAGGTAAGAACTGGTGGGCTGGGCAGTCTGGGTCTGTGGCAGCCAACTGGAAGTATGAGGGTGCTAGGTGCAGGGGAAAGACTGACAAGGGGATGCCTGTTTTCAGCTCACAGACCCAAGGAAGCAGTATTCATTTCTCCTATACAGAGACTTTCTGCTCAGTCCTTTGTATCAGAATAGCCAGTTACCTATTAAGTGTTTTTTTTTTTTTTTTTTTTTTTTGTGGGAGCCACTCAATAGGCCTCCACATACATGATCTGGAATCTCTCCAGCCACTCTAACAATAGGTATTATTTTGTTTCTTCTATTTCAATTATGGGGAAATTGAGGCTGGGTGACTTGAAGCAAGCCGTCAGAGGTCCTGGAAGCTGGAAGTGGCAATGCAAGGATTCTCTTTAAAAATGAAACCTCTATTCATGGCTGACCACTTTGACAAGTTACTGAATAGCTCCTATCCTCAGTTTCCTCATTTGTAAAAGGGGAATAGTAATGGTTCTCATCTTAGAGGATGAAATAAGATGTGTTAGACCTATGCTATTATGACAGCCATTACCATATGTGGCTATAGAGTGAAATGTGGCTGGTCTGAACTTAGACATGCTAAGTGTAAAACACATAAAGTTGATATAAAAAAAAAGATTGCAAACTATCTCATTAGCTTTTTATGTTGGTTACATATCGAAATGATAGTGTGGTTTAAACATGTTATTAAAATGAAGATTACCTGTTCCTTTTTACTTTTTAAAATAGAACTGCTAAAATATTTATTATTACATATGTGGTTTGCATTATATTTTTACTGGAGAGCTCTGAGTTAGACCCTTATTGTGAGAACATTAAGAGGTACCCATTAGGGGTAGCCCGGGTGGCTCAGCGATTTAGCGCTGCCTTCAGCCCAGGGTGTGATCCTGGAGACCTGGGATCGAGTCCCACGTCGGGCTCTCTGCATGAAGCCTGCTTCTCCCTCTGCCTGTGTCTCTGCCTCTGTGTGTGTGTGTGTTTGTCTCTCATGAATAAATAAATAAAATCTTAAAAAAAAAAAGAGGTACCCATTATTACTGAGAGCTCAGCTTAGCATGTCCCATATCAGCATGTCTCATATTCCTCACTCAACCATTTCTTTCTCTTCCTTGGTTTGGATAGTTTTTCTATATGACCCCATTTATTTCTTTAAGGTTTACTTAGAGAGAGAGAGAAAGAGAGAGAAGAAGGAGAAGAAAGAAGAAGAAGAAGAAGAAGAAGAAGAAGAAGAAGAAGAAGAAGAAGAAGAAGAAGAAAAGAAGAAGAGAGTGGAGGGGAGGTGCAGAGGGAAAGGGAAAGATAATCTTTTTTTTTCTAAATATTTATTTATTATTTATGATAGACATAGAGAGAGAGAGAGGCAGAGACACAGGAGGAGGGAGAAGCAGGCTCCATCCCGGGAGCCCGACGTGGGACTTGATCCCGGGACTCCAGGATCGCGTCCTGGGCCAAAGGCAGGCGCTAAACCACTGAGCCACCCAGGGATCCCCGAAAGAGAGAATCTTAAGCAAAGGCTCTGAGCATGGAGCCCAATGTGGGGCTCAATCCTAGGACCCCAAGACCACAATCCAAGCCTAAACCAAGAGTCAGACACTTAGCCAACTGATCCACTCAGGCGCTGCTCTATATGACCTCATGTAATCCACACAATAGCCATTCTGCAATTTTGTAATTGTCAAAAAAATCTTCATTCCCATATTTGCTGATATTCTTTCTCCTAGTGAGTCTCCCTACAGGTAGTGGGAGCATTCTGTGAAAATGGCACCTGGGCTTTTCTATAAGAGCAACAGGGAGGGGTGCCTGGCTGGCTCAGTTGAGAGAGCATGTGACTCTTGATCTTGGGGTTGTGAGTTTGAGCCCTGGATTGGGGGTAGAGTTTACAAAATACAATACCATAGCATTAAGGAAAGGGAAGCTGGGAAGACAGCTCTAGGCTTGAGAGGCAGGGAGCTGGGGAGGATGGTACTAGAAGGGGAAGAAGAAAGAAAAGTGTCTAACAGCTGGGACCTGAAGACAAAGTAAAAGAGAGATGGCTTCTTTGCAGAAGGAAGGCCTGGGTACCTTTCAAATCGTAATCCTGAAGAGGGTCGGTGTCAGGACCTCCCAGGCAGCAAGCAGGCCTCTGAGTGGAGGGCTCCAGCCACATGCACGTGGACCTGAGTCCTTTCTGCAAATCCGGATGAACTGCTGTGAAAAACAGATGAAGCTAACTCCTGTTCCCATCAGGCTCATGGCTCCCATAATTGATTTCAGGAAATGACCCGTGGGCTCAGGATGAGGGCTACAGCAGATTTTAACGTAAAACAGAGATTTTTACATTAAACTGTTCTTCTCACAATCTGAGATGGTAATGTTCAGAAAATTCTGAACACCATTATTCCTCCTAATTCTCAAGTCTTACAGAACTGGATGCTTTTTGTTATGTGATAATAGGGGACGTTGCTTGGTTTATATGTTCAAGATACTGATTCTAATTCCCTGTCACTAGGAGAACAAAGTGGACTTTTCTGGAATGAATCATGCTTTACAGAAAGGAATCACATGCTTTCCTTGGGAAATTCACAACCTCACACTCAGTCCCAGAGGGACAAAGGATAATGATTTCATGTTGTCTGGCTACTTACTCCCTAGCGGTTCTGAAACATGGGTTTTCCTTTGAAAGGAAAGATGCCTTGTCCTTTCTAAAGGACATCACACGGCTCTCTGTGGCACGGTTCAGCCCTGGCATCCACCACAAAGACATTTGTGTGTCCTCTGGGGCTTTGTGCCAGGCATGCAGACTGCCCAAACTTTCTGCCCATCTGCCACATGGAGGGCAAAGCCCCGGCTCCTGCCAGCCTAGGGCAACAGGAACGCCGTTCGAGAACAAAGCCAGCCATTGCTCCTGTCTCAAGCAGCAGGCGCACGGCCTAGGTATGAGCCTCAGATCACCCCACGGCCTCTGGCTGCCTGACTCCGGGCATTTAGGTACAGTGGAGTGAGGTTAAAACAAGATGTGGCCTGATGAGCATGACACGGGGCTGATGAGGAATGTCTTCTTTGCTGGGGTAGCCTTGACAGTGGGCAAGTTCTGTGGGCTGAGAAGTGGGGCCTTTGTGACAGTGCCCGAGGAAGCTACCTCCTCCACGTACCTCTTCGATCCCCGCTAGCCTAAAGTTGAGGATCCTCGCCGGCAACCCCAAATTGGGGAAGCCCGCTACATGTAAGGAACATGTAGCCTTTGGCAAGTTGCTCAAACTTTCTTTTCTTTCTGTCCCCACAAAAGCCCACCCTAAGGGAGGACTCAGGGCAGTTAGTTACTTGAGAGGTACAAGAACAGGCCTTAGAAAGGGGAGGGGAGGCAGCTATCTTAGTCCATTCAGGCTGCTATAACAGAATACCATTTACTGGGTGGTTTATACACAACAGAAACTTGTTTTTCACAGATCTGGAGGCTGAGAAGTCCAAGATCAAAGTGCCAGAAGATTCAGTGTCTGGTGAGAGCCTGCTCTTGACTCATAGATGGTCAGCTGTCTTCTTGCTGTGTCTTCACACGGCAGAAGGGGTGAAAAAACTCTTTGGGGCATCTTTTTTTTAAATTGAGGTACAACTGGCATATAGTATTGTATTCGTTTTAGGTATACAACATCGATATGTGTATATATTGTGAAATGATTACCATAGTGAGTTTAGTTAACGCCCATCACCACACATAGTAATGAGTTTTTGTTGTTGTGGTGAGCACTTTTAAGTCTACTCTTAACAACTCTCAAATATACAATGCAGTATTGTTAACTGTGTTGTTAACTGTGCTGTACACTACATCCCTAGGACTTATAACTGGACATGTGTATCTAGGTCTTCTTTTATAAGGGCACTCATCCCATTCATGAGGGCCTTACCTTCATGATCTAATGCCTCCCAAAGCTCCCACCTGCAAATATCATCACACTAGGGATGAGGTTTCCACCTATAAATTTCAGAGAGGAGGGACACCTGGGTGGCTCAGCTGTTGAGTGCCTGCCGTTGGCTCAGGGTGTGATCCCAGGATCCAGGATCGAGTCTCACATTGGGCTCCTTGTAGGGAGCCTGCTTCTCATTCTGCCTGTGTCTCTGCCTCTCTCTCTGTGTCTCTCATGAATAAATAAATAAATAAAATCTTAAAAAAAATTTTCAGAGAGGGGAACACAAACATTTAGTCTATGGCAGCAGCCAATAAAGGTATATTTAAAAAAAAAGATTTATTCATTTGAGAGAGAGAGAGAGAGAGAGAGAGAGGGAGCAGGACCAGGAAAGGGAGGGGTAGAGGGAGAGGGAGAAGCAGGTTCACCACTGAGCAGGGAGCCAGCTTGGGGCTCAATCCCAGGACCCTGAGATCAGGACCTGAGCTAAAGGTAGACGCTTAACTGATTAAGCAATTCTGGTGCCCCAACAAAGGTACATTATTAAGTTGGCTGCCACAGTGGGCAACTGAAGTGCCAGCCTGCAGGGTAACTCCAGAAAGTGATATAGAACACACAGCTCACGGGCAGCCCTGGTGGCGCAGCGGTTTAGCGCCGCCTGCAGCCCGGGGTGTGATCCTGGAGACCCAGGATCGAGTCCCACATCGGGCTTCCTGCGTGGAGTCTGCTTCTCCCTCTGCCTGTGTCTCTGCCTCTCTCACGCTCTCTCTGAATGAATAAATAAATAAATCTTTAAAAAAAAAAAAAAAAAAGAACACACAGCTCACAAGCATCCTGGCCAAGAGGTAAGGGAGCTGGGGTACTGACACCCCATATTTCAGGCACCTGTGAAGAATGTCCCAAGGGGGCAATCAACTCTCAGGCATCTTTGGCGTGTCATGTTCACAGGCAAAGTGGATGTTCACAGCCAAAAGGCTCACAAAGATACAAAGATAAGGGGGCTGGCCTTTGGGAGCCATTCTGGGGTGCATGAAGATGTTCAGGGCATCTGGGTGGAGTGGTGGCAGCATTTGCTATAACTTCTAAGAACCATGTTATTTATTTATTTATTTATTTATTTATTTATTTATTTATTTTTTAATAAATTTTTATTTATTTATGATAGTCACAGAGAGAGAGAGAGAGAGGCAGAGACACAGGCAGAGGAAGAAGCAGGCTCCATGCACCGGGAGCCCGATGTGGGATTCGATCCCGGGACTCCAGGATCGCGCCCTGGGCCAAAGGCAGGCGCTAAACCGTTGCGCCACCCAGGGATCCCCATGTTTTATATTTAAATGTGAGTGTAATCATAGCTTTTTATCCTGAAAAGATGGATGAAATAAAATGTTAAATCCCTAGGATAATGAGCATCTTGAGCCGTGCTCATGAAATATTGGCCATGTTTATTGGGGCTGCTTGGCTTAGCAGTTTTTGCCTTCGGATTCTGTTTGCAGTCCTATCATTTCTTTTATTTCCTTGGGAGTCCTTGAGGCTTTTGGGCCTCAGCACAAACATGTTTTTTGTTTGTCCCCAGTTTTAAATGTATCACTGTCACCTTGTTGAATTGAGATGCAGTGAATCAAAACTGCAGGGTAGTGACCAGCGAGGGGGCGGTTTCTGCCCAGGCGCCCCTCCGCCCTCTCCGTGTCTAGGACAGGGAGGTGCTGCATTCAGGCGGGGGGCGGGGGAAGCCCCTCATCTACGTACTGGGAAATCGGATGGTAGAAAAGCTTCCTTGCTTCCAAGCAACAGACTGTATCACTGGTTGCGCCTCAGAGAACCTGAATGGAGGTTTGGCTAGGGGAAGGGTAGGAGCAGGACAGAGGTGGGCTTTTTTTTTTTTTTTTTTTTAAGATTTTATTTGTTTATTCATGAGAGAGAGAGAGAGGCAGAGACACAGGCAGAGGGAGAAGCAGGCTCCCTGTGGAGACCCCAATGAGGGACTCGATCCTGGAACCCCGGGATCATGACCTGAGCCAAAGGCGGATGCTCAACCACTGAGCCACCCAGGTGCCCCCAGAGGTGGGGTTACTTTGCTCTGGGTATCACTAGTTTCTTTACTGCACAGCTACACCACCTTGCCTTAATATCAACTGTGTGCATGCATTTTATATATATATATATATATATATTTATATATCACATTACCTATATCTAAATTACATAATGTACATATAAATTTCACTATATGAAAGGGAGCACAACATAGCTTAAAGTTTCATGTCCTGGATTATTTATATATAATTACTTCTGCATGGAATTTGTGAATAATCTTTTCTTTCTATATTGTACCTTTTCTATGGTGAACATCTATGACTTAAATTGTACAGAGCAATAACTGTTTTCAAAACTACATCATAACCAGCAGATCTAGAAATCTAACCAGACCTAAGAGAAGGCAGGTTAAAAGCAAATAAGCTTTTTTTAAAAAATTAATTCAGAAAGCACTGACCTAAAACACCTACCTTCTTAGGCTACCTACTCATGTGTTTTTGTCAAGTACATGGTGGCCTGGTGTTTTCTAGAAAGAGGCACTGAAAACATGATTGGATCAGTGCACTTATTCCAAGTTACTGTGTAATTATTAGAAACTGAGACTGTATTCTGTAAGGCAATTAAAAAAACAATTTTTTTTGCAGTAAAATAGGTACTTTTAATAGTAAGGTCAATCTGAAATTATAAAAATTAAGCAAATAATAGAATGGAAACTATCTTTTCAAATATTTGAGCCATAAACATGTTGTTCTTTAATTGTATATTTTATCATTTTTCTAGCACTCAAAATTAATAAAGTGACAGAGTGTGACAAATACTTGGAAGTTGCACAAGAAATATATTTTTGTCAGTATGCCTTTTTCCCTCTCCTTTTGACAATTCATGTTGGGGACAATAAAGATTAATTGCATAAGGGAAAGTGAATAGGTGAAACCAAGTACATTCACGCAGATATGACACAGCTTAACCATCCCTCCAGGGTGAGTACTTACTTGTCAATATTTTCTCAGTTCCTTTTAATTCCAGTTTTATTGGACCAATCCAAAGAATCAGTCCATTAAATATGTTTAACTAAAAGAAAAAGCAATTATTATTTTTTTAAGATTTTATTTATTTATTTGAAAGAGAGAGCAGGAGAGAACAAGCAGGGGGAACAGCAGAGGGAGAGGGAGAAGCAGGCTCCCCACTGAGCAGGGACCCCCCCACCCCCCCAGTCAGATGGACATGGGGCTCTATCCCAGGACTTCAGGATCATGACCTGAGCCGAAGACAGATGCTTAACCTGCTTAACTGACTGAGCCACCCAGGCGGCCAAAAGCAATGATCATTTTAAAAGCACAAAGTATTGAAACAGGTTTTGAAACAAAAATCTGTGCATTAGCCCATATATTATTTCAGTTATCTGCAGTTGAATATTCTAAACTCATTAGCTCTACTGTTTGTAAGACAGTTTAACAACTGCTTAGTTTCCATGGCCAAAATGGATATATTCTATCCTTGATTCTCATATAGCTCTCTCTTGCATTCAGCTTACAAAATTGATAAAAGAAGTATCTAATATGTGATGCCTGGGTGGCTCACTTGCTTAAGTATCTGCCTTCAGTTCAGGTCATGATCTCAGGGTACTGGGATCAAGCCCTGATGGGGCTCTGTGATCAGTAGAGAGTCTGCTTCTCCCTCTCACTCTCCCTCTGTCCCTTCCCCCTGATTGTGTGCTCTGCGTGCTCCCTCTCTCTCTTAAATAAATAAAATTTGGTGGGGGGGATGCCTGGGTAGTTCAGCAGTTGAGCGGCTGCCTTTGGCTTAGGGGGTGATCCTGGAGTTTCAGGATCGAGTCCCACATTGGGATCCCTGCATGGAGCCTGTGTCTCTGCCTCTTTCTGTCTCTTATGAATAAATAAATAAAATCTTTAAAGTAGATAAATAAGGGATCCCTGGGTGGCGCAGCGGTTTGGTGCCTGCCTTTGGCCCAGGGCACGATCCTGGAGACCTGGGATCGAATCCCACATCGGGCTCCCGGTGCATGGAGCCTGCTTCTCCCTCTGCCTATGTCTCTGCCTCTCTCTCTCTCTCTCTCTCTCTCTCTCTCTGTGTGACTATCATAAATAAATAAAAATAAATAGATAAATAAAATCTTTTTTTTTTTAAAGAAGTAGCTAATAAAATGGGGGACTTTTGAACCTGTCACCTCAAAAGAGCAATGAGTTCTTTGGGTAGGAAATACCATAAATTGTATATATATATATATATAGCTTTATGTCCTCCCTAGACTAAGTAGAGATTGGATGAATGAGTGACAAAAATAGCAGCTGGCATCAAAAAATGATTTTATGAATTAGTTTTGTTAGACCTTAAAATCACCATATGCTATTATTAAATACAAAGAGAAAATGGTAGTTTTACAGTGGAGAAACCAGGCAGACACTACCTGAACCAAATGATTAAAGTGGACATCATCAGTAATGGGGCAAATTGATGTGATGCATCGAGCAGGACAGCACCACTTGTGGGCTATTCCTGCCAGAAATGCGTAACCTGAATCACAAGGAAACATCAGATAGACCCAAATTGAGAGAGAATCTACAAAACAGCAGGCCTATACTCTTCAAAAATGGCAATGTCAGGAAAGACCAAAAAGAAAAAAAGAGAAAAAGAACAAGAAATTTAAAGGCTGAAAGACAGTTCCAGATTAAAGGCGAATAAAGAGATTTGACAACTAAATGCATTGTACAATCCTAGATCCTGAATTGAGAGGAAAATTGCTGTAAATGACATTGTTGGGAAATGGGCAAAAATTGAATGTGGACTGTAGCTTAGATAATAGCACTGCATTAATGTTAAATTTCCTCAATTTGATAATTTTACCAGAGTTATGTAAGATGTCTTTGTTCTTAGGGGATATATACTGAAATATTTGGTTGGCATAAATAGTTCAGAAAAAGAAAAATATATATACATATATCCCCATAAACCTTAGTGCACAAAGGAAAAAAAAAACCTTAGTACAGTTTTTAAAAATTGAGCTGAAACTCACATAACATTAACCATTTAAAAGTGTACAATTCAGGAACATTTAATACAGTCATAATGTTGTGCAACCATTACTTCCATCTAGATCCAAAACATTTCACTATCCCAAAAGAAAACCTCATATCCATTTTGTTTTCTAACATTTTAATGTAAGCTCTCTACCCAATGTGGGGCTTGAACTCACAACCCCAAGATCAAGAGTCTGATGCTTTCCCTACCTATTGAGCCAACCAGGCACCTTAAAAACCTTATACTCATTCAGCTGTTACTTCCCATTTCCATCCTCCCTCTGAGTCCCTGATTTCTCTTTCTATGGATTTACCTATTTTGGATATTTTATAGAAATGGGATCCTATACCATGTGGCCTTTTATGTCTGGGGCTTCTTTTATTTATTACAGTGTTTGGAGTTTTAAAAAATGATTTATTTATTTATTCATGAGAGACACAGAGAGAGGCAGAGATGTGGGCAGAGGGAGAAGCAGGCTCCCTGTGGGGAGCCTGATACAGGATACAATCCCAGGACCCCGGGATCATGACCTGAGCCAAAGGCAGATGCTCAACTACTGAGCCACCCAGGTGCCCCTATTGTGGTGTTTTTGAGGTTCATGCACACTGTGGCATGTATCCAGAGCTTCGTTTCTTTTTATGAGTGAATACTGTTCCATTATCTGTTTATACCACATTTTGCTTATCCACATATCCATCAATGGATATTTGAGTTGTTTCTCCCCTTTGGCCATTGTGAAAACCTTTAGTTCTTCTGGGCATATACCTAGGAGTAGAATTGCTAGGTCATATGGTAAAGCCACGTTTAACTTTCTAAGAAACTGCCAAACTGTCTTTCAGTGTGTCTGCATCATTTTACTCTCATGCTGTTCTCATAACTCTTGACATTATTTCAAAGTAAAAAGTTTAAAAAATAAAAAGTGTGTGTACCCAAGCAGAAGGGAAAGGAAACATAAAATCACAAAAGTAGAAGAGTGGTAACAGATTCATCCAACAGGGCAGACCTGCCCGTGGACTGAGACGGTTCAAGTGACAGGCAAGAGCAGCTTCAGGGGAGATGCCAGAGTGGAAATTTCTTTAAGGGGTGACACAGTTTGAAAGTGCTACCAAAGCATCTCCATGACCAGAAACCCAGCTCCAGGCAGGTGGAGAAAACCACTGTGTACCCAGACTTTCTCTTCTCTTTTGGGGCATCATTAGCAGCTCTATGTGGGCACAGCCACTTTGAACGCATGAGTGAGTGTGCTTTGGGACCTGAGCATTCATAAACGGGCATCCATGGGAAACTGTAATTTCCCTTACAGGAATCTGCCTGACTGCCATGTACAAGGGGACCCTTATATGTAAAAAGAGGCTAATGC
Organism: Canis lupus dingo; assembly: GCF_003254725.2. Classification (NCBI taxonomy): domain Eukaryota; kingdom Metazoa; phylum Chordata; class Mammalia; order Carnivora; family Canidae; genus Canis; species Canis lupus. The sequence goes on from NC_064265.1 coordinate 20,075,055, forward strand.
CCATCTCACATGATTGTTCCCATAGTGAAAGAACACAATGTGACAAAAGTCGAGCATAGACTGTAAAGCAGGGACAGACCCTGAGGATTATAACTAAGGCCTCTAAATTCAGTTCACATCAGGATTGTTAGTTACTCCTGCAGCTCAGAGTTTGGCTCCCCAACCAGCCACACAGGGATCCCCTTGGGAGCTGGTGAGAAATGCAGATTCTCGGGCCCAACCAGCTGGCTGATCCAGAATCTGCATTTCAACAAGAGCCCCAGGTATTGGGCCAGGTATGGCCAATAAAGTTTAAGAAGAGCTACTTTAGGGCAGCCCAGGTGGCTCAGCGGTTTAGCGCTGCCTTCAGCCCAGGGTGTGATCCTGGACACCTGGGATCGCGTCCCACCTTGGGCTCCCTGCGTGGAGCCTGCTTCTCCCTCTGCCTCTCTCTCTCTCTGTCTCTCATGAATAAACAAATATAATCTTTAAGAAAAAAAAGAAGAGCTACTTTAATGCTCTGTTTCCTGAACTTTTCTAATTTTAACAACCATCTGGGACTGATTATTAAGGAATCCATTTTCCCATGGCCCCCTGCGCCTCCCCCCCGCCCTTAGAGATGAATTCAGGGAGCCTAGGTGAGGCCCTGGAATGTGAACATTTTTTAAAAAGATTTTATTTATTTATTCAAGAGAGACACAGAGAGAGAGGCGGAGACATAGAAGAAGAAGCAGGTTCCCTGTGGGGAGCCTGATGCAGGACTCGACCCCAGGACCTCGGGATCACGCCCTGAGCCAAAGGCAAACGCTCAATCATTGAGCCACCCAGGTGTCCCTGGAACGTGAATTTTTAGCAAGCCTTCGGGTGAGTCTTCTGGTCGGGTAATTTTAGTAAGCAATATCTTAAATGCATACTTTTAAAGACAAGGGGGGAAATGGATCTGCCAGCAGAGAGAGATCATAAACACCTGTTAGGAGGATTATTATTAGCTCAAAGGTCTCTGAAATGCCCGGGGGCTTCAGGACGGACTGCTGGCCCCAGAGTCTGACACTTTCTCCCACTGCAGACAAAGCTTTGCTGAGACTGCTCTCCACTGTACACAATGTTCTTCTCCCTTAATCCTAACACTGGAGAGGACCATGTAATCTCTATTGCTCCGGAAAGGCAACAGGCTCTAGAGATAAGTAGTGGCCCAAGGTTCCTCAGCCAGTATGTAGTTTTAGGACCTGAATTCAGACCAGTTTCTTTCTGCCTGCCATATGCCACGCAGCCCAGACCCGTCATATATACCTGATCCAATGTGGCAGCCTGTGCCTGCTGGGCCCTGGGTTCCTTCCACCTTCTCTTCTGCCTCTGCCACTGTGGGTGTGGAAGCAGAGAACTCTCCTGCTCCTCTGGGCTGGAGTGCTTCGTCTGGTTCCCTGTCCTGGTTATCATCTCACTTTTCTAAACCTCAGTTTCCTTAACTGTAAAATGGGAATGATTTTAAGGTGGTGTCAAAGGAAAGGATATTCTTTGAGGATGAAAGAAAAAAACTGGGAAGATTAAGTATAAAACACATTAAAGTTCCTGGCACATAGTATATGGTTAATTAATGGTTGCTGTTTCTGTCATTATTTTATTGTAAGGGCAGTGGTAAACAAAATTTAGAGATGAAAACTAAGCAACTGCTAGCATGTGGTACCTACTTGTTTAGCGTAGAAGTAGCTCCTCAAAGACAAACGTGCCCGTAATTTGGAGATGTCTGTTGTCAGGCAATTTTGGTTTGCAAGATGTATTTGTGTCCTGTAGCTCCGGTTTCAGGTTGCCACAAACCCGGTGGCTAAAACAACAGAAATTAACTCTCTCATAGTCCTAGAAGCCAGAAGTCCCAAACTGAAGTATTGGCAGGACTGTGCTTCTTCCAGGGACTCTAGTGGAACACACTTCCTTGCCTCTTCCAGCCGCTGGTGGCTCCAGGGGTTCCCTGATTTGTGGCAGCATAACTGTAATCTGCACCTCCATCCTCACAGGGCTCTTCCCTGCCCTGTGTCTCTCTGTGTCTTCTGCTTTCCTATCTCTTAAAAGAATGCTTGTCATTGGATTCTTAACTACATCATCAAAGACACTTTTTTTTTAAAGATTTTATTTATTTATTCATGAGAGACACACAGAGAGAGGCAGAGACACAAGGAGAGAGGGAAGTGGGGGCTCGATCCCAGGACTCTGAGATCATGACCTGAGCCAAAGGCAGATGCTCAACCAGTAGGCCACCGGGTGCCCCCAAAGACCCTTTTCTACAATAAGGTCCTATTCAAAGGTTCTAGGGGTTAAGATGTGCACATGTCTTTTTGGAGTCACAGTTCAGCCCAATACATGAGGGCTGGAATGTCTCTCCTTCCTTCATCCCAGGAGAAAAGCAGTTTGTGTTAAGGAGACATTGGACAGGAAATGGAAGCAGGGAACAGATCAGCTCTATTGTTCTTTTCTTTTTTTTAAAGATTGTATTTATTTATTCATGAGAGAGAGAGACAGACAGAGACAGAGAGAGAGAGACACACACACAAGCAGGCTCCATGCAGGGAGCCCAATGTGGGCCTCGATCCCGGGACTCCAGGATCATGCCCTGGGCTGAAGGCGGCACTAAACCGCTGAGCCACCCAGGCTGCCCAGCTCCATTGTTCCTCCTCAAGCAACTCCCGTTTCTCATGGTTTCCTTCTCCCAACTTCATGACCCTCACGATCCCACTACCATGGCCTAGGTCCTTCCAGGTTTCCCAATTCAGATTTCCAAGTAATGAAAGTTTGTTGGCCAGCCTGGGGACAGGCTGATCTCAGGTCAGGTGTCTTTCTCGGGTTCTGTCACTCTAGGTCTTGAGGTGGTGGCGGGGAGGGGAACGACACAGCCACATGATTCAGAAAGTGGCCTCCCAGGTCTACTCCTTCAGGCCTTTCCCACTGGATCTAACGGAACAACAGCTTCTCTTAGAAGGAGGGTATCTGAGCTGACGACATCCCATGCTCGGGCCCTTGGAGGAGAATGTAGTGGAATCCCGGCTTCCATATTGTACCTGAGACTGTGCCCCATTTATCAAAGTGTCATACTCCTTTTTATAAGGCAGTCACCTTTCTGGGGAGACATACAGCATGAATCCCGGGTTGCGTCATAAGGGAGGCTCCGGAGTGATACAATCATAGTTCGTCGAGTGCTCTTGGCATTTCTCCTGGACTCGTTGTAACACTGCTGCAGAGGAGGCCTTAGCTCGGCCACCGTTCCATGGAGGAGGGAATCAAGGCTTCTAGCAGCTAAAGTACTCACCCAAGGTCACCTGGATCCTAGGCACAGCAGCAGAATGAGTCCGCAGCCTTCTCCACGGCAATTTCTCTGTAATGGCTGTTTTCCGTAATGCCACACATCAGTCATCGCTTTGGAAATCAGGCTGGAATTAATGTAAAGCCAAGGGCACCGTATTAGGAAAGAGAGCAACTCTGATTTAGGATGATAATAAACGTAAGGAAGGAGAGACAGATGTGTGAAAATAAGTGCTGGGGAATGTTGCCCACTCCAGCAAAAGTGTTTAAAATCTCCTCCTTATTCCATCAATCATTTTGTCTCTCTTCTGGAATTATCACTGAGGGCTTGTTGCCCATACAGTATATGAAGGACATTCATGAACATTATTTATCTCCACCCCCCCCCACCAGTCCGGGATTAACTGTGGGGGGCTCCAGCAGAGAGTGTAAAGGACCCCCACAGAGCTGTGAGATCCCTGTAAACACTGGGAGATGTAAGTACTCAGCTCCAGGGCCAGGAATGGGAAGGAGGGCCCTGTACAAGGGGAGCAGCAAACCACCAACCTCCTCTTCCCCAGTGAAGGAGAAAGCGAAGAGCCAGGCACGGGGACCTGGGGCTCAAGGGGCTGCTTTGAGTTTTTATAGAGGAATCTGCCTGCCATTCACTCCCATTTCCCAGGTTTGGCTCAACTCCATGATCCATGGCACCCAGGACCCTCTGGAAATGGCCACTCTGGGAGCCTTCTCTTTTCCCAATTCACTGAACATGATCTTAATTTTCAAGGAAAAAAAAATAATTTTGAAAGTAATGAGGTAGGAGCACCTGGGTGCTCAGTTAAGTGCAGGACTCTTGGTTTCAGCTCAGATCATGATCTCAGGGTTGTGAGACGGAGCCCTGCTTTGGGCTCCCCTCAAGGGGAGTCTGCTTGAGATTCTTTCTCCCTCTCCTTTTGCTCCCCCCCCCCACCTCTACACACACTTGCTCCTCTCTCTCTCTCTCTTTGTCAAATAAATACATAAAATTTGAAAAAGAAAGTAAGGAGGCAATCTTTAAATGAATTGTATTTCCGGTGGGCAGCCCTGGCTCCCTACAGAAGGCTCAAGGCCATGCACCCTGGCTTTTGTATCATTACCCTCTTTGGGTCTCCACTATTTTTTCCTTTCCCTTTCTTTCTTTCTTTCTTTGCATGCTTCAGTTGTACCTTTGTGGCAGGAGATTCTGACGCCCCTCCCCCTCCCCAAACTCAGGGACGTCATTAGGACCTCCACAGGCCTGCTGGGCTCCGTTGGCTGGGTGTGCTAAAAATAACTGGGTAGGTTAAAAAAAATGTTGAAGCAGATTTAGGGGCTCTTGTGGAAAATGAAACACAGAAGCTGGGGCCTGGGTGGTTCTATTTAAAGATGATCACCATCTCATCCCTTCCCGTGGATTTCCATGTGAAGACTTTATTCCCGGGGTGAGCCGGCTGAGGGCGGGGGCGGGGGCTAATCTGCATTAGGCCTCACTCCTCCCGGACCCTCTGCGTCGCAGCTGCCCGGAGCCAAAGGCTGCACAGGTCGACCTGCAGCTCAGTTCTTTAGCTCCACAATTGTCCCTTTGAATTGAGGAAAGCGAAAATAAAGTTTTCAAGGCCAATTTCACAATTTTATCTTCTGTGAAAAGCAAAATCAACGAGGCTATGAAAACTTACAAGCAGTTAAAACACTTTTATGTCGTCCTCCCCTTAGAGAGGAAAAGGAAATCAGACTGCTTTGTTCAAAGCAACGGCCAACATAAGCCTTTTCTTCTTTCTTTCTTTTCCTTTTTTTTTTTTTAAACACATCTGGTCTCAATCTTTATACACCAGTGGACAAAAGCAATTAGACAGCTCTGCTTTCCATGTCATAATAATGAAAGTCATATATTTTCCATGGCTGTCTCATTTGGTTACCCAGCTCTGGAGAAAGAGCTTAAATGGAATTTAAAATGCAGGTCTTTGCTTGACAGTATTCTTAGTGACCTGAGGGATAAATGCTTCAGCATCTTCCAGGCCCGGGAGAAAAGGAAGGGTAGGTATTACAGGTGTGTGTTAATAGGTCCCCCACTATCCAATCTTTCTAACAAGCCCTGGGGGATGCGGACAGGCCATTGGAATCAAGGGAGAGAACACAATACAACCCAGCCTAAACAAAAAAAAAAAAAAAAAAAAAAGGAGAATTGGTTCCTGAAACTGGGAAATTTAGGGGGTTGAATTTGTTCACACAACTGATTCCAAGGCTTTAAACAACACCATTCTCTCTTTCACTCCTTGTCCATCTCCCAAGATTGGCAATGCCAGGGAAAAGGTTGCTCCAGGACTCACAGTCACAGCAATAATTTTGAAGTTAATTCTCACTGAGTTAGGTGTTCATCCTTAAACTGATCAGAGGCTTGAGTCACTGGTCCACTCCCAGAAATGTGAATGGGGTCAGCTCCATGAAACACAGGATTGAGATTGGGCCAGGATTCATTCCCCAAAAGAAAATTGTGTTTTAACTTCGGAAGAAGGGGGAATGGATGCAAAATGACACAGCTAACCCATATGGGACCTTTGTAAATTGGAGATAGGCACCTCCTCCAGGCTGATGCAGCCTTGTGTGCCCATCACTTGGGTGGGGTGCATGGGACTTACTTTCCAGCTTCTTTGGGGCAGAAGCAGCCCCACACCCAGGACACATGGTTGAGTGAGTAGAGCTAAAGTTGGATATGAACCCACTCTCCCCCTTAGCAGGATGCTATTATGCAGTGTGACACCTGAACAACCGTAAGTGGTGACACGGGTGGTGGGCAAAACCAGCAGATGTCCTGGAGATCCACCATGAACCATCTTAAAAGAGATTCATCACCCCGCGTTTTCTTGCCTGTATGCTTAAGCTGTGGCTTCTGCATAAGGGCATATTCATTAGCTGTTTTACAAGTTAATGTTTGTTGAAATTGGGTGTGTGATGTTAACTCACAGAGGGTGTGCTGGAGGGGAAGAGTCCAGACGTAGTCTGATTGCCAGCTCTGTCCTTTACCATCTGGGCATACTTGCTCTAATCCTGCTGGGGTTTTGTTTTTTGGTTTTTGGTTTTTTTAGGTCTCAACTTCCTCATTTATAGGAAAGAGGACCCTCCCTGGTGCCCTTCCCTCCCACTAGAAGTCTAGACTGGGATGGGCGAGGGCTGGTGTCTTGGGGCTCTTTGCTTTCCAACCAGTCTTCCACTGCCTCTGTCAACAACTAGTTCTTCCTTCTGCCTCCCGGGTCCTCCTCTCTGCAGGTCCCCTTGCTGTGGCTGCAAGTGGTGGCTTTCCTGCCTCAGGCAGATCCAACACCTCTAGGGCGTGCTTAGGTTATAATTTCCCTCCCCTACAGCATTGGTGACACACACACCCCTTCTATGCCTGTTAGGCAAATTAGCACCCACTCACTGGCCCGAGCCCCTGCAGAAGCTGGCTGAGGACAAACACTGTGTGCCTGGAAGAATGAAATGCAGAGCACAGCAGAGGGACTCTATCCCATGGGCTGGGGCACTCACAGCTCCAGCAGAGGGAGATCCATTAACAGGGACACCTGTAGGGGAGGACAGGACCCTATTCTGGAAACCCTACTTTCCCTGCTGGCTCCAGGTAGTCCTGGGGGTGCCGAGAACAGCCTGAACGGGTGGATGGATTCTTACTCATTGTCTAGGTGGGTAGTTAACATGCCTATTTGCATTTGCCAACAGCAAATTCTAGTGCTCAGCACAGCACCCCATATGTACCTTGACTCCTCTGTTATCTAACAGAAACCAAACTTCCTTTTAGGTCCTCGTGCCTGGTCCCACCCACCTAGGCATGGGAAAGCTAGGGCAGAGTGACCAAGGTTAGCCTCTGCCACAGCTGCTGGGGGAGGGTTTGGCAACATTATGAAATGTTGGGGTGAGTTGGTCTGCTTGTTTCACTACTCAGAGGCACATTGGTCTTCCAAGGCATATAGTTCAGGCTTACCAGTCTGCACGGGGTTAGGCAATGCCCATGGATGCCACTGGGTGCCAGTAGTGAAGTATTTTGGGGTCCAAACAACCAGTCACACACAAAAGGAATGTCTCCTGGTAATGTCTCCTCTATCCTTCAAAGTCTTCCAGAGTTCAGAGTGTACACAGGGAAGCATAGTAATAATGATGCGTGTATTCAAAGAGCACCTTTCAGTCCTCAAAGCCCTTTATACACAGGACAGTCCGGCAGTTAAAAGCTTGAGCTACTGGACTCAAATCTTCACTCCTTCAATGACTTCAGCAAATCACTGAATCTCCCGGAGCCTCAGTTTGCTTATCTGCAAAATGCAAGATAACAGTGTCCTCTACCTTCACAAGTCTGGGGAGAGGTCATTGCAATGATCCATGTGAAGCTCTTAGCACATGGTCAGACACAGAATAAAGATTGAAGACATGTTGGTGACTAACTATGATTATTATCCGTGAGTTCATGGATTGTAAGAACAACCCTTTGTGAAGTTGGTGGGGCTGAGATATTTTCTTTCATAAATAAGAAAAGTGAGATCAGAAAGTAAAAGAGCAGGGGCACCTGAATGGCTCAGTAGGTTAAAGCGTCCCCATCTCTTGATTTCCTCTCAGGTCATGATCTCAGGGTGTAGCATCAAGCTCTGCACCCAGGCGCAGTCTGCTGGAGATTCTCTCTCTCCTTCTCCCTCTGCAGCAGCCCCCCTCCCTTGCCTCTGCACATACACGTTCTCCCCCTCTCTAAAATAAATAAGTAAATCTAAAAAAAAAAAAAAAAAAAAAAAAAGACGGTCAAAAGACAAACATGGGGACAGGGGAGACAAGTGGGGAAAGAAAGACAAGACGTTCGTAGGACTGGGGGACCAGATGACACATACAAGGGGCATCAAAAAGGGCAGAGGCTCAGTCTTCCACAGCAGCTTTGAGTTATCTCTGTGATTACATGAGGGGTTGTGACCTGCAAGTAATTTGCCCCAGTGCAAAGCCATTTGAAGGGGACCTTTGATCCCTGGGTGGCTCAGCAGTTTAGCCCTGCCTTTGGCCCAGGGCACGATCCTGGGGTCCCAGGATCAAGTCCCGGTCGGGCTCTCTGTGTGGAGCCTACTTCTCCTCTGCCTGTGTCTTTGCCTCTCTCTGTCTCTCTCTCTCTCTCTCTCTCTATCATGAATAAATAAATAAATAAATCTAAATAAATAAATAAAAATAAAGGGGACCCTCTTGTGATAGGGATGGGAACTTTACAGTAAGTAGAAACTGTTTGATCAGGATTTTATCCTGAAAAAAAAAAGGACCAAAATTATGAAAATAACTTTACCCAACGAAATTTAGACTGTGGTTTCAGCCATGTGCTCATTCTGAGAATAGCAACAACAACAAAAAAATCTAAACTTCTTTTTTTCTGATAAAATTGTATGGTGTTCTCTACTTCGTTTTTTACTTTCATATCACGTTTGTAGAGAGGGTTGCAAAATATTCGATGGCTTCATCATTTTTTTTAAGGTCTTTTCTAAATCCTCCTTATTCACGTTGTCTCATCATTCTCTTTTGTCTTTCTGGTGGCATTAACTGGCCTCACTCAAGGCGTGGAGCAGTCCTGCTAAGTTACTTTCACATACTTCATGAAACCCTGCAGCTCTGCAAGATTTGCAATTTCACCTTATGAACTGATTTGCATTGAATTTGAATTATAATTTTGGATATTGCTGCAAACCACAAAGGTGTTGATGGGTAGGGATGTCTGCTAGTGTGAAACAGGGAGAGACTTTATTTGAGTGTAGACAGTGTTATGGTCTATTAGCACATAAGTTTCATGTTATGACAACTTTGCTTCATGAGCAAGTCATAACTGTAGGCATTTGGGTAACAAACATTCAGATAAAAACCATCCTCTGTATAGGAACGGAGTACACAGTTTTGATAAACTCAGGGCTCCATGGCCAAAAAACATGGCTAAAGACCTCTTTAGGTAAGCAATTGTAATGAGATGAGAGAGAGCAAGAAAGTAATGATAGTAACAGATTATATACAATGCATTGAATAAAATAGAAAACCACTGGTCCATTCTGACATGCATAAAGAAATGACTCAATTGAAAGTCTGATGAGGGATGAAATATTTACATAGTTTCAATGGTTTCCACAAAATACTCATGAAAGGGAGAAGAGTCACTGTAGATGAGGAAGCTTGCAGACACCACTCTAATCAAGGGTTCCAAGTGAACCTCCCCAGGACCGGGGCAAACTGACATCATGCACCATGCAATACAGTGCAGTGGAGGAACCCAGCATTGCTTCTGCACCATTTCTGACAAAGATGCACTCTTCCTGCCCAAATCTCATCAGGAAGAAACATCAAGTCAAATCAAAATCGAGGGATACTCTATTCATGTCCAGACTATAGTCTTCAAAAATGGCAAAGACATAAACATCAAGGAAAAAATGAGAAGCTGCTCAAACTGGTCTCCTAAAATGACATCATGACTGACATCATGTGATTCTGGATCCAATCCCTTTGCTATGAAAATGGCCTTGTGGGAATAGTTGGCAGAACTTGAAGGGGCTTGAGGATTAGATGGTAGCAAGGGATCAATGTTAATTTCCTAACTTTGAAAAGAGGTGGACTCTGTAGGTGGGAGGATGTCCCTGTTTGTGGGGAAATACATACTAACTTTTGGCGTATCAGGTGTGCAATTTACTCTCAAATGGTTAAAGAACAAAAGTGCTATTTGTACTATATTTGCAACTTTTCTCAAAGTTTGAGATTGTTATTTATTTATTTATTAAGGATTTTATTTATTTATTCATGAGAGACATAGACAGAGAGAGGCAGAGACACAGGCAGAGGGAGAAGCAGGCCCCTTGCAGGGAGTCCGATGTGGGACTCCATCCCAGGTCTCCAGAATCACGCCCTGGGCTGAAGGCGGCACTAAGCAGCTAAGCCACCCAGGCTGCCCAAGATTGTTATTTGAGAAAAAGCAAGGAAGGAGGTCATTTTTACTGAGCAGTCAGCAGACTTCCTCAAAGGCAGGGATGGAGTTGCAGGGCAGTGCCAAGGAGTGGCGCCTGCTGAGCTGCGCTCTGCGTGGAGGGTGGGCCCTGGGGAGGCAGGTGGAGGAGGCTGGAGAGACTGGAGGCTCCTGCCTGTACTGACAGCGACCAATGCAAAGTGGAAGACAGATTTGAGCTGCACTAAGTTTGGAGAAAGGGAGGGGAAGATGAGGAAGGTTTCAAGCTTCACAGAGAGAACATGTGGGGCCAGCACTGAGTTGGGAGCCTGGGGGAACGCGCCGGGGCAAGGAGATGATGGGTGCTGTTTGGGCATGCTGCTTTGAAGGCAGCCTGCCTGTGACATGGGGCGCCCCACTGATCTCCAAGCTATCAACCAACGTGGCTCATCTTCCCAGGGGTGGAGTTGGAGATCTTAGCATGACATTTTCACTGAGCCATCAGGAAGCAATGAAATAAGATCTAGAACCAGGAAGAAAGATCACAGTAAGTACCATGGCTTTGGGGGTTTTGCACTTGGAAGCTAAGAGAACAATCGAGATGAGTGAGGGATAGCAGGGAGAGGGAAAGGAGGCCTTGGAGGAGGTGGAGGGGAAGGAGCCAGTGAAGGAGGTAGAGAAAGTGTGGCCAGGGTGCTAGGAGGAAATCAGAAACCAGTCTGATTATTAAGTAAACTGAACGTGGACCCCAAATGTTCTGCCCTCCTGAGAAAAAAATCCACTAGATCACAAGGGTTTCCTACTTACTTTCTGACACTCTAGCTTCTGCTATTTTTTTTTCCTTTTGACATATAAACTAACCCCTATGGCTAAAGTAGACCCCTCCCAACAACATGCCCACAATCCACCTAATTCCCTCTTGCTCAGGTTTGATAGAAGACCCAAGTCAAGCAATCACCAGAGAGGAGGCATAGTGTAGTTGTTAAGGTCCTAGAGTCTTACTTCCTGGGTTCAAATCCCAGCTTCACCATTTATCAGTCATGTGACCTTGGGAAAGTTACTTAAAAAAAATCGGGCTGTGCCTCAGTTTCCCCACCTGTAAAATAGGCATAAAAATAGTTCCTACTCCTTGAATTGTTATGAGTGTTAAAGATATTAATATTTGATGACTACTTGGAATAGTGGCTGGCGGTATATAAGTGTATGCGTTATTAAATAAGTGTGAACCTAAGTGGGCTGATAACTCTGCAGTCTGGCCACAGACATCTAATTGACCTTGCTATTTTGTGAGTGATAGACAATTATACATTCACAAGCCTGCTTCCTGTAGGCCAGAAACTTTTGATACCCAGAGGCCAGTTTAGCCATCTGTTTATGGACAGATTGGAGCTCAATCAGTTGATCTCAGGAATCCAAAATTGTTCTCATACATAACTGTGAAGATGATCCCAAAATGCTGTAGTAGTAAGCATGGAGGAGTAAGGAGTAAGGAAAGCCTGAATCCCAGGGAGGACTGTCCTCTTGGATATTCTTTCTCCCCCTGTCTTGGCTCCCAGTAATCCAGTAGAGCGGGGCTTCTCTGACCTTAATGTGTTACACACGTGACCTGAAGATCTGATTAAAATGCATATTCTGCTGCAGCATGGATGAGACCTGAGGACATTACACTAAGTGAAATAAGCCAGTTGTGCTAGGACAAATGCTGCATGATTCCACTTATACAAGGCACCCGGTATATTCAAATTCATAGAGACAGATGTGGGGAGAGGTGATGGGGAGCTACTGTTTAATGGGTACAGAGTTTTAGTTTTGCAAGATGCAGAGCTCTGTGGACAGATGGTGGTGATGGCTGTGTAGCAACGTAAAAGAACCCAATGTCACTAAACTGTATTCTTAAAAATGGTTGAGATGAGGGGTGCCTGGCTTGCTCAGTGGGAAGAATGTGTGACTCTTGATCTCAGGGTCATGGGTTAGAGCCCCAAATTGGGTGCAGAAATTACTAGAAAAAAAAAAAAAAAGGTTAAATGGGGCATCTGGGAAGCACAGTCGGTTAAGCATCTGACTCTTGATCTTGGCTAAGGTCTTGATCTTAGCTTAAGGTCTTGATGTCAGGGTCATGAGTTCAAGACCCGCACTGAGCTCCATGCTGGCTGTGGAGACTACTTAAAAAAAAAAAAAAAAAAAGTAAAATAAAAAAAAAATAAAGTCAATAAATTTTACATGTATATTTTACCACAATTACATTTTTATTATTTTTTTATTTTTATTATTTTTTAAAAAGATTTATTTATTTATTCATTCAGAGAGAGCTAGAGAGAGGCAGAGACACAGGCAGAGGGAGAAGCAGGCTCCATGCAGGGAGCCCGATGTGGGACTTGATCCCGGGTCTCCAGGATCACACCCCGGGCTGCAGGCGGCGCTAAACCGCTGCGCCACTGGGGCTGCCCCACAATTACATTTTTAAAATGCAGATTCTGATTCATAAATTCAGGGGTGGGGCCTGAGATTCTGATTTCTATAAAACTCCCATGTGTAGCTGATACAATTGGACCACACTGTGTGCTAAGATCACACTTTGAGTTCCAAGCTACTACAAAGCAGAGCCAGGTTCCTCTAGTTCTTTCTTTCTTTTTTTTTTAACCAAGCCCAACACCTGCTTTGCATTAAAGCTATAGTAACTGCTTGAATGAAATAGAATTGGACTCTAAGCCCTTTGAGAACTCTGGCCTTTTCCTTCTACACTCAGAGAGGTTGCCAGCAAAGCCTCCATCCAGCAGACACAGTCAAGCAAAAACACATCTATAGTCAGAATTATTTTCTGGTCCCCTGGGGCTGGCCTACTCACCAGAAAATTATCTCCAGTCCAACAGCCCATCTGGTCAGTTACCAAGGCAGGGTTCTTGTAATGGGTTTCAGCCTGCAGCTTCTCTTTGGTTAGCCCATGAACACAGGGACCGCCTCCGAGATGCTCACTGCTCATCTCCAGGTTGGAACACGGTAGCTGGTCCAGAGTAGGCATTCAGTAAATATTTGTTGAGTGAAAGTAGCTAACACATGTATAGTGCTTATATAGCAATGTTCTGAGATTTTTATATGGTAGATTATATTTTCCAAAGAAGGCCATAAATTATTTCCCACCCTATATGCTCTTCTTATATTGGGACTGTGATATTCCCCCCACTGAGGAGTGAGTTTATGTCCTCCCCACCCGTGGAAACTGGGTGGATTCAGTATGGATCAAAGGGGCACTTGAAGAGAAAAGTAAAGGACTATTTGCACAAGGGGCACTTGAAGAGAAAAGTAAAGGACTATTTGCAAAGATCACTGGAGAAAAGATCTTTCTAGAATTGGAGTGTAGCTTCTTCCTGTGTCAGTCAATAATCGCCCGGGGCTGCACAACAAACCCCACATCAATGGATTCTCAATCCTTTATTCTCTTGGATCTGTAGGTTTGCTGGGGGTTGACTGAACCAGACTGCACCCAGCTGGAGGGGTTTGGTTTGGCTGCACACATCTGTCATCCTTCTCTAGAACCAGTGGGCTAGCTTAGGTATGTCCTTATGGCAGTGGCAAAGACTCAAGAGATCAAGCCAAATCACACAATTGCTTTTCAGTCCTCCCCTAACATCACATTTGCTTATATCCCAGCAGTTAAAACAAATCTCACAGCTGAACCCCAGTCAAGGGTTGGGGAAAAGAGTAGATATTTTTAATAATAGTCACACCTCTTTCTTTTTTTTTTTTAAAAGATTATTTATTTATTTATTTATTTATTCATGATAGAGAGAGAGAGAGAGACAGAGACAGAGACACAGGCAGAGGGAGAAGCAGGCTCCATGCCGGGAGCCCGACACAGGACTCGATCCCGGGACTCCAGGACCGCATCCCGGTCCACAGGCAGGCGCTAAGCCGCTGAGCCACCCAGGGATCCCCCCCACTTTTTTTTTTAAAGATTGTCACACCCCTTTCCAAGTGTTAACAACATATTTAGAGGTCTTAGGAATATTTATAACCATTTCCTCATTCCCTTCAATACCTGAACACATTGTTTTCAAAGGCTGCCTGCCACTCTACCATATAAATGTGTCAGAATCAGGTGCCTGGGTGGCTCAGTAGGTTAAGCATCTGCCTTCAGCTCAAGTCATGATCCCAGGGGTCCTGGGATCAAGCCCCACATCAGGTTCCCTCCTCAGTGGGGAGTCTGCTTCTCCCTCTGCCTGTACCACCACCCCCACTGTGTACATGCACATGCTCTCTCTCAAATAAATACAATCTTTAATATTAAGAAAAAGAATGTTATTTCACTCAGTGGTTGAACATTGAGCTTCCTTCCTATTATTGCTGTTGTAATTAATATATTACAATAAACATCTGTCTACCTAAGTCGTGGCTCGTATCTCCTGATTATTTTCTTACGATAAACTCCTAAAATTTCTTCTCAGAAGGACTCAAAATTTTAAGGCTGTGGACAGAGTACTAATGGTAGAGAGCTTTATTTGAACTCCCCCTGGACAGATTGCACACCGACTGGTCTATATAAATGGAAACTCAAATGCTAATGAAACTCTTCATCGCAAATCATGGAAGTGACTTTTAGCCTTAAGTGAGTTTGGGTGGTAAAAGCTCGTTTTGCCTAGGACCCAGGGAAATGGAAAAGTTTTACTGAGGAGAGAAACTTTGTGCAGAGACCTGTAGTGAGAGTCAACAGATACTTATTTTGCAAAACACTATGGAGGAGTATAGAAGAACAAAACAAGCTTTCTGTCTTTGAGAAATATTATTATTATTATTATTGGTAACAGAATTCAATTGCTAAACCACACTTAGGAGTAAGACACTACATTTATTAAAAAAAATTAAATTAGGGGCACCTAGGTGGCTCAATCAATAGAGCATCTGACTCTCGATCTTGGGTCATGAGTTTGAGCCCCATGTTGGGTGTAGAAATTACTTAAATAAGTAATTTAGAAATAAATAAATAAATTTAAGTTCTGGGCTCTCATTGGGCTGGGGGAAAGTCAAATGTCAATTTGAGAGACTGCACACACCCCCTCAGGTTATGCAACAAATGACTGCAGGAGGAATTACACCATAGACTCTGTGCAGGGTTATGAAGGGTTGCTGTCGTAGCATAATGCCCCCACCTCCTCCCACTTAGGGAATGTAGGAGCACTGTGGAGGATTGCCCTAGGCAGGAAAATGGAGCTATGCCGAATCTTTGGTTGATGTACTCTCTGATGTTTTTGCTCCTTGCCCAGGTCAGCTGAAGGCAGGTATCCCTGTGGGCGGTTATAAGGGCAGCTCCAGTTTCTCTAGGCCCAGCTCAGCTATGGGGAATTTTCTTGACATTGTCAAGGTGAAAACACTTAAAGCCCAGTCCTCTGAGGCACCCACACAGCCATCTCTATCCCTGGTCCTGCTCCTTCAAAGAAGGTATATTAAGGGGACACCTGGGTGGCTCAGTGGTTGAGTGTCTGCCTTTGGCACAGGGCATGATCCCCGGGTCCAGGATCAAGTCCCTCATCGGGTTCCCTGCGTAGATCCTGCTTTTCCCTCTGCCTATGTCTCTGCCTCTCTCTGTGTCTCTCGTGAATAAATAAATAAAATCTTAAAAAAAAAAAAAAAAAAGAAAGAAGGTTGTTAGGGCCGGTGGGGGGGATGGGTAAAATAGATGATGGAGATTAAAGAGCATGCATATCATGATGAGCCATGAGCAATGTATAGAATTGTTGAATCACTACATTGTACATCTGAAACTAATATAACCATACTGGAATTAAGATGAAAAATATAATAAAATGAAAAAAAAAGGTATGTTAGAGTAGGTCCAGGTTCTAAAGACCTAAAGAATGTCCATGCTCCCTTTCACTTTTGAAGCTCATCATCACCATCTTCTTCCCCTGAGTGCTTCAGATTAACACCCTTAGCAGAGGCCAAACCTCAGACTCTTACAAGAATAGGCAGGTACATGAATGATGTGAGTCATGTAAGTTCTTGGGGAGTAGTGGGGATTGTGGTAAACTGAAAAGTACGTGACCTGTTTAACAGGAACCAGCATAACTCTGCCAATTTTTGCCACGTGAAAATAGGGAACCCAGAGATGTTAAATTTGAGGGTTTTTTAAAAAAGAACCCAGAAATTTAGACTTTCACAGGAAATCTACTTTCTGAAAATTACAATTAATATTTAGAATTTATGTAAAATACTACCAGGTCAAAAAAAGATATCCCAAGCCACCAATTTCAACCTGTGACCTAGACCTCAGCAAACAAAAGGGGAGGCTATCCCACCAGGCAGCTTCCCTTTTTCTCACAGAAAACACACAAAAAAAGACTGTTAACTCTCCCTGGGGCTAAGGGAAGTCAGACTTCCAAAACACAAAGGCCCAGCTACCTTCTCTCAGGGGAGGGAGGCGGGAGGGGGTGGGGGAAATACTTTTCATTCTTTCTGGAGGAGCCACGGAGAAACAAATCCTTTCTCAACCAATGTGGTTAATGGAGTACATTACAGTCTTGATCATTTGGATGGCTATTAGTTGCAGAGTCAGACACAAATAACTACATGTAATAATTACATGGTAGCATTCAGACAGGCCCAGAGCCTGAGCCTGCCAGACAAGGGGCACAGGGAGTACAAATGCCTGGAGGTGGGAATGCTGGCTGTGGAGGAGGCTCACAGGATGCAGCTGGATGGGAGGCTGGGGGCCAGACTGGGCGTGGAGGACCTCACCTAAGTGTTGGGCTAAGACACACTGGGATTTCATTCTTCAGGAATGAAGGGCCAGTTAAGACTTTCCATTAGGGGTGTGGCGTGAGGGAGGCTGCAGTTTTGAGAATCATTTTGCAGATCCATGCTTCTGTCAGGACGGATGAGGAGGGAAAAGAAGGGGATGGATGTGGGAAGACCTCTTCAGGAGCTATGGAATCTGTCCAGGTGTGAGCTAAGGGCTGATGCGGGTGTGGGTAGGGAGAAAGGAAGGGGTAGTCTGGGCACTGTGACAGAAGAAGAATTGGCAGGAAGTGAGGCACCAGGGAGGGGAAGCAATCAAGATCGCAATCTGGGCAGCTACGCTCTCCCTTCCTCTCCCAGGTCCCTCAGGAGGGGAAAGGGGAGAGAGCAACGGTTTTAGAGGAAAAAGTTTATAAATTTCCATGCCCACACGAGCCAAAGCATACGGAATGGCACACTAGTCCTCCCCCTTCCAGACCGACCACATTCTAGAACTATGTAGTTCTGACATGCACACTTGTTCACATGGAAATATCTCTGACATTGGGGTACATCTAACAACTGATGGTATGCCAGAGTTTGACTGGTGTGTATGATGGGCTGAATTATGTCCTGGCAAAATTCTGATGTTGAGGGATGCCCGGGTAGCTCAGCGGTTGAGCGCCTGCCTTCAGCCCAGGGCGTGATCCTGGAGCCCCAGGATCGAGTCCCACATCGGGCTCTGCGTGGAGCCTGCTTCTCTGTCTGCTTCTGTCCCTGCCTCTCTCTCTGTGTGTGTCTCTTGTGGATGGATAGAAAAAAAATCTTTAAAAAAATGTTTTTAATTTAAATTCCGATGTTGAAATCCTAACGTCCAGAATGTCAGAATGTGTCTGTGTTTGAAGACAGGGTCTTTAAAGGGGTGATGGAGTTAAAGGGGTCTTCAGGGGCAGCTGAGTGGCTCAGTGGTTGAGCGTCTGCCTTTGGCTCAGGTCATGATCCCGGGGTCCTGGGATCGAGTCCCACATTGGGCTCCCCATAGGGAGCCTGCTTCCCCCTCTGCCTATGTCTCTGCCTCTCTCTGTGTGTCTCATGAGTAAATGGGTGAAATTAAAAAAATAAAAAATATAAATAAATAAATAAACAAATAAATAAATAAAGTCTTCATTGTGGGCCCTAATTCAGTATGACTGGTGTCCTTATAAGAGGAGGAGAGCAGGACATAGACAAGCACAGAGGGAAGAGCTTGTGAAGACACAGAGAGAAGATAGCCACCTACCAACCAAGGAGAGTGTCCTCTAGACGAAACCAACCCAGCTTCCATCTTATTCTTAGACGTCGAGCTTCAGGACTGTGAGACAATAAGTCTCTGTGGTGTTAGCCACCCAGTCTGTTGGTACTTTGTCATGGCAGCCCTAGCAAACTAACACACTGGGGTTATTTTGCTTCTTCATGGAATCTGACATGGTGGTGTCAGATTAAAATTAAATTAAATTAAAATTTTTTTAAGTAAATTCTATTCCTTTTTTTTTTTTTTTTTAGATTTTTTATTTTTTTTATGATAGTCACAGAGAGAGAGAGAGAGAGGCAGAGACACAGGCAGAGGGAGAAGCAGGCTCCATGCACTGGGATCCCCATGTGGGATTCGATCCTGGGTCTCCAGGATTGCGCCCTGGGCCAAAGGCAGGCGCCAAACCTCTGTGCCACCCAGGGATCCCAGTAAATTCTATTCCTAACGTGGTACTTGATCTCATGACCCCAAGACCAAGAGTCACATGCTCTACCATTTGAGCCAGTCAGGCACCCCACAAGTATTTTCTTAAAAGCAAAACTCAGTGACTAAGAGAAAGGACACTAAATGTAGATTTCTTCAGAGGACACAAGTTGAAGGATTCTTAAACCTAAGTAAGTTAGGCAGTGCAGAACTATATAATGCATATGATACAAGGGGCATTTGGCAGTTTCTCTCCAGACTGAATATGCAGAATGATGAAATATTTACCTTGCTGTAGAAAAATCCATATTTTGCACATCCAGATATCTATTTTGATTTCGACACTAGCATTTTATTATCAGTGTCTGTAACTCTGAAAATGTGTTAGAGTTATTTATTTATTTATTTATTTATTTGCTTAAACAGAATAAAAACAGGAACACCTGGGTGGCTCAGTGGCTTAGTACCTTCCTTTGGCCCAGGGCATGATCCTGGGGTCTCTGGATGAGTCCTGTGTCGGCTGCATGGAGCCTGCTTCTCCCTCTGCCTGTGTCTCTATCTCTCTCTCTGTCTCTCTCTCTCATGAGTAAATAAATAAAATCTTTAAAAAAAAAAAAAAGAGTAAAAACATTGCTTCACTAGAACATGGGCATAAGAAAAAAAATAAGTAATCCTATCTAGTTTTATAAACTGAAGCTGTATTAAAGTGACTGATTAATACTATGCATGTCTTTTTCTGGGTCTCTTGCAACCCTAATAACATTTAAACCATTAATATAAGATAATTGCCTTCTGAAAGGAAAGGAAAATATGAGAACTGCTTGTCTTCACCAATTCAGTACCAAATAATAATATTAGAACTAGGTTCTAGAAAATATAGCCCTAGAAATATAGAGCCAGCATCAGGCAAACCAGGAAATGTGTTTCTTCATCTTTCATTTTCAGTGCATCCCATTTGGTTTTCTACTTTATCTCCCATCCCTTATTTATCATGAAGTACAAAATCAGATAACTACATAAAATATTTGCAAGCTGGTTAAATGTACAAAAACTAGTTGAAGTAAAAAGAGCGTCAGACAGAAGAGGAGAAGAGAATCAGCTTTGGAGTTCGTGAACCTGCATGAGAATCCTAGCTCTACATTCAAATAGCTCTGTGGCTTTGGTCAGGTCCCTTAATCTCTGAGTCCAAATTTTCCCAACTGAAAAAATAGAATAGTAATATTTATGCCATTGGGTTTGTTACTAGAATTAAATGAGACAATGTAGGTAAAACACATGGTTCGCGGCCCCTGGGTGGCTCAATGGGTTAAGTATCTGCCTTTAGCTCAGGTTGTGACCCAGAGTCCTGGGATTGAGTCCCACATCAGGCTTTGCTCAGTGAGGAGTCGGTTTATCCCTCTGTACCTCACTCCGCTCATACTCACTCCCTCTCTTTCTCTCTCGTGTTCTCTCAAATATATAAATAAAATCTTAAAAAAAAACAAAACAAAACATGGTCATGCTCAGTGAACAGTTCTATCTGGTGAGCCCACGTAAGTTTTAATAGTTAAATGTGTTGTCGCCTTTTTATTTATTTATTTTTTTTATTTATGTTAGTCACAGAGAGAGAGAGAGAGAGAGAGGCAGAGACATAGGCAGAGGGAGAATCAGGCTCCATGCACCGGGAGCCCGACATGGGATTTGATCCCGGGTCTCCAGGATCGCGCCCTGGGCCAAAGGCAGGTGCCAAACTGCTGCGCCACCCAGGGATCCCGAACTTACTTAAAAAATTTTTAATGAAAAAGCAGTCCTATTTTGCTCATTCTCCAGTGACTATATTGAAAGAGACAAGCTCAAGATTTCAGTGGAGACAATAGAGGCATTCTGTATATTAATAATAGTTACAAATAAAGACAAATTATGCTGCCTTTTTTTAGAGGGGTGGGAGGGAAAGAGGGAGAGAGAGAGAGAGAGAGAGAATCTTAACCAGGCTCCATTCCCAGTGAGGAGCCTGACAAGGGACTCAATCTCATAACCTTAAGATCATGATCTGAGCCAAAATCAAGAGTCAGATGCTTAACTGACTGAGCCACCCAGATGCCCCAAATTATGCTACTTTTGAGTTGTCTTCTCCTCCAGGAATGTAGTTTGAGTCCAGGGCTCTAGTGCTTGATGGAAACATAGGCAATTCCTCATCCATTTTCAGACCCTTGGCATTGCAATGTAAAACTGATGGTAGGATGAACACTTCATAGATATTCAGCAATGCTCCTGAACAGGAAGGGAGGGAGGGAAGAGGAGAGGGAAAGAAAGGGGAAGGAAGGAAGGAAAGAAGGAAGGAAAGGAGGAAGGAAGGAAAGCATCTGATTTTTATTTCCAATGGCTAATAAATCCTAGGGAAGTAAAACCCAAACCAGATTTGCTTGAAAGTCCAGACAACTTTGAGTCACAGAGGGCTTGATTATAACTCATGTAGCCCTGGAGTCCCAGTCCTACTTCCCCTAATTTCTTCCTTCCTGTGGGGGCACATCATTGTTCATTAGCACCTTCACCAGATGGTAGGCTGTGAGAAGTGAAACTCAATTCAGTAATTTATTTCTTGGTATTTCAGCAGCTCTTGAATCTCCCAGGGAGGGAGAAGTCTAAAATTAATGACCAGAATTAGTTACTTGGATTATCTTAGGGTTCCACATATACTTTTTTTTTTTTTTATTGGCTAGGTGGATTATTCAGAGTTGGATCTTATGAAGAGAATTTTCCTATTTAAAATGACTCGAGAGAAGTGGGACCTGGTCAAGATAAGAGAAGGCTGGCACCAGCAGTAGAAATGGCAGAAAACAAGAACTGATGTTGGTGCACAGGGAAGGCAATCACCAACAAAACAAAAGGCCACTTATGGAATGGAAGAAGGTACTTACAAGTGATAAATCCAATAAGAGGTTAACATCCAAAATATATACAGAACTCATATAACACAATAACAAAGAAACAACCAGATTAAAAAATGGGGAGAAGATCTGAATATTTTTCCAAAGAAGACATTGATGGCTGACAGACATATGAAAGAGTACTACATGTCACTGATCATAGGGAAATGCAAATCAAAACCACAATGGGATATCATTTTATACCAGTCAGAATGGCTATTACCACCTCCACCCCACAAAAGACTAGAAATAACAAGTGTTTGCAAGAATGTAGAGAAAACAGAACCCTCATGCACCGTGAGTGGGAATGTGCACTGGCACAGCCACTATGGAATACAGTATGGAAGTCTCAAAAAATTAAACATAGAATTGCCATACAATATACCAATTCCACTTCTGGGTATTTATCTGAAGAAAAAGGAAAGATTAATTCTAAAAGATAAATGTACCCCTATGTTTATTACAGCATTGTTTACAATAGCCAAGATATGGAAAATAACCTAAGTGTCCATGGACAGATGAATGGATAAAGAAGATGTGGTATGTATATATAATGGTACATTACTCAGCCATGAAAAACAATGGAATCTTGCCATTTGCAATAGTAAGGACAGACCGAGAGGGTTTTATGCTAAGTGAAATGAGAAAGACAAATACCATATGATTTTACTCATCTGTGAGATCTAAAAAATAAATAAATAAATAAATAATGAACCAACAAAATAAAATAGAAACAGACCGTTAGATACTGAGAACAAACTGGTAGTTATCAGAGGGGAGCAGGGGTTGGGGGGACCAGAGAAACAAGTAAAGTGGATTATGAGGTACAAAGTTCCAGTTATAAAATAAGTAGGTCACAGGGATGTAATGTACACTATAGGCAATACAGTCAATCATATTGTAGTAACTTTGTCTAGTGACAGGTGATAACTAGATGTTTCATGGTAATCATTTTGTAATATATAAAAATATCAAATCACTATGTTGTACACCTGAAACTAATGTAATATTGTATGTTAAATATAATTCAGAAGAAAACCCAAAAGAATTGATGTTGGGTCCTCCCAGTCAACTTCTACTGCCAGGACTTGGGTCAATTTGACAATTTATGGCAGATTTGCACCAAAGCTATCAAATTTTACCCCATTTTTCTTCATGTCTTTACTTTGGTCATTCACCAATTGGTGGGTCTCACAGAGAGAGAGGTGGGTAGCAAGGGCCCCAAAACCAATGGAGACCTTGCGTTTTAAAGCTTTCTTTCCAAAAAAAAAAAAAAAAAAAAATTAAGGCTTTCTTTCCTCTCCAAAGAAAAGCTATCTGAAAAGAAAATATATCTGTTGAATAGTAGATTTTAGTGAAACTATAGTATTAATTCTGGGATTCAGTTTCTCATTTTTGTAAAAAGATGAGCTTGGCCTCTTTAACTTTGATATCTTGTTAGGGTATAGGTGTGTATGCATCATTTTTATTACCTTTGTATGGGAAGTGTGTGTGGGGGTAATGTGTTCGAAGATGGGACAAATTAAACCTTTCTTCTCTTGTCACCTTCAATCTGTTGCCACAGGAAACTTGAAGAAAAAAAAGACTAGGAATCTAATGGAAAAAGGTAAATGTCTCCATTCATCTGTTTTCTACCTCCTGTTATCCCTGTGTACAGTCACATCACAGCGTGCTCCAGGTTAGGAGAACCAACCTCCTCTTTGGTCTTCCACATAGTCAATTACCAATGGTCTTTGGAATTCAGTCCTTGGCATCGGACCACCTTGCCTTTACCCTAATGGTTGATTTCAGTCTAATCACTGGAGAGTAGGCTCCTGGCTTCTGGAGAAGGAAGCATTTGGCTTCTCAGAGGGCAAGGGTTCCACCAGTTAGGGAAGAATGGTGAAGAGATAGGTAGTGGGGAGAAGGGGGCAGGAGACTCTTGACAGGGGACCTGTGCTTGGAGGGCTAGGCTGCTTTTCCCTTCTCCCCAGGACAAATTGTGGATAGAAATTTCATCCCATTACTCTGATAGAAAATAAACACAATTTTTTAAAAAGAGATTTTATTTATTTATTTGACACAGAGAAAGGGCACATACACAGCAAGGGGAAGGGCAGGCAGAGGAAGAGGGAGAAGCAGGCTCCCCACAGAGCAGGGAGTCTGTTGGGGGACTGGATGCAGGACTTGATGTAGGACTCAATCCCAGGACCCTGGGATCACTACCCAAGCTGAAGGCAGATGCTTAACCGACTGAGCCACTCAGGCACCCAATAAACACAATTTTAAAAACAACTCACGGGACGCCTAGGTGGCTCAGCGGTTGAGTGCCTGCCTTCGGCCCAGGGCGTGATCAGGCTCCTTGAATGGAACCTGCTTCTCCCTCTGCCTGTGTCTCTGCCTCTCTCTCTGCGTCTCTCATGAACAAATAAATAAAATCTTAAAAATAAATAAATAAATAAAAATAAAAACAACTCATTAGGGTTGCCTGGGTGGCTCAGTGGGTTAAGCATCTGCCTTCAGCTCAGGTCATGATCTCAGGGTTCAGGGGTTGAGCCCTGCATTGGGCTTCTTGCTCAGCAGGGAGTCTGCTCCTCCCTCTCCCTCTGTCTCTGCCCCCAGAGGCTTGCTCTCTTGTGCTTGCTCACTTTCTCTCTCTCTCTCTCTCTCTAAAATAAGTACATAAAACCTAAAAAAAAAAAAAAAACTTACTAATTTTTATTTTAAGTTTTCATTCTTTCTAGAGTGGCAGAAACTTAATTTTTATTTATTTATTTATTTATTTTTTGCAGAAACTTAATTTAAATCAAGTGTTTACTCTCTTCTCAGGACTCATGTATTGTCAAGGCATTGGAGGGGATCATTGAGTTCTTGGTCATCTCTTACTCAGGTCCCCCCGAGACACCAAATTGCCCTCCAAATTGCCACTGGGTCTTGTGCTGGTGCAGAGGCCTCATTCTGCTGTTTCTGTGACTTCCTATGGAGCGGAAATCCCACGGAGCTGGCTCCACCTGGACATACTGTAGAGCCTTTTCCTCTGTGGAGTCTTGCTACCATTGCAGGGCTTGAGTGGAAGCAGAACCCCCAGCCCTCAGGTTTTACAAACCTCTTTTAGGTTTTGCTGCCTACCCGGGGTTCTGCTAGGAAGCAGAACATAAGCCTTCTCTCTCCAGACTCACCCCTGTCTTTCCTCTCTCTAGCCCCGAGGAAATCTTCCCTCAAACAGCAAGTCTCTCTAATATTTTGCTTCTACAAACATTTGGTTGGCTTCTGGCCTCCTGGAGTTTAAGCAGTGAAGATACCTTTGTTTCTGCTCTGCCCGGGCACATCCATCCCCTAGGACAATGAGTTCACAGCTGCTTAACAGGCCTGACTTGGTGGTAAGGGGTGTGATGGGCAGAAAACAAGAATAAGATGAGGAGTGGGGGTTGTGGGGTTGTGGTAAAGATCGCTATCCCAGAAATATTGATCCCATCTGAGAGCACTGAAATTCATTTCTCCAAGGCAGGGCACCTGGGAAAGAGGGAACATGTATCTTTATCTTTGTATGTATCCTTAGAGAATTCTGGGACAAAGTAAACCAGACCCACTAGAGTCTGGTTCTTTTTTTTTTTTTTTTTTAAGATTTTATTTATTTATTCATGAGAGACACAGAGAGAGGCAGACACATAGGCAGAGGGAGAAGCAGGTTCCCTATGGGGAGCCTGATGCAGGACTTGATCCCAGCACCCTGCGATCACCACCTGAGCCAAAGGCAGATGCTCAACCACTGAGACACCCAGGTATCCCGAGTCTGATTCTTTATAAAAGGAACCCCTGAATCCCAAAGAGGTCAAAATTGTACCCCATTGCCTTAGGGGATAGAGGGGAGTCCCCATCTCTAGGGGAACTGTCAACCCAACTACCATTCTCCTGGTGCCAGTGGAGAGATCTGGATGGAGCCTGCTGGGTGCGCAGAGCCTGGGGCACCTCCACGCTGGAGTGATGCCGGGAGGGTTGTTGCGGAGCACCACGGATCTGCATTTAATAAACGCTCCTTACCAATTTTTTATGATCTTGGTGACAGGTTTATTACACTGAGGATAGGAAATTTCAGTGGGACACGAGCTCTCCTGAGGAAAGGTCCCACTGAAAACCAAGTGACTGGATGAATTAAAATGTGCTGGAACCCCATTCCATAACCCCCCCGACAGCAGCCCCTGAAGCACGAGCCATGTGAGCATCCACCTGGTATTCATTAGGTATTTTGTCAAACAGAATCACAGAAGTTCTGTACATTTGCTTAAATAAAAACTACAGTAAGACAAAATAAACACAAATTTTTAAAGCTGAACGAATAAATATAACTCATAAAACAAGTATCTTTGTTTTTGGCTGGGAAGACAGCCAAGTGATATGTGCTTTGGATTAATTTTTTAAGGGAAAACAAATTAATTACTTAGTAAATATAGTTTGCTAGACAAGATCTCTCAAAACGTGGGAGAAAATTGATAAAATGATTATTAGTGATTCAAGCAAAGTCTATTATTTAAAAGTTGGTTACTTTAACACAAGGGGTAAATATTTGCCTTTTTTTGTTGGCCTGAAAAGTATTGATATATTTGAATAAAGATTAGGCTGACAATTAGTCAGTGTTAACATCCAAAGTTGGCTTGAAGCTGGAGTTAAATGAAGTCCCTAAACTGATGTGGGATGGAAATCCTGGAAGCCCTTTGGAAATCATTGAAAGGTTTAGGAGGTTGCAGTGTTGGTAGGTCTTCTGGTTGGTATTGGGTTTCTCTCAGCTTCTGAATAAGCCCAGGGGATGGCCCTACTCAGTTACCCCACCTAAATGTTTCTGACATATATAAGGTGAGACCGCTTTTCTGAATTCTTCTGAAATACCACTTCAAAGTTCTTCTCAATCAGCAACTGAACCTGAGAATGCCAAGCTGGGGCCCCGTATGTTTTTATATAAAGATCCCACCCCCCCGCCCGGCCCCAAGGGACCCACCAAGGGACCATGATCACCCATGAAGGCAGGAAGCAAGAGTTATAGGGCTCTAACCTCCTACAGCTGGAAGGGTACATCTGTTCCCCTCCCCCTCAATTTATGGATCTGGGAACAGGGTGAACAGAGTGCTTAGTCCCATTACTCCTGAGCTGGCTTCGAGTCCATGTCTCCTGAATTATATCTAAAGCACAGTCTACTTCATTATGGTTTCTTCTTCTTAAGATTTTTTTTTTAATATTTTTTTTAATTTTTATTTATTTATGATAGTCACAGAGAGAGAGAGAGAGGCAGAGACACAGGCAGAGGGAGAAGCAGGCTCCATGCACCGGGAGCCCGACGTGGGATTCGATCACCGGGTCTCCAGGATCGCGCCCTGGGCCAAAGGCAGGCGCCAAACCGCTGCGCCACCCAGGGATCCCTTCTTCTTAAGATTTTATATTTATTTGGGGGGAGGAGAGAACAAGTGGAGGGTGGGGCAGAGGGAGAGGGAGAAGCCGACTCCCTGCCCAGCCATGGGACCCCCAGACACGACCTGAGCCGAAGGCAGACACTTAGCCGACTGAGCCACCCAGGCACTCCTTCATTTTGGTTTCTTAAACCAAGTTCCTCAGAACATTGGTTCTGTATGATACCTACAGATGCCTCCCACCTCCCAGAAGAGGCTCTGCGGTCAAAGGCTCATTGCAACAAATTTAAACAGACTGCTTTTTTCTCCGACAAGAACTCTTAGACCTTTAATATATTCCTATACATTGAAAATCTCTAAGAGGAAAATAGGTCATCTTAGAAATGTTAGAAAACTTCATGATTTTATACATGCATAGCATGTGTTTTCCCTCGGAGAGTTTATGGAAGCACTGGCAAGAAGCAGTTTGTTATGTTAAACACGGTTTGTTTTACAAGCGGAGGAGCCCAGTCTATCAGTTCCAGA
This sequence comes from Canis lupus dingo, assembly GCF_003254725.2. NCBI lineage: Eukaryota > Metazoa > Chordata > Mammalia > Carnivora > Canidae > Canis > Canis lupus. The sequence goes on from NC_064265.1 coordinate 20,102,481, forward strand.
GACACAATTTTTCTTGCAGAGAGCTGGGGAGTAGGGGAAGTGGCTGCAAAGGGGAACTTGTATCCAGGTTTAAGTGATCTTCCCCTTCAACTCCCTTTCTGCCTACTGCTTGCAATTTTCGGTGAATCCTGCTTAGAACTTGGGGTTGGAAAAGCTGGATTGTGATTAAGTCAGCATTCCTTTAAGCAGTGAGGTGCTAGGGCACATGATTTAAGGAGGCGCTCACTTTTGGCATTGTCAAATGCTGACCCTACAGACCCTACACTTACCTGAATCCAAGAGTAAGTGCTTCCTTAAGTCCATGCACCCTAAGCTGCTGGTCCTGTCTTGGGGATGAGTGGTATGTACAGCACGGTGTAGACTATGGTTCCAGGTAACTCAGGATGTGCTGACTGAATCAATCATACTCGGGTGAATAAAGACAAGTCAGGTCATCAGGCCAATGGGACATGAGGCCATAGAGACATCATCACGGCAGGAGGCTGCCAAGAGAAAAGGCCAGTCTAGGGACAGAATATCATCTACAAGAATTGGCATCGATTTAATTTTGTTTTGTTTTTTGCAGATTTTTTTTTAAGATTTCTTTTTTTCTTTTTTTTTTTTTTTTTTTTGAAATTTATTTGTTTATGAGACAGAGAAAGAGAGGCAGAGACAGGCAGAGGGAGAAGCAGGCTCCTTGTAGGGAGCCTGATGTGGGATTCATCCCAGGACTCCGGGATCACATCCTGAGCCAAAGGCTCAACCACTAAGCCACCCAGGTGCCCCTAAATATTTCTAACTTTTTAAAGTTATCTCTACACTCAGTGTGGGGTTCAAACCTATAACCCCAAAATGGAGAGTTGCATGCTCCATTGACTGAGCCAGCCGGGTGCCCCAAGAATTGACATCGTTTTATGAAGTGCCCTACTTGTGGGTCGGAAATCCCATTAGCTGAAAGGGAATGGGAAAATAAATGCCTGAATATCTGGAAGCTGCTGGGCTAAGGGACAGAATGACCATGTGAGGTGGGAGTAAAGGGTACATAATACCAGGCTTCTGGATGTGCACGGAGCAGCGCAGAAGAGATGCAGGGTCTTAAGAAGCAATTTCTATGCTTTCAATACGTGGAGCCTCCTCCACTGCTTACATGATTCAGAAGTGGGCACTGTGTATAGATTTTATTAGATAATCTCAAAGGTTTATTTTTATAAACTAGAATTTAGCACTTTGCATTTGCAAAGCAATTAATAGTGTATGTGTTAGTTAATATCCCGTTTTTGGTTCAAGAGCAGTATTTTGTTACTTAAAAATTAATAGCAATATCACAAAGGGCTTATAAAAAGAGATATATTACTCCAATAGGCAATTCCATATAATGCTAAGTTTTTATTTGCCATTACTTTAATTACTTAGATATTATTTTATATGTTTTCATTATTTTAAAGTGCCTTGGGAGTATGAAAGATGTCTTACAGATAATGTATTCCGTTTTAGCCAGAACAGCCTAATCATAAGTAGCTGTAGATTAATGCATTTATCTCTTAAAATTTCTTTTTAATGTTCTGTAAGCAAGTGAAATTGATGTCTCAGAGAAGACTGATACCTCCCATGCCATGGAACTCCTCTGCAGCGAATATTTCTTCATTAGATTATGAATATTCCTTGGAAAGGAAAAGAAAAAAAGCTAACAATAAGTAGAAAGAGCTGTACAGCAGCCTGACCAACATTAGTTAAGAGTTAGTGCTCAGAAAATAGCGCTTATCCTTTGGGTATGGACTATCTATTTTAGACTAAATTGGGTCTTAAAAGTCCTCCTGTCCAAGTTCTCCTCCATTTCCTCCTGGGTGGGTTGGCGTGACTGTTTGTTCTGCAGAGGTGGCAATGTTTCAGGGAGGGTTTAAAATGTCCACAGAGCCATGTGGTTTTCCTTCAGCAAGCAAACTGCGGAGATAAATGTGACTCATGGTCATGATCTCTCGATGAGGGTTTTTAAAAATAACCTATAGCCTCTATTTTTAGCAAACCTGCCAAGCTGCAGTGCTGCAGGCTCCCTCTTTCACAGAAAGTAATTAACAATCTCTAATCCCCGAGGAGACAGAGATCACTGAAGTTCCTGATATGGAAACAAAATGCACCGTCTTGCCCCGGTGGACAGGACCCCGGGAACAAAGACAGCCACCCTCCTGCCGCAGCCTGCTCTGCAAGAGGAGCTGACTCCGAAAGGATCAAATCAATCAGAGAAAAGCAAATAGTTTTAAACTTCTAAGAGGTGTTATAAATGAGGGGATCTGGACACTTAGGGGCAGCTCCGTCCTTTCTTCTCAAACAAGAGCGCCCCCGATGACTTGAGCGCATTTGTTACTCAATTTCACTGCCAGTCACCGCGAAAGGTTTGAAAGCTTTTGGCAGGTTTCAGTGGAATAATTGAAGCACTCTAATAGAAAGACCAGAAGGGCAAATTACACAAATTCATTTTGAGGACTTGTGGTTTGAGAAGAGGGAATACAAACCAGGGGGAGTGTGTATTATCCAGGAGGTCCTTCCAGTGGACTAAGACTGTCGGGCCAGTGGACAAACGGCCTGGGAAGGGGCTCCATCCAGACCCTCATTTCACTCCTCCATATAAACCGAGGCTTCCCGACCCGACTGTGGCGGGCTCTCCTCTGTGCATTTACCAATTTTCAGTGAAGTTCATTATGATGCTACAGAGGCTATTCATTTGGAGATGTTGGTTGCTTGGCACTTCTTTGAAGATGATCAATAAGCAAAGCTGCAATGTGTTGCACATGTTATAAGTGCACAATAAGTGTTCAATAAGTGGGAAACCTGATTAATGCTTGTTTTCCTTTTTTTAAGATTTTATTTATTTATTCATGAGACACACACACACACACACACAGAGGCAAAGACACAGGCAGGGGGAGGAGCAGGCTCCATGCAGGGAGCCCGACGTGGGACTCGATCCCGGGTCTCCAGGATCACGCCCTGGGTCGAAGGTGGCGCTCAACCGCTGAGCCACCCGGGCTGCCCAATGCTTGTTTTTCTTAACATTACATTTTACCAGTTCATTTTCTCATTAGTTTATTATTGCTTCTCTGCTGCTGCTCTTAAATGAATTTCTGTTGCTTTGCTGACTACATTCTCTAGCAATCCTTCCAGATGCGGTTGGTGAATGGTACATTTTCATTTTCTTGCTTGTCTGAAATGCCTTTTTTTGTTCCCTGTGTGAATGATATTTTCACTTGAGTCTCTGTTCACAACCTGCTTCCATGAATTTTAAAGATCTAGCTTCACTGTCTTCCCCCATCAACTATTGCTGATGTGAAGTATGAGGTCAGTGTGATATTCCTTCTTTCTCCTTCCTCTTTTTTTTTTTTTAAATCCTATGTATAATCTACTTTTCTCTCAGGGAAATTTAGGACTTTCTCTTTGTCCTTGGTGTTCTGATATTTTACAACGATGTCAGCATGATGCATGCGGCATTTTTCATGTTTCCTGCCTGGTCTTGTTGGGTATTTTTGTTCTGAGGACTCATGTATTTTATTAACTTTGGAAATTTTCTTCCGTTATCACTGCAGTATTTTCGCCCATCTATGTTCTTTGTCTTCTTATTCTGGAAATGTTATTAGCTGGATGTGGGAGGCTTATGAAATTATTTCCCATGTTCCTAAGTTATTTTCCATACATTTCATTTCTTTTCAGGGAATTCCTTAATCTTCTAGCCCACTGGTTTGTTCCTCACATGTTCCATTCTGCTATTTAATGTATCTACTTTTTTTTAAGATTTTATTTATTTATTCATGAGAAACACACACACAGAGAGAGAGAGAGAGAGAGAGAGAAGAGGCAGAGACACAGGCAGAGGGAGAAGCAGGCTCCATGCAGGGAGCCCGATGTGGGACCCGATCCCAGGACTCCAGGATCACACCCTGGGCTGAAGGCAGGTGCCAAACCGCTGAGCCACCCAGGGATCCCTACTTTTTTTTTTTTTTTTTTAACATTAGTGATCAAAAACTTACTTTTCATGACCTCCATTTGAGTTAGCAGATATGCTATCTGCTTCTGTGTCCATGAAGATGAACCTTCTAGAGTCCTCTTCTTTCTTTTTTGATCCAACTTCATTTTGTGTTTGTTCTTTTATTGGTTAAATTGATGTGTTCTTTCATGGGGTTAGTTTTCATGGTGATTACCCTTGTGAGCTTGAAGCAGGAGCTGGCAGGGCTCCATCCACCTGCCCTCGAAATCCCTTTACCACTTTCCCCTAAACAGGCTGCTGTGTGCTTTCAGCCAGCTGCTGGGAGTCTGCTGCAGGCCACATGGCAGCCTGCTGGACCACACTTCGCCAGCACATACCAAGAGCCAGAGGTGCCTGGGCACTAGTGTTTCTGGGCACAGTTCAGGTACTGAGGGGACAGGGACTATAAATCCTCCAAGTCCCTCATTCCTTGGTGGGGACAGCTCAGAGGTGTGACCTGTGCTGTCTCCAGAGCTCCCTGCATTAAGCCAGTTATCCTCTGAGAGCCTCTGTTGGCTGAAGCACTTTTGCACCTTCTTCTCTCTTCCTGGTCACGCTTCCTCACTCTCCTGCTCCTTGTTTCTGGGAATATTTCCTAATATATCAGTTTCCCACAGATTTTTGTCTCAGAAGCTGCTTGTAAGAAGCCAGTGGAAGACCGTGCCTGTTTTCCTATGTTGGCCATGCTGGGCCCTCTGTGTATATTGCTCACCACAGCTTGGGCTGGGTGATTGAGGGGTGGGGGTGGGGGGTTGAATGGACGTATAAACACACACACACACACACACACACACACACACGGCTATCTAACATAAGGCATATGTATCTTTTTTTTTTTTTAATACAAAATTTTTTTGGAGGGGAAGGCCTGGGTGGCTCAGTGTTTGAGTGCTTGTTTGCCTTTGGCTCCAGGCATGATCCTGGGGTCCTGGGATCGAGTCTTTCATCGGGCTCCCTGAAGGAAGCCTGCTTTTTCCTCTACCTACGTCTCTGCCTCTCTGTGTGTCTCTCATGAATAAGTAAATAAAATCTTTAAAAAGAAAATTTAAAAATCTTTAAAAGTTTTTTTTAAAGATTTTATCTATTTGACACAGAGAGAGAGCACAGCAGGGCAACAGCAGAGGAAGAGGGAGAAGCAGGCTCCCCACTGAGCAGGGATCCCGAAGTGGGACTCGATCCCAGGACCCCAGGATCATGACCTGAGCTGAATTCAGGTGCTCAACAAACTGAGCCAACCTGGGCGCCCTAGCATATGTGTCTTTTAAGTATTTTCTAGAAATTTGGAGGGGGAGACTGGGACTTGTGCTTGGCTTGCTTTGGTAGCTCAATCTCCAAAAACATTCAGCCCAGTCTCATTTGTTAACCAAAAGCCAAAGCTAAGAAAGCAGTGATACAAAATCTCCATCCCTGGCTGGGACGTTTCTATGCCTTGGAGCACAACAGCAAGCGCAGCTGCGAATCTGGAGCTGTGGAAGTCAGTCCCGGGCTGGGTTATTGAGCTCTCCCCGGGCGCCGGGCCCTGCGGCCACAGCAAGGGGGGAGCAGGCCAGGCCCCCGCCCTCACGCAGGACCGTGGCTCGGGGTTTTGCGGGCTCGTGTTCCCACACATGCACCCACAGTCTCCCTAGCACTGTCTCCCTTCTTACTCCTTTTGGAAAACAATTTGTTGATGCTTATTGCAAGCTCTAAGACTAAGTATTCCCTCTGCCACAGGAGGTCTCTCACTTCAGGAGATTTATCCTAAGGAAGTTATCTGAAAAAAGAAAAGGAAAAATAGGTATGTGCAAAGGTGTTTCTGCTGAGGAACATGAACATTTATAAAACAACCTGAATGTGTAAAGGATATATCCTCTATGTGAGGCCCACTGGATGTACAATAATGCAGAGATCGAAAATTATAATGGTCGGGACAATAGTTATTACAGAAATGGCTTATAAAGTCAAGTGCAGAGAGCTGACTACAAAACTGTACATCCAGTTTATGATCAATTATATAAAACGCACATGTATGTGGGTCCAGACTGAGTGAAATGCATTCTAACCAAAGTGGATGTTTTTTAAGTTAAATCACCTTTTATTTTTATTATTTTTTTAAAAAGATTTTATTAATGAGAGAGAGAATGGGGCAGAGACACAGGCAGAGGGAGAAGCAGGCTTCATGCAGGGAGCCCGACATCGGACTCGATCCCGGGTCTCCAGGATCACAGCTGGGCTGAAGGTGGCGCTAAGCCGCTGGGCCACCAGGCCGGCCCGAAGTGATGTTAATGTAGTAAGATCACAGCTGCTTTTTTCTCTTCTGTTCTCAAATGCCCTTTGTTTTCCTATTTAGATTTTTAAGTTTGGCTATAAAAAATGTTACCAAGTGATTCTTGGAGCAACAGCCTAACTACCCCCGTCACTCAGCTTCCAGTCATGCTCCCCCATATTCTATTTCCTCTATTTATTCATTTATTTATTTATTTTAGGGAGAGCTAGCAGGGGGAGGGGTGGAGGGAAGGGGCAGAGGCAGAGAGAGAAGATCTTAAGCAGGCTCCTCGCTGGGCTCCATCTCACTACCCTGAGATCACAACCTGAGCTGAAATCAAGAGTCAGACACTTAACGGACTGAGCCCCCAGGTGCCTGCTTCCTCTTTCCAAGGCCAAAGTTCTACCTAGAATTCTATCTTACTTCTGCCTTTGTTCACTTGCTTAGCATTTGTTTTACCCAGGTAGAATGTAAACCCCACGAAAGACAGAGCCCACTATTTGAGTTACCTCTGTCCTCAGTGTCTTTGGCACCAACCACTGGAGACTATTTGTTAAATGACTGTGTTCTGTTCATCCACCTGTTCATCCCACTGTCTTTTTTTTTTTTTTTTAAGATTTTATATATTTATTTATGAGACACCAGAGAGGCAGAGACACAGGCAGAGGGAGAAGCAGGCTCCCTGCAGGGAGCCCAATGTGGGACTGGATCCCAGGACTCTGGGATCACGACCTGAGCCAAAGGCAGATGCTCAACCGCTAAGTCAACCACTGAGCCACCCAGGTGCCCCTCATCCCACTGTCTTGATAAGTCAGTGACAAAATGCCCTTCATGTCATAGATTGTAATACCTTCTGTGTCTGACTCTTGCTTCCTCTCTCCTTCCCCTTCCTGACACTTCTGGCCTCAAATTTTATGCTCTAAAGATTCTGACTGCTTGCAGTTTCCTTCACATGTCGCACTGTGCCCAGGACCACATTTTCTTGTCTCTTGTTGGGCTGTCTCTGCCCAAGATGCCCCTTCCAGCTCCCCTCACCTGGCCAACTTCTACCTAAGGGTCTGCTTGGTGGGCATCTTCTCCTTCCCTCACTGCCCAGCTGGAGCTAGGTGTGCCCTGGCTCCTGGAACACTTAGTGCTCACCCCCATCACTGTGCTTGACACGGCACAAAGTCTAGGAGCCTGTGTGAGCAAGGGCGGTGTGTTATTCGTTCTTACAATGACCTGCTTCACCATCAATCCCTGGCCATAGTAGGTGCTCAGCACATATTTGTTGATTAGATTTTGCATAAAAACCCACCTGCCTGGCCTCTCCTGAAAAATTAATAGTTCTGGCAACAGGGTAGTGATTGATTGGAACTAAAAAGATGTGCTTTTCTGACTACACAAACATGCAGTGGCCAGTTCTGTGGCCCCTACTGCTCTCATAGTCTCCCAGTTGAAGATCGGCAGTTAATGTCTTAAAAAAATTATGGAAACTTGGAAATAAGGTGACAGCATATCCTTTCAATGTTGCCTTAGAACACAGTCTCTCAGGCCCTGCCAAGGGTTATTTAATTCTATCATCCAGTATCACAGCCTGTAGCCACCTGTGTGTATTTAAACTTTAGTTACTATTAAGAAAATTCCAAATTCACTTTCTCAGCCACAGTAGCCACATTTCTTTCTCCCTTTCTTTTTTTCTTTTCTTTTCTTGTCTTGTCTTGTCTTTTCTTTCTTTCTTTTTCTTCTTTTCTTTCTTTTCTTTTCTTTCCTTTTCTTTCCTTTCTTTCTATTTATTCATGAGAGACACACAGAGAGGCAGAGACATAGGTAGAGGAAGAAGCAGGCTCCTTGCAGGGAACATGATGTGGGACTCGATCCCAGGACCCTGGGATCATGACCTGAGCTAAAGGCAGATGCTCAACCACTGAGCCACCCAGGCACCCCAGTAGCCACATTACAAGTGCTTTTTAGTCACACGTGGCAAGTGGCTCCTGAATTGGACAGCCCAGAGAATATTCCATCATTGTAGAAAGTTCTATTAGAGAGTGCTGGTCTAAGAGATATACTTTGCTTAATTTACCATTTACTATCGATTAGTGAATTTGTAAAGTCGTGTGCTAACTTATAGATTTTTGTTCAAATAAATTTCTGTGGAAAAAGATAACACCAGGTTAGTGTTACACTTTTATTGCCTTGTGAGACATTAACTGTTCGATTTGTCTCCAACTTAGCAAAGCTATCTTAACATGCCTTTACTGACTGACTAGATAAAACTCTGTTTCTCAAAATTTTCCTTAAAATTTCTTTAGAATTACTTCTTCATTAATGCATGTAGTAGACTGAATGGTGGCTCTCAAAAACATGTTCTGTCCAAATCCCTAAAATTGTAAATGTCACCTTATTTGGAAAAAGGATCTTTGCAGATGTAATCAAATCAAGGCTCTTGAGATGAGATCATCCTGGAACCCCTGTGTGAGCCTTAAATCCAACAATAAGTGTCCTTATAGGAGACAGAAAAGAAGAGGAGGAACAAGCTGTAGTATGAAGATCAAGGCAGAAAGCAGAGAGATGTGGCCATAAGCTAAGGAGGCCATGGAAATACTAAAGTTACTAGAAGTTGAGAGGCAAGGAAGGAGTCTCCCTTAGAGCCTTGGGGAGTGCAGCCCTGGTGACACCGTGATTTTGGGCTTCTGGCCCCAGAACTGTGAGAGAAAGAAACTTCTATTGGTTTAGGCCATCTGGTTTATGATAATTTTTGGTATAGCAGCCTTAGGACACTAATACAATCAGTTTAACAAATGTTTGGCATATGCTCATTTTACATTTCTATGAAAATCATGGTTTTTAAAAAAATATTTTACTTATTTATTTGAGAGAGAGAGAGAGCAAGCACGAGCATGAGAGCATGAGCAGGAGTGGGGGGTAGGGAGAGGGAGAAGCAGACTCCCCACTGGGCAGGGAGCCCAATGTAGGGCTCAGTCCCAGGACCCAGGGATCATGACTCAAGCTGAAGGCAGACACTTAACTGACTGAGCCACCCAGGTGCCCCTATGAGACTCAGGTTTTTAAGTTTAAAAAATTTTACATTGAGATTTGCCATTTATATTCAAGTTTGTGCTATTCTTTTCTCTGATGTTCTACACTTTTTAAAAAAAACTTCCCTGACACAGTCTCCTGGGGACTGAGGACAGAAGGAATTTATTTTATTTTATTTTAAGATAGATTGATTTGAGAGAGAGCACAAGCAGAGAGGAATAGCAGAGGGAGAGGGAGAAGCAGACTCCTTGCTGAGCAGGAAGCCCAACTCAGGGCTCCATCCCAGGACTCTGAGATCATGAGCTGAGCTGAAGGCAGATGCTTAACCAACTGAGCCACCCAGGCACCCTGAAGGAATTTATTGATCTATAAGCAGTGAAATCAACATTTTAACAAGTAATTTTATAATTGTCCTGTGAAAATAAAGCTATAGTGCATAGTTGTGTTTTTAAAAATATGGAATACTTCATGAATTTGTGCAGGGACCAGGCGAGTCTTCTCTGCATCATCCCAGTTTTAACGTCCGTGTGGCCAAAGTGAACACTAGTGCACAGTATTTTTACGTGTTAGGAGCGATCACTTGTATGTCAACGCTGTTTCCTGGGCTGAGCTCCCGGGACGTGGATTCCGAACGAGTTCGTGAGTGGGATGTTTATCAGGCATCACCAACCGTGGAGAATTGGTGCTGAGAGGCAACCCAACAGCAGCCTTAGTGAGCCCACGCCTTCCAGCATCATTATCCAGAGTTGAGCTGACATGCTGGGTCCTCAGACGCCTGCTGCCCTCAGTCAGTGAATGTGGAGCAACCTCAGGAGGAGCCCTACCCTGGTCCAGGGGGCTCTCTGCAGCCGAGGTGATCCCTGAGGGGGCTGACAGGCCTCCTCCTGGCAGCTGGACTACAGCAGAGGGAGCTGGCGGGGAATTGTGGTGTCCACCACGCCCTGGAGTCCTCCTCTTGGATGTCTTCATGTTTCAATGTCCAGGGAATCTTGAAAAATGGGAGGCCCCGCCCCAGGTGTACCAACTGTGGCATCATCCTTCCCCTCCCTGGCTGGGGCAGGTGACATTTCAGTGTCATTTGCTTCCACCCACCCTGTCCCTCTCTCTTCTTCAAGATTGCTTTTGCTGCTGACTAGTATAGAAATGGAGGGGAGGCTGGAGGAGGGGGAGGCCAGATGTGAGCAGAGAGCCAGAGCTCTTTTCCTTCGGGCTGCCTGAGCTTTCCCCTCCTGATGCTGCTGTGGCATTGAGGTGTGTGTCCCCATTCAGCCCTGGGCCAGCCTCAGAAACCCCTCTCTGCAGGAGGAGGAGGGCTGCCTTTCAAATAATCCAAGGAATTGCTCTTGAAAAGCTTAAATTCCAAAGGGATTATTCCTGTGTGTGTGTGTGTGTGTGTGTGTGTGTGTGTGTGTAAAGAAATAAAAGGAATCCATGCCTGTAAACATGCAACAAAGATCAGAATGAAGGTTTAAAAGCAATGTTCAGCTAAGCCACAGAAAGGCATGGAAGATTGTACTGGGTTCTGGGATGAGTGTTCATTTCTGATCTGAAGAAATGGTTACGTGAGTGGGGTAAACATAGGGCTCAGCAGGTCGGAGAGGGCAGGGGTTTGAGATTTCAGGCTGCCTGGCTGTTGCTGTCAAGAAGAGCAAAGGGCTGTGGAAGAGATCTGTGCATTTCTGCTCATGCCCATGCTGTCCCTTGGCTGCAAGGATGGAGCCAAAGTCATAGGGCAAGAGTGAGGCTGGTGTTACCAAAGTCAGGTTTGATGTCGCCTCTCCCTTTGCATGGATTGTTCTAATTCTTATTCTCCTCCATATAGTAACCTGCTTGACTTCGGGAGTGTCACTGAACGTGGGCCTTGGTTTCCTTATCTGTACAGTGGGGATTATATGCACTGATTCAGTACTGGCCATGTTTGCAAGCACAGAAACCAAGTCTGCCTAAATTAAAGAAGAAGGAAAGTTATTGGAATTGATGGGATCCTGGAGGTGGGGAAAATGGGCAGGAAGTTAGGATGCTCAGAAGGCATTTGTCTCAGTGGGTTGGTTGTATCAGCAGGATGATCTCACATCCCTGAGACACAATAAACATGTAGAACACTTTTATAGCAAGTTGACATTGTGACCTCCAAGTGTGTGATCAGAGGACTAGTCTTTTTCAACAAGGAATAAACTGTGTTGGGTTATTGCTGAACTCCTGTGGTTGTCACAGTAGGAGCATATATTCTCATCTGCTGTGGATGGGGAGAAAAGCAGTTTCAGAAGCACTGTTCTAAGCTGTTTGCCCAGCTTAATACAAGCCACTCAGGGAAGGGCATCCCATCACCTTCCCCTGCACCCCCAGGGCTATTACCACATCAATGTGGCCCACTTGGAGTACACTCAGCGAATCTCTGTGCATTTGTATTGATTTTAGGCTTGATGCCTCTGGACGAATAAATGTATTTGCTAGGACTAGGCTACTCCAGCTCTAAGTATTGTCCCTTATCCAGGAAAAGCCTAGACGAAGTAGGGAAGTGTAGACAAAACAAGAATTCTCTTGAGAGCCTAGAAAAACATCAGCACAGATGTTATTCCAAGGACAGCCATGACCTTCATGTCTTGCAGAATGCAGAAATGGCTAGTTGCCACCCCCAGGATCCCTTCTCTGCTCCTTACTTCCTCTTTACTTGCCCCTATTTTTAGCAGGATATATTGTGGTCAAGAAAAAAGATACTGATTTTCTAGCCTCTTTTGCCTCTAGATGTGTCTACCTGACTTGTTTCTGGCCAGTGAGAGAAATTCTGCAGGGCTCCCAGGAGGGCATTCTGAAGGGAGCTGACTCAGCAGGGTGGAGTCCCTTTTGGTCTTTACTTCTCTCTCGCCTGCAGCGGCCCTTCTTGGACCCTCAGGGAACTTCGAAGATGGAAGCTATAAAAGAAGATAGAGCCCCAGAAATACAGAGTTTAGATCTCATCATCCTTTGACTCTTGCCTCTGCACTTTCTTTTTTTTTTTTTTAATTTTTATTTATTTATGATAGCCACACAGAGAGAGAGAGAGAGAGAGAGAGAGAGGCAGAGACACAGGCAGAGGGAGAAGCAGGCTCCATGCACCGAGAGCCCAACGTGGGATTCGATCCCGGGTCTCCAGGATCGTGCCCTGGGCCAAAGGCAGGCGCCAAACCACTGCACCACCCAGGGATCCCCTGCACTTTCTTTATAAAAGGAAGAAATAGGCTTCTGTCATTTTAAAAAAATATTTTAATTATTTATTCATGAGAGACACAGAGAGGCAGAGACATAAGCAGAAGGAGAAGCAGGCTTCTTCCAGGGAGCCTGATGGGGGACTCCATCCCAGGACCCCGGGATCACAACCTGAGCCAAAGGCAGATGCTCAACTACTGAGCCACTCAGGCGCCCAGCTTCAATCAGGTTTAAGCCATTCTTAACTTTGATTTTTCTGTTTCACAGGCTAAATCTAATCCCAATTAATACATAAATCAAAGTTTCTCTTTTCTCCTTCCTTCACTGACGATAATCCATAAAACAGTGTTGGCTTATCCACCTTTCATCCCAGAAGTCATTGAGGAAAGCAAACCAGTGGGACAGCAGTCTGATAAGACATTCTCACAGGCATAGCTGTACTTAAAAAGAACACCAGAAAACACAATGCTTCACCCAAAAGAAGCAATATGGCACGGAGTTGAAGGACAATTTGGAATCTTGTAACTCTTCTGTAAGAATCTAGGGACTCTGAGGAATGTATCAAGCGCATCCTCTGGCTTTTGGCAGCTACTCCGAAGCACTTGGACACAGTTATGAGAGGAGCAGAAGACAGTTGAACTGTTACTTCTAAGACCAGGGTGGACTCTGGGCAGATGTGTTTGGAAAGGCTATAAATTAATGGCTTATTGGAGGGGAACATCACGCAAGTTAATTTTCCATAGGCTTTGGAAAGCATTTCTTTCTTTTTCCTTTTCTTCTTTCTTTCTTTCTTTCTTTCTTTCTTTCTTTCTTTCTTTCTTTCTTTCTTTCTTTCTTTCTTTCTTTCTTTCTTCTCTCTCTTCTCTCTCTCTCTCTTTCTTTGAAAAGATTTATTTATTTATTTGGAGGGGAGTAAGGGAAGAGGAAGAGGGAGAGAAAGAATCTTTAGCAGACTCCCCACTGAGCACGGAGCCTGATTCAGGGCTGGATCCCACAACCCTGAGCTCATGACCTGAGCTGAACCAAGAGTCAGAGTTGGATGCTTAACTGTCTGAGCCACCCAGGCACGCCTGGACAGCATTTTCAAAGGGATATTATATTCCTTATCTTATGTGCAGTTTCACAATACAACCATTCTTCATATCCCAACATTAAAAAAAATTGTTGGTCTTCTGCAGAATATTACATGTAATATTTGAACATATAAGTTTGAACTTTTCTCTTTAAAAAATCGAATTTCTGGGGGGGCACCAGGGTGGCTCAATGGGTTGAGTGTCTGCTTTCAGCTTGGGTCATGATCCTGGGGCCTGGGATTGCACCCCGCATCGGGCTCACTGTTCAGGGGGGATCCTGCTTCTCCCTCTCTCTCTGTCCCTCCCCCTTCTCTCAAATAGGTAAATAAGATCTTTAAAAAAATTGAATGTTTTTTACAGAATCAGTAAAGAAATTGGTTTTGAATATAGAAGTTGAAAGCTCTAAGATTTACAAATGATTAGAGAAATGTATTCACTGACAAATGTCATGCAACTATCATAAAATCCATTGTTCCTCCAAATACTGTAATTTGTTGATAACAGTTGGGCACTGTAACTGATTTATGAAACTTTTTTTGCTCCCCATGAACCATGAGTTTATTACAAACAGGTATATAAATTGAACTTTCTTTTTATACCCTTATCTGTACCAATGATATCATTATCTTCATAGTAAACTAACATTATCAAAAAGGTACACATATACATGCATGCACATGTGCACACATGCACACACCCACTCACTCTTTCTCTCACAAAGTCAGCCTGATATTGGGCAAAAAAGGTTTTAGGTATTCTAGATTATTCTAACTTTAAAAAATTAATTATCAAGAAATACTGTTTAATTCACAGTACTTTGAACTGCTTATGAGTAAGACAATGGAAATTTTATCATGATTCTTTAGATATGTATGCAAATACATATGCCTGTGTCCTTGCCCCGTCCCACCTGTTTGTTTGAAAGTTTACTTCTCATAATTGCTCTATCTATGAAATTAAGTTTTTCTGTGGTTGGTATCCAGAGACTAATTTCAAATACTTCTATAGGGCAGCCCTGGTGGCTCAGCGGTTTAGCACCACCTTCAGCCCAGGGCGTGATCCTGGAGTCCCGGGATCGAGTCCCATGTCGGGCTCCCTGCATGGAGCCTGCTTCTCCCTCTGCCTGTATCTCTGCCTCTCTTTCTCTCTCTCTCTCTCTCTGTAATGAATAAATAAATAAAATCTTAAAAAAAAATAAATTAAATCTTAAAAAAAAAGACAACAGCACCACTGACTTCCCAGCATCTGTGTGATTTCATAGGGCACTGAGTCCTTCCTTATAAGTGGACTTCTATTTAAAGAATGAGAGTTGCCATAAAGAAAGGGACAAAGGAGAGAACTTTTGACAGAATGCTGGGTAAAGTTACTTGCAGCAACATTAGGTTATTTACATTCAACTCTCCAAATTCATTTACATTTTTTGATTGCTATGTTTTTTTTTTTTTTTGAACTTGAGATTTCTTACATTTCATGTCCATTATGAAGGAAGGAATGGTGTAACAAAGAAGTGTAATGTGTTCAATGACAATTACCTAAGAAAAGGCTGGAAGTGTAATTCCATCTGTGATGCCTTTGTTTTCTCTGCTAGGTACCTCTGGTTCTGTGAGCTGGCACGCTTACTGCCCAGCCAAAAACACAAGGCGAAAATGACATAAGGCTTCAATTGCTTAATCAAATGAACAAGCCTAGAGCCTGAACATAAACTTCATGCCTTTTATTATAATCACAGTTGAACAGGCTTGGCTGGCCTTCAGTCATTTATCACCAGCAGTTTGTGCTTGCATTTGGGAGGGTTTCATAGATGCACCATCCCCTTCCCAGCCCCAGCCCATCCCCTGTTGTCAATGCAGTGGGTCCAAACCCTGGGTCGCCCTCTGAATGCCATGGCAGGGCTGGGAGAAGGAGATGAACCCTCAGTGGTGATCACAAAATTGTTGCCCAAACGCTTTCTGCCTTGGTGCATTATTGCTTTGAAAAAACTTTATCCGTTGTTTTTGCCTTGTTGAACTGTTATTTTACAGAAACAATATATGTAATGCATGAATATATTGTCTTTGTAAAAACTTAAACCATCTTAACTCAATAGCACCATCAATTAACTGCATATAGTTGACATCTATAGATTACTTCATCTAACAGCAGAATACACATTTTTCTCAAGCTCACGTGAAATAAACAAGATAGACCACATTCTGGACTATAAAACACATTTTAACAAATTTAAAAGAATGCAAATCATACAATGTGTGCTTTCAGATCACAGGGAAATTGACTAGAGATCAGTAACAGAAAGGGCTGGAAAATCCCCAATCACTCGGAGATTAAACATGTCTCCAAATAATACATGGGTCAAAGAAAAAATATCAAGAGAAATTCCAAAATATTGTGAGCTTAAGAAACATACAACTTCTCAAAATTTGTGGGATCTAGCAAAAACAGTGCTTACAGGGAAATTTATAGCAGTGAATGTATATATTAAAAAGAAAAAAAGATCTAAAATCAGTCACCTAAGCTTCCATCTTAGGAAACTAGGAAAGAAGAGCAAATTAAATCCAGAGTGAGCAGAAGAAAAGAAATAATAAGAATTAGAGCGGAAATAATTAAATTAAAGCAAATCATATCCAAGAATGTATAAAAAGAATTATACATCAAGCCAAGTGGGATTTATTCCAAGTATGCAAGGCTGGTTCAAGATTAGAAAATCAATTAGTGTAATCCATCACATCAACAAGCCAAAGAAGAAAATCACATGATCATACCAATAGATGCAGAAAAAGCGTTCGACAAAATCTAACAACCATTCATGATAAAAACTCTCTGTAAACTAGGAATAGAGAGGAACTTCACCAACTTGATAAAGAATATCTACAAAAAACATATCACCAACATCACACTTAATGGTAAGAAACTAGAAGTTTCCCTGCTAAGATCAAATTCTTCCTCTCGGGGCACCTGGGTAGCTGAGTCAGTTGGGTGTCCCACTCTTGGTTTTGGCTCAGGTCATGATCTCAGGGTCATGGGATCAAGCCCCATGGCTGGCTCTGTGCTCAGCAATGGGTTGTCTTGAGGATTCTCTACCTCTGCCCCTCCCCCCACTTGTACAGGTGTGTTCTCTCTAAATAAATTAATCTAAAAGAAAAAAGATCTTTCATCACTCTTTTTCAATAATGTACTCTTAAAATGTCTTATAGTTTGTCTTCCTTATCTTTTGTAGAGGCAGAGGATGATGTGGTCTGAAGCCATGGGTTTGTCTTTAACATCCTGAGTATGGCATTCTGAGGATGAAATTGCTCTGAATTTTTTTTTTTTAAAGATTTTATTTATTTATGAGAGACACACACAGAAGGGCAGAGACACAGGTAGAAGGAGAAGCAGGCTTCATGCAAGGAGCCTGATGTGGGACTTGAACCTGGGAATCTGGGATCATGCCCTGAGCCAAAGGCAGGTGCCCAACCACTGACCACCCAGGCATCCCTGCTCTGAGTTTTATCACATACACACTCTCATTCTACATGCTGTTCCTACACTTAAAATTTCAGCTAATTTCTGATTACCTGGTCTTTATTATTCTTAGCATCTGCCCAGGCCTCTCCTTTCCATTGTTTTACATGGCTCTTCTTCCTTGAAGGGCTGGGATAGACCTCCGGTTCCTCTCCCTTCCCCAAGCCATCACCTACACCATCACAGCTCCAAAAACATACAGAAGTTCCTGGGGTCTGTTGGGTCCTTCACACACTTTCCCAGCTCTATTTGCCCACACAACCAACTTTTTGAAAGTGAAGTAGTCATAGTTGTGGTCTGCAGCAGGCAAGGAGGTTTTCTTTCTTTTCTTTCTTTTTTTTTTTTTTAAAGGTGTATTTATTTATTTATTTATTTGAGAGAGAGAGATAGAGAGAGAGAGAGTGCGAGCACACAGGAGGGAGAGGGAGAGGGAGAGAAGCAGACTCCGTCCTGATCACAGAGCCCACCATGGGGCTTGATCCCAGGGTCCTGAGTTCATGACCTGAGCTGAAACCAGGAATTGGCCACTCAACCAACTGTGCCACTCAACTGCCACCCCAAGGAGGTTTTCTAAATAGTGAAAGATTACCTCTGACTTGTGACTAAATGTGGCAGACTGAACAAACACATTAACTCTGCTCTCTCCTCACATCCTATTAAATGACGATAAATTAAAAACAACACTGTAAACCCACAAAGAAAAAGAGAACAAAAGAGTTAGCAGCAGATGAGCAATATCAATAAAATTTTAGAAAAGTGAAAGCAGATGGAAAAATGATAACTGACTTCACAGAACAAAGAAATTGAAACCTCCTTCTTACAAATAAGGAGGCCAATTTGCTTGGCTGAGCTCAGGATTTGGAGGACCAAGTATCTCTAAACACTGCTGTATAGGGTGAAGCTAACCCCAGGATTGGCTGAAAGTTTAGCTAATGAATAGTTGGAGTCAGATTCCCTTCTGTAGCCCAGTCAGCCAACTACCCCTCCTGTATTAGTTATCTACTGCTACCTAATAAATATCCTCATGATTTAGTGGCCTCAAGCAAAACAAAACAAAACAAAACAAAAAAACCTACTTTTCCCTCACAGTTTCTGTAAGTCAAGAACTCTGGAATGGCTTAGCTGGTGGCTCTGGTTCAGTGTCTCTGTGAGGTTGCAGTCAATATGCTGGTTGGAACTGTGTTACTGTGTGTAATATCGAAAGACTTGACTGGTATTGAAGAACCCACTTCCTGGATGGCACACTCCCATGCCTGGCAAGTTAGTGTTTGTTGGCAAGAGGCCTCAATCCTTCACCACATGGACTCCTCCACACTGCTTCTTCAATAACCTCACAACGTGGCTGCTGGCTTCACCCAGAGCAAGTAGTCCTAGACAGCAAGGTGAGAGCTGTAATGTCTTTTATTACCTAGCCTTGGAAGTCACACTCCATCATTTCTGCAATATTACCTTGGTGACACGGGTTGCTCTAGTCAATACAGGAAGGAACTACATAGGAGTTGCAAATAGCAGGGAGTGAGAATCACTGGGTGCCACCTTGAAGGCTAGCCTCCAAACCTCCTTCATCTCTTAAAGTGTCTCACTTTTTAATATAAACAGAGACAAAGATCACCAGGAAAGCTTCTTACATGAAAAAGAGACCAAAGCAAAGAGAAATGAAAGAATTCAGAGAGAGAGAAAAAAAAAAAAGGGCAGGAAACAGAAGGAAACTTAAAAAAAAAAAAAAAAAGGAACTAAGTCTTTAGAGACAAAAAGTAAAGATATCACAACCATGAAAGAAGACCCTGATGCAAAAATAGTTGTAATAAAAATAGCAACAAATATGACACTATCCCCTTGCTTCCTCACCCCAACATCTATGGAGTCTATACAATGTGACAGGCCCTCTTCTAAACAGGACTGTACATGTATTAGCTCACTTAATCCCCAAAACAACTTTCCCAGGAGGTAGTTTTTTTTTTTTTAAGATTTTTAAAATTTATTTATTCATGAGAGACACAGAGAAAGAGAGAAAGAGAGAGAGAGAGAGAGAGGCAGAAACACAGGCAGAGGGAGAAGCAGGCTCCATGCAGGGAGCCTGACGTGGGACTCGATCCTGGGTCTTCGTGCCCTGGGCTGAAGGCTGCGCTAAACCACTGAGCCACCCGGGCTGCCCAGGAGGTAGGTTCTATTACTCTGTTTTATAAAGGCATTGAATAATTTCTCCACGACAGAGCTGGTAGGGAAAAAAGTACAGGGTCGAACCCAGAGCCAGAGCTCTTAAAAAAGACGGCTTCAAACTCTGTAATCAGTTCCCTTTCTAGAGGAGGCAAGAATAGCAATTTCAGAAGCAGATTTAACTGTGAGAAACTCAGCTGGGTCCATGTGGCAGGCAGGGTAGAGCTGGAAGTATGGGATGAGCCTGTGTGTAGTACCTGCTGTAGTAGAGAGGGGGTTACAGGGTTCAGAGGCAGAGACAACTGATATGGAGCAGAGTGCAGGGCCTGCTCACTGCACCATGCATCCATGCCACAGGGGAGCCCGTTATGGAAAGTCTGGAGCAGAAGCAGGAGTTTAGGGGTTAGGGGCTGGAAACTAGAAATCATGACTGTTCTTTTTTTTTTTTTAATATTTTATTTATTTATTCATGGGAAAAACAGAGAGAGAGGCAGAATCATGGGCAGAGGGAGAAACAGGCTTCCTGTGGGAATCTCAATGTGGAACTCAATCCCAGAACCCTGGGATCGTGACCTGAGCCAAAGGTAGACGCTCAACCACTAAGCCACCCAGGTATCCCAAAATCATGGCTGTTCTTGACCATAGTGACAGCTACCACTACAGTGATCAATCACATCACTCCAATCTTCATCATAGGACTGTCTTATAGATAAGGAAACAACAGTTCAAGACTATTCCAAGGTCTCCTAGCTAGTAGGTGGCAAAATGAGGTCAAACCCTAGGCTCACCTGGCTTTTGACTGTGCCTTTCCTCAGTATGAGAGATAGTATGATTCAATTTTTCACCCCTTCTTGTGTCTACACTCTTTACAGGTCCACATCCTGGTGTTGCATTTGACAATGGCTGCTTCGGCTGATGGAACATTAGCTTGTAATTGCCTACGTGGGGGCGCCTGGGTGGCTCAGTGGTTGAGCGTCTGCCTTTGGCTCAGGTCATGATCCCAGGGTCCTGGGATCGAGTCCCGCATCAGGCTCCCTCTAGGGAGTCTGTTTCTCCTTCTGTCTGTGTCTCTGCCTCTCCCTCTGTGTCTCTCATGGATAAATAAATAAATAAAATCTTTAAAAAAAATTGCCTATGCATTGCATCTTGTCCTCCTGCCCCTCTGCCGTGGCAACAATGAGGACAAGCCTAAACAGGCCCATGGGTCTCAAGAAGAGGATGAGAGACTCATGGAGCAGAGATTACACCAGCTCAGCCAGCCTACATCAGCAGTCCCCTGGTTGACCCACAAATCCAGATGAATAAATGATTGTTATTTTAAGCCACTGAATTTTGACGTGTTGGTTAAGCATTTTTTGCAGCATTAATGAACTAATAAACCAAGGGTCAGCCATCAGGATAAATAAACAGATGACTGACAGGAGTAAGGACAAGGCTCAGGGTCTGCCTAGCTAGGGTTGCCTGCTTTAGCAAACGCTAAATGCAGGACCTAGAGGAATTCAAACTTCAGATAGACATGAAGTAATTTCTTAGTATAGGTATGTTTCATGCAATATGCAGGAAATCCTTACACTAAAAATATTATTCATTGTTTACTTAAATTACACATTTAGCTGGGCATCTTATATTTTATCTGGCAACCCTATTAGGGCAGATTGCCAAGAGTCACACTGTATAGAAAACACCTGTGTGTAAATGTGGGCTTGAGCTAGAAAACAAGAGGTGAAAATGTGAAGTCCCCTCCTCAACTCTCCGTCAGGCAATAAGTACATGCACAGGGCAGGCTTTAAGTCTCTGATGTAGCCACTCCTAGAGGGACGGAGTCAGAGGAAAAGCTGTCTGAAATGTTAGGGGTAGGCTTGCCAGTGGTTGGGGAAAGTCTCTTTCTTCTTTATTATTTAACCACTCTTAAACTGGGGTTCATGGGGAGGTCTGGTTCCAGTAGCCTATGGAACCACAGCAAGCGTCCCTCCCAACCTGAAACCTGCATCCCTTTTGTGGGATTCAGGAAGCGTTTCCCAGGTTACTGCCCCATCTGTCCGCAAGGTGCCTGTCGAGGTGGGGGGGTGAGCAGAAGGGCTGCGGCCAGGAAGGGACCGTCCAAGGACTGTAAAGACCTCAGGCCCATAGGGAACAACCAGTGAAGGAGGGGTAGTGGTGGATGAAATCAGAAAGTAGAAATCCAACACTGACGAGGTCAGAGGGCAGAAAAGCCACAACGTGGGGGACTCGGTCCACCCTCCATCTCCATCTCCGTCTTCAGCACATTGGGACCAGTCGCTGTTTTTGGCTTTAGACAGCCTAATTGGCTATTTTTTTGTGAATAATTGCCAGCTCAATCCAAGAAGAAATTCCATGCTGTCAGCCAGCAGCACAGACTGTTGCAGGAAAAATGACAGAACTCCATCCTCTGGGCAAACTTGCAAATTATTACAAATTTCCCCATGTCTTCTCTACTTACAGCTGGCTGGAAAAGGGTGTCAGTTTTTCCATGGAGCTGGGAGACTTTCTCCATTTGATTTCTCATGATCAAGCAAATCTTTAAGGCTCTTTACTTTTATTCCTGACATTGAAATTGGGCCAGTGCTGCCCCTGCTCCTGAGTCCTGGTGTCAGAATCAGGCACCAGGCTCACCCACATGTGATCTTGGTCAAAGATTTCTGAAAGGGATGCTGGCCAGCTAAAGTTTTGCATCCTCTGGTAAATGACATCATGAAAACCAACTGTGCATAATGTGGTCATCGGTACGGAATAGTCTTGACATAAACCATAGCCCACTCACCTGAGGACCAAGGTTGACCTAACCATGGATACCCCTGCCCCTGAGCACCGACAGCACCACCACTCGGCTTTCTGTAGACCCAGCCTCCCACTCACATATTGCTTGTAGACTTCATACTCTCTCTCTGCTTGGACTCAATTTAATTAATAATTATTAAGCCCTTCTGGTGCTCGTCACACCATACTAGGCTCCAGAGGAATATAATAATCAACCATGCATGAGGTCTAGCCTCAGCAAGTTTGCTGTTTAGAAGGAAAGGAGGTCTACGAATTGCTGTAATGCAGGAAGAGACCAAGAAGGACCTGCTTGGTGGTAGCGGCCACCAGGGCAGGGGATGTGGTGGTGTCTATCACCCAGGGCACAGCCCAAAGCTCATTCCCTCCTTTCTTATTTGGAAAGCCAGATTTTTTTTTAAAGATTTTATTTATTTATTTAATCATGAGAGACACATGAATGAATGAATGAATGAATGAATAAGAGAGGCAGAGACATAGGTAGAGGGAGAAACAGGTTCTCTGTGGGGAGCCAAATGTGGGACTCAGTCCCAGGACCCGGGGATCACACCCTGAGCCGAAGGCAGATGTTCAACCATGAGCTACCTAGGGCTCCCGGAAAACCAGATTCTAACCTAGTTTACCCCAATAGCTTAAAGAATGAATCCTATCACTGTTACGTTGCAATCACAATTCCTTAGGCCGTTTCTTTAGAAGATCTCAAGTAGTTTAGTCCTGAGCTCCGCCTATCTCTGCCAGTAAAGTAAATTCTCCCTGTTGCAAAAACTTTTGGAGCAGCAGGAAACCAACCTGTCAACTGAAATCGATTTATTCACTCAACTGGAATGACCTGACCCACTTAACACATCCCCTGAGAGGGAGCAGTTTACTTCATTCAACCCATAGGATGAGGCTGATTATCACATAATAACGTAACATCTTCATGAGGAAGTCAGGGTAGAAATGACCATTGCCACTTAATAAGCGAAGGAAATGAAGTACAGTTTTCACAGTTACGTAAGAGAGACACTCCCTTCTGGCCTCCTAATGTGTTCAGCAGATCATCCTAACAGGGGAGCATCCTAGCAGTGTCCTTAGGTACCGGGTGAAGTCCAGGCTTCCTTTGACCCCTAGCTGCACAGTTCTCCTAACCAGAGAGGCAAATGCCAGGGCTATCGTGATAAGGGAAGGGAAATCCAATTTTACAGTTTTTCCCCCTTCCATTCCTAAATGTCCGGTAGCCTCCGTTTTCTTTTTTTTTTTTTTTTTTTTTTTTTTTTTTTTTATTGGTGTTCAATTTACTAACATACAGAATAACACCCAGTGCCCGTCACCCATTCACTCCCACCCCCCGCCCTCCTCCCCTTCTACCACCCCTAGTTCGTTTCCCAGAGTTAGCAGTCTTTACGTTCTGTAGCCTCCGTTTTCTTCCCTTTGTGACTGTTCCTTCCCAAACTCTCTTGCTCTTTAGAATGATTCTTTGGAACTTCTTCCCCAATCCACAGCTTGCAGGCCGAGGGAGAGCTCAGGGCCCCGACGAGCTGAGTCTCATTCTGTGACAAGCCCCCTCGGGGGATTTGGTCCGCGAGGAAGTGACATGTGCGGCCGTGTCAGCTTCCAAAACTTCCACCTGGCCTTGATCACCCGGGGTCTCCAGACACTTGTGTGTGTTGATCTTGGGATGCAAAACAGCTGCTGGCCTTTGAGGCGTCTCGGTAGCTATGGAGACAGGAACATAAACATCCACGACGGTGTCAGGGAGCGGGCGCCTGCCTGAGGAGTGAAAGCATTGGCGGCTGATTTGGCTCCGTGGGGATGTGCTGCAAATGATGAGAGCAGGGCTCCAGGCCTCCCCTGCAGCCCGCGAGAGGGCCCTGCCTCTCTGCCTCCTCTTGAGGCGGGCGCCTAGTTATTCTTTCGTCCACTCTGCAAATACGTCCCGAGGGGCTGCTACGTGCCAGGCACAGTGTAGGTGCCAGAGACGAGGTGGAAGACAGAGTCCCTGCCCTCACAGAGCTTCCAGGGTGCGGGGCTCTCAGAGCTAACACTGAGAAAGGCCTGGGCAAGTTGCGACAAGTTGGTCACCTATGGGTGTGTGTGTGTGTGTGTGTGACACATTCAGCTCAAATAGTGATCAATGCCACAGAGGAAGCAACTGCATGATGTGACAGGGAGTGAGCAGGGGCTGGGAGGCAGGAGGAGGCTCCCCCCATCAGCAGGGTGAAGGGGGCTTCTCTGACTGAGGCCCCAGGAGCCAGGGACCTGTGTTGAAGGAACAGGGACAGAGTTGGCAAGTCTGAGGAAAAGGTGGCAGGCCAGTGAAGCTGGAGCAGGGGATGGGCAGCCCCGGTGGCCCAGCGCTTTAGCGCCGCCTTCAGCCCAGTGTGTGATCCTGGAGACCCAGGATCGAGTCCCACGTGGAGCTCCCTGCGTGGAGCCTGCTTCTCCCTCTGCCTGTGTCTCTGCCTCTCTCTCTCTCTCTCTCTCTCTCTCTCTCTCTCTCTCTCTCTGTGTCTCTCATGAATAAATAAAATCTTAAAAAAAAAAAGCTGGAGCAGGGGAGAAGACGAGGTCAGGAGGCCCGCGGGCGCCAGGCGGGCAGGTGCTGCAGGCCGCGGGAAGGCCCTGGGGATTCTCTAACACTGATGCAGCGACCTAGCACTTCTGAGGCCCAGAGGCTCTCAGGGCTTTTACATACTTCAACTCATTTTATCCTCACCACAAAGGTACGTTCCCATCATTATCCTCCTCTGGTCACAGTGAAGAACCCGAGGCCCAGGGAGGCCTGAGAACACTCCCGCATTCACAGTGCCCCGGGGCGCCAGAAAGTGGGGCTTCAGGCCCAGGTGGGCCCCCTCTCGTATTTCCCGCAATTGGAAGCAGCGGGCCATCGTGATGGGATTTACATTTGGGCCAAACCCCGTCTGTGGCCTCCCTGTGTGCCTGACCCGCTCGTGGGATCCCAACGCTCTGCGGACTGCGCTCAAGTCCCAGATTAGCAGTGGGCTGGGCCGCTGTAATATTTCCATAATGAGCTTCAAATGGAAGAAACCAGGGAGGTGAAAATATTATGGCATATTGCCTTTTTAACTTCCACTTTGCTTCTTTATAACTACCCTTGATATGTTATTCTCGCCCCTTGTTGAATGTAG
The DNA here is from genome assembly GCF_003254725.2 of Canis lupus dingo. Taxonomy (NCBI): domain Eukaryota; kingdom Metazoa; phylum Chordata; class Mammalia; order Carnivora; family Canidae; genus Canis; species Canis lupus. Next base: position 20,127,582 of record NC_064265.1, read on the forward strand.
AAAACAACATAACCATCCAACTGCAAAGACTGTAATATCAGCAGCCAAATTACTTTATTGGTTGTGGTTAACAATGGGTTTTCTCTCCTCCACCGTTTCTGATAAAATGTTTGCACAGCATTATATGGGGAAATATAGTGCTACAGCAATAAAAAGCGAACAAGGATAATTTGTGTGTTGGCATTTCCACAATAGAATGTCAAATATTTCATACCCTGATGATACTGAGCCTTTCTACGCTTACTGCTACTTTCTTTGAAAAGAATGCTTTATGTTCTTTTTATTATTAATCTTAAGCTACACATATACATTATATACCCTCTTTTTGTACGATGTTTCTCAAATAATATTTTAAAGTCTGTAATAAAAATAAATATGTCTTGAGCATTGAAAATGAGACTGCATCAGGTGAACTAACAGGCAGTTGCTACTGACAGAGAACATTCTTTCTAAAGACCACCCTTGTCCTCATTTCGTGCAATGCCTGCATCCTTTTCAGAATTCCTTGCAGTGATCACTTTTACAAAGGGAGTTTGTTGCTTTTACGGAGCATGGTGATTAATCAACGTGCACTCATTTCTCTCATTATTTCTACAGTTCTTTATACAGAAACATTTTAGCTGGTAGGGGAGGATAATCAGATCCCAAATTTAACTAGGAATCATCATATTTTAAGAGTGCTTACAAATCACATATTGTAAGATGAATTGAAAAGTAATCTGTATGCATCATTTGAATTTTAGGGCTTTTTTATTCTTAAGAAATAGCTTTTAAGTGAAACCACCATAGGTATTTTCAATAGGAAAGTATCAAAGGGAAAAAAAGGGGCAGGGGAGACCTATAGCTAACTCTGGTTTTGCATTTCAAAAAGAATGCTCAGGGACCCCCTGGGTGGCTCAGAATCGTTGAGAGGCTGCCTTTGGCTCAGGGTGTGATCCTGGTCCGGGGATTGAGTCCCACATCAGGCTCCCTGAGAGGAGCCTGCTTCTCCCTCTATGTCTATGCCTCTCTGTGTCTCTCATGAATAAATAAAATCTTTTTAAATTTTTTTAAAAAAGAATGCAGAAGCGTCCCATTCACAAGTCTCCCTGTGGTGGGTAGGCACCTGCTAAAGACCTTGCATGGGGCACCTGGTTTGCCATTCTAGGTACAAATCTGTGGAAGATGTGATGGAGGTTAATGAAGTCTCAGGAGAGTGAGAAGCTAGAACCCCAGCCAAATGGTCTTCAGAATTGCCAGCAAGATCAGGTAGTTACAGACCTGAATACCCACGTCATACCTGATGTTGAATATTTTGTTTTCACGGCAAAGACAGAGATCACCTTTAACACCCAGTGTGAGCAGTGGGTGAAGATGTCATAAACACCTGTCATCTGACACTTGGACACTTGGTACCCAGGTCATGGGAATGGAGACAGTGGGTGTGACTGGTTGAAACATGGGTCTCCCAAAGATTTGTCCACACATAAATCCTCATACCTGTGAATATTACTTTATACAGCAAAAGAGGGGATTAAATTAAGGATCTTCAGAAGAGGAATCTATCCTGGATTATCTAGGCAGACCCTAAATGCCTAGGGAGGAGGGAGGGAGGAGTGTTGACACAGAGATGAAGTGATATGAAAATGAGGCAGAGACCAGAGTTAATGTGGCCACGAGCCAAGAAATACTTGCCACCACCAGGTGAGGCAAGGAATTGCCACAAAGTCTTTGTAGGAAATGTGACCCTGCTGACATCTTCATTTCAGCCTCTAGAACTGTGAGAGAATATGTTGTTTTAAGATACTAAGTTTGTAAAAAAAAAAAAAAAAGATACTAAGTTTGTGGCAATTTGTTTTAGAAGCCATAGAAAACAAGCACAATGAGTAACAGCCAGGGGGGGAGAGAAGGATTTTTTTTTTTTAAAGAGAACTTTAAAGAAAGATTTATTAACTTATTTGAGACAGAGAGAGAGAATCTCAAGTCGACTCCCTGGTGAGCATGAAGCCTGACATGGGGCTCTATCCTAGAACCCTGAGGGCAAGATCTGAGCTGAGATCAAGAGTCAGATGCTTTACCAGCTGACCCACACAGGTGCCCCTATCACTTTGACGTACAGAAAATTCAACAGTGCACACTTACCCCAGTTTGATGGCCAAGTCTTTAGCCGTTGTTTTTCCAGCTTGGCAATGTGAGCCACTGACTCTGGACCCAGGATCTTGCATCCCCAGTTACAGCAAATCCATCACATCTGTCATTGTCATTGGTCCTGACAGCTTCCACCAGTTTAGCCAGAGCTCCTTTGTCTTCTGAGTTAACTTGTATGAAGGCAACAGTGGTGCAGGTCTTCCTGTGGACCAGATGCTGCAGCCTGGCCTTCCCCTTGACCATACAATAGGGAATCCCCATCATGTGCGATCACTACCAGGTGAGCCTTCTTGTTTTCCACTGTGGTGGTGACAGTATTAACCTCAGCTCAAAGGATAGGTGGCCTCTTAGTGGGGACATCCCCTTTGCTGGCAGCTTTCTTCTCAGCCTGGAACAACAATCTCTGCTTCTTCTCTTGCTGTGTCTCCCCTCTGTGCTTGTGGCCAGCTTAAGTAGTTGAGTAGCCCTTTGGTGGCCCAAGGCCTGTATAAACTAGTTAATCATGGGAGGCACTTTTAGATTTTATAGAGAATAGCCTTTTGCCACTGCAGCCAGATGTAGTGGGGCCATGTGGCAAAGTGGGTGAGGTCCCTTTTGGATTAGATATCCTGTCTGATGCCAAAATTCTTGGGCCTTTTGTCAAATGGGGCTGATACTTTCTTGGCCTTTTGTTCCGTTAAAACAGCAGGGGCTAGGGCCACCTTCTTCCTCTTAGCCTTCTTTCCTTTTGGCATCTTGGATGGCTGGAGCAGAGAGAAGGACATTATTTTTTAGCTGCATACACAAGGAGGCTAGAACCTTCTGGTAAGTCACTGTGCAAGGAGTCTGGGAGCTGGCAAAGAGCAACAATATCCTGTGGCAGGCAGCATTCTAAGATGGCCATGATCTCCACTCCCTGGTGGCTGTGACTTCACATGGCATAGAGATTTTGCAGCTGTAGTTAAGATTCCTAATCAGTTGGTTTTAGAACAGATTATCCCTGTGGCTCCAGCCTAGTCACATGAGCCCTACAAATGCAGAGTCCTCTCCAACTGGTAACAGAAAAGAACATCAAAAAAAGAGAACAGAACATCATTGAGATGCACTCCAGCTGGCCTGGAGGAAAGTAAACGTCTGTGACATGAGCCCTTGCCAGAGAGGGCAGGGTCTAGCAGCTGAGAGTGGGCCCCGTGTGACAGCAAGGGAAAATGGAGACCTTGCTCCTGTAGATATAAGGAAACAGATTCTACCAACAGTTAGTGAGGCCCGGATGAGAACCACAGCCTCAGTCAATACATTGATTTGACCTTGTGACGCTCTGAGCAAGAAAGAACCCAGCTACCCTGTGCCTGACTCCTGACCTGTAGGCCTATAAGCTAATAAGTGGGTAATGTTTTAAGCCGCTGGGTGTGTGGTAATTTGTTACATAGCAAAGGAACCAATACACACACCCCCATTACAGAACAACCTGGATGGGACAGGGTTCTCTCCAGTGTCCTGCCCCTGCCATTCCCCACCTTCCTCCATCACCAGTGCGCACATACCGCTATGTGCCTGGACTGTAAAGGATCTACCAAAGCCCAGGACACACTTTCTATGATCTGATCTATCCAGATTAATCCTGAAGGAATCAAGTTCTTAGCCTAGCAGATCCCGTAGACAGGTGCTAAAATCATGTGACACAGAGAACAAACTCCCAATTCCCAAACGGAATTCCATTTGTGACGCGCATGTGCTCACACACACAAACACACACACACACAAGCTAAATGTTACTGTATGTTTTGCCAGTTTTCAAGGGGAATAAATTACAGATATTTACCACTCTAACCAAGAAGAAAACTGCATTGGACTCAATAAATCTCATCTCTCTCCTCTTGCTCCAGCCCCCTGATTTCCTTTAAGTCTCTGGAATGTGCTAAGCTCCTCTCTGCTCTAGGGCATTTTCATCTTCACAAGCTTTCCTTCTGCCTAAAATAGTCCTTCCTCTACTCTTCAAATGGCTGAGTCCATCCTTAAGGTTTCAACTTACATACAATTCCCCAAAAGCTCCTTTCTCTGACTCCCCATTCTAAAGTGGGTCTCCACTCTTGGTGTTCCCCCAGAGCAGAAGCTCTTGCCTTCCTTGGCATTTTATCACATTCTGTAACTATATATTGATTTCTCTGGGTGCTGGACCACTAGAATATAGTTTTATGTATTATTCAGCACTCTCTTAGTTGCAAGCAACAGAAATCCTCTCTGGCTTGATTAAACCACAAAAGAGGAGTAGCTTGCACGATTCAGGGAAGACAGAGCCCCCACAGCCTCCACAAGGGCAAGACCGATGGATACTATAGACCTTCTTCTCAGTCCTCCTTCCACAATTCCAGCCACTTCAGAAATGTGGATGCCACCACTCATATTTCAGATTCCCAGCAGAGGAAATCTAGTAGGTCGGGTTGGGTTGAGTTTCTGCCCTTGGACATCACTGCAAGTTCCATTGATGGGCCCTTCGGGAGAACAAGAAAGCACAATCTGTTATCTTGTTATTAGGAGGGAGAGGAGGGAAGGAGGAGGTACATGCCCTTCAGTAGGGAACATACTCCCTTTCCCATTCTCTCTGAACCTGGATTATGGGTAAGGCTATGGACTGAGCCATGTTACTGTGTCTACGGGTCTGACTTTTTTGGTCTCCTTGCAGGTGTTTTGGTCTTTGGATAGCACACATCTCTAGTGGGTATTACCACCATCAAGAACCTTTATATCGGGCAGCCCTGGTGGCTCAGTGGTTTGGCTCTGCCTTCTGCCCAGGGCCTGATCCTGGAGACCCGGGATGGAGTCCCACATTGGGCTCCCTGCATGGAGCCTGCTTCTCTCTCTGCCTGTGTCTCTGCCTCTCTCTCTCTCTCTCTCATGAATAAATAAATAAATAAAATATTTTTATTTTTTAAAAAAAGAGTCTTTATATCCCTGTGCCTCAATGCTACGGATTGAGTATTTGGGTCCCCCCCCAAATTCATACATTGAAACCTAATCCTCAGTGTGTGATGGTATTAGGAAGTGGGGCCTTTGGGAGGTGGTTAGTGTCCTTATAGAAGAGGCCTCAGAGAGTTCCCTCACCCCTTCTGCTATGTGAGGACACAATGAGAAGGCACCTGTCAATGAGCCAAGAAGTGACTCTCACCAGACAATGATGAATCTGTCATGACCTTGATCTTGAACTTCCCAGCATCCAGAGCTAGGAGAAACAAATTTCTGCTGTTTATGAGCCACTCGGTCTATAATACGTTGTTAGAGCAACCCAGACACACAGACAGAGATTGGTACTGAGAAGTGAGGTGCTGCTCTAACACACACCTCAAATGTGAAGTTGGCTTTGGAACTGGGTAAAGGGCAGAGGCTGAAGGCAATGGGAGATTTGTGCTAGAAAAGCCTACGCTGTTGTGACTGAAGCTTTAAGGGAAATTCTGGTAAGAGCTCAAAGAAAGAGAGCCGGAGAGGAAGCCTCAATCTTCCTGGAGAATGCTTGAGTGATCTTGAAGAGAATGTTCACAGATAATGCAGGTTAAAGGCCATTCTGATGAGGTCTCCAAAGGAGATGAGGAATGTGTTGCCGGGCAGTGGAGGAAAGGCCGTTCTTGTTATCAAATGATGAAGGACTTGGCTGAATTGTGCTCAGGTTCTAGTGTTTTGTGGAAGATAGAACTTGCAAACCACAAGCTTGGATATTTAGCTGAAGCTATTTCTAAGCAATATGTGGAAAGAACGGCCTGGGTTCCTGACTGCTTATAATTAAATTCAAGAAGAGAGAAATGACTTAAAGATGAAATTTTTCATCAGAAAGGAAGCAGAGGGAGGCCTGGGTGGCTCAGCGGTTGAGTGTCTGCCTTCAGCCCAGGGCCTGATCCTGGAGACCCGGGATCGAGTCCCACGTCAGGCTCCCTGCACGGAGCCTGCTTCTCCTCCCTCTGCCTGTGTCTCTGCCTCTCTCTCTCTCTCTCTCTCTGCTTGTGTCTCTCAGGAATAAATAAATAAAATCTTAAAAAAAAAAAAAAGTGAAGCAGAACTTATAGATTTGGAAAAATCTTAGACTTTTTTTTTTTTTTAAAGATTCTATTTATTTATTCCTGAGAGACACAAGCAGAGAGAGAGAGAGAGAGAGAGAGAGAGAGAGGCAGAGACACAGGCAGAGGGAGAAGCAGGCTCCATGCAGGGAGCCCAATGTGGGACTCGATCCTGGGTCTCCAGGATCAGGCCCTGGGCTGAAGGCGGCGCTAAACCGCTAAGCCACCGGGGCTGCCCAATCTTAGCTTATTTATTTTATAAAAAATGAGGCAGAATGTTGGGCAGAGAACCCAGGGGTGTGGCCTAACCACCTCTGATCAGGAGGTTGTATGAATCAGCCACCTCCTCAGAAGCCCAGAGCTATTGTCCAAGACAAAGGAAGAACCACCACCTAAGGGAACTCAGAGGTCATCAGAGTGGTTGCAAAGGAGGGGCTCCTGGTGCCTGCAGGACCTCTGTCTTCCCATCAGCAGCTCTGCTTCCCACACTTAGGTGGGCAGGGTGAAGTGCCAATGTTTCTGAGCTGCTCCAAATGTGGCCCAATGGACTCAAGGCTCTGTGGTCACCCCTCCAGAGGGAACCGGCAAACTTCGCTGGTGTCTGTGTGGCACTATTTCTGCAGAATGCTTGAGCTATGGGGGCATGGCTGCGGCCACCGAGATTTCAAAGGATGCCCAGGCACAGAGCTGGGGGAGGGGCCATTAGGCTAAGCCATGGAGGCAGGGTCACCCGGGTTTGGGGGTGTCCAACTGCTGCCTGGCAAAGATGCAGGGACCTGGGGAGGGCAGGAACTCCACCGCAGTGGGCCTGAAGGGCAGAGCATCAAGCCACAGTGGATTATGCTCATCCTCTAGGATTTAATGTTGTTTGCTCCACTGGTTTTTGGACTTGTTTGGAACCTGTCATTCCTTTCTTCTTTTCTATTCCTACCTTTGGAATGGGAATGTCTATCCTATAACTGCCCGTTCTTGTATTTTGGAAGCATATAACTTTTTTTTTTTTAAAAGATTTATTTACTTATTCATTCAGAGAGAGCGAGAGAGAGGCAGAGACACAGGCAGAGGGAGAAGCAGGCTCCACGCAGGAGCCCGATGTGGGACTCCATCCTGGGTCTCCAGGATCACACCCCGGGCTGCAGGCGGCGCTAAACCGCTGAGCCACCGGCGCTGCCCGGAAGCATATAACTTGTTTGATTTCATAGGTGCACAGCTGGAGAGGAATTGCCTGAGATCAAATTGGGGACTTAGCCTCCCCTCTATCTGGTTTAGACGATATTTAGGTGAGACTTTGGACTTTGACTTTGGAGTCTGATGCTGGAACAAGTCAAGGCTTTTGGGGTGGTTGGGATGGAGTGAACATGTCTCATGTGCCAAAACAAAACAAAACAAAACAAAACAAAACATGATCTTAAGGGTCTGGAGCAGAATGTCACGGAATATTTGTGAATACCAGCCTATAGGATTTTGTGCTAGACTAAGACAACAGGTGAAACAGATACCATATGCTAGTCCAGCCTGAGTGCTTCATAGAGCTGGAGGGGGACATATTGCACCCCTGACAAGACAGCAGGGCATAATGAGAAAAACAGGGCTCTGCAGAGAGCCCTGAGTAGGAATCCAGCCTTACCACTCTGACTTTGGCACATTTAGCCTGAGTCTCAATTTCCACAACTATAAAATAGGTATAATTCTATATACTTGTGAGCATGTTGCTTTAAATGTCTGGCTATAAAAGCCTTTCAGGGATTCCTTGCTACAATATCACCTGATTTTCTGCATACCACCTGTCACCATGAGAAATTATTTTATGTATATTCGTGTACCTTTATCTCCCCACCAGAATGTAAGTTCTAAGAGAAAAAGAACTTACTTGAATTATTCGAGGCTGTATTTTCAGTGCCTGGCACATCATAGCTGCTCAATAAATATCTATTGAATAAATATCGCAAATGAATAAATGGGGACCCAAGAGGAAAACAGAAGAGAATACAACAGGGATCCTTTTTTCTGGCATCGAATGTGGAGGGAAAGGACTTAAGAGCTCCAGCAAACTGGCTGCACCCTATGAGCCACATTTCCTGTGTTCGTGTTATTCTATTTGTGTCCCCATGGCCTTAGTCATTCTTTTCAAACATTCCAAATGTGTCTCAGCAGTGCCACAGGGTAATAAAAGAAAGGCTGAGGGTCAGAGGAACGCCCACCTCTGAAGATGCCAGGACACTGGTGACAATAGCTAATGGGCCAGGAATCCTGATGGAGGTGCCCCTGCTGTCCTGAATCAACCTGGGAGCTCCCAGGTAGTTTATCTGAAGAAAGCAGCAATTTCCTTAAAACTTCCTTACGAGTATGATGATCAAATGATATAGTGTATATATAAAGGTCCTCCATAAAGAACCAGACACAGGAGGTTTTACACACAAGTCTGTGCTAGAAATTACCCTAAAACTCTGTAATCTCGGCTCAGTACACACTTTTCCTTCAGAAATTTTTCTAAACAGGGCAGCCTGGGTGGCTCAGCGGTTTAGTGTCGCCTTCGGCCCAGGGCATGATCCCAGGGTCCTGGGATCCAGTCCCACGTCGGGCTCCCTGCATGGAGCCTGCTTCTCCCTCTGCCTCTGTCACTTTGTGTGTGTGTCTTTCATGAGTAAATAAATCTTTAAAAAAATTTTTTTAAAAAATATTACCAATGAGTGATAAACTAACTGTATTTTCTCAGAATTACTGCCAGCTCCAGCCTGTGGCATTTCCTCTTTTTTCAAGAAAAGAAAAACAACCAAAAATAATGTCTTTCTCAACATCGTGGCAACCCAGCTCTAGCAGAGGAAATGTAAATTGCCCAGGGAGCAGCCAATCTGAGGTGTCATCTCGTGGTTCTCCTGTAAAGAAGTTAAACAAACAATAGGATGCCTGACCCCTTATTTTGAAGTTTTTCCACCTGCTTTGTAATTAAACACCCGGTTCACAGCCCTGGGGGAAGCGCAAGTGAGCTGCACTATGGTGCTGCTGTCTTCATGCAAACTTCTTTGTGGGCCTGGCATGATTCCTCGGGAAGAGTCAGGGCACTCGCACCCCCACCCATTGTTCCTGGGGCTCTGGGGAGACCCTGACTGATTCCTGCCAGTGAGGATGCTACTCGAGGCCAGAGCCGGACTCCCGAGCAAATGCAGCTGATAGCAGATGGGTGGCCTTTCAGCCCGGGGGCTTTAGAATTATGCGAGCTGGTTTTACCTTTTAAAATACTTGGGCCTGTTTCATCTTGACAGAACTCCTGCAGGACTCCACGGGGAAACCTCAAATTCTAAGGTTTCAGAAATCCGAGGAAGCTGGGGGGCAGTGGGGGGGTGGCGGGCAGCTAGTGGAGTTCAGCAGATTGCCCGACCTCCTCCCCCGGAGACCTTGGGGGAAGTGACCCTAACACCCCCACCCCCACCCCCACCCCCGTGAGACGGGGCTAATGACAGTGCGTGTCTCAGGAGTGCAGAATGAGGATCGATACCTTGGAACAGTGCCTGGCACATGGTATCATTCAAAGAATACTTCTCCCTTTTCCCTTTCCTCTGTTTTGCAGAAGACCATCTTCAGTGATTGAGGACATACATGAACATGACTTCAAAAAAAAATTAAACTCACACATGGGGTACAGTGAAAAGAAACTCGCCTCTCTCCTATCGCTAACCCTCATTCCCCCTCAGAATGTCAGTTTCTTGCGCATCCTTCCAGATGGTCAACAGAGACACCCATCTGTATTTGTGTGCACTCTAAAAAAGACAAATGGTAGCACACATCACGCTGCTATGCCTTTGAAAAAAAAAAAAACACACATAATAGCTCTATTGAGATATAATGCACATTCCATACAATTCACCTATTGAAAGTGTGCCTTGCTTTCTTGTGTGTCATTTATCTCAGTTCCACATCAGCATGATTATATCTGTCTCATTCTTTTCTATGACTACATTTCATTCCACTGTATGCAGGTACTATGATTTTATTTATTTACTCCCATGTTGCCAGGCGTTTAGGTTGTCACCAGTGCTCCCATGATAGTAAATACCCTTGGACTTAGTTCTTGGTGCATGTCCAAATATCTCTCTGAAGTTTCTCCTTGTGTCCCTCTTTCCTGGAAGATTACATCTGTTCCTCAGTTATGTCAATATCATCCCTCACAAACCAACACATGCACGATGCTTGCAAAATATACCTCCACGCTGCTCTGTTACTTTTTGGCCCTTTTTTTTTTTTTTTTTAAGATTTTATCTATTTATTCATGAGAGATACAGAGAGAAAGGCAGAGACACAGGCAGAGGGAGAAGCAGGCTCTGCACAGGGAGCCCGATGCGGGACTCCATCCCAGGACCCCAGGATCACAACCTGAGCCAAAGGCAGATGCTCAACCGTTGAGCCCCCCAGGCGCCCAGGCCTCTGGTTTCAACATATACTGGGTGACATATTATTAGTCATTATCGCTACTATTATTGAGACTGAGCATTATGACAGTGGTTTGGCAGGAAAGTGACAGGGAAAAATTGAGAGATATTTGTGGCTTAGTTTCAATAGAACACTATTTACTAATTGTCAAGGCTGAGTTTGGCAAGAGATAATCATGGACACATCATGCAGGTTGTAAAAGCCCATTTCTCTTCACTTCCCATCACCCTGCACTTAAAAATGAACTTAAGTAGACTTGCATAAAGCTCATCCTTATTACCGGAACAGTTCTCCTAGACACCCAAGGCTGAAATTAAGATTCCTGAGAACCTGACCAGAGACCAGGGGCATTTTTCAGTCTGTTTTAGAAAAACAACAGGAATTTTTTTTAAAAAGATTTTATTTATTCATGAGACACACACACACACACACACACACACACACACACACACACACAGAGAGGCAGAGACACAGGCAGAGGGAGAAGCAGACTCCATGCAGGGAGCCCGATATGGGACTTGATCCCAGGTCTCCAGGATCAGGCCCTGGGCTGAAGGTGGCGCTAAACCGCTGAGCCACCCGGGCTGCTCCAACAACAGGAATTCTTGCAAAAGTTTTTGCCACGTGCCAGGTAAGACTCTAAACTCTTTACTTGTATTAACTCAGTTGTTCCTTACAAGTTCAGAAACTGTTACTGAAACAACCACCTCATTTTACAGATGAGGCAACTGAGGCATATAGAGGCTTTACAACTTGTCCAAGGACTTTCAGCTAGTGAGGCGGGAGGCCAGCATTTGCCTGGTAGTCGAGCTCCTTTACATCATTAACTGCTCTTGTCTCCTACCGTAGAGACTGCAGAAGTGGCTTGTTTTGTGTCTAAGTCACATCATGCCAGAGAACCAGTCCCAGCACAATAATGTGCACACAGAAGGCACGAGATGCATTATAATTAATGTTCTTGTATTATTCCTGATAGCCACATTCTCGGCTTCTTGTTAAAATTCTTCATCAGAGGTGGATTCTCTTGAGCCTTAAAGGCTCTGAGGACTCTCCAATGAAAGCACAAACATGCCTTGGGGAAAAAGAAAGGATCCTTGGCTGGGAGTTCCCTGAAGGGAGCCAGGCTACCTGCTGGCTGTTGTGCGTGGCCTTGGGCAACCCTCTTCATCTTCGGGAAGCCTCAGTTTTCTCACCTTAGAAAGCTGGGCAAGAAGCGTGCTGCCAAGGCCTCGGGTACTGCTGTGAACACTGAGTAGTGACCTTGCAGCCCTCAGCACAGGGCCTGGAGCAGGAAGGCTGTGGACAGTGGTGGTGAACACAAACCCTAGAGTCTCGATGCCCAGTTTCCACACCTGCTTCTACCATTCAGCAGCTGGGCCATGTTGGGCAAACCACTCTAAGCCTCAGTGTCTCATCTGTAGCATGGGGCTGTTGATGGGACCTCTGTGATGATACTGTGCCAGTGAAATGGCATCTATCTGCAGTGTACCTGCCAGTACAGATGACAGTCAGGTATGGCTGTCCTCATTTTTTGGATTTTTTTTTTTTTAAGATTTTATTTATTTATTTATTTGACAGAGAATGAGAGAGCACAAGCAGGAGGAGCGGCGGCAGGCAGAGGGAGAGGGCAAAGCAGACCACGTTGAGCAGAGAGCCTGATGTGGGGCTCAATCCCAGGACCCCAACGTCATGACCAAGCCGAAGGCAGAGGCTTAACTGAGCCACCCAGGTGCCCCCAGATTTTTGTTTTTAATGTTTGTATTGGGGTGTTCCAGAGAGACCATCCATGACTCCCTGTAGTAGTTTGCTTGGGCTGCCTAACAAGATACCACAGGCTGGGTGGTTAGACTGGGAGGCTTTGAGAGCAGAAATTCATTTCTCACTGTCTGGAGGCCAGAAATCCAATGTCAAGGTGTAGGCAGATTTCATTTCTCCTGAGGCCCTTCTCCTTGGCTTATCAGTGATGATCTTCTGCTCACAAAGTCTTTCCTCTGTGTGCACGTGTCCCTGCTGTGTGTCCTCACCTTCTCTTATAAAGAAATCTGTCAGATTACATTAGGGCCCACCCTAAAGGCCTCATTTTAACTAATCGGTTTTCTGTTTTGTTTTGAAGACCTGGTCTCTAAACACAGTCACATCCTGAGATGGACTGAGGATGAGGGCTTCTGCATGTGACTTTGGAAGGGACACAAGATAGCCCATAACAATGGGGTAAAAGCATTGCTTTGAAGATTAAAAAAACAAGGCACAGGACAGGTTTGTGCAATTGTCCGCACATAGCAGGTGCTCAATAAATGCTACTTTGTTTCCCTCCTCTTGAAAGCCCTTCAGAATCGTTAACAAATGATGAGTTTAGTTCCCAGCTGAGGGGAGCCATTAGAAGGGAGTTTGGAGAATTGATGGGAATCTTTGCCAGCTGGAAAAGTGAAATCTTCCTTTCCAAGGCTTAGTGGTTGTCAAACTTGAGCATGCATCTGAATCCCCCTGGAGGGCTTATTAATACCCAGAGTGTGGAGTCAGCGGGTCTTAGACCAAGGATGAGCATTTCCAACAAGTTCCCAGGTGATGCTGCTGGTTGGGGTTGGGGGGACAACATGTTGAGAACTGCAAGCCTAGAGTATTTCTTGTGCATCAGAAGCTATGGATTAATAAGAATGCTTGGGGTGGGAGCGCCTGGGTGGCTCAGTGGTTCAGCATCTGCCTTTGGTTCAGGTTGTGATCCTGGGGTCCTGCATCAGGCTCCTTGCAGAGAGCCTGCTTCTTCCTCTGCCTCTCTCAATCTCATGAATTAAAAAAAAGTCTTAAAAAAAAAAAAAAAGAATGTGTGGGGTGGAGGGAGGGAAAGCTCTGGGCAATAATGCCAGATGAAGGCATCCTGGGCTGCATTCTGAGATGTCCCACGTGATGACCCCAAGTCTATGCCCTATGTCTCTACTGTCTCCCAAGGACAGAGACTGAGGAAGCTTTTCCAAGCCCTTTGCAAGAAGTTAACCTGGCTCAGCTCCTGTGCCCTCCTCTGCTGTCTCAGTCCCCTCCTCCACCTGTTCTTCGCTGGCTGCAGCCCTATAGTTGGCCAGCTGCGCTCCCCAGGCTGCTACAGGCTTAAGGAGAAGACAGGTTCACAGGGAGGACCTGGCCCCTTCACAAAGCAACAGCTCCTGTGGGAGGGAACAAAGCCGGGGCCTCTAGAAATGTCAGCTTTTTCCACAGAGTCGACTGGATGATGTGAGAAAGAAGGATTTTCTCCTTCTCATTTAAGTAGTTTTTATATGTCTAAAGATGTTTTATGGAAACAGAAATTGTACCTGATAAAGTGCCAGCATTAATCCATTTGATGTGTTTAAGGGAAGCATTTTCACAGCAACAGATCATGTTAATGTAATGCTGATGGATAAGAAATGGCAGAGGATGATTTCAAAAGATCTTTTTTTAACACGATGAGAAAAAAGAGAGTGACTTCCCATTTTATTTTTCCCTGTGAATAAGTGTATCTTTAATCCTAATAGTATTTGCTGAAATAGAGTTTTGGCTAAAATCCAAAGGGAGTTTTCAGAGCTGGGCAATTTCTTTTTACATCTGCTTCACTGACTCAGCCATCAGACAAGCAATTCAGTTCAATAAACATTTATTGAACCCCTACTGTGTGTCAGGCACTGTGCTGCCTTCTAAGGAGCTCACAGGTGAGACAGGAGCCCAACAGATGGCACTGGTGTGTGACAGCTGGGCAAATCCCCTCCCTTCTACTTTGAATTCATTAATTGTTTTATTAAGTAAATCGTTACTGAGGGCTCCGGTGTCCATCCTACTCTGTAATAAGGAAGCACATCATTGACTTAACTTGTACTAAAACCTTGAACATTTTTATATTTTTTAAGGCATGTCTATTAAGTCCCTGAATATTATCTTCACCAAAGGAAGCACAGAATAACATTTTCAAAGGTGTTCTGTATGCATGTTAAAGTTTAAGATGCCTCTGGTTTAGAATGCTTGGATGCATTTTTGATTTTTTTTCAAAGCAACAAGTTGTTTGTTACTAATGATGGTTAAAACATAGTTGTCAAAAGATTGGCTTGTTTTTAGGTATTCGAGGGTCTTTGATGGCATTCTCACTCACTTGCATTATAGCCTGCTCATTGGGAATAGCCCACTGCCTTGACTGCACTCATGGGAGGGCAAAAATGAGACTCTCATCCATCATGGGTGGTTTGGACAGAAAAACAGGCCAAAGCCAAGCTGACCTAGAAGGGACAAGGGTGTGTTTCAGGCCAGGGCTCTCAGAGCTGGACTTTGTGGTCATGTGTTAAAGCAGGGCTGGGGCTCTAATTTAGTCAAGTTATACCAAGAAACATTGAAAAGCGGCAAGAACAGAGAGGAAAAGGGGAGTGAGTGAGGAGAGAGAGGGAAGAGTGAAGAGGAGGAGACTACAGAGAAAGGTCAGTATGGAAGTAATGCTTCTTTCATCTTCCTTTGTGATTTAACTCCATATTGGCCGAAAAGCCACCTTCTAGAGACACAGCCCCCGAAGGTCGAAGGTCGAGGTGTGGTGGGGCACTTGCATATTCATGCCCAGTGAAAAATGTTTTCAATCTTTTAAGTAATCCCTACACCCAATGAGGGCTCTAACCTATGATCCTGAGATCAAGAGTCACACGCTCTACCCACTGAGCCAGCCAGGTGCCCCTTTGCAACTTTTATGAAACAGAGTCATTATTTTTGAATTGGCACTGGGGTCTTTTGAGAGTTACCAGACAGAAAGGATGTGTTTGGTTAAGAAAGCCTGTTGAACCATCCTTTCATTTTCTAGTGAACCTTCAATCACACCAGGAGCCTAGGCCAGGGCCATGGTAGGGTGTTTTGCAAAGAAAGACTTGCCATCCTGAAGACCCAGAATGGAATGACCCCATAAAACTCTGAACCTACACCCTAAGGTATGAGTAGGGTGGGTGGCATGTTTCTTTTTTCTCTTTAGTTATTCCCGAGGAGGCTCTCCCTACCCCCACCCCCAACCCATTCAAGTGCCAAGTTATTTCCTTCCTTCCTATTCTGTGAGTAGTTATGTTGCTAGATGCTGTGAGCACAATGAGTCAGTTTTGTGGGAAACACAGAACTGCTACCTAGAGTGCTCTCCTCACTGGACCACTGGGTTGACAGGGGCCGAGTACCTGAGCATTACGGAGGGAGAAGCAGGAGCACAGGCCAGCGGCTCTAGGCAGGGTCTGGGATTGCACAGAATCTAGTAGCTGTAATGAGCAAGTAAAGGCAGCAGGGGCTGGGGTAGCTGTGGAGGCCAAGGTGTCCTAGAGAAAGCAGTGGGAAGAACAGGAGGGTTTACTCAAGGATAGTAAACCTTGAGTTTGCTATGTCAGATTTTGCATGTCAGAAAGAGCCTTCTGGGTGCCTGAGTCAGTTAAGATTCTGCCTTTGGCTCAGGTCATGATCCCCGGGTCCTGAGATCGAGTCCCACATTGGGCTCCCTGCTCAGCAGGTAGTCTGCTTCTCCTCTGCCTCTCCCACCTGCTCGTGCTGGTTCTCTAGCTCTCTCCCAAATAAAATAAAAAATAAAAAGAGCCCTTTGCTTGTGTTTTGGAGACTGGATGGGAGAGAGGTTTTTTTTTTTTTAAGATTTTATCTATTCATTCATGAGAGACAGAGAGAGAAGGAGGCAAGGACACAGGCAGAGGGAGAAGCAGGCTCCACATGCAGGGATCCCAACATGGGACTCCATCCTGGGTCTCCAGGATCAGGCCCTGGGCTGAAGGTAGCGCTAAACTGCTGAGCCACCCAGGGATCCCAAGCATCAGCATTTTTCATGCTCCTGAGAGGATTCCAACGTGCAGCCAAGATTGAAAACCACTGCCCTAAACCAGTGATCCTCAAAGTGTGGTCTGTGGACCAGCAGCATTGCCATCACCTGGGAGCTGGTCAGATGCGTAGATTCTCAGGCCCCACTTCAGACCTGCTGAATCAGAATCTGTATTTTTACCAAGATCCCATTACCGAGTGTGATCACTATCCTACTGACTGCACATTGGAATGATGTGGGGAGCTTTCAAGAAAACATCTTTAGTACCTGGGTCCCACCTCTACGAATTCTGATGTGATGGGTTTTGAGCGTGGGCTGGGCAACTGGACTTTTGAAACCTCCCCCAGAGGATTCTCAGGTGCAGCCAGGGTGGAGAAGTGGTTTAAAGCTCAGCAATTCTACCGGTGTTCTTCGTGGCCTCGAAATGAAGAGAGGAGGGTGGGGCTTAGGACTCCATAAGCACAGACCCTTATAACTAAATACAAAGTTAATTTGGAAAAGTTATTAACAGTTTAAAATACTTGAATGGGATCTGTGTCTTTTGCAGCAAATCGGTCCTGGAATTGAACATTCCTGAGGAGGCAGAGCTGCCAGGAAATTCAGCTGGACATATGTTCCACTCCTCTTGCCATGTGTAACCCCGTTCGAGGCGCTCAGCCTCATGTGCCTAAGTATGTGCATCTGTGCAACGGGCAGGGCAGCAGAAGATCAGCGAAGGAGGCTGTGGGGCAGGCAGCCTCTAAAGTGGCCCTGGGAGGATCTCGCTTTTGTTCAGAGCCTCATCCCCTCCCCTTGGGACCTGCTGGACCTGGTGACCAGCTTCTAAGGAAGAGAACGTGGCAAAGTTTTAGATGTCGCTTCTGAGGTTATGTTATAAGACTGACTTCCAGGATGCCTGCGTGGCTCAGCAGGTTGAGCGTCTGCCTTTGGCTCAGGTGGTGATCCCGGGGTCAAGTCCCTCATCGGGCTCCCTGCATGGAGCCTGCTTCTCCCTCTGCCTGTGTGTCTCTGCCTCCCTCTCTCTCTGTCTCTCGTGAGTAAATCTTAAAAAAAACATAACTGACTTCCATCTGTCCTTGTTTCTCAAAGCTCTTGTGAGGAAAGCAAGCTTCCACGTTGTGTGTGTTTATGTGGAAGGCCCATGGGGCAAGGAACAGATATCACTGGGCAACAGCAAGGTCCTGGGTCATTTGGGTGAGCTGGGCCATGGCCCCTCCCCAGTCAAGCCTGGAGGTGATCGCAGCTGTGTGAGAGAGCCTGAGTCCTTTGTGTGACCCAAACTCAAAAGCCACATCGTGTCACTTCCACTGGGTTCCACTGCTTAGAGCAGTAGAGAGGGCACCAGGTCAAGGGGAGGGAAACACATTCTACCTCTCAGTGGGAGCAGTGTTGTTCTCACTGAAAGAGTATTTGGGATGAAATGTGTATATATATGTGTGTGTGTGTGTGTATAAATATATGTATATACATATATATACACATGTATGTATCACTGCACGGCTCTCAAACCCCCTGAGGAACTCTTCAGATCACATCAGGGTCTGTGTGCAAGACGGAACACCTCCCACAGAGCAGAGCAGCTCTGATCAGGGCCTTCTGTCTTATATTTACCTAGCTGATCCATCTTTGCAAAATGCAGTCACCAAGTATTAGTGCACCTATTACTACTATCATTGGTAGAGCAGCATCCCCACCTCTGGGGCCCGGGGAGGGATGACAAACAGTATTCCTGGCACAGACTTTTGGAGCGAGACAGATCTGGGTTGGAATCTCAGGACAACCCCAGACACTGGTTCAACCTTATTAACAGCAATCTCTTGGAATCTGTTTTCTCATCTGTAAACATGGGGATGGTAATACCTACCAGTGGAGTTGTGGTAAGCATGCGGGGAATCTGGAGTGTCTAGTTCATGATCAGAGTAAAATAATGGCAGGGTCAGCTGGGAGATGCCCTTCCTTTGACCAAGCTGGTGGGAGAGCTTGGGCCAAACGGTTGGGGCTCTCCTAAAGGCTGCCAGGGCAGGGCTGGGCATGGTGGGGTGAAGTAGAGGTGGGTGCCTGAAGCCTTCTGGCACCCTGGGCTAACTGCTGTGAGTCTAAAGGGTTAAGGTCTGAATTCCCAAGCAAAGGGTGGAGGGGAGGCCAGGCTGGGAGGGGGACTGGCCCGGGGCTGGTCACTATTAGCATGCAGCTGGTAAGTGCTGCCCACTGATCCAGGCTCAGCTGTTACTCCTCCCAGAGCCCAAGGAGAAGGATGAAAAACAGTGGGCAGAGCTGTTGGTGGAAGGGGTCTCTCTGTGGGAGCTGTTCCATCTCACACAGCCCTGATTTAAATCCGAGGAGGAGCCCCTGGAGTGGGGTTTGTGAGCCATGCAATGCTAATTAACTCCCCATTGTTATATTTTGTTTTCAACATTAGAGTCCCTCTAGTATTGAAGCACTTCTTTCTCTTGCAAAAAATTTAAATCTCGCTCCGGTGTACACAAACCTATGCTGGTATCTTGGGCAGACGGGCCTGGAAGTAGAACTCAGCAGAATATTCTGGGTGAAGATTTGGGTGGAGACTGGTTTCAATCAAGTGAGAAGTTGATAACACCCCGCAACCAGAATCTTCTTGCAATTTCTCAATTTACTTGAACCACTCTTCAGCGTCCTCAGCTTATATTTTAATGGCTAAGGCTTTTTTTTTTTTTTTTTAAAGAAAGAGGGGGGGAAACCCAACAAACGAATGAACTAAACCTTGAGAGAATGGAAGCCACGTGAAGGAGCTGATTAGCTTATGCCAAATTCCCTGCAAAAGCAATTCCAGAAAATTCAAGCTCTCTCTGTGCCAAATGCCTGGACTGTCTGGGAGCCAAGAAGGAAAGGAGGGACCAGATGTGAGAAATCTTGGCAGGGAGCCCTGGTTGGTTGAGCAGAACCAATTTTCCCAACTTGATCTGATCCCAGAGAGGATCGGGTGATTCAAAAGCTAGTCAGGAAGACAATTGTTCCAGGGCCTTCTGGGTTACTCATAACTCATGCCCTGACTCACCAAGCTGGATGCGCTCCAGGCAGAGAGGGAGTGAGAGGCTCAGGGTGAAGCCCACGGAACTGGCTGCCCAGCCAGTGGCAAGCCCAGAGCCCAATCTAGACAACAAGGGCTTATGGAATCTGGGTTTCTGTTCCTGGGGCAAGAAATGTCTGCAGTTCATGAGGATGGTGGTGACCCCCCAACCCCCGCCAAGGCTGAGTTGAGAGGGAGCCATGCATTCCAATAACTGACTGGCATCCTAAAGTGGGTGTAGCTTGGCTGTTCTTGCTCGGGACAGTGGGGAGTTTACTGCATGCAGGAAACAAGCAGGGCCAGGGTATCTCTGTGACAAAGGGTGGCAGTGAGATGCTTTAGTCCTGGGCTGTCCAGTATGGTAGCCCCCAGTACCAATAGGTTTTTATTTCTTCATTGTATTTTTCCAGGGTAAAGAGAAGGGGAAACGGTCAGCATGTGTGTTATAAAACATTAGCACATGGGAAAGGAAGTAGCTGGCACAGCAAAATCAACCATCAAATAAACAAACACTCCCCTGAGATGGAGTCACCAAAGTCCAAGGGGGCTCAGTCTCCTCCAGATCATAAATGAGGGGAAAGGATCAGGGAAAGAACAGAGAGGTACAGCTTTCCTACCACCTCTCTTCCACTAATTCAAGAGCTCTCATAAAGCTTTGGTTTCTAGCAGTAAACATGGAGTTACATTCGTCCATCTCCCATTAAACCATCTGGGGGCCACTTTGACATACGTTTCTTGCACTTGCATTAAAGTTCCCGAGTGACTTAGATATAGTCATCTTCCCTTTCTTCGTCTCCCGATCCTACTTTCTACATGGGTGGCCCCCCTCGTTGCTTCTGTTTCTCTCTACCCTAAGACTGGAGATTAAAGTAGGTTTGTTCCAGGGTGGTTCAGTCAGTTGAGCATCTGCCTTCAGCTTGGGTCATGATCCCAGCCCCACGTTGGGCTCCCTGCTCATAGGGAGCCTACTTCTCCCTCTCCTGTCTGCCTGTGTTCTCTCTCTCTCTCTCTCAAATAAAAAAAAAAAAAAAGAAATCTTAAAAAAAATAAAAATAAAATAGGTTTGTTCCATCCAAATACAAGTGTATTAGTATGGCTCACATCAAGGAATGGTCTTGACACAGGAGATTGGGAACCAGGGATGGAGTGTTGGTAGCTGCTTCAGAATGTACATGTATACATGTGGGGGCTTTCCTTGGATGAGGGGATAGAAGAAAGGTAGGGTAGGAGTCAAGTTGTTAGGACAGAAGATCTGGCCCCAAATAGGAAATACAGGAAGGAAACACAAATGAAAGGATGGTTCAAGACCACTGCACTTTAAGAGGAGTCATCAAGCTATGCTCCAGATTCTTATCCTGATGCAGAATCTTTTGTCAAAGATGCTTTGCTTATTTTTCTCAATACAAAAAGAAGTTTATAAACAATAAAACCCAATAAGAACACGGAAAAGTCCAACACATTATATTTACACAAACCAGGCCACCTAGCAATCACCCAATCAACTATTTGTGAAGTCCTACAAAACCCAGACAAATATGATCACTAGAAGGGGCAGTCAGGGCGGGGGGGAGACAAGAACCCAGGATCAGACGCACATCACCCAATGCATTCTATTGCATCGGCCCCATTTCAATATAATGAGGTAGGTTTGTGGCGATTTCATAACATGTAAGTAAACCTTCTTTTATCCTTTAGCTACCATGACACTAATCACTGCTGCAGCAGGGCAAGATGCTGGCTTTGAGCACCACAAAGAAGCCATGGCTTATGGTCTTTCTGGAAGCCAACAAGAAAAACCCAGAATTTATAGAGGTTAGGAAATTTAGCCTTTGCTTTGTACACCCATTCCTGAGCAGCTCAAGGTGGGTCCAGAGTTATTATTCTTAAACCTATCCCTATCAACTCATTTTTAAAACACACACATGTGTGCGTGCACACATGCACACACACATCACACACCCCCTGTTGTGCATGACAGGCCTAGCCCAATCTGGTAAAGGATGGATCTGGTATGTAAAGTGAGTCTCATGCTCTGGGATTAGAAGTCGGGAACAGGAATCATTTATTACACATATAGAGAACCCTTAACTAATTCCTCTCTGCACCTTTCAGCTGGTGTGGCCTCTTCTGTAGAAAGGGATTAGGGTGGGGGTTGGGGGTGGGAGCAACTGAATTAAAACCTAGTCTCCCATGGAACACCAAAGGTAGAGGGGTTTGTTTGTTTGTTTCTTTCTTTTTTCTTTTTCTTTTTTAAGATTCTATTTATTCATGAAAGACACACACAGAGAGATAGGCAGAGACACAGGTAGAGGGAGAAGCAGGCTCCATGCAGGGAGCCCGACATGGGATTCCATCCCGGGTCTCCAGGATCACACCCCGGGCCAAAGATGGCACTAAACCGCTGAGCCACCGGGGCTGCCCAGGTAGAGGGGGTTCAAAAGAACACTATTACAGGGCAGCCCGGGTGGCTCAGCAGTTTAGCACCGCCTTCAGCCCAGGGTGTGGTCCTGGAGACCTGGGATCAAGTCCCACGTGGCTCCCTGCATGGAGCCTGCTTCTCCCTCTACCTGCGTCTCTGCCTCTCTCTCTGTGTATCTCTCATGAATTAAAAAAAAAAAAGAACACTATTACAAAACAGCCAGCTCTAATTGGCAAAAAAGGAGGTAACTCAATAGGCTATGTACTCCAAATAACTGTTCTCCCTGGTGATAAAAGAAAAAGTATTCCTGCTGTGGAGACCTGGAGCTGCTGCCAACTTATTCCTGAGATTGTTCATGTACCTGAGAACACAATGTAGGAATAAGGGCCTTAAGATTAAAATACACAGAAATACAAAATCAGAATATTTATATTATGTAAAAAAAGTCAAAATGCACAAGCTACATTATTTGCACACAGCTAGTGCAGTTGGTATTCTGGAGAAAGTGGGGCACAAGGTGTGATTATCCAAGGGAGCAAATAAATAAAATCCTATTGGCCCAGAATGGGGTGGAAGTAAGCTTAGGAGCTGTTCCTCCAACAATCCCCATGGCTACTGTCACAACCCATTGTTTGGGACAGCTCTCAGTCTATCCCAATGGTGGATTATGAGACAAGATGTGGAAAAACCCTGCCTTACCCCTGAGGGATTCCCTCCCACAGAATGTAGTAATTCATGGGTTGAGCCCATCAATCTGGTTTCATGCTTCATCTTTACATTCTGGCATGGGAAAAATTATTATATATCACTCCTTGAAAGGGAAACAACTTTCCTATCCAGGCTACTTTCAAAAGCTGGAGATCTGGGGGCCGAGACTCAGATAAAGCACACACGGAGGGATTTTCTCTAGAACTCACATAGGCATTTGGATAGAGCCACGGTTGGAGTTGGTTGGAGTTCCTTTGCCTCCCCCCTTCCCCTACTACCCTGCCAGGAGGGAAGAGGGAGTGATGCTGTGGGACCCCAGCCTGAGATACATGGCAGAGCCCCCTACCCACCCTGTCCCCTACCCACCCTGTCCCCACTTCCCCCACTCTGCCAATTGACACCTGCTCCTCAAAACTTCCTGATCACAAAAGAATTGCCCCCAAACACTGTAGCTCAATTCTGTGTCTCTGAGAGCAGGGCAGGGCTATGGATCTCTTTTTCTTCTTCCTCCTGAAAGTCGGCTGGCTTTCCTGTGAGCTGGGGACCTGCTGGCCCTTCAGTGGACATGAGGCCACCATAAGGCTGATGCCCTGGCAGAAATGGCACTTCTTGGGCTGGGGTGGCAGCTTGCATTCCTTGGCATGGTGGTGGACAACTCCACAGTTGTAGCACCTGTCTCCCTTTGCTCTGCCTCTCTGCATGTTCTTCCCTTTGGGTCACCTCTTATTCCCCAAACAAAACACGCCACCAGGCCCAGAGACCAGGATGGATTTTAGGCCCTTAGCAGTTTCCATTGCCTCACCCTCCTTCAGCATCTGACTCTTTCTAAAAATTTTTATTTATTTTAAATGTTATTTTAGTTTTGTTTTTAAAAAGGATTTTATTTATTCATTCATGAGAGACACAGAGAAAGAGAGAGAGAGGCAAAGACACAGGCAGAGAGAGAAGCAGGCTTCACGCAGGGAGCCTGATGCAGGACCCGATCCCAGGGCTCCAGGATCAGGCCCCGGGCTGAAGGCAGGGGCTGAACCGCTGAGCCACCCAGGGATCCCTCAGCATCCAACTCTTGATTTCAGCTCAGGTCATGATCTCATAGGTCATGAGATTGAGCAAGCCTCAAGTTGGGCTCCACACTCAGCAGGGAGGCTGCTTGAAGATTCTCTTCCTCTTCCCCTCTCCCCCTCACTCTCTCACTCTCTAAAATAACTCTTTAAAAAAGAAAAAAAGACTTTTAAAGTAATCTCCATACCCAATGTGGAGCTTGAAGTCACAACCCTGAGATCAAGAGCCCCTTGCTCTCCCAAGTGAGTCAGCCCCTTCTAGTTCATTCTAATTCCTATTTTCTTACACTGTTACTTCATACATTTATGCTTAACTCAGGTGTACATCTGATTTTGCCTCTGTCTACCCCTACATGCTAATGCAAGAGTTTTTTCCCCCCATTTTTCTCCCATTTAATCGTGTTGAGGCCCTATTGAATGTGAAGCACTAGATATTTCCACTTGAATTCTGTAATTTGTGACAACCATCATCACTACAGTTACAGACACTCCTGATTTATAGTACAGATAGGTTCAATGATGAGAAGGTATTTTCGTTTTGTCACAGATGCTGTACCTATTTTTATCTGAATAATCTGTCATACAACCATCTACTTATCTAGCTAGATTTTAAAGGATAGGACAGGACAGGAACTTGAGAGATATCTAGCCTATGTTTGGATTAAGTAGCTAGTATTCCACACAAGTGGGACTTCTACATGCAAAAATATATAACCTGTGAAAATGAATACAAGGAAACCTCATTTAAAGTGGAGTGGGGAGGCCATAAGGGGGAGCTCTCAGGCCCCACCACATGTCCTCAAATGCAGAGGGGGCAGGGAGAGAAGGACTTTGCATTCTCCGCTGGGAGAAGCCTATCTATACTTCACTACTGCCCAGGAGGAACAAAGGTTTTCTCCCTGCCTGGCAACAGCTCAGCCAATGAGAGACTGTCACGACTCAGCCAATGAAAAGCCACTACACTTAGAACTCCCAGTTTATTCCAGGGGACTTTTTGTTTATAAGAGGCTCTCTCCCAGCTCCTGGTTGGCTCAGTGGTTGAGCATCTGCCTTTGGCTCAGGGCCTGACCCCAGGGTCCTGGGATGGAGTCCTCCATCAGGCTCACCACGGAGCCTGCTTCTCCCTTTGCCTAGGTCTCTGCCCCTCTGTGTCTCTCATGAATAAATAAATCTTTAAAAAGGAAAAAAAAAAAAAAAAAAAGAGGTTCTCCCAATACCCTCCTTCTCTAAAAGAGTATTTCTCTCCTTTGCTTCCTGGACTTGCCTAAGTTTGTGCCAAGGCTTACATGTCCCAAATTGGAATTCTCTGCAATTCCCAAATACACCCATTTTTGCTTGTAAAATAACTGACAATTTTATTTGTAAGGTTAAGATACCTTATAGAACAATCTTAAAAATGGCTTGATATTGGGGAAACTGGTGTGAAACTACTTTTTAAGCTCATGGAATTGTCTTTTTAAGCCCACCCCAGAGGAACCAAGCTTGGACTCTTCAAACTGTCCCTCAACCCACCTCAAAGGGGAACAAAAGAGTTTGGTTTGGTATGTGTGGTTTTTTTTTTTTTTTTTAAAGATTTTATTTATTTATTCATGATAGTTACACAGAGAGAGACAGAGACACAGGCAGAGGGAGAAGCAGGCTCCATGCAGGGAGCCCGACGTGGGATTCGATCCCGGGTCTCCAGGATCGCGCCCCAGGCCAAAGGCAGGCGCCAAACCACTGCGCCACCCAGGGATCCCTGGTGTGGTTTAAAATAAACAACTCATCAAGTTCAAAGATCTCCTGCTTCCATAATACCAAATGCCTTACATCAAGTAGACCATTATCTGTGTATTATATAACATATAGTTCCATACTAGCTATCTATAGATTTGATATAGGTTAATGATTGATTACTGGCTTAATTCATATAGGAAGGGTATCTGGAAAGCCCCATGTTCTAAAACCCTTCTCAGAATGAAACTGCCTTTGAAAGCTATGACGATGATGTGTGGAAAAGATGATGTTCAGGCATCTACACAAGAGGCTCAGGTCTCCCTACAAACACCAGGAAAAAAAGTAATACAATCAACCCAATCCAGAGGAGAAGTCATGCTTCATAACTGCTATTAAGTTTCTAGCCAAGTGGTCTTCATGTCCTTCACGAGTCCAATCATGTTTCCACAGGGCTCTGAATGAAAGTTACTTCCAAAATTTAAGCCACATACTTTTCCTTGCCAATGACATTAAAAATCAAACCAAAGACTAATCAGCTTCTTCCCTTGACAAAACACATTTAATATCTCATTAGCTTTGGAAAGTTTCACAGCAAATTGGCATTAATGGACAATGTAGAAAGCATTATTGTCTTTCTGTCTAAATAGCTACTGACACTCTTTGTTCTCCCCCCTCCTTTTTTTTTTTCTTTTTGTACAGTGGACTCTGCATAGCAGCTTTATAAAAAAAAGCATGTGTAGTGGCATTATTTCACCTGCTTCTCTCCATCTCACAGCTGAGATAGACGAATAGGCTGTCAGACCACTGCATTTCCTTCCACTGCTCTGTCTTCAAGTGATACTGTGGAAAATTAACTTGAAATATTATCAAGAACCTTTTTTGCTCCTTTTAATTCCAGGTAAAGGAGTTATGCCTCATTGTACTAATTCATTTCAAACACCTGGCCCCATTCCAGTTGTCAGATGAACAGTAATTGCTTAGCAATAACTCTTGTGCACATGGCCATTGCAAAATAAAACCAGTATAAGGAAATCTCAATTTCAGAGATGCCTTCAGATCTAGGAGTCTCCATCCAGTGGAGATGCACCACTACACTGTCAGAAAATGTACTAAAAGTCAGGCTCTTCTCTAAAAAAATAGCAAAATGAAAAGCCAGAAATTCTAAGTTAGAGCTGGAATGAAGAAAAACCTACTAGGTCTAGGTGAGTAAGCTGGGGTTTTGGGGGTTTTATTTATTTATTTTTATTTATTTATTTATTTATTTTTCATTTTCATAGTGGCTACTAGAAGAGAATCTTCACAGATTTGGGAACCCCTAGGAGAAACCCAACAGGCCAACCTCAGATCACCAAACAGCATGGTGTCTACACCATCTCCATTCAATTTAATTCACAAGTTTTTAGCAGCATTTAATATGTCAAGGTCATCATGCTTGTTGTTCTAAAATTCTTTAGAGAAAGACTCTCAGACACACATTTCAGGAAACCATAACTCTTGGAAGAGATGGCTGATGGAGGGCAGCTTCCATGGAAGGAAGATATAAGGAACTTCTGGAGGCATCTTACTACAGTTGTAAAACTGGTTGCTAACTCCATCTTTTATGGTATCCAATGCCTGTTAGTTCAAAGTTCAAAGATTAACAAAAAACAACAACAAAACCAAGTTTATAAGATAAATTTCTACTTAAACTGAGGCAGAAACATTTTTGTCTTTCCATGTAATCTCATATGCTTCCTCTTTAAAGGAAACTGTGTTTGCAACATAAAGCTAAACATAAACTTACTATAGAAGTGCAATAATAAACTACTCCAGCTGTTTGGCAATGCCAATTTTTTTTGTTTTATTTAACTTGTTTTTTATTATTTTTAAAAAGATTTTATTTATTAGAGAGAGAGAGAGAGAGTACAATTGGGCAAAAGGGCAGAAGAAGAGGGAGAAGCAGAGCTGAGCAGGGAGCCCAACATGGGGCTGGATTCCAGGACCCTGTGATCATGACCTGAGATGAAGCAGGATGCTTAACCAATTGAGCCTCCTAGGAGCCCCCAATTTCTTATTATTTTTGTAACCTATTTTCATGTAATTTAATATATGAGCCATTTCTCCCCACCCCCCCCCCCTTTTGGGTATAGAGTGTTATACTTAATAATTACTCCAACTAAAACAAGTTACCACTACATACTTATTAGATGACTAAAATTGACATCTTTTCTGACCATAATGCCATGAAACTAGAAATTAACCACAAGAAAGAATTTGGAAAGAACAAAAATATATGGAGGTTAAATAACATTCCACTAAACAATGAATAGGTCAACCAAGAAATCAAAGAAGAAATAACAAATTACATGGAAAAAAAATGAAAATGAAAACACAATGGTCCAAAATCTTTGGGATGCAATGAAAGCAGTTCTAAGAGAGAAATTTATAGCAATATAGGCCTACCTCAAGAACAAGAAAAATCTCAAGTAAGCAACCTAACCCTACACCTAAATGAGCTAGAAAAAGAACAAACAAAACCCAAACCTAGCAAAAGGAGGGAAATAATAAAGATTAGAGCAGAAATAAATGATATAGAAACTAAAAAAAAGTCAATAGATCAGTGAAACCAGGAACTGGTTCTTTGAAAAGGTCAAGAAAATTGATAAACCTTTATCCAGACACAAAAAGAGACAGAGAGAAGACCCAAATAACCCCAATAAACAAAATGACTAATGAAAGAGGAGAAATAACAATCAACACCACAGAAATACAAACAATTGTAACAGAATATTGGGAAAACCTATATGTTAACAAATTAGACAACTTAAATGGATAAGTTTCTAGAAACATATAACCCACCAAAACTGAAGCAGAAAGAAATAGAAAATTTGAACAGATCAATTACAGGAATGAAATTGAATCGATAATCAACAAATTCCCAAAAACAAAAGTCCAGGACAAGATAGCTTCATAGGCAAATTCTACCAAATTTTATTGGTTTTCTACCAAACATTTAAAGAAGAGTTAATACCTATTCTTCTCAAAGTACTTCAAAAAATAGAAGAGGAAGGAAAACTTCCAAATTCATTCTATGAGGCCAGTATTACCCTGATTCCAAACCCAAATAAAGACACCACAAAAAAGAGAGAGAGAGAAAGAGAGAACGAACTATAGGCCAATATCTCATGAATATTGATGCAAAAATCCTCAACAAAATATTAACAAACCAAATCCAATAATACATTAGAAAAACATATACCATGATCAGGTGTGATTTAATTTCTGGGATGCGAGGGTGGTTCTATATTCACAAAACAACAACATGACACATCACATCAATAGGAGAAAAGATAAAAACCATATGATCATTTCAATAGATGCAGAAAAAGCATTCAACAAAGTACAATATCCCTTCATGATAAAAACCATCTGTAAAGTAGGTCTAGATGGAACATACCTCAATACAATAAAGTCCTTGTATGAAAGACCCACAGCCAACATAATACTCAATGGGGAAAAACTGAAAGCTTTTCCCGTAAGGTCAGGAACAAGACAAGAATGTCCATGCTCACCACTTTTACTCAACACAATACTGGAAGTCCTAGCCACAGCAATTATACAACAAAAAGAAAAGGCATCCAATGTGTAAGAAGAAATAAAACTCTCACTGTTTGCAGATGACATGATACCCTATGTAGAAAACTAAAGATTCCACCAAAAAACTACCAGAACTGATAAAAGAATTCAGTAAAGTCACAGGATACAAAAATCAGTGTACAGAAATTTGGTGCATTTTTACACACTAATAATGAAGCAGCAGGAAAAAAAATTAAGAAGACAATCCCATTTATAATTGTGCCCAAACTGATAAAATATCTAGTAATAACACTTAACCAAAGAGGCAAAAGACCTGTATTCTGAAAACTAGAAAACATTGATGAAAGAAACAAAAGATGACACAAAGAAATGGAAAAACATTCCATGCTCACAGGCTGGAAGAATATTGTTATAATGTCTATATTATCCAAAGCAATCTACACATTTAATGCAATCCCTACTAAAATACCAACAGTATTTTTCACAGAAGTAGAACAAGCAATCCTCAAATTGATATGGAACCACAAGAGATCTCGAATAGCCAAAGCAATCTTGAAAAAGAAAAAAAAAAAACAAAACTAGGGGTATTACAATTCTAGACTTCAAGTTATATTACAAAACAGTAGTAATTAAAATGGTATGGTACTGGCATAAAGAGATATATAGATCAAAAGAATAGAAAACCCAGAAATAAACCCACAATGATGTAGTCAATCTGACGAAGGAAGAAGGACTACACAGTGGGGAAAAAGACAGTCTCTTCAACAAATGGTGTTGGAAAAACTTGACAGCTACATGCAAAAAAATGAAACTGGACCCCTTTCTTTCACCATACACAAAAATAAACTCAAAATGGCTTGCAGACCTAAACGTGAGACCTGAAACCATGAAAATCCTGGAAGGGAACACAGACACTAATGTCTCTGATGTTGGCTGTAGCAACATTTTTCTAGATAGATCTCTGGAGGCAAGGGGAATAAAAGTGAAAATAAGCTATCAGGATTACTTCAAAATTAAAAGCTTCTGCACAGGAAGGAAACAAAACAACTAAATGGTAACCTATTGAATGGGAGAAGATATCTGTAAGTGACATATCCAATAAAGGGTTAGAATCCAAAATATATCAAAATATATACAGAACAGATACAGTTCAACACCAAAAACCCAAATCTTGCCGTTTGCAACCACGCAGACAGAGCTAGAGAATATAGTGCAAAGTAAAATCAGTCAGAGAAATAGCATATGATCTCACTTATACGTGAGATTAAGAAACAAAACAAACGAGTAAAGGGAGAAAGAGAGAGACACACACAAACCACAAAATGGACTTAGAGAACAAACTGAAGTCCACCAGAGTGGAGGTGGGTGAGGGGATGGATGAAATAGGTGATGGGGATTAAAGAGTACACTTATCATGATGAAAAAAAGTGAAAAATTAAAAAAATCCAAAAATCTGACACCACCACCAATTGCTGGCAAGGATTATGTAGCAATGGAAGTCTCCTTTGTTACTGGTGAGAACGCAAAATACTACAGCCACTTTGGAAGACAGTGACAGTTTCTTACAAAGCTAAACATAGGCTTACCATATGATCCAGCAATTGTGCTTCTAGGTATTTACCCAACTGATCTGAAAACTGATGTGTGCATAACAATCTGCATGTGAATGTTTATAGATGCTTTATTCATAATTTCTAAGAATTGGAAGCAACCAAGATGTCCAATACGATAATGGATGAACAAATTGTGGTATAGGTATGTTGTTCAGTGATAAAAGGAAATGAGCTATCAAGCCAGAAAAATCTTAAATATGTATTGCTAAACAAAAGAAGCCAGTTTGAAAAGACTACACAGTTTATGACTCCAATTACATGAAACTCTAGAAAATGCAAAAATAGAGAAATAAAAAAGATTAGTGGTTGTCAGCAGGAGGAAAGGAGCACTGAATGGGCGGAGTATGGAGGATTTTTAGGGGAGTGAAACCATACCATATGATACTGTAGTGGTGGATACATGACACTATATATTTGTCAAAACCCACAGAAATTTATAGCACAAAGAATGAACCTGAATGTATGCTGCAAACAGGTCCTTTAGCAAGCTGGGAAATCCTATGATAGAATGCAACAAAGCAAATCATATTACAAATATATAAAAAATGTCACTGAAAGAGCGGGGGACCTAAGTAACTTTGGATATGAGTGGAGTCTACAAGACTAAAGGCAAAAGAATCTGTACATAAGCACTGTCTCTAGTTAATAAAGTTGTTTCTATGGAGGGTTATGGGTTAGCCGTGGGTTAACCTGTATACATTGCTATACATGTATATTGGAATTGAACAATTAGGTATATGGATAGCAAGTGAAGGGAACCATCCTTTGGAGTGGGAGGTTAGAATATTCCATATGATGAGGGATTAGGGCCCAAAACAACAGCATGAACTCATGGTTAGCTTAATATAGATACAGATAGTTATGTATAGAAATATTTCAAAATATGTGTATAGACACAGGTTAGTATAAATGCTCCTTGGTCTGTCAGCTGAGAGGGCCTATAAGCAAAGATACCCTAGTCCCAGCAAGCACACCTAGCCCCCAAATCTTGGTCGCTAATACCATTCTCCAATAAAAGAAACCAGATCCCTGTGGTCCTTCTAGGAGCTGGAAATATACTAGATGCTTGAAGCATCTTAGAATCCCAGAAAGCAAGGAAGTGCTAAACAAAACAAAACAAAACAATTCCACCATGATAAGGGTATGTTAACAGAACACAGGAGCAAACTGAAAGGAACTCCCAGTGGCCGAAGCTGGAATAATTTGAGCAACACAATGAAGTAGCATTATTGGATTGGAACTCAAAACAGAAAATAAATACCCATGAGTCTACTAGTATACGTAAATGACTGAATAAACAAACAAACAAACAAACAAACTGAGGGAGAAGAGAGAAATCTCTCATGGAAAGGGATTCCAAACATTTCATGTAAACACTACTCTCAAGGTGTAGGGTAGAGCTTCTTATCCCTTAAGTGTGGGCTGCATGTGGTGACTTCCTTCCAAAAAGTACAGTATGGAAAGGAGGGAAAAAGTGACTCTACGGTGGGGGAAGCTGACATACACTACTTCAAGCCAGGTGTCACAATGACAGATGATGTCATGTTGACAATACATCCTTGATATGTGATGAAAACAGCACTTCACCTCTGTGCTCTTCATTCCCAAAACACATAACCAGTCCAATCATGCAAAAAACATCTGACAGATCCTAATTGAGGGACGTTCTGCGGGATCCCTGACCAGTACTCTTCCAGTCTACTGAGGATATCAAAAACAAATGGTCACAGCCAAGAGGAACCTAGAGACAACTAAATGTAATATGGTATCCCGGATGGAATCCTGGGACAGAAAAAGGACAGTAGGTAAAAATAAAGGAAATCTGAGTACAGCATAAACTTTTGATAATAATGATATATCTATATCAATTCGTTAATCGTAACCAACGCACCCTATGGATGTGAAGTACTGAAGGGGATACTGGTGCCAGGGACATGAGAACTCTCTGTACTACTGTCACAATAGTTCTATAGGATTTTTTTCGTAAAGATTTTATTTCTTTATTCATGAGAGATACAGAGAGAGAGACAGAGACACAGGCAGAGGGAGAAGCAGGCTCCCTGCAGGGAGCCCAGAGTGGAACTCGATCCCAGAACCCCCGGGATCATGCCCTGAGCCGAAGGCAGACGCTCAACCACTGAGCCACCCAGGCGTCCCAGTTCTATGGGATTTAAAGTTAAAGGTTCATTATACATACACACACTCCTCTAGAGCTCCTCTAGAGCTCATGTTTCAGAAAGGGGAATCTTTTGCAAGCCCATCAGGCAAATGCTTGGGGTAGCTGGGGTTCTGAGCAGCATCTATGGGAGAATTCAGGCAACCTCCCGTGGCTCAGCAAAGAGATGTTACTCTCATCGGCCTAAGGTGTCAACCCTTGACTTCTCATCGGTTTCCAGTGGGGTAATCCATGCAGCAGGGAATTCTTGGAATTTAGCCTGAGGAAATAGAAGACATTCTTTGGAGAGGAGAATGTTGGTTAATTCAAATGGAATCTGGTGTTGTCCCCATCATGCTTCTCTTCCCTTGGGGAAACTGGCACCACCCACTGAGAAGCATTTTGTGTCAGGCTGACAGAGCCTTCACTCACTCCTCCCGTCCTGGGTTGAGATTCTAAAGTGAGTAATGCAGCCCCAGTGAAAGCACCTGAGGAGCACACGCGCTGTGTGTGGGGGAGTCTAAACATCCTTTCTCGGTGGGTCTGGGAAGTACCTTGAAGCCTCCAAAGCCCACACAGAGGAGGGCCCTGTGGGAAGGAGGTGCTGTGTTGCCACGCCTTCTGATTTTAAGTGAAAAGCCAGGCATTCTAAGTCTTGTGTGCAACTATAGAATTTTTACCTGTAGACAACTCATTCAACTTTTTGAGAACACACCATGCTGGCTCAACAAGGCACATCGGACCGTCATACTCAGCTGGTGGACCCCAGCCTGTGACCTATGAGAAAGGGGAATTCTCCTGACAGTGCTCAGAGTTTCAAAATTATTCATTTAAAGCCCAGGAAGATGGAAGCTGCATGTTAACCACTAGCCACTGGGACATGTGGCTATTTCAATGAAAATTAATTTAAATTAAATATAATTAAAAATTGAGTTCCTCTGTCACACTGAGCTCATTTTAAGGACTCAATGGCCTTTTCCATTGTGGCACGAAGTTCCACTGGGCAGTGCTGCTAAGAATACAGGATATATGGGGACAATTGGCAAAATTTGAATGTATTTGGTAATAATTTGTAACCATATTAAATTTCCTAATCTTGACCACTGTAACATAGTTATGTAAAAGAATGTTTTTGTGTTTTTGAGGGGTAGGGGCAGAGGGAGAGAGAATCTCAAGCAGGTTCCACACCTAGCATAGAGTCTGATGTGGGGCTCGATTTCATGACCCTGAGATTGTGACCTTAGCCAAAATCAAGAGTTGGTCACTTAACTGAGCCACTCAGGTGCCCCACAAAAGAATGTTTTTATGTCTGGATGAACATGTGGAAATATATAGGGGGGGAGAAGATAGGATGTCTGCAACTTACTCTCAGTGCAAAAAAAAAAAATGTGTGTATCTAGCATGATAATGCAAATATAGCAAAACACTAACAACTGGTGAATCTGGGTAGTATGCTTGCAACTTTTCTGCAAATCTGAAATTATTTCAAAAGTAAGAGTTAAAAGGGGAAAAAATGGAGAAACAATAAAAATACTCTAGGGAAGCCAAGAAAGTTCTAAAATTGACTTAATGAAACAAGTGGTGGTCCTCAGCTGTTGGTGGTGGCATCCTATCTCATGGCATACTTCATGCATACATAATAATCTACCCCCATTTCCTCCGTGGCCCTTCAGACCTTCTCTGTTCCCTCGTGGTGCCTTCTTACATACTCACTGAGCAAAGTGTCCCCAATTTGAATAAACTCTGTTCTTTGTTTCCAGGTGGATGTTGTCATCATGTCACACCTCTTCTTGTCAAGGTAAAGTATGCCCGGCTCTAGACTCCTCCTCCGACCCTCACTGCTGAACGCTCCACTTGGAAGAGCCTTGTATAATGGTATCAGTCCTCGGCTGTAGCCGTTGTTTTATATTTTTATACGTTGATTAAAACTGGGCAGTGCACCCTGGAGGGGTTCTTGGTACTGGGCTGTCATGACCTACTCATCTAAGGATCACTTCTCTAAGAGCTTTTTAAAATTGGTTCGTGTCTATATCTTTATGTACAATTCTACTTAAATGTGCAAATGCAATGGTATACGTGGATTTACTTTCCATGCAATTATTTTCTTTTTTCTCTTTTGCTTGTTCTCAAAGGTGTTCTGCAACACCTTTGTCTCTTCTTTTGGCTTCTACCCAGGTTATGGCAAGTTCTGCTACCTTTGCTTCTACTGTGACCACAGAGCCTCCTGCCTTGGCCACATACAGTTGTCTGCCCACATTCCCTGGCATTGGAAGTAGAGGGAAAAGGATCTGTGGTCCCAGAACCCCCTTAGTTGGTTTTCCACATAAGCCTTTTATTCTAAGAGCACCTTGCTGTTATTAACCTTTGTTAGCTAGCAGGGCACCAGGTGGTGTTGTAGTCATAGATCTTGCATGGTATTTTAATTCAGCAAACATCTTGAGAGCCTACTTTGGGGCGGGAGGAGGGGGGTATCTAGGCCCTCTGCCAGGTGCAGCGGATACAAACATCATCAATAAGACCTTGCCCTTGAAGAGTTCCCAGGTGGCAAACCCCAAAACTATCCAAGTGTAGTTTTTATCAGCAGTGCAGATGTGTGTGTGTGTGGGGGTGGTGGTGGGTAAACTGGGCGTGGCGCTAGATGCACGACCTCCTCTGGGGGAGGACATCCTGCCTTCACTGCACTGTGCCTTCTCTCCCAATATGATTTTTTAAAAGACTTTATTTATTCATGAGAGACACACAGAGAGAAGCAGAGACACAGGCAGAGGGAGAAGCAGGCTCTATGCAAGGAGCCCGATGTGGGACTCGATCCCGGTCCCGGGAGTCCAGGATCACGCCCTGGGCCAAAGTCAGATGCTCTCCCGCTGAGCCACCCAGGCACCCCCAGTATGATTTCTGACATCAGTCTAGCATCCTGTGATGTACACTCCTTAAACTTTCATCACATGTAACTGGTGCCTATTATACTTTCAAGCTCCTGAACTTGCTCTATCTCCCAACTAACAGGCAGTTTCACATTCAACCAGTTTGAGTTCACAATAAAGTATCTGAGACTGAAATGCACCTGCTTCCCAAGCCCCTCTTTGTGTATTTATTTATTGCTCAGAAATCATTCATTGCTTAGCTCCCTCCTCTTTCATGAGACCCACACTGGTCTCTCAAAGCAGTTCCCTTTTTTTTTTTTTTTTTAGTTCCCATCTTTTTCAGAGTGTTCTATTAACTCCCTCCCCACACCCACTTCTAGGCTTTGAACTATGGATAATTCAACACTTCTTCCCTGTGAATTCAAGTAGCACTTGTGTACAGCATCAGATAAAACTCTCCAGATTAGGTAGGTGCGTTTTCCATATCAGCTCAGCCAGCAACAGCTCAACTACACAAGGAGTGACGCTGACTACATAAACACATCCCATTAAACACAAATTTAATATCTCAAGCTTAACATACTCTTAGCAGAATTTCCAAAAACACCCGGACCATCTAACATCTGCCTCCGGCTGCTTATCAGGAGGGCAAGTCAGAAACGAAAGAGGCATCTAACTTCCAGCAGCAAAAATAAATCTTATTTTATATATTAAACAACAACTGGGGCACCTGGTGGCTGTTGGTTGAGCGTCTTTAGCTCAGGTTGTGATCTCAGGGTCCTGGGATCAAGCCCCACATCGGCTCTGAAAATCCCACATCCTGGGAAACCCCCCAGTCCCAGGAAAACCAGGATGGTTAGTGACCCTGGTGTGGGCTCTAAGAGGAGGCATAGAGAGGTGTGGACTTCACAATCACACAGACTGGGGACTGCACCCCCGTCTGCTGTCCTGGCACAATCTGGAATATCCTGATCTTGTAAGCAGGGGAAACCAGCTCTGATCAACTTATGCAGAAAAGGAATTTTTTGAAAGAGTATTTTGCTCTGCTTCTTTGTCTCCTACTTTGAGATGTGAAACTTTGGGCAAGAGCATCTGATGTGCTAAGCCAAGCCACATGTCAACAGATGCACAGTTGGGGCAGGAAGGCGGCTAGAATTTGCTCTTTTTGGCTGTGATGGGAAGTGGGCTCTGTGGATCTCCAGACATACAGTGAGGAATTCCCCGAACTTGGGAATGGGGTTTAGATGACTGCCAGCCAAAGAAACCAGGAAGTCGGGATGCCTGGGTGGCTCAGTGGTTGAGTGTCTGCCTTCGGCTCAGGTCATGATCCTGGGGTCCTGGGATCAAGTCCCGTATCGGGTTCCCCGCAGGGAGACCTTTGTCTAGGTCTCTGCTTCTGTCTCTCATGAATAAATAAATAAAATCTTAAAAAAAAAAAAGCTGTGAAGTAAAAAATTAAGAGTTTATGTGGTAGGGGTACCTCTGTGGCTTAGTCAGTTGAAAGCCTGAATCTTGGTTTCAGTTCAGGTTCTGATCTCAGGGTCATGGGATGGAGCCCTGTGTCAGGCTCCACACTCAGTAGGGAGTCTGCTTGGGATTCTCTCCCTTTCTCTCTGCCTCTCCCCCCGTTCATGCTAAAATAAATTAATAAATCTTAAAAACAAGAGTTTATTATACATGAATAAAGCGTGAACAAGTAGAGCAGAGAGTGGAAGGCAAACTATGTGTGTCATGGTTAGCCAGAGCAGGTTTATCAAGAGCCAACACCTGCCTTACAATTTCAGGGGGGGCCATGAGGAAGGACTGGGATGTGGTTTGTGTGCCCCGGATCTGTTTTAATGAGAAGGGGCAGCTGGCATGGAGCTGCTGGTGGCAGATCGGATCAGAGCAAGGAGGTATGCTCTAATCCAAAAATGCTCAAAGGCTTGAAGGCAGGGGCATTGATATTCAGGGGATGTAGTGGGAAATGACAAGATCTTTGCTTTTCATTCAGGGACTGCCAAATTGCTCGGACACATTAGCTGAGGATTTTGGATCTGGTACCTGGTGATAGGGAAACTGGAGATAAGAGAGGAGAACTTACATTTTTCTTTCCAAGAAAAGTAAGTGTTAGTATGTTTGTGACTTTGGGTTTGTCACAGTTTCTCCTTCACCCTTCTCCAGGAGCAGCAGCTCAAGTCAGGACATCGGTAGTTTTCAAAACCCGTCTGACTCTACGTATTCAACCCCTTTTCACACCCACATGTCCCTTGTTTGCAAAGGGATAATCACTAGGTATATTCAGAAAGCTGTGCTTTCTTCTGGTTGCCCTGCCAGCTTGTCCCCTTCACTGGGAACTCCTTTTCCCAAACATATGCCCTTTTTTTTTTGACTCTGTGGGGACAAGACATGGTTATTTTCTGCTGAAATGCACTTTCTTCCCTTCTCATCTTTTAAAATCCCACCTGTCCTTCATGTTCCTGCTTTATTGTTTATTTTCCCTGAGCCCAGCAGGTAGGCAACTTTCCAGCCCCAGAACCCAGTAAGAAGCAGGGTCTCCAGCCCCTTGAGATCTAGACCTTGCTACTTTCTAGAGAGCATAGAGCCCACCTGACAGCAGGTTAGAAGTGCTGTCTCAGTCCCATGCCAGACCTGCTGAGTCAGAATCTGTACTTTAAGGAGCTTCTCAGAGGACTTACAGATGTGAAAGTTTGAGAAGCACTTTTTAAAATCATTAGTCCCCAACTTTAGCTGCCCTAGAATCTTCTTGGGGGAGTTTTAGAACATAATGATGCCTGGGTCCCATCTCCAGAGATTTGGATGAAATACTCTGAGGTGCCATCTTGACAATGGGGATTTCTATAAACTTCCCAAATGACTGTAATGCCCACTGAAGTTTGAGAACCACTGGCCTAGCACAATCACTCAATCCTTGTCCCATGCCCCCTGAAATTCCAAGCCTTCCATGAGATTTCTGTTCTGTCTTGGCCAGTGTGGGGATGTGGGCATATGCTCACCACCACCTTCCTCTGGGGTCCTTCCTCACAGTGTATGTTGGCACTGCATCACCTTAGCCAATTCTTTTAATCCCAACCTGCACCCAGCCAAAGTAAATTTTGATTTGCCCAGGACATCTGTGGGTGTGGTACAGTAAAGATCTGGGAACATGGGTGAAGCAGGGGAGGAGCCTACACGGCCAGAAGGCAAACGACCTGAGAGGAATTATTTTGTCAGTAGTTAAGACAATAAAAGGTCTCAATATATTTATGGTTTTTTGTACCTAATAACTGCCTTGATTTTATAGTTCTATGGGTATATTTCTTAACTAGATTCAAATGCTTGGAGGACAAGAACCGGTATCCCCAGTTGTTAGCCTATATTGGTGTTCAATTGGTAACCCCTGAAGAACTAATTAATAGCTCAGGATTTAAAAACAGATGTGCAAAAGGGACAGGCGTTGGGCCAGAGATGAATCTTGAGACAGAAAAACTTTCCAAGGGTGGGAGCAGAAGGAGCGAGGTTCCTGATGGTGGAAGGGCTACAGGCCTAGTGTAGAAACAGCTACATCCCTAAATCTGCACCATCAGATACACACGTCTCTCTTGAGCACTTGAAAGGAAGCTAGCCCAAACTAAGATATGCAGCAAGAGTAAAACACATCAGATTTTGAAGATTTAGGGTTGAAAAATGTATAATTTATTATGGATATGTTGAAATATTTTAGGTAAATTGGATTAACTGGGATAGATTAAGATGAATGTCACCTGTTTTTTTACTCTTTCAACGTGGTTGCCACAAAAGTTTAAAAAGACATAGGTGGCTCCCTTTCCATTTCCTTTTTTTTTTTTTTTTTTTTGAGATTTTATTTATTTATTCATGAGAGACACAGAGAGAGGCAGAGACATAGGCAGAGGGAGAAGCAGGCTCCCTGCGGGAAGCCCTATGTGGGACTCCATCCCTGGACCCTGGGATCACGACCTGAGCCAAAGGCAGACGTTCAACTACTGAGCCACCCAGATGCCTCTCACTTTCCATTTCTATTTAATGGTGCTACTTTCAATGCCGCATTCCAAGCGAAAGATGGACAAACCAGGAGGGAGAAGGGGGCTGTCTTTGAGGCCAGCTGGGCAACAGGGTCTGTGCTGGACCCCCCGAGCACCCTGAGCAATGAGCTATATCATCACTTCATGCATGACTGAACTCAGGTTCACAAAGGCTAAATATCATGAAGTGCCCAAACCACTCAGCTAGGGAGAAGAGCTTCTATTATAATTTATGTCTGCTGGATTCTAAAGCCCAAAGATAGGGCCCCCCCAAGAGAGGAAACCCAGAGGGTCTGGGGAGGTCAGAACCAAGGTGCACAGGAACTGTCACAGCAGTGAGGGGTGTTTAGTTTGCAGAAGAGACCTCTGGACGGACCATGAACACCACTGACAAATATCTGAAGGCTCAGCGGTGGTCAGATGGCCTCTGTGTAGCTCCAAGGGTAGGAGGGGAGCATAGGAAAAAAGCTATCAGGATAAGTATTTCCACGGAGACAGAGGAGGAATTTTTTCAACAGTCATAGCTGCCCCAATTCGGCAACTTTGGAAGGCAGAGAGGGCCAGGTGCGGGAGAAGACCAAGCAGAGGCTGACACTCTGCAGACTCCAAACACGGCGAGGCTGTGTGGTGGTTCTGGAACACTCTTCTGTGGAGTGGCTGCATCAGGATCACCTGGGTGTTATTCAAAATAAACAGGTCCACCCAGGCCTGTTGAATCGGAATCTCACCAGGGTGAGGCCAAATGAGTTTTATTTTGAACAAGTGCCTTCAATTATTCTGATGTGCAGCCAGGTTTTGAAGCCACTGGTGCATAAAGGACATTGGAGCATCCATTGGATGGTTCGACTATATGCCTTTTCAAATCTCTTCCAATGTTGAAATTCTATTATTCCGTGTCAGATAACACTTGCCAACAAAATTATGGCCAGTGAACTTGGCAAGATGAATCCTTTCCTTATTTGGCCTGTTTACTATTTAATGGGAGGATTTCTTTAGCCAAAACAGTGAAACTGCTAGTTGTTTACGTTAATAGAAATGAATTAGGTTTTACTTCTTTTGTACCTTTGGTGAGTTAGGGGTCCTGGAGTAGGGGCAAGATAAAAGAAATATTTTCTCGTCTCTTCTGCCCAATAGAAATACCAAATTTGAGCCCTCATTGCCGAGAACCTATTCCAGACTCTAATAAAAACCCATTTGGAACTTTGGGTTGCTTTACGATGGAGGAGGATGGCAAGGGCTGCAAAGTTCTGCCTGTGGAATGAGACCGTGTTAACAATTTCCAAGGAAGCGGTTTTCACAAGCTTGATTCATAACACACCAGTGACTAAAAGAAGTGCCAAGTCCCATCAAGTTGAGGTATTGTTGAGAACACAGCTGGGACACAGAATGAGTTGGAAAATGCAACCAGAGGAAAAGCAGCAGAGCAAAAAGAACCAGGAAAGGGGACATTTGTTCCCAAGAACAAAATTGGTGGCACTCAGTCCAAAGCAGAGGGAATCACTGAGGACTAACTTAGCGCTGCAGGACATGTGAATCACCCAACTCGAGTGCTGAGGCCTTGCTTCTTCCTGGTCACTGTGGGGACTGAAGGAAAATAGGAGGCTATCCCCTCTTCAAAAAGCAAATGAGGGGCATCTGGGTGGCTCAGTCAGTTAGGTGGTTAAGTGTCTGCCTTGAACACAGGTCGTGATCCTGGGGTTCTGGGATCCAGTCAGCATTGGGCTCCATGCTCAGTGGGGGCCTGCTTCTCCCTCTGCTTGTGCTCTCTCTCCTGTCAAATTAATAAAATCTTAAAAAAAAAAAAATCAAATGAGAAGTGCTTGGGTGGCTCAGTTGTTTAAGCACCTGCCTTAAGCTCAGGTCATGATCTCCGGGTCCTGGGATGGAGCCCCATGTCCAACTCCCTGCTCAGCCAGGAGTCTCCTTTTCCCTCTGCCTCTGCCCTGACCTCCCAATTCATGCACTCTCCCTCCCCCTCAAATAAATTAAAACAAAACAGAACAAAAAAGCAAAGCAAATTGTTACTTCTTTGCCCAGAAGGGTAAAGCACAGTTTGTCATTTTGCTGCCCTTTTTATTAAAGGATGTCTTCGAGGACAGGTACTGACCTGAAGAAATTAGCTAAGGAGGCTGACGTGAGGCCAGGTAAAAAGCAAATGCAGAAGCAAACGTCTTAAGTTAGATTAACGTTGAGCCAATGGCTGCTCAGCTGGGAAAAGTCATAAATGTAGAGTAGGCAGTTATTGGTTTCGGCTTCTCTATTTGTCCCCGAAGGGTACTATTTTGTTCTTTGTTTCATTCAGCTATTAAACATGGTCTTTGGAGAATAATATCTGGATTTAGGACACGTGGAATCCATTTTTTCCTTCTAGAACTTCAATAAAGTCATTTGTCTCCACTCCTTCTAGCTTATCATATTTCTGGCACAATTATAACAACTGTTTTATCGTTCCTTCTTGGATAATTTGATTCTGGTCCTCATAGTCCCTTTCAGTTCTATGTTTGGATTATCTCTTTTTAAATACGTGAGGGGGCTGCCGTCGGTTTTGGACTTGTGTCTGCACCATATGAGCCCAGGTAAACTATTGTCATGTGGACAGTTCAGAGAAGAATGGGGACTTACTCAGGTATGAGGGTGGTAATGAAAGCTCCAGAATATTCCCAAACTAGGATTTCTACATGAAATTTGGAGAAACCCAACATAATTGGACTCAAGCGGTTTTCCAAGTAAGCTCTCCAGTGGCTGTGAGCCAATCCAAAAATTCAACTCCTTTCACTGATTTTTATTTTTATGTGCCACCCAACCCCACTTACTAGTAATTTATATTCTTAAAATTAGAACCATACTAGAGTACACAGAGAACTCTACTTTGTCTTCTTCTAAGAGTTCCAGCTATGACAATATTTGGCATCACTAATTTGACTAGTTTTTTTTAAAAAGATTTTAATTTATTTATTTTTAGAGTGAGAGAGCTTGCATGCCAATACATGGGTGGGGGGTGGGGGAGCAAAGGCAAAGGAAGAGGGAGAGGAGCAGACTCCCCACTGAGCACAGAGCCCCAGACACGGACAGGGCTACTCTCAGGACCCCGAGATCATGACCTGAGCCAAAATCAAGAGTCGGAAGCCCAACCAACTGAGCCATCCAGGCACCCGGCTATTCTTTTTCTAATGAATGGACTGTATACACAGCATGCGTTGTGGTTCAAATATGAATTAACCACAGCTATAGCTAAATAAAGCACATACATCTACGTGTAGATAACACTTTCTTGCCCTTACCTGGTTGCTCTTTCACCAGGAGGTTGAAATGGGCCAGCCTTTGGAGTCTTTTGTTTCAGCCAAATGGTCTGGAACCAGGAAGGTCTTCAAGGAGCTAGTCTAAAACAATGGGCTATAGGAAAACTAGAACAGGTTGTTGGAGTCAGACTAAGGTCAAGCCCTTGTCAGGGTTTCCGGGTTCCAATCTGCAGGCTGCAGTTGCTCAAGGCCACCGTGTGGAGGGCTTGTGGGGCTGACCCCACCTGCACCGGGCCAGCCAAGCCCCTTACACCGGGCTGTGTCTACCTGGGGGAGGGGCAACGGGCAGGAGCTGTTTTCTGTTTGTTTTTAGCTCCTGTACACACAGGTATATAGGCGGCCTGCTGCCGTGGTAGTAGATCTTAGTAGCATTTAGGAAACTGCTGTTTCTGCAGCTCAGGCTTCTGCAATTGCAGAAAAAGTCCTACAGCGCAGGAGTGAGGTGAGGTAGGGAGCTACTGTGCACAGTGGCCTGATGTGCAGTAACAGAAGCTCAGCAAGAGATTTAGTTCTTAGTCCCAGCCCTGAGCAGAAATGTAGTGTGAAAAGGGGTGATGGGACTCCTCCTAAGCTAAGGTGGCCTGGCCTAGCAGCACATTCTTTAATCTTTCTGGCCAAGTAGAGAAGTAGAGATCTTTGGAGAG
Source organism: Canis lupus dingo (assembly GCF_003254725.2). Classification (NCBI taxonomy): domain Eukaryota; kingdom Metazoa; phylum Chordata; class Mammalia; order Carnivora; family Canidae; genus Canis; species Canis lupus. The sequence continues at coordinate 20,171,088 of NC_064265.1, forward strand.
AGGCAGGCTAAAGGATTAGTCCCAATTCTGCTTCTCACTCACTATGTGACTTTGAGCAAGTTATGAAACTCTCCGGATCTCCAGTTTTCCTCATCTATACAGTGAGTACAAAATAAAACATAAGGGTGCCTGGGTGGTTCAGTCAGTTAAACATCTGCCTTCAGCTCAGGATCCCAGGGTCCTGGGATCGAGTCCCACACTGGCTTGTCTGCTTCTCCCTCTGCCTCAGCCACTATTCATGCAAACACATGTTCTCTCAAAAATAAAAATCCTTTAAAATAAAAACAAAACAAAACAAAACACTTAAGTCAAAGTGCTACTGACGTTCTGAAATGAGTTAGTGAGCTAAGCCCAGAAAGACAGCCAGCACATTTTAGGTACCCGACAAACTTGGCTTCCTTTCTCGCACTCCTCAACTAGTGCTTCGTTGTAGTTCATGTTTACTAAACTCCATCCATAGAGGTGGTCAGCCTCGGCCTTCTTCAGTGCTCTTTCTTTAAGCCAAAAAAATTACTTGCAACTTTCCATGTAAATTTTGATAAAACCAAATAACTATTTAGTATACTTAATATATCCTGGCAGCCGTGTAGATAAACTGGTGGAAAAGGTAGGAAAAAGATACAAAAATGATATTAGGTAGAGAGCTGGGAAACCGTCCTAGATACATGAGAGGCTTGGATGTGATAGCAACGTCCCTACAAATCAACGATGCTGGGACAGCTGGCGATCTCAATGAGAAAAATGGAAATAGAAAAACATAAAAACATAAAATTAGATCCCCACCTTACCCATCCTGATGGGACTGAACACCTGTATGTGAAAAGCAAAACTTCAAAATATTTTATAACCTTAGGGACAAAGATCTCTTAGCGATGACACGAAAAAGCAGGACTCAAAAAGTGGATATATCAGAGTTCATCAAAATGGAAACAGTCTATACTACAGCAGCACCATAAAAGTGTTAAAAGACATATGGCAGGGAGGCCTGGGTGGTTCAGAGGTTGGGCATCTGCCTTCATGCTCAGGGTGTGATCCCAGGTTCAGGGACCCTGCTTGGAGCCTGCTTCTCCCTCTACCTGTGTCTCTGCCTCTCTCTGTCTCTCATGAATAAATAAATAAAATATTAAAAAAGCAAATAAATAAAAATAAAAGACTTATGGCAGACTAGAAGAAGATATTTGCAATGAGTAAGACAAATGAAGGTTATATTCAGGATATGTGAAGAATTATAAATAAGAAAAAGACAAGCCAACAGAAAGACAGCAAGAAAGAGGGACAGGCAGTGCACAAAAGAGGACGCCTGGATGGCCAGCAATCCCAACTGAGGACGTGCTCAACCTCCTTAATCATCAGGGGAACAAATGAAATTTAAAACCCTAAAGAGCTCCTATTAGATTAGTGGGAATCAAGAAGTCTGAGAAAGGCAAGTGAGAGGTTGCGGGAAAAGAGGAGTGCTTGCGTGCTGGCAGGCCTGTTGGTCGGTCAGGCCGTTCTGCCGAGCAATCTGCCAAGACCTGGAAAGGTGAATCCACCCGCACTCTAGGAAATCACAGCTTTGTTCGAATAGCTAGCTACACACTGGAAACCACCTGACTGGCCATCAGGTTGGGAACAAATACACGGAGGAAGGCTCGCGTGGTGAAAGCCTACAGGGCAATCCCAGGAATGAACGGAGCCCGTCTGTGCTCAAGTGGCTCTGGTTCACAGCGGAGTGAAAACAGCAGCTTCTGGAAGGATGTACATCCATTTAAATGATAACCTAGCAATACTATACCCTGTTAATAACACACATCCATTCAGTATACAACAAGGACTGGAGGGACACAGAGCTCATGACTGTGCATGCCTTGGGGAGGGAGGGAGGGAGGGAAAGCAGGGTTTCCTTGGATCTGTAAGATTTGTTCTCTTTTTTTTTTTTTTTTTTAATGGCAAAATGTCAACATTCACTTGTTCACCTTAGGCGGTAGGTATGTTAACGTTTTTAACCCCATTTCATTTAAAAATGGTCTTCAAGCAAATAGAAAGGATCACTTAGGGCAGCCCTGGTGGCGCAGCGGTTTAGCGCCGCCTGCAGCCAAGGGCGTGATCCTGGAGACCCTGGATCGAGTCCCACGTCAGGCTCTCTGCGTAGAGTCTGCTTCTCCCTCTGCCTGTGTCTCTGCCTCTCTCTCTCTCTCTCTGCATCTCTATGAATAAATAAATAAAATCTTTAAAAAAAAAAAAAAAAGAAAGTGTCACTTAGAGCTATGGAATTTCGAAAATGGGTGATGAAGATCAAGTCTGAGGTTTGCTGCATAGGGTTCAGTGTGCAATAGTTATGGGGTTTTAAAATTATTAGGAAATTGGGATGGGATGGGTTAGGAGATGGAAGGAAAGGATTGAGAAGGGAGAGGGGGGAGAAGAGGAGAAACCAAATGAGGTGGGGGACGTGCTCTGAAAACACTGACAGATGCCAGGAGACACAACGCCGCAGCAGGGGTCCCAGAGCCCAAAGGCCACCTCTCTGCTTCTATGCCCCAACCTCACATACTTAATCAATGTTTGTTCATACAGGTCACCCAGAGCTTTGCTTCCTACAGTCTGTTGTCAGCTAATGCTAAATGGAAGGGAAAGGAGAAGGTAGGTGAAAGCAATTGGGTCCAGGCCTGTGCCCCCTTCTCCTTACCCCTAGGAGTCTGATCAGAGTTTTTAAATAGTAGCTTGTATAAAAGTATCCTGTTATTTTACCTTAGAGTTTCTTAAAATGTCATCAATTTATACTTAAAATCTTTTTATGCTGATCTACAGTAAGGCTGGGTGAATCCAGTAATACTCCATCACTGACACCAGCATCTCTGGAGGGCCTGCTGGGTACCAGGACATGTGCTATAAATGTACAACACGCCGGCAGGCCCACTGACGCTCTTTTATTGCTGTATCTCTATTTATGTGAAGCGCCTTTCCTTTAAAGGACCCAGGAATCTAATTACATGGTCATAGCCAGGGACTTAAATATATAATAGAGCCAATAATTTGTTATTAAGTACATGGATATGCTAACTACTTGAACGGCTTGGAGGCGCCAAGGAGGACCGAGTTAAAGGCAGTGAAAATGAACCTATCAAGGTGCCAGCATCTCCAGAAACCACACTTGAATAATCACAGCCTTAATAAAGGAGTTTATGCTTCAATACATTTGTAATTGAGCAATGATTTGTTTCTATGGGGTAATACCCAATAATAACATCCAAAGACTAGGACCTTTATCACGTAATTAAATATCTTTAGTTCTATTGTATGGATAGTTCAGAGTAGGGTTCTGGGTGTGGGCTGGCGATCCTTAATTTTAGTTTCTCCTAATTTTCTCAGATTATTTAATTAGCAACCTACCGATCTTCTTTGTATGCCTTTCCTCCCTGAGAAAAGGGTAAGTGCTATGGATGTACACCTTTTCCCACCCAGCTCCTAGCAAGTTTCTTATGTCTAACATGGAAAAAAAAATTATACTGTATTTATTAAAATGATGAAACTTCTTCAAAAAATAAAAATAAAAAAAATAAAATGATGAAACTTCACTTAAAGGGTGTATTTTTATTGCATCTATCTTTTTTTGCTCATACCGGACACTTTTAAAGAAAAAAAAAAAAAGCAGGGAAGGACAGGCAAAGAAACGTTAAAAGTAACCGAGAGAACACTCTCCTTCCTGGAATGTGTCAAGTGATAAAGTATAATAGGTTGAACCGTTTTAACCTACTAAGGCAGCGCTTTCGTATATTTAATACTATGTAAGATAGCCATGGCTCATTCCCATAAATGGACTATGTTTAGTTACTAATTGTAACCTATTTTGCTGCTCCTCACCCTGGGTTAAGGATCCTCCCGAGTGGAGTGGGGACAGCTTCATGGCTGACAAAAGCTCCCAAACTCTAAGGGGTGCCTCGTCTCCAAAAATGGACAAATCCTCAGTCCGGGAGAGCGCGGAAGGGCCTTTGCGTCCGGGCCAAGTGCCCTGCCCACAGCGTTAGGGAGAGAGCTGTAAGCTGGGAGACAGGTCTTCGGAGCCCTGGCAGGAAGTGCTGCTCCATCTCTGAGGGGCTTGAGCCACTAGGATTCTGGCCAGTGGTTTCTTACTGGTAACAGTGGGACACCTGACATTTGTACAAGGTGAACTTTACAAGTGATTGGAACTGAGAAGGGGCCTCCTCCAAAAGCAACATCGTATCAATATGGCTCTTTGAGGGGGAGCCAGGAGACCATCTCTCAGGCCTGCTTTATCCACATTACAGGCCTTATATGGTCATGTGTGTCGTTTCACCCAGGACACGTGTCAGTAGAGACTAAGGCAAACCCACACTTACAGAGCACATCCCAGGACCCCGGTTCACACCCTGAGCCAAAGGCAGATGCTCAACCACTGAGCCACCCGGACATCCCCCATCAGGGCTTTGCAGAGAGAACCTCCACTTTACATTCAAGAAGTCAAGGCTTGAGCGGACTAACTTTGCCTCATGTCATAGCACCCTCAGCAAATGCAGGTGGTCTCAGATCGAGAATTGGGACTCCAGGCCTGCTCTGTCCACACCTCCTTACCTCCCTGCATCAGCTTGGGTGGGGCCGGGGGGCTTTGGCTAGGTGCTGTGGCCAGCCATCTGTCATGGGGCCCTGGATCATTCCTGCTCGAGTACCCACTTTTCACCCATCACCAGCTAGCTTGTAGCAGGGGGTGGCCGGGACACCAGGCAGGAGCTTTCTCTCACTCACATCTGTGTTTCCCAAGCCCACGGGACTAGCCCTCAGGCAGTTGACAGTGAAGCCAACCTAGATTTTAATTCCTAAACTGTTACCTACCAGCTGTGTATCCTTGGGAACCTCTTCGCATCTTCGTAGAGTTCTTTCCCTTTGTAAAAATGAGACTATAAATATCTCCTTAGAGTTGTGACAAATAAGTTAATGTAGGTGCATTGCTGGTACACGATCAAGAGAAATAAATGTGTTTTTTCCTTTCCCTTCTTTATTGCCCCTCCGCCACTGCCCCGTGGTCCTCTTCTGAATGTGTAGATTTCTTTCCCACGCACCAAAGGAAAAGGTGGTCAGTAGCTGTACCGTATTAGTTGATTCCTTAGACAGCTCTAAACAGTGAGACTCATTTAGCCTGAGCAGAAATTGAGTCTTGTTACATCTGTAGAGGGAAGGTTCGAGGAGCTCCAGCACATCAGTAAGGCTAGGCCAGGCTCCTGCTGTGCTAACAACCCCGAGTCTCATGTGTGTGTAGAGCACCGTAGGGCAGCTGGCTCCCCATGGCAGCTGCTTCCATCCTGTGCCTCAGTGGGGCCCCCTGTTCCTACTAAGCTCACCAGGGCCTCCAGTCTCCCTTCCCAGGGGAAGAGAAACTGAAGAATCGCACAGAGACTTCATGCCAGCCTCACTGGGAAATACCACCCCCTCCTCTGCTCACACTGTTCTGGCCAAAAAACCAGCCCACTGGCCCCCTTCGCATGTGAAGGTGCGAGAAGTGTGCCGTCCGTGTCCCCAGGAGAGAACACCAAGGAACAGGGGAGCACACAGTCTTGCGCCCATATCGGGGCAACTAGGAGTGGAGGGAGAACACGTCATTTTTAAACAGGTTCAAGGATCTAAAAATCCATTCACGTACATGAGAAAATGAAGATACTGAGAACCACCACCAGCAGGTGAGCGGATAAACAAACGGTCACATGTCCTCACAATGGAATACTACTCAGCAGTAAAAAGGAATGAACTGCGAATATACACAAGAGCATGGCTAAATCTTAAAACAGGCCGAGGGAGAGAAGCCAAATAAAGGGAGTCCTACCCTATGAATCCATTTATATGGAATACTGGAAAATGCAAACAAATCCACGGTGACAGCACAGCAGTGGTTGCTTGGAGACAGGGACAGAAGGGGAGAGAGATTATAAAAGGGCGGAAGGAAACTTTGGGAGGTGATGAAAGCTTTTGGCTCGATGTGGGGCTCATTTCACAGATGTTTACATATACCAAATTTTACACTTGAGTGTGTGCAGTTTACGTTCCTCAACGATACTTCAAGTTGAAAGAACTAAGATGTAGATTCAGAATTATTTTATGTATTATTTATTCCTAAAGAATGTATTTGTCTCTCTTGGATTTTCTCTGTATTTGAAAGCCATAAAATGGCATTTCATGACACATACTGAGTAGTCTGTGTACCACTCCCATTCATTCTGTTTACTACAGATTCATCGCAGAAAGAGACTGCTGCTCGGGGCTTTGCAACCGAGAGAAAAAAAACAAAAGAAAAACAAACCCAAATTCAAATCTTGGTTCACCACTTGCCAGCTGCCTAGCTTTGGGCAACTTATTGAATTTCTATGAGACACCACCTCGCAGAATTGTGCAAGTGTGGGTCAAGCTGTTCCTGGGAGCCCGCCAGAGCACTGCTCAAACCTCAGACACCTGCCCCAGGTGTCTTGGTACCTTCCTGCCCTACCATGTGAAACCACCTATTTGGTTGTTCCTCTGGTTTTGAGAGTGGTTCATCTCCACTGGTTTCCAGGCCCTGTACTAAATGCAACAAAATCTAAGGGGTCACACACACAAAAAAACCCTCAGTAATTAGATAAAACATTTTAAAAACATCCAAAATATAAAAATCCATGATGTACAGGATATCAAAAATTTAAATAAAGATGGGCTATGTCCCTCCCAATTTCCGGTCAAACCCTTTCCCCAGTTCTGGCAATTTTCACTGAATCTAATTCCTTTACACTGGAGGTTTTAAGTGTAAATACCCTCAGAATAAATGAGTTCTATTTCAAGACTTTCAAGTATTTCTTCAAGAACAAGGCATGAAGGAATTGGGAAAATTGCTAGAATTATTGTTATTCTTGAGGTTTTTGGAGACCCCTTAAGTTTTGTGCCTGAGGTGAGTGCACACTAGTCCTGGCCTTCTAGAAAGAAACTGCTCATCCCAGAGTTGCTTGGGTCAGAAGGACAAGCAAAGGGAGCCAGTGTAACATGTAGGTGTGTGCAGGACTCAGAAAACAGCACCTGAATTTTAATTCTTTATTCTGTGCTCCCTACTAGTTGTGTGAGCCTCAAGAGACAGGCTGTGGGTCTCTGCTTTCCCAACTGTGAAATGGGCAGGACTGTCACCCCCTGGGGTGGGGAGGGAGTAAGACTGTCCTGTAGTGGTTAAGGGTGTAGAGCCTGGAAACTTGTTCCCTGGGTTCAAATCCCTGCTCAGTTATTTATTAGCCATAGGACCTCGGTTTTCTCACCTGAGGGGATTAGAAGAGAGCCCAACACAGACCTCTAAGAACCACTGTGTGGATTACAAATTAATACATGTAAAACTGGCAACCAGGACTTGATGCAGAGTAACCAAATATTTGCTACTATTCTTATCACCACCCAGTTGTTTTAAGGATCAAATTTCTCAACGTTCTCAATAAAAGGGTAAAAGCCCTTTAGCAGCCTGCCAAATTCCACTGTTAGCTATGATTATCACACAGCCTAAAATGACATCTGAAAAATCGATTCTTTGGTCACCTCTGCGGTCGGCTGAGTTTTGGTTGGGCCCAATTAATCGCAAAGGACAAGCTGTAAGTCTGACAGATCATGACTAAATGAGTTATATTAATCTCTAATGAAGACAAGAGGAAGGTCATCTTTCTCCAGAAACAGCCCCGATGGTGCAAATGGCTTTCTTTCACATCCATTTCTGGCTTTCCCCTCCTTTGAAGGCAGCACTTGAAACCTCTTTTGCATAACTGAATCTTCAAAAGTTTATAGACCCATTAAAGCAAGCAGCTAGCTAAAGGGAACCATTCAAATGAAGCTGTTTAGAAAAGTAACTGTGGGAGTTTCAGAAGGGGAGGACTTTCTGTGAGAAACTGAAGCTTAACATTTGAAAAAGTAAAGGCACTTTTAGGTACCTGTTGATTTGATTTTGTGTAAGTAATCTGAACTTTTCTGTTAAAAATAATAATAATTTAAAAAAGGCAGTGAGGTTTTCCTAGGCCAGGTCCTCCCTACAGATATTGAAAAATAACCCCTGGAAGAGGACTTATAATTAAGTCCCTATTGATTTATTCTTCCCCATTGAGGAACTGGAAACCAAAAACTCAGTGACAGTAAGGACAATTCCCTAGGGCAGAAATAAAAATGATAGACATATAGACTGTCTCATTATATAGATACATATGTGGACGTATAGTAAGTGGGAATTTCTTCAAGATTGGTTCCATTGTACTTGGGAGAAACTTAAGTTTGAATTTCAATTCCCAATCCTTGGAAAAGTGACAAGATTTTTAAAAACAGACTCAGTTTGACTTTTTTTTTTTTTTTAATGAGTGAGGGCAAATGTAAGTCTCTCCTTCCCCTCAGGCAATGGCATCCCCAGGGGTCCTGTGATCACCCCGACTCAGGACCAGCCTGGCCAGGGGAGGACAGAAGCAAAATGACCCCCCAGCATGGCCATGTAACTGCTACTTTCAGAGAAAACTAGAAGCTTTTAGAGTAGGGACATGGGGCTTCCTTTGCTGCCTCATCCCTTCTTCACGCTGTAACATCAACTCCTAAAACATACAAGCAGGTTTGGGAATCACTAAACGGTTATGAATAACTGGAAAGAATTGCCTCTAAGAAATGTATTTAAATTGGAAACAGTCTTATTAGGCATCCTGAGTCCAAAAGAAGAGGAAGAAAAAATCCTCTTCAAAAAGATTCTCACATGGGTAGAGGCTAGTTTATAGCTTTGCCCTACTGGCTTGGATTCACTTTTCATCTCTCTATTTGGCCTCTGTACAAGATCTCCAGGCTTCCAATCCACTTAGGAAGGAAAAGTTCACCTGCCACCTCAGGAGTTGGTCTTGACTCCACCTATGCAGACAGGACAAATAACCCCCACCAATACTCCCCCCACTCAAGTCTATTTGCTCTAGAATACTCCAGGGAGGGCTTTGGTGCCCCTAGGTCACACATATTCAAGTTCTGTTAGTGAGGGCAAGCTATGCTTCTTTATTCTTTCTGGGTTTCATTGCATGGCTCAGCTGTGAAAAAGATTTACATCATCGTACAAATGTAAATACTGAATGTTGACTCAACTAAAAATTGTGATAGAACCATACTGGGAAGACCAGAGAGGGAGAGTCTGTGCGTAAGTGGTGGTGGGGGCTGGCTCCAGGAGGGGAAGGGAAGGGGTGACCATGCTAAACCCTCATTTTCTGCAATAGGAACTAAATGATACTTAAAACTGGGAGGGGGGGGGGAAATCTAAGAAATTTCAATAAAAACATATTAAAATATAAACACCATAAGAAATTGCTATAAGATTTCAAAGTGCTTGCCTCTGGAGAGCAATATTTAAAAGGTAGGGAGGGCATAATGGGAGACTGCTGTGTTTTATTATTAGTTTTGTAGTACTATTTAACTCAAAACTAAACAAATGTATGCTTTGAAAGCCATAAAAACAAAAACAAGCCCACCCCTTCCCCTGCCATCTACGGGTGGAAGACCAGACCAGTTGCCCTCCCAATTCCATCCAATTAGAAGATTTTAAGTTGCTTTAGAAAAAGGTCTTAGGGATCCCTGGGTGGCGCAGCGGTTTGGCGCTTGCCTTTGACTCAGGGCGCGATCCTGGAGACCCGGGATCGAATCCCACATCGGGCTCCCGGTTCATGGAGCCTGCTTTTCTCTCTGCCTGTGTCTCTGCCTCTCTCTCTCTCTCTCTGTGTGTGACTATCATAAATAAATTAAAAAATAAAAAATAAAAAAAAACAAAAAAAAAAAAAGGAAAAAGGTCTTAGACTTTTGTTGATGATACTGCTGCATTCAGGAGGCTTTTACCACAATGTGAAAATTCAGTGAAGATTTGATGCCTACTCTCCACCCACAACCTTCCCACAGGTGTGGGACATTTGTCGACTGTGGTCAGAGAAGACTGGAAGCCACCACCCTTTACATATTTGTTTTACACGGTCATTATCATGGCTTGTTTTAACAAATAAGGGAAAGTACTGATGTCACCCCAAAAACTGGTAATAAATCTGCTCGATTTGGCATTAGTGTGATTTAAAAAGTCTTTTGATGATCTGGGGATCCCGGTTACACAGGAAATGGCTCAGTTCTGGACTCATTGAGGAAATACACAAAGTCAAAGACCAGTTTTTTTTGGTTAAGTTCAGCATGTCTGAGCGGTTCTTATAACCTTTGAAATATGTGAATCAGCTACCCTAGTGAAAAGCCAGATTAATTGCAGGGTGTGGAACCAAGAGTCAGACCTTGGTTCCAAGCCCAGTTTTGCCACACTAGCTGTGCAACCTTGGGGAAGTTGCTTAATCCCTCTGGATATGGGCTTCCTCATCTTCAAAATGGGTGTAACATCCAGGGCAGTTAGGTTGCTTTCAGCACAACCAGACTGACTTCAACAATAAGGAAAAATCCATGGGCTCATATAGCTGGGAGTCTACACACAGAAGTTTGCAGGGTGTGGGGTCAAGAGTCAGGGTGTCCTCAAAGACTCACCCTCTTTCTGCCTCCCTGCCACTGTTTGGTGCTGGACTCCCTCGGGGTCACAGGACGCAGCCGGAGCAATCTGGTGTTCTTTTTTTTAAATTTTTTTTAAATTTTTTTTTTTTTTTTTTATTTATGATAGTCACAGAGAGAGAGAGAGAGAGAGGCAGAGACATAGGCAGAGGGAGAAGCAGGCTCCATGCACCGGGAGCCCGATGTGGGATTCGATCCCGGGTCTCCAGGATCGCGCCCTGGGCCAAAGGCAGGCGCCAAACCGCTGCGCCACCCAGGGATCCCGCAATCTGGTGTTCTTGTTCACATCTAGCCGAAGACAGAAACTGGTCATCTGCAGCTTTCTCTCTAACCCAAAGGGGACAAAAAACCTCTAGAAGCCCCAGCAATTCTACCCCAGTCTCACAGAGCCACACTGGCTGTCAGTCCATTTCTGAACCGACCACAAGGGGAGGGGATTGCTCTGATGGACTCAGAGTAGTCAGACCACCCTGGGGATCTGGCACCCACATACCAAACTCCCTGGCTGCCACCCAACAGGAGAGGCAGAGCAGACAGGAGGAGACACGCCCCAGTGCCTGAAACAACATCCACCTTGCACACGAGTTCAGTAGGAAGAGAAAACAACACGTGGAAGCACATGGTAGGTGGTGGCCAAACAACAAAAGCCATTTCCCTTCCAGTCACAGACTCAGCCTTCGGAGCAGAGGTTAACCGCTTTGCTGCGAGGCCATAACGAAGTGTGCGGCTCCAGGTGCCGCCTGCTGAGCTGTCAGGAGACACTCCAGGCCGAGGCCAGGGGCCCTGGGGGAAGCACCCGACCCCAGGTCTGCAGGGAACTCAAGCGCCAGTTTCAGGGGCTTCCTCTGGGGCAGGCGCACCATAGGGGGGGCTGACCCGACTTTCTCTCCAGGCCACCTGGCCACAAGCCCTGGCTCAGGTCAAGGAGGCGTAGGCTGCTGTGAGGCTCCTGGGAAAGATCTGGCTTTCTTCACAGAGGGGCTCCCACCCCGCCTCCCTCTTGCTGACCGTGGATGGGAGCTGCTGGGGCTACGCTCATCTCCAACCAGGATGACACACCCAAGGCGTAGCAGCCACCCCAGCTCAGGTGCCAGCAGGTGCCCACTTACTGCAGACCCCTATTGGGTTAAACCACTGTAATGCAAGAAGCAGCCCCGTGCAGATCCACTGCAGAGGGCAGAACGGGAGGCTTCGCTGCTTGTCTTCTGGATCCACCAACACACTTGTGGGAGGCCACGCTTCCCACAGGCTGCTCGTGGCCAGTGACTGAACAAGGCCATGGAGTCCACACTGGCTCATTCCTGGGAGATGTGGGCACCCTCCAATGGGGAGCACTGGGTCAGGGCCTCCCCCAGGAACCGGGCCTGCTCGGCAGTCTGAGAATTTCCACTCATGCTCCTCTGTCCCCCACCCACCTTCCCGGGGATGAGACCCACATTACATTTCTTCTCTTCCTTCTCCAGCCTTCCAGGCCTTGCCCTCTCAATCCTCCCCCAGGGCTGCTCTAATACCTCTTTCGCATCTCTACTCCTGTCTTGGCACCTGCGCCTCAGGGCAGGGCTCCCACAAAATGCAACCATTATAGTCTTTTTCAATGACAGGCTTTCCTGACGGACTCTTGGAAAAATCCCTATTTTAGGAACAGGAATGTTTATGACAAAGCATTAGTGGAGAGAGAACCCTTTCCTTTCAGATTCTGAACAATTTGGGAAATGGATGTATAAGCCAATCAGGGATCAAAATGTCCACTTTGTTACTGTGAAAGCTGGTGCTGAGGCCAAAATGGGTGTCCCAGGACTTTCAACTGAATGGATATTATTCACTTCAGCTCACTTGGAACAGCTGGAGAACTTCAGTCTCCAGCAGTCTCTACCACACACCAACCATTCCCAATACCCCATCATCACCCCCAGGATGAGGGCCTGTGGGGAGGAGAGCCTTGCAGCCATCAACACCAAGCTAGTTGCCCAAGGGGGGCAAGACAATGTGTGGAGGAGCAGTGAGCCTTGAAAGCCCGGATGTCACTCTGCAGAGCAATGTGGGCTAATGGGGCACCTTCTCCACCTCCATGGTCAGTGCAACCTCTTCCTTTCCCCAGGGTGGATCCAGTGGGTGGCACATGAGTGGAACTTCTCCAGGGCCTTGGAGAAGTAGGAAAGCTTGTTTTGTGAACCAAGAAGACTGAGGGCAGAAAAGGAGAGGGTGATTCCTCCATTATCACACTCCTGCCATCAATCAAACACAATCACAATCATCTAATCAATCACAATCACGTAATTGTGGCTCGATCCCCCCTAAAGTAGCCACCTGTTCGGTGGTGCAGATAAGATGTGCTCCCGAAGGACTTTGATGACGGGTCCCGACTCGATAGTAGTGATGCAGGCACAATGCCACAGCATCCAATTCTGCGTACAGGGACATCACTGGCCCCCTTTGCTTTTTTCCTGTTCTTATTTTCCTACAGTCCTGATTTAACCCCTGTGGATTTTAAATTTTATCTTTATGCACTTCTGTAAATCATCATAAATCCTTGCTGGAACAAGGTGTGGGCTGTATAATACAGAAGCTCTTTATGTCAACATGAGCAGGGCCTCGGGCTTTGGGGTCAGGCTGTCTGGGTTCAACAGCTTTGTTATCTCCCATTGCGTGACTTTGCACAGTGTTACCCCCGTGAGTAAAGGTGAGGGTTCAGTGAGCTAGCTCGTGCAAACCCCTCAGCACAGTGAGCCCTCTACAGAGGCTGGCTACGGCTTATCGCCGCCGGCACCACCCCCCCCCCCCCGTGTATCCCTGCCACCGGGGAGTGAGGCAGACCTTCCACAAGATGTCACACGGACGGTAATCACCGATGGAGCAAAGGAACATCACTGCTGGGTCTTGGCTAGACTGGCCAGAGGAGAAAAGCCTGTCTTGAGAGAATGATTGTATGAAGTCAGGGAACGTTTGGGTCAAGGCTATTTTTCCAGAGAGGCACAATGTTCCCCCAAAAAGTTGTAGAGTGGGGGTTGGGGGAGAACCTGTGGAGGTGGTGGTTGCAAAGGGAGGTCTTTAAAAGAGGATTTGGGGGCACAGGGGTCCCAAAGACACTTGGGAGTGTTCTTCATACATTCCAGCGGGGGTGGGGCTAGGCCTTCGAGCCCTAATGAGGCTCAGGTGTGAGAAGCCAGGCATCAGCCCGGTTCCTGAGTCAGGTGCTCCAAGTGGAGATAAAGTGCCCGCGCCCAGGAAAGGGCCTGCAGCCTCTCTGAGTGCCTCATTTAACACAACAGAGAGAGTCCTCTAAAATATGCAAAGTGCCTCGCAAGAAAGAAAAGCAGCCCGATCTGAGCAGTAATTCTGTTGCTAATTCTGCCTCATAGATATTATGTATAAAGAACATTAACAACTGGGAGTGTTGTGAGTTTCTCAAAAGCCTAGAAATTCAATCAAGGCTCCCCCAGCTAGAGTAACCAGCCCCTCTTGTTTGATGTGCAAATTATAACGAGATCTTTCATTACACCGAAGCAGGAGCTTACAAGCTGCCAAGGCGTCTCTAAGAGTGTCAAGTGAGAAGCGATTTGAACACACACGTACACTTAAAGCTATTTCCAATGTCTTCCGGAAATAGAAACACCTATAAAAACTCCGTTTAAGATCACAAAAACCCTTTAAAGAGCCCTACCTGGGATATTAGAAGTTTCCATCTCTCCTGGCTACGGCCAATTATAGAACTTCCTCCACCGTAAATCACAACGGACAGCGCCGAGCAGGTGAATCACAGTCTCCTTACAGGAGAGGCAAGACATCGATTACCGCAGAGACCTCCCATCCCTCGGGCCCCAGCGCTGCAGCGGGTCGCAGGGTAGGCCGCGGGCCGGACTCCAATGACTAAGCGTCCCCTGCCCTCCGACTGCCAACGCCTGTGGGGCCTGCGCCGCTGGGGCTTCTAACTTCTCAAGAGAATCTGGAAATCCTAAACTTTTTTTTTTTTTTTTTTTTGGAAATAAAATCCCCTGATTTGTAAATGTTGGCAACTAATTGCAAAGCCTACGGAGACCCGGTGTGTTGGACAGACCTACCTGGAGCTGAGGGCCCGGTGTGCCACCTCAACCTGTAGGCTTCTGGTTGGTTCTCCGCCTTCCCGTCCCCAGAACACCTCTGGACCTGGCTCTGGCGCCTCCATTTGGTGAGCACCCCGTGCTCCCCCGGGTGTTTGGAGCCATTAGCTCAGTGGGCTGCCGGTTGCTCCCTCTACAGTTGTCTGCTCGGGCTGTCATCACAAAATACCACCCACCTGGTGGCTTCAACAACAGCAACTGATTTTCTCGCAGACATGGAGGCTGGAGTCCCAGATAAAGGTGTCCACAGAATGGGTTCTTCCGGAGGTCTCTCGTCTTGGTTTGCAAATGGGTGCCCCTCTTGGTGCTTCTTTAAACATGGTCATCCTTCTGTGCAGGGTGGGCTTGCGGGGGCTGGTGCCTCTCTTGTGTCCTTATCTCCTCTTTCTGTAAAGACACTTTGCAGCTTGGGTGAGGGCCACCCGAAAAGGTTCTTTTTAATGTGATTACCCCGTTAAAGGCCTATCTCCAAATACAGTCTGACAAATGAATTTTGAGATAGACGTAATTCAGCCCCAGATCCTTCTACCTCGGTTAGCCATGGCCCAATTCCCAATTGCTCCCCAAAGGAGAGGGGACTGGGAATATGGGCATGCCTCACCTGTTGAATTGCCAGAGAAGAATGTTTCTGAAAGACACTACACTTTGACCCTCCCTCACTACACCTGGACCCCTCTCTCACTACACTTGGACCACTGAACTGATCTCTTTGGAACTGTCTTGAATCTTCGTATCACTCCACACAGCCTCTTCCACCTCACCTGCCTTTTCTGTAGGTCTGGAATTTCCAAAGGGAAGTGATAAGGCTTCTATTTCCTAACACCCTCTGTGGTAGTTTGCCTCCAAAGATGGCTACCAACGGTCTCTTCCATTTCTGAATGGGCACATCACTTCTCCCACCAAGAGGTGTAGTCTACTTGCCTTCCCCTTGAATCTGAGTTGACCCTTGTGACTTGCTGTGACCAGTGCAATGCCCTGCCGGTTTATCCCATAAGAGGCCTGGCCACCTCCACTTTTGCCCCATTAGAACCCTGAGAGCACCTTGCTGGGCAGAAGCCAAGCTAACCACGTGGAAGAGAACAAGGATGCCCCAGCCCACAGCTCCAGCCCAGCCAACAGCTACTTACAGTCACACAAGTAACCCAAGGTAAAACTACAGAATAGCAAGAAATAATAAAGCTTTGTGGTTTTTAAGCCATTAACTTTGGGGGATGGTTTTTTAATGCAAAATACTGAAATACCTCTTCCTGGTGACAACTCCCTGTTCTTCACTATTTTAACCAGTACTTCAATCACTGTGTTCAGTTCAATGTT
Organism: Canis lupus dingo; assembly: GCF_003254725.2. NCBI lineage: Eukaryota > Metazoa > Chordata > Mammalia > Carnivora > Canidae > Canis > Canis lupus. The sequence continues at coordinate 20,187,026 of NC_064265.1, forward strand.
AGGAAAGGGAATGATGACCTTCGTGTAAAGGGAGTGATTGAATTGCAGAACAGAAGCTGCATGGGAAATTTCTTATAGTTCATGTCTTCTCTTGCCCTCTGAGCCTTTATTCTCAACTTACATGGTGCTACATGTACATGCTGCCTAAGAGGATTATATAGGAGATGCCAGTAACATAGACAAAGACTGGGTGAGACTTAAAAAAAAAAATTATTGATTTGAGAGAGAGAGAGAGAGACAGAGCACAAGCAGGGGGAGAGGGAGAAGCAGACACCCCACTGAGCAGGGAAGCCTGACATGGGGCTCCATCCCAGGACTCTGAGATCATGACCTGAGTCAAAGGCAGATGCTTAACCGACTGAGCCACCCAGGCACCCTCAGGGTGGTACGTTTTTATAACTAGACTTACAATGTACTGCTATCTCAGTCCATCTGTGAGGACTTGAAAAACATTGATACATAGAGATGCTTAAGAGAAAGGTACTATTGGAAGTGCCATATATCACTTTTGCTTTTTAAGTTTCATATTTAAAGGTACCTGGTGGCTTAGTTAAGTGTCTGACTCTTGGTTTCAGCTCAGGTCATGGTCTTGGAGTCTTGAGCTTAATTAAGCCCCATGTCAGGCACTGTGCTGGATGGGGAGCCTGCTTAAGATTCTCTCTCTCTTTCTCCCTCTGTCCCTTCCTCTGTTCCCCCTCTCTAAAAAAAAAATAAGTTAATAAAATAAAATAGCAGTCCCTCTACCCTTTTTTTTTTTCCCCTCTACCCTCTTAAAAAAATAAAGCTTCTTCTTCTTTTTTTTTTTTTTTTTAAGCTTCTTATTTATTAGGTAGTCAGCTGGTCTTTGTTGTATCATATTGAAGTTGGGAGGTGTTTCGTTTTGTCTTTTAAAGTGAAAACCAAAGCACAGAAAGATTGTGTAAGTCACTCAAAGGTAAAACATTGGCAGACTTCAAGGAGGCTGCTAGATTCTTGGTGTCGATATTGAGTCAGTCCTTAGTGGTGTAGACATTGTGTGGGACAGGAAGGAATGTGAGGGGCCATCGTTTGGCATGCAAATGTCCAGAGAGTAAAAGCCTTGTCTGGTTCCCCTCCTTAGCTCCTGCAACTCCTCAGTTTGTGTGAAGTCCCACTGACTTTCCCTCAGTGTCTAGAACACTAATTTGGATGAAAAGATCTGGGTTCATGCCCTGATTCTCCTACTCCTTGGCTGTATGAGGGCCATCATATCAGGAAATGAAGCTTCCACTTCCTCTTCTTCAAAGTGAGACTATCCACAGTCTTACAACCACATGTACTACTACTGCTTTCTACTTCAAAGGATTACGTGATGATAAAATTTAGAAAAGGAATATAAAAACCCTATAAACTGAAAAGACCCCAAATAACTTTATTATTATGATTCAATATCCTCTTGTCCATTTTGCATTCTTCTTCTCACTTCAGAGTACAATATGCCTTACTTAAGACAGGGAAAAGAGCATTCATAGGAAGTTGAGAAATTTGGGCTCTAGTTTTATCTCTACCAGTTACTGACTCTGGGTCTTGGGAAAAGTCACTTAATTTCTTTGTGTCTCTTTCTCCGGAGGTTAGTCTCTTAGGATACTATGATTTCCTACAACACTATTATTTCTAGTGATTTACAGAAAGCTGCTAGGCATCAGGAAACAGCTGTCCAATCACCTGGGGCTGTCAGCCATATGGCTGCAGAAATAGGCAAAATTATTAAAATTATCTTCAATAAACTGCAAGCATATTTATATACCACACTCTCATGTACGTAAAAAAATTAGAAGCTCTTGTGAGTGGAAATATATTAAAGTACACCATTAGAGTTATTTCAGTATTTTAAAATAGTTACTTCACAGCTTATCAGATTCAAGCACTACTATCTCAGTGGAGTAAGAATGGCACAGATTATTAAATATTGTGGTTTTGTTTTTCCCCAAAAATATTTCCTAAAAATGATTTCTTTTTTAACAGAACTGACACGATAACTGTTTAAGTAGAGAATTATCATTCCATTTTAACATGCTACATTTGAGTGCCCTTAGACTTCAAATTGTATTCTTCAAACTGAAACTTCACAATTGTTGCTGATGTAAGGAAATGTCTTAATTCAGCTCTTTGTCTATCAGGCCCTGTGTCTCGGGAAACAAAATGCATTCTTTGGAGGCTACAAAGCTTGCTATATGACCCTGCTGAGTTATGAATAATTTGTGCCATCCAGAAACAGTACTTAGTTTGAAAATACCATTTTAAAGACATCATTTGTTGTTTGACTACCATTTCCTATTTCACACAAAAATTGGAAAACTAGAATAGCAAGTTCTGTTCTCTTGAGACTTATATCCTCATTTATTTGATGTCTGCTTCCAACTTGAAAAAATCGTGAGCTACAGCATTCTGTTTTGATAACTTTCAGGGGGAGGAGGAGGAAATATATGACATCATGTGAAATTTTAAAAGGCAATCAGAGGTTGCATTATGCAACTGCTGTTTCCAGGGAACATTTGCAAGTCATCATTTCCCATCTTCTCAGTTCTTGATGATTTCCCTAGCTCTCAATCTTCCCAAATGAAGAGGTCAAGGGCTCATCAATCCAATTAAATATAGGTGTTAAAAAAAAAAAATCAGTGTAGGCCAGGACTTCCAAAACGGTGAAGTAGGAACTCAGCAGACCCTCTCTCGAGCAAAACAATAATTTAACTGGTAAAGATTACTTAAAAAGCAATAATTTAAAGTCTCTGGAAATTGTTTAAAGGGCATACAACAAATGGAGAAAAAGTCATTAGGGAAAATCTATTAAACCTTAGTAAGAACAGCTAGAGTCTAGCATTTGAACCACATCCTGATTCCTGAAACCTCCCTACCCCCACCCCGGCTTCAAATTAGGAAAGTCCTACAGGGCCTTCTGCTCAGGGCAAGTGTGGCCAAGTAGGTGGGGGTTACTTCTTGCCCCAGCAACCAGGCTGAGGCTATGGTTTCACCCTTGGAGGGTCAGGTTCAGCAACAACCCTCCCCCCCCCATTTGTCACAATCTTCTGGACAGTACAGCCATCTTGCTCCTGATGTAGAAGTTCTACCCTAAATGAGAGTACTGGGGTCTCTGTCACTCCCATCCCTGGCCCAATGCACAGGCCAGGAGGGTGGAGATTTCATGGTGCAAGAGATAAGCCAAGAGGACCGGGGCTGCCACAGCCCCCACCAGCAGTACACACTTATAGAGATGGAGTGCTTGTCATTTTGGGAAGAGTGGTTCTCCACCCCCATTGCTGTGCAGTGGTGCAGGAGTTCTGCTGGGGGTGGGGAGTGGAAGGCCGGTCATAAAGACAATAAGCTCTGCAGCTCAGGTGAGGTGACTGGAACACAGCAGAGAATTCCATACCGAAAAGTCTTATCAGGAATAGTGGAGGTCTTTTTTTTGTTGTTGTTGTTGTTAAAGATTTATTTATGTATTTAAGAGAGAGAGAGAGAAAGAGAGAGAGTGGGAGCACAAGTGTGGGGAGGGGCAGAGGGGGGTAGTCTTCAAGCAGACTCCCCACTGAGCACAGAGCCTGCCTGGGGGCTTGATCCCACAACCCATGAGATCATGACCTGAGCCAAAACCAAGAGTCAGATGCTTAACCCACTGTGCCACCCAGCTGTCCCAAAACAATGGAGGTCTTAAAAACAAAAAATAACAACAAAAAGCAGTGGGGGTCTTGGTGGAAATTAAGAGGCCGGTAATTCTGATACAAGAAAAGCAGCAGAACAGCCAGACGTTTAACAGAGAGAAGCAGGAAAGAGAGAGCCAAGGAGAGCCCTCCTGGGGTTGCAGTCAGCTCAAGAAACGCTGTGCACAAAAAAAGAAAGAAAGAAAGAAAGAAAGAAAGAAAGAAAGAAAGAAAGAAAGAAAGAAAGAAAGAAAGAAAGAAAGGCTGTGCACGTGCAGGGCGCTGCCTAGTGCCTCCCCTCGCCCTGCCCCCACCACACCCCCCAGGGAGCAATCAGAGAGGAATAGTCAGAAGACTCTAAGATTCTAGAATATGGGACAAAAAAGCAAACACTCTGAACTTTAAGCCGTACACATATGCCACTGAGAAGGGTCAAAACCTAACTGGCTAAGGGAGCTGAAGCACAATCTTTGACCAATAAAAGACTTATACCCACTGGAAGGGATTCCTAGGCGGCCAGGCTAGAGGAGAAGAACAAGGTGAAAGAAATCGGAGCATTGACATCAGCAGCTGCACCCTGCAGGGGAACCAGACTTCCCAGGATTATTTCAGTCAAGTCTCTAAGCAAACAAACAACTCAGCCAATCGTAACCACCACCACCACCCCGGGAGTGGTGTCAGTATCCACTATCTAAAATGTTCCGTTTTCCCCCCAAAATTATAAGACATGCAGAGAAACAGGAACATGAGAACCATACACACACACACACACACACACACACACACACACACAAAAGCCAAACAGTAGAAAATGATGCTGGAAGGGTCCAAATAGTGGACCTAACAGACAAAGACTTCAAGATAGTGATTATAAATATGTTCAAAGAACTAAAGATAACCATGTGTAAAGCACTAAAGGAAGGCATGATGACAAAGTCTCATCCAGAGAAAATGCCAATCAAGAAAATTTATGAAAAAGAACCAAATAGAAATCCTACATTAAAAAGTACAAACCCAGATGAGAAATTCACAGAGGGGTTCAATAGTCAACTGGAGCTGGCAGATAAAAGGAAAATCCTTTGAGATGAACAAAAATGAAGGGACAGCATACTAAAACTCTTTGGAAGCAGCTAAGGCAGTGCTGAGAGGAAATTTTATATCTGTAAATGCCCGTATTCAGAAAGCAAGAAAGGTCTCAAGTCAATAACCTAACCTTCTACCTTAAGACCCTGGGAAAAGAAGAGCAAATAAAACCTACAGCAAGCAAAAGGAAGAAAACAATAAAAATTAGAGTGGGGATTTATAAAATACTAACAACAGAGAAAAATCAATGAAACCAGAAGCTGGTTATTTGAAAAGATTAACAAAATTGACAAACTCCTAGCTTAAATTGACCAAGAGAAAAAAAGAAGACTCAAATGACCAGGATTAGGAATGAAAGAAGGAACATCACTACTGATCTTACAAAGGGTTCTGAGAATACCTTGAAAATAGTATGGCAAAAACTTAGATAACTTCGATGAAATGGAAAAATTCCCAGGAAGACACAAACTATCAAAACTGATTAAAGGAGAAGTAGAGGGGTGCCTGGGTGGCTCATTCAGTTGAGCATCTGACTCTTGGTTTCAGTTCAGGTTATGATCGTAGGCTTGTGGAATCGTAGCCCCGAGTCAGGCTGTGTGCTCAGCATGGAGTCGGCCTGAGATTCTCTTTCTCCCTCTGCCACTGCCCCCCAACATTCTCTTTCTTTCTCTCTAAAATAAATAAATAAATCTTTAAAAAAAGAAGTAGAAAGTCTGAATGGATTTATATCAAGCAAAGAGATCAAATTATTCATTTAAAATTTTCCCATAGGGATGGCTAGGTGGCTCAGTGGTTGAGCATCTGCCTTCAGTTTAGGGCGTGATCCTGGAGTCCGGGGATAGAGTTCCGCATCAGGCTCCCTGCAGGGGGCCTGCTTCTCCCTCTGCCTTTGTCTCTGCCTCTCTCTGTGAGAAATAATAAATAAATAAATAAAATCTTAAATAAAAATAAAAATTTCCTATAAAGGGAAATCCAAGTGTAGTTGGCTTTATTGATGAATTCTACCAAACACTGAAAGAAGAATCAATACCAATCCTTCACAAACTCTTCCAAAAACCAGAAGGGGGGGGGGGGGGAATACTTTCTAACTCATTCCCTGAGGTCAGTATTTCCTTGATACCAAAACTAGACAAAGAAATCAAAGGAAAAGAAAATGAAAGATCAGTAACACTTATGAAATAGACACAAAATTTCTCAACAAAATACTAGTAAACAGAATATAGCAACACATAAAGAGGATTATACACCATGAGCAAGTAGGATTTGTACCAAAATATAAGATCGGCTAACATCTATTAATGAAATCTACAGTTAACAGAATAAAACATTCATATTAGAAAGGAAGAATTAAATCTATCTCTATACGCAGATGACATGATCTTACAGATAGAAGATCTTAAGGAACTCACTAAAATATTATTAGACCTGAAAAACAAGCTCAGTAAGGTTACAGGCTACAAGATGAACATCAGATAAAGTCCATGTTATTTCTACACACTAAAAACAAACCCACCAAAACGGAAACTAAGAAAGCAGTTCCACTTACAATAGCGTCAAAAAGAATAAAATATGTAAAAGAAATGCACAACCTGCACACTGAAAACTACAAATCATTGTCAAAAGATATTGAAAACCCAACTTCATGGATCAGAATTATCTACATCATGGACTGGAAGATTTAATATCATTAAGATGGCTATGATCCCTAACTTGATTTACAAATTCAATGCATTCTCTATAACATCCTGGATGCTTTTTGCAGAAGTTGATAAAATGACCCTAAAATTCGTATGAAAATGCAAGGGACCCAGAATAAACAAAACAGTCTTGGCGAAGAAAATCACATTGAAGGACTCACATTTCTGGATTTAAAAGCTTGCTACAGAGGTGCCTGGGTGGCTCAGTGGTTGAGCATCTGCCTTTGGCTCAGGTTATGATCCTGGGGTCCTGGGATCGAGTCCTGCATTGGGATCCCCACAGGGAGCCTGCTTCTCCCTCTGCCTCTCTTTCTGTATTTCTCATGAATAAATAAATAAAATCTTTAAAAAAAAAAAAGCTTGCTACAAAGTTAATCAGCCGTTATAAGGATAATCACATAAATCAAGGGAATGGCATTGAGCATCTATAAGCAAATCCTTACATTTATCATCAACTGATTTCCAACAAGGTGGCCGGTATAATTTAATGAGGAGAGTCTTTTTAACAAAGTGTTGAAATAACTGGATATCTTCATGCAAAAGGGAAAATTTAGAACCCTACTTCACACCATACACAAAAATTAACTAAAAATAGATCATGGATCTAAATGTAAAAGCTAAAATTATAAAACTCTTAGAGGTAGTTTTGTAGTGGTTTCTTAGATGTGACACCCAAAGCATAGGCGATGAAAGAAAAAACAGATAAATTTGGCTCCATCAAAATTAAAGACATTTCTGCATGGGGTAATATTATCACAGAAGTGAAAAAGCAATCTACAGAATGGGAGAAAATGGTTGCAAATCATATATCTGGTAAGGGACTTGTTTCCAGGGCATATAAAGAACTCTTCTGACTTGATAATTAAGAGACAAATAACACAATTAAAAAGTATCTGAGTAGGCTTTTTTCCAAAGAAGATGTATGAATGGCCAATAAGCCCATGGAAACATGATCAATATCATTAGTCATTAGGGAAACCACAACGAGACACCAGTTCATACCCACTAGGATGGCTGTAGTGAAAAATGCAGGCAATAACAAGTGTTAGTGAGTATGTGGAGAAATTGAAACCCTCGCATATTGCCAGTGGAAGTTTAAAATGGTTTTGGCCGTTCCTCAAAAAGTTAAATATAGAATTATCACACAACCCAGCAGTTCCCCTCCTAGGTATATGCCCAAGAGAACTGAAACATATATTCACACAAACATTTGTATATGAATACTCATAGTAGCATTAGTCATAATAACTAAAAATTGGAAACAACCCAAATGGCTATCAACTGGAGAAGTAAAATGTGGTGTGAGTCAGCAGTAGAAAGGAACAGAGTGTTGGTATCTATTACAACCTGGATGAACCTCAGAAACATTATGCTAAGAAGCTGGCCACCAACAACTACATGTTGTAAGAATCCTTTTATAAGAAATGTCCAGAGAAGGCAGATCAGTAGAGAAAGAAAATAGATTAAAGGGTATCAGTGCTGTGGGCTGGGGGCAGGGAATGAAGAATGACTAAAGCATACAGGGTTTTTTGTGGGGTTTTTTTCTTGTGAGGGACAAAAATGTTCTAAAAGTAGATTGTGGTGATGGATATACAACCATGTGAATGTATTAAAAAAACGGAATTGTATACATTAGATGAGTGCATTGAGTGGCATGTTAATTATATTTCAATAAATTATTTTTTTCAATAATAAAAAAATCAATGTATGTTTTCCTTGATGACTATGGAGAACTGTCAATCTTGCAAGTAGTTAAAAAATCTAATGTTAATATCCCTTACTCAAAACACACTCATATGAATGTAAAAACAGTATATATCTCTCCAGAACAATCCTTACCGGGGAAAGATGACTAGAGAGATTTTCCTGATATGGAAGATTGAAAACCAATGGGAACAGGTGGCCTGATTTAGTTCTACTGAGTGTTACCAAAGGAGCCTGCAAAAAAGGGTTTCTGGATAACAATAAATTAGTAAAAAATACCTCATTTGTCTTAAAAATAACACAATTACCAGGAAGCCATGGGTTTCTATTTGGAGGGATCATTTTACATTAGCAGTTCTTGCTATGAAATGAAATCTCTTTCAACTAAAAATTCTGGCAGATTTTTTTTTCCTCATGGGGATTTCAAAATTTTATTCACACACTTTTTAAAAGGAGAGAAACTCTTTTGTAAACATGATCTGTTTCTTATACTTTCCAGTGGCTGATTATATCCACATTTTTAAGCAGATGGCAGTTGAGGATACTAACAAAAAGAAAACACATTTTAATTTCCTTTATTAAATCGGTGTAGGAAGATAATCTCCCAATGATTAAATTAGATAACTTCAATAACTCATTCCTTAGAAAAAAATATGGCCCAAATCAGAGAGCTATTTATGTAGTGACAGTAGAAATTGAGCGGTCACAGGACAGGGAAAAGGCTGATTTTCTTTAAAAACAAAGAAGAAGCAACATGTGCACGTAGACACGGCCATCTCGCCCCTCACTCCAGGAGCAGTCCGCATATGGCAGGAATCGCCCACAGCCTTGGTGTTTTGTAGACGTGCAAGGGATGAACCTCAAATCAGCACACTTCACACTTTCTCTTGTTCCAACTGAAGAAACATTACGGGTTTGCTCGATTTACCGCCAGTCTCAGAAGAATGCCATGTGTGCGATGTGACCATTAAAAGTGACTTGCCATTCTCTTTTCAGAGCAAAGGTGTCATAACCTCTTCTTCAAGAGCCTTTTTCACTTTATTACCTTTTCTTGCTCAGTTCTAGAAGTAGATATTTTCTATCAGGACAAGGAGAATAAGTCACTTGAACTGTCAAATAGGATGTGGCCTTTACGTCTTCAAGGGATGAATTACATCTGCTTCATTCCAGGAATGTAAACCAGACAGACAGTAGTTCTTCCTACGCAGATGCAGGAATAACGTAGCACCCCCTCACCTTTGTCAGACCCGCTCTGAGCTGAAGGAGTTTACTGGTGCCGCTGTGGACGGAGCTGGTGCCCATGGACCTGCGGCCCCTTACTGACCTGAACATTGTGGGTTTGTGAGGCAAAGGGAAACACAGGGAGGAGTTGGCCTATATCACTGGAAAGAAAAACACTTTGGAATTTTGGAAAATGAGACTTGGCTAGATTTGTGAGGCTTCCCGCATATCCAGGGTTTTGAGGGCTGATAACATTTGAACAGGTAAAGAAGACCGCATGGTACTGGTGGTGCAATAGCTGAAACGTGTAGTGCCTTTTACTCTCGCTCTGCTTTCATAGTGGACACTCTGGTAGAGTCCATTCTCTTACATTTTAGTGGGATCCAACTGGTTAAAGAGAATCAACTCTCCTTCCACAATACAAAGAATACTTATTACACTATCTGTTTCTTAGGATCTGTGGTAGATTAGACCTTTGCCCCATGCTACTTGGTTTCCTTGCAAGTAGGAGACTGACATGCCCCCATGGAGAGGAAGGATCTGTATTTCCTCCCCTTGAACTCAGGCCAACCTTTATCACTGCCTTGACCTACAGGATGAAATGGAAGTGACACTATGTGACTTCTGAGGTTATAAGAGGCAATATGGCTTCTGCCTGATTCTCTCTCTGGGTTATTTGCCCTTAGAACACACCTAGAGTGTTGTAAGCATGACCAGGCTGACAGTCCTTAGGAAACAGGACCAACCGCCAGACATGGGAGTGAAGGACCCCAGCTCCAGTCTTCCAGTTATGTAGCCAAGGCCCCAGATCTTGTGGGCAGTCACAAGCCATTCTCAACCGCACCCTGAATCCCTGAGCCAAGGCAACTGTGTGAGATAGTAAGAGAGTATTGTTTTAAGCCATTTTGTGTTAGGTAAGTAGTTATGTAGCAATAGGTAACACATACGAGAACTATGCCTCTTCCAGCAGAAAGCCAGTAGGTGAGGGAAATTAAAAACATTTTAGGACTCAGGTTAACAGTACCTCAATAGGAAATGTACGATATTATGGCTCAGGTTGTTTCACAGAGAGGATTTGGTTGTCTCATTCAGCTTTATTTTCCCAGAATGCAAGTCAGTCATGTATTTATTTATACACTGAATGGATGAGTTTCTTTCAACAAATATCTATTGGGTAATTATATTCTAAACATAAGAATAAATTGAATACGATCCCCAAGCTACATCTAGTCTAGACTGCCTGCGTTCAGATTTTGGCTGTTACATTTATTAGCAGATTACTCTGTACCCCTACATTCCTTGTCTGCAAAAGGACAACATTAATACCTATTTCACAGATTCATGTGAGGACTGAAGGGGTTAAGGCACATAAATTATTTAGAACAGGGCCTGACACACATTCAGCACCGTGAAAGTGTTAGTATTATTATAATTATTTTTCTGTAATAATTTGCTTCCTAAAATGACTTGAAGCAAAAACAGCAAAGTGTTAACATTTGTTAAAGCCATGGGTTGTTTTTGTGAGTGTTGTATTATTTTGATACTTCTCTGTCTTTAAAAATAATTTTTAACACAATTAAATTACACATAAAAAGATATGGTCTCAGTTCTAGAATAGTTCACATGTTAAGGAGGAAGAGAAGGAATCTATCCTAGAGAACAGTCACTGTGTGTGTGCGCGTGCATGCGTATCTGCGCATATGCACGGGTACGTACAGATGTATGCACAATAAGCCAAAATCTTTATCTTACCATCTAGCTCCAGAATTCCTTTTAGGGAGAGAACGTGTTTGTTTTGGAAAAGCAACTTGATAAATGACTTTAATGTGGGATTGAAGGTAGGATCCTGAGGACTGGGTGCTGGTGCAAGTTCAAGAATGAAGGAGACTGAATTAGGCTGCTCTGCATGAAGAAACAAAGGGAGGAGAGGAGACAAGAGGGAGGAAAAGGAAGGATGAAAGAGGGGAGCCCTGTAGTGGTGGGAAGCCAGGCTTTCATTGGACTAAAGGGCACATCTGTTAGGAATGCATTCAGCAAGTTATAGAAAATGGGACAAGGGCGTAGAGAGACAAATGAGAGCTTATTTCTCTCTGAAGCAAGACTCCAGAGGAAGTGAGTTTTTGGCTGTGTTTAACAGTGCAGAGACGGTGTTGGGGCTGTGCCTCATAGTCCTCCAGCTACAGCGAGCATGAGCAACCAAGGGCTCCAGCTGTTTCTCTTTAAAACCCATCATGGTGTTTGTGCCAAAGCTATGCCTTCCATGGACAGCTCGCAACCAACGATGGTACAGCAGAGATCCCAAGGCACACCAGAGATCTGGGACTCTAGTGACAATCAACTTTAGTTTGAAGACTTCTTGATGGCTCTGCTGAACTTTCTTAAGACTGCAGAACCTTCTCTCCCTCTCTTCTTCACCTGGGGTCAGACTTGCTCGTAACCTGATGGCTCTCCCAGCCTTCTTCAGCTCCCTCCCTACTCTCTCCAATAGCCACATTTTCCCTAAAGAAGATCCTTACACATTTAATCCCATATAGTCATTTGCTTCTCGAAGGACCTAAACTAACACAACTAGTAACTCCAAGATTCCTTTGGGTTATCCCTTATGGTTGTAAAAAGGTGACCAGAGAGCTCCTGCCATCCCATTCACAACCACAACTAAAAGAAGGACAAAGAAAGAAAGGCTACACCCATTGCATCCAACCCTTTTATCAGGAAAGCAAAAGGTTTCCTTGGAGCCTTTACATACTCATATCCTCACACCCAATGAAGTCAATTGGGGTAGCTTTCCTTGGACATCTGAAGTGTAACATGAGCATTGAAGAAAGAGGTCCAGCATGTAAGAGTTCTGACAGCACCTTACACAGTAAAAGAAACTGTCCCCAAAAGTATTGTTAGTCATCATCCAACACTCCATGTATTCACTTATTTGTCCTTAAGTTCCAGCAGTGTGTAAGCGATGCCTCAGGTCAAACAAATGTGGAACAGACTGAGCCAAATGCCACAGTGTGAAGCAGAGTCACCCGAACAAGCCATCCTAGATCAGCCAACCTCAAGCAGACTGCAGACATGTGAACAAATTCTGAGGGTGTGCGGGGCGACATTATTGCAACAATAGCTACCCAACCAACCAGGCCTTAAAGCCCATCCCCCCCAGCCTTTCCGGCCCTCTGCCCCCAGCCTCAGGTGGCCTCAATTGTGACCCTTTCCCTCTTTGGACCCCTCAGCACCATGTACACCTCTTACAGCTCTAATCAGACCCCTGCGATGTCTGTCCCGCACCCAGATTTGACTGTGCCCTGCTCCAGGACAGGAGTTACGGGGCAGGCACCTCTGTGTCCTGTGCTGTCCACTGCCTTGCACTCTACTCAGTAAGTCTTCCCTGAACTGGAGTCTGATGTAGGTTATTTCACAGTCCTGCCTTCGGAGCTGGGAGAAGAAATCCGGGCTCGATGCCCCTAGTGTCAAGGAGAACAGAAAGCGGCCCCAGAAGGGCACCATTTGTTGAGCTGAGTTTACTTCCTCCCAGCGTAGCCTCCTTTGCTTATCAGCTGGGAGAGAAGGTCCTGACAACGCCTTGGAAGGCTCGAGCTGGAGACGGCAGGGGACAGCCACTCCCCTGCAGCAGGTGGTGCCCCGACCAACACCTCCTTAGGCTTCCGCCGATGGGGGCTGAAAGGGGGATCAAGGAGGGAGGCCAGAGACTGAGGAACGCCCGGCCCCAGGAGCCTCAGCAGGGATGGTCCTCGTCCCCCTGGCGGCGCACGGGACAAATATCTGTGCTTTATCTTTATTTTAAAGGGGGTAACTGGAAGAGGAGGCCTTGGTCTTCCCTAACGCCTGCTCTCGGGCGGGCTGCAGTCCTGGGCCGAGCCTCGCAGGCACAGGTCCTGTTGGGTCCCGCGGGCGCTCCTCGGGCCGCAGCCCTTGTGGCCTCCAGCTCCCGCGTCCCGCCCTCCGCCGACGCACCTGGCCGTAAGTCGCTAAGGGCATTCCCAGCCACGGAGGCAATTTCTTCGCTTTCAAAGCCTTGGCCATCAAGAAAGCAGCCAACGGGAGAAAAGTCTTAAAATGGAGAAAGGGAAAGAATGGTTGGGAAAGAAGCAGCCGACCTCGTCCCCTTACCCGCTAAGAAAGAAATATCAAGGGGCATCTGGGTGGCTCAGTGGTTGACAATCTGCCTTTGGCTCAGGTCGTGATCCCGGGGTCCTGGGATCAAGTCGTGCATCATCATGCTCCCCATAGGGAGCCTGCTTTTCCCTCTGCCTGTGTCTCTGACTCTCTCTCTCTCTCTCTGTGCCTCTCATGAATAAATAAATAAAATCTTAAAAAAGAAAGAAAAAGAAAGAAAGAAAGAAGGAAAGAAAGAAAGAAAGACAAAGAAAGAAAAAGAAGAAAGGAAGGAAGGAAGGAAGGAAGGAAGGAAGGAAGGAAGGAAGGAAGGAAGGAATTCAACGCTGATTCTACCAGAAGGGAAGTGAATGTTTAGAGCAGCAGTTGGCAAGCTTTCTGGAAAAGGCCAGAGTGTAAATATTTTAGGCTTCACAGGCCAGGTTATTTTTGTCATAACTATTCAGTTCTGCCGCTGTCATCCGGAAGCAGACAGAGATGATCCAGAAGCAAGTGAGCACAGTTGTGTTCCAATAAAACTTTATTTACAAAAAAGGTGGTTGGTTCTAGTTTACCCACCCTACTTACAGAACCACAATAAGACACAATCACATGGGACCACAGAGTGATGTAAGATTTCCTTAGCTGGCATGACACGAAGAATCTGTTTGCACAGTAATCCCAGAGCATAATCCTCCTTAGGTTTTGGCTTCCAAACATTACATTTTATTTTTTGAAGTCTAAGTCTATAAATCTCCTGTATTCCTTGAGTGATGGTTTTCCTCCTCTGAACTCTTCAAATGATACTGACACCATTCATACAAACATCTCCTAGGAATGTCTTGAGCAGTTTTGGAAGGAACCCCAAAACACCCAAATCAGTCTCCTTGTTTCCCACCCTATGGCACTGAGGCCCAGCTCACCATGCCAGCTGATGACAGAGTAGGACCAAAGCACACTTACCCTTCCATTGTGGGTCACCAATTCATGTGCATTGTTAATGCCATTTTTACTGGCAACAACCATCTAATGAAAGATGTGCCTGTGTGTGTGTGTGTGTGTGTGTGTCTTAAATTTCCCATCACACTTCCCATAAACTCCACAAGGGAAAGACCATATTTTATAACACTTTTTATTAGGTTCTTAAATTAAAATAAATTGTTACAAAAAATAGTACATGCTTAATGAAACAATTAAGAAGCAAATTAGGGTAAAATAAAGTCCCCTTTCATCCACTCATAATCTCCTCCATAATTTCTCTTCATTTTTCCCCCAACATGTTTTTATGAAAAATTTCGAATATATAGAAATAATAATTTTGCAGTGACTACCTGTATGTTCAATCCAGATTCTATAATTTACATTTTACTATTGTGCTTTATCACACATCTGCCCAATCTTCCATGCCTCTATCCACCCATCAATCCACCTTTTTTCTTTTTAGTATGTATTTCAGAGCAGATTGCAGACAGCAGCAATTTCCCCTCCTACTTCCTCTTCAGTACTTCCGCCTAATACTTCAGCATAGAAATCATGAGCTAGAGTTTATTTTTTAAAAATTTTTAAAGATTATTTATTTATTCATGAGACACACAGAGAGAGGCAGAAACACAGGCAGAGGGAGAAGCAGGCTCCCTGTGGAGAGTCTGATGTGGAGGACTCGATCCCAGGGCCCCGGGATCACAACCTGAGCTGAAGTCAGACACTCAACCACTGAGCCACCCAGGCGCTCATGAACTAGAGTTTAATATTTGTTTACATTTTTTTTGTCTTTTAAGGTAAAATCTATTTCCAATGAAATACGCAATTTTTAAGTGCATTGATGGTTTTGACAAGAGTAAGAAACCAAACACAAATATCAAACCCACAAAGCACCTACCTTCCTTTTCAGGCAACCATTGTTCTGATATTTTCCTACCATATATTAGATTATTTTCGCCTGTTATACAACTTCATTTAAATAGAATTTTGTAAACACACACGTATTCTTTTGTATAAGATAGTACTGTTTGGTTATCTTCTCCCCATGCACATGTACACACAAATAAATAGGTCTGTTTGTTTTCTTTTACCAAAGGGTCATGCTCT
Source organism: Canis lupus dingo (assembly GCF_003254725.2). NCBI lineage: Eukaryota > Metazoa > Chordata > Mammalia > Carnivora > Canidae > Canis > Canis lupus. Next base: position 20,202,582 of record NC_064265.1, read on the forward strand.
ACATGGTCCTGAGACTTGCTGAGTTGCCAGAGGCTGATGACAGTCTAGAGTGGAGGTCTGGTTGGAAACCCTCCCGACACTTTCCAGCTGAACATTCTGGGGGTGATTTAACTTCTGAGTGCCCTCGTTTCTGTTGTTGTTGTGTGGCTTAAATGACCAGTGCCTGGAATCACCTGGAACAAGGCCGGCCCACGGTGGTGACTACAGTGATCCTGCTGGTGACCAGCCAAGCTCCTTGGATCCCAGCAACGACTGTGCATGCAGGTTCTGTGTGATTTACTGCTAACATCGGACAGCTGCGCCATTCTGCAGGGGGCTGTCCCGAGGCCATCGGGGCCCTATTACCAAATTCAGAGAGAGCTGAACGTGTGTCTTCTCTACTCACAGTGGAACATACCACAAAGTAGAACAAACGGATGTGCCCATCTATGCCTCTGCGTGGGAGGAGTTCCTATGCCCTGGGCCAGGCCGGCTGGCTCCTTTGCCCGGGGGCAGAGACCCAATGACTTAGCTCCACAGCCTGCCAGAGGTGGCCCCCTCCTGTGGCTTCCTCACCTTCCCTGCCCCGTCCCCCACCCCCTCCAGCGTCTCCTGGGAGCACCTGCGTAATGAGTCCCTTGGTCAGGAATCTGGGCTTACTGTTTGTGGGACCCCACCCGGGGTGGTGCTCTATGCCGTCCGTCGATTCAGCCGTACCTGTGGCAGGGCCTGGCAGAGCCTGTTGGGAGCCCCTCCCTGGGATGCGCTGGTTGCGCGGAGCCCATCTGCCATTTGGTCTTCCTGGGCCCTTTCCTTTAATGGGGGGCGGGGGGTGGGTGGGCTTGCTTCTAGGTAAAATGGGGGGTGGAAGCCAGATTATCAGGAAGATCCCCTTAAAGGACTCTGTGAGTGGGGCACCCGGGGGCTCAGCGGTTGAGCATCCGCCTTGGGCTCAGGGTGTGATCCCCGGGTCCTGGGATCGAGTCCCGCATCAAGGTCCCTGCATGGAGCCTGCTTCTCCCTCTGCCTGTGTCTCTGCCTCTCTCTCTCTCTCTCTCTCTCTGTCTCTCATGAATAAATAAAATCTTAAAAAAAATAAAGGACTCTGTGAGTCAGGTGGGGAATCGTCAGCCTTGCTTCACGTGAATGGGGAAGGTTACTGCAAATGCAAACTTGTGCTGGGTGAGGGATGCTTGGAAACAACCTTTAGAAAGTGAGTTGGGGGGGGGGGGGAATCCCTGGGTGGTGCAGCGGTTTGGCGCCTGCCTTTGGCCCAGGGCACGATCCTGGAGTCCCTCTCTCTCTCTCTCTCTCTCTGTCTCTCTGTGTGACTATCATGAATAAATAAATAAAATCTTAAAAAAAAAAAAAAAAAAGGAAGAAAGTGAGTGGGGGCGGGGGTGGGAGCGGTAGTGATGCGTAGGAAGGCGTGAGTTAGATAAAAGCGGAGGACACCAGCATAGGCAACGAAAGAAAAGAAAGAAAAGAAAGAAAAGAAAGAAAAGAAAGAAAAGAAAGAAAAGAAAAGAAAAGAAAGAAAGAAAGAAAAAGAAAGAAAGGAGCCGCCATCAAGCGGAGGGAGACGCAGACACTCGGGGAGGCTGGGGGGGCCCGGGGGGGGCACTGGCCAGCTCTGCGCGCGCCCTGCGGACACCGAGAATCTCTCTGGGATCGCACTAGTTTTTACTCCCCGAAACAGATACCTGAACGCGCTGACTTATTTATTTTTAAGATTTTTATTTACTTATATATTCGAGAGAGCGGCAGAGACACAGGCAGAGGGAGAAGCAGGCTCCACGCAGGGAGCCCGACGCGGGACTCGACCCCGGGACCCCAGGATCACGGCCTGGGCTGCAGGCGGCGCTAAACCGCGGAGCCCCCCGGGGATCCCCTGAACGCGCTGATTTACAGGAATACAGACACAGGCCCTGCATCCAAGTCCGGCGGGAATTTCAGTTCCACAAATACTCTGGTTCGAATGAATAACCGGCAACGCTTCCAGCCCCCGCCCCGGCCCCCTCGCCGGGCTCTGCGGGACGAAGAGAGCGTCCAGCTGCGCCCGCCCTGGGGGTGGGGGTGGGGGTGGGGGTGGGGGGGCTCTTGCTCCGCGCCGGGTGACACGGGCCTCCAGACGCAGGGCCTGCGCAGGGATGAAGGAGACCCTCTGGAAGGTTGCCACCTTCCTGCTGAAGTGGAAGATCCCCCCCCCCCCCCCAGGCTGCTCTCCTGGCTCCTGGGAGCTCCGGGCCTCAGGAGGCAACCGAGGAAGACCCCGGGAGGAGCGGGGTGACAGGCTAGCTGTGCCCCACCTGTTCCAGGGGCCGCGAGGAGGCCAGAGGACAGGGATTCCTCGGGACGGGCAGGAGCATCTTACAGAGAGGCCAATGGAAGGAGAAGTAACGGAGAGGAAGAGGAAGGAGGCTTGGTAGCGAGGCCAGCTTGGGGCGAGCGCAGACTGGGAGCGGGTCAGGTCCCAGAGGGTCCATAGTTCGCACCACAGGGCTCCCAGGGAGCGGCTGGGGGTGCAGCCAGGAAGGCTGGGTGGAAGGCCCTGGGGCTCCCAGTCTCACAAAGCCCGGTGTCCCCCCCTCCCATAGTGGGCCCCACGTTGACCTTGACAGTGAGTTCCGAGTCCCCCTCCGAGCCAGGCCGGTAGGGCCGCTGGGGCAAGTCCCCACGCGCGTCCCCCCTCAGCTCTGCAGGCCGAAGTCGGAGGAGGCCGATTCCGCGTCTGGTGAGACCTGGCGACTGGCCTCGTTCCTCGGTTCTCGGGGCCCAACAGCTCGAGGGAGCTGCCCGGTGCCTGGCGCGCACACCCGGCAGTTCCTGCGGCTCGGGGCTCACCTGGGCAGTCCAGGCCCAGCCTTCTGGTCTCCCTGAAAACGCCCCCGCTTTCTCCTGTCACTGTCTCTCCAGCACACTCCCTGAGGAACCCCCTCCCAGGGCTTAGCAAGTGCAGGGACTCCCCCGAGACCTGAGCTCGGGGCTGGGGGGTGCCCTTCCCTGTGGCACCTCTAATTCTCAGCATGATGCTCGGAATCTAGTCTTCCCTCCCAAATAGGAGGTGCAGAGTGACTCTGTAGTGAGACGGTGTTTTAAGTTCTCATCTGGTGGGTTTTCTTTCCTGGCAGCTCCTCCCTCTCCCTGCCCCGCACCACCCCCACCCCGGCCCTTCACCCTGAAAATAGGAGAAGTTGAGGCTGGTCCTGCCATGGAAGGAGAAACCCATCAAAACCAGAAGCAAATCCTGACAGAACACGAAACTCTTTGTGGTGATCATTATCTTGATTGTGGCGATGGTTTCCCAGATGTATACATAAGTCAAAACTTATCAAATGGTACACTCTACAGATGTGCAGTTGATTGTAGTCAATTCTCTCTCAATCAGGCTGTTAAAAAAAAAAAGTGTGGGTTTGGAGCTAGCTCTCAGGTGGGCCTATGAATATTTAAAGCAGAGATAAGTTTTGAAAGCCTAAGAAAGAAAAGAGGCTTCTGAATCCCAGACTTGGCTTCAACTCTCAGGTGCCAGACGTGGAGGGTGAAAGGCACAGGAACTAGGGTTTCGCTTGAACTCTGGCTGGGAACCCCCCGGGGCTGGCTGAGCCACCGAGTAGTCCTCGGGGAGGAGCCTGGGGATACGCCTAGTAAGCCCTCAGGCGATGCTACCTGGCTGCTGGTCCAGAGACCAGAACACTGGTCTAGAGCATAATATGAGTGAGGAAGGAAACACTCTTTCCTGCCTCAAAAGAGAAGAAAGGAGGAAGACTTGGAGTGGACAGGACCGGAGTTTCGAGGGAAGGGATCCCCAAGGGATGACCGGTGTTCTGTGATTCTGCCTCAGAGCAAACTTCAAATGGCTGGTGGAGGTGGAGGGAGGGTAGATGTCTCAGGTCCGGGACTGGAGAGCAAACTGCAACTACCTGCCTTTTCCAGGTATAGCCTGGGGTCCTCACCCTCCTGGAGAATCCTGGAGCCCAGTCCCGGCAGTGCTCTGAGGCCTGGAGCAAACTGCAACTACCTGCCTTTTCCAGGTATAGCCTGGGGTCCTCACCCTCCTGGAGAATCCTGGAGCCCAGTCCCGGCAGTGCTCTGAGGCCTGGGCTCAGGTGAAAACTCAGAGATCTAGGGGACATGGGCATGGCTCTCAGAGAGCACTCCCACTCCTCAGGGGGAGGCTAAGTGGGCCAGCCAAGGCCCATGGTTGGGAAGAGGAGGATAAGGAGGGCATGTGCCTGGCTGCTGCCAGGATATCAGAAGAGACCCAGACATGGCTATGTGGGCCCGCTCCCCCAGAGGCCAGGACAGACAGGTGGGCATATTTTATGTGGCCTCTGACACTTGGATCACCTGAGGATCCAAGATTGCTCACCTGAGGCTCTCAAAAGGGCATCATTTTTATTCTTATTTCTTTTTATTTATTTATTTTTTAATTTTTTTTGTATTTATTTATGATAGTCACACACACACACAGAGAGAGAGAGAGAGAGAGAGGCAGAGGCACAGGCAGAGGGAGAAGCTGGCTCCATGCACCGGGAGCCCGACATGGGATTCGATCCCGGGTCTCCAGGATCGCACCTTGGGCCAAAGGCAGGCGCTAAACCGCTGCGCCACCCAGGGATCCCCTTTTTATTTCTTTTTAAAAGATTTATTTGAGAGAGAAAGAGCAAGAGCAAGCATGCACATGTAAGTGAGGGGCAGGGCAGAGGGGGGAAAGAGAATCTCAGGGAGACTGTGCACTGAGTACAGGACTTGATCTCACAACCTCAAAATGACAACCTGAACCAAAATCAAGAGTCAGATGCTCAACTGACTAAGCCACCCAGGTGCCCCCTAAGGGCATGATTTTTAAATTAGAAGAGACTAGTTATTTTGGATTGGTGAGATTAAGTTTTCCATCTTTAGCAAAAATGAGGGTTCAAGAGCTCAGTTAATTTAAAAAAAAAAGATTTCATATATTTATTCATGAGAGACACACAGAGAGAGGCAGAGACATGAGCAAAGGGAGAAGGATGCAGGACTGGATTTTGGACCCAGGATCACACCCTGAGCCGAAGGCAGACACTCAACCACTGAGCCACCTGGGGATCCTGCTCAGTTAAATTTTTTTAAAATAAATTTTATTTATTTACTTGCAAGAGCAAGTAAGAGAGAGAGCACAGAGGGAGAGGGAGAAGCAGACTCCCAGGAGTCTGATGGAGCTTGATGTGGGGCTCAAGCCAGGAGCTTGATGTGGGGCTCGATCCCAGGACCCCAGGATCACTGACCTGAGCTAAAGGCAGATGCTTAACCGACTGAGCCTCCCAGACACACAAGGGCTTATACTTGAATGTTCATAACAGCACTATTCATAATAGCTCCAAAGTGGAAACAATCTAAATGTCTATCAACTGATGAACAGGTAACTAAAATGTGGTAGATCTATACAATGGAATATCACTCAATATAAAAAGGAATGAAGTACTGATATACACTACAGCATCGAAATACCAAGTGAAGGTCATCAAGGGCCAGTCATCAAGGGCCACATATTCTATGATTTCACATATATGAAATGGCCATAATAGGCAAATCTATAGAGACAGAAAATAGATTGGTAATTGCCAGAGTCTGGGGGTAAGGGTGGATGGGGAGTGGCATCTAATGGGTATGGGGTTTCTTTGGGGGGTGATAAAATGTTCTGGAATTAGTGGTAATGGCTGTACAACTCCATACTAGAAACCACCGAATTGTACATTTTAAACAGGTGAATGTTAATAGTCTGTGAATTATATCTTAATTTTAAAAAGGAATTCTCGGGGATCCCTGGGTGGCGCAGCGGTTTGGCGCCTGCCTTTGGCCCAGGGCGCGATCCTGGAGACCCGGGATCGAATCCCGCATCGGGCTCCCGGTGCATGGAGCCTGCTTCTCCCTCTGCCTATGTCTCTGCCTCTCTCTCTCTCTCTGTGACTATCATTAATAAAAAATTAAAAAAAAAAAAAGGCATTCTCTTGGGATGCCTGGGTGGTGCAGTTGGTTAGGCATCCAACTCTTGGTTTCAGCTTAGGTTGTGATCTCAGGGTTGTGAGATCCAACCCTGCATTGGGCTCTGCATTCAGTGCAGAGTCTGCTTGAGATTCTCTCTCTCCCTCTCCCACCCCCACTCTTGCTTGTTCTCTCACATAAATAAATCAATCTTGAAAAAAAAAAAAGAATAAAACGGCGCTCTCTTTAAGAATAATACATCTGCACTCAAACTTACACCCTGGCTCTATGCTCTTTGATGATTGTGCTAGCAGCATCTTCCATAATACATTTCCCCCCTTTCTGGCAAAACCTGAAAGAAGAAAATACTATACTTTCTAAATTGCTCACTGGAGTAACTGGAATGGTGTATAATAAATTCTTTTTTATAATGAAAAGAAGCTTCTTTTATAGTTTGGGGGCATTTGTTGAAGAGGGGGATTGTCACTCAATCATATTCCTGTCTTAAAGAGGGGTTTAAACAGTTCCTCTGATCTTTTAAATATTCAAAAAGATTATTTTTGAAACTGGTGTTTAAATGGAGAAAGGAGGATCTCAGAAGTTGCGGCTTCAAAGCCGGAATTCATGAAGCCGTACAGGAGTTATAAAGCAGTATCACATAATAAAATTAAAGCGTCTGTAACTGTTATGAGGGGATTCTTTTGTGCATGAAAGAATTTCTTACAGAGCCCAACCACATCTTGGTGGACTAGGCAAAGGCAAAAGCATCTTGCAGGTAGATTTTATTTTAGAGGAATGATAGTGCCTGCTAGCTACATGTGAATGTGCTCTGTTCCCTTTAAAGAAATGTGACATGGAAATCCAAAACACTATTCTCTTAATTCAATAAAAGTTTATGGAAATGATATAAAATCACCTGGTGGATTCCAGTTGGTGCTCAAATTACCCTACACAAAACATTTTTCACTCATTCCATAAAAGGGTTATAGCCCTGTTTCTTTTCATTTGCGAGAGCTCAGAGCTCGAAATGAGGTCCATTCAGCGGGAAGGAGGGGAACAGCTGTCGGAGCCCGAGGGGGCGGAGGAGCCGCGGGGCCGGGCCAGCAGTCACCGCCGGGGGCTCCTACCTGGAGCCGCTCCCTCCCCCCGCAGCCCGCCGCCAGGGGCGGTCACTTATTTATTTTTTGATTCTACATTTCTGCTTGAGAAGTCATATTTATGCACTTGTAAAACAAGCTAAGTGTGAGCCCGTTTTACCCGCATGAATTGTGTTCAGGCTTTTCTCCTTCTCTTTTTTTTTTTTTAAACAGAACCAAATTATTGGAAACATGGCCTTTTTTTTTTAAGGTTTTATTTATTTATTCATGAGACACAGAGAGAGAGAGAGGCAGAGACACAGGCAGAGGGAGAAGCAGGCCCCACGCAGGGAGCCCGACCCGGGACTCGATCCCAGGACCCGGGATCATGACCTGAGGTGAAACCAGACGCTCAACCACCGAGATGCTCAATCACCAGCCACTCGGATGCCTGGAAACAATGGCTTTCCTAAGACACTGAAACAGAAAGACGGGGTTCTCCTTACCTTTCCCTCTGGCTCTGAGGGTTTAGGGCCCTGGAATATTCTCTGAGCAATCCCCAGCTTGGAGCGGGCTCTGCCCACGCATTCCTTTGGGGCTGGGCTGTTCGGAAATAAGCCCAGCGATGTCTGTTGCCTGAGGGACACAGGAGCCTCCTCTGCCCCGGTGAGGGGGGCCCCTTCTGTTCCACGCAGACTCCCCACCCCTTCCTGAACGCCTCGGACTCCCTGCTACTTTGCAGCAGCCACACCTGGAGATTAGCAGCAGCATTAACGTCCACACTGGCTTTGGGCCCACCCGGGATAGGAGGAGGGGCAGATTCTTTTCCTCTGGATCCAGCTGCACCTCCTCCTGGCCCTCTCCAACCCCAATTCATTTGCTCTGATTTGCCTTCCTCCGTGAAGTAAAATCATCAGATTCTCCTTTATAGGTTATAAAATTGGCCACATGTGACAAACCTACAGAGAGGTTGCTCCTTCCCCACCGTGGCAGAGACTTTCACACTCACTTGCTTGTCCTGGAAACCAGCTCCCCCTTCTCCAGCGCAAGACCGGCTCTTTCCTCAACAGGACTCAGCCAGGCCCGCCTTGGCCAGCCTGGGAAGGAAAAACACCTAGTCTGGCTGGTTTGTATACTGCGGACTGTCCATCAGCGGTGGCGAGCACACCAGCCTCCGAGGTTGGAGTTTGTGCCTCCATCTAGGCACAGCAGTGAGCTCCTGGCTTCCAAGCAGCTTTATCTAAAAGCCACCTACAGGGGCAGAGAGGGGAACCGTAGAATGAATTGTTCTGTTGTTTTTTTTAAGATTTATTTATTCATGAGAGACACACACAGAGAGAGAGAGAGAGAGAGAGGCAGAGACACAGGCAGAGAGAGAAGCAGGCTCCCTGCAGGGAGCCTGATGTGGGACTCATCCCAGGACCCTGGGATCATGACCTGAGCCAAAGGCAGATGCTCAACCACTGAGCCACCCAGGCACCCCATACAATGAATTCTTAAGGCCTGTCAAGCACAGGCTCCTTCATGGGGTGGCTGGGTCTGCTTTTATTTTGTCCTTGTCAAATTCTGGCAAAAGTTTGTATTCTTGTTGCCAGCTCATTCCTTCTGCCCATAAAATAATAATGCTAGCAAGAATAGCAATGAATAGTAATAATAACAGTAGATCTCATTTACTCAGCACTCAGCAGGAGCCCCACACTGGGCTAAATGTTTACCCTAAATTTTCTCATTTAATTCTCATAAACTCATAGACAATTAAGTAACCACCCCAAAGCCACACCAGTGGGGAAGCTTTGTTGGGATCCAAAACCTGTTGAGGACTCTCTCTTAGGCAGTGGCGTGGGGCCCTGCACTTTCAAATCCACAGAGGACCGAGCTAGTAGAGGCTGTTACACCCCGGGCCCTGGATCCCCGAAGAGCTGTCATGGTTAGTGAGGTCCTAGATGCAGAGAAAGCTGTGTCTTCACCTCTTCAAGTCAAAGGTTAAGGGAAATGTCACTTTCTCTCAAATGTCAGAAAGAAAATCCACTGGGACACTGGAATCAAAGGGAAGCAAAATTTACTTTCCCAATAGTAGATACTCAACATTATTTGTGGAACTCAAAGCAAAAAGTCTTTCCTGTGTGCTTAGTGAATGCCTCTGTGGTGTCTCTGGAGGGGAGGTGTTTCCCATATTTTCTCCCACTGTCAGTCTCGAGTTCTTGAGCTGTAGGTTTTCAGGCTGTGTCAAATGTAGGTGGAAAAACAATTTCTCCCCTAATTTCTTCTTCTCCATTAGCTTGCTATTTCAAACACTCCAAGGAGCCCAAATGATTCATGTATTTGTGAACATCATCATCATTAACGTTAATATTCGGTTCTACTAATAGAAACAGTGAATGAATCCTAAATCTATAAATAGGAGAAACCCAAACAGGACAACCGCTGGTCAGACTCTCAACAGATCCAGATGTAAGGTTTCCACTCGGGAGTTTTCAACAGCGCAGCCCGATTTCCAGGCTCCGGGCTTCCACTGCAGGGAGCCGAGGTCCGCTCAGGCCGGCTTCTTGGCCCAGAGCGAGGTGAACCAGCTCTCTCCAGCTTTCTGCTGTCCCCGCTCCCCTCCCTCCTGCCCCGCCCCACAAGTCTCCCCCGCCACGGCCAGGAATCCTTGGTAGTTTAACCTAATTTTCCTCGGGCTTGGTAAATCTTTGTCTCTGTTTTATTTTTTTGGCTCCATGTTTTGCTCCGGGGGCGCCAGCAGATTGAGGCCACGCTGCCCCACGAACGCGCGGGGAAAGGGCCAGACAAGGGACAGCACCGCCCATCCCCGTGTCGCTGGGCGAGCTCAGTGCCCAGCTCCAAACCGCGGCCTGCACGCAGGCGGCTCACGCAACCAACCCAGTCCTGGAGACGCAGAGCTGTTTCCACCCCGGCTCCCGGCCTCCCGCGTGCCTGGCTCTCCCCGCTTCCTAAAAGCCGGTCCTGCTCCCTCCCATGTGCTCAGGATCCCGCCCAGCAGATAGGGGCTCCCTCTGGGCCTGCCTCGCATCCCCAGTAGCAATGACAATCTCTCCCACTTCCGGGCCTCCATCCTCTCCCCACCCCTTTCCTGCCTCCCTTTAACATTTTATTACAGAAAACCTCAAACATATTCAAAAGTAGACAAAACAGTACAGTGAACCCTTGTGTCCCAGGCGCCCAGGTTCGGCTCCATGAGCACACGGCCAGGGGAGTGCCATCTCTTCTGTCAACTCCTGTCCGTTGGATCATTTTGCTGCACATCCCAGACTTCGTCCATAAACGTTTCAGCAGGATGTATCGCTGAGGATTCTCAAAAAAGAAAAAAAAAAAAGGCAAATTCTTTGGTATAATAACAACGAAGACAACAAATGATTCCTTAAATCATAAAATTTCCCTTACTGTCTAAGAAATTTTTTGTTACAGATTTAAAATGAGAATCCAAATAAGGTCTATGCATTGGATTTGTTTCCTCAGCCACTTTTAATTTATAGTATCCCCTGCTCCATCTCTCTCTCTCCAAGAGCCTGGGTCACCTGTCCTGCAGGGCTTCCAAACCTGTCCTTGGCTGTCGCATTCCCTCACTCTTTCACTCCCCTTTGCCCTGCCCTAGTAGGGCAGGTCCTGTGTGAGGTTGGTTGTCCTCAGGGCTTCAAGGGGCTTTGATTGGGGGCTGGGAAAGGAAGGGCCCAGCAAGATTGCAGCTCTTTGAGGAGCATCTGGGGGCTTAGCCCAGAGTCAGGGTCCTCAGGGTGAGGCCATTCCCTTCTGGGTCTCTGAGGAAATGTCCTCTGAGGTCTGTTGCCACTGTGGCTGAGTGTCCTGAACCGCTGGGGTCCAGAGTGGCCCTGCTGGGGACAGCAACCTCTTTGGTCTGGCCACCACGGGCTCTAGCCAGGCCCAGGGGCTCCAGCTACAGCATCTGAGGGTTACTTGGGGAGGCTGACGACCAGGGCCTCCTTGATTCTGGCCTTGCCTGTTTTTTCCCCACCGGAGTGAGGCCCAGCTTGGCTGCTCTGCCTGGAGTCATGGTCACTTTTCTGAACAAAAGCCTGTGAGAGGAAATCGCCGTTTTTGTACATCTTCGTCTTCTCTGTTTCCTTCCCACTTCTGGGCTGGTGGAGGGGCCAGCTGTTCATCCACTTCCCCTTTCTGTCTGGATTGCTTTTATGTAAATCTCCACCCACGGATACACCACAGGAGTGATAAATATCGGGATGGAGACAATTCAAGACTGTTGCCTTGCTGAAAGCCCCTAGTTTTGTTTTTTTTAAAAAAAGATTTATTTATTTATTTATTTAATTTATGATAGAGAGAGAGAGAGGCAGAGACACAGGCAGAGGGAGAGGCAGGCTCCATGCACCGGGAGCCCGACGTGGGACTCCATCCCAGGACTCCAGGATCGCACCCTGAGCCAAAGGCAGGCACTAAACGGATAAGCCACCCAGGGATCCCCTGAAAGCCCCTAGTTTTGATTTCAAAAGTCTAAACCTATTTATCCCTGTTTCACCAACTAATTCATTCCTGAAAATTTTGCTACTAAAGGATGAATCATCTAATGAAAACTTTTTTTTCTCCTGAATTGTTGTGGGAAAAAATTATGATGTATTTTTTTCCCAACCCACGACACCTCCATAATGTTCACAGATAGAGGACTTTACCAATCGAACAATGAAAACAAGTTTATACAAGTAATAACCGCCACCTGGAGGGTACATAAATCTAGTTTATACATAAAATGTAACATTTCAGAGGTTTTTTTGAACTCACCTAAGGTGCAAGAGTGAGTGGTGGACGAGGGCTGGGAGGGAGGGTTCCTTCTTCTTTCTTCATGTTTTTTTAAGTTTTCAACCTTTAGGCTCATAATTATTTTGCTCTCATGCTGCACTTAAGGTATATACAGATAAACGTTAGGAAAAAATAAAGGATTGAGCCCAAGTTCTTGGAAATGTGGGAACAGTACAAGGGTACAATGAGCTGAAGTTGTTGGGAACCCTACATGTCCACCTTTCTTTCCTGGTTTACAGTGGGAAGCAAGCTGGGTTCATGCAGACATGGCACGCAATTCAAGTCTGTTTCACATGGTACTGTTTGACAAGATATGGTTGTGTCAACTAAATTGCTGAGTGTGTTTCTGCCTGTCTGGGTGTCAAGATAGCTCTGCTTCTAACATATTTATTTAGTGTGTTTTTGGATAAAAGGTGATTATACGGGAGGGGAGGAAAGAAGCCATTGTCCAAAACTGTGATTTTATGTTGAAAAGTTAATACCACAGCCACTACGTGAAGAAACTCTTTTGGTATCTTGGTCTTTCTCTTGGTTTTTCTTCAGCAGTTGATAGTCTACTTTCAGGCAAGTGGATGCTTCAGGTGGGCTAGAGAGAAGGCTAGGTTCTCAAAGAGCCAAAAGAGAACAGCCTGTCGATACTTTCAAATGTATTACCAACATGGTACTTACCTGCTTCTCAGGGGATCCGAGCTAAATAGTGCTTTGAATTATTGATACACACAATAACACGGATGAATGGCCATAAGATGCTGAGGGAGAGGAGCCAGACACAACAGAACGCACACTCCATCTATATGGAATTTAGAACAGGCAGACCAATCCACGGAGATAGAAATCAGAATGTGTTCCCTGGGGGTCGGGGAGGGAACTGACAGGAAAGAAGCATAAAGGAATTTTCTGGGATGAGTGAAATGTTCTGTATCTTGTTTTGGATGGTGGTTATACAGATGTATACAACTGTCAAAATTCATCAACCTCAACATCCAAGATCTGTGCATTTTAATTGTGTGTTTAAAATAGTTTGAAATAAGCAGGGGAAAAAAAAAAGAGCTCAAGAGTCCTTTACATTCAATTGTTATTAAAGGTCTTTGAACAAACTTCACACGTGTTGGGGTTGGAAGGCCTGGCTGTGAATTCTTGTTCCGCAACTCGGTCCCAGCTGGAGGACAGGGGGCAAGTTAATTAAGGTCCCTTGGCCTCCGCTTTCTCACCAACGGTGGAGACAGTACTGACCTCACCAGCGTGGTGAACATAAATGACTAATGCCCACAAAGCTCTCGGCAACAGGTGAACAGCTTGCGGCACCCCTGTTCACGTTCCCCGGTGACCTCACCTCCTCGGCCGGTCCTCCCCCTCAGGCTGCCCCCCCCCCCCCCCCCCCGTTGCATCAGTCTGGGGATGGAGAGCACCCCCAGCTGCTGGCACCTTCTGGCACTGCTGAGGGCAGGCCCTGCCACCCCCCGCCTGAACCTCTGCAGTGTTCCCCTCTGGGTTCCGCTGCCTCCAAGGTGATGGTGCCCGAGGTCCAACCACCTTCCAATCTGTCATGTTTAGAACCCTCCTGCTGGCATCCAGACTTCTTCCCAAGCTGGTTTCTTACCGGGTCACGCTAACCTGGAATTCTTGCGGGTCTGGCTCATGCCTGGCTGTACTCAGCCCTGTACCTTTGTTCACAGTAGTCTCTTGATATGAAACACTCTTCCCGTTCCTACTGTGTCATGGGGGCCGGGAAGCCTTCCCTGACCCTCTAGCCTGCAGTGACTCTTCCCTTGTCTGAACATTCTGGCTTTTTAGTTCAACTTTACTCTGCTCAGCATATCTAAATCTTTGGTGGTTGTTCTTGACAAGTGTTATCTTCATGGAGTAAATGTTCCATGAGGCAAAGGATCTGAAGCACTCCTGTGTTCCCCTCACTGCCATCCACTTAAGAAGTCCTCCACAAACGTTTGCTGAGGGGTTCTTGCTGTTTTTAAAATTCAAACCCCTTTCATGAAGACAATCTCCATAGATCCTCCGAGCAACAATCTGAGGCACTAAAGGCACCTGACCTGCTTGTGATAAATGAGGAGACTGAACAGAGAGGGAGGACTGTACAAAGTCACACAGAGAGCCTGAGCCTGAGGCCCCAGCCAGGCTTTCTGACTTGCTACCTTCTCTCCATTATCCGGGCACTAATGAGTCAGGATGCTACCCTGGTATTCATAGTAACTCAGACTGGGAAGACAGCTCTGAGGTTAATGGCATCTAAAAATTACCACTGCGAAGAAAGAGCACGGTTACAAACGTCACGTCCATTGATGGTTGTAGTTAGCTTATTAGAATGCTTTTAGGGGAGCCTGGCTGGTTCAGTCTATGAAGCATCCTACTCATGATTTTGGCTCAGATCTCAGGGTCGTGAGATTGAGCCCCGTGTCAGGCTCTGCACTTAGGGGGAGTCTGCTTGAGTCTCCCTCTCCCTGCCCTCATGCTTTCTCTCTAAAATACTTTTAAAAATGGTTAATACTTCTTGATGTAAGGTCCTGGCAAAGTTAAGGAGGAGGCAAAAAAGTTTCTAAAGAACCCCACTTTAGGCCTACCACACCAGTTTCTGGAAAGGAGCCTCGAGAAAGCATCTTTAGGGTGGTCATGAGTCCACTTGGAGGTGCACAGTCCTGAAATCAAACCAGAGGAGGAGCAACATCTTGCCAGACCCTTTGAGTCTGCTGCTTCCTAAAATCCTGGACACGGATGCCCTCCTTGGGGCCACAGGTATCAAGGCAGATAGGATGCCAGGCAGTTTGGGGATGTCTCCAAGCCCTAGATACCTCCCTACTTCCTGGAGTTAGTTCAACTTCGTTCCATTTCCCCAGGGTGATGCAGTGCTCTCTATGACTGACTGTATTTGTTTCCTAGGGCTGCCATGACTAAGTACCACAAGTGGAATGGTTGTCTCACAGTTTTGGTGGCTAGGAGTCTCTGATCTAGCTGTAGGCAGGGATGTGCTCCCTCTGAAGGCTCTCGGGGAGGCTCTGTTCTAGGCCTGCCTCATTTCTGGTGGTTCTTGGGCTTGGGGCTATGTCACTCCAATCTTCACATGGTGTTCTCCTTGTGTGCATGTATTCTTTATAAGGACACCAGTCATAGTGGACAAAGGGCTCGCCCTACTCCACTATGACCTCATTTTAACAAAGTACATGTGCAACCTATTTCCAAAGAAGGCTCCATTCTGAGTTACTTTAACATATCAATTTTGGGGGTACACAGCTGAATCCATCACAGTGTTCCTCAAACGTTAGTCATTTTTAACCACCTTTGTAATTGTTCTCATGAATAATGGGCCACCTATTCTGTTATTTGCTACTAGCTCTTGTATCTTTACCTAAGACCATAATACACTATACCATAAACGGAAACCTAGTGTTACATGCTTAATGGTGCACATAACACATGGAATACATAAATATAAACATACAAATTGGGGCGCCTGGGTGGCTCAGTTAAGCGTCTGCCTTCCGCTGGAGTCAGTTCCAGGGTCCTGGGATCGAGCCCTCTGTCAGGCTCCCTGTTCAGCAGGGTGTCTGCTTCTCCCTCTCCTTCTGCCTCTTCCCCTGCTTGTACTCTCTCCCTCTCAAATAAATAAATAAACCCTTTAAAAAATAGCATAATAAATCTAAGTACATAACTATTAAAATAGGTGTCAATATATTCCCCCAGATAATTTTTGCATCCCTCTGGCTGAGAATGCCCTTTGGAAAACACATACCTCTAATCTGGATGGGGGCTGGGGAATGTTTCTAGAAATAACATCGCAAACCCAGAAGGCACTCTCAGCATGAGGATTTCAGGCCCTTTGATGGGGGGAAGCAGAGACAGGCCGTGGTCTATTGGGGCTTGGGCTGGAGTACGAGGTCTAACTACTCTGCTGACCCAGTACCACAGATCTGAGGATCAGAGCGACCTTACAAATCACATTTTATAGATGAGAAAAAGGAGATGCAGAGAGATGAAGGCCAGTCAGTGCAAGGGCTGTGCAAGGGCTGGAACCTGATCCTCTGACTTTCCAGTGTTAACCCCTTGGTGCCGGTGCCTCCAATGGCCAGGGCTAGAGCCCGTTTCTTGGCAACCTGTATTAGATTAAACAGGAGTCTGTGTTTCAGGTGCACTGTCTTGTGAGTGATGAGGACACACCAAGTGTTTTCAAACTCTCTGGCCATCATGCAACTTTATGAGCTAATTTTGATTTATTGTTATCAAGAGAAAGGTATGTCTTGGATGGATGAAGTTCTCTTAATTGCCCTCAAACTGTTTGCTGGAGAGAATCCTGTGTTGTTATGTTGGTTAACTTTTTTTGTGCGTGAAACTGTAGTAGTCACACATGGTTAAAATTCACATAATTCTCAAAGTATGTGATAAAAAGCTGTCTTTCTAATTCTAATTTATAATACCCCAAATCCCCTCCCTAGGGATAACTGCTGCTACTGTTTCTTATATATCCTTGAGATCTGGAGGTGGAGTGGTAGCTTACACATAAGCACCGGTGAACTATCTGAAACAAATTTCACTAGAATTAATAACTTTGGGAAAAACCACTCAATCTTCACTGATTCCCATGTTTCTACCCTGCCCCTTATGTAACTCACATTCTTCCTTTTCTCATCCCCTTTTAATTAAATTTTAACCCTTTTTTATTTCTGAGTTAAGAACTCAGGCTAGGGAAGGCAGGCAGCTTCAGCCACTACTACTGGCTCATAAGGGAGATTCCGGGTGCACACATTAGGTGATTTTGGCAGGATGATAATTTGGGAAAGGAGAGTAGACGGGTAATAGCATTTATTCAGCACCTACTATTTGACAGGTACTATAAAATATAACCTCATAAGGTGAGTGTTTTATTTCCAGTTTGTAGACAGGCACAGAGTGGTGAGGAAGGTTATGTAACTTGCCTAAGTCTCAGCTTGTCTGATTCCCAAGCTGTCTTGGATGTGCTTCCTGCTGGAGTGGGAACTGCGGCAGGCCAGTCCTGTGTGTGTGTGTGTGTGTGTGTGTGTGGTGCAGCTCAAATGAACATGGTCTGGGGCAGATTTGGTTCCTTGTAGGATGTGCTTTGTCTTGATCTCTGTGGTCCTCCTGTAACTATACATGGTCTAGGGATGTGATAAACCCACACTGAATGCATGAGTTCCACTCAAAAACAGAGTTTGCTGTGCTGGTGGGATTCCCAGGTAACCAGTTTTAGTGGGAAGGGGGAAAGAGCTGATGTCTGTGAGAGATCTCAAGTGAGGGATTTAGTCATCAGAAAACAAGAGATGAGATCAAATGAGGGGGAGGGGGAGGGGACAGGACAGAAAACCAGGGATTGGATTCATTCAGTGGGTGCGAAAGGATTCCCACTTGAGCCAAGGGAGAAAAATTCAGGAAGGAGGGTTACAGCATGGAATGCTCCAGTCAGAAGATGAGCTTCCAGAGGACACTATTGGCTTTGATGATTAGTGATATTTGGGTGAGTGGGTTCAGTAAAGTGGCAGAAAGGAAGCCAGACTCTGTGCGTGTGGCCGTGGGGGTGGGGGGTGGGGAGAGGGGACAGAAAGAAAGAGGGAGAGAGAGACAGAGAAGTCCACTTAATGTTCATGTTCACCTCGTGTCTTGTTTCGGTCTACCGCAACTTTATGAGGTGAGATTTACCAGCTTCTGTTCTGAAGCCTGGCATTTCTCCCAAGAGCACCAGTTCTGCCTAATGAGGGCAACTCAAGTGAATCCACAGGAAAGAAAAAGGAAAGTGATATTTTAATTTTATCCAGTCTGAAATGCAAGGAATGTGCCTGCAATTCTGAATCATAAATGTATCAATGCATTATTTTATGGAATAGAGATGTGTTCTGCCCAAATTGGCTGTGAAGTGAATAAACATTATTTTTCTACTGAATTCAGCTATAAAATGACTAGAAATCTTCCCATGGGGTTGGGGGAAAAAAAAGAAGGAAAGAAAAGAGAAAAAGCAGAAACTTACTGCCAGAGGGAAGAGAAGAAATGACCACGGAGCTGACTTTGGTGGGCTTGTGAAGTGCAGAGGTGGCTCCGTGCTCTCTGGGGACTGATCTGTGTTGCTTCCTTCCAAATACCCCAGCTTATAAGGCTAACTCACATTTCCTCCTGCTTTGTTCTCCTTGTTTTCCATTTGAGGGGTTATTCAATCCAATAGAGCTGCATGCAATATTTTGCTTTACCTGGGTTTTGGTTGTATAAACCCAGTAATTTCCTACATCAACAACTGGTAAATTTACAATTATGTGTATCAAGTTTCCTTGGACTAAGAGGTCGGATCACACAGTGGTTTGGCTCACGAGCTTTGCAGCCACACAGATCTGGGTTTGAGACCCAGCTCAGCTATTAAGCAGTTACATGAATTTGGATCTATTAAAAACTCTGGGCCTCAGTTTCCACACCTTGTATGACGGAGATAATACTCATCTTAGGGGATTTTGGAAAGGGTTAAGTTATATGTATACATACATATTTATAGAGTGTGTTCTAAGCCCTGTGCTGAATATTTACATAGTAGTAACTGGAGGTGATTATAGTGATAATAATGATGATTACAATGACCATGATAATACTAATACAGAATCTTGTCCTAGTAGCCTTTTTATTCACTAAACACGAAATAAAAATAAGCCAACAAAGGAGAAAAAGCCCTGTCTAAATGTTCTGCCATAGAAATCTACTTTTGTTGCCCCGATGTACAGTTTTCAGCTTTCTAGAATTTCAAGCCTTTGTTTGACATTAGTGCTTCTAAAAGAATTTTACACCTCACTGGAATGCAAACTTTGTTTTTAAATCTCCAGATAAAAAATGCTACCATATGCTTGAGAACCCCCACCTTTGGCAAGTCACATCACCACCCAAGAATGTACTGCTCAGGGTGTCTTGTTTCTTTGTTAGTTAAACAAAATGTGGCAAGAACCCTGGAATGTGTGTGCTGGCCCAAGTGCACCTGTTTGCACATGTGATCATCAACAAAGTCACTCATCTTATGGGGAGTGGCAGGAAGGTGTAGGAGGAAGTGTTCAGAATCCTGACAAGGTCACTCCCTCACTGGGTGACCTTGGGCAAGTTATTTAACCTTTCTGTGTCTGTTTCCTCACCTGTGCACTGGGCGGTGGTGGGGGGGTGGTGCGGATTATGTCTCTCCTATAGGGCTTATCCTAGGGATAAAGGTGAGGGAAGGATTTCTATGTAAAGAACTTGGCATGGAGCCAGCACACTGGTGATTCCTCTTTTTCTCTTCTCAGGAGACCTGGTATTATCTTTACCAGTAATTCAGAATACAGATTACTACAGTTTTCAGCACTAGCAGACAGAAACAGTGACACACATATTTAAACTGCATGCAATCCCTGAACCATGTGGAGAGCATACTCTTGCATTCAAAATAGGAGATCTGTTCCATTTATAGTAACTGGACTACGTTGTTAATAACTAACCTCAAAGACTAATCATACGGTGAAACATTTCAATGCCGCACTGCCTGTTACTAATCTGTAATCACCATTTTCCATCCTTTCCTTGCCTTTGGATCCCCGCTGCCAGGATGGAGTTCAGGATCGTCCTTTCATCAGTTCCTTGTGAGTGCCCTTAATTCTCTGGCCTTTCTCTCAGCCTCCTGCCTACATGGCCCAGCACAGTCCATTCCCGGTTGCCCCTCTGCCTTCCCCTGTGCCCCAGCAGCTGAACGTTGCTGGACAAAGCCATTCAAGCTGGATGACTGGTTTACTTTTAGCGCAGGGTCCCATCTCCCCGTGGGCGTTCCACACTGGTCACTTTCCCCCCCTCTGTGATGACCATTTCAGGCTTTCTCTCCTTTTAAACCTCCCACGTTCCCTCTTGCCTCCTGGAAGGTGACTCTGCTTCATTCTTTACTCAGAAAATAGAAGCTGTCAGATGGTGACTCCTCCTTCCTCTCCCCATTGCCAAATCAATGATTTCCCTGTATCTGTACCAGCCCCTGGAAGCCTCCTTCCTGCTATGACAAAGCGCCCTTCCTACCACAGGCTTGTCGCCCTGTGCTCCATCTCGGTGCTGTTCCAACTTTAGCAAGCACATGAGTCACCTGGGGTGCTTGTTAAATGCAGAGTCTGATCCAACAGGTCTGGGCCTGAGATTTTGCATATCTAACAAGCTGCCGGGTGATGCCAATGCTTTGAGTAGCAAGACTAGATTCTTATCCCTTCATTATTTTTCTGGTCATTTTCATCATCCTAAGGAGGCTCTGGCATGTTTCATTTTTAAAACCCCACCTTTAATCAAATCTCTCACACTACCATCCTATTTTATCTCCTTTCCAAACAATTCTTTTTTTTTTTTTTAATTAAAGATTTCATTTACTTATTGGAGAAAGAGAGACAGAGAGGGAGAGGAAGAGCAGAGGGAGAGGGACAAGCAGACTCTGCCCTGAGCCCAGAGCCTGATGGGGGTCGGGGGAGGGGCTTGATCTCAAGACCCCAGATCATGATGTGAGCCGAAATAAAAAATCAGATGCTTAACCGACCAAGCCACCCAGACACCCCAAAGGGAGTTGCTTTGTTTTTTAGTAGGCTCCACACCCAGCATGGAGTCCAACACAGGGCTTGAACTCATGACCCCAAGGTCAAGACCTAAGCTGACATCAAGAATCCCACACTTAACCAACTGAGCCACCCAGGCACCCCATGACAATTCTTATTGAAAGAATTTTCTACTGAGGCTGTCTATAGCCATTCAAATTTTATCTCCTTTGTTACGTCTTTATTTTCCTTCTGATTTCAAAAGTAATACACACTCATGATACAAAATTTAAGCTTAACAAAATATATCACACAGAAACTAAACCCTTATCCTCTCTTATGTAAGGCTTACTTACAATCTGTTTTTCATGTTAAATTTTTTTTTAATTTGGAAAAATATTTACATATAGAAAAGTACAGATGATGCTATAACAGACATCCTGTGTTTTCAACCACCCAAAATGTGTTAACATTTGTCATAGTTATTGGCTTTATAGCTCCATAAAAAAAGAAACATTAGAGGTAAAACTGAAATCCTGTCTCTCTTCCTAGTGCTGTTCCCTCCCAAAAGGCAGTCGGGCAGCATGAGGTTGGGATGTCTGTTTACCAGGCCCAGATCAGCTGCAAGTGTCAGGAACCCCAACACAGCAGGGCTTAAAGATAAAACTGACTCTGTCTGCATGGATGCCTGGGTAGGATGTCACTGTCCTTCAGTGCTCTGTGGTATCAGGGACATAGGCTCCTCCATCTCAGAGTCCCATCACCTTGCTCCCTAAGGTAGCAGGTCCAGTTCTTGCAGTTCAGCAGAAGGAAGTTGAATTCTGGAATGGCTTTTACCTTGGAAACTTCTCCCTTATGTGAGTTCTACTTTGTCCACACTTCTGCTTATGGTCCATCAGTAATTCCAGTTGCTCTGTCAACCTCATAATTCCTCAGAATATTTCATCTGCCAATGGCATTTTTTTCACCAATGTTATTTTTAAAACAAACATTTTAAAGTAAATGTGTTAAAATGTCCTCTCTGGATATTTAAGTCAGGACAGTTGGTAAGCTGTGTGGTTCATCCACAAGGCTTGTTCCTGCCTTTCTTTCTCTTCCCATTTTACATTCATTTTAGGTTATATCCTCTCCTAGAATCACATTTCTTCCCATACACGAATTCCCAACTTCATAGCTACATCCTGGATACTAAGCTTTCCTGAATGTGTCTAGTATGCCCAATAGCCAGACATTTCTTGGATGTATCCAAGGCACTTCAATCTCAACATGTTCAAAACTGAACTTTTTCTGCTTGTTGTTGCTCCACATTCTCTTGGGTGTGGCCCTTGTTGACATGGTCACAACTGGCTCACCAGCACCACTCCTACATTCCAGACCATGGAAAGTGCAAAGAGGGAGTGAAAGGTTGCTCACCTTCCTCTTGCAGCACCTCTTGCAGGGGTGCCTGCAGCTTCCTCTTACAGGAGATCTGGAATTTGCTCCTTCCGCTTTTGTTCACTTCCTTTGGCACTGGTATTAGTTATTGCTGCATAGTAGGGCACTTCAAAATTTAGTGGCTGAAATCGATACCATTTATTATTGCTCACAAATATAAGGATCAGGTGGTGGACAGCTTATCTGGTCTTAGTTGGCTTGATGCATGCAACTGCTGCCAGCACTGGGTACATACAGCTCTGCTGACCTTGGCTGGGCTATCTGGGATATTAGGGGATGGGTTGGTCTGGGATTGTCCCAGCTCATCTCCACATGGCCTCTCATCTTCTGACAGCCTAGCCTGGGACTTATTTTCAAGGCATGGAAGGGTTCCAAGAGAGGTGGGAAGTGTTCATGGCTCCTGGAGACCCAGACTTGAAACCAGCACAAGATTACTTCCACCAGTCTATTGGCTAAAGCAAGCTGACCTTTTTTTTCATGTTAGGAGCTGCAAAAATGTGGATACTGGTAGGATTGAGATTTGGGACTTTTTTTTTTTTTTTTTTTTTTTTAAATAATGAACCTATCACAGGAAGACTGGGTAATTTAGTTTCTAGGTAGGTGGTCATGTGCCCAGCAAAAATTTGATGGTTCCATTTATAAAAGGAAGAAAGGGGGAATGGGAATTAGGGATAATTTATAGACTCTGTTTCAGAAGGAATTATAGTTCCCTATTCATCTTCCCTAAATGGAAGCTACACTCTCAATCTCTAGATATAAATAATAATATTATCATTCTGACAAGATTTCTGTTCTTAACTAGTGCACAAATTTTTGATTTCCCTTGACTCTGGTGACCTAGCACTTACTCTCTGACCTCTTGATAAAGGTCATAAAACAAAAATAAACGTCATAAAACAAATCAAGTTAAGGTGCTTACAAACATTTGGGAGTTGTTTTTTTTTTTTTCCATTTGGGAGTTTAATACACCTAGTCTTTATGCTATTTTGTAGTGCCCAGGAAAGCAGTATTTAAAGCAGTATCTAAAACCTATTTTTTCTTAATTGTACTCCGCTATTCACAAAATCCCAAACAATAACATTACTATTCCTCCAAAGTCCAACAGACCAAATCTGGATTGACTAGTACATCCTGGTATTTTATTACATAGCACTAAGAACATATAAGAATTTTGGGATTCTTCAAAAGGGACAGATGTTTTACATTTAAGTAAAAATGCACAGTCATGTTTGAATTTAAAGTCATTTCCTCATTATTGTTTAAAGTGAATGGGGTCTCCTGAGGATTAATAACAGCTTCTGGAGTTTCTCATCATAGGTTTTGAATAACTGTCCATAAGCCGCTTTAAGTCATGGTAGTTGGAAGCTATTTGGTGAACATAAAGTCATGAGCTGTCAGTCTAAGATAGAAAGAGGCTAAAACTGTCCAATTTCATGGTGGTGGCCATCTTCATTTATTTGTTTGCCAGTAGTTTCAAGGGGGAGACTGAACAATGAAGAATGTTATCTTCTTACTTCTCGACAAGCTCAGCAGAGGCAGGCTGTACCAGAGGAGCGTGACCTCTCTCTGCCCCTCTGTACTGTTCTTGCACTACAGATTAAGTAGAAGAATCTGGCTGGGTGTTTCTCAGTGCGCTCAGTGGCACCAACTGTAAAGCATCTGTTACTTTTCTGTTGCATAGCCTGACAGAATTTCTCAGGAGGTCTAAATTTCCTACAAATCAGGACGTGATTGTCATCCTGAACTCTGACCTCCCATCCAATTTTTAAAAAGATGGATGAGAGCCCAATGCTGTGTGAGAGTAGAGGATGTTGTGAAGGTGGAGTTAGGAATCACGTCAGCTCCAAAAGATGCCAAGGTGATTGGGTAAGGTTTTTTCTGTAACCAGAACTGAACGCCCTGACACCAGGAGATCTGGAGCAGCTGGGATTGGCTCCCACTTGGATGATGTGGATTTATAAACACGTAAGAGAGACATGATTACATGATCTCCTCCATTTTCCTGTGTGGCTCTGATACATTAAGAAATTTTAAAATTCAGGAATTTCCCTTAAAAAAGATCCTCTCAAAAAGTGTATTATGCATAAGACTACTTCAGAGAAAGGCATACATATCTTGAGTCACGTTTGAAGATGTAAAGAAGACTGCAGTTGGTTTAAATCACTCATATGCTTCTGAACCGGAGAATGAGTGAAGATGGCAGGGTGTGAGAGCCATAGAGAGTGGTGAGGATTCTTCAGACTGTAGAGTGTGCATCTAAGAGGATAACTGTACATTAGGGAAAACACTCCTCCCCCAAACTGGCCCCGTGTAATGCCTGAGAACTGATGCTAAAATTTAGTATTAGCACAAAAGCTGGAATGACAAACAGCCCTGGTTTGTCTCAGACTGAGGGGGGTTTCTGAGACATGGGACTTTCTGTTTTAAAACAGGCTAAGTCCTGGCCAAACTGGGATAAGTTGCTCACCCTAACTCGTTTTACCAGTGCACATGGTGGAATGTGAGAGTGAAAAGTGCCTACTGAAGAGGGCATGTTCCAGGCTCAAGGAACCAGTCAGCTCCCCAGAGGTGTATGTGTGTACTATGAAGGCAAGACCTCAGAGGCCAAGCTGCCCAGAGCCCCTGAAAATGTCCACTCCAAGAGATTCCAGATCTGAGGTAGTTTTAAGTGCTATGATTCAGAATAGAGTTATTCCATATTTTGCTCAATTTCCTCTGAGGACAACTGCAGGACTCATTTAGGACACAGGGTGTGCCCCTATGGCACGAGAGGTTCTCCTCCACATACCAGAAAGCCCCATATAGATGGGACATCTTGACAATGTTATGAAGCCACCCTGAAATAAAATGCATAGGTAAGTCAGGATCCTCTGGTAGGGCTTTTTGTACAACTGTTTTCAGTGTCACCTATGGACATACCTCTTTTTAAAACACAACTTATTACAGAGGCATATAAAAATCGCCATGCCTGGCAATAATTAATGGCCCCTTTTACTGTAGTCCTGAGATGTAGAGAAGTTCAGGGGTCTTCCAAGTGACATGTTTTCCATAGCTGGTCAAACCTTAATGTGGCACCTCTAAGATTAGAAGCGCTATTTGGTCTCCAATGTAATATTAGATCCACAGTTCCTTTAACATTTTTTTCCAATTATTGAAAATGGCAAAACTCCCACTACCTAGAAACTGTATGGCACTTTGACTCTAAGACTGAATTATGACAATTCAATTCTACAGTATGATCTCATAGTTAAAGAAAAGTACACGTGGTTTTGAATAGCAAGGCTCCGGTGTCAAATGCTTGAGTAGAAATCTCACTTTGGTACCTTGATCATTGTGCATAAATGATGTCTGTTCAGGATGCTATAACAAAATACCACAGACTAGGTGGCTTATAAACAATAGAAATTTACTTCTCGGGATGCCTGGGTGGCTCAGCGGTTGAGTGTCTGCCCTTGGATCAGGGTGTGATCCCGGAGTCCTAGGATCAAGTCCCACATTGGGCTCCCTGCAGGGAGTCTGCTTCTCTCTCGGCCTGTGTCTCTGCCTCTCTCTGTGTCTCTCATGAATAAATAAATAAAATCTTAAAAAAAAAAAAGAAATTTATTTCTCATGGTTTTAAAGCTGGAAGTCCAAGATCAGGATGCCAGCAGGGTTGGGTTCCAATGAAGGCCCTTTCCCTGGTTGCAGACTGCTGACTTCTCAAGGAGCCAGGGAGCCCTCTGGGGTCTATTGGAGTACTAATCCCAACCAAGAAAGCTCTCCTTTTATAACCTAATCACCTCCCAAAGGCCTCCACCTCCTAACACCATTACTTTGGGATTAAGATTTCAACATATAAATTATGGGGGGGGGGGCGGTGAGGAGAAGGATACAGATATTCAGACCTACACCCTGAAGGGCTATGCTGAGGTTTTATTATGTAACTTATGGCCTGGTACACAGTATATTCTGAATAAATATTTCCTTTCTTCCTAATTCCCAAACCAGTCTTGTAGGATGAACTTCTAGGTTGACTCTAATCTTGGAATAAGAAGAAAGACTACTTCTACACTTGAAATCTTCAATGGATTCCTGTAGAAGAGATAAAGAATGTTCTATTTATTTGTAGTTTTATGGCAAATTAAGGCCACGACCTTCTGAATTATTAAAGATCAATAAGTATCATTTCAAACTACTTTCTCAATGACCAGGATCCTGCCTCTGTGAAGGATCTGCCAACATTTTGTTTAACAAATCTATAAAATACTATAACTAGCAATAACTGGCATATAAAGTCAAGTATTAAGGTACAAAATCACCCCTGAATTTTAGAAATGCTATCCCCATGATCATTAGTGAAATGACTTAAGCTTTCTGAGTGTTAAACTACTCCCAAATCTTACTTTAAAAACATTTTTGAAAACTTACTGGAGTTGTATTGCCTGCTGTTATAGATTTCAAGTAAAATTACCATGTTATCTGGGATCTAGTCTTAACAGGCTTGACTAAGGATTTGTTGCTCTCTCCAGAGTTTCTCTAGGTTTCACATTTTGAGGGGAGGGTACATTTGTTTGTCATTAAGTATTTAAAGTTCATAGACACAGGCAAAGAAATTTTAAAGACTTTCTATCAAATTGACATAAAATCTAAAGATGGCCCATGGGAAAGCAAACACTGACTTGTGACAGGATTTTCTACTAGAACTGTTATGATCTCTAGCTTCCAAATAACACACATTTTTTAATCATCTGAAGTATACCTGGTTATGAGATGTAGAAGCAATATATTGGATATATCACTTAAAATGTGTCCAATTGGAGTTGACATTTAAAAGAAAAGCAAACTAAATTTAAACACTGTCAATGAAAGTCAGTATTAATATCATAAGACCGGTTTAGTTGGTCAAAAGCAAAAAAAAGGTTTAGTAAGACTGCATATTAATATGGCTCAGTGACTTTAGGATTGAATTTTTAAATCTAAATAATTTTATTTTATTTATTTATTTTTAAAAAAGATTTTATTTATTTATTCATTCATTCATGAGAGACACAGAGAGAAAGAGAGGCAGAGACACAGGCAGAGTAAGAAGCAGGCTCCCTGCAGGGAGCCCGATGTGGGACCGGATCCCGGGTCTCCAGGGTCACGCCCTGGGCTGAAGGTGGCGCTAAACCACTGAGCCACGGGGCTGCCCAATTAATTTTATTTTAAAAGAAAGAGATGTTAAACACATAGGTATCTGACTTTATCCTCCTAGTCTTTATATCAGGGACTGGCAAACTACAACTCACAGGCCAAATCTGGCAATTGGTTGTCTTGATAAAGTTTTTTTGGAACACAGCTATCTATGCTCATTCGATGTATGGTCTGTAGTCCCTTTATTTCAACCACAGAGTTGAGTAGTTGCAAGAGATCATATAGTGTTCTGATACAACTGGAAAATGTTTTCAAATAAAATGAACATTAAAATCATTATTAAAAAGAGAAAAAATACCCCTAGGTACTCTGGTTTAAAAACTGCCTTTTCAATATTTGAATAATATTTTCTTTATGACTTCTCTTTAACCACAAAAACCTTCATCTTTTGAATCAGATATTTAAAATGTTTCCAATAAAGATTTTAAATTTGAATAAGAACTATTTAGAGGTGAATGACTTGCATTTGTAAGTCTCACTATTGAGCAGTAAAGATTTTCCTTAAATGAGACCAAGTGGTATAGTGAGCTTATAACTATTATTAGTGAAAGCAGAAGTTTCTAATATACCTTGTAACACAAAGAACCCTGAATTTCGATCAGCATGTCAGTACAGTTTTTCAAACTGCGCCACATACAAGTTTCTTCTGCCTCGTATAGCTACATACCTAAAATAGTCTTAAGGTCAAAGCCAGACAGACATACCTTTGTCACTTAATGTATTGACCAGGGGGGTGATACAGTTGAGTTTATTTCTTCTACTAAAATTATGGAGAGAAAAACAAAACATACCTAAAATAGGCTGACGGGTAAAGCCAAATATGCGTACCCTTGTCAGTGAATGTGTTGGCCATGAATGATGCAGCTGAGTCTACTTCTTTCACCAAAATTATGGAAAAAAACCCAAAACCAAAACTCGAGGGTGATCACTATAACAATCTTAAAAGTAAAAAAGGAGAGAAATTCAGAAGTGGTCTAACCCAATGATCAGCTCAGACTTGACTTTCACTAGAAGCTATTTTTGGAGTCCCATATTTTAATTGTTGAGTAAAGAAGGCTGTAACAGAAAAGATGTCTATGAGAAAGTCATGTCCAGCTAATTTGTACAGTGATAGTGGTCTGAAACAACTGTAAAGTCATCAGGTTATTGACAGCTGGAGAAATTCCACATGCTAAGCAACTCAGCTACAAAGAAGTATTAGAGGTCTAAGATGAAAAATACACTTGAATCTGTAATTGAATTAGACAAGCCTTGCTGGTCACCAGGACACACAGCAAACGCTGGGTTACCAGAAGTGCATTTATCAGCCACAGTGATTTATTGAGTGCTTTAATAATACAAGTGTACATCAACTGATCCACAGTCAAAAGTGGCAGGTCCCTAAGAAATTTACAAGCACTTTAAGTAAATCAAAATACATATTATTTTGTTCAATCCAACAGTCTTCTGTGTGGGGGACAGAAGGCTAGTGATAAACAGAGTCTCAGTAATGCACAGTGATTCTGATTGAAGCTTTTGTACAAAAAACTTGTTCCCAGTAGCATGCACCCACCAATAAAGACTTCAGTACAAAAAATTAACCCTAAGCACTACATTTAAGTAGAAATGAGATATAATTCTGAATTCGTGTTTTCCCAAAGATCACATAAAAGGAAAAAAAATCAAAATAAAACAAACAACAAAAAACAAAACCACACAGTAATACAAAGCTTTGTAAGAAAGCTCTTACTATTACAGATCCAACATCGTTTGCACTGAAAACAAAAGTTCCCATCCATGTTGAGGTGGGAAAAAAAAAAAAACCAACCCAAATCTTTCAAGTTAATAGAAATCAGGAAAGGGAATAAATTGAGAAGGGGTGGTGGTGGAGGGAAGAGGCAAGGAAAAGGAGGAAGAAGAGGGAGGGAGAAGGAAGGGAGTGGGGGGATGGATGACATACCATCAGAAAAAGGTTCAAAATTTAATAAAAATAAGAAAATAAGAACCGAGGTCTGGAGGGGTGGGTAGGGCTATTGATGCACTTGGTGAATGTGCTTGCACAGGTCCGGCGGGGGCAGCAAGCAGCAGGCCCCTATGTGGCATACCGCTTGGTCCACTGTCTGGCCATCCGGTCGTGCTCTGCTCTGTTGGTCATGTACTGTGTGGCAATGCTGCCCACCAGAGGGTCAGCTGGAAGGGAAACAGAGTCAGGAATCAGTAAATACCAGGAGCATTTCTTCTTTCGAAGCTGGGGAAAAGGAGTGTCTGGAAAGCTAGCCTTCATTCAAGGAATAGATGAGGAGATGGTGGGAAGTGGCTGCTCTAACTTGGAACAATGTCACTTTAGCAAAGACCCGTAAATGACCTGACAGTGACAGATCGCATTTCACACCAGCTGCCCAGAGTCATCTACCTGTGCTTTTACTGATGGCTCTTGTCATGCCTCTTGACAGGTCTTATTCTCTCCCTCTGCCCCCACTGCACACTTCTCACTCTCCTCCCCATGTTTTTAGGTAGCTGTTTCATGGAGAACTCTTTGAGAAGTGGTTCTGTTGGCCTGGCCAATTCCTTCACCCTGGGGCTTAGACCCTAGGGGGTGGCAGTGGTGGCACTCACACCCTTCAGTGCTTCCACTGGGGGAGAATTCAGGATCCTCAGCTGAACATGAGCAAGCAGCAGCCTTAGTGAGACCTATTGACACAGGGGAAGATGGTCTACTTCTTCCTCCAAAGGTGGAAATAGCAAAATCCATATAGCTCTTTATTATTAAAATACTGGTAGATATTAAATAATAGCTAATATGTCCTAAACTTTAACATACTAACCCCATAAAGGTCTGAGGAACTGACACTTCAGGAACTGAAACACTAGGAGGGTAGTAAGCCACTTGCCCAAGACAGAGTAAGTGGCGGCACGAGGCTCTGAGCCTGGAGCCCACACACTTAACTACACACTGCTTGGGAGATTGCTCTCTACCCAGAGAGGATTGGGGAAAAAAAAAAAAAATCAGAGCAATTAAAAATAAAGTAATTTAGGTTTCTGGGGGTCCCAGAATGTACCCCTTTCTCTCCATTCCCTAGTTTCACTCCTTCCCTGATTTTTATTTCCTCTGTTTTTGGTGTTGAGAATTTGAGTGTATTAGAGCAGATGGATAAGGAGGAACCAAAAGGGAAAGGAGCAAAATTAGCAAACAGTATGTTAAAGATGAAAAGAGTAAGGAAGTGTGCCTATGGTCTAACGCAACCTATAACTTGGGAAGATTCTGGCTTAATAAGATACTCATGGTCATACATTCTCAATATTAGAGGTGCAACAGAAATACCATCTTTTAATGATCTGCAGAGACTGCTGCTGACAAAGCATTTCCAAGCCTTCTCTCCACAAGACATTGCTTACATTTTAAGAAACCTTGCTTATGTTTTCTTGGACTTGTGCTAGGCTTGATTGTATTTATTCTAGGGAGAGGCTAGTTTCTTACATTCACTTATATCACAAACAATTTAAATAGATTACCCAGTGTGGGGGGGGGGGCGGGGAGGAGGTTTGTTGAGAACTTCTGCCTCTCTGGCTACTTTGTGATTTTTCTCCTTCACTTTGCCCAAATGTTGAAACTAAAACTATCACTTAAACCAACCAGGTTCAGGGATGCCTGAGTGGCTCAGCAGTTGAGTGCCTGCCTTTGGCTCAGGGTGTGATCCTGGATTCCCAGGTTCGAGTCCCACATCAGGCTCCCTGCATGGAGCCTGCTTCTCCCTCTGCCTCTCTGTCTCTTGTGAATAAAAAAAAAAAAAAAAAAAACACCAAAAAAAACCAACCAGGTTCAAAAAGATTTAAACTAATAATACCAAATGCCTGAAAACTGGTTAAGATATTTTTAAGAACTGTGGTCTTTCAGTTCAGATTAAGTAATGGCTTTAGAGTCTAAAGTGCCAAGAGAGGTCTGAGTCACAGTTCTCCACTCTTGAAAAAAAAATCATCTTATTCCAATTTCTGGCAGTCTAGAATGCAAAAGCTTCAGTCATCAAGGTATCTTCAAGAGCTGAAGTCTACATCATTCAAGACAAATGTTTAATTGAACATGATCTCTATTAGTGAAATGCACTGAAGATCCATCTGTGCATTCCTTTTTTTTTTTTTTTTTTTAAAGATTTTATTTATTTATTCATGAGAGACACAGGCAGAGGGAGAAGCAGGCTCCTCGAAGGGAGCCCAATGAAAGACTCGATCCCTGGACTAGAATCATGCTCTGAGCTGACGCACTGATTGAGGTAAAGGACAGGCTTACTGTCTGAATGACCAGTGACATTCATGTTCTGCCTCAAATTGTATTCTCACAGTGTGGGCATTATGGGGAATAAGATAGGTCTGTCATTTCAGCTCAAAGGAGGAAGAAGGGAACAGATGAAGGATAGGGAACAGGAAGCTGTGTGTGGGAAAAGGTGTTACAATCAGGTGTTAATACTATTTCAGTAGGAGAAGAAGGGGGGAAATCTTAAAGCAAGTTAGAGCACTGAGAGAATTGACATGCATTATGTAAAGTTTTTTTCTATGCTTAAACAATTAACATTAGATTTCTTTCGGAGTTCCTTTTACCTTTCCAAGTTTGACTATAAAAATATTATTTTTCCACTTGTAAAACTATACATGCTAACTATAAAAGCAATAATTAATAAAAACCACTTCAAACAATACATAAGACTGAAAACTGTAGGTGAAGACCATCTGTAAATTTACTCAGAAGTACTGTTAACATTTTGCCTTAATATCTTCCTGGGCTACTTCTCTAAACACACAATTTAAAAAAGATGAATTTATAGTCTGCTTTTGTAATGTTGTAAAAACTTTTTATATCAATAATTACAAATCTACTTCATCATTTTAAATATTCACCTGAATAACCAAATTCTTGTTTAGAGACCTTTGGATTCTTACCAATTTTTGGCTTTATAAAAAACGCTGTGAGGAACAGTACTGTGCATACACTTTCACAAATTTATGCAGATCTGAAATTCGTTTAAAGTATAAATGAATAACATAAAAATATAAAATGAAGGAATTAAAAAATCACGTGTTATTAACCAATTCTCAATGCTAAAATGTTTTGCTGAATAGAAGAAAGTTAAGATTGTAGGTTAATGAATCAAAACTATATAATATAGGGGTGCCTAGCAGCTTGGTTGAGCAGCTGGCTCTTGATTTAGGCTCAGGTCATGATCTTGGGGTCCTGGGATTAAGCTCTGCACTGGCCTCCATGCTCAGTAGGGAGTCTGCTTGAGGATACTCTCTCTTCCTCTGCCCCTCCCCCTGTTTGTGCTCTCTCAAATAAATAAATCTTTAAAAAAAAAGTAAAGATAAAAACCATTAAAAAAAACAAAAACAAAACTATGCAACATATATATGTAGCAAAATGACTATCACAGTGAATTTAATGGAATAAAACACTCTTTGTAGTGTATAATTACGAACCTAAGTAAAGATGAATCTCCTTACACAGGTTTCATATTTCATGGATAGAGATATGCCAGGGATGTAATAACAGTCTCCAAACATAAATTACTTGACCTTATTTCTCTAATATTTTCTTTCTAAAAAAGAAGGGAAAAAATTCCCATCATTTTGAGTTTCTACATCGTTACTAATTTCCCAAATCTTCATTGATCTTTGATATTATCCTGTATCAGTCTTCTTCCTCTTTACTAAAGAAAACCCACAAAATTTATCAGTGGATAAATTAAAATTTAAGTATTCTACAGTTTTTGCCTTCTTCAAAGCAATTATTTGAATTTTTGGAAGAGGAACATTTATGTTTATGCTTTGCAGCACAAGGTTGGATAATTTTAATCACTTAATTCTTTCAAATACCAATGCTGCATGTATTAGAGGTTCTCTGAGGCTGAGGAACAGGATTTACAGCATGGATGTGAGAGTATATAATGCTCTTCATTAACTAGACCTCTAAACCACATCACCTCATCTGCTTAATAAAAATGCCTTCATTTTTGTTGACACAATACTAGCTAAGAAATACTAGCTTGAATGAAAGTACAAGACTGAAAGACAATTGACAATAGGGTAGCAGCACACCTTCCTCTTCCCTCCTCTCTACTTCCTAGTTTCATCTCTGCCTCCCTACACAGTTCCAGGTACAAAGAGAAGCTGTTTACTAAATGCTTCTTGACTGAATAGCCATCATAATTATTTGCAAGTGAGCATAAGGTGATCATACTGAGTACTCTGCTCCACCCCCTCCCTTTTTTTTTTTTTTTTTTTTAAATCTGTGGTCTGTGTACCTTTGACTCGAGAAGAGAATGGCTTAGACAAGTCCTGCAACTTCATCTCCAGGCTTGCCTCTCTCTTGGCTGGGGCTACATTGGGTACCCTGGAAGCCAAATGGGTTAAAGCTTATATAGAAAAGGTGGGGGACAGGAATCAAGATTAAAGGGGATAAGCAGCAACTGTATGGCAAGAAGAGGGTGGAAAAGACAGGCAGACTACTGAACTGCTGAGTGATTCTATTTGCAAGATCAAAGAATATTCTTAGTTGGTAGGTGATATGGGAAAAATTACATGTAAAAATATTGGATTCCATTTTCTTAAGAAAATCTATATAGTCTTAAAAAATCACAAACAAAAATAGTACAGAATAGTGGAAAAGCACATGGGCTCTGGATACAGACTGCATGGGTATGTAGCTCAGTTCCACCAGTAACTGAGTCACCTTGGGCAAATTACTTAACTTCTCTGTGCCTCCTCAGTTTATGTAACTACAAAATGGAGTCAGTAACAACTCGTTAAAATGTTGTTAAGAATTAAATGCATTAATTCAGTGTAATGTGGATACAAAATTGCTATTATTTTCAAAATAAAGACCTGCAACTAAGTGTTCTTATGTATCTTTTACAAATATAAATCTGATCATCTTTGTGAAGGCATTCTCCTCAGATAAAAATCCAAAAGTCCTAAGTATGGCTCCCAAGATCTTTGATCTAGACCTCAGTCAGAAAAAACAACTTGCAGTTTCCTCTTAAAACCCTGCTCTTTCATAGGTCTGCACTTTTGCTTCTGCTGCTTCCTTTGCTTGAAGGCTTCTACTCATTTCTCAATATTTAGCTCAAGCACAGCATCCTTGGGGATGTCTTCTAGGAGCTTCCTAGCAGTCGTAAGTGTCCCATTTCTGTTTTGTCTGTTCCTACCTCTATCACCACACTGAGAATACTGCCTTTTAGTTGTCTGTTTACTTATCTCTATTTCCCACTGGACTGGAGCCTACACATTCATTCGTTTGACCAATATTTACCAAGTCTGTACTCTGTTCTAGGTACTGGAGAACGAGTGCTACACAAAATCCTGCCTCGTGGCAGGATTTCTGCCTGGCACTTGACTGCATGGATATAAGTACAGATAGAAGAACAGAAGAAGGAACACACACAAAACAGCAACCATAAATAGTAGCTACTCCACACGGCATGTGTCCCTGTGTAGCTCTAGCATTTTAAGTTGGTTCATCACAGAAGTTTCCTCTCTAAATTTGAGTTATCAGCAAGTCAGAGAAAGGGACCTGATGGTGATTGTGACAGCTTTCTTTCACTTTTCTACTTTAAAAAAAAAAAATTTTATTACTGAAATTTGTGCTTTGCACTTTGTCATTTTTGGATTCTTCAAGGCTATAAATGACTTTGTCAGCGGTTCCATTACACCTAAGATTAACACTATTCTTTTAGCTACTCACCAAGTCCCTGGAAGCTTTCTGTGTGTCTGCCTTGTAATGATGAGAATAGCTCATTTTTGTGTCTTTCATGGAACTTTTCATTGATTGTTTAGTTTATTTAGTTTTATTTAAAATTTATTTAAAATTTTTTATAAAATGAAAAAGTAATAGATGCTCATTATAATAAACTCAAATAATAAAGAAGTACATATGACAAAAAACATTACCTTTTTCCCTCTAATTCCCTCCATCCCAGTACCTCTTCCATCTCAAGGTAACCACTGTTAATCGTTTGATACTCATCCTTCCATATATTTTTCTTTATGTTTAAATCAAATGGTAATCACATAAAAACCATTCTGCAACTTGCATTTTCCTCTGTAACAATACACTACAGTTGCATTTCCAAGGCAGTACAACTATAGATCTAGTTCATTATTTTTAATAATTACAGGGCATTCCTTTGTGGTTATTCAGCAGTTTGTCATTCCTTTCTTGATGCACACTTCAATTTGATCTGATTTTTTGATCTTACAACTAGTATTATAGTCTTTTATAAATCGTTGAGCACATGGTTAAGTACTTCTGGAGAGTAGATTTCTCTAAGTAACAGAGAGCACACATTTTAAACTTTTGGTAAATACTGCTGAACTGCCTTCACTCAAAGGATGTACAATTTACCTGTTTCTAAATATTCTCAGCAACACTGCATTACCTATCTTTAAAAATTTTTTTTGTTAGCTTAACAAAAAGAATCTGTCATTGTTGTAACTGCATTTAGCTTGATGCCTTAACTAACATTTAACATTTTCTCATAGTTGTTCACTATATTAATCTGTGATTTGTTTGTTCATGTCTCTTGTCCATGTTTTTCCTACTAATATGAAGGAGCACTTTATACATTATAAATATTAAACATAAATTGAAGTTTGCCTTTGGCCACAGGATTCAGCCGAAATCTGCTTTAGTGTTTGGAAAACTGAACAGACAGATGCCTCCTTCGATGTCATTTCCAGCTTTACCGAACTCATGGAGATCAAAGATCATGTAAGTTACCATCATATTTATTTATCTTATTTTAATTTTTTAAAAAATATTTTATTTACTCATGAGAGACACAGAGGGAGGCAGAGACATAGGCAGAGGAGAAACAGGCTCCCTGCAGGGAGCCTGATGCAGGACTCAATCCCAGGACCCAGGATCACGCCCTGAGCTGAAGGCAGACAACTACACTGAGCCACCCAGGCGTCCCAGTTACCATCATACTTAATAAGCTTGATACGTTGCATCATTTGTACTTAATGCTACTATCTGAATACCAGTTTTAAAAATATTGGTAAGCATTAAGGCCAAAGATAAACACTGTGACATACAAGGAAATAATTTGGAACTGCTTTCTCAGGTATTCAAACAAATGTTCAAAGTGAGACAGAAGAGCAGCTACCATAGGTGAAAAAGCTGCTGGAACAAAATGGGTCTTCATATTGTCAGCTGCATAAACTAACACGAGAAAGGTAACGGCCAATGGCTGTTGTCAGGGAAAGTAGCACATCCAGTGATTGTGGAAAGCAGCAAGCAAATGTAAAAATATTAGAAATTAAAATGTGAGGGAAAAACCCTTATGTTTGCTTCTTAAATATTTACATAGTGTTTTCTTTAAGCACTGCACAGTTTCAGTTCATGGGAGCACTTCAATGACACTGCAACACCACTACCAGCCAGATCTTCCAGTCTGGGAGTTTAGAAGGTAAGTCTTTATCTTTGTATCAGAGGAAAAGTAAAGTTTACTGATCTGATAGCAAAATCTCCATTAACAGTGACCCACAATGGCATAAATAAGCCTCCCCTCCTAATTCATGCTTTTCATCAAGTGAGACAAATATTACAGAGGAGCCATCTAGTAGCTGGCAGTGGTGAAAAATTAAATTATGCCATAATGACAAACTTTAAATTTAAACATCCTGAATTTTCAGTAGTAAAATGATAATATTACTTCAATTCTTAAAATAAAATTTCATATTCACTGTTGTGTCTAAGAAGATCATTTTATGATAGGAATTATCAGCCTTGCTTAGGCTGCTCATGGATTTTAACACTGGCTGTTCAGTATTCAGCCAAAATAAATTTAGTGCAACTCTAATAACAGTATTTATCCATTATATGTGGAGAAAGTATTTTCTCTCAGTGTACCATTTGTCCTTTAACCTAAGTTTATAATGCCCCTTGCCCTATATAAATTTAAAATTTTAAAAAGTCAATCTTTCCTTAACATTTTCTGGTTTGACATCATGTCTATTTATTTATTTATTTAGATTTTTAAAATTTTTATTTATTTATGATAGTCAGAGAGAGAGAGAGGCAGAGACATAGGCAGAGGGAGAGGCAGGCTCCATGCAGGGAGCCTGATGTGGGACTCGATCCTGGGTCTCCAGGATCACGCCCCGGGCCAAAGGCAGGCGCCAAACCGCTGCGCCACCCAGGGATCCCGACATTATGTCTATTTAAAAGGCCTTCTTCATTCACTCCAGTGTTTTAGAAATATTCCCTTATATTTACACATAGTAACTTTTATGAGCAATGCTAGCTTTATAATACACAAAATTCCTATACATATCTGGATCTGATTCTGTGCAGATGTTCTTTCGATAGATTAATTTGTCTTTTGCTTCATTGTTCGTCCTCCTTTTCTCACTATAGTTTTATAGTATGTTTTGATATCTGGTAGGGTAAATTGTTACCCTTTCCTACTTTTTTCCTTCACTATTTGAAGACTCCTAATCTTGATGAGGTTAAGACTTGGAGCATTTAAAGCTATTCCACCCCATGGGTATAGGAATCTTATGTTTCTTTTGAAGAATGTTATCAAGATTTAGGAATATCTGAATTCCTCTGGGTCTACTAATTAAAAATCAAGTGAGTAGGACATAGTTAAGGTTTTTGTATTTTGGAATGCAGGGGAACCGGACTACTAATTATAGGCCTAATCCAAACCAGAAAGATTGTTAAGTACCCTGAGAAGACACACACAGACACACAGACACAGACACACACACACTTGTGTGTGCACATGCGTGCATGTGTTTGTGAGTGTGAGACTGCGACTCAAAGTGATTTAGGAGAAAAATGATCATGTCCATGATATAAACCAAACGGTGGATATTAGTAAACTAGACTTAAATTTGAGAATGCTAAATAGAACTGCATACAATTCTAGAAAGATATGCTGTTACTCCAGAATTAATAACTAGTGAAGCTAAAAGAAGTACTGAGTATCCCAAATTCTAAAGAGACCATCAATACCTTCCATAGGACTTTTTAAGAGAAGATGAGCTGGCTCTCATAGACCCAGATATCTGTCATAAAATATGGGAAAGAAAAGAAAGAAGGTTTTTGGGAAAACTGAGCTACCACCTTGGGAGTGTGGTGTGTTGTGGAGGGGCTTCTCTTCTTTCCCTCCTCCTTAGCACCACAAAAAGGAGAAGAGGATGACTTTTCTTCTCTCAAGATCATGCAAAGGGGTAACAAGAGACCCACCTAGTAAAGACTGAGGTGTCTGCAAGAAGCAGACTGGAGTGTCATCCCTGGCCAGAGATTTAAACCAGGTGTGAGCTGCTTAAACAGCTTACCTTCTGATTTGCCCCTTGACTACCTGATTAGAGAGAGGGAGCACCAAGGAAGTGATCTGTCTATATTGTCCCTATCTTATCAGTGTCCTATCAAGATGGCAGCTCCCCAAAGAAGGGGACCCCAGTAACTAAGAGGCTCTTAGGAAAAATGCTATGTGAGAGGGGCAGTGGTATTCTGGAACCAGCTTGCAAACAATTTTTAAGTTTTTAGGAATTTAAATACAGTCATTATTAAAAATTAAAGTTAAAATTAAATAAATTATTTATAAAAAACTCATCTAATTTCATATTCACTGTTGTGTCTAAGAAGATCATTTTATGATAGGAATTATCAGCCTCGCTTAGGCTGCTCATTGATTTTAACACTGGCTGTTCAGTATTCAGCCAAAATAAATTTAGTGCACCTCTAATTACAGTATTTATCCATTATATGTGGAGGAAGTATTTTCTCTCAGTGTATCATTTGTCCTTTAACCTAAGTTTATAATGCCCCTTGCCCTACAATTTAGGACTTGGGTTTACTGTTTTGTTGAATGTCTGGAGTTAAGAAAAGTCATGGATAAAATGCTAATAATGCAGATTAAACTTAAAAGTATAGCATGTCTAGAGTTTTTACATTGTGAATAGCATAAAAACTGGAGGATATATTCTTCCAGTATTTGAACCTAATTCAGCAAAGAAGTTGCTTATGACACTAACAAGTGAGATTCCAACAGTCTTCTTCTTCTTCTTCTTTCTTTTTTTATAAAGATTCCATTTACTTATTCATGAGAGACAGCGAGAGAGAGGCAGAGACACAGGCAGAGGCAGAAGCAGGCTCCATGCAGAGAGCCTGATGTGGGACTCTATCTCGGGTCTCCAGGATCACGCCCAGAGCCAAAGGCAGGCGCCAAACCACTGAGCCACCCAGGGATCCCCTTCATTTCATTTTTGTCTTAGTTTTTAAATGAAAATATCATCTATTTTTTATGTTAGAACTATACTCATTTGTCAGTCGCAACCACAGGATGGCTACAGATTTTGGTAAAAATCACGGACTCACTTCTGGGAGAATAAAATGACTATAGGAAACTTACATTAAAGAGTACTGTATATTTTAATATCTGTAAATTGTGTGCTACACATTCTTTACATCAGTAAAATGTATAATAACTTTATGTATGTGCATATACACATGCCACATACCACCACTCCACTCCTCCCACTAGCCAGTTGTTAAATATTTAATGGAACACCACAAAAGAAGGTGTTATTAGGAGGCTGAGCCAGGGCTGGGTCTTCTATATCAAGGCACACTGGGCAGTGAGCTCTCTAAATTATCCATGTGAAACAGCATTTGACACCTGTCACTCAGAGGGCATGGATGGCAAGATGGTGCTTGCCAAAGAAGCTGGGAAGATAATAACCATGGGACACTGTTCTCATTTATTACCTAGCCTCGAACTTCTTGGGGGTTAGGCCTTGAAAAGGGAGGAGAAGGCAGTATCTGAGAACCAGACCATGTTCCATCCACCTGGATGGGAATGAAGGAGGAAATTAGATTTAAATCAGGTATGAGAGGGGAATTTTTTTTTTAAAGATTTTATTTTTTAAATAGTCTATTTATTTATTCATGAGAGAGACAGTGAGAGAGAGAGAGAGAGAGAGAGAGAGAGGTAGAGACACAGGCAGGAGGAGAAACAGGCTCCATGCAGGGAGCCTGATGTGGGACTCAATCCCGGGACTCCAGGATCACGCCCTGGGCCAAATGCAGGCACTAAATCGCTGAGCCATCCAGGGATCCCCGAGAGGGGAGTTTAAAAATGGACCAGATTCACCATCCAATAACTGAAAGTGACCTGGATGCTATGAGATTTGCTAAATATTATTAAGGAACAGAAAAGCAAGATTCAACAAAACAAGGCCTAAGGCAGTGATGGGAAAAAATTAAAACCATTCCATACTAATGTCCAATGAATTGAAACTGCTCTATAAACAATACAAAATATACACTGGCTATAATCTAAAGTATACTGTTGATAAAGTATCTTTAAAAATTTAAAAGCTCATCCTTTAAGTCTACACTGCAGTGCTATGCACATTAAATCAATGTGTATTTTGAAATATAAAGCATTCTGTTAGAATAGACTCCTTTAAAAAACAGCACAGATGGTGCATTCCTACTGAGAAGCCACTAGGTTACAATTCCAGGCTTAGTTAAGTAATAATTCCTAATGAACTCTAAGAAGATATCCTTACAGTAGAGGACTTAAGACACCAGAGATTCGCTTTCCCCAAAATACCACTGTAAAGAGCTGTTGCTGCAGCAAGCAGGAAAGAGTCAAAGATGCCAAGATATTGAAGCTGGGGTTTTTAAAAAAGCAGCTTCACTGAGATAGAATTCACATAATTTACCCAATTAAAGTGTACACTCTCTGGTTCTTAGTACATTCACAGTTATGCAATTATTACAATACATTTTAGAACTCTTTTTCATCACCCCAAAAAGAAACCATGTACCCAGTGGTGGTGACTCTTCATCTCCCCTAATCTTCTAGCCCTTGATATCCAGTTATCTACTTTCTGTCTCTATATATTTGTCTCTTCTGGACATCTCATATAAACGGTATCATACACATGGGGTCTTTTGTGATTGGCTTCTTTCATAAGACATATCAAGATACATCCATGCTGTATCATGCATTCATTTTTGTTGCCAAATAATATTCTATTGTATGAATATACAATTTTATTTATCCATTTATTAGTTGATGGACATGTGGGCTATTTGCACTATTGGCTATTATAAACAATGCTATTTTGAACATTGTGTACAAGTTTTGGTTGAAAACAAACACTGTATCACTGTTTTCATTCCTCTTGTTACACACCGTAGGTATGGAACAGCTTGGTTAGATGGTAGCCCTACGTGTAACAATTAAAGGAATTGCCGAAGTGCTATCTAAAGAGACTGCATCATTGTACATCCCTTCTAGCAATATGTAAGGGTTCCAATTCTCCACATCATCATCAATACTTGTTATTAACTGAGGATGGTAGATTTTAATGAGAGAATAGCTTACTGGCCTATATGTACCAGGTATCTAGTTGTTTTTTTTTTTTTTTTAAGATTTATTTGAGAGAGAATGAACATGTGCGAGCAGGGAGGAAGGGCAGAGGGAAAAGGAGACAAATGGACTCTCTGCCAATTGGGGAGCCTGACACAGGGCTTGATCCCAGGACCCTGAGAAATCATGACATGAGCTGAAACCAAGAGTCAGATGCTCAACCAACTGAGCCCCCCAGGTACCCTCCCCCAGGTATCCAGTTCTTAAAAAAATATATTCTTTCCTGCCAAGCATGGAAAACAAATTATTTTATTTTTAATTTATTTTTATTTATAGATTTTATCTATTTACTCATGAGAGACCCACAGAGAGAGGCAGAGACATAGGCAGAGGGAGAAACAGGTTCCCTGTGTGGAGCCTGATGTGGGACTCAATCCCAGGACCCCAGAATGATGATGTAAGCCAAAGGCAGATGCTCAACCACTGAGCGACCCAGGCATCCCGGAAAACAAATTATTTTAGAGTATTTTTTTATGGTCTGTGGCCATGAGAAACTGAAGATTATCCTGATCCTATCTTTTCCTTCCAACCTTGGTGGAAGTAAAAATGACAACAATAATCTAATGAAACTGGTTTGCAATGCATTTTTTCTTCAAAATAAAGATATACTTTTATTCCATAGTCTTCAAATGTAGTCTACTTACCACAGACAAGTATTCTAATTGATCAATTTTTCCCCTCAAATAATCTTTTCTGTTTACACTATTCAGTAGCTAAGAGTGGGACAGGAGATGGCTTTCAGAGTGAGTATGAGTACAGCAATTATGCCCTAGATACTATCACACATGTCCAGTCTCCACTGCATCTGGGAATCTGGACTTGAGACCAGGGATATAAATAACCCAGCTCAGAGCAGAGCCGGACAAGAATCTCAGGGGTTTCAGTTTACCAGATCATTCTGCTTGATTTCGAGTGCCAGAAATCTGTAGTTGAGGCAGCCAATGGATGCTGTCCTGCTGAGGAATGACTCTGAGGGTGTAGGCTTTGATTTGGGCTGAGGCTGCTCTTATCCTCTCCTCCAAAAGGGATGTTGTTGAAATCTCTGCTAAAGGTAGAACCCAACCATTACAGCTATCACTGTGCTTGCCAACTCCCCTCTCTTGGTGAGGATCGGCAGTATTTCTTTCTCAGTCCTGTATAACAAAA
This sequence comes from Canis lupus dingo, assembly GCF_003254725.2. Classification (NCBI taxonomy): domain Eukaryota; kingdom Metazoa; phylum Chordata; class Mammalia; order Carnivora; family Canidae; genus Canis; species Canis lupus. The sequence continues at coordinate 20,245,077 of NC_064265.1, forward strand.
CCAGCAGTGTCTGGAGACTGTGGATGATCAGTCAATAAATATTTAATAAATGAATTAATGGGTAATAAGACGCACTGATCAGGATGAAATTTAGTTTGTAGATGGCATCAAGTTCCTGGCATCTTATTCCTCATGCTTAAGCCTATATGACATTTTTATACCTAGTGACACTATCATAGTGGCTAGGAAACCAAGTCCTGGGTTTTCTGATTCCCAAATATCTCTTGTCCCTTCCCCTTCCCCTTCTCTTCCTCTTCATGGTCTGTCATCTCTTACCTGAATATCTCTGTCTTCAGTCTCTCCACTCTCAGACGTTAAACTTTAGTTTTTAAAGGCACAAACCTAGTCATGCAAGGTCCCTCTTTCAAAACTTTCTATTCCTGTCCAACTTTGCTCCCTCACCACACCTACCCTCCCATGAGAACCCCAGTGGCAAGGCTAACTATGTATAAAGATGCACTTTTGCCAATAACCTGTCTGATGTCCCAGGTTGTTTTTACACATTAAATTGTTTTTTCAGTATCTTAATCATACTTTTATCTTCAATAGGGGTTGTTCTAATGTTTTCCTTCCTATTTAGTTTTTACTGTTTCTGGAAGAAACGTGTTTTCAAAAGAAGTAAACATGTTAATGTAAGAGAACACTAATATATATTAGCATGAAATCATTGCCCCAAAAGAATAATTTATGATAAAGAACTTTGTGCTAAGTGTAAAGTGCTGGCCTATATATTAAAACAATGCATCAATGCAAAGTGGTTTACATCCTTAGAGCTTAGAGCAATGACTCCTGACAATAATTTGGTCAGTCTATATTGTCCTAATTTTCCCTAGGGAGATCAATCTGTGCAGAAGAAGAAAATATAAACCACTGGTCTCATGGTGGAGGGTGGGAGCTGTGTCTTAAAATACAGAAAGGAGGAATGAAAAAAGGTAAGACAAAAGCAGTTATCTGTCTACACATTAACTCCTTAAAAATAATGGTGAACTATTAAAGGATTTATTTTAAAGTAATCTCTATATCCAATGTGGCACTCAAACTTACAACCTCTGAGATCAAGAGTTGCATGCTCTACTGAGCCTGCCAGGTGCTCCAATAATGCTGAACTATTGGACACAATCACCTTGTCTCATATATGAGAAAGGGAAAAAAAAGATCAAACTGCCCATTGTGGGATTTTTCTAATCAGCATTTTAAACTGGATTTTAAACCTTTTCAGACTTAAGTCAACTTCTCTCTCTCCAGATGGCCCCTATAACTTCCCTAGGGTGGAAATCCCAACTCTCCGCTTCCTGCTGCTTCCCTAAGTAGGTCTTTGATTATTCCTAACAAGCCCTGTTGCACTGGCCTCTCTAACCTGTTGACCTTTCTTTACCTTAACACTTCTCAGTCCAGCTGCAAGGCTCTCTTACTTAAGAAAAGAAAAGAAAAGAAAAGAAAAGAAAAGAAAAGAAAAGAAAAGAAAAGAAAAGAAAAGAAAAGGAGAAGCCAGGCCTACTGGCCTACTTTGGGACAAGGACATACATCAAAACTTTCCAAATTTCCCAGTCTTCACCACAGTGTAGTAATTCAAAGTTGAGCCTCTCTGACTGCAGAGCAACTCTGTAAAGTAGGGGAAATCCAGCTTGTACCTGGTTGGCTGATTTCCTGGCCTATTTTCCCCTCCTGAAATTTCCCCTCCTGAAAGGCACAGAACTTTCTCTCCCAGAGGAAATTTTCATATATGTAATCCTAATGTGACTGCCAGCTAATGTGCCATCTTTTCCATGGGTATGCACATTTTCAAAGAGAACTATAGAGACCACATTTAGCACAAAGAGATGAACTTAACAAAATATAACTGGAACAAAAGAGTGTGTGCATAATTTAGTTTTGTTTTTTGACTAAAGGAATCTGGGGTTCTTCAGATCACTTAACTGAAAGCCACCATCCACTCTGCCACTAAGGCACCCAGCACAGTGTCTGACACACAACTGTATCTTTTCCATCCCCTTCTCATAAGCCTGGTTTTACTTTTTTTTTTTTTTTAAAGGTTTTATTTATTCATGAGAGACAGAGAGAGGCAGAGAGAGAAGCAGAGACATAGGCAGAGGGAGAAGAAGGCACTATGTAGGGAGACCGATGGGGGCAGGTGGGGGGGGGCTGACCACAATCCCAGATCCTGGGATCACGCCGAGCTGAAGGCAGACGCTCAACCACTGAGCCACCCAGGCGTTCCTGATTATTACTTTTTATGTAGCTAGCTGTACAAGTCATTCTGCATGGAAATCTGACCTGCACTGATGCTTTAACTTTTCAAATGACATTTCAACATTCATATTCTACTACTTTAATTCTATCTCCAAGATACATCATTAAAAGAGAAAACAGGTTGTAAAAAGCTAGCTTCTTGGCTGTGATCATGCAGACCATTTAATGGGTGGGAGGGACCATGCTTTTTACCCTGTGGATGATGCTGACAGGAGTTCACCTACTTAACCCATCCCACTACTATATTTATTCAAGACTGGTCAAACCATGGGATTCTTTTCAGAAATTCAAAGGCCACTCTTGATTCAGCATGAAATGGGACATGCTGAGTCCCTGATTCTTAAATGCTGTGTGGTGAGCAGTCATATGTCCCCAGATGCAAGGCTTTATTTGGAGTATTTTTTGAAAATAATTTTGGTGTTAAAATTGAATCTGGTAACAACCACTAAATTGTACAGCCATATTTAAATTCTAAAATAGTTATTTTTATAGCAGCCTTATAAAGTTTAATTTACCCCCTTGCCCTGAGAGATTTAATAAATGCTTAAAACAGCTCCACCTATTTTTCTATAATTGGCTACATTTGTTTCCAGTATAAACAGGCTGACTAGATTTGCATAGTGATTATATGTCTAGAGCTGTATTTTTTGGTGGTAGTAGTGGGGGGAAGGCAATGAATAGACCTACTGCCCATAAATGAGAATAAACTCACATCTGCATAAACAATTATATTTTCACTTGCAAATTAGGTACCATTTGTATCTGTAAGGTTTCCCTTGTTTAAACAGCCATTCTTCAGACACACACATAGTGATTATTCTTAGGAATGCTGACTTTAAAAATATACTTTTTTTTTTTTCCTGCAAGGTTAAGTCAACCCTCTAGACCTGTTAGTTTTGCTCCATTTTGTCAGAGGTCATGAGAACAAATTTTTGGCACTGACACATGCTTAGGTCTAAAAAATCCAGAAAAACCAAACCAAACCAAACCAAACCAAACCAAACCAAACCAAAAAAACAAGCCTAAAAACCAAAACCCCCACAAATACAGCCCTATGGAAAATATATACCTCAAAGACCATTTGTAATGAAAAAAATGAACAGACTGGATGTTCCTTTTAATTTTATCTACTTGCCACATTTCACTTACAGAATACTTTTAGTGAGGATTCTTGTCTATATCCCCAAAATGTCAATTCGAAATTTATTGAATTCTTCAAAAAATTTTTTATTCTTCCAGATAAAGCATTAAAAGAAAACTTCAAAAACAAAATCATTACAGAAAATAATATGACCTGCTCAGCAAACCAGGAGAGACTGCCAGCTTCATATTAATAAACAGATACAAGGAGATACTGAACAGCTTCTTAGCCTCTAAATGAGAATATACCCACTATTTGTGTGAACAATGACTGTATTTTCACTTGCAAATTAGGTCCAGCAGTACTTATAGGGCCTTTCCATATTTAAATTACTCAGTCCAGGATAATCATAAGAATTAGTAATAAATCAAAGTAATATTAGAGAACTATTCCTGTAAAGATAAAAGAATTAAGCATCAGCATTTGACTTGATTAGAGGTTAGTTCTAATGTATGTGCCATCAAACTACTGTGGTGTCAACTCATATGAAATATTTAAGCCAAATTTGAAAATCTTCAAAATTAAGGAAGGAAGGATGTGTAAACTGCTCATGGCAGGACAGACCAGGGTCCTGGTATTAAACATCACTCTATCTTATTTCTGAAGGCAGGCATTTAAGTTTTGTTTAAAATCGGAAATGGAAATTCGCTTAGTAATTTAAGTTTAGTTTTTTAAAATATTTTATTTATTTATTCATGAGACACACACACACACACACACACACACACACACACACACACACAGGCAGAGACACAGGCAGAGGGAGAAGCAGGCTCCATGCAGGGAACCCGATGCGGGACTGGATCCTGTGGCTCCAGGATCACGCCCTGGGCTGAAGGCGGCGCTAAACCGCTGAGGCACCTGGGCTGCCCAAGCCTAATTCTCATTTGTACTAAGTTCAAGTCTCTACTACATAATATCTGACACAGAAAGACTCTCAGGTAATCTAGTGTGGGGGTGACAGATCATGGTTAAGGCTGATTGCAGGGCAGAAAAATGAATGTTTAATGTCTTCCATGCTCAATGGCTCTTTAGGATTGCCGGTGCCTGGGACTGATGTTAAATGCTTAATGAAACGCACTTGGATTCCATAAAAGATGCCTGGCTGTACTAACAAGCCAATCTTCAAATTTATAATCAAGTTATAAACCAAAATAAAAATGAGCCATTGTTTCACCAGGGACAACATAAGACTTTAAGTGTTTAATTTCATTAGCTGGTCATTTTTTAATCCATCATAACTAAAGCCCATGAGTTGTAGTATGTTTAGCCCTACTTAAATGAATGATAGTAAATCATTCATTACATTTGTATTGAGACTTCAGTTTTCTGATTATTTGACTGATCTCCTTAGAATTTCTTAGGAAATGGTAATTTATCATGGGAATAAAGGTGTTGTAAAAATTTGGTTTTAGACTTTGAACTAGTCAATAATAACATTTAGATGAGCAGATTTTAGTGAACACAATTGTGCAAACAGGCAAATCAATAGGCTCATCGTGAACAGGCATTATTCAACTGATGGATCCTAAAAAACTATATCATATTAAAAAAATTGATACATATCATCCCTCCCATTCACCTATAATATACAATATACCTTAGAGTAAGGACGAAAGACCATAAATAGCCACAAAGTGGGTCCACTTTAAGAAAATTTGCTGATGAGATTGTACCTTGAACCTCCTTTTCCAGGGCACTGATTTCGGGATGGTACAAACATATTATTTTTATTTTTAAAAAATGTATTTATCTTAGAGAGAGAGAGAGAGAGAGAACCCATGCACAAGCAGGGGGAGTGGCAAAGGGAGAGAAACTCAAGCAGATGTGCCAAGCATGGAGCCCGACATAGGGCTCAATCCCACAACCCTGAGACCATGACCTGAACTGAAACCAAGAGTCAGACACTCAACTGACTGAGCCACCCCTGTACTATTTTTAAATGAGTCTGAGATCCAGGAATCAAACTGAAAACATACTTGTGTATACTTATAGATAAGTCTATGTAGGTGTTTGCTGCAGTGCATACAAATCAGGGGCAGAGGAGAAGCAATAATAAAGTGAAACACTGTTTTTGTATACTTGAATTTATTTGGGCTTTCACCCTATACTTACAGAATAGAAGATATTAAGCAATGTGCTTTTGAGGTCTGAGAATGAATGTGTAGATCAGACATGGTAAGTCTGAGACTAGCCCGAAGTCATGGTGAAGTATTTAGGTAACCAGGTTTTGTTAGAGCATCAAGCCGTTAGTGGCTTTGGAGGACATATCTCATTAGGCGGAACCAACCCTTGCACAGCTGCGATTGTTGGTAGGCCTTTGATAAAATGATCTATAATATAACTTTCAAGGGATATCAACCCAGAGTATAACAATGAGAAATGCAGTAAGACAGCCATTTTCACATGCTCCTCTCAGATACAGCCTGACCTAGTGTGTGGATGTCAAGAGACACAAAAAACTAGATTGACTTTCTAATGGAATTTGTCACATCCCTATAAATTCCAAAGAAGACTACTTAAGCCTTATTCCTGGACAAGAGGGTAGAGAAATACAATGACAGACTAACTTGCTTAATAAAGAACTGAGAATTTACCTTTGAAAAAAGTTATGGATTAGGTCTGCTAGGCTCCTTATCTTTAGAAAATTGATTAAATGACTAGAAAGTTGAATCTCATCAATCGTATAAAATACATTACTGATAGGTAAAGAAAGGAATAATGTCACAGAACTGGTTATAATTCTGAAATAGTTCAGAATTATAAAATGTTAGTATTTGTTTTAAAACTGTGTAGGCACCCTGAGACGAAGGCGGATGCTCAACCGCTGAGCCACCCAGTCGTCCCTAAAATGAATGGTTTAAAGAGTTGATTCTTTTTTCTAATTGCTAAGAGTATTATTTGAAGGGTTTTAATCTCATTTGGAGACATTAATCATCAATCGCCTTCCAGATACATCAGGCCAATTTAAATGACCATTAAATAAACCATTTATATTCAAATTTATTAAAATAAATTTTCAGTGACCTTTGGAAAAAAAATAAAACTGTGTAGGATTTTATTTTATTTATTTTATTTTTTAAAATTTTTTATTCATGAGACAGAGAGAGAGAGGCAGAGACACAGGCAGAGGGAGAAGCAGGCTCCATGCAGGGATCCTGATGTGGGACTTGATCCCAGGACTCCAAGATCACGCCTTGGGCCAAAGGCAGGTGCTAAACCGCTGAGCCACCCAGGGATCCCTAAAACTGTGTAGGATTTTAATGAGTTAATTTAAAATATAAATTTTGGGGGCACTTGGCTGGCTCAGCCAGCAGAGTTTGTGACTCCTGACCTCAGGATTATGAGTTTGCCTCATGGTGGGTATAGAAATTACTTAAAATCTTAAAAAAAAAATATGTTTTGATGGTATTGAAGAAGAAATGCTGGATTCCTGAGATATGCACAGTTTAGCACTTGAGTGGCATAAAGGATAAAATTTTAAACCGTAAGTTTGTATCATACATTTTGAGGATGAATCCTTAAGTTTATATAAACTTAATGAATATACATAATTCTGGTGTTAAAAAAGAAACAGCAGGCCCAAAATGGAGTCTCTTGTGCTAAGTCCCATGTCAGTAAACCAAGACTTAATACCTAACCTAACTTCCATTTCAGTTCTTCCTAGGAATCTTAACGGGTTAGTCTGGAATTTCCTGTTCGGTACTAGTGTGGTAATCCATCTGATAGACCTCTTTCTTCCCCCAAAGAAAGATGGGGTAATCTGCTTTTTCCTTATCCCTGCCTGCTTCTGCCTATGAGAGCTTTCCATTTTGTTTGGCTCCTTGCAGTTCCTTTCTATTTGCTAGACAGGATGTTGCTCAGCCCATGAATCATGGAATAAAGCCATTTTGAGCTTTAAATTTACTCAGCTGAATTTTAACACATTTTTCATCTTAAATCTAGGATCAGCTGGTTTTTAACACTTATACAATATCAACAATTCTAATCTGCTTTCTTTTCATGTTTACTTCTAAGATTTTGTTAGGTACCACTTTTGAGAAAGCCTTCTCATGTCTAAAAAAATCCAAATAACTATTGCTAATGACTGGAAAAAAAATAAGAATGGAACAGAGGCTTTTAGAAAACTAAACCATTTCCTTCAGAAACAGATGTCCAATTTTGGATGGTTATGTACAATTCATTTTAAGAGCTGGGGCAGTTTATTCATGTAAACGGAAGGTTAAAAATCATTGACCAAAACAAAGGCACCATAGTTACAGCTACAAGCATACTGAAGTACTTTGACAAGACATTAGAAAAACTTAGACATTGTGATGGGAAACTGCTTCACTCCATGCGCACAAGTCATGCTTCTTCACAGTTATCCTCTTTTTTGCTTCAAACGGTTATAACTTTATAATATCATTGATTCTTATTCTAGCATTTTGTTTCACTAAATTGTGACCAAAGGCTTCTATCACTCCATAAAAAAGGAAATGCAGAGTATTTTGGGCTATGTTAACAATGGAAGCCTGTCAAGTAACTTATTAATTTTGTTACCTTACTTATAGACCATAGACTAATTTTATGATTTATACAGAAGGGAACATTCTTCCCCTCTGAAATCATCTTCAACTTTGATATGAAGACCTTAGGGTGTATATAATCAAGATGATTATGAATCAGTAAGAAAATATTTATTATAAATTCAGAAAATAGAGGACTTTTTAAACATTAATAATTTTAAATGGTAAATACTATCAACATATTTTGGAAAATTCATTTTGTTATAAAATAACTAGCTCTTATGGCAGCATGCAAATCTGTTAGTAGTTAAGGCGTCTAGCTGAAAATAGGAGGAAATGGAGGAAAATAAGCTTCTAGAATTTTAGTCATCCTGGAGGTCAATGTTTTTATGGATGATTTATGGCCATGGCCACATGTTCAAAGCCTTGAATGGTAACTCAAGAGCATTTCAGACTATGCTTCATTCATGTGGTGAAAACTGATAGAGAGATAAAGTTAGCTAGTAGAGATGCCACAAAACCTGATATTCTTAAAAGTTCAAAAGTACAATTTATAAAAAGTTGTCACAAAATAAGAAACAGTTATCCAGATTATTCATAGAGAAGAGAACCAGGATTCCTGACTGTGCAGACACTGAGCTTCAGAGTGGGAATGCACACATGAATGCACATCTTCTCTGTGTTAACTCTTAATTTTGCTTCGTTCTTGGGACTGTAGAAATGCTTAAACCCAAAACCTATCTCCGGTGACTTCCTTGATTAGCTCCTCTTTACCTTGTGCCTCAATAGTAGTGACCTCTTAATTCAGTCAAGCAGGTATTTGCCATAAGCCTTTTATAATGCAGGATATCTTGCTAGGAGTAAGTAAGATGAGGAGCAAGAACAATTCCTGCCCTTATGTCTAAAATTTGGGACAAAACAAACAACAGGTCCTCTTCAACACCAGAGGGTAGTGTCATGTCTTAAATAAATGGAGGAAATTCAGGTCTAGTCAACATCCATAGTCTCCTAGGAAGTGATACACAATGCAGAATATTTTTTTTACCAACATTTTGACTGAAACTTCATATACACTCTATTAGTGTGCTCAGGCCATCATAACAAAATGCTATAGATTGGGTGGCTTGAACAACAGAAACTTATTTCTCACAGGTCTGGAAGCTAAGAAGTCCAAGACCAAGGCATAAGCCAACTGGGTTTCTAGTGAGGACTCTTCTCCTTGCCTTGCAGACAAGGCAGGGAGAAGAGAGACGGCTTCTTGTGTCTCCTTTTGTAAGGACACAATCCTACTAGTAAAGGCTCCACCCCTATGACCTCACTTAACCTTAATGGCCTTATTGTCCTTATCTCCTAACACAGTCACATTGCGGTTAGGGCTTTAACATGAATTTTGAAAGGACACAGTTCAGTGAATAGCACACCTCCAGAGGCTGCTTTTCCTGACCTATGGGCCAATTGTAGGAATTCATGTTTCATATCTCCATCCTCCTTTTCTGACATGCAAGTCCTCTCTGGTCAGCTATCCTTCTTACGTTCTCATCTACATATTTTTTTTTTTGTTCCATACTCCTATGATCCTATAATCCTCTCTCAGCTGCCCTCCTCCTTGCTAACCACACCCTCTCCAATGAGACAATATGCTATTTATGTACTTCCCTTATTCCGAACTCACCCTCTACTAGAATGTAATAGCTAGAAGAATATTTCCCATAGTAGTAGTGATCATAGCCCTCTCCTGTAGTGTCTAGTATAGTTCCTTCCAAGTTTTGGCGCTAAAAATAAATGTGTTGAATTGAGTGCCTGAGGATTCTCTAAAATTATAGTAATTAATAATAATTGCAATGCCTATTTATTAATAGGCCAATTTTAAATGACTACTTTAGAGTGAATAGGAAAATTACTTTCAGAAATTTGTGAGAATAATTTGTGTGAAAGCAAGTATGTAAATAGAATACTGTGAAAACACTGGGGTAGATGAATAACAATTTGAAGACTGTTAACCCCTGGACATTCATTTAAGAGAGACTTGCGGGATCCCTGTGTGGCTCAGCACTTTGGCGCCTGCCTTCAGTCCAGGGTGTGATCCTGGAGTCTTGGGATCGAGTCCCACATCGGGCTCCCTGCATGGAGCCTGCTTCTCCCTCTGCCTGTGTCTCTGCCTCTCTCTCTCTCTCTCATGAATAAATAAATAAAATCTTAAAAAAAAAAATAAGAGAGACTTGCAGAATGCTGTTACAATGCCAAGCAAGATATCCTGTAGCTAGAGGTACCTTGGAAAAGATATTGGAACCTTATAATCACCAGATGTCAATATTGGCAGATGTACTACTAAACACAGAAGAAAACAGATGCTACACAGAATATATGCAGGGAGCACTTACACATCACTCCTGTCTGTATGAAGGTTCTGAAGTCCTTTAGAACTACAAAGGTAGTTTCTTCTACCTTACCCTAGGCCAGGCAATCCTGAGCCCACAATTAAAACTGTGTTCTTGGAGGAGATTTTGAATAATGTGTACATTATAAAATGTGCCTGTGTGTTACAATAGACTTTGGTGATGAACAAATCAGTTAAGAACAATGCCATATTTGAGGGTGATTTGTCTTAAACCAGCTTCTAGAATCTTGCTCACAGAGTTTTCCTCTTTCTCTTCATGATCTCTTTTGTACAGATTGCTAGGGTCCTCTGAATGGGGGGGGGGGTTCAGTGAGATAAGGCACCTTTGTTTGGGGCAGATGGAAGGGCAGTGGAATGTCTTGTGTTCACCTCTTGAGTCTAATGTGTTTGGCTATTTAGGGAGACTCCTGGTAAGGGAGTCTGATGACTGAGAAAGAGTGGAGTTACTGTACCCCCATGCCCCACTCCATGCTTCTACCCCTTGAATTAACAGTACTGAGTCCATTTTCTCACCTGCAAAAAGCAGATAACATCAGTGTCCACCTCATAAGGTGGCTGAGAGGATTAAATGAGAAAACTAATGAGAAGCACTGAATACAGTGCCTAGAACTCGGTAGGCTCAAAATTAGCAAGCTGTTGCTGTTATCACCGTATTCATTATCATTATCACTGCCAACCCTGGCAGAAGAAAAAGAGAAGTTACTAGCTATTTCTTACCCTCACTGCTGTCTGGGTGTTAATGCTGCTGCATTCATTTCATTTCAGCTGCATCAGCAGGCAGAGAGGGCTTGCTCAAGCTCAACATTCCTGTCTTTCCCATCCTGGGTCAAACTTACTCAGTCTTTAGGTTTAGTTGTTTGGTATCCCAGCTGCTTTTACAAAGTGGATGGTGATTCTTTCAATTTGTTTTATTGTGGTAAAATATACATAACATACGATTTACCATTTTAAACATTTTCAAGGGTACAATTCAGTGGCATTAAGTGCATGCATACTTGTTGGATAGTGATTTTTTTTTTAAAACATTTTATTTATTCATGAGAGTGCTGGTGAGAGAGCACAGCAGGGACAGAGGCAAAGGGAGAGGGAGAAGCAGACTCCCTGGAGAGCAGAGCCTGACCACGGGGCTCTGGGATCATGACCTGAGCAGAAGGTAGATGCTTAACCCACTGAGCCACCCAGGAGCCCCTGGATGGTGATTCTTGAAGAGCAATATTTTAGGGCTTCCTAAGGGACAACCTATAGGATATTTTCCTTCCCCCTCAAGCCCAGTGATGACCCTGACAGTGACCAGGGGCCGTCTGCGTGATGCCTAAGGATCTGCTTCGGTTTAGGCAATGCTCCACATGCAATCTCCTTGCTTTGATACTGTAACTGAGATGTGCTTAGATCTTGGTGTAAGTTTTTTCCTCATCATAAAAAACATTTGTTTTCATGGGCAGCCAAGTCATTAAATGGTGGCTGGTGAGAACCTGTGGTCATGTGGATTCATAATTAAGACATGAAGCCAGACCTAATTTTTATCTCCTGGGCCATGTCAAATAGAAAATATACACTGTAAATAGATTGTCTGGGGGGGGGTGGGGGTGGGGTGGGATGACAGCAGGGGGAATAATGTTATCACTTATTTGACTACTTAAATTCCTTACACCTACTGCCTCTCTAACTATTTAAAGAACATTAGACTAGAGAACATTGAAGAAAACATCACAGCCATTTGAAAATTTCCTTCTTGGTGTTAAAAAAATTTTTCCATCCTATCTTTCAGTTGATCATTACTACAAAGGCAATGTATGTCAATGAAACGATACACTAAAATAAACATACAATACACATTTTAAAAGTAAAAATTAAAATTTCTCAAAATGCATCCTAATTTCTATTAGGAAGATCACAGAAGAAACAAGAAGGTTACATTTTCCCCTGATGCCTAGTAGATGAAAGATGATGCCTTTTCCTATGCTCCCCTGTTCTCAAGAGGGTACTACCTCTAGAAATCACTTTGCTGACATCAAAGAGGAGCTGAAGCAACACTTCTTTACTAAAACTCCTTGAAAAAAGTGGAAATTTATTCTCCTTTAATTCTGAAATGTTTTTATTTCCTAATGAGTTTCTAAGGCTCTGTAAATTAACACAGTACAAGTAAGCAGTAAATACACACATAACTAATGCATAAAAAATTATTCCTCAAGACACAGGGGGGAAACTTCATCATTTTAGGAATGAATCATCAGGGACTTGAGTGGATGGAAATAGGCTGATGCTTTGAAACTATAAAGAAGTACAGAGAACATTCACAAAGTACAGTCTGGGAACAACAACTTTACTGTAAGTTTAAATAGAATAGTTATTTGCATCTTTCTACCACAACATAAGTTTCTGCCTGATTTAACATATGGTATTTGGTTCTTATTAATCAAATCAAAAGGACATACTCATCAATTCTTAAGCATTTACTTTACATGAAGGTAAGACCTGGATAAATTTGAAAATACTAATTAAAAACTAATAATGCTTCAGAAGCTAACTTAAAAGATTGCTCTTTCATCAGCTAAAATTTAACTTTAGGCTTTCTCATTTTAATTTTCTAATACTTATTTAAAACAATTTTTAATTATATAAAAATTTTAAATTCTATGCATTTTATAGTCAAACGTGTGTGTGAGGGTGTTTCTGTGTGAATGGTCGGCTTAATTTTTTTAATAGATCAAACTACATACTATTGTGGATTTGCCTTCTTTTCTTTTTCAGGGCTGCAGAACATCTATTTAACCATTCCCGAATGATGGACAGTAAGAACTTCCCTAATTTTTTGCTATTATAAATAATGTTGTGGAATATTCCTTGTACATATACTCATGAGCACTTGTATTTTTACAGGATGGATTCCCAGAAGTGAGACCGCTGGTCAGAAATATGTGCATTTTACATTTTGACAGGTGCCTCCAAATTATCCTCAAAACAAGGTAGTACTGGATCCCTGGGTGGCGCAGCGGTTTGGCGCCTGCCTTTGGCCCAGGGCGCGATCCTGGAGACCCAGGATCGAATCCCACATCGGGCTCCCGGTGCATGGAGCCTGCTTCTCCCTCTGCCTGTGTCTCTGCCTCTCTCTCTTTCTGTAACTATCATAAATAAATAAAAATTAAAAAAAAAACAAAAAAACAAAAACAAGGTAGTACTAATTTATATTCTTTTTTAGAAAATTAAATTATTATTTATTTATTTATTCACAAGATACGCAGAGAAAGAGAGGCACAGACATGGGCAGAGGGAGAGATAGACTCCCTGTGAGGAGCCTGATGCAGGACTCAATCCCAGGATCCCGGATCACAACCTGAGCCAAAGGCAGATGCTCAATCACTAAGCAACTCAGGTGCCTCCCAATTTATATTCCTAAAATCAGTGTATAAATGTGCCTTTCCCAGCACCCTCCCTATGTAGAATGTTCTTAATCTTTTAATTTTTGTCAATTCAGTGATTGAAAAAAAGAGAAATCTTATTTTAGTTGGTATTTATTAGAGTTTGAGGATCTTTTCCAATGTTTCTTGGTTGTATTTTGCTGTTTGTTTGATCATTTTCCCAATCTTTTACCGGGTTGCTGGTTTTTCACCTGTTGATCTATAGCTCTTCCTCTATTAGGCATGTTAACTCTGTCCATTATATATGTTGCAAGATTGCTGTGAACAGCTTATGGTATTTTTGCCATACGGAATTAAAGAAATTTTACATAATCAAATCTGTTGATCTTTTTTCTTTATGTTTTTGTTTTTTATCTTTAAAATTTTTTTTTTAATTTTTATTTATTTATGATAGTTAGAGAGAGAGAGAGGCAGAGACACAGGCAGAGGGAGAAGCAGGCTCCATGCACCGGGAACCCGATGTGGGATTCGATCCCGGGTCTCCAGGATCGTGCCCTGGGCCAAAGGCAGGCGCCAAACTGCTGCGCCACCCAGGGATCCCTTGGTTTTTATCTTTTATCTTTTTTTAAAAAATCTTTTATCTTATACAGGCCTTTTCCACTGCCAAATTTTACTTTAGAATCTGCATAAGCTTTGGTATGTTTTATTGGAAATGTTTTTTTGAAAAATATTTCATTGGGTATAAAATTCTAGGTTGATAGTCTTTCCTTTTTTACTTTAAAGATGTAGTATGACCATGTTCTGGTTTGCACAGTTTCTCAATAGACGATGTCATTACTATCTTTGCTTCTTTTAATAAAACGACCATTTCTTAGGGGGGACTTCTTTTAAGAATTTCACTTTATCATTCTTCAGCAATTTGATATAATGTGCCTGGGTGTGGTTTTCTTCATGCTTCTTCTACTTGAGATTGATCAAGCTTCTTTGATATGTGTGTTTAAAGTTCTCATCAAATTCAGAAAATTATCAACCATTATTTAGTCTAATTCTAACATCTATGTCAGTGCTGGATCAGTTTCCAGTAAGTGATTATTTATACTCCTTATCATGTTCATCTTTTCCTGCTTCTTTGCATGGCGATAATCCTTAAATGTCAGATATTGTGGATTTTATGCTGTGGGATGCTACAGATTTTTATATTCCTCTTTTCAAATTAATTATTAATTTTTTTATTTTTGTATTCTTTTTTTTTTTCTTTTCTTTTCTTTTTCTTTTTTTTTGAGAGACTGACTCTTGGATTCCATGCCCACCATGAAGCCAGACATAGGACTCAATCTTATGACCCTGAGATCATGACCTGATGTGAAATCAAGGGTTGGACTGCTTAACTGACTAAGCCAGTATTATTATAGATATTCTTGAACTATGTTCTTGGAGACACTTTTATCCTGTCTGGTTTTGCTTTTATGACCAGTAGGTGGACTGAAGCAGTGCTTACATTGTCTAGGACTAATTATTTTCCACAATTTAAGGCAATTCCTTCCTATATATCCACATGTTCCATGAATTATGAATTTTTCTAGTCTGGCTGGTGGGAAAAGGCACTATTTCCTTTAATCCTTTAAGGATAGTTCTTGTAGTATAAGACCTAAAATTGGGCAGCCTGGGTGCCTCAGCAGTTTAGGCGCTGCCTTCAGCCCAGGGCCTGATCCTGGAGATCTGGGATCGGGTCCCGCATTGAGCTCCTGCGAGGAGCCTGCTTCTCTCTCTGCCTGTGTCTCTGCCTCTCTCTCTCTCTCATTAATAATAATAATAAAAAAGACCTAAAATTAAGGTTCAGCATTATGTGTTGCCTCAGCATCTCAGGAAAATCAGGAAGGCCTCAAATGGCCTAACAACACACTCTCTTCCTGGCTCTGCTTTCAGGATAAGAGTCCCGAGTTGAATAACCCTCTTTATCAATGGGCACCAGAAACAGTTCCTGCTTATCACTGAGTAGTGGAATTCAATTTCCTGCCAGGCTGTGGGATTATTCAAACAAGCCAATCACATCAGGGACCAGGAACCAGGGAGTGCTTGCACTCTTGAGACTACAAAGCCTGCCTCCCACAGCCCTTGGTTGCTCCCTCCGTTCCAGCATGCAATCCCCATAAGGCCCTGCAAGATGTCTTGATCTACAAGGCTAAGAATGTAAGTGACTAAAAAACTGCTGTAAATTTCATTTGTCCAGTATTGGATGTTGTGTGTTTGGCCACTCCCCATAGCCGTAGGGTGGGAATCCATCCATCACCAAGGTGGCAAAGAGGGGAACAAACCAGTTCTTTCCCTAAACTTGGGTAATGTCCTTGTATGCATGTGATCCCCACTCTGAAAAATACTCAAGGGGTGCTTTCTGCAGATATTTGAGGTTCCCTCTGTGCATGTAGTTCTTTCCTCTTTGTAGTATGTCTTATGAACTCTCACTACCTCAATTTTCTTGGACTCAGTTCTGTTTGCTCAACTTAGTCTGCTGGTGTCCACCTGGGTCCCCTTTCTAGCACTATAGACTGAAACTCTCAGTAGCCTAGAGCTCACATGGTTTCCCCATGTATCAGGGATCACTGACCTTTACTGCCTGAGCCTCATGTCTTGAAAACTATTGTTTTATATATTTTGTCTCTGTCTTTTGGTTGTTTTAGGAGGGAAGGCAAATATTGTAGTTCTGTTACTGGAGGTTCCTCCCTTTATTTTTTAAAACATTTTTTTCTTTCCTGACTTCCTTTTCTGGGACTCCAATTACAAGTATGTTAAATAGCCTGATGTCATCTCACAGCTCACTGAGGCTCTGTTCATTTTATTTTTAAGGCTTTTATTTTTCTTACTTTATTATGGATAGTTTCTATCACTATGTTTACTCTCATTGTTCAACTTTCTTCCACTGTATGCAATCTGCTGTTAATCCCATCCAATGGAATTTTAACATCAGATAATGTATTTTTTATCTCTAGAAGTTTCATTTCCATCTTCATATTTTTCTCCTCATCAGGTCTGTGTTTTCCCCTACCTTTTTTTTCTTTTTTTAAAAAAAGATTTTATTTATTTATTCATGAGAGTCAGAGAGAGGCAGAGACATAGGCAGAGGGAGAAGCAGGCTCTTCACAGGGAGCCCAATGTGGGACTAGGATCATCCCCTGAGCTGAAGGCAGATGCTCAACCGTTGAGCCACCCAGGTGTCACATACTCTATCTTAAGCATATGGAATTTATTTATAATAACTGTTTTAGCATTCTTGCCTACTAATTCCATCATCTCTGTCATTTTTGCATCTGGTACCATGGGTTAATTTTTCTCCTGGTATGGATTCTATTTTCCTGCTTTTAAAATACCCAATAATATTTTATTGGATGTACAACACTGAATTTTACATTGCTGGGTTTTGGAATTTGTTGTTTTCCCTTAAAGAATGTTGTACTCTGTTCTAGCATGTTTTTATTTAGGCAAAGTTTGATCCCTTCAAGCTTGCTTTTAAATTTGTTAGTGTAGGTCAGGAGTAGCCTTTAGGGTAGAGCTAATACACCCCTACTACTAAGGCAGTATCTTCTGAGGAGTACTTAAATTCCTGCTTATTGTGAAGTCTTTCCATTCACAGAGAGCCTTGTGTGAGCTCTAGGAATTATTCAGCCTACTGCTTTGTGCAGATTCTTTCCCTGGCCCCAAGTGGCTTCTTCTGACATATGCAGAAATCTAAACTTAGCCAAAGACTTGAGGGGATCCCTTTTCAGTTTCTCTCTTTACAGTCCCTCTTCTCTGGGTCTCTGTCCCACAAATACAAGCCACCTAGGTCGTCCCTATCTCTATCTCCTCTACCCAGTGAGACCATTGGGCGCTCTCTTTGGTTTCTTCTTCCCTGTACTGCAGCCTGGAAACTACCTCTAGGCAGTTAGCTGGGGCAAGTGTGAGACTCATTTCATTTGTTTCTCTTCTCTCAGGGATCTTGGTCTTGGGCTGCCTGTTGTTCAGTGTCTGGTTTTCTAGTTGGTTAAGGTAAGAGTATAAGTCTAATCCTGTTATTTCTTCATGGCCAGAAGCAGAAGTCCACTCTGCCATATTTCAAAAACATTACAAACAATCCAGATAATAAAGTATATCTAGTTCAGTAATTAAATTTCCTTAAACCTGGCTAAAAATAGCTAGGTTTTGCTTCTACCTAAGCTACACATAGTCTCTGAACTTCAGAAGTCTGTCATCTGATACAATATCCTGACAAATTTCAAACTGTCTTTGGATCTAAGACATATTATATACACGGTAAGAGCAAAGGAACAAGAGGAGTGGGTTTAAAGGTTTAAAAAGGCTTGGCTGACTTGAAATAAGGCAAAGTTTCTTGGGAAGGTCTTTGGCTAGATGGGGTTGCATACAGATGGGCATAAGTTTGTGCACCGTGTATGCTGTGAATAAAGAAGCAGGCTTCATTTTATAGATGACAGAAGATAACATTAAAGTTGTAAATTTTTTAGATTTTTAAGGATAGGAACCTAAAGCAAATTGAAATCATGAAGTCAATTTTGAATTACAATTCATTTTTCCTATTAGTTTTCCTTCAAGAAGGTGAATTCCATCACATATGAAATTCCAAACTCACAAAACTGAATAATCCATTTAAAGGTTTTGTGGAAGAAACAAAATGGCTTTTTTAGATATCTCAAAGGCCAGGTTTATTGCACCTTGCAGAGCTAATACAGGCCTTCCTTCCGTTCAATACATTCCATACAAGGATACTCCGAGCCTTCAAAGTATTTACAGAGGTCTATACACAGCACTTTATCTTTATAATAATGCTGCAAGATAGTCAGGGTCAGAAATATGGTCTTCAGTTTGCAAACGAGGGCACAATTTATCTAGTGCGTGAAAGAGCTAGGCAGTATCACTCTAGTTTTCTTGACATCTTCAAAACTCACTAAAATTTAGCTCCTTTGACTTCATCTTTTTTAACATGGCAAGGTACAAACTTCATTGTGCTCATGATGTATTTGATACTGGTCAATCTAACAAGGGACATCATAAAGTTTGCTGAAAAGATGCATGCATGTGAAGGTATGTCACTATTAGAGAAGTCAGGCATATATGCTGTGAGGGGCAATAGCTTAGAGCTATATAACATAAACCATCTTACACTATAGACTAACCCAGGATTTTCATTAAAGCCTTGTCATCTAAACAAAAGGACAAAGAAGTTCAGAACATCAAAATAAGATTATTGTCCTAAGCAAGTGATACTGCTTTGACTATGCTACTTACAGAGCACAGGACTTTAATAGTTTTCAAACTACATTTTAAAAAGCAATTGTTTTAAAAAAAATAGAAAAGCAACTGTTTAACTGGAGAAAGAAGCCATGGCATTAGGAAGATATGTGTTGGCTCAGAATGGCAACAGCTCCAACATTACTCACAGTGTTCAGCCACATTTTCAGAGTTGACACCATATCCCTTTTAAGAGCTGATGGGCCATTCCTGCCCTGGCACACCAGATGGACAAGAGCCATTGTCTGGCACGTGAAGTGAAATGGAATATTCCAAGGTTATACTAGGCGAACAGACACTACAAGCTAAGTCATATGGTTATAAAGATAACACTAAATAAAGCTCTTTTAAAATAAACACAAATAAAAAATAGTCTGGATATTCTTTTCTTTCTTTTTTTAAAAAAACATTTCTCTGGGTGAAAGAAAGGAGAGGCTGGAAATACTGATAAAAGAGAAGAGACTGGCTAATAGGAAGAGGGAGAAAGGAGAAAGACTAACCAAGGATAGATATACCACAAAGCTCTGGCCTAAGAACATAAATATGTGCTGGTCCATTTCACTTTGCCATTAGCTCCAGCTCAGTGACTCTTATGGAGGATAAGGATACCCTGCAGACTTGAGGGAGGAGTCAAATCAGAGCCTGGCGTGAAGCTGGAGTTTGTACGTATGTACTCTGAAAAACACATACAGTTGATCAGTTATTCTTATATTACAAACCACAGGAAGTAAAGCACAAAAGAATCCCTGGGCTAATGCGGACAGGCCAAAGATGAGTAAGAAAGCATTTCAGGGTCACAAAGGCCGGGAAACAGTTATATATAAGAAATTCTAGTACCTATCTTTTTCAAAAAATGATGTGGGATTGTATTACTTCCTATATGACCTCTTGTGGTTCACTCTTTCTCTTAATTGCTTCTTCGATTGGAATTTGTGAAAGACGCAGTCTGTAGAAGGCAGTAATGAACAAGCTGATGTGAGAAAGTAAGCAAGATAACAGTGGTTCACACTACTTTGGCTATTTCTATATGCAGTCAGCAGGAAAAAAATCTAATGCTTCACCTGAAGAGTAGCACTATTCCTTCCAGTCTCCACACCTGGTCCCTGAAGACATTAGACAACTACTAACAAAATACAGAATAGTTTCATTAACCATTTCTCTGTACATAAAGATTCTTTAAAAGTCAGTGTGATCACAGAAGGAGCTCCTCAGTGCTGCATGGGTGGTGTCAGTGGTCTCAGAAGGTGGTATACTCCATGAAAGGTCACCTGAAAAAGGGAATGTGACAGCCACGTGGGGAATCGTACCAAGACAGAAAGGAGATCAGAGCACCAGGGCCTTTAGACTGAGGGACCTTCTGAGTACACAACAGGCAGTCGACATCCTCTATAGTGTTTTATGCTGTTACCACTTTTTAAGAATATATTCACTTTTAAAACTTACATAAAGTCCATGCTATGTCATTTATAAACCAGGCACAGGTGTTACTGATAATAAATATTAAAATACTTTGATTTACCAATAACAAACCTATTGTATTAACAAACCACCACATTATAGATATGGACTAAATGAAGACAGAAGTCTAAATTGCAAAATTAATTAACCAACAAAGAAATAGCATTTAGTTTCAAAAGTGGCATATAGTGAGGATCTAAGAGAATTACAAGAACCATATCAGCTATTTAATAATCTCATCACTTTTTACATATTTTAAGTGATAGAAAAGACACCTGTGGCAAATGCCTACCTGGGAGTAACACCTGAAACCTTTCTGTTTGTGTGGAGAGCAAGAGACTACAGAACAGCTGGACAACAAGCACAGGAAAAATAAGTCTTGTCATTGGAACTAAACTGCTTAGCAAAGCTTGACACAATTATGTCTCTCCTGATAGAAGCTATAAATAAACCCAAATAATAATAGAATGCTATGGTCAAAAAAAAAAAAAAGTGACTCTGGAAGGAAAGAGGACTAATTTTAAAGAGTGACAAACTTACTACTGGTCCTAAACTGTAAACAATGAAAGGAAAAAAAACCCACTGGGAGAGATTATTTAGGGACACTATGAAAGACTTTTGACCTGAAATACACAATTTTTGCAAAGTTCTTTCCCTATCTTAAAAAAAAAAACCTTTTTATTCTAGAATGAGAAAAATTAATCTTTTAAGCCCCCTTTCACCACTGTAATCTTTCTAATCTTTTAACGATCTTCATTTAAGAAATAATAAAGAAAAAGTTAATTAAAAACTGGGCAAAATGTTTTTGACTCTTCAGAAATACCTCAAGTAAGGAAAAGAAAGTCTTGAATCACTCCTTGGGTAAACACATCTGAGTGAAAGACACATTCCCATGTGAGGAAAGGATGGTGTCTGTTTATGCCAAAAGTCTGCTTCACTTTTCAATTTATTTGTGCTTTCAGAGCCTTCCATTGATAACGACAGAAGAAACATGTAGCTTTAACAGCTCTGCCCAATCCCCTAAACAGCATCAGATGCCAAAGACCCGAAGATACTTCATGGGATAAAAACACCTCTAATACAATTTGCAGTATTTTAAACTAAGAAAGACACTCATTAATTGATTTTAGTGGAGGAAGAGGGCAGTTTTGGGAGAAGGCAGAAATTGGTAAGTACTGATCTACACCACCCATTTTCTTATTAGTGCTTCTCTAAACAAAAAAGAGATCATTGGTGATTTCTAAAAAGGAAAACCCCAAAGTGACATTTTCTGAAAAGTAAATTGAAGAGAACTTTCATCATAAATTAATATATACAGCAGCTTTATAATGAGATCAACTTCCAAACCAATAAATTAGAGGTTATTGTTGCAGGGACAGCAAGAGACTTTATAACAGAAAACTTGCAGCAACGGCTAATCCCCATGTCTAGATTTATATTAATTAAGGAGCAATCCATATGCATAGGGAAACACTAAATAGAAGCAGGTCAAAGCCAGGGCTAAACATTGAGGTCAGTGTGTCTAAATTTACACAAAGATTATAATGAGACAAACTTAACTGACAAATATACTCTGCTGAGTCCCATCAAATTCGAGTTTGTAGAGCAAAGAGCCTTAAATGAAAATTAAATACTTATCTTTAAAGGATAGTTGATTTAAGAGAAATTTAATAAGCATGTATTATTTTTATGAGAAAAAACTGAAGATACTTTCATTTTGAAAAAAAGAAAACCTGATACCGAGACATATTCAAGGAGTACATCTAGACCCTTTTTTTTAACCTTTAAGATATCCTTGTGCCACCATGAAAACTATGAATATGCAACATAGCCAGAGTTCCCCAAATGTAACTCCCAAAGGAGCTTAAATCAATGGCTCCTTTGTCTAGTATGATAACTGCAACTTTAAATCACCTTTCCAGAGAATTAAACAAGCAAATGAAAACCTCCCCCCGCAACAAGTAACCTTTCACTTAAAAATTTTCACCAAATTGGACACAGATTATTTTGAACTCAGATGTGATGAACTCAAAGCTATCCACAATATTCTGAGTGTGAATCTACTGAAAGGATGCATTTTCTGTAGGAATGGAACCATTCTGAATAAGGCTAATGTTAAGCTACACCAGCCCTATCAGCCCCTTGCCTATATAAAACTGTAGACATTCCTCAGGTAGATGAATCCTCCTAGAGAGGAGCAGGAGTGGCTGGTGATCTTATGTGCCTTTTCCCCAGTGTAGCAGGGTTATTTACTATTCATGCACTGTAGCTGAGCGATCTTTTCTAAAGCTCGTCTTATAAAAATCTAATGCTGGTACTCAAAGCTAGATAAACTATAAACATCTCCTCTAGGTCTCCATTAGTCCTAACTTCCCCCTATGTATTTGAATTAGACTGTGTATGAACATGTTTCCATCACTAGAGCCAGTCTAGACAGAAAGTCAGTCACTGGAGTATGCATGTGGCCACAATGCTCTGTATAAAAGGTTATGCACCTCACCAGTGCAAGCAGTTGCCCTATAAGGTACTACCCATACCTGCTGACAGGCACACAGTTAGATAGGTTTTTGTAACTTGCCCTCAGCACTTGAATATTACAAAAAAATATGACTTATTTGGGGAAATGCTCTCAGAGGGATGGCAGCACTGAATTAGGGGGAAAATACCCTTCTATTTTCAAGAAAAGATAAATTGGGATGTTTATTATTCAAGCTTTTAAGTGCTTTATTTGGCAATAGGTTTCTCCATAGGATATTCTTAAACAGGAGGTTTTTAAAATATATCTAAAACATTTTGATTTATGATTTTTTTCCCAGGAACACCATGAGTTGTGGAAATATGCCTATAGCTTAAAGAACTCCTATATTGCTTATTACACAAATTCCACACCAATAGAACGTGACCAAAAATTCAACACCCACAAGAAGCAATAAGCTTCAGGATCTCTTATAGGACAACTATAAGGAGTAGGACAAAAGAAAGAAGTTATTGCTATTGTGTACACTACTAATTAGTCTGACATGTCAGAAGCATCTTCTTTTTTAAGTAAGAATTATTGTGAGTGTTGTTACTGGAAGCACCTTGCCCCAAACCAGATACTAAAATGGAAGGCTTTTAGAAAGTAAGGAAATATAAAGATAGCTGCTTGGTAATTAAGGGTCTCAGACTCAGACAATTAGTAGGGTTATATTAATTCTTTATATTTCCACAATTATAATATTTCTCCCAAAACATGACCTTTAATATCCAAATTAAAAAGGCAACATATTATTCAATCATCCAGATCTTTTGTCCACACAAGTAAATCTCTGGACAATTAGAGGATTTTTATTATTTTGTTTCAGAACTCTCAAATTCCTGTATTAAAACAGTATATTGTTATGATTTAAATATACCTTATTTGCATGTGTTGTTTAAATAATTTACCTTCATTTCTTCTAAAAAGAATACTGACTACCAGTTTGCTACTTTCCACAGCGACACATATGGCACCATAATTCTAATGCAGTGACCTATTCTGAAGTTTACTGTATTATATCTTTTAAAAAGGGTTGTTGGGATCCCTGGGTGGCACAGCGGTTTAGTGCCTGCCTTTGGCCCAGGGCGCGATCCTGGAGACCCGGGATCGAATCCCACGTCGGGCTCCCGGTGCATGGAGCCTGCTTCTCCCTCTGCCTGTGTCTCTGCCTCTCTCTATCTCTCTCTGTGACTATCATAAATAAATAAAAATTAAAAAATAAATAAATAAAAGGGTTGTCATGAAAGTTAATAGTGTGAAGCACATCATTTAAGAATATTTAGCCTGTCTGAAAAAAGTCCTTGATAACCTATAAAAACACTCAAACCTTAAATAAAGATAAGTTTTGAAGCTGAGTAAGGAATACATTAAGGTTCATTATAACCATTTTCTCTATTTTATGAATGTGAAAATCCCACTTCTTCCCTATCTTTGGTAAAGTAGAGTCTAAAGCCATCTAGTTTAAACACTTTACTAGTATTTCCTACATGTGCTTAAACATAATTAGGTCTTCATTTACTTAAAATCTCCTACAATTCATTTAAAAATTATTAATTTGGTTGACATCCTAATTATACCAAACTGATGAGTTTTAGTGCTGTTACAGTACACACCAATCAGAATCCTACAAAGGATGAGTGGACAACTATATAGTAGTAAAAAACAAACAAAACAAAACCAGAAAATATATTATTCTCCCAGGAATTCATCTTCCTGCTTCAAGAATGTTTGTAACATAGCTATTACTTGGTTCAGAGCTATTTCCTGGATCAGAGGTAAGGAAACCAGTGAGAAAAATAAACATAAGCATGATAAATACAAGGTTGTGTTTTCTTCTTTACCAAAACAGAGCAATTTCTCCAGTGGCTCTTTTCTTTAAAGGAGATGTGAAGGTAAAACTTTTACAGGCATATTTTGAATGTGACTCATATATCAGCAAGTAAGGTATAGTTTTTACCATCTTTACCATCTTTAAGGTATAGTTTTTACCATCAAGGAGATAGATGTACTTAAGAAAGTAAAGTTTTTGTAGATCAGCATTTTTGGACAATGATATATAAAAAAATAATAAACAGCTAATATTCTTTTTAACCTAGGCAAACTGGATGTTCAGGAAAGATATCAAACTGATTGTTATACTAAATAAAGACTTACCTACACAAAGCAGAAATATCAAGGGTTTAATTAGGATACCTGCTTTGTCATGCAATCATCTCTCCCCTCTATACTGAAGCTACCAATCCTTTCCTGGCAACTCTGACTCTACTTCTTTTTACTTGTTTCACTACCTGGCAATCTAAATTCTAAACTCATGATCAGATAATTTTAGCTTTCTTTTCTCATTCTGTGTTTTCTAGAAAATCATACTTTGATAAAGTCCATAAAACTGGATCTTTTAGTGTAGTATATTATTATATAGTAGTATCTCTTGTAAAATAACTAGAGTTCCTTTTACAGAATGACATGGTAGGGAAACACATTTTATAAATATATAAGTAACCAGAATCCATACTTAAAAATTTCATTCATTCATTCATTTCAGATAGAAAGAGAGGGGCCCATTAGCAAACAGGGGAAGGGGCAGAGGGGGCAGAGGGACAAGCAGACTCTGCACTGACCTCGGAGCCTAATTGTGGGCTTCATCCCATGAACCTGAGATCATGCCCTTAGCTGAAATGCTGAATTCAAGTGTCAGATGCTCAACTGACTGAGCCACTGGTACTTTTTTATTTTTTTATTCACGAGAGACAGAGAGAGAGATAGAGAGAGAGGCAGAGACCCAGGCAGAGGGAGAAGCAGGCTCCATGCAGGGAGCCTGATGTAGGACTCGATCCAGGTCTCCAGGATCATGCCCTGGGCTGAAGGCGGCGCTAAACCGCTGAGCCACCCGGGCTGCCCCCCCCCCCTTTTTTAAACCAAATGTATAATGGTACAGAATCACTTCTGTGAAACTTCTTTAATTCATAAAACATATGAATCCATATTTCCAAACAGATCTGAGGAAGCTGATGGGACCTGTGGTGCAAGAGGGGGCAGTGTGCCAGAATTCTACAGATAATACTGAGTTAGAACCCAAAGTCCTTTATACATTTTTTTGGACTTTACTTACTCTCCTGGTTTTTAAAATACGAGGTAGATTGACAACCTACATATAAGTATAGCTTTCCTTTACATAAGGTGTCAGAGAAGTTAAATGACTATGAATTATAGCCTATCTATATCCACTTTTGGAAGCACTGATTAGAATGACTTCTGGAATTTATCATTGTGACATTTTAGAAGAAAGCCAATTCTTCACAAAGAAAACAGCTTGAAGTTAGATATATGTTGTACCATATATTTTTACTTCCTAATTTTCTCACTTTTAAAAATGTCATAGGCATTAGGAGAAACCTTATGTCTATGTTCCCATATTTAATGTCTTTAAAAAAAAAAGAATTTTGCATTCCTGCTAAGACCTGACATCAACAATAGTCCATAATAAACAGGTAAACTTATTGTTTTCACAGCTTTATCTAAATTTCAGTTAAAGAAACTGTTCGTTGCTAGTTCTCAAGTATAGCTGAGTAGGATGTGTAGAAGCCAGGTTCACGCTATTAGTAGGCAGCAGGATCCTCTTAAAAATACATTTATTGGGATGCCTGGGTGGCTCAGTGGTTGAGTGTCTGCCTTTGGCTCAGGCTGTGATCCCAGGGTCCTGGGTTCAAGTCCTGCATCGGGCTCCCACAGGGAGCCTGCTTCTCCCTCTGCCTAGGTCTCTGCCTCTCTGTGTCTCTCATGAATAAATAAAATCTTAAAAAAATCCATTTATGTACCTTTCATCAGTCTAATAACTCACAGACTTAGTGTAAATAATTTACACAAACACACCTATGTTGAAATAATTAATTCTACTTTCTGGTCCCCATCCCCCTAGCAGTCACCAGCAATTATAAAATTTTCATGTTCAGTAACACAATTTATTATACAATCACAACTAGGTCAAAGACAAGCAATTAATAACAATCAAAGTTAGGTATCTGAGACAATTTATGGATAAGGATTGTATCAGCTGTTTAAAAAATGGGTCATAAGTGATCTGAAACAAATGGCTGTGATGGAGACTGAGGAAGAAGCCATTCTCCAACCTTTTCCAGAATACTATAAAAGACTGGGAGCAAATTCTTCTTTCCATTTGCTCAGTCCATTTGAGAAGAATAAAGCTCTTACCAATAAAACTGCAGCTGTGCTCACCCTCAGCTTAATCAATGTGTAAGGCTGAGGGTTAGTTAGCTGCCATTCTTGGTCCTATTTGTTGTTCTAATAAAGATATGCATAAATCTAAGAATGGGAGTAACCAATACTTGATTTTTATTTGGAAGGTGTTGGGAAGCAGGAGGAAGAGCTCATCCATCTTGGAGTGTTGATGTTCGTGAGTATGCTCAGAGCATTTTCATTTGACCTGGCCTGTGTAGTTCTGCCTGTTTGTGAAGGGTGGCCAATAAAGACTTCATGGTTGTATGAATGCAGGACCTTGATGGCCCAGGCTGAACCACAAGGCAGCTTTTAGTCTGAAGGCAGATGATAGGGGAATGAAATATACAGGGTGAGGGTCAGAGCCCAAATGACTCCCTCACAGAACAAAAGAACCAAGTCGGGATGCCTGGGTGGCTTAGCGGTTGAGTGTCGGCCTTCAGCTCAGGGCGTGATCCCGGTGCCCGGGATCGAGTCCTGCATCAGGCTTCCTGAGAGGAGCCTGCTTCTCCCTCTGCCTATGTTATGTCTCTGCCTCTCTCTCTCTGTCTCTCATGAATAAACAAAATCTTTAAAAAAAAAAAAAAAAACAAGAGTCAAATTACACACCTTTTACAGATTACACTGCTGCTCATCTTTGGCAGTTAAAAAGAAATCCTTATTATGAAAAATTTCAAACATATTCAAATGTAGACTAGTATAATAAAACTCCCCAATGTACCCCTCACCCATCATTCAACAATTATAATGGTCAATTTCCTATCTTCCACATCCCTATCTACTTCCAACCTTTCTGGATTATTTTGAAGCAAATTCTAAATATCAAAGAACTCTATTTGCAAATAGTTCCATTTTTCTAAAAGATAAGGACATGTAAAAAATTTATAATGAAAATTATTTTATTATATCAAAAAATTTCTGGCAATAACTCAATATCAAATGGTTAGTTTTAAAATTTCTAATTATCTCATAAAAGCCATATATTTGGGGGATAATTTTTTAATGATATAAGTTTATAACACTTTGATAGCAACAGCAATAGGGTAGAAAAGTAGAACTGAGATAAATAAAATAATGCCAGATGACATCTAGATTTAGGTACTTTTCAGAAAAAAAAAAAGATTAGAAGTATTCTGAAAATTACTCTGTAAATAAAGCATCTGGTATAGAAAAACTGTTGAGCTGCTTGTTTTATCTCATAACTGTCAGTGTTTTCAGGATAGTTCATTTTGTCTGAGGCAAAATACCTGTTATTTTTAGGTCTAAAGATCATAAGATAAGCATATTTTATTTATTTTTATTTTTATTTTTTTAAATTTTATTTATTTATTCATGATAGAAATAGAGAGAGAGAGGCAGAGACACAGGCAGAGGGAGAAGCAGGCTCCATGCCGGGAGCCCAATGTGGGACTTGATCCCCGGACTCCAGGATCAGGCCCTGGGCCAAAGACAGGCCCTGAACCACTGAGCCACCCAGGGATCCCCGATAAGCATATTTTAAATAATAAACTTCAAATAAAGAATATGATAAACATCTAAGAGTTAAAAAAATAACCATAAAACAGCAAAAACAAACTTCAAAAGACAAAATCAAATAGAACAGAGCTTAAATTTTGTATATGCTTGAGAAGAGAGCACTGACAAATAACATTCCATGAAAAATGGAAATATGATTAGTACTCTAAACTTTAGCAATTCATGGATTAAATCACGTTCACCAAGGAGGATGAGGGATGCCTGGGTGGCTCAGTGGTTGAGCAGCAGGATTCAGCTCAGGGAGTGATCCTGGAGACCCAGGATCGAGTCCCACATTGGGCTCCCTGCATGGAGCCTGCTTCTCCCTCTGCCTGTGTCTCTGCCTCTCTCTCTGTGTTTCTCACGAATAAATAAATAAAATCTTAAAAAAAAAAAAAAAAAAAAAGGAGGATGAAACTCCAAAAGCCTGGAAGGTTGGTCCTGGCCTTTTGAGCTTATCATCCTCTACTTTGTTCCTCAAACAGGGTGACACAGCCAAACTCTGGCAGTCAGGTGATATCTGACAAATAAGAGTGCTCTGGCAGGCTCATCAATAAACATCACTGTGAAGTGTGAACAGCCCTATAAAGGTCAGCAGTTAGACCCACCTAGACTGCTGCACTGGGAACAGCATGACAATCACCTGTGCACCCATTAACCAGCTGGTAACTGTTGGACATTTTGTCACCGGAGAAATAATCCTTCCTAGGAAATAATACAATAGGGACTACTAATTCAAGGTTAGGCTTTTTTCCAGGGTTTAAATCCAAGAGTGTCAGTGCTGAGGTGGTGGTATTTAGAGATTATTCAATACTCTCTTCTCTCAATTAAATTCATCTGAGTAGGTATTTATCAGCCATTGAATGTATGTCCATTTGGGGTCCTAAATACTCTGGGAAATGACATCAACAACAGTTCATGACTGTTTACAAAGGGCTTGCACATATACCTCATAGGAATGCTGTGATTTACGTAGGGCTGACGGTTATCTCTGATAAGAAACTGAATCTGAGGAAAGATAAGTGACCAGTATGAGTCACAGAACTAATTAACAGTGGAGCTGGTATTAAAATCTGTAACTGCCAACTATAAAGACCATGAAGTAGGATGTATAACCCTACCCTCAAACATTTAACATTTATTTCTGAATAGACCAAAATTCTTAAAACAGACAAACGTAAATTATAAATATGAAGATTGAATAAAAAATCACTATATGTAGGGAGAAGAGTGAGTAAACATTTTTAAAATTGGTTAAATTTATATTCTTAGGCAAAGCCTGCTTCGGAACTGATAGTATTTCTGGTGTTAAAACAGCTTTATAGATTCAGTATAGGATAATCTTATTTATTTGTATTCTATCAAACTTATATTTTTGATAATTTGAAGATACATTAGATTGAAGTTTAAAGTTAAAACTGGGAGAAAAAAATCTGCAGATTGGATGTGACCCAGAAAAGAACGTGAAGTAAATCCATTAAACAAAGGAATGGATATTCTGACTTGTTTAAGATAAATAACTCTTTTTCAAGACTCTAGAAGTGTGATGTGATGTGCCATATAGATATATATCATGTGCCAATTAGGAAACATTTTTATACGTCCTAAAGAATAAACATTAGTTTGTTACCATATATTTTACAAACAATATTCTATTCTTTTATCAGATGGGCTACATCAAATTGATAAAACTTTAGGTTTAATCTTTAGGCTTATTCTTTATTTTTTCTTTATCCTTTAGGCTTATTCTTACCATTAATAGGATATTTTTAAAATCTATTTATTTCATGTATGTGATTTTGCTTTAGCCAGGGATGATTTTTATTTTTGTTGTTTTGCAGAATGTATCTGTAGTTTTCTGAGACACTGGCAAAAGAAAACTCTAATTTACTAAACAGGAATTGTTTTGATTGCTGAGAGAAGGCTTTGGTGGGATGAATGTATTAAGCAGAGATTACCTGTACAGAGAACAGCTTCCCTCATATGAGCTGATTCAGAGTGACAGGCCCATTTCAGCTGACTGGGAGACCAAGCAGGCCTAGATATCACTGGGATAAGGAATGGCTCTCAGCACAGAGCTTCTTCTCTAAGTATAAAATTATACCTTATTCCAAGTGTAAGAAGTGAGGATATTCATCTAGTGCTCAAAAGTGCCTTATAAATGGTATTGTCTCAAAAGTTTCTTTCTTTTCTCCCTCTAGTTTTATTGAGATATATTTCACATAAAACACTAAGTTTAAGGTGTACAGTATGATGACCTCATGCCAAAAGTTTCTTGAGTAAGGGATTGACTTCCCAAAATAAATTTTCTCTTAAAATACCACTCCCCTCTAAATTTCAGCAACCCCCAGAGGTACTCTTTTGGGAGTGAGGAGGCAGATGCAGTTCCATGTTCCATTATTTCCAGAAGAACCACTTGATGTAGGCCTTATATCACACAAAAAGTGTTTTTTAATGACATTACCTCCAAATAAGTTATACATAGTCATACAAATGGGACTGAAATAGGAATAACGAGATAGAAAGAACACAGTATTTGTCATTCAGTTTTAGATTAGTACAGCATTACTGAAATTCACTACTATTTGGGGGTAAAAGTATGAAATAATTTAAAAAACATTTTATAGTGATCTTACACAATTATATTTTATTTTCCTTTTGGTAGAAGTATTTTTATATGTCCTTATTTTAAAAAATTTCTATTAAACAATAAGTAACGTACAAAAGTCAAACAGATTATAATTTCTTTATGTTTTATAGACCAGCCAGGATCCTAAGAGAGACCCTGATTTCCCTTTGTCATTTCTCTCTTGTCTAAAACTTCACCTTCTAGTGAGTTTATTCCTGAAGGTGGAAGACAGAACTTCATCTTCAATACTAATTAAATACTCAAAGAAGAATTTCTCATTGAAAAAAAAAAATCAATGAAAACTCTGTAGCTACCTTTGGATTTTTGTAATTTCCAAAATAAACCCAAATATGTAAAAAACTGGCAGTGGGTTTGTCTTCTGGTTAAGAGAATCTGGTCAAAGACACATAATCACACATTTAGTATAACACAGAAAATAAGAACTTTGAGCATAAAGCACCCTAGCAAGCCACAAAGGCTTGGCTATAAACTCTCTTTAGTTTTCCTAGAAAGTTATAGTTCCTAGTTGACAACCATTCGCTTTTTTGTTCTATTAGCTTGAAAGGACGCATGGTTATTAAAATGCCAACAAGGTCACGTCTGTGTGGTGCTGCTGGTTGTTATCAGATTTTAATAGCCCACATTTCTCAAATTAACATCTTCTGTAGGCATCTAATTAAAGATTAAGCTATTCAATTTGAATTTTTATTATTATTTGGCAGCAGAATATAATGCATTCTTTAAATGCACTTCCCTATCCAAAATGATTTTTCATTAATTTTTATCACACTATGCTCTTTCCTTCTTGGCAAATAATAGACCTTAAAAAAGACTAATGAGAAAACCCAATTTAAAACAAAAGCAGTTACATACTATGGAAATTTAAAATCAATAATAATAATAGTTATAATAGTAGTGGTGGTGGTGGTGGTGGTGGTAGTAAACAATTCACTAAGGTCTGACATTTAAGTCTTGAATAGACTTATTCAAGAATTCAATATTGGACTTAAAGTCTCTTACCAGGGTTGCAATCTGTAAGAAGTGAGCAGATGGAGAGGAGAACTTTAGAAATGGTTAGGGCTGGACTCCAGTTGTCCTTTAGGATATCCAGACAGATGACACCCTGGCTGTTAATATTACAGTGATAGATTCTTGTTCGGAAGGTAACCTAGAAGAAAATGTAAAGTTGTTATAAATAGATATACTTTTTATTAGACAAAATATTCCAAGGGTCACTGGTTGAACCATATACTTAAATTTCTCCTCAGGCACATAAGAAGAATCAATAAACAAAATCATTATTTTAGAACTTGAACCATTCTGGCACAGAGAACTAAACCCCAATAGCAAAATCATGTCCTTTTGCTTTTGATGAAGAGTCCTATCACTTAACTAATGTTCTGGGGACTGAATTTGCTCTTAGTGCAATTGTAGGAATGCTCATAAGGGAAAAACTAACTGTGATTTCTAAAAGCATTTGAAAGAAAAAAATTCAAAAAATAAAAATTTCAAAGGAAACTTGTTGGGAGTCCAATTGTTTTAAGGACTTGTATATTTTAAAGTTCAAAACAGCACTGGAATATTGTAAAAAGGACATAAATACTATTCTCTGTCACAGTTTAAAAACATGAATTAGGCATGTATGTAAATAATATACCTTAAGTTTATAAAGAAACTATACTAGTTACAATTTATGAATCCTTTCCTCCTTAAATTCTATATTTTGAATGTAATATTAACATAGTCTACCTCTTCCCTATGATAGGTAGATTACCACTGCACTTTGTTTAGGTATAATTTTGAGATATGTTTATAACATTTTTAAAGAACTTCAATTAAAAAGTTAAGTCTAAATCAGTTTTATAACTCTGGTAAAATTCTGTTTTTTAGAAGTTTTATGTAAATAATAATAAGATATTAATACTATTTATTAATAACATGTTTATAAGTATTCTCAACATTTAAGTTGAAATATACAAAAAAATCTTGTTTTTTTTTTTAAATACCAGTCTTCTGGTATCTAAGTTCAAAATGGCTATGAACCAAAAAATATATGGCAGATATTTGTAGGTGTTGCCACCTAACCAGGGCACCCACTCAAACTCAATTTATTTAGTTTGCATAAAATCAAGACTCAGGACAGATCCAGTCTTCTACAATTATTGAACAACACAGTACCATTTTCAGGCTAGATGAGTATTCCTAATAAGACCTGTTCTTCTAGCCACATGCCAGACCTTATGGAGAACTTTAACATTTCTTCTATACACACTCCAAATACCTAAAAATGCTGAGGAAACTGTAACATTTAAAAAAATGCATAGCTGAATTTGCACAGAGATTTCCCAGAGGCCAGAACTGAAAACCAAGAATCGCACTAAGCACATGAGCTGACAGTGTAGCTGCCAGGGGTGGGACCTATGGAAGAGGGAATAGCTAGTCTTGATAAAATGGGGGCTTGGGATTTGACGCCTTCATGGAGAAAGGGGAAATCTTAGGTCTACATGTGGCAAGAGGTTGGAATTGAGAGGCTTTATATAGATTAGGCCACTTGAGCAGCTAGTCTTTTAGTAAATGGATGGACTTTTTTTTTTTTTTTAAAGATTTTATTTATTCATGAGAGACAGAGGGGGAGAGAGAGAGAGAGAGAGAGAGAGAGAGAGAGAGAGAGAGGCAGAGTCACAGGCAGAGAGAGAAGCAGGCTCCATGCAGAGAGTCCGATGTGGGACTCAATCCTGGGACTCCAGGATCAGGCCCTGGGCTGAAGGCAGGCACTAAACCCCTGAGCTACCCAGGGATCCCAGTAAATGGATGGACTTGAAAAGAAAATGCCTTCTGGGAGAGATAGCAAAGACATGTGCTGGAGAAAGCCTATGCTCTGAAGTTAGGAGAAAAATGTTTCCTCTGAATTCTAAGTCATGGGCATATGTACTATGAAAACACCAACTAAAAAAAAGAGCTTAAGTGGCTATATTACTATCAGATCAAATATATGTTTAAGGCAAAATGAACAAAGAAGATTGCTGCATTATGATAAAATGAACAACTCATCAGAAAAATGTAACAGTTCTGAAACTGTTGTACCTAATAAGATAGCCAAAAATATAAAAAGTGAAATTTAGCAAAATTATAGAGAAAATGACATGTCTACAATCAGAGGGACATCTTGCTGTAGTAACGGAAGTCATCCAGACCAAAATGTAGTAAGGATACTGAAAATAGGAACAACCAAATTAACAAAATCAAGGGATTGAATGAAAATGAAATTCCACACTTAACAAAGAATATACATTCTTTTCCATTCACATAAGAAACATATTTAAACTGATCACATACTAAGCCACAGAGGAAGCTTAAGATATTTCAAAGAATTATTAAGACCACAAAAATTCTCCATCAAATGTTTGGGAAACTGAAAAACACATTTTTCAAATAATTCTTGGATCAAAGGAAAAAAATTGGCTACATTTATAACTGAATGACAGTGAAATGTTTGGACTGCCAATACCAAACTTTGCAATTTGGTTAAAACAGTTATCATAAAGAAATCTACAGTTTCAAATACACAAATTAGAAAGGAGGAAAGGCATCTATTGAGTGCTTAAGGAAAAGAAAAGAATAACAGTAAATCCTATAAAAGCAGATAGAGACATGAGCAGAATTTAATGAAATAGAGAATACCTAACAATATTAAAATTCTGCAGAGAAATCAGTGTGTCTATTCCTTTAAGTGCTTACTAGATGGAAAGACAAAATATTTTTATGATCCAGTGTAAATGATGAGTGGCTTTTATATACAGTGTTTTAAAAACCTATCAGATACTGATTGGCTACTAGGAGCCAGTTAATCCTCAAAATAATTCAAAGAGGTATTGTACCTACTTTTAAAATGAAACTGTAACTCTGTGAGATGATGGATGTATGTGGTAATCATTTTGCAATACATACATACATATATCAAATCATTATGTTGTGTACCTAAAATAAATACAATGCTTTATGCCAATTATATCTTAATAACACAGCAGGAAAAAAATAAATGAAGTCACAGAGTGGTTAAAGAACTGGCATGTGGTTGCACAGTTGGCAAGTGGAGGAGCCAGAATTTGAACACAGCTTTGTTGACCCAAAACCTCATGCTCTCCTACTTAGCCTCAATGCCCCTCCCTCCTTTTTTACTTTTAATTTTGAGATTATTATACAGTCACACCATGTTGTAAGAATAATACTGACGGGTCACATATGTTTCTCATCCACTTTCCCCCAATGGCAACATCCTACATAACTGTAATGTATCATCACAGGAAACTCACACTGATACAGTCTGCTGACCTTTTCCATTTATCATCAGTTTTATATGCACTCATGTACACACGTGTTTCTATGCAATTTTATCACATGTATATCTGTTACCACAACCACAGCCAAGATACATAATAGTTCATTCACAAACATCCTTTATGCTACTATTTAACTGACACAGTCACCTTCCTATCTTCCTCTCTTAATTCTTGAAAACCACTACTCTTTGCCTCTGTGATTCTGTCATTTCAAGAATGTTACATAAATGGAATCATATAGAATGTAATTTTTGAAATCACCTCTTTTTACTTGCACATTGCCCTTGAGATTCATCTAAATTGTTGCACGTATCAATAGTTTGTTCTTTCTTATTGATGGGTAGTATTCCATGGTATGGATGTACCAGTTTGTTTAACCGTTTACCTACCGAATGGATTATTTCTAGTTTTTAGCTATCACAAATAAAGCTGCCATCAACATGTGTATGTTTGTGTGAACATAAGTTTTGCCTTCTCTGAGGTAGATGTCCAAGAATGCAATTGTGGGGTTGTATGATAAGTTCATACTTAGTTTTATAATTTTTATAATTTTTTATAATTTTTTCCAGAGCAGTTGCACCCTTTTATATTCCCACCAGCAGAGTGATCCAGTTTCTCTGCATCCTTGCCAGCATTTGGTGTAATATGATTTTAGCCATTCTGATTGGGTGTAGTGGTTGGTATTGCATTGTGGTTTTAATTTGCATTTTCCTAATTCCATACTTTTTCATGTGCTTATTTATTATCTGGATACCCTCTTTCTTAGGATGTTCATGCTCATCCATGTCTTTTGCCCATTTTCTAATTAGGTTGGTTTTACTGTTGATTCTCTATTTTAAGTGAAGATATTTCATTAAAAGTATAGTTGGATGAAAAATAAAGCATGAGTTTGCAAAGAATCTTGTGGATTTTTTGGACAGAGAATGCTTCACACTTGAATGTTTTGTAATACTGATTAAAGGATCTACTTTGCTGTTTGTTAACTTTTGTCCCAACAGGTATTCATATATAAACCACAGTGAAGGGCAGCCCAGGTGGCTCAACCCACAGCCACAGCCACAGCCGCCTTCAGCCCAGGGAGTGATCCTGGAGACCCAGGATTGAGTTCCACGTCTAGCTCCCTGCACGGAGCCTGCTTCTACCTCTGCCTATGCTCTGCCCGCTCTCTCTCTCTCTCTGTGTCTCTCATGAATAAATAAAAAAAATCTTAAAAAAGAATAAACCACAGTGAATCAAACAGGTAGTTTGTTCCTATGTTTTAATGCTGTAGGCTCCCACAAATAGCACTTTACAATATTTTTTTATTTTGTGTATGGATGACACACAATGTTACACTTCTTTCAGGTATATAATGACAAGTCATTCAACATCTCTATACATTATGTTCTGCTCACCACAAGTGTAACTACCATATGATGCTATTACAACTGTCACCATACAACACTTACAGTATCACTGACTGTATTCCCCATGCTGTACCTTTTATTCCTATGACTTATTCATTCCCTAAGTGAAGTCTGTATCTCCCACTCCCCTTCACCCATTTTGCCTATCCACCAATCCCTTCCGTTAATCATCAATTTGTTCTCTGCATTTGTAGGTATGATTCTGCTTTTTGTTTATTCATTTGTATTGTTTTTTTAGATTCCACACATAAGTGAAATCATATGGTATTTGTCTTTCTCTCACTAACTTCACTAAGTCTAATTCCTTCTAGGTCCATCCATGTTGCTGCAAATGGCAAGATCTCATCCTTTTTTATTGTTAATATTCTATTGTATATATACATACCATGTCTTCTTTATCCATTTATCTACTGATGGACTCTTGGGTTGCACATATCTTTTTGAATCAGTGTTTTCGTTTTCTTTGGGTAAATACCCAGTAGTGCTTATTAAATCATATAGTATTTCTATTTTTAATTTTTGAGGAACCTCCATACTGTTTTCTACATTGGCTGATGATTAGTGACGGTCCGCTGGCCATCTGTATGCCTTCTTTGGGAAAACTGTTTATTCAGGTTCTTTGCGCATATTTTAATCAGACTGTCTGATTTTTTTGGTGTTGAGTTGCATAAGTGGTTGATATATTTTGGATATTAACCCTTTATAGGATATATCATTTGCAAATATCTTCTCCCATTCAGTGGGCTGCCTTTTACTTTTGTTGATGGTTTCCTTTGCTCTGCCAACCCTTTTTATTTTAGTGTAGTCCCAACAGTTTGTTTTGGCTTCATTTTCTTTGCCTTAGGAGACATTATCTAGAAAAATGTTGCTAAGGCCAATATCAATGAATTTATGCTTGTGTTCTCTTCTAGGAGTTTTATGGCATCAGGTCTCACATTTGGGTCTTTAATCCATTTTGAGTTTATTTTCCACAAATACCACCATTTGAACTGGAAAAAAAAAATGATGATCACAGAGTTTTAAGAAGTGTTACACATTCATCTATTGTGATGTAAGCCATGACCTCTTCAGGGTTCCCTCATCACACTCCTACTTCTAGTACCAGACTTGCCACAGCACCTTCTCAATTACCCCTGCAAGTATTTTCTTTCAATTGATGTCTAATGCAGTGCTTGGCACACAGAAAGAGCCCATTGTTTGCTGAATAAATGCTAACAAATCAGAGGCTGGTGCTCAAACACAGACAAGCATCTTTCTGAGGGTTTGTAACATCTTATTGTTCTTTAGGTAAAAGAAGATTTTAGAACCACAACTTATAGTAGACTGAAAAATGGAAAACTGAGGAGAATAACCTAAGAAAGCAAGACATATTTTAAATATCTTTTTGCACCCAAATGTTACTTTACTAAATTGTCCTATAGATTAAAATATTATTTCAGAAAAGATTTCATACAGGTTAAACTGATAATAAAAAATAATAAATATTTAGTAAGCACTTAATATGTGCCAGGCACTCCAACATAAAAAATTTTATTATTACTATTGCCTATTTAAATAATAAAGAAAATTTTAAAAAACATGTGGTCTGGTCAAATCAGCAAAAGTGTTCCACAATCAAGGCGAAAACCTGCTTATAACAGCTCCTGAAATAGCCAGCATTCCCTTACAGACTCTATCAACAGAACAGGGTGAAATGAAAGAGAAGAATATATGCAAACTGATAAGCAATTGTCTGCAGTCCTTTCAGACATTAGTGATGCAGAAATAGAAAACGATATTTTGAATACTGACAAATATCAAGGGATTTGCACGTTAGAAGGAGATTTTCAGATGCTGAGAAAGCATCTTCCTCCTACCCCTCATTCTCTAGAAGAGACTGACTCACATCTGACTCAGTTTTATAGAAAGCCCATCATGTTATCTTGTTCAGGGGGCTGGACGGCAGTATATCCTTCATTTCACCCTTCTGACAAAAAAACAAATGATAAAAAATGACTGTAAAGAAAATTCCAGTTCCACTGCAGGGCTTAATACTCACTGAGTTCTGTGTATCACACAACTTACACCTGAATTTGCATTTATTGCTATATTTGAAGCATAGCTCAATATTGATGTTTATAATGATAGCTATCATTCCTCAAGGAGAGGTAAAATTATATTGAAAGCACTGTTTTCAAAGGCAGGGAAGACATCACATTTTAGAACATTTTCCATATATTAAGGAAATCTTAAAAATGATTTGGTTACAGTGATACAGAAATCTTGTTTATCCAGAATGTCTAATTCCTAGATGACTCTGGATAAGAACGGTTTTGGTTGATGTGTGATACATAAACACACAACAGAGGCATGTGTGTGTGTGTGTGTGGTAGACAGGATAATGCGCTATGCCCCCAAACACCTCCACATTCCAATCCCTGGAACCTCTGAATACGTTACCCTTACAGGGTAAAAGGGATTTTGCAGGTATGATTAAGTTAAGGATCTTGAGATGAGGTACTTACTCTGGGATTTTATGGGTGGGCTGGATAAAAGCACAAGAGCTTTATAAGAGGGAAGCAGCAAGATAGATAGGAGATGTCAAGGAGTCAGTGAGGTGGAGGAAGAGTGAGGTGAGGAAGCAAGAAGCCAGAGTGATGGGGCCATCATCCAAGGAATGCAGTTGGTCTCAAGAAGCTGGAAAAGGGTCTGGGTGGCTCAGCAGTTGAGCATCTGCCTTCAGCTCAGGGCATAATCCTGGAGTTCCGGAATTAAGTCCCACACTGGGCTCCCTGCATGGAGTCTGCTTCTCCCTGCCTGTGTCTCTGCCTCTCTCTGTGTCTCTCATGAATAAATAAATTAAAAAAAAAAAAAAAGCTGGAAAAGGCAAGGAAATGAATTTCCCCTTAAAACCTCAAAAAGGAATGCAGCCCTGGTGACACCTTGATTTCAGTTTGCTGACATACAGAACTGTAGGACAAGAAACTTATGTTGTTTTAAGCCTCCAAGTTTGTGTTAATTTGTTATAGCAGTAATAGGAAAACAATGCAACACGTACGTATATTTCCCAGTTGCATTATTACTTTATCTTAAAAGGTAACTTAAAATGTCATTGTGCTATTTCTACACTTCACAGAATCACCTCTCCTTAAAAATAATTTTAGCAAGAGTTAACAGAATTCTTTATGTTGACTATAGCATAAAACAGCTACTAAGTAGTGAACAATCTGGGAGAGGTCACTTTGCTACTCTGAGCCCCTATGTCCTGACAAAATGAGACTGAGATTATTTCTCAGGCTCCTTCTAGTTCCAAGATCCAAGAGTTATATTATGAAAAGAATATGTGGTTTTGGGAGCTCACTGGATTTGAGCTGAAATTCTGACTTTGGATGAATCAGTTTAGCCTGTTTGAGATTCAGTTTCCTTATCTTAAAATAGGGAAAATACTAGCTTTCCCACAGTGGCTGTGAAGACTGACGTACACAAGAAGTCCAAATACTACGCCTGGCACTCAGCAGAAATTCAGGCAGTGCTAGTCTCCCTTCCCCTCTTCATGTCTCCTAGTTTTACATGGCTATTTCATTTCATTTAAAAAAAATTTTTTTTAAAATATTTTATCTATTCATTCATGAGACACACACACACACACCCAGAGGCAGAGACAAGGCAGAGGGAGAAGCAGGTTCTATGGAGAGAGCCCGATGTGGGACTCGATCATGGGTCTCCAGGATCACACCTGGGCTGAAGGCGGCGCTAAACTGCTGAGCCACCAGGCTGCCCTTAAATTTTTTTTTATTGGAGTTCAATTTGCCTACATATAGCATAACACCCAGTGCTCATCCCGTACATGGCTATTTCAGAAGGCATGTGCTCACGTAAGAACTCCCCTATAACTTGAGTTTTAAGTGTGTTTTCTTTATACCACTCCCTTGCTCTAGGGTAAAGACAACATTCCACATGCAGGCAAACAGTGGTTTTGTAAAGGGAGAAAGGGCATGCCCTACTCATGAAGGGAATGAGTATAGAGAAAAACATATTTTATTTAATAAGTATTTCTGCCAGACTGATTCTAGACAATTTAGGAAAATGTTGTGAAGAAACACCTCCAAGCTGGAAAGCTGATAATGACATTAAAAATGATAATTTAAAATAATATTTCAGTAATAATCTCCATTTTGCACATAGCTTCCATTTGCCAAAAAACTTCTCATCAGGAGAGAAGTGACATGGTGATTTTACTAAGGAAGTATGAGATCAGTGAGAAATACATTCCTCTTAAATATACTTTTCCATAGAGACCCAGAGAGGAAATATTTGGAGCTCCTGTGCCATAAATCAGTGAATCACGTAACAAAAGTCCAAAAATAGCAGGGTTAACATCATTCAAATGGATCTTGGCTGTAGGCTCACTATGGAACTAGTTTATTTGAACAGTTTGTTAATACACATTTAAAGAATGTCCGTACTTCAACCTTTTTGAGATTTCAAGTGCTCTTTTCTTAAAATGGACTTAAAAGCACTGCACCAACAACTACCACATCCTAAGACAAAATAAAAACTGGAATAACCCATTATAAGTGAAGAGAATCACAAATCTTAAAAGAAACTCTAAGAAATACACATTAGCAAACAAAACCAAACTCTTTTCCAAATAAAAAACAAACCTGGAAATGAATTTCTTTTCTCATAACTGGCAATAAAGGAATTAAAATGAAACATTACTTAGAAACTATCATGTGTAAAGATGATGCCCATCCTGCTGTAAGACTGTAAAATATGCTATATTTAACTACAGGATAGAACCACTTTTTAAAAAATGTTAAGATATCAAATACTACTTCAACGATGAATAATAAAAGAACTTTAGAGTATAGATATTTAAATTTAAAAAATCTTTCCCAGTTCCTTTTAAGTACAGAGGTAGAAAAACATGCAACTAGAAAATTTTCTCCATCATGAGCAGTAAATCTCTTGGAAGACAGGAACATTGTATCCAATCCCCAGGGCCCTTTCCCATCGTGCAGCACCTGATTACACCCAAGCTCTGCAAGGGAAAATACTTGGTATGACTTGATTAGGGACCAATAATTGGATTCCTTCTTATTTAACTTAGAAAAATTAAATTTATATAGAATGTTTCAGGGATATATCTATATTGAATGAGGTTCAATTTGGTTCTTTTTCATATTTTTTTGTTCTTTTTTTATTAGTGACTTGTTCTCCTACTATGTTTCCTATTCCAACTTTTCCTCTTTTTTGGAGGGGGAGGGGCAGAGGGAGAGGGAGGGAGTGAATGTTACAGGCTCCATGCCCAGTGTGGAGATCATGACCTGAGGGGAAATCAAGAGTCGGACATTTAACTGACTGAGCCACCCAGGTGCCCCTTCATCTTTTTCTCTTTAAAAGATTATCTCATCTCTTTTGACTTGTTCTACTAAGTTTCAGAAATGGTACTCCAACTGATTCTTTTTTATGATAGGATGATATCATAGAGCAGACTATAATATGAGTATGAGTTCATCTTCAGTAC
Organism: Canis lupus dingo; assembly: GCF_003254725.2. Classification (NCBI taxonomy): domain Eukaryota; kingdom Metazoa; phylum Chordata; class Mammalia; order Carnivora; family Canidae; genus Canis; species Canis lupus. Next base: position 20,287,621 of record NC_064265.1, read on the forward strand.
ATATTACTTATTTTTCTGTAGAAGTCCCATGTGTCTTGGATTGTGGAGTGTTCTGCATTTGCTTCTTCATGGGCAAGGACAACACTAGTTTGAGACCAGATTGTATCATATATGCGAAAATATAAGGCAATATAGAGTCATCCTTTAGGAAGAGTTGATTTATATTTAAATCTTTATAAAAATCTCTTATAGATGATGTTTCAATTACTTTATTGTGAACAAAATACTATCTGTTAAAGACACAGTAGCTTGACATGATGAGATGAGCACTGCGTGTTACACTATATGCTGGCAAATAGAATTAAAAAAAAAAAAAGACACAGTAGCTTGAAACCAGCTCACTCAATGTTTATTTGGCATGCATACAGAGGTTTCCTTCCTCAGTCAGTTAAAAAAGAAAGAAAAGAAACTTAACAAAGCTCTAGAAGTGGCACACTTCTAGAAGTACAACTTTACCATTTGAAGGCTTGGATTTTAACAGACTTTTTTTTTAAGATTTTATTTATTTATTCATGAGAGACACATGCAGAGAGAGAGAGAGAGAGAGAGAGAGAGAGGCAGGCAGAAAGAGAAGCAGGCTCCATGCAGGAAGCCTGATGTGGGACTTGATCCCGGGACTCCAGGATTATGCCCTGAGCCAAAGGCAGATGCTCAACCGCGGAGCCACCCAGGCATCCCTTTAATAGCCTTTTAAAGGCCATTTAAAGAAGCAATATCATACTTTTAAAACAATTAAGGACTTAAAAAAATTTTTTTTAATTTTAAAGTTGGCTGTATGAGTTTTCTATAAATGGGTTTTCATGGTTTGGACAATTTTTCCAGTAACATAATTATATATGGCTTCAAAAACTGCTGAATCCACAACAATTGAGGAAGAAATGATGATCCAGTATCCAAACTTAAACAAATGTACACAAAATATCACTTAAGCATTCTCATTACTTTAATTCATTGAGCATATATACAATAGGTGCTCAATTAATGCTTGGGGGTCCATCAAAATGAAAACTCAAAGTTCTCTGAGTTTAATATTTCCACCAGAGGCATCACTTCCCAACCCCCATCCCCATAAAATACCAGAACAGCTGCTCTTGAACACTGAACTTAGAACTATTATGTGGGGCTATGTTGATTCAACAACACACACTTATTAATTAGTACTGCATAGAGGAAACATAATTTAACAGATGTCCAATGAACCTACATTTCTGAGACAAGATGATTCATTTCTGCTTTATAACTGCAAAAGTGTCTCATACATAACGACAATTAATTATGAAGCACAACAGCTGAGATACTTAATGGATTAATGGATAATAAATGGCCAACCATATGACACTTGCTATTAAATTAGAGACAGTGACATAAACATAAACATAAGGAGAATGCCCTCCTTTTTATTTTGTTCACGTTTATATAAGTCTCACACTACTCAAGGCGATTATATAAAATGTAGCATATTTATAGATTTCCTAAATGTAAAATGGAAATAATATACAGGCTTCCCTTATCCTTTGGGAAAGAAGTACTACATTTTATGTTTGTAGACATATAAAGCGGCAGTTATTTATTTAAAAGATAATAATTCAATATACATACAGCACAATAAAAGTATTCATCATAACTAGCTGGAAATGACAATTTGATTTTTCATACAGCCCACAACAGCGTTGAAGTAAGCTATATTTTAACATAATCTAAAAATGAAACAATGACTAATTCTGTTGGTGATACAGTAAATTAACAGCAATTATAGAGTTGGCTGAATGCCCACTCTCTCAGTGAGTGCTATATACAGACAAAAGAGACATTCTTTGAAGTGACAGTGTTCAAGAGTTTTCAAACTTTGCATATATGTATACCAGAGAAGGAAAAGTACTGGTTTCTCTATGTTTATACCATGAAATAAAAAAATATAGCATGTATATCAGAGAACACTGTAACCAAAAAATAATAATAAAAATTAAAAATAGCTAACAATTATGCAATGTTTATGTGCTAGGCATTGTTCTACGTGATCTGCATTTATGACATAACTTAATCTCCACAATCACCCTGTGAGGTAAGTACTATTATTTTCCTCATTTACGGATAAAGAACCTGAGACACAAGTTTAGAGGAATCCAAATGTGCATAGTTGAGGCAATTTCAATAGTAAATAAAGAAGTTATAAGTAGGAAGGAAACAAGCACACACGCAAACACACGAAAACAACCTACAGCCCCACAGAGTTTTTTTGAAAATGACAGGAAAGAAAACAGGAAGAGAATAAAGAAATTTATATGGTTTCTAGATCTCAACAGTTTGACTTCACCCAGAAAAGCTAATGATACAGGGATTTAATAGCTTTTTCAAATCAAGATCTGGTAAAATGAGGACTCATGTAAAGTGTTAAGCAGAAAGAAGAAATGTTTAATGATATTCACTATTATTATCACTGTTCTTATGCTAAATGACCTGTCATTTCTGAACTTACTGAAGGCAAAAAAACCAAGACAGTTAAAAAAAAGTAAACAATATTTTAACATGACTTGAAAATTGTCAGTGAAGATTTATCTATCTTTGAATAATTTATATCTCTGTGGAGAACAGATGTAATGAACTGACCTGATACTCATGATACTGTACACTAGTAATGGATAGCTAACCAGGTAGCTTACTTAAAAAGTAAAATAAGGTTGAAGTCTGAAAGAAAGGAGGAGTGGGTGTTGAATGATAAAATAAAGAAGTCTGTTACTCTGTAGTTTTTGATCATGGGATGCTGAAAGGGTATTTAGGAATCTGTAACAGAGTTGTTACACAGCATTCCTTTTTTAAAAAAGATTTTATTTAGAAAGAGAGAGAAAAGGAAAGTGCGTGCGTCTGCTCATGAGGGGGGGAGGGGTTGAGGATGCAGGGAGAGAGGAAGAGAATCTTCAAGTAGACTACTGAGGATTTTATCTGATGGAGCCCCAGAAAGGCTCCATCTCAGAACCTTGAGATCACACTGGAGCTGAAATCAGGAGCCGGACACTCAAGTGACTGAGCCACCCAGGTGCTCCTACAGTGTTCCTTCTTAAACTAACACCTCATACATGGAATGAATCCTTTATGGCTGATGATACTACTTATTTCTTAAATTCAAAAAATGGCTTTTCAATGGTCAACATCTTGGGCTCCCAAAGTGTTGGGAGCCCAAGGTGTTGGTATACGTTTTTTGGTATACGATTTGAATAGTGACCAAACCAAGAGATAAATGAAGACAAGTGGAACACACACACATACAAAATTAAAAAAAAAATTAAAAAAAGAAGGGGGAAATGGAGAAAAGATGGGTAACTCAAACCACAATCTGAAGCAGATATGCAGACACTACAGGCAAAGAACAACCAGAAATGGCTGAAGAACCATTTCTAACCATGCCCTAATTACCCCCTGGAACTGACCTTGCTGAGAAGAGCAGAGAGAGGAAAAGGTAAATGGTAAATATATAATAGACAGTCCAAGTAACCACTCTTATCTTGAGTGATTCTTTGGATTGAGGCATCCTTATAGGATGCATAGGTTTCTCTTCGCATTGCAAAAAAGAGGTACATAGACTTTTACCTCATATCAAGAACTACCGCCAATATATCTTTTTTGCTCTCCAGGAAAGTATTCAAGAATTATTGGTTAGTTTTGCTGAAGGAACATCTGATATTAAAAGGGATTTCCTTTTTTATTTTAAGATTTTATTTATTCATTTGAAACAGAGCCAGCTGAGGCAGCCCCGGTGGCACAGCGGTTTAGCACCGCCTGCAGCCCAGGGTGTGATCCTGGAGACAGACCCGGGATTGAGTTCCTTATCAGGCTCCTTGCATGGAGCCTGCTTCTCCCTCTGCCTGTGTCTCTGCCCCCCCCCCCCCTGTGTGTGTGGGTGTTTCTCATGAATAAATAAATAAATAAACCTTAAAAAAAAAAAAAAGAAACAGAGCCAGCGAGAGAATGAGAGCATAAGTAGGGAGAGGGGTGGGGGGGCGGGGAGGGGAGAAGCAGACTTCTCACTGAGTAGGGAGCCTGAGGTGGGCTTGATCCTAGGACCCTAAGATCATCACCTGAGCTGAAGGCACACACTTAACCAAGGGAGCCACCCAAGTGCCCCTAAGAGGAATTTCTTAAATTTTATTTTTATCTAATGATAATTACAAGAGTTTTTCTTTTTTAAACTTTCCCATGTCTATTTCTCTATTATCCAAGGCAATTCTTTTCCTTCTTTCCCTCTCCCAGTGTTCATTTGTCTACAATTTAATCTTTGCTACCATTCTGTGATTTTTTTAAAAAGATTTTATTTATTTATTTGAGAGAGAGCATGCGAGCACAAGCAGGGAGAGAGGCAGAGGGAGAGAGGAGAGAAACAGATTCTCCACTGAGCAGGGAGCCAGATGTGGGACTCGATCCCAGGCCCCTGGGATCATGACCTGAGCCAAAGGCGGATGCTTAACCAACTGAGCCACTCAGGTGCCCCCCGTTCTGTGATTTCTAACATTATTTTTCTAGTCTCTATTTCCACCTTCTTGGTTATCTTGCTTCATTCACATCTCAGAGCTTCTGAAGCTTGGGTTTGCCTTTTTCTTTTCAGTACTCTCTGTAAGACTACTGCCCTAAAATTACTCAAAAGTTTAATTTTCCCTAAGACTTTGTGAAAATACAACTGATAGAAACAAGAAAAAAGAGGTGTCAAATAGGAATAATTCAGAATTGTGTGGAAAAAATACACTCCCATTTCCTAATGCTCTATTCTGGCTGCCTGAATCTCCCATCCCTAAAAAAACATCTGAAGAGTATCTTAAATAAAAACTGTAAGCTGCTTCCTTTCTTTCCCTATAACTTGTAACATTCAGCTTCATGCTGTAGAAAATTGGCTGCTGTGGTATAACAACAAATACTACCTTTTAAAAGCAAACAGCTGCACCACATGTGGTTTTTTTTTATAAATAGTGCCAACTTCATTTTACAAAACTGATAACTGTACATATAGCTAAATAAAGATTTGAGAAATGGGTTTCTGTAGACAAGCTAGCAATGAATGTTTATTTATAAAGGGAACAAATTTATGTAAAGTCCTTAAGCACAAGGATTTTATCTGATACTGATTTTTATCCCCTAAAGGGGAGAGTAGGATGTCAAAATATAGGTGTTAAGTACACAATAAGCTGGGAAAATACAGAATATTTGAAAAGAGGCTATACATGCCACAATTAACAATGACAGGCAGTTAAGAACTGACATTTCAACAGTTAGGTTTACAGTGACTTTTATCGCAGGAACAGGAGGGGATAATTGACAGATGTATAAAGTTTATAAAGAAATATGTATTATTTTGTTATTCAGATTTTGCTGTGGAGCAACTTTCAAAGTCTTGTAATTAATATTTTAGTCATTAGAGATTATAAATCTCAAACGTTTACTGTAGAGTTGGGATTAAGAATATTTCATAGATCCTTCAATTAGAAAATAGAACTGAGGGATCCCTGGGTGGCGCAGCGGTTTGGCGCCTGCCTTTGGCCCAGGGCGCGATCCCGGAGACCCGGGATCGAATCCCACGTCGGGCTCCCGGTGCATGGAGCCTGCTTCTCCCTCTGCCTATGTCTCTGCCTCTCTCTCTCTCTCTCTCTGTGTGACTATCATAAATAAATAAAAATTTAAAAAAAAAAAAAAAAAAAAAAAAAAAAAAAAAAAAAAAAAAAAAAAAAAGAAAATAGAACTGATAAAATTCTAGAAGTATGACACATAGCACTACATCGTATCTACTTCAAATAAATAGTACAAAGAATTTAAAAATTTGAGGTATCAGAGTAAAAATGATTAACTTTTTTCCCCTCATAAGAATATTCATGTACTTTTGTCCCAACAATATTAGAATAAATTAATTTTCTTCAAAGGCCTGCATAGGTTTTTCATGGCTTTTCTCCTTCTTGGGGTCAGAATTATTTAGTGATATGTAGATTAAAGGACAAAGACATCAACCTCTTGTTTGCAGTAGAAACTAATATATGATCACAGTAAGGTGGTTATGCTGACCTGATTACCTTGACAAGTTCTAAGGTCTTCAAAGACGTATGTATTCAGAGGCCCCTAAACTCTGATAGATGGTTTGACCTTCTTGGATGTCATAAAACTGTAAATTAATAAGATTCTTTTCTCAGGTATGTACTTAAAAACTGTACCACTACTTTATAGTCACATAATGATCATTTTTGCCCTGGTTAGGGGTAACTATATTTTCTTCATTTACCATAAGAACCAATCCATGAAAGATGTTAAGAATAGAAGATACAAGAATAAACCAAACATTTTGTCCAAATTTCTAATTATTAGTACATTTTCATAATAAAATTTTTAAGTGAAATCTTCAGTTTGACATTATAGTGCAGAAACAGAATTTTCTTGAACATTGTTGATTGTTAAAATACACGTTTATACTTCGCTTAGTGGAGGAACAAAATACTTTTGTTTGTAGATACTGCTGGTGTAAGATACTGTTTGCTATAGAGTTATTAAACTTTTCTTCCTCTGTAATAGTAGCCGATAAAGGTAAAAATGGAGCTCCCTTTCCACAACTTGTCTTACAGATATAGTCTATGGTGATAATGCAATTTCATTGAAGTAATCTTACAAAGTTTTATGTACTGTTTTAAGATGTTTTAAAATATTTTTAAGAGCAAACATGCTATCACCCCGATTTATATTTTTATATATACACACATATATATCACATATAAAATAAAAGCATATATTACCTTCTAAAATATAAGAATATATATTATATATAATATTCATAAATAAATTATGATATATATTCTAATACTTTTGCCTGTACTTATTGCTTCATACAATCTCTTGAGGAAAAATAAAGTTGGACCTAAAAATATGGTGGTGGAGCAACGTAATCAGCATTCATAATAATACAATTGTCTCTGAATGTCCACCTAACATTTCAGCTTTCAAATCGTGCACATCAATTTGCATATTTTTGGGGGAGTAGAAGGATATAAAGAAGTATACTTTTCAGAAAAATTAATCTGGTTACTTCTTAACATTTTAATTTTTCATTAATAAGGATATAATTTCAAATGTCTCTATGTGTGTGTGTGCATGCATGTGTGCATTTCATAGTGAGTATATGTTGTTGGCCATATATTTGCACTAATTCCCAGCAGGAGATGGTGTCTATTTCTGATGAAGAAGGAAAGCTTGTACTTTGCACACTTCAAAACACTGATACTCTGTACTTTGATAAACTTATATTGTTTTTTTTCTCCTGATTGAAATAATATCATCCCTCATGGACTAGTTAAATAGTATTTCCTTTAGGAAGTTTTCCCCCAGTATTCCCAATTTGTCCTATAACAGAGTTCCAAAATGTTAGGCATGTACATGTGTGTGTGCCTTTATGAGGTAATATTTCCTAGCTCACTTCAGTTTTACAATATTCTTTTCAATTTTTTTAAAGATTTTTATTTACTTATTCATGAGAGACATAGAGAGAGAGGCAGAGACATAGAGGGAGAAGCAGGCCCCTGTGGGGAGCATGATGTGGGACTCGATCCCAGGACCCAGGATCACGACCTGAGCGGAAGGCAGATGTCCAACCACTGAACCACCCAGGTGGCCCTTCAACTTTTTATTAAAAAAATTCAAACCATGGGGTGCCAGCAGGGCTCAGATGATTAAGCATCTGCCTTTGGCTCAAGTCATGATCTTGGAGTCCTGGAATAGAGCCCTGCGTTGGGCTCGCTGCTCAGTGGGGAGTCTGCTTGTCCCTCTTCCTCTGCCCTTCCTCTTACTTGTGTTCTTTCTCTAATAAATAAAAAAATCTTTTTTTTTAATAAAGAAAATCTTAAAAAAAAATTCAAACCTACAATGAATAGATTCACTGTTAATGCTGAGTTTTTCCTATTTTCAAAGTTGCAAATGATATCTAAATATACTGCTGTAAATGTGATGTTTCTCTAAGTTCAATTCCATGTATGTAATAGATTACTAAGCTTAGGGCATGGTTGGTAGAACAAGCTTGCTTTTTCCACACTTCAAAGTTCTGTCATCCTCCATCTTGATAACTTGACTTTTTCTTTTACCTATGGAAATGCTATCTGTCTTTCATGGATAGTTCTTTTATGAAGCATTCCCCTGCCATTTCCAATCATAGTACTCAATCCTTTTTCTAAACTTTACATTTAAGCTTACCCTTCTGTGTTTATATATATATTTCTTTCCTCCTATCTAGACTGAAGGGAATCTGAGGGCAAGGCATATGAGAGATTCTTTGCAATATCCATGATATCCAGCATCCAGCACTGCCATACATCTAATAGCTTGGATACATACTTAATGAACGAATAAATAAACAGTAATTTTCTATAAAAAGCTTTCAGCTATCAATTGCTTGTGTTCCTCCTCAACCCCCAAGTAGGAAATAGGAGTAAGCGTGGGAAGAAGAAAAGTTTTCTCTGGATACATTTACTGATTTTCATTCATGATAGACAGAGAGAGAGAGAGCGCGGCAGAGACACAGGCAGAGGGAGAAGCAGGCTCCATGCCGGGAGCCCGACGCGGGACTCGATCCTGGGCATTTACTGATTTTCTATTTGATTTGTATTTAAATTTTAATTTAATTTGGAAATTTTAGGATGTTTAATCTCAGGAGTATGCCTGACATGACCAGACAGTGGTTTTAGGTATTGATTAGAGACAACTATTTTAGATAATTATTAGTCTTCCTCTAGGCCCCCAATACTTGCTCAAATATGATTTACCTCACTTGTCAGCATTTACAGCAACCTAGTAGGTGAGAATCTTTTTGAGAAGATGCATTAATGTATATGTCATGAATTGTATTCCTCTCTTCTTTGTCCTTACATCAAGAATTTCAAAATAATCAATTCTAAGATAATAAACCAAGAAGATATTTATTGATGCCTACAGTCTAAACAGGTCTATGTTAGGTTCTAGGGAAGATACAAAAATATAAATACTGTCTGGTTCTGAAGAATGTTTGCTGCCAATTATAAAAAAAGGTTTTAATTTAAAACAAAGAAAATAAAGGGATAAATGTTCATTTATTCAGCAGCTATCTGTTGACTACTACCTTCAAAGCACTGTGTGGAGTTGAGGAGCATGAAGTTAATGGGTGGGAGAGGAAGCAAAGATGTACAAGTTAGGTCCTCAGATGCCTGACTATCTAGCAGAGAGAGAAGAGAATCATATAGGTAACTATGAAGAAATGTCACATGAGAGGACAGTGGGCTCTAGGGTTTGGATCAAAATAGATGGTGTCTGATTGAGAAAAATACCAGAAAGTATCAGAGAAGAGGTAGGTACAGACTGAATTCTGAAGACTGGGGTAAGAAGGGTTCGATGACTATCTTTTTTTTCCTTCCCTGTATTGTTCATGAAGATAGACAACTTCAAATGTGTCTACATCAAAATTCTTGCTGTGTCATGACATACTGACCTGCAGTTAATGACTTCATATACTCTCAGCTGCATAGCAATGATTGTGCACAAAAGCTCAGATCTTCAGAAAAAATACAGTGATATTAATGCATCCTGCAAGAAATGTGGAGCATGGACATGAGAGAAATGTATGAGTAGACACTATTTCTTCAATTTCTCTATTTCTTAATTCTCCTTGTCACTACTCTAGGCATTCATCATCATTAGATGAAATTATTTTAACAGTCTCTTTCACAAGACTATTTCTCTTTGGTCTCTCCTTCCCACCACCATGCACCATGTTGCTTCAAGGGTAATCTGTCTAGCACGCAAACACGTCCAATTGTCTATTGCCTGTTAAGAAATCCCTTAAGGTGGCACATTTGTCTATCCTGGTTCTCCACCGATCACACTGCCCTGAAAAAGTAACACACTAGCACTCTTCTGTGTATTTGTCAGAAAGAGTTTCTTTTTTCTCAGGGCTACTGCTACCATCCTTCAAGTGCTCTTTCTCCAGTGTTCCCACTGTACTGTTATCATTAGTACAGTTACTCGTATGTCTGTTCCCTGCACTGGTCTGGGGGTCTCTTTTATTCCACGGTAGGTATTATTTTCTATCTTTACCTTTTAATCATCTTCATATTCTACCATTAAAACCAATTCATGGATTTAGTCATATAAAACAAAAAACCACCACTACCAAAACAAAACAAAAAACAACTGAAGAAAATAAGGCTTATCCAAGCAAGAATGTAGCAAATTAAGAAAGAGAATCACTCCTTGGCGTAGATAAAAGTGAACTGTAACAGATGGCAAAGTGAAGATAAAGTTTTCAACTCTATTCAATTATATTAAATTTTATTTCTTTTGTTAACTAGCAGAATGATATAATTTTTAACAAACCTCTACAAAGGACAGAGGATTCGTTAGTACTTAGAAAATGATGTGGTGGTGATCAATGAGATTAACATGGATATACCCAAAGCAAACTGTGCCATGGGTCATTCACTTCCTTTTCAATACGGCTATTAAATTACAGATTAAGAAAATAAAGCAGATATATTTGAACTCCAGCATGGTTTATGATGACATGTTTTAAAAGTTGTTCAAAAAACTTAGAAAGTCAAGGCATAAATTGAGGGTCATATGCAGATTCTCTCTGAATGCTGGTGTTGTGCCAACCAGTTCTATCTCCGAGTTGACCACATCATTCTTTGTTTACTCCCATTAACAACTTCTTCCTGTCCTGCTCAGGCATATACACAATCAAAACTCTTGGAAGTCTTCTTCCTTTATTACTGTCAATGGCACTAGCCCAGTGCTAAAATAAACACAGCAGTCTGGCAGTTATAAATTCGACTTTTACGTATGGGGGGAAGTATTATTTATGACCTATGAGATTGTAAAAAGTAGAGTCCAAAAGCAAACTGTGGTATGGGAAACCTCACTTTGAGTGTCTCCTTGTGGGCAAGGGGGAGAATTCCAGTCTGGATGATAACTCAGTTTGGTAAATGCACAATGCTCTGAATAAGCAAATTTTAGCAGATTTTGCTGTAAGACCAAATTAATTAAGTAGGTACGAAAAAGCTCTTTAGTGGGATAATATGTGATTAGTTCTGTCTTTTTCAATATTTTATCAATGACTTAAACAGAGACATAAAAGACATGCTTATTCAAGCTATAGGTAACATAAAGCTGGATAATTTACATGCTAGTCAGAAGCAAAAAATAAAAAGATCCAAACAAGTCAAACTGTGTTAAGAGAAATAACAGAAATTAATCAGAAAAAAACAACAACCTACATTTAGGTTCAAAGCATATAATTTTCACAAGATGGAGGAGATCTGGCCTAAATGTAGCAATACAGTGCTTTTCGAATGGAAACTATTGGAAAAATAAAATACATATAGAGAAAAGTACACAGATCATCAGTGCACAGCTTGATGAATTTTTAAAATGTCAACAAGCTTGAGTGACAACCACCTAGAACAAGATAAAGAATATTGCCAGAACCCCAGATAACTCACTTCTGTTTCTTCCCAGTCACAACCATCCTCTCAAATGTAATCACTATTCTGGCTCCTACTTCTATATTAATAGTTTTTTTCTGTTTTGTAAATTATATAATGGAATCATATAGTACATAAATAAAATCATACAGTATGTGCTCTTTTGTGTCTTCTTTTAATATTATGTTTGTGAGATTCCTATTTATTGCTCATTGTTGTTTTTTATTTTACTAATATATAATATTCCACTGTATGGATACACCAAAATTTATCCATCCTAATACACATGAACTTTTCCTCCAGGAGTCTTGTGTTTAAATACAGCTTAAGAAGTGGTACTTGTGCACTCTGTGTGACAAAATGGCAGCAAAGACAGTTTATATACTTTCTTTGTTTAAATATGCCTTGGGAAAACAAGCACAAGCATTGATTTGGCTTTCATGGTGTGACTTTAAATTTTTTTTTTAAGATTTTATTTATTTATTTGAGAGAGAGAGAGCACAAGGTGGGGAGGACAGAGGGAGAAGCAGACTCCTAGCTGAGCAGGGAGCCTGATGTGGCGCTTGATCCCAGGAACCTGAGATCATGACCTGAGCCGAAGGCAGATGCTCAACCGAGTCACCCAGGTGCCCCGTGACTTCAAATTCTGATGGTTTATAAATGGCATAGAAAAGTGACTATGATCATACATATTATATTACTGAAGGTAGATACCTATAGGAAGAGGCACTTAGTTCTTAGATTATAGTATTTTCCTATTTTGTAAAAATTGACCCATGTACTTACCATTATTTGAACCTATATTTAAAGGCGCAAATTATTTGCTATTAATTTGTATCAACAGATGGTCTGCATAAAATATAGCCTCAAACTTTATACACTCAAGAATATACTATTTCAAACAAGATGAAAATAAAAATGCAAGTTTTTCTTTAACACAGATTCATTTCTTGCCATTTGATTTCATGCCAATATATATGCAGCACTTAATTATAAGCATTTTAAGATAAACTGTATCACCTTTCACTGTTTTAACAAATATGTATTACTTTCTACTGGATGTACTAAACACTCTTATAATAAACATCTTCATAGAAAAGGACAACCCTAAGAGCACCTGGGTGGCAAAGTTAGTTGAGCGTCCAACTTTGGTTTCAGCTCAGGTCATGATCTCAGGGTTGTGAGATGGAGCCCCACATTGGGCTCCCTGGAGGAGTCTGCTGGAGATTCTCTCCTTCTCCCTCTGCCCCTTCCTGCTGCACACTCTCTTTCTCTAAAAATAATAATAATACATCTTAAAAAAAAGAGAAAAGGATGACCCTACCCTCCACGTATATCTAATTCTGTGGGAGAGGCTGAGAACATGCACATGCACATGCAAACATGTACACACACTCTCTTGCTTGCTCATTTTGAACAACTTTTCAATACTACAAACTAACAAAGAAACAAGATTTTGGAAGTGTAAAAGATATGCCAGATGAATGAATATTCACTTGCTTCATCAAACCTACTATTTGTCAGGTCTTTGTCACAGACTTAGAGTCTAGTGTGGGTAGGTAGAAAATAAACCAATCAACAATTATGTAAAAATGTCAGACCTTTGAAATGTTTCATGAAAGAAATTATCTGATGTGATAGAAAATAATCAGTGTGGAACTAGCTACATAAGGTGTTCAGGAAATGTATCTCTCATTAGATAATACTAAAGATGAGGCCTAAAGAATGAGAAGGTGTTGGTCACAAGAACTGGATCATGTTTGCTGGATCCCAAGCAAAGTTTATCAGAAAATCCTAAGGTCCTGAAGATAAAAAGGAGGCCAAGGAGAGCTACAATGTGGTGAAGCTGGTAGAGAGACCATGAAGGCCTTGTAGGTCAACATAAGAAGTCTGAATTTTATTCTAAGTGCAATGGGAAACCACTAAAGATTTTAAGTGAGCAGCGGCCAATTGCCGACAGTGCAAAATTAAGTCACTCTTGGAGACTGTTAGACTTCCTCTTTCTATAGGTATAGATGCTAAATTCCAAGAGTTTAGGGTCAACAAAAGTTACATGGTTGTAAAGTATAAAGAGCACAGGTTTCTATAAGGTTTCTTTTCAATAAGAAGAAAGCTAACCTTCAGACACATGAAAAGGTGTTACTCCTACTCATAATAAGAGAAATGCAAATAATTAATCTTTCCTATCTATTAAATTGTTAAAGGTCAGATACTTGGTGTGCGACATAGCACTGCTGAGGAAGTAGGGAAAAGGCAGGCGCATCTAAGTTGGCAGTGTAAGTTGGTACAACTTCTCTGAAAACAGAGCAGTCTGAGAAAAGTCCATTAAAACTGAAGAGACATATAGCCTTTTTTTTTTTTTTTTTTTACCAATCTAGTTCTAGGAAATTATCCATTACACAAATTCACAAAGACAATATGTACAAATATTCTTAGTGAAGTATTATTTATGATGGCAAAAGACTGGAAATAACCTATACATCCATTGTAGGAAACCTGGTTCAATGATTATGTTATATCCATCCAATAAAATATTATATAGTTATAATGAAGCTGATCTACATATATGAATACAGGAAAATCTGGGAGATAATAAATAAATCTGAAAAAAGCAAATGTAGAAAAAAGAATGTCTGGAGGGGAATGTCTGGAGAATGAAAATGCCAGGCAACAAAAAGGAAGACTTAATTTACTGTATACCTTTTGTGTTTGAATTTTTTACTGTGTTGTTTGAATTTCTGTGTTTGAATTTTTTACTATGTGTGTAAATGCATATATTTACATATCACCTATTTAAAACTATTTAAAAACATAATAGTCTGAAGCACCTGGGAGGCTCAGTCAGTTAGGTATCTGCCTTTGGCTCAGGTCATGATCTCAGGGTCCTGTAATCAAGCCCTGCATCAAGCTCCCTGCACAGTGGGGAGTCTGCTTTCTCTTATTCCTCTGCTCCTCTCCCCCAATCATGTGCTCTATCTCTCAAATAAATAAATAAAAACTTTAAAAATAAATAGCTTAGAGAGGGAAGCTTAGAGTGATACAGGCCTACCACAAGAAACAATTTCATTTAAACAATCTAGCCTTACATCATTAAAAGAAAATAATAAAGACCAAAGCAGAGATAAATGAAACAGACTAAAAAGCAATAGAAAAAAAATCAATGAGACTAAGAGCTAGCTCTTTGAAAAGATAAAGTTAATAAATCAAGGAAAAAAGAGAACTCAAAGTCAGAAATGAAAGAGAAGTGACAAACAACATTAGAGAAATACAAAAGATTTTAAGAAACTTGGGATCCCTGGGTGGTGCAGTGGTTTGGCGCCTGCCTTTGGCCCAGGGCGCGATCCTGGAGACCTGGGATCGAATCCCACGTCGGGCTCCCAGCCCATGGAGCCTGCTTCTCCCTCTGCCTGTGTCTCTGCCTCTCTCTCCCTCTCTCTGTGTGACTATCATAAATAAATAAAAATTAAAAAAAAAAGATTTTAAGAAACTTCTACAAAAAAGTATACACCAACAAACTGGATGAACTAGAAGAAATGGATAAATTCCTAGAAATATGCAATCTTCCAAGACTAAATCATGAAGAAACAGACAATCTGAACAGACTGATAACTAATGACAGAATTGAATTGGTAATCAAAAACTCCCAACAAGGGGCACCTGGGTGGCTCAGTGGTTGAGCATCTGCCTTTTGCTTGGGTCATGATCCTAGGGTCATGGGATAGAGTCCTGCATCAGGCTCCCTGCAGGAGGCCTGCTCCTCCCTATGCCTGTCTCTGCCTCTCTCCCCATGTCTCCCATGAATAAATAAATAATCCTAAACAAACAAACAAGCTCTCGACAAGCAAAAGCCCAGGACCATATGGTTTCACAGTTGAATTCTACCAAACACTTAAAAAAAAAGTTATCACTTATTCTTAATAAACCATTTCAAAAAACAGAAGACAAAGGAATGTTTCCAAATTCATCCTATGAAGCCAGCATTATTCTGATACCAACACTAGACAAAGACCGTACCAAAAAAATTACAGACCAATATCCCTAATGAACATAGACATGAACATCCTCAACAAAATATTAGCAAACCAAATTCAATAATACTTTAAAAGGATTATTCACCACGGCCAAGTGGGATTTATTCCAGGTATGTAATAAGGATGATTCAATATCCACAAATCAACGTGATACATCACATTAACAAAATGAAGGATAAAAATCACACTGTCATCTCACTAAATGCAGAAAGTGTTTGACAAAATCCAACATCCATACCTGATAAAAAAAAAAACAAAAAACCTTTCAATAAAATGAGTATAGTGGAAACATATATCAACATAAACAAAGGTCGTATATGACAAACCTAGAGCTAACATCATGCTCACTGCTAAAAAGCTTTATTAATACTCTAAGATAAGGAACAAAACAAGGATGTTCATTCTTACTACTTTTATTTAACATAATACTGGAAGTCCTAGCTAAAGCAATCAGACAAAAATGAAAGAAAGAAAGAAGAAAGAGAAGGAAGGAAAAGAAAGGAAGAAAGGAAGAAAGGAAGGAAGAAAGGAAGAAAAGAAAGAAAGAAAGAAAGAAAGAAAGAAAGAAAGAAAGAAAGAGTGAGCATCCATAGTTAAGGATGTAAAACTGTCACTATTTGCAGATGACATTATACTATACATAGAAAACCCTAAGGACTCTACCAGAAAACTATTAGAACCAATAAATGAATTTAGTAAAATATAAGATTAATATACAGAAATCTGTTGCATTTTTATGCACAAAGTAGCAGAAAAAAATTAAGAAAAAAATCCTATTTATAATCCTATCAAAAAGAATAAAATACCTAAGAATAAATTTAACTAAGAAGGTGAAAAATTTGTACACTGAAAACAATAAGACACTGATTAAAGTAAATGAAGATAACATAAACAAACAGAAAGACATACCATGCTCATGGACTGTAAGAACACTATTAAAATGTCCATACTGCCCAAAGCCATCTACGGATTCAATACAACCCCTATAAAAAAAACAGCAATAGTATTTTTTACAGAACTAGAAAAAAAATCCTAAAATTTGTCTGGACCCACAAAAGACTCTGAATAGCCAAAGCAATCCTGAGAAAAAAGAATACAGCTGTAGGTACCATAGTCTCAGATTTCAAGATATACTACAAAGCCATAATAATCAAAATGTTATGGTACTGACATAAAAATAGAAATATGTATCAATGGAAGAAGACAGAAAGCCCAGAAATAAAATCATGTTTATACAGTCAATTAACCTACAACAAAGAAGCAAGAATATACAGTGGGGAGAAGAAAGTCTCTTCAATAATGATGTTGGGAAAACTGGACAGCCACATACAAAAGAATGAAACTTGACCACTTATACTATACACAAAAATAAACCCAGAATGGATTAAAGACCTAAATGTGACACCTGAAACCATAAAAATGCTAAAAGAAAACAAAGGCAGTAATCTTTTTAGACATCAGACTTAGCAACTTATTTATGGATATGCATCCTAAGGAAAGGGAAACAAATGCAAAAATAAACTATTGGGACTACTCCAAAATAAAAAGCTTTTGCACAAGAAGGAAATCATCAACAAAACAAAAAGGCAACCTAGTAAATGAGGGAAGATATTCTCAAATGATATACCCAATAAAGGGTTAATATCCAAAATATATAAAGAACTCCTACAACTCAATACCAAAAAAACCCCAACGACCTGATTAAAAAATGGGCAGATGACCCGAATAGACATTTGTCCAAAGAAGACATACAGATGGCTAACAGACACATGAAAAGATGTTCAACATCACTAATCATCAGGAAAATGCAAATCAAAACCAGAATAAGATATCATAATAGAAAGAATGGCTTCTACCAAAAAGACAAAAAATAAGTGTTGGCAAGGATGTGGAGAAAAGGGAACTCTAATTCATACACTTGTGATGAAAATGTAAACTGATAAAACCACTGTGGGAAACAGTATGGAGGCTTTTCAAAAAGTTAAAAAAAAAAATATGATCCAGTAACTCCACTACTAAGTATTTACCCAAGGAAAATGAAAACACTAATTCAAAAAGATACATGCATTACTATGTTGACTGCTGCATTACTTATAATAGCTAAGTTATGGAATCAACTCATCATCGACACATGAATGGATAAAGATGTTATATCTATCATAGAGTTATTACTCAGCCACTAAAAAGAATGAAATCTTGCCATTTGTGACAACATGAATGGACGTAGAGGGTATTATAGGAAGTGAAATAAGTGAGACTGGGAAAGACAAAATTGCCAATGATTTCACTTACATGTGAAATCTTAAAGCAAATGAAATAACTCTTAAATAAAGAAAAAAACTTGGTGGTTGCCAGAGGGGAGGGAAGTGGGCAGATGGGCATCACAGGCAAAGGCAATTATGAGGTAAAAACTTCCAGTTATAAAATAAATAGGTCAGTGGGATGAAAAATACAGCACAGGGAATATATAGTCAATAACACTGTAATATCTTTGTATGGTGACAGATGGTGACTATACTTATGGTGAGCCTTTTGTAATGTATATAAATGTTGAATCAATATGTTGTACATCAGATACTAATATTGTATGTTAAGGATAATTCAATAAAAAAAAGAAACCGTTGATTTTAAAAGCAAACCATTATGGAAGACATGATATTTTAAAATGAGAAAGGAAGAAAAAATGTGGAAATGAAAATAGCTGTAAAAATTTGAAATAAACATACTGCTTTATGTATTATTTCCTTGCTGAATAAACTGTTTTATATAATCTATAGGGACAGAGTTTAAAATAAATTAGTGGCCATATGTCGGAGAGATATAAATATATAACATACCATACATATATAGGTTTTTAGTTTTGCAAATGCCAAAACAAAAATCTTATTTAGCCTAATTCTCCACAAAAACAAAAGCAAAAATGGATGCTTCCCATCAACTACAGGAAAGAATACAAGGGGTCACCGAAGTATGGCTGCTGGCAATAAACTGGATTACTGTGTTTTTAGCAAAGATTACTTCAGAGCATAGCTACTATAGCTATAAAGGGTTGAGGCCAGGAGGCCAGGAGTTCTAATCCTGACCCTGGAACTTATTAGCTATGGGATCCTAATGACATTACTTAAAAGTTTCAGTTTCCTTGATAATGAAACCTACCTCTCAAAGTGAGAGGATCAAGTGAGATAATGAATGTCAAATTACAGTATAATGTTAGTGTAATACACTAAGCATTAAAAAAATACAGTATGATTTCTTATACACAACTCTCCACAACCACCAAACTATCAGTAGATTTTAAAGACGAAACAAAAGGCTCAACGAGAGCTTGAAGAAGGTCATTTAATCCATTCTCTTGTAGGAGTAATTATTTTGATTTATTTTAGTCCTTATTTAGGCACTTGTGGGAAGATTAATTTATTTGACTTGATATAATTGTTCATGCTTTTATGATTTATTAACAGATGACTCTTTTTAAAATAACAATATGATATTTTGTGAGGCATTATTGTGTACTTTTGCATGGAAAATAATCTCTGATCCCCAAACACCAAGAACATAATGCACAAGAGAAAATGTGAGTTTTGTTAATCTTTCCAATTATCAGTCTTTCCCTTGGGAAACCCATTCTGGAAATTTTAGTCCCAAAAATGGAGTTTTGGTTCAAAATTGCATGTTTCTGTGAATGAAGTCATTTATCACAGAGTTTTAATCCCCAAACCTGTATTTCTAGTTCACATCACTCATTTGAATCCCAGACCTGTAAAGCTGCCTGATGAACATTTCCCACCCAAGTGTCCTATAAGTTTCTCAAAGGAAACATGCCCCACACCCCTTTCCCCCATTACCCGGCTTTGGCTACTCAGATTAGAAACTGGAGAATTCTCATAGGTGTCTCTAATCAGTTAACAGTGGATACTAATACTACTGCCTAAAATAGTGCTTCTCTAAACAAAGAGACAAAAACCAGAATCAGACCTATAGATACAGAAAATAGACTGATGTTTGGCAGAGGGAAGAGGTATGGGGAATGGACAATATGGGTACAGGGGAGTTTAAGATACAGTTTTTCAGTTATGAAATGAGTAAGCTACAGGAATAAAGGCACAGCACAGGGAATGTAGACCATACTGTAATAGCATTGTATGGTGACAGACAGAAGTTACACTTGTGGTGAGCATAGCATAATGTATAAAGAAGATGAATCATTATGCTGTACACCTGAAACTAATGTAACATTGTGTGCCAACTATACTCAAATGAAAAAAAAAAATTCTGCTTCTCAACCACTGGTGATCTCCTTTGAGCCTCTAGAAGACATTCAACAATATCTGGAGACATTTCTGTCTGTCACAAATTAGGGGGCCGAAGATGAGGGGGAAGACTACTCCTGGCACCTAGTGTATAGAGGCCAGTGATGCTGCTCTGCATCCTATAATGCAAAGGATATCCCTCCATAAGAACAAATTCTCTTGTCCAAAATATCAATCATGCTGAAATTTAGAAATCTTGTTTTATAATTTCTTGAATGTAAACTCTGCAAGAAGAGGCATTTCTATATGTCCAGTATCTGGATGCTGCATGGTATAAACATAATTACTAAATAAAGGAATAAAAAGAAGAATTCATATATATATTCCCCTTATCTTTATCTCCAAAACATAGTCTTCATTCTTTTCTAGCTTGGACTACTGTATTAGCCCCTGCCTATTCTCCTTGTCTACATGGTCCTTGGGGCTGTATCTTATTGATCTTTATGTAACAAGACCCAGAAAGAAGGGCTCGATAAATCTTTGCTTTATAAATTAGCCTTAACATAGACATTTTAATAGCAACTAGTAAGAACTTACAGGAATTTTGGGGCAGGTTTATGTTAACATACTAATACCATGAGAAAAATATATCTGGTTCTTAGAATAGTTACACCTGTATGAATCAATGTAGCTATCTGATGCTAGGTCTATTTTATTTATAATCTTTAACTTATTTTTTTTAAATCTTTAACTTTTATATCACTTTGTTCCTTGTTATTTTCTACAGGAAGACCTGCATAATACTGGTAAAAACCAGTTGATCTTTCCCCTAACTCAGTGACAAGCCATGATTACATACTATGATCTTGGCCAGCTGGGAACTCAGAACATTCCTTTCTTCCTGCCTAATTTTTCCTTGGACCTGCTAAAGCAAATCTCTAAAGGCTGCTATCTTATCAAGAGATCCAGATCCAACTCTGGAAAAAAAAAATCAAGGAAACTTGATCATTTGCCATAAAGGAGTTGATATTTGGCTGGTAGTCTTAAAAATTAACTCAGACCTTCACATTCTATACAAGCTTGAATAAAACAGCATTGCATATAGCTATCCAAATAAGTAACACCTTTAAATAAAGTAGAGGCTATCATAATTCTGTCTTACATGTAGAATACCATTTCCCCCACCTCATTTCTCAAGTGGATGATAGAAAATAATTTGTTTTAAAATTTATAGACAATAAACACAAGCTGTCTGTTCTGTCTTGATCTGTTCTTATCAGGGCTCTTTTATACAAGGTTAAGGAAAGTGCAAATGTGTAGCTTCTTCTGGCTCAGTTGTGCAGAATTTTCCCTCCTCACAAGCTCTATTCCTTTACCACTGCCTTACTGTCCCTGAATTTTCTGTGACTCATGGTGTTTCTCTCAGAGTTCCCAGTGTGCCCTGTTTTCTGGAAATAGTGGATCCCTGCCCTTTGATGTTTGTGATCCTGAAAATTTCATTTTGAAGCCACTCCACCCTTTTTCTCTTCAGAAAACCTTTGCGAGGGGAGAACATCACTTGTCTAAATCTGGGAGCCCTTCTTTGGAGAAATCACCTCTCTCTGATAAGTGAGTTGCCATCTTTTCCTGGCTGTGACAACAAGAAAGCTCCTCATTTTACAAACATCTGTAGGTCTCACTCCAATTTCCTTTGTTCGTTGAACCCCCCCGTAGAAGAACATCCTTTGTGAAGGAATTTAGGTCTGCCCATTCCTTTCAATTATGTTGACAGTAATATCAACAAATACCAACTGCCATTTTTTATTTATTTATTTATTTATTTATGATAGTCACAGAGAGAGAGAGAGAGAGAGAGGCAGAGACACAGGCAGAGGGAGAAGCAGGCTCCATGCACCGGGAGCCCGACGTGGGATTCGATCCTGGGTCTCCAGGATCGCGCCCTGGGCCAAAGGCAGGCGCCAAACCGCTGCGCCACCCAGGGATCCCCCAACTGCCATTTAGAGTGGGGCCACAGAGAAAGGAACTCCAGAGTATGAAGGAACACAGCAAAATACTTGAGATCCCTACTTCTATGGCAAGACTCTAATAGGGGTGTGTGAGTAGGTATCAGAGAGGCTGATTACATACCAACTCCATCAGTTTGGGCAAAGCTTAATCCAACCCAAATAGATTAAGATGTCTTGGGCAATAAGCATCTCAGGGAAGACAATGACAAACTAAAGGTCTTTCTCCAAAGTCTGGAACTGCATTAGACTACAGAAAACTAGATAGAGAAATCTTGATAAAATATGATAAAACTGAACTTCCTCTGAGACAAGTGGCTAATTCCTTTTTAGCTTATCAGCATATTTAATTTGGTTTAGAACAAATAAAGTTGGTATTCCTTGCCCTGAAAACAAACAAAATCCAATCCTTATTTTTAGTAATTTTTAAATTGAATTGTGATAGTTGGGGGTAGTGGTTGGATATATAAATGGATGCAATGTGTATTGTTTTAAACAATAGCCACTGTTATGATCTATTTTTACTCATCAGATTCATTTTGAAATTTCACACATTAAATTATAGCATGGCATTTTAAAATGGTTTATCACAAAGGAGAATGGACTAAAAAAGAAAACTTTTTGACTCATGAGATACAAGTAATACTGTAGCCCAGTTAAGACACTGAAGATATAAGGCTGTTTTGACAATAATCAAATGTGAAAATGACCTGTGAAGTGGGAAGTAACTTCTCTTTAGTTTAGGGCTAACAAAATGTAGAAATCAGTTATTTACTGTTAACATAAATTAATGTCTCAGTGTCTATGAAGTATGAATACACTGGAGAAAATGGGTCAGGTGCCTTTGGAAAGAGGATCCTTGCCAAAACTGAAAGAGGCATTTGCAATCTCCTCCTAACATTCTTTCCTTCTTGTATCATCAATTTCATTTCACTCCCCAAAAAACCTGGTTTAGTGAATGATCTGATATAATTAACCTATACCAGAGTATAAAATCTAAGAGTATAAAATCTAAGGAGTATTCCTTCTTTCAGGGATATAAATCATTTAAATCTTCTCTACAACTGGGGATTGAAAAGTTCAGTTTAGAACTGGGTTTGGTTTCCAGTTTTGCTACCTACTTTCCATGTGACCTGTGGACCACTTAACCTCCATAAGCCTAGGTTTTCTAGTCTATAAATGGGAGTGATGGTAGTAATAAGTACTGTCTTAATGGCAAAGTTGTATGGATTAAATGAACATATTTTTACTGAATGCCTACTGAACTGTTAGGTACCGTTTTAGGTACCAGGAATTTAGGAGTGACATCAAGATGAAGTCTTTGTGCTCCTGCACTTTACATACTAACTGAAGAAAGGTAAACATAATAAACCCTTAGACAAGGTAATACATAATGCCAGGAGGGAGAAGTGAAATGGAGAAAAATCAAGTATGGTGGTTGTGGTGGGGAAGTTCACGGGGTCAGAAGGTGGTTAAGAATTGTCATGCAAGAGCTTCTTTGAAAAGTTAACATTTGAGCAGATATCTGAAGGGAAAAATGGGGTGAACCATAAGAATTTCAGGCAGAGGAAAACAATGAAAGCAGAAGGAAGAACAAATGTAAAGGCTCTGTGGAGGAAACATGCTTAGAGTAGTTGAGCCAAGGGTGATAGTGATTTTGAAAATGGGTTTTATGTGCTTTTATCCAGTGAGTTAGTATCGCTGAAAAGCTTTAGTCAATGAATGAACATATCCGACTTATAAAAGTTAAAGATGACAATAGTTTTTAACTTCAGCCACAAGAAAAATGGAATTCTCATTCACTGAGATGGGGAAGCCTGGAGGAGCTGGTTTGGAGGAGTGGAATGGGGTTGTGCAATCAATAGTTTGGGTTTGGACCGATTAAGTTTGGGTGACTACTGGGTGTTACGCTGGAGAAGCCAAAAAGGCAATTCAATAGATATGAAAGCACTTAATCCACAGGTAGGCTTTATGCGAACATACAAACTCAGGTTAAACAAGTTAATTCACGTTACTCCAGGACAACTGTGTATTCTACCTCCAAGGCCAGCAAATGAGCAAATGAGTGGGAAGCTGCATTTACACGTGTAAACCACTGCTCTTTCTGAAAATCCTGAGACACACAACCAACTTTCTTCTTTGAGCAATAGCAGAAACAATAAAACTAAGTAAATAATAACTTAATTGGTATAAAAAGTAGAACTCCTTGTTGAACTTTAGTTATAAGTTTCTCTCTGGCTTTTAAATGTTGAATATCATTGCTTCTTACTATAACTAATTAGCTACTTTATTCATGATTAGCCTTGACCTGGCAATTTAAGGTTAAAATCTAATGAGGATAATAAAGATTTTGAAAATCGGATGGACCTAACTTAACCTATTTCCTTGTCTGAAAACAGTTAAGACCTTTCCTATTTAATGACATTTCATTAGTAAGCAATTCACAGTTTAGATTTTATAAAAAAATAAAACCATAAAACATAAAATATACTGAAATGATCTCTAAAATTTATTTTTAAATATATTTGATAAAATTGTTATGAAAAACCAACTATAATTAAATAAGCTTTTAGATATTATTATTAAAGAAGTCACACAAAATACTCTACACAAATACTTCTACATACATATGTAATTTTTTAAACATTTTAAGCACAAATTTTATCATTCCTTTTTGGAAAATACCTACTGGCAAATACCATCTTGCCATTATCAAAGAAAACAACGTTTTCCAGTAATAGATAGGAATACTGAGAGCTTGTTTGACTTGTGCACAGGCTGCCTGAAATGCTAAAATAACAAACACATTTCATTTTCCTACCTACCTACTCTTAAATATGTTTAAAATGCCTACTTATATTTTATAAAATATGCAGTTCCACAGGAAGACAGAAAAAGCCAAATTATGAATAGGCTACCTCTATGCATTTCTACTGTAAAAACTAAGATCTACCTGTTATCTAATTAGTATGTATGTCATTAGAATCTCTGAGAAACAAAATATCAGACACAGGGTGTCACAATATTTTTAAAGTGTTTTTATAGAAATAAAGCATATTCTATTATTTTGCTTCTGAATTTTTCAAGTATGCTTGTTAATTTTACTTGGTATATAACTTTCAAGAAAAAAATCTTTTCGTATTATTCAGAAAAATACAAATAACTGGACAATAGTATATGTGAAAACTTCTACATCTCACTGGTAGTCAAATAAATATAAAGCAACCATGAAATATTACTTTTCATCTACTGGGTTGGCAAAGATTAAAAAAGATAAGGAATCCTCAGAACTGAGCAGAGTGAAGGGAAGTACTGTATTATCACTATGTTGATGGCCATGACGTAAACTGCTACAATTTTTCTGGAGGGCAATTTGTCAACCTTTAACGAAATTCTACAAATATATATATAAACCCATCTACCCAGAAGTTCCATGTCAACAAATTTAGCCTCAGGTAATAATTATGCAAGCATACAAAATATGTAATTAAAAGAATGTTAATCACATCACTACTATAACAGAAATATTGGCAACAGCTTATGTTCAATAACAGTAAATTAAATTGGTATATTTATACAATGGAATATTATGGAGCCTCGATAATTCTAAGGCGGTTATGTGTTTATTGGAAAATAGAGTGTTGCGTGAAAACAGAATACTAGGTAAAAAGTAATTCTAAAACCAGGGGGAATATGGCCCAATATTTATGTATCTATTTGTGTGCATGCATACAATATATTTTTATGCAGAGATCAAAATCTCAAAAAAGATATGTAAAATGGCATGAATAATTTTTGGGTTAGGATTACAGGTAATTTAAATTCTTTCCTTTTGCTTCTCCAATTACTTTGTTATTCTGTAACAAACATGTAGACTTTGCAGAGTAAAAAACATTAAAGTATTTACACAGTAGACATAAAAAATGTAGGTTTTGAGTATAGGAGTAATTATCTATATTATGTATAAGAAAATATAATCCCCAAAAAGATATAAAGCAATTTATACTTTACAAATAAACAGATATCTGAATTAGAACACTAAAATATATATCTATATTGAAAGAAATACAGAATTAAAAAACTTTGGGATATGCCAGTACTTTATTATTGCTTTTTTTTGGCCATAATATGTTATTCCCAGATAGTTTCATTAAATGGGTATCTTCCCAGAGAAATAATATTATCATTGATGGTTAAATATTCACCTGAAGCTCTGGTATCAGATACTTCAGACACAGTTAACAATGTCATATAAACAAAACTGCTGTAGATTTAGTAAAAAGAGGCATAAACATATTGATTATATAAGAAAATCAATGTACTAAGAATTGTACTGAGATACAGCACTTGCAAGTACTTGCCCTATTTAAAACTAGTATAGTAAATTTGATGAATATTACATAATTAAAATTGCTTTCACTGCCTTATTAAAATTTAGATGACTTCTGGAAGAAATTATTGGAATAGCTCATCTGATTTTGAAAAATTAGCTACTGTAGAGTGAGGATGTTCAAACTAATGAAGTCCTCTTCCCAAAATGTTCCTATGGCTTGAAGAGACTTCCAAATCACTCCACTGACGTTTAAGTGTACTGGAGTGCTACAGTATTTATTTTTTCACATTTTTATTTATTGATTTTTTAAAGTGATAAATTTGGCTAAATGGTTTATATGTTAAATTATTTAATCTGAGCATGAGAGCATTTACAATCCTCACTAAGGATTCCAAATGTAAGAAAAGTCATTTCATGGATCTCATTATGCTATAGACTAATTTTATGAAATGGATATCTGATAACCAATAGAGAGCCAATCAGGTTTATCTGTGAACCTTTGGTCTCACCAACAATTCTAACACCTACTGCTAACTGGGTTCATTCTTCAGAGCATTGGAAATGTTTCATTAATCTAAGTATGTGGCTAATATTGATGGAAAAAGATGAGGGCAACAGAGAAAACAACCAAGACAACTCCAAATGCAGCCTATTTAGAAGAATAGATTAGATTAGAAAGGCATGGACATGGTACTTCAAAACTATTAATAAAAAAAGTCTTTAGTTAATAGCTTTCAAGACACCACAAACTTCCCCCTTAGAACAGCGTATCTGTCTACAAAATCTGGTTTCTAAAATTGGTAAATTAGTGATGATAAATTTTTTAAAAACTTCCCACGGGTTTCAAATAAATGTGCATTTAAATTGAAATTTGAGTTACCAAAATTTGATTTTTCCTTTGTCCTAAGAAACTGTTTAATCATATTCATTCAGTGGAAGAGCTTATTTTTTTTCTGGTAATATTCTTGACAGGTACTAATTTAGCTTTCTTTTTTTTTAAAACAGAAATACTGGCAAATATTTACTCCCAGTAAAAGGAAGCCTACTGCGTCAAAGTAGAGCTTTCGAAAGCAGACTATATAGCTGTGGTTCAGATTTTCCTTGTAAGAATTAATATATATATATCCCTGTAACTGATACCCTCCTGCTTCTATTTTTGTCCCACCCAGCCATCCAGAATAAGGCCTAAATCCCATACCACAGTTCCTAAAGCATTTGAGGAGAGATATCACATTCCTCCTATGTCCTATTTTTACTAGTAAACATCTCTAGGTTAACTATGTATAATTCAATGGAAAGTACATGGTCTGTGAAGTCAGAAATCAGTAAATTCTTGGTGGTCTATTATAGGAAACTGCTCTAAGCCTCATCTAAATTTCCTCATCTGTGAAAAGTAACACCCAAGGAGGGTGTTTTAGAAAAGAAATGAGTTGGTACAACTGATATCCACTGTAGTGTTTTAACCAGTGAAGAAATTCAAGAGTGTAGATGACTCTCCCCAGCTTATTCTTGTTTGCTCTTAAAATGAAGAGCTTAGAAGTGAATGAGGCACTCCAGATACAGTGCGATTGGTTTGGAGTTCTGAGGATTGTACTCCTAAAAATGTCTCCTTGAGGCTTCAAGAATCTTAAGTTCCCACAGAATTTTAGTTAGCCAAAAGCCCACAAATATTATTTATATGAAAATAAAGTAGGTCTCTCCTTCTTGTATCATGATTTCTTTCTGTACTGAAATACTACACATTTAAGCTGTGTTAAATTCCATCTTGTTTTGGACCATCCTTTTGAGGCCTTTTTGGAAACTGCATTATTTTATCTAATCTACTAGTTCTCCCTTCCAGCTTTAATCTTAATCTACATGTTTCTGTCATGCAGGATTTAGATAAGCCTACACATTTTCTGAGATGTACATTTCAGATGCACAAAATACCCTATACCAAACTCACAAGCAGCACAACTACTTGATTTGAATTTTCCCTCCTCTTCCCCACTCTGTATTTCCTTTACAGAAGAGGCAGTCAGAGAAAGGTTCCTCATCACTGGCAGTGCAATAAGTACTCCCAGTGATTTATGGACTGGCCCCAAGTAGAATGAAAGACATAAGGTTCCCATCCAGTAAAAGGAGAAAATAAATATGACATGTACTATGGCTTTATCACTGAAAACCAAACCTAATGCAAGTATGGGTGATCACCAATGTCACCAGCTCTGTCAGTTCGGATAAATGTATCATGTAATATAGAAAGGAACACAGGCTTTGGGGTCAGACTTCTGGGTTCAAGTACTGGTAACACTACTATTTGCTTGCTGTGTAATGCTAGGAAAGTTACTCAGTTTTTCTGTGTCTGGGTTCCTTCTTTGGTAAAATTATAGTTATTACTTCTGCTGTGGTAAGAAACAATATCCAAGCATCAATGGAAAGGAAGGAAGGAAGGAGGAGAGAGGGGAGAAAAAAGAGAGGGAGGGGAATTACAGAAATTCATGGTAAAGGTATAGTCCTATTTTTACTTTTTTAAAACTGTCCATTCTAAACTACAACTCAAGCAAGTTTTATTTCCCTCTGCATTGAGAGATTAAGTCAGGTCAAATGAGAGTTTTTTTCTTGGTGGCCAATACACAGTCAGTGTCCTTAGGGACTTTACCTTTCCAAAATGAAGAATAAATTTACTCATCAAATAACTGACTTACAGGCAGTAGAAAGGAATGTGAAGAATTTTTAAAGTATATAATCTTGTCTTAAATAAGTGTAAGTTCCCCTATGGGTCATTAATTAGTTATTTATATTAATCAACTATTACAAATACTTTTTCAATAAATTTTCTTGGCATCACTTTCAAGTCTTTGTAGGTCATACTTTCCATTCTAGCGCATGTGTACTTCATGTGATCAGCTGAACTGTGGAGGCATCAAAACTCCATAGCTGGTGCCCTGAGACCTGCCTGATGGGGCTCCCTCCACATTCAGGCTGGCTCTGGGGCTTGGCTCTGGCCTCAGCTTCAGGCTATGTCTGGTTTCCTGGGTTCTAGGGCTGGCATAAGCCCATTATCACTCACTTAGTCCCACTCATAATATGCTGCTTTATGTTACATTATAGCATAAACCACAGAAAAGAGACATTGAGAAATGAGAAAAAGCAATGAAATATGAGTAAGGAGATGGGGTAGGAAATAGCCTATATTTTTTCACATTTGGTTTCCTTTTCCACACAATTAGCCCTGGGAAGTTGTCTATGTTAACAGAATAGACATGCATTCCTAGATATGTATATTTAAGAATATGTATATGTATATACATATACAACAATACATATTGCTAAAAATGGATGAACACTTTATACTGACCTTAGGGGGTTTAAACGGATAGTCTGGTGAAAAGGTAATGTCAAGAAAGAACACCCCTCCTTCATAGACAGATCCTGGGGGTCCCAATATAGTTGACCTCCATTCATAAATGTTGTCTCCTTTGGGTCCAGCACTGAAATAAGACATACAAATGAAATGTACTTAGAGATTATGTAAACCCTGGAATTTAAAAAATTCTAGTTATGGTAACAATAAATTGAGCAATTCCACAAAAACACAACAGAAACAGGGTAATTCTGTATGATGATTCATTTGTCAATATTATTAATACTCTATAAAGAAAAGATGTTGGTATTACTTAATAAAACAGAACTAGGAAGATTCTGTTTTGACATTCACAACCCTGCACCTATTGAACAAAAGATTCCTAGGATCAAAGACCAGAGGTAGGAGCACAAATGTTTAATAAAGCATGAAATTATTCATACGGTCCTGAAAAAGAGGATATAGTCATAGGGTGAAAGAAACAACTTTTTTGAAGGACAGAAGGGCCATTAGAGAAAAAAAAAGTCTAATAAAAAGTAGTCTAATTCCTTTGTTAACAACTAAGAATACAAATGAGGTTCAGGGAGATCAGTAAATGTTCATTATCTATAAAACTCAGCTCAAATATCATATATCATCTCAATCTTTCTCTTTTCTCTCCAGCCAAAGAATCTCTGCCCCCTTAACCCCTATGTATCATGAATAGTTTGGTTTATAGAAAACAAGATGTATCATTGTATTTTATAACCATGTTTTTAATTAAAAAGAATTTTTTTTTTTTTAATGTAAGTTCTATGCCAAATGTGGGGCTTGAACTCACAACCACAAGATCAAGATTCACATGCTCTACCAACTGAGCTGGCCAGGCATTCCTGTAATTGTTTTTAAAGTGTTTACTTTTCTGTCTCTCCCTAGAAGGTCCTTGAGGAATATATTTTTTGCCTTGTCTTAGAGCCTATTAAGTATATATTGGTTCAATGATGATGGATTAATAGGAATTCAAGTGAAGCCACATGACTACTAGTAGTAAACATCTGCCTGAGTCTCAGACAAACTCACTAAGGAAAATAAAGGCCTGCATGAGTCAAGTTAATTATATTCTCAAATGAACAGAAGGGCAAAATGAGATTATAATTTAGCTTTTCAGTGTTCTTTTTTTGCTACTTCAAGCTAATACCTGCATCTAATAGCCATAAACGCCTCTCACATACTGTAGCCAAGTGGGCAACCCTTTGGGGAAGATTTGATTGTCAACAAAAATTTAGCTACTACTCTTTATTTTGAAATTAGTTTACATCTACAAAAACTTAAGCAGTATATCAAAAAAGCACACATCTTAACTAAATTGGGATATATTCTGGGAATGCAAGGATAGTTTAATAATAGAACATTATTAATGTAATTTACCAAACTAAGAGATTTAAAGTTGAAAAAAAATGGATAATCTCAATGGGTGTAGGAAAAGCACTCAATAGACTTCAATAATAGCCATTCATGATTAAAAAAAAAAACTTTCAGCAAAATTGGAATAGATGGACATTTCTTTTTTTTAAGATAGAAACTTCTTTAACCTGATAAAGAGCATCTACCAAAAATTTCATAGCAACTGATATATTCAGTGGCAAAATATCAAAAGCATATCCTTTAAAACCCACTAGATCTACTTCTAATCCTTACTGTACTAGAGATCATATTCATGATCTTTCATGTATGAAAGACACAAGGAAGGAAAAAATAATAGGTATATGGATTGGGATAGAAAAAATAAAACTGTGAGTGCTTGCAGTATTTATGTACACAGAAAAACCTATACACAATTTATTAAACTTAATAAAATTTTACAAAGTGGCTAGATACAAAATCAATATGAAAAATCAACTGCATTTCAACACATCAACAAAAATAGACATTTTAAAAAAAGGTTTTATTTGTTTACTCATGAGAGACACAGAAAGAAGGCAGAGACAGGAAGAGGGAGAAGCAGATTCTTCGCAGGAAGCCCAATGTCGGACCTGATCCCAGAACTCGTGGATCATGCTCTGTGCCGAAGGCAGATGATCAACCGCTGAGCCACCCAGGCATCCCAGAAAATATATTTTAAAATCTTTTATAATAGTATTAAAAATACCCCAAAAAACTATGGGTAAGTTTCATAAAAAATATTAAGACTTTAATAATGGAGGAAATAATAAAACTTATTGAAATACAAAGAGAATCAAATAAATGGAGGGAGATAACAAGTTTATGAGTAGGGAGACCAGCATCCTACAGATATCAACTTTTTCCAAACTGATCCAATACAATTCCAATCAAAAGTCTAACAGTTATTTAAAAAATGAAACTTGACAACTTGATGCTAACATGTGTTTGGAAGTTCAAAGGAACTCCTCAAACTTTTCCACACAATTACAGGAATCTGATACATGTCAGAAGTAATGGGGCTAAGAAAACAGTTTTTTGAATATGGCTAAGAGAAAACTGGATTTTTACTTCAATAAATGTACAAAACTTTGTTCTAGATGGATTAAGCACACATCAATGCAAAAGTCAGAAGTTTTAGAGGTTGCCTAACGAAACAGAAAAGATATTTGGATAACATAAAATAGACCAAATTCTAGTGTCCAGAGCATACTAATTCCTATGAATCAATATGAAAAGGACTAGCAATCCCTTAGAAAAGACAAAATAGGCACTTCCAAAAAGAAGAAACATGAATGGCCAATAATTTCATATGATTTATTCAATTTCATTAAAATCAGGAAAATGAAACTTAAAATTACAGTTCAATATTATTTTACACAATGTATAGGCAAAAATAAATGTGTGACAAAAAGAAGTGTTGATGAGGATGTGGATAAACAAAAACTTCTACACGTTGCTGAAGAGCTTTCAATGACTTTGGATAAGAAAGTGGACTTACCTACTTAAGTTGAATCTATACACTCCTATGTTCCAATATTTCAATTGCAAACTTAGGTACATACCTCAGGGAAATTTTTATACATGTGCACTAGAAGTCATACACAAGAATATTCATGGAAACACTATTTTTTTAATTTTTATTATTTTATTATTTTTTTAAAGATTTTATTTACTTATTCATAGAGACACAGCTAGAGAGAGAGAGGCAGAGACACAGGCAGAGGGAGAAGCAGGCTCCATGCAGGGAGCCCGATGTGGGACTTGATCCTGGGTCTCCAGGATCACACACCCTGGGCTGCAGGCGGCGCTAAACCGCTGCGCCACCAGGGCTGCCCAGAAACACTATTTTTAATAGCAAAATTGGAAACAACAAAAATGTCCATTGACAGAAAAAGGAATAAATTCACCCAAAGGAATACTACACAACAGTAAAAATATACTGATTAACATGGATAAATCTTAAAAGTGTCATATTGAATAAAAAAGCAAGTCTAAAGGATTATATATATATATATATATGTATATATATATATGTATGATACTATTTTCACCAAGTTTAAAAACAAGCAAACAAGAAAACAGATTGTTAAGGATACATACATATGTGGTAAGGCAAGAAAATAAATGAGAACAAAGCCCAAAAGAGTAGTTGCCTGGGTATAATCAGATGGTAATAGCAACACACAGGAACTTCAATGGTTCTAGTGATGTTCTACTTTTCAGTGCGTATGTTGGATTCAGGAGTTATCTGTTTTATTATTAGTCTTATAACTTACGTGTTTGATATGTTCTTATATATGTACCAAATTTTCATATATTTTTAAAAAGATTTTATTTATTTATTCATGAGAGATACTGAAAGAGAGAGAGAGAGAGGCAGAGACACAGGCAGAGGGAGAAGCAGGCTCCATGCAGGGAGCCCAAAGTGGGACTAGATCCTGGAACTCCAGGATCACGCCCTGGGCCAAAGGCAGGCACTAGACCGCTGAGCCACCCAGGGATTCCCCCCAAGTTTTCATATTAAGAACAAGTATGCCCCAAATAATGTCTACCAAAATGCTACAGGAGGAAAGCAAGTTGCAGCACACATACAGTGTGATCCTAATGTATAAACTAGAAATATAAAATAATATTTTATATTGTTTATGGATACATATCTATGTTAAAGTCTTTGAAGAAACAAACTGGATAGATAGGCTTATATTCAGGACAGTGGTTGTGCAGGGAACAAGAGAAAAGAGTAGAGTGATGGGACAGCTCTGAGATGAGACTGAAGAAGAGTTCAATTTTATCTCTAGTTTTAATTTCTCTTATTTGAAAAGGGTGAAGTAAAACAAAACAAAACAAAACCCCTGCAAAATAAAATCAAGTTTATTGCAAAGTGCTGAAATATACTGAGAAGCAAAGCAAGGGGCCAGAGTATAACATTCCTGCCCCATGTTCCTTTTTACCTAACCTCTCTTGAAGCTGACAGTGAAGTACAGACAAAATATATTCAGGCCAGATGACAATAAAGCTTTGGCAACAACAGTCTCTTGTTGCCAGACAAACTCACTCATTCAGATGAATAATACACATGGTTATGCCCTGAGCTATAATTAGACCCAATATGAATAGATAAGTTTATCAGAAGGAAGAACTTAAAAGTAGAGTAAATTATAGGTTTGTAGTTACAACATGACTTCAAGGTAGATGAAGAATTTAGTTTAAAAAATACACACAGAGAGAACACAGCTATGAAACAATGTGCATAGACACGTTACCTAAATACCAAGATATAATTTCTCTGAGTTACTTTGAGAAATTTTAAGATGACCTTCCAAGAATGGTCATCACAGTTAATTATATAATATAGGCTAACCGAGGAGTCACTAAATACAGCCACCAAGGAAAAGACTCAGAAGTAGAAGTCAAGAGATATCTCACAGAAGCAGGCAATGCCTGTAAGTTATTCACATTCAATTAGTGCTTGTTTTAAATTTTATTTGGCTCTCAGTCAGAATACCAAATTTTATTAGTTCTTTGAAGTCAGTAAGCTATCTATACAGTTATCAACAATGGATTAAATAGCATAGGTAACAGTATCACTCTGAGTTGGTTACACTGTCCAAATGTGTCTTTAAAAAAAAAAAAAAACAAACAGTATTAGTAGTGACAAACTATCTTGAACACAGATTAGTGTTTTAAAATGCATCTAAAACTTTTATTACTTCTTTAATATACACAAATTAAGTCTTAGCAGTCTGACCTGCCCTTCTCTATCACCTTAGAAGTAGCATGTCTGTACCACTTGCAATCCCAAAGCTTATAGCAGTGGTTCTTAAACTACAAAGCCCTCTGTCCTATTCTCATTTTGATATGTCCCAGTTAAGAAACTCTGGAATAAAAGTACAAAACTGGGTTGTACAATATGGTAACCATATAGCTACTGAGCACTTGAAATGTGGTTACTTATTCAGATATGCTGTAACTGTAAAATATATACCAAATTTTAAGACAGTATAAAGGAAAGTAAAATACATCATTACTTTTGGTTAATTACATGTTAAATGATAATATTTGAATATATTGGACTAAAAATATATTAAAACTAACCACCTGTTTCTTTTTATTTTTTTAATATGGTTCCTAGAAAATTTAAAATTACACATGTGGCTCATATTGTATTTCTGTTCAACAATAACTGTTCTAGAGCAGTGCTGTCTAATAAAACT
The DNA here is from genome assembly GCF_003254725.2 of Canis lupus dingo. Lineage (NCBI taxonomy): Eukaryota > Metazoa > Chordata > Mammalia > Carnivora > Canidae > Canis > Canis lupus. The sequence continues at coordinate 20,322,682 of NC_064265.1, forward strand.
TTCTGTGATAATGAAAATGTTTTAGTTCTTATCCTTATCCAGTATGGTAATCACTCACCACATGTGGCCATTAAGCACATAAAATGGAGCTAGTAAGAATGAGGAAATAGATTTTCAATTTCATTTGATTTTAAGGAATTTAAATCTAAATAACTTCATGTGGCTAGTGGTCACATATATTGGACAATATAAACCTACTGCTCCAGTAGTACATACTGACCAAATGTTTTTTTTTTTAATATGTCAGAATTATTTGGTTTTATATAAAATAGAAGAATGGGCTTTTATAGACTTTGGACCAAAAAAGTGAGAAGCAGAACCTGCAGACCATTTTATATTTTCAATGATCACTTCCCCCTTAAGTTAACCAAATAAAAGTACCGAGGTCACCTGCACAATAGAGCGAATGATGAAGAACATAACTGGACTCTGAGTCAGACTTTGCTCTTCTGAATCCTAGTTCTACCATGTAAGTTCTGTAGAGCCCTGAGTGAATATGTAATCACCCCATATAATCTTTCAATGTCTTCATTTCCTCATCTACAAAATGAGGCAACTACAGCACCAACCTTGCAGAGCAACTGTGAAGTTTTAGTAGAGTTATACCTACCAGAGCTTCGAAAATGGGGTCTGTAATGGCCCAAATGGTATGCTTCCAATGTCAGCTGCTCTTCTAGGTGTTGTTATGCTTTGTGATATATAATCCAGAAGCTCATGAACACAATCAAAAGATTAATTGCCTGATTTTATAAGGATTTCAAGATCCTAGGACTAGGAAACAGGCTACCAAGACCCATACATTAATAATCATTACCCCTACCACCATTATCACCATCATCATCTTGCAACGTAATCTTAGGATATATATTTAGATAGGGCAGAACTTTAGAAACCAACAGAAATCAAAGCTGCCACTTCCAGGAAATCCAATCTGTTGCTGAATGGAATGTTTATTTCACACCAGGATTTTCAGGCATGAGGATATTTAGCACTGTTTTCTCACTTGCAGTATTCTTTTTTCTTTTTTTTTAAGATTTTATTTATTTATTCATGAGAGACGCAGAGAGGAAGAGAGGCAGAGACACAACACAGGCAGAGGGAGAAGCAGGCTCCATGCAAGGAGCTTGATGTGGGACTCGATCCTGGGACTCCAGGATCACGCCATGGGCCAAGGCAGGCAGGAGCTCAATTGCTGAGCCACCCAGGAATCCCCTCACTTGCAGTATTCTAAATGATCAATATTCTTAATTTTATTTTCAGGTTTGATTTTTTAAAGAAGATAAACACAGCTAAGAGAGTTACATTCAAAATAAAATCCAATTAGATAAATCTATTAAAATGCAAATGTCAGTTAGCAAATTACAAATTAGTTGAATAATCAAAGTTGCCACTAAGAGAAATTCTGTTAGAGAATCAATGTTGTAAACTGCGTTCAGCTTTCTATGCTGCTGCCTACAGTGGATGAGCCCTTCTGTACATATAAAATATTACACACTTAACAATAAAAATGCTGAAAAGGATTAAACTCTGACTGTATTTAAGATCATAAGATTTTTAAATACATCTGAATACTTTCAGTGTGCTGTGACTCTAAGACCAAGAGTTTTTGGCTCTGTCTGCTGCCTTTTCATTTAACACTGACTCTAAGATAGAAAAAGAGTAAGGCAAAAAAAAAAAAAAAAAAAAGAGTAAGGCAGCCTAGGCAATTAGGGATCCTGGCTCCAGAGGACAAGAAATTTGCTTTCACAGAGTATCTCCCATGTGCCAACACTAACCTGAAATTGATGGGGACAGAATGGTGAAGAGAAGACAGTTACAAGGGATTTCTCTCAAGAGCTCTGGAAATCTCTGCTTATATGTCAGATTCCAAATAGTTGAATTCATCCCTTTCATAGTGAGCACAATGTTCACAGGCAAATGACATGCTGCACATATGTCCAAAATCCCTTTGAGAGTAAACAGCTGCAGGAATATTGAGCTTCTTGCTTATAACACAATAACGTATGTTTCTCTAATGACAAACGGGAAGGAAAAGAATAGCCCATCCCTTAAAAAAATGTGAAAGCAAGGCCTAGGCCAGTTACAGATAAGGATAGTAGGAAAGAGAGCTGAAGAAGGGAAATACCACAAAACTGTATGAATGAAATGAGAAAAAAAACATGTAGAAGTGTGGAGATTCGGGAGGGAAAATGTTTTCAGACTGTTCTCAGGGCCACGAGCTGATCTACTTGTTGCTAAATCCAACAATGGCTTCTGTTTTCATTTTACTGAAACTGTGGCTTCTACTCCCTGATTCCTAAAAAGCTCTCTTCCTCAGGTATCTCTCCGAGTCTCTCTCTACACTTTACGGTACTTCTCCAATTCTTTTTGTCCTCATCAATGATATCTCTTCAATGTCTGCCTTCCAAGGTTTCTACTCTCAGTTACCTTGTTTCTTCATCTTCATTCTAGGTATTCCATTATCTGCCTCTGACAATCAATCTATCAAATACTGATGGAATCTCTAATCCTGTGGGAAATCCAAGAGTCATCCTTGTCTATGCTTCCTCCTTCTCTTCTTTAAAATCCTCCAAAGCCTGTAGAATCCACCTCTGTAATCTGTCTACTGGCTGCATTAGCTCTCACTTAGATGATGGCATCGGCATGCTGTTTCCCCACTTCCAGTCTTGCTTTTCTCCAATTCATCCATCAAAGTGCAGATAGGGCAATTTCCAGAAAATCCTGTAAATGAAATCTTTTGTTTTCCTGCTTTCTCTGACTTCTTAATAACTTCAAGATCAGGCCCAAATTCCTTTCAAGCATTTAAAGTTTTTCAAAAAGATCTGGCTCCAGCTGACCTCCCTGGCCTCATCCCTGGCCACTCTTGTTTCCTTCAGCTCCATTCTCCAGTCATACTGGACTTACTTCTAAAACCTTCAAGGGAGGGTGCCTGGGTGGCTGAGTTGGTTAAGCATCTGTTTTGGCTCACATCATGATCCCGGAGTCCTGGGAATCAGTCCTGTACTGGGCTCCCTGCCTGCTTCTCCCTCTCCCCTTGCTCCTCCTCCTTGCTTGTGCTCGCTCTGTCAAATACATAAATAAAATCTTAAAAAAACCCAACATTCAAGGGAGGTGGGATTTTTCCTGACTCCTGGCTTGGATAAGATGCTTTTTGTCCTTTGGGCCTCAACTTAGCTACATTCTCCTTGGGGACAGCTCCCTTACCCTAAAAGGCTTAGTACTCCTTTGGAAGTGGTAACATTCTATGCAAAAACAGCATTATAAAAAGTAATTTATGGGACCTTTAATACTGGGAAAAGAAGAAATATTAAGAAACAGCATTCTCTGGGTCACAGGAAACAAAGAAATTCTTACAGCTAAGAGGGTATTGAGAAAACAGGCCGGGATCATAGCTCCTGAGAGGACAAATGAATGGTATTTTATAAACTCCTGAGGTTTCCTATATTTATATGTATTAATTTTTTTTGAAGACCAATAACATCAAAGTAGACCACAACATGTTAGGAGGTTAGCATACAACAGTGGTGATAGAAAAGATCCATTTTGTACACTAAGCTGTAAGCCAAACTGAAAGATGACTATTTTCTCCTTCATACATTTTCTTTCTAATCCTTTCTAATCCTAAGCAGTCTGGTCCTTATTTTTGAAGTATTCTAAGAAAAATAATTATTTTATATTTTTTGCAAATGAGTGCTTAATTAATGGGAAGGACCTCTCTCCTCAATTACACTTTCCAGATTTGAGATGTAAAGATAAACAAACAAAAAAGGTTTCAGTTGACTGTAGAGATCTTTTACCGAATTGTACTTAAAAGTCACTGCTATCATTTACTTTGTATCCTATGTCAACAACTTAGCAGGGAGGAAGAAACTGGAGAAAAACAGGTTTTTAAACAAAGAATAATTACTGCTTAATAATCACAAAACCTCCTTCCCCAGGGAAGGCTATAACTAGTAAGATGGCTTTGTTAGTGAGTAAAACTAGCCTTCTGTAAGTTATTGAGGAAGAAGGACTCAGTGAGTTGATGACACCTTAGACTTCTTGCTTCTTTCTAAATTACATGTACAGTGTGAGGGGTGGGTGGATCTGTGTATTTTTCTCAATGTGTAATAGATTGCAGTGAGTACACAGCTTCACAGTAGACTTAAAATTTTAAGACATAACTGTATGAAATAATGAGGAGGAAGAAACAGAGAAATTGGGAAGCAGGAAAAAAGACTACAGGGAAAAACTGCACATCGTTCCTTTTCCTCCTAAGCTTCATTTTTATAAGATATATTCACTTATAAGGACAAAGACAGTCACAGTCAAAAAGAACCAAATCTTATCTTATATATGTGGGTTGTTAGAAATAAGATTACAATTATAAAGACTTGGGAGACCATCTAGTTCAACTTCTTCACAACACAGAAGAAGCAGAAGCATTAGAACTGGACTGGAATTTCACTGAGTTAGACAATTAGGCATAAAATCCAGCAGAATTACTTAAAATACTAAATTATAAGATTTTTAATCCTTTAGTTAGTTAAAAGGACTCTAGAAATAAGTTAATCGAGTTACTCATAGCTTTTTTTTATTCTCCCCTTCTCAACATACCTTATAGAAAAATTACCTCCTTCAGCAGTGCAGTGAATCTTAGCATGTCTTTGGTGGGGGATTATAACTTGAAAAATGAAAATGCTCCTCTCCCATTGAAAATCACTTCTATCAAAGCTTTCATTTCAAAAGTGATAAAATTAAGGTTCTGCAAAGTGAAATGCTTTGCTCAAGACCACACCCATAGAAGAAAACTTCAGCCTTCTAATCCTAAGGAGAGGCTCTTCCTGTTTCACAACTGCTGTCAACTCAAGTATGAAGACCCAACTGTAAAAACTATATAGTTACCATTATGATGAACTGCCCTGTGTAAGACAGGAGACCAGAGATAGACACTAACACTTGGGTTTTCTTTTACCTTTTTATCCTGGGCATGTTTCAAGGACTAGATTCAGACTTGGTGAAAAGCCACTTTTATTTTATCTACCAAATTATTTTTATATTTAGCTTTCAAAATTAGAAACACTGATCTTATGCTGCTCTCTCCATTTCCTTAGCAAATGTACCACTTCTTGCAACCCTGCTTTTGTTGCCCACCTCCCACCCTGATGCTTGTGCCTTTTTTCTATTCTGTGTAAGAGATGAAAGGTCTAAAGGTACTCAGGACTTCCAGAATCAGCCTCTTTCTCTGTACTGTGAGCAATTTTGGCATGGGAGCTGGCCAATGTAGCAAGTAATGTTTCTGTATTATTTAAAATCGCCCCCCCCCCCGGCATGCATTTGTTAGACAGGAAGGCGGTAGAGCTGTAATAGGTCTATTGATCTTATCTGCAGGTTAAATAAGCTTTTGAGAAGGGTGCAAGCCACTGTTGCCACTACACAGTTTGGAGGAAGCCAAATCCTTCCCAAAATGTTTTAGTTCTCAAAAATGTTACTACTCACAGAGGACAGAGTGTAAAGATCCCTGGTATTCCAAATGCAGCTTTATTGTTTTCTAACACTTCTAATATTGTATCAAAGTAAAAATTCATTTGAAAGTTCTGATGGGGCAGATCTTAGCCACAGTTAACTATTCTTAGACAAGATAGTTAAGGTTTAATCTGTTTATTTGTACATAGTTTTTATATCAAGGCAATTTGTTACCCAACTAGATTAAATACCTCCAATATATTCAATATTGAATATTCAATAATTTCATTGGCTGAGAAATCTTTTGTTTTTGGATAGGAAAATGGTAAACAGTAATTTCTTCATATGGTTGTCTCATTTATTCCCAAAAATGTTGGCTGTGGTATCCCACAACCTGCATTTTTCTTTGTATCCCTGACATTGTTATCTGGCTCCAGGACCCACCATCATGGCTGTCTCCCCAGCAGGTCAACTAGAAGGCCAATGGTGAAAGTAAACTGCACACACAGATATACAATAAATGTTTGTGGAACAATAATAAATAAACATCTTTTTTTAAAATTTTTATTTATTTATGATAGTCACACAGAGAGAGAGAGAGAAAGAGAGAGGCGCAGAGACATAGGCAGAGGGAGAAGCAGGCTCCATGCACCAGGAGCCCAATATGGGATTTGATCCCGGGTCTCCAGGATCGCGCCCTGGGCCAAAGGCAGGCGCTAAACCACTGCGCCACCCAGGGATCCCAATAAATAAACATCTTTAGTAAAAGACTAGTCTATTATTATAGCATAGTAGTAAAGACTGGGCATCAGATCAAGACACCCAGGGGTCTGAATCCTGGCTCTGCTAACTGTGTGAATTAAAGCAAGTTATTTAGTCTCCTACTGTTCCTTCGCTTTTGAAAGAGTGGCTCCCTCATAGAGTTGATGTGAGCATTAAATGAGTTAATATATATAAACAGCTTAGAACAGTTGCCCAGCTTGTAGTAAGTGTTATAAAAGTTAGGCCATTAATATTATCAGGTTAAGTAGAAACTAGTAGGGCTGAATCAGGGTCCTGAAGCTCACCTGATCCTTTACTCCTGGACCCAAGACATGGAAATAGGAAGCGTTTCTTTTTAGGGGATCTGACTTCCCTTTTCTGTATCTGGTGTACGACACCTTGTATGCTAATGTCTCTCTTTGTCCCCCATACTTCTCCCTATTTAATACGGAGCTCATGAAACAAAATGACAAGTGACTGCTAAGTCCTGGCTATCTTGGTTTATAATTCAGTAAAGAATAACTTAAAAAAAAAGAATAACTTCAGTTTTTCACGTTCCATTCTATAAAAACAACTGACATTGTACCAAGCCCAAATTCTCAGATGCCGTATAATAATAATGGCTTTAAAATTCATTCTCTCACCTCCATGGTACACACACATTACCACTTCAACCACAACAAATAACAAAATATAGAGGGACTTTTTTCCGCCCAAGTTCAGGAGAAGAAAAGCTAAATGTCAGCCCTGTAGAGGAAGGTGCCAAATGGCTAAAACAGACCCTACTGTAAATAATAATCCCGCATTAAAAGACACTAAATGATTGTCAATGAAAGACAGCATTTAGCAGACTTAATTAAAAATCTCCCTATGATTACTTCAGAAGATCAAGATCTCCACCAAGACCAAAATGCTAGCTATTGGGTGCTGACACTTATTTTCAAGAGTTCCCCACCTTTTCTTCAGTGCTTATTATATGTAGAGCACTGTGCTATGATCTGGGCAGATGAAAAACGGTCCCGATCCCCAAGGGGCTTCTTATCTGGGCAACACAGGAGAAGGCAAGATGTATGTGCTCTATGGTATTTATAATTAATATGCGATGGGAATCCTGTAAAAAGAATGATTTCATTTGCTGGTGGGTAGGCTTTCTTACACCAAAGCACTACCAGCTCTTGTTTCAGCAGTAACCTGAGAAAAAGAAACATCAGACTTATCAGATGGGGTTTGAACATATCCCACAGGTGGTTTCTAACATGAAGTGTATCTTCTCTAAGGAAAGGCTTCATAAAAAAGATGGCAATTAAACCAGGTTGGAAAGATAAAGTAGATTTCCAAATGTATAGGAAGATGAGGCATAACAGGTTAAAAGCATTGCATGGAAAGCAGAGAGGAGGAAAGTGAGTTTCCTGTTGGGAGAACAGCAAAAATGCCAGCTGTGGTTAGATAATCTAGGGCTTCAAATGCCATGATAGGAATTGGATATGGATTCTAGAGACCTGTAGTTTTCAAATTTGTTGCTTCTAGAAGCTGTAGGGATCCAATGAGGTCTGTTGGGATCACTAATCTCTCTCTTCCCTCCCTACCTGAGTTTCAGTGAGAGAAATTCTACTGTGTTTACAACCTGCCCCAACACACGTATATACTCAGCACATGATTTCTTTGAACAAAGGGAGTCCAATGCTTTAAAAGAAAAGTTTGAACTGCTTCTGGAACTTAAAAAAAAAAAAAAAGCCTGGGTCTTATTCCAGATTAATTGAATCAGAATTTAACGAGCACCTAGGGTTGAGAATGACATCAGAATGTGAAGTCACTGAGGGCCTAAAAGTGTGGTCTAGAGACCAAGAGCATTATTCAATCCTACCTTATCAGAATCTACATTTTAAAAAAGATCTCCAACACCAATAAAAATACATTTATTATTAAAAAAATAAATAAAAATGAAAAAGATCTCCAGATGACTGGTTATGTACATTAAAGGTGGACAGGCACTGAAGGAAGGTTCTAAGTAGGTAATCACCCAATGAAATCCGTGTGATATAATTTACTGATCATCTTCTACTTGTCAGACATGATTGCTGGGTACTTTTTATACTTCTGTGAACCTCATTTTTCTTATCTGGAAAAGGAAACTTTATTTACATTATGGGGCTGTCATAAGAATTAGATATCCATAAAGTGTTAAGTATAGTGCCTGGCAAAAAGTGTTTTAAAAATGGTTAACTATTACCATTAACATATATTTGTTTGAATTATTGCCATTCTGCAAAATTACTGCTATCTGAAACTAAGGGTCAAAGAAGTTTAATGGCTTGACAAAGGTTACACAGTAAATGGTGGAAATGGATTTCAAATCTAGGACTGTCTCATTCAAAAGCTTATCTTCTTTCCCACACAATGCTCTGACATCAAGGCTTTGTGTAGACTGGAAGTGGGAGAAACAGAAGACAAGGCAATACTGATGATAAACTAAATGGTGCTAGTATTAGCTTCCACACTTCTGTTTAAGAGAGTAGAATTGGCCAAAATTACAGACAAGTACTAATAAAAAGCATATCTGAGTTACATAAATCCTGACATCATGTAAACACTTAGCAATTTAGTTAATATTTATATATTTAGCTAGTATTTAACAATATTTAATCTCTAGATAGGTTTATAGAGTTCACAAACCACTTTCACATGCATCACAGTCTTTACCCTTAACCACAACTATGTTAGATGGGATTATTATTCTAAAATGAGATCATTCTATTTTTTCTTCCCCGAGCCCCTATTTAATACATAAACCTGGATTTCCTAATACCTTATAGTGGCTTTCATGTTAGGCCCTGTGTTAAAAAAACAATCGAGATTTTTAATGACATGTATAGAGTTCATCTCCTCTCCTTTTTCCTGTTAGCTGATCAGCAAAGGTCCGAAGATAGATGGGTTTTGGTGAAAGGAAATAAGAACAGGGCAGGTAGCATAGGTATATCTATCTTGTTTGCTCCAGTGAAGGAATGGAAGGTACCTGACTGAGCTCTGGGATAGTTCTCAGCAGAAGTGTTGCCTCGACTGGAGGAAGAGTTTTTAAGAGATAGCTCCACAAAACACCTTAGTAGAGATGAGAGAAAAAGTCACCAAAGAGAAAACTAAGAAGTTACTTCTTGCCTTTTGGTGTATTCATAAAATATACTGAGTTGTGTCCTCTGCTTCCTATATAATTTGTGCCAACATTTCTATGAGGCATCCTTAAGAGTCTAAAAATTCCTGATTCTGTAAAGAATACATGTTTTTAAAAGCAAAGCAAACAAAAGGATCTAGAAACATTTTATTCCTCACAATAATTGCAGGGGTGGAGCTATGACAATACTTTCATACTGCTTAGTCTAAGGATAGCCCATTATGCCCCTTGCTTTCATGAAAGATTTTGTAGTCTGCCCTTGTAAAACATTTATGGAAGGGACTTCCAGCACTCAACTTAGTGATTTAATATTATACAAAGTTCATTAGTCATGGTATCTACATCAATTTTCTACAGAAGCTATTATTACCTTTATGATTTCAGTCACTGCCTTCTTTGTAAGCAAAATAAACAGAGATTTTACTGAAGCTCTGCTATTTAAGAACTACCCATTTGTAGTATCCCGTAATAATTCCTGTCAGTGTAGGCTATCTTTGAGGGGTTTAGTGGTTTTTGCTTTTGGCAGTGCTACAATGCTGGAAATAACTTATACTGCCCATCCCCATCTTACAGTGTCTGCTAATAAGTTAGGGTTGTTGGCTGCCAAGCAGATTTAATTTACCCACTTCTCAGCTTGCATTAACCTTTGAATAATAAAGCACAGCTGAGGCTGCTGTAAGAAACAAACCGAGGAATGAATAATTAAAAACACCTCCTCAGCCTTGGAAAGACCAATTCCTAACCATTAGGGAAGATTTAATTGTGGCTGAAGCATTAAAAAGGCGAACTGTATTCTTTATAAACTGAAACAAACGCTAAGGACATAGTGTGACTACAATAGATGTAGTATATGAAAAGCAAAGCTCTGAAAGCACTCAGTCATCAGTTCAAATGAAAAAAAGTAATAGTAGTCTGATTCTAAAGGAAAACAATTACTTCTAAAGATGGGCACTCTTACTGTCTACATACAGAAAAAAATTGCTACTACTTATAAAAAGCTATTATTCATCTGATACAGGTGGACTGGCTGGAATAGCATTTGAAGGGATAGAAATGTTAAAGCTGAAACAAAAGGTTGAGAACAGAACAGATTACAGGAAACTATCTTCTTTGAATCTGTCAAGTGCTTATGCCAGCTGGGATTCTTTGCTTTTGATGGATTTAATTTTCCTTTGGGAACCCAAATCTAACGTAGCTGTCATATTTATGTGTTAAGATCACTAAACAGTCACTGCTGTTTTATATACTTGCTAATATCTAATAACATATTCACACCAAAAAGTATCCTCTTTATCTGAATAGCTGGAAACAATTTTCTGTTCCTAGACCTCCAGCAAAGTGGAGGACATCTCCCTAAATCAGGATGGGCAGTTTCCTCCCATCACTGACTTTAAAGTATGTCTGTTTAATTCTTTAAATTAGGAAATTTTTCTTGCACTTTTTTTTTTGGCTCAATTTAAGGTCTTTTCTCTCTATCTCTGTTCAAAACGTCAGTGCCCTTCTCATAATAACCTTTCAATTACTGGGAGTTAGGGAGGTACCAAGCAATTTTTTCTGTACCAAGCAATTTTGTGGCTTTTAAAATGGGTTTAGTCTTCATATTTATGCTTCTTTTGGGTCTCTGAATCTTCTCTAATTTTTGGTCTATCTAACTTAAAGATGATTCTTTGTACATAATAGGTAAAAGGATGACCAAATGAGAACAGAATTGGAGTTGCTGTTTTGCTATACACTAACTTCTCATTTGGGAGAACAGGAATACTATCTTTTTGTTCTTGAGGGTTATATTCTTAATATTTTCATGTGTCACATGAATTTTTGACGTAAGAAAACTGTTGGCTTATGCTGAACTTGTTTCCTGCTGGGACTAAAAATCTTACAGTTCTATTTGTAATTAGTCACCACGGGAAACAGTTCTCATTACTCCAGTTTCTTCTGAACATCACTATACACTTGCCACCACCCTCAAATGGTCAGATACTTGTTTAAATTTCCTTCGGTGTTCAGTCTATTGTATTTTTATCAGAATTAGTCATTTTCTAACACTTGGTTTCACTCCAGCTCCAGCAAAATAAATGATCCCTACCCTTGGTTTCCCACAGGCCATGACTTCTGTCTCTGTTACAGCACTTACCTTAGGCTAAGTTGTCCTGAGCCTTCAGCAGCAGCCTGGAATCTCAAGGGGGCAGGTGTTTTGTCTTACTCATCTTTGCATCCTAGTTACCCACAATGGTGTCTGGAACTCAGCAGATAGCCAAAGAGTATTTTTTGACTGAATATGAATTCACAAGGAATTGACACTTTTAACAGCAACCAAAGAGTTGAGGGGAGAATAGGTACTGAATAAACAGATGATTAACTTCTGTGTGTGTGTGGAGGGATTATATTTTAAGCTGTTTAATTTTTTAAATGTTTTAAATTTACAGAAACATTGCAGATACAGTATAGAGTCCTCATATGCCCAATAGCCAGTTTTCTTTATTATTAACATTTTACATTAGTATGGTACATTTGTCACAATTAATGAGCCAATATTGTACATTAGTATCATTAAAAGTCCTTAATTTATTGAGATTTTCTTAGTTTTTATCTAATGTCCTTTTTCTGTTCCAGAATTCCATCTAGGATGACATACTATTTAGTAGTTGTGCCTTTTTATGCTCTATTCTTTTTTAAGTACAGATATACCTCATTTTATTATACTTTGCAGATACTGTTTTTTTTTTAAACAAATTTAAGGTTTGTGGCAACTCTGTGCTACAAGTATGTTAGCACCACCATTTTTCCAACAGCATGTGCTCACTTTGTGTCTCTGAGTCACATTTCAGTAATTCTCACATTATTATTATATTTGTAATGATGATCAGTGGTCTTTGATATTACTATTGTAATTGTTTTGGGGCACCATGACCACTCCCATGGTGTATTTAATCGATAAATACTGTGTGCATTCTGACTGTGCTAGTGACTAGCCATTCCCTCTCTTTCCCTCCATGGGTCTCCCTATTTCCTGAGACACAACAGTAATAAAATTAGGCCAATTAATAACCCTATAATGGCCTCTATGTGTTCACATAAAAAGAAGAGCTGCGTATCTCTCACTTTAAATCAAAAGCTAGAAATGATTAAGCTTGCTAAGGAAGGCATGTCTAAAGCTGAGATAGACTGAAAGGTAGGCACAAAACAGCCAAGTTGTGAATGCAAAGGAAAAGTTCTTAATTAAAAATGCTGGTCCAGTTAACACATGAATGACAAAGCAAAACAGCCTTATTGAAAGTTTTAGTGGTCCAGATAGAAGATCAAACCAGCCACAATCTTCTGTTAAGCCAAAGCCTAGTCCTGAGCAAGGCCATAACTCTTATTGATTGGGAGAGGAGAGGAAGCTGCAGAAGAGTTGGATGCTAGCAGAGGTTGGTTCAGGAGGTTTAAGAAGCTGTCTTGATAAGATAAAAAAGCAAGGTGAAGCAGCAAGTGCTCATGCAGAAGTGCAGCAAAATATCTAGAAGATCTAGATAAGATAATTAATGAAGATGGCTACATTAAACAACAGATTTTCAATACAGACGAAATAGCCTTATATAGGAAGAAGATGCCATGTAGGACTTTCACAGCACGAGAGAAAAAGTCCATGGCTGGCTTCAAAGATTCCAAGGACAGGATGGCTCTCTTGTTATGGGCTAACGCAGTTGGTGACTTTTAGTTGAAGCCAATACTGACCATTCCAAAAGTTCTAGGGCTCTTACAGATTACATTAAATCTATTCTGTGCCTACTCTAGCCTGTGCTGTATAAATGGGACAACAAAGCCTGGACGACAGCTCATCTATTTATAACATGTTTTACTGAATATTTTAAGTTCCACTGTTGAGACCTATTGTTCAGAAAAAAATGATTCCTTTCAAAATATTATTGCTCATTGACAATGCACCTGGTCACCTAAGAGCTCTGATGGAGTTTTCCAAGAAGATTAATGTTGTTTTCAGGCCTGTTAACCACAACATCCATTCTGTAGCCCATGAATCAGGAGCCATTTTGACTCTCAAGTCTTATTATTTAAGAAATACATTTTGTAAGGTTACAGCTGCCATAGATAATGATTCCCTGATGGATCTGGGCAAAGTAAATTGAAAACCTTCAGGAAAGAATTCACCATTCTAGGTGTCATTAAGAACATTCATGATTCATAGGAAGAGGTAAAAATATCAACATGAACAAGACAACCCTCATGGATGACTTTGAGGAGTTCAAGACTTCAGTGGGGGAAATAACTGCAGATGTGGTGGAAACAGCAAGAGAATTAGAATTAGAAGTGACACTTGAAGATGTGACTGACTTGCTGCAATCTTATGATAAAACTTTTAGCAGATGAGTTATTTCTAATAGATAAGCAAAGAAAGTGGTTTCTTGAGATAAATCTACCAGTTGTGAAGGTGCTGGGAAGACTGTTGAAATGACAACAAAGGATTTAGAATTATTATGTAAACTTAGTTGATAAAGCAGTGGTAGAGTTTGAGAGGATTGACTCCAATTATGAAAGAAGTTCTATTGTGGGTAAAATACATTCAGACAGCTTTGCGTGCTACAGAGAAATTGTTTGTGAAAGGAAGAGTCAATGGATGCACAGCAAACCTCACTGTTGTCATATTTTAAGAAACTGCCACACTCACCCCAACCTTCAGTAACGGCTACCCATGAATCAGCAGCCATCAACAACAAGGCAAGACCCTCCACCAGCTAAAGGATCAACTCCTTGAGACCTGAGGTGATGGTTAACATTTTTTAAGCAATAAAGTATCTTTTAACTAAGGTATGTACATTTTGTTTTAGACAAAATGCTATTGCACTTAATAGACTACAGCATAGTGTAAACCTAACTTGTATATGCACTAGGAAATTAAAAAAATAATTTGACTCACTCTATTATGATATTTGCTTTACTGCAGTGGTCTGGAATCAAACCCACAGTGTCTTTGACCTATGCTTGTAACAAAACAAAAACTTAAGTAGAGAAACTGAGTGAAGTGTTATGGAAATACTTGGTCTATCTTTTCAACTTTTCTGTAAATCTAAAGTTATTCCAAAATAAAAGTGAATTTGTGCTTACTCGAGCATCACATATAATAACATTGGAACTATATATACCGAGATGAGCATGGACCCAGCAGCACAAAGATGACATAAATTTGTGAAGCATTCCATATTTTCTTTTAAAAAGTTAATCTAAAATCTGATACTGGAAATGATAAAAGTAATGTCTTTTTTTAAAAAAATTTTATTTATTCATGAGAGAGACAGAGAGAGAGAGGCAGGGACACAGGCAGAGGGAGAAGCAGGGTCCATGCAGGGAACCCAATGCGGGACTTGATCCTGGGTTGCCAGGATCATGCCCTAGGCCGAAGGCAGCACTAAACTGCTGAGCCACCAGGCTGCCCAAGCAATGTCTTTCTTGAGTTTCTTTTTAAAAATTTCTGTATGTACAAATAAATATTCAGCTTGCACATTTATGTTTAAATTTTAAATATATGATTACTCATCAGTTCCAAACTTTCCTTGATATACCTGCCTACAAATATCTGTTCATTAAGTTATAAAGGAGATTAGTACAGAATGGAAAAGAGTAACAATGAGAAAGTTTGAGACACCTGAGAAAGAAGTGGGATTGACTGGGCAATAGTTACTCCAGCATACCTACATATTTGACCATTTATCCTCTCATCTACTCTTGGGCATATAGAAAGAAGAAAAGTAAAAAGAGAGAAACAAGGCAGTGGGAGATAAAAGTAAGAGAGCAGGAGTAAAAGATCAGTCTGAGACCACTAAAATGTGACAGAATAGACTTATAACTTACAATTATATTTTTATTTATTTTTTAAAGATTTTATTTATTCATGAGAGACATAGAGAGGCAGAGACACAGGCAGAGGGAGAAGCAGGCTCCATGCAGGGAGCCCGACATGGGACTTGATCCCAGAATCCCAGGTTCACTGATCTAGAGCCAAAGGCAGAAGCCCAACCACTTGAGCCACCTAGGTGCCCCACAATTATATTTTTAAAAGCTGGCAGAATTGAATTTTCTTGTCCTATTCCAGTTCAAACCCTGATGAATATAAAATCTAATTAGGTTTAGATAAGATATATTGCATAATGCATATAAACGTGAAAAGGGGCACCTGGCTGCACAGTCTTTTAAGCAGCCTACTCTTGGTTTCAGCTCAGGTCATGATCTCAGGGTACTGAGATTGAGCCCACAACAGTCTCTATGCTCAGCAGGGAGTCAGCCTGGAGATTCTCTCTCTTCTCCCTCTCGCCCTGCCCCTACCCCACCTTGGAGTAACTAAAACATCTCCATCAGATTTGATTTACACTAATTGCTTCAGCATACTATGTCTTCTTAAAAAAAAGGTGTTTTACTCTTTAGTAACATAAAGAAATGCTTAAAATATGTTAAATAAAAAGAAAAAATGATGTAAATGAAATCAATTTACTTGCTTATTTATTCATTTATTCAAGAAATATCTTCTAAGCTCCTCCTATGTGTCAGTCACATAGGTAATGCAGATTTAGCATCTAACAAATCCAAACTCCTTCATAAGTTCATGGAATTTATATCCTAATGAGGAGAAGATAACACTAAACAAATAAACAAGTAAACACAGTTTGTCTGACAGTGAGAACTAATGGGGAACAATAAAACAGGGTCGGTAGAGGCAGTGATTCCAATTTATTTTTAAAAACAAAACAAAAACAAAAACACATATGTAGAACATTTAGGTATTTTTAGGTATTTTTTATTAGGTATTTTTTAGGTATTATTATTATTTAGGTATTTAGGTATTTTTATGAAATGTGTCTACTTCTTTCTTTTTTTTTTTTTTTAATTTATGATAGTCACAGAGAGAGAGAGAGAGGGGCAGAGACACAGGCAGAGGGAGAAGCAGGCTCCATGCACCGGGAGCCTGACGTGGGATTCGATCCCGGGTCTCCAGGATCGCGCCCTGGGCCAAAGGCAGGTGCTAAACCGCTGCGCCACCCAGGGATCCCTGTCTACTTCTTTAAGTTGTATTTTCCCACTCCAAAAACAATCATGTAAAAGCTCCTAAAAATATATTAGCACACAATATACTGTTTTCTCTGTGAACTGTAATAGTATTTAGTTGTATGTTCACAGCTGGCTGAGGATTTGGAAAAAAAAAAACTATCCTAATTCATGTAAGAGTTCTTTCTATTTTAGGTTAACAATTTATTCACTGCAAACACAATTACATTGTTTAGGACCAGAGCATGCTAAATATTCACAACCTAATTTTTAAAATTATAATTTTGTTAAAGATTACACCTCTTCAGCTGAATGTTAAAATAAAGACAAAATTTCTTAGTGAAAAAAAAAAAA
Organism: Canis lupus dingo; assembly: GCF_003254725.2. Taxonomy (NCBI): domain Eukaryota; kingdom Metazoa; phylum Chordata; class Mammalia; order Carnivora; family Canidae; genus Canis; species Canis lupus. The sequence continues at coordinate 20,339,444 of NC_064265.1, forward strand.
AAGGAATTTAACACACAAACTTCCAGAGTTAAATCAACAGTACAATTGGAAATAATAAACTCTGGACCTTATCAATTAATGTCAGAACATTCCAATCTGATTATTTCTATAACTTTATGTATGATGTAGGTAGCAGCAACTCACAACAGCTTTTCTAGTATACATGACTATACTATAACAAAAAATAGCTTATTAAACATTGAACATAGTAGAATGAAAAATCAAATGATTTAGATTCATTAAGCTTAAATTGTGGGTATCTTTTAGTGGTTTTCTACTGCCAACTTCATAAATCTTATACTATTCAAGTATAATTATATTCAATGTTCATATCAGTATTAAGAAAATATCTGAACTGTCAAAATACAAATACTATTTCTTAAATTTCAAAAACAAAAGCAACAAACAAGCACCTACCTTAGAGACAGATAATCCCACCAGGTAGCAGACAGAAAAGCAAACTGATACTGATAAAAATATGTGGGAAAAGGAACATTTTGAAAGACCACAAAGTAATCCTCTAATTTAAATGCAGACTTTTATTTAAATGGCAAATGACAGATCAACTCACGGATGTTCAGAAAGACTCAATTTGTTGTAGAAATAGTAAAAGTATTCACAGGTTCATCTCTCATGCTCAGCTTGCCAACTCAGTGGCCTTGTATGGCAATTAAGGTAAGCAGCAGTTGATGAGAAGGTCTATGTTTTGGTAGTTACGATATTATCACATATAAGCATAGTTCTCTTAGAATAAACATATATAAATGTGTTCTTCCTTTTACTAGAACAGTATCAATAACAAGAATATGTCAAAGACCTGCAACTATGTTTGTAAACTTGGCTCACATGGATTTCAAAGAGAGTTGCATGTCTAACTGAAAAATCCAGCACAAAGCAACTGAGATGTTTCCCTTTTATGGTTAATCATGCTTTAAAAATAAACTCTTGGAAAAGCTCAAACTCATATCTTGGCTTGTTCCTGCTCCTCCTAACCAAACACCTAACACCTAACACCTAACCAAATTAAGTTTTGATTTATTGATTAGAATTTTAAGAAATTCATTTTATTCAATTTAACTATGCTACATATTAATAATGAAGTTACAAACAGAGACCAAGAGAAATCTATTAAGGGAGGACTGAAAAGAGAATGGGTTATTACTCTTCCTAACAATGTTGCTTAAGGAAATGGTTCAGAAAAATGGTTTCAGGGCAGCCTGGGCGCCTCAGTGATTTAGCACCACCTTCAGCCCAGGGCGTGATCCTGGAGACTCGGGATTGAGTCCCACATCCGGCTCCCTGCATGGAGCCTGCTTCTCCCTCTGCCTGTGTCTCTGCCTCTCTCCCTCTCTCTCTCTCTCTCTCTCTCATGAATAAATAAATAAAATCTTAAAAAAAAAAAAGATCAAAGCTATGAGAATGCATACTTTGAGGAAGTATGAACAGTGAAATTAGAAGCATACCAAGAACAGAAAAATAGATGAGATCCTGTTAGGTTTGACTGGCTTTTCTGATACTAACAGATATCAAGAGGAAAGCAATTAAGAGTAGATAAAAATATGCCTACCCCTGATGATGATGTAAAGGCAAGGAAATAAAGATAACCATCACAGGGTTATGACTTCTAAGAAGGAATCTTATGGGAAGAAGAGACCAGAGGCTGATGTGGACCAGAAAGTGGCCAATCAGTGAAAAAGGCACTGAGCAGAGAACCCAGGTTCAATCTACAAAATGGGTAGTCACCAAGAAGGTAACAGAGAATATACACACATTTTTTTTCAAAGAATACACACAGAGTTGTGTTAGAGAGGTTTTTAAGTGCATTACTACCCTTCTTTCAACTCATTGCCAGCATTCATGAACATTAAAATTCTATGTTCCTCTGCAAATAAGTAACAAAGGTAGATTTAAAAGCTATTTGTATCAGTGGTAGTAGGATAATTAACAACTATGTTAATTGGAATTTTAGGCATTATATCTAGAACACAAACAATAGTAAGATAATGTTTTGTATTCACGATTTGCTCACCAGATAAATTTGTGGGTCTTCTGAGATTCAGCCACCTGTTCTTAGGCAACATTTAAGTACAAATGTATTTGTATAACAAAGGTCATTTGATTCTTTTGTTTCTCATGTATTCGTTATAATTAATTCAAAGTCACTGTAACCAGATGCCTGAGTAAAGAAAAGAATTACACACACAGCCTGAAGAAAGAAAGGAAAAAATCTTTTCCCAGGCTCTAAAGGAAAAAAGATAACTCAGAAAATTTTCCTAGGAATTTTCATAGAATTATTGAAGGTAAGGTTCTTTTTAAACACTTAAGACTTTGGACAATTTATGTTTCCTTATTACAACTCACTAGACTGGAAAAGGACTATTCTACTTATTTCAAAGGTCCAAGAGTTTATATATTTAGCTTTTCAGAGGGCTGAAACCTCACCAATAAGGTTGGAATATGATATGGATTCCAAAGGCTAATTGTAGCCCAGCTTTAGTTCCACTACAGTGAAGAAAAGAAAATATCTTTCTTATAACCAAGGGTATATTAATTCATCCATTAAAACAAATGTAGATGCTAGATCCTGAGGGCACAGTGGTAAGACACTGCTGTTCTTCTCGAGTTTTACCATTTAAGGGGAGAAAACAGACAAGGGACAATTACAATGTACTATGATAAATGCTGGCTGTAATAGGAATAAGTACAGAATGCTTATGGAAGCAGAGAGAAAAGGCTCCTCAACCAACTTGTGAGAGATGAGATCTGAGAGATTCAAAAAAGTTAACCAAGAGTAGGGGAAAGTGGAAAGATGGGCAGAGAGAGAAAGGCAGGTAGGGGAAGAGCAGAGGCAAAGTGCAGGAGGCAACAGACAAAAGGAAATTTCTTTCAGAAAACTAGGCACTGTGTGGTGCTGTGGCAAAAAGGTGATGCAGGAAAAGTAAGCAGGGCCAGATCAAGAACGCATCTTTTATGCAATGCTACGGTGGACTGATTCTGAGGGCAATGGAATCACCAATAGGTTTTAGAAAGGGAGGTGAACATGAACATATTTTCATTTTTGAAAAACCAACTCTGACAGTGGTGGAAGGAAGTGAGGAAGTGGCTGAGATTGGGGACATGAAACAAGTTAGGAAGCCTTACTGTTTGAAAGTAGAAGATGATAGTGGAATGACAGTGCCCTGGAAAGCAGTCTGAATTCTCAAGCCAAGGCACAAAAGGAGCATGCTGAATTTGAAGGGTCTGTAGGACATCCAAGTGCCAATGCCCAGCCAAGTATGAAATTTAGGTGAAAGAGCGGCTGCAGACTAGATTGGGAGAGAAGAGTACATAAGCACATCTTTAGCTCCAGGAGTAGATCAGGTTATGAGAGAACCAGCAGTGAAAATGAGGAGACATAGGAAAGTGTTTTTAGGAGAAACACTCATGGGACTTTTAAAAATATGACTTAAGAAGAGGAATCAAATGAGTAAAGTCAGGAGAGCATGGTATTACAGAGGCTAAGAGAGAGGAAAGCATTTTACGGGGAAAAAAAGGCAAAGGGTAACTTACTGCAGAATGGTAGAGAAAATAAAATTGATAATAGTCCATCAGTTTCAGTGAAAACTGATGTTTGTGAAGGGACGCCTAAGTGGCTCAGTGGTTGAGCATCTGCCTCTGGCTCAGGGCATGATCCCGGGGTCCTTGGATAGAGTCCCACATCAGGCTCCCTGCATGGAGCCTGCTTCTCCCTCTGCCAATGTTTTGTCTCTCTGTGTTTCTCCTGAATAAATAAATAAAATCTTAAAAAAGAAAAAAAGAAAACTGATGTTTGTGACTCTGAGAAGAGCAGTTTAAGTGAAATGTCTGGCGTTGTGGATTAAGGAATGAACAATAAAAGAAATTAAAAGATGATGATGCGTTTCTCCTTCTGGATGTCTAGATGGGAAAAGGCAGAAAGGAATGTGGCTTGAAAAGGAGGCAAGAGGGGATGGAATACAAACTATTCGGTCAAGAAGGAGGATAAAATCACAGACAGAAGGATAGAAACTTCTACTATAACAGGAAGGCAGTAAGAGAGAAGGAAGAAGGGAGATGGAAGACTGAGGTTTAGCACAATGTTAGTATCACATTTCTGGAAACAATAGTTTGAGCCCAGATTGCCACCTTGGTTGTGTGACCATGGGTAAATCTGACCGTGTATGGATAGAAACTTTTCTGGTCCTCGGTTTACTCTTATGAAGATGAGGATAGTGGATTAGATACTCTCTCAAGGCTCCTTCAGTAATAATTACATAATTACAATTAGGTCATAATCTCATGAGGGTTTTTTTTTTTTTTTTTGTGAATGACTATAAATTTGTGCTAATGTAGAGAAATGGACATACTTCTCTCTGATATCCACATAGTCAAAAGAGCACTTTGAACTAGACTTACATTGTAAAGTAAAAACCAGTATCACTGTATGGCTCAGGCATATAACAGAAATGTGCAGTCTGGTCTAGGCTGCCCAAACACAAAAATTGAATACAGGTTGGTGCTTCTTTTGACTCCTGGAGATAATCAGTAAAAACCATGTGAATTGATTTTGGTAACAGAAAGCTACTAAAATATTCAGAAAAACTAAAGTTCTCTCTACAAAAGTATTTGAATGAAATCAAGTAAGATCTTACCTACATTATAAGTTTTTAAAATGTCCTTTTTATAATTTTCATTTAAATATAACGGAAGTTTATTTCTTGCTTAAGTCATTTTCAATGTATGTTGACAGAATGGGGAAATCACACTCTGTTCTTATTAATTTAGAGACACCATCTCTTTCCATTCAAATAAAAAGTTCTTAACTTTTTGTTCCATGACTCATTTGGCAGTTTGGCGAAGCATACAGACCTTTTCTCAGAATAATGTTTTTAAATGCATCATATAAAATGTACAGTATTGCAAAGGAAACATTACACTGAAATATGGTTTTCAAAGTATTTAAAAATTTGGTGTTACAGATGTGCTTCCTTATTAGATTTAATGACAAAATTTAAATTGGTGAATCCAATAATTATTGTAATCTTGAAGCAGTGAGCACAGATATTATTTTGAGATATGAAGAATAAAAATAATATGACTTCTATTGGTGTTAAGAAATACTGACAAAGACCTTTTGCATCCACCTGGCCAATTAGTCAAGAGACTGTGGATTGTACATGGAAATATTCTGTATTTCTGCCGCCCCACCTCAGGGGCCAGAACAGAGTCACATGGGCCACTATCTAGTGGCCAAGAAACAGAACTTCACCAGTTCTTACTCTGAAATCTCTCTAGTTGTTTTTTGGGGATGGGAAAAAGGGCTTTTGTCTGAAACTCACTCTCTAGTAGATTCTTCAGCAAGAGCTCAAGAGAACATTTCGATTCTTGGAATATTCATAACTATTTTATCTGTGGAAGTTATATCTGAAGGTAAGTTTGGCTGGACAGAAACTTAGTTGCTTGTGTTTTCCATCCTTGCGTATCTTAAATATGGTATTACATGGATTTTTCTCCAGTCAGCTAATTTTTTAAGCTTTTCAAATTCTGATTTATGTTTTTTTCCCCAACCTATAGCATTATTTTTTTTTCCATTTTGTTTTAAAATAACAGTTTATAGTTTTGGGATGCCTGCGTGGCTCAGTGTTTGAGCGTCTGCTCAGGGCACGATCCCAGGGTCCTGGGATCAAGTCCCACATCAGGATCCCTGTGGGGAGCTTGCTTCTCCCTCTGCCTATGTCTCTGGCTCTCTCTCTTTGCCTCTCATGAATAAATAAATAAAATCTTTATTTAAAAAAAATGGTTTAGTTTCCATCTACTTTGTAGACTTTTGGGGGCATGTTTTCATTGTTGGGACATTTTGTTTACAATAAACACAGGGGTGCATGTATCTTATCAAATTAGTGTTTTCATTTTCTTTGGGTTAATAGTAGTAGAATTACTAGATTGTATGGTATTTCTATTTTATATTTCTGAGGCACCTCCACATTGCTTTCCACGGTGGCCACCCCAACTTACATTCTTACCACTAGTGTACGATTCCCTCTTCTCTACATCCTTGTAAACACTGATTATTTCTTGTCTTTTTTGATACTAGCTGTTCTAACAGATGTTAAGGTGAAATTTTGTTATGTCATTATGCCATCACCTGCTTTTTATCTGGACTTTTATTCTTCTCCCCCTTTGTCCTGCCCTGCTCAATTTGGATTCTACTTCAAGCAACTTTTCTCCATGAGAAGATCTGCTTTTTATCTGGACTTTTTTTTCTTCTCTCCTTTTGTCCTGCTCTGCTCAATTTGGATTCTACTTCAAGCAACTTTTCTCCATGAGAAGATCTGTTTTGGAAGGGAGCTTTGGTTTGCTTGCTTAAAGAGTATATAAGGACTAGAATGATCCAGCACCATCAAACTGAATTGCTTCTTGGTTCCTTTGTATTCACCCATGAATTAGATCCTGCAAAAACACCCATCTATCTCCAGCATCTACTCTGATTGGCTTAATATGCATGCTAGTGAATAGGTGTTGACAATTTAAGGGATTTCCTATTCTCAGGGTTATCATTTGCCCTGTTTCTTTTCCCTGATTCCATCTGAATCTTGTAGTTGTTGGTAACTGGTCCTTACCTGCTAGTATCTGGGGGTTGGAGGAGCTACCTGGTTTTGATGTAGCTGCTATACACATGTTTTGATTCTGACATCCTAGTTGCTCTGTTTTCATGGAGAAATTAACGAACAATGCCACTTCTGCCAATCTTTCAGGACTCTTCTTCCTGAAATTTGTGTTGTTTTTTAATATTTTATTTATTTATTCATGAGAGACACAGAGAGACAGAGAGGCAGAGACACAGGCAGAGGGAGAAACAGGCTCCATGCAGGGAGCCCGACATGGGACTCGATCCTGGGTCTCCAGGATCACGCCCTGGGCTAAAGGTGGCGCTAAACCACTAAGCCACCGGGGCTGCCCCTGAAATTTGTGTTTTTTAATTTAAAATAATTATTGTTTAAAATTTACTTCAGAGTAATATGAATTGGGGCTATCAGTCATTCTAACAAAACGTAAAACACATCGGTGATTTTCAAACTGTAGTCCTTAGAACCCTGGGAGATTTATGTATATGTGTATGCATAACTGTATGTGTACATGCACTTCTGCTTTCCTTTCTTTACCCTACTTTTTATTTTTATTTTTATTTATGATAGGCACACAGTGAGAGAGAGATAGAGAGGCAGAGACATAGGCAGAGGGAGAAGCAGGCTCCATGCACCGGGAGCCTGACGTGGGATTCGATCCCGGGTCTCCAGGATCGCGCCCTGGGCCAAAGGCAGGCACTAAACCGCTGCGCCACCCAGGGATCCCTCTTTACCCTACTTTGAACAGAAGGGATCCACCATAGATACTGTACTTCCATGAAATACTGTTTGAAGAACCAATTACATGGTTAAAAGGGTCTGAATACCAATGTTCAGGAGTTATCTTTTAAAACCAGTATTTAAAACCTCAGTAAAGTGAACTGATATTCGTAAAAACAGATTTAGTATTCAGAGAGATAATCTGAGCCAAGAACTACAACCAGAATTCAAGAAAAAAAAATCCTCACAAATATCTTTTAACAATTTCTCATGTTTTTCAAAGGCTTGAAGAAAAAGTATGTATTTACTATATTCCTTTACATCTTTACATTTAGTTAATAGTTTCTTTTTTTTTTTAATTTTCATTTATTTATGATAGTCACAGAGAGAGAGAGAGAGGCAGAGACACAGGCAGAGGGAGAAGCAGGCTCCATGCACCGGGAGCCTGATGTAGGATTCGATCCCGGGTCTCCAGGATCGCGCCCTGGGCCAAAGGCAGGCGCCAAACCGCTGCGCCACCCAGGGATCCCCTGTTAATAGTTTCAACTGTGGTATCAAATATAATTCTTAAGTTGTCCAACTGTTTACTTAGAAAAATGTGAAAATTTAAAGTTACATATGCTTTAATCAAAAAATGATCAAATTCCATTTTTCCACTTTGTCTTATCTATTTAAAACTTCAAATTCCCTTAGAGGTATTACAAATGAAATGTTTATAAGAGCAACTTTAGAAAAAATAAAAACAGAACCCTAAATGTAAGTGTTTGTGAAGGAAGACATGATTCCCTGTAGGCCAAACATTCTGGTATATACTATAGTATACTACATACTTATGAAATTGGAACCCATGGATCTACCTATCAGCCCTGTGGATCCAAGAGAACAAGATCCATTACCTTCTGGTAAGCAAAGAAATGTTCATTTCCCTAGATGGTGAGAGTCCCAGAAAGAATTCCAAGCAATGCCATCTTGGAATTCTGGCAAACCAGAAAAGAGTGAGTGGGGCACAGCATCAATAGTTCTTTTAGAGTTCTAGAAGGCCAAATTTTAAGATCTATTGGTGGATTCTTTTTTTTTTTTTTAAAGATTTATTTATTTATTAATTTATTTATTTATTTATTTATTTATTTATGATAGAGAGAGAGAGAGAGAGGGCAGAGACACAGGAGGAGGGAGAAGCAGGCTCCATGCCGGGAGCCCGACGCGGGACTCGATCCCGGGACTCCAGGATCGCGCCCTGGGCCAAAGGCAGGCGCTAAACCGCTGAGCCACCCAGGGATCCCCCTATTGGTGGATTCTAATGTATTATTCTTTATTTAATCTCTGGTAAACAGTGCCTTCCTAGGAAACCTCTTCTTACTAAATGCTTTTAAACTTTCCAACCTGCCTGATAGATACCAGCTTCTTTTACTAGAAGATTCAGATTAGTATTACTTGGGTCTTGTAACATTTGCCTACATGGTTGCATGCCAGATAAACAAGGCACTGTAAATCCTTATTCAGAAACTTGCCAGACTGAAACAATATTCAAGGATGGTGTGTACAGAAAAGTTGTGAAAATGAAGGAAAAGAAAACTATAATTGTGTTTATTTTAGAAATCAAAGGCCTTCAAGTAAAACACACACATACACAAATATAGAAATTGGCAATAGATTACATTTTTCTCTGCAATAGGCAGAATCCTTCATTGAAAAATAGAGTGAATCAATGTTATATTCTCTTGGAACTTGTTTAATCATGTATAATATTAAGGCGAAGTCAAACCTGACATATATATTATAAAATATAGTTCTTCTGTCAGTGAACTACCTGTCAACTTGACAGGTTCAATTCTGCTTTAAGCTATTACTGAGGTACTTGATCATTCTAAGAATGCAATATGCAAAAGTTCTTGCTGGACAGAACGGAATATCAAAACTCATGGAGAAGATGCCACAGATATCCACTGATATGACTATAAAGGTGGAGCCATAATGTGTATAAGAAAATATATTTTATTAGTGCCTTATGTAATTTAGATGTATCCATTTTTTGCTGCAATTGTTTCTTTTAGGGTAAGTTACCCTCATCATCCTCTGATGATCTTAAAAATAACAATATCCATCCTTTACCATTACCTTCTCTCTAACGTAAATGAAGTAGAATGTCATAAAGATTTTTGGTGCTCCTCTAATTCAAGTCCCTCATTTTATAATTAAGTCAATGTGATCCACTTTATTTAAAAATAGACAACACAGGTGCCTGGGTGGCTCAGTCTGTTAAGCATCCAACTCTTGATTTTGGCTCAGGTAGTGATCTCAGGGTGGTGAGTGCTCAGTGGAGAGAGTCTGCTTCTCTCCCTCTCCCTCTGCCCCTTCCTGTGCTTGTGCTTGCTTGCTCTCTCTCTCAAATAGATAAATAAACCTTAAAAAAATAAACACAACATTTAGTATATCCTCATGATATACCAGGCTTCAACACACACGTTCCAATTTAATCCTAACAGCTCTGTGAGATGGATTTCATCACCCTAAATGTGGAGATGAGAAAATCAAGAGATGCATGGCTTGATCAAGAGCACATACATAATTAATTCTAGAGCCAAGATTAAATCTTTATAGAGTACAAGTCTATTTTGAATGTTTATTAGTCGTTTGATTTGGTTCCCAACTCTCTCTAGCCCTCTACTTTCACACCTAATGTAATGTGACTCATCCAAGGTCATGCAACTAGAGTAGCAACATATGACTCCAGGTTGTCTGACATCAGAGATTTAGCTGTTCCCTCTTCTCTTCACTGCAATTCCATTACTGCATAGCTAGGTATCTCCTCCAATTAAGTACTTTAACATCAGACTTTGACTACTACCTAGAAACTGCAATGAATAAAGTACAATGGTAGATGCTCAGTGTATTATAACTATCCCTAAACTAAATGTATCAGAATGTATCATGCTCTTATTTTTACTTTACGATGACCACTTTTCCCTTTTCTCCAAGGATCTGCTTCAATGCCCTTTGTTTTGGCATTAAAGCAAATATGGGAAATATAATAGAAATATAATAGAAATATAATAGTGTGATATGGGAAAAATATAGGATAGTCTTCTTTGCCCATATATACTTATAATCTGTTTGTATAAATTAAAATTTGCAGTAGAGAAAAAAAACCCTAAATTGTGTGTTATCAACTGGAAGTCCAAATAAAAGAGCACTAAAGAATGAAATAAGAAGGGTAAATGACATGTAGGATTGACAAGGATTGGCATGGCTTGAAAATAGATATTAGGTGAGTTGCAAAATCCAGAATGGTCTATCTGGAGTAAGTGGGTTTTGTAAGAGAAGTTCAAGGAAAGAAGGCTGCCCAGTATAATGAGGCTTTGAATATCAGGCTTTCATGATCATGATTCACAGAGTCATTGTTGATTGCTGAAAATAAAACTAATACCTATCATTTATTTACTCTGTCCCTATGCTGCACTAAACCTTTATAGTATTTCACATAAATCTTGATTGTAACTCCATGAAGTAAAGATTATTAGTCTCATTTTCAGTTGGTATAACTGAGACTTGGTCAGGCAACTTGCTTAAAAGTCACTGGAAAATTAAGTAGAGGATCAATATTCTAAATCATGTCATTTGGATTCTAAAACCCACACTATTTCTGACAGTTGTTTCACCATTAAAACTAACAGACAAAACAACAAAAAAACTTTCTCAAAGCACAAATCTTAGGCCTTCAACTTAAACTATATTCGAGTATAACCACAAAGGGAAAACTATATTTAAAAGATAAAAAGCCAATAAAAGAAAACCTTTTTAAGCCCGAGGTTTCTCATGCAGCCAAATGGAAAATATACAAACACATGTAATAAAGTATACCTTATGACCAACAGTGACTTTGAAATCCCAAAGGACCATATATTTCATATTTAATAGAGCCCTTCCATATTCCTTTTAGCCAACTTCATTTAATTGAGTATCACTAGTTGTGAGCTAATTGTGCAAATAATAGGCCAATGTTTTCTGTATGTCATTTATATGTGTACCTATCTATTTAGCACTAACTGTAGTATCCTTCATTTAATATTTTCTTTATTTTTTTTAAAGATTTTATTCATTTATTCATGAGAGACACACACAGAGAGAGACAGAGACACAGGCACAGGGAGAAGCAGGCTCTTCACAGGGAGCCTGATGTGGGACTTGATCCCGGGACTGGAATCATGCCCTGAGCCAAAGGCAGATGCTAAGCTGCTGAGCCACCCAGGCGTCCCTAATATTTTGTTTAAATTAAAAATGTTTCTCAAGAAGCAAAATGCTTTTGTAAGCCCTTTTAAAAAATAAAATACCTAGTTTAGCCTCAATTAGAAAACCATGAAATCATGGTTCTGATATACTAGTTATCATGCTTTTCCCAATATAAACTAAAATTAACATAGGTAATTATAAATTTTAAAATGTTTATTTTGTACTCCCTGTAATCATCTACACACCTCAGGTATAAAGCATCATACTTAGGAAGCCACCTAAGAGGAACTCTCCTAAGAGGGAGGATACTTAAAAAGTATTCTCCTGTTACTGTTCATGCTGTTAACGGATTCTGTCCAACTCTAAAGCACATGTGCATATAGTCATAAATGTACAGTACCCTGAGACCAGAAACTCAGTCAAAACAGAAATTTTGTAAGAAGTGAGGCATACTATAGAACTCTCACTTACAGTTAAACAAATATTTTTCCTTTGAAAGTTACTGTTCAAGTAAGTATTTGTAGGTGTTCAATTATAATGGCTGAAGTAATTCTTTAAATATGTCAGAATACTTATCATTAGTTAAGGAAAAATGCCAGTTGTGCTAGAGCTGGGAGGCTGACGGGTGAGTGGGTTTGGAGATGTGAAGTACAGAGAGAATTCTACAGACCTGGCCTGAGGAACAGCAAAAGTGAAGATTCCTTCTGCCCACATTTCTATTCTGGTTAAAGGATTTCTCCAATTCAGCCACTGCATAACCACTGGTGGATCATCTACTACATCTTAAAAATCAGGTAATGAATTTGTCAGATACTCTTAGTTATTAGCAAGAACTAGTGGGAAGTTTTGTGGAGAAAAGTTATGATAACCATCCTAAACTAATTAGTGACAGTGATCTTTTAGAAGTTTATGATGTTTGGGGCCTTTAATATGAGATGAACTATACAATACCTAGTGTGATTCAAACTGCCTATTGCCAGGGCAAGTAGAGCTGCCTGGATTCTGGATTCATACAGATGTATCTTAGCTGCCACTTGTTAGTTGTATGACCTTGGAAATTCTTTAAGCAATTCTGTTTCAGTTCATTCAATGGTGATAACATTACCTACATCATAAGATTGCTGGGAGGATGAAATGATACATGTAGAAATAATAGTTGAAGAGCAAAAACAGTATGTAGAATAATAATAAGTCAATAAATACTGCTATCAGTTATGTGAAGCAGCTTCCCCTTTAATGAGCAAAAATGGAAATGAAAATTTAAATGTCCATGAGAGCACTTGGGTTACAATATACTTGCTTTCAGAGGATGTTAAGCAAATTATTAATTATACAGATGTGCAGCCATAATCTTAAAGTCCATATTGCAAATTGCATTATTTGTATTTAAGATTTCACATACATTTGAAAAACATTTGGTAATTAATGAAGCATTTTCTCACATATTATGTCATTTGAGTCCCACCACAAAGCCTAAGAAGTAAGCAGCACAAGTATTATTCCTATTTTGTAGATGAGGAAACTAGAGTTCAGAAGAGCTATTTAATTATCCCACAATTATAGTAACTGGAGAAGTACTTTCTTACTGTATTACCTCTGCCTCTCATAATTTTTACTTGTTTCACAGTTTAGGATAAAGAAATGGGTATTATCTAATTAAATTCTGATTTAAGATTACTGTTTATTTGCTTTGTGTTGGATTTAAGTAGAAGCGACAAAGTATTTTTCAGCACAATAAAACTTCACATATCTCCTTATTAGGTTCTAGAAGAGTATCCTGTCTTTGAAAGACCCTAAAAATAAATGTAAAAATTTACGTTAATAGTTGGTGTTACTGGCTTTTATTTTGTCTCCTTGGAAAAAAGTAGTAAGTACATTTAAATAATGAATTAAACACCTATCTACCATAAGTATTAGAAATACTGTTGACTTTGCAGATCAGGTTCTAGTTTATCCTTCAAAGACCAACTTCAAGGACGCCCGTGTGGCTCAGAGGTTGAGGGTCTGCCTTCGGCTCAGGGCATGATCCCAGGTCCCGGGATCAAGTCCCGCATCTGGCTCCCCTGTAGAGGGCTGGCTTCTCCCTCTGCCTATGTCTCTGCCTTTCTCTCTAACTCTGTTGTCTTTCATGAATAAATAAAATCTTAAAAAAAACAAAAAACAAAAAACAAAGACCAACTTCATTACTAGATGATTGTTTACTTATACGGTCACCAGGCAAAGCTCCTCTGCCATAGTTGTTGACTTTCTGCTAAATGCAAGCCAGGGCTTTATGGCCATTAGGGGTATAAAACAGCCACAACAGTGATATGCAAACATGCTATTTTAAAATCAAGTCCAATGTCACAGTTCAGATATTTTGTATATTCTAATTAACAAGAACATTATGATCTTTAAAATATTAATGAAAATGTCTAGCATGAAGCCCTCTATTTCTTTTGAGCTAAAAGCAGAGGACCATTCTATATTACAATAAATGACAATAACTAAACATGAAGGAGTTTGTAACTACATGGAATAAACTTAAAATGGTTTTAATCTGAAGCAAAATGATGTAGTCAATGATTACTATGTTATGCTGGGCAGTAGTAATTAAAGACAATCAGTTTATATATGTACTATTTTAAAAAGCCAATACAAAAGTTTATTTTTTTGTAGATTTTTATTCTTTTATTTGAGAGAGTGGGAGGGGCGGAGGGAGAGGGCCAAGCAGACTCCCTACTGAGCATTGATCCTGACATGGGGCTCATCCCAGAACCCTAAGATCATGACCTGAGCTGAAGTCAGATTAACTGACTGTGCTCCCCAGCAAAATATTTTAAAGAAACAATGTAGGAGAGAGAGAGTAACTAATCAGATCCAGAAGCCACTCTGAGGCCCTCTCTGTAGATATCTGGCATCTAGGGACCCAGAAGGTCAGCCATCCCAAGTGCTTGGCAGGGGGGTCCCATGGCCTAATGTTCCATAACCATCAGGTTATGACTACTTCTGGTTACTAGGAATATATGATAAAAAATGAGTCTTGGATCTCTTGTGGTTTATAATAAGGCAAAATCTTCTCTGATGTGACAAGTAAAATGGATTTGAGCTTCCAGGTTGACAGGCTCAGATTCTCCTTCCTAATCCCAAATTTCCTACAATTCTGCCAATCAATATGATTTAAATAGAAAAAACATTGCTAGGGTGGGGCCAATAGTCATATCTGCCTAGTATGATTTGGTTTAGTTGAATATCATCTTTTCTTTGTTAGCACCCTTAGAAGGTACACATTGTAGGAAGTATGGGGAAAAGACTGATAATTAATTCTGAGCAAGATATATTTAACAAGGCAGGTCTTTCAGCAATGGAATATCAGGAAATGCAACATTTACTGACCTCTATTTATTGTCTATTAGGTATCCCCCGTAGACAGCCTTAACCATCTAACATGCAGTAAGAATAATTTATTATAATATCACTACAGGTAACACCTCTGTAGTGTCTACTAGGTGCTAGGCACTGTTATATATACATTACATCCAAATTGGGGTGGATTACTATTACCATCCCAGTTTTACAGACAAGAAAGCTGAGGCATAGAGCAGTTAAGTAATTTCAAGCTCACACTGCCAGGTGGTTCCCTGATTAGAAGTTACCTTTGGCTATAAAGAACTATTCTATCAGATAGAGATGATCAAGAGTATAAGAGATAATGGGGCATGCAAAGGATGAGGTGGGAGAGTATCAAAATTAATTTCTTGGTTTAGAATTGGTTCTGGTTCTTTCCTTAACCTATAGTGCCCAGGTATCACTTAACACTTGTCCCATCCCTAATCCATTAATTTTCTCCTCCCTGCCTAGACTGGTGGAAGACCATAAAGTTCTCTGAGCTGGGGTGGAAAAACCTCAGGACTGAGGATTGGTCATGCACAGCAAATAAAATTTGTGAGAAGCTGTAGTCTTTAATCAGACATTATCTTATATCTGCCTATACAGATAAAAACTATCAATGGAGAATAGTCATTGGTCTTTTAAAGTAAAATTAATAGTTTCCGGAAGTTGTTATCGCCTGATGAGAATTAGCATTTTAATATCATGCCCTGCTTAAGACTGGCAGCTTGAAAGTACTACTTGGTAACATATGTTCTTCATACTAGTTATACATCGGTAACAAAGGCATATATTCACACACAAGTTTTAGCAATAGTAAGAATAGGCAGCATATAGAGAAAGTGTTAGACAATGAAGACCTCAAGTTAGATTCAATACAATACAGTGACAGCATCAGGGAGACTTTTTTTGAATTATGCCATCTAACTATAATATTTCATACTGAATGATGCTAATCTTGTATTATTAAAAATGAAAAACATGTTACAATGGATTCCAAATAAATCCCTTAGTGGGATATTTATGGCAAATCACTTCAGTTTACTCCCAAGTTTACAACAGAACCACAACTGGATGGAATTACAGTTTGTTATAATTTTAGAAAACCCTATACAGTAGATGAAAATCACATTTAATATAAATGTTACATCACACAGTCATATTACTCTTGAAGTAACAGTTTTATTGTAGTGTGAGTTTTCAGAATATGCAATGTAATCAAGACATTTCAAGTAGAAATATATTAAATTCATATTTAAAATGTTTAACAAATGTGCAATAGCATAATCATGGGAAGTAGACAGTATTCTAATACCAGGAATATTTGTTTTGGAGATTTGATAATCACACACACATGCACACACACAAGTTTTTGTGGCTTATCAGCAAAAATAAATAAATGCAAGTTGTAACATTTTATTTATATTAAAAATCTTGGGGATCCCTGGGTGGCGCAGCGGTTTGGCGCCTGCCTTTGGCCCAGGGCGCGATCCTGGAGACCCGGGATCGAATCCCACATCGGGCTCCCGGTGCATGGAGCCTGCTTCTCCCTCTGCCTGTGTCTCTGCCTCTCTCTCTCTCTCTCTGTGTGACTATCATAAATAAATAAAATTAAAAAAAAAATCTTGTATTTTTAAAAAGATTTTATTTATTTGAGAGAGAGAGAGAGAGAGTGCATGAGTGAGAGAGAGAGAGCAGAGGCAGTAGGAGAGGGAGAAACAGACTCCCCGCTGAGCAGAGAGCCTGATGTGGGGCTCCCAGGAAACTGAGATCAGGACCTCAGCTGAAGGCAGACACTTAACCAACTGAGCCACCCAGGCACCCCTAAAAATCCTTTAAAAAGGAAATCATACTAATGGTAACTAGAGAATCATTCAGAGTACTATAATCTATGAATAGGCAATGATTTGACTATTACGAATTTCTAATTTCTGGGTATCAATGTATAAAAAATCTTATTTACTATTTTCCAAATATGTTTGAATCAAGAATCAAGACAGGATTCTTCTATCATATTTCAGCACAGCTTTAAAAAAAGATATTCATTTATTTGTCAGTTTCAATTTAATAAACTAAAGACAACAATACTTGAATCAAAGTTACCAAACATGGAATCCCTGGGTGGCTCAGCAGTCTAGTGCCTGCCTTCAGCCCAGGGCGTGATCCTGGAGTCCTGGAATCAAGTCCCACATTGGGCTCCTTGTGTGGAGCCTGCTTCTCCCTCTGCCTGTGTGTCTCTGTTTCTCTCTCTCTCTCATGAATAAATAAAAATCTTTAAAAAAAAAACAAACCCACAAACCTACCTAACAAACTTAAGTTAACTGTGGCAAAATGGAGCAAAGATCACACATAGTGTTATTTACAGTTGTTTTTTTGGCTTCTTTCTAGGTACTGTGATAGCAACCTGTGGGTTTGAGGTTACAGTAGTGGTGCTGGACTTACATGGGATCATCTAAACTGTTTTTCTAGTCCATCTGAATACGGCACACATTTTAAGATAGCAACCTTGGGCCAACCATATGGTTGATAGCTTTGAGAATGTCTTTACTTAGACTAATAGAGGTAGCCTACTGCTGTAGAAATACGTGAAACTTCATGCTTGTACAATGGTTCTCCTATTTAACCAATTCCCGCTGTGAAAATCATTTCCATTTCTATAAAATGGAAATAAAAAAACAGATTTTAATGGTTTTCTGTGAAAATTAAGAGTATTCTGTGAATTACAAAATAGTTTAATAAGAACTTCCAGTATCAGGGCATCTAGCTGGCTTAGTAAGTAGAACATACAACGTGAGTTCAAGCATCATGTTGGGTGTAGAGATTACTTAAAAAAATAAATACAACAAAATAAAAGAATTTCTAGTGTTTAAAACAGTAGGCTATGTTCATATAGACATAGATACATGGCTGAAAGATGAATGAAATGTAATGATTCCTTGAAATAAATATAGATAGTAATTTAGTAATAAGTACTTAATTTTATTCATGCTTTGGCTTCTTGGATGTCACTGACCACTTTCAATTCCTCCTATCTTGGCATTTCCAAATCTTTACTATCCTTTAAGACCAAGCTCCAAAACTACATCTTCTAAGAACATTCCCATGACAATCCAAATGGAAATAATCTAACCTTTCTGTGATTACCAAAGCAGTTTAGCTGGTCTTCATCCACCTTATATTATAGGTATTTATGTACGTATTTTATCTCCTTTGATTATACACCAACATACAGTTTATACTATGCTATAAAACACATCTCATTAATCCTAATAACAGCAGTAATAATAGTAACAACAAGCAGCAGTAACATTAACTGCTGCTGCTACTCTGAGCTATAGACAGTTTATTATACACCAAGAATCATAGATTTTTGAGGGCCTTAAATATAACCTATGTGGCAGGTACCATTATCACCTTATATATATAAAGGTGAGAAAAAGAAAATAGGGGTGGGTAGAGCCGGGATTTGAGCCTGAGTGTTAAGCTAAATCACCTCTGCAATAGGTATTCTGTATGGTAGGCCAAAAAGGCATGATTTCCATTAAGGCCAGTGAAGTACTTAATTATTAAGCAGAGACTTGAACCCAGGTCTTCTGAATTCAATTTTAGTGTTTTACATTGTATATCTGTCTTTCCCACTAACTCCAACTGTGTGCCTATGGACTACTGAGAGTCCGTTCAATGACTCAAAGTGCCAACTAGTCACATACAGTCCAAATCATAAAAATAACCCTAGAAGTGTCACCCAATGAGTTGGGGCTGCCTAGCAATATCATGTTTTGAGACAGCTAGCTCAGTCATTGAACTTCTGTACCAGGGATTCTTCATCTGGAAAACAAAGATAAGAACTTGACTACTACCAAAACTTGCAGGATTTGAAATTAAGGGGGAAAACCCTTTTAGTTATTCAGAATAAAAGTGTCCGGCACAAAGTAAATTTTATGTTTTCCTTTTCAATGTTTAAAACTAGGGCAGCTTGGGTGGCTCAGCGGTTTAGGGCCGCCTTCAGCCCAGGGTGTGATCCTGGAGACCCGGGACTGAGTCCCACGTCGGGCTCCCTGCATGGAGCCTGCTTCTCCTTCTGCCTGTGTCTCTGCTTCTCTCTCCTCTGTGTGTCTCTCATGAATAAATAAATAAAAACTTTTAAAAAATAAAAAATAAAAATAAATAAAAAATAAAACTAAAACAAATATTTGAATTTATTATATAGATAGTAGTATACCGAGAAAATGGGTTTCATTTTGGTCTGTGGTTTTTACAGATCA
Source organism: Canis lupus dingo (assembly GCF_003254725.2). Taxonomy (NCBI): domain Eukaryota; kingdom Metazoa; phylum Chordata; class Mammalia; order Carnivora; family Canidae; genus Canis; species Canis lupus. The sequence continues at coordinate 20,358,651 of NC_064265.1, forward strand.
CAAAAATTTTAAGGAATATGGAATTAAAATAGGCAAAATAGCTCTCTCTACAACAACTGGTGGAACTTCTCCAGAAACTTCCCTCACAACTTAAAATGGCCGAAGGCCTAAATAATTTGCTCACATGATGAATTTGTGTGGCAGACCTCAGAGCAATTGAAAGGTTATTGCAGAGGTCCTGGGGGGTGTTTATATAGTTTCCCTATTATAAAGCAGTATTTGTTTACTTTTTCCCTCATATTTTGGTTATTTCAATAACCAAATATTGTTATTTCAATAACGTGTTTGCATTTGTAAAAATTTATGGTTCTCACTTACCTTCTCATGATTAGAAGCTGGAGAACAACCTCAAGTTACTAATTAAGCAGGCTTTAATGATTATCCAACTAATTTGGGGTGTAATTCAACTATGTGTATCCATTGTAAGTTTTGCTCTTAGTATATCTCATCTTTCTTAGCCAAATCTGCCTTGTCAACCAGCAGAATGTTTATGAATTACAAAAAAATTCATTTTATTTTACTAGTTACAAAATAACTGAACAATGAAAAATAAATTTCAAAAACAATACTCTTAGGAGTGAAGGATAGCCCTTCTGGAATTTCCCATAGGTAGATTTACATATTTAAGAAAAAAAATTGTCAGGCTTTGAAAACAAAACAGAGGGCAATAATTTCTGAGCACAAAAGATCTGTGTTTAGTTTACTTATTATTATTTGCAGGTGGTAGTAAACAGTTTTATTGATGGGGAGGGAGTTGGGGGAGGCAAACTCTAGAGAGGGTCCAGGACTCATCTGCCATGCTTGATCAGCTGGAGGTCAAGGGCAATGTCACAAGGGGGATCTGTGTTTAGTTTAAATGTGTGTGGCCCCATAATTAAGGCTGAAAATTGAATCCAAAGGAAGATCTAGTTCAAACTACATTTGTAAAAACAGATGGAATCTTAATTAACAAATCAGAATGAAAATAAAATATAGTCAATGATTCTCTTACTTCTTGATTTACTGATATTTACTTGTTTGGAAGACACTAAGTGCACTTCCTATTGGAAGTTAAGTTAGGTATTGACGGTTAGGTTCGGCAATCAACTTGCTTAATTATGTCTCTGTTAATAGCTCTGTTCCATCTACTTTGTATGCTGAGAAGCCTCTGTAAACCTAACTTTCAGGTCTTCTCCCAGAAAGAGGAGACAGCAAAACCCGAATTAAGCAGTTCTAGGCAGGCATAGGCCTTAGTATGATAAAAAGATAGGATAATGCTAGTGAGTTCTTTTGACTTCTTTGGAATCAAGTCCCCACAGTTGGCCTCAGGAACTTCTGAGAATCTCTGACACACCCATAAAGGAGCAGAGCACAATGAAAAATGTTAAGCAGACAAAAAACATCTAATATATTCCACGCAATGTTCAGAATCTGAGTTCAGCTGCAGCTAAATTAGTAAGTACACTGTATAGCAACTTAAAAGGAGGTAATATTTTATTTTAGTGCCTGCATTTGTATGCAGTTTTAAAAGTTTGGCAACTTAAGACATACACATAGTTCAAACACAGCTTTACAAGACTTGTGATTCTAGGTGTATCTGCACAGCATTATTTTACATATACCCACTGCCTGTACATAGAAAGGGAGCTGTTAGATTATCCTATTAGCAGGCTATGCTTTCTGGTTTATGAGCTGACAGTCTTTGTCCTGTAAAGGAAGTACTGTGAATGCTTATTCCATTACATCTTCTTGCTAATTTCCTCTAGCCTACAACTCAGTTGTATTAGGTGTTCTGGTAATTTATTTGATAATTTCTGTCTTGAAGTTTTTTATGAGACTAAGGAAGACACAAGGTAGAACATAAGACTTAAATCAGATTTCAGAGGGCAGATAGAAAGCAATCAGACCTGAAATTCCTGTAAAGGTCCAACCCAGTTGGACCTCTCAGCTTTTAAAATAAGGACTCCCTTCACAAGTAGTACCACTTAAAATAAACCATTCTTTTTCAAAGCTTTTTGTCCTCCTAAAATAATAAGCTCTTCCTAATAGAGATATTGTTGTGAATTAATAACTAAAAAACATAAGGTATGAGAGAAGGAAGTTACTATTAAGGGCTATAAAATTTTAAAAAATCAGTTACAAAGTATTAAAAGCAATCAAAGAACAGCTAATGACTACCTAAAAAATTCATTTCTTACAAAATATCCAAAGAGAACTAAATTGAGAAAAGTAAAACATGTCTTTCTTTTATTCTTCCCTTTAAGTTTTAGTAGCCTGATTCTAACAGGAACCTGAACTGAGCACTATTAATTTTATACAATTTGCAACTCTCTCAGAATTTCTGTCTAACCAACTATGAAACTAAAGAGTACAGAAAACTGCACTTTCAGGTTAATATAGCAGTCATCACAGCTATTTATTCTCAGGTGTTTATCTTATTTAAAAAGTAGTATCTACTTACTTAAAAAGTAGTATCTTACTTAAAAACTCTGTAATAAGCTCAGGAAGGGGTTCCTCCCTCTTCAAGATACTAACATCCTAACACTTAGGGGATACTTCCTGGGCCAATGTATAAGTACACCCTAAAAATAATGCTGTAATATTTTGCCCTAGAAGAGAGTTAGTTGCAGAGGATTAAGAAAATCTATAATGAAAATTGTATTTATTGTTTGCTTTACAATACTTTTAAAATATGCAGTAACTTTATTTATACTTTACTATGATATTCAGTGACTCCCTCTTTAAACTCAGAAATGCACATAAAGAGATTTTTAAAAATCCTCAAGCTATATAGTTCTGTGTACCTCAGTCTTCTAAAAGTTGTACCATTTTTACATGAGGAGTGAATATATAGAAAAAGAAAGTGTGCTAAAACTTTAGTCTTGGTTTTTCTTTTGTTAATGCTTTGAATATTTGTTCTGTTTAATCCTTTAAATCATATTCATATCAACTCTCTTCTTAAAAACAGACTAACAATATAGAGCATTTTTGCTTTTTATTCACCATGGAAAGCAGAAACAAACTGAGAGCTTGAGAATATACTGCTTCCAACAGAAATGGATGAATTAAAAAGTCTGTTCATTTTAACAAAAAATTCATTATTTTTAATAACATGTTGAAAATACCACAACCAGGTTGATTTAACTGACACATTTAAAATGTACAAGATAAAGCAGGATATTCTACTTAAGGCAGCACTTACCAGTTACAGAAAGGAAGATTTAAGGCTATCTGTTGGATTACAGGCATTTTGGAATAAATTATGGTCCTCTAAAAGTTTTTTTCCTCCTTATTGCCCCTACCAGATCTCTAGCCACACTGCCCTTTATAAAAAATGACAGCAATAATGTCATTTTCACAGAGATAAAACCTCAGTTCTCATTTGCCCAACACAGAATTATATAGTAGTAATTCAACCACTTTAAGTAACATGAATTGCCTAGCCTAATAAAGATTATAACTAGTTCAAGTTAGGGTGTTATTCTAAACCAATAATCTAAGTCTAAATTTTAACTGGTCAATGTGTGCTAAAATTTAAAATTCCCTTGTTTGGTACACATGACCTTTGCCCTGAAATTTCTACAGTTTCACAAAATTCTTCATAGTGATTTAAAAATATACATTGTTGGCAAGAAAGCACTATCCCCCAAATCCAAATAATTTGCAAGAGTCAACAGAGGATTGCCAATTGGTTCACAAGAGAACATACTCACAGAAAAAAAAATGTTTCTGTATAAATTACACCTGTTTATGCTTCAAATTCCTTAAAGTGTTTCAATTACGCCTCTTGCTGACAAGTAAATGCATGACCTTAAAATACATGCAGCAGACAGATATATCATGTTGTTGAATGTATTAATCCACCAATGGGTATAGATTATTAAAAAGTGACTATACAAACTGCTATATTCCATTTGCAACAATTTCTGAACCATGCAACAAACTCCATCTTTTTTCTTCCCTGATTTTAGCCAAAAAAATAGTTTCCAAACTCCACAAAAACAAAGAAATGTTGAAAATTCACCATCAACCTTTCCTAGATCTCAATTTCAACAATCATTTATCCATAATTTAGTATCCAGGAAGAATAAGATTAACAGGCATATGGTAAAAGAGAACACCGTAATTTTTAATTCTCATTAAAGCTTTGCCTTTATGACATAACCATCCACATCCATCTCCCCTATCTTTTATGCATTGCTTTTTTTCACTCTTAGTCACTATCTTAACAAAGTAGAAATAAATTTTTTAAAACCCCACTAACATAGATGTTTCTTGTCAAGAGAATATGAACATATTCCTCACTTATCAAAATAATTAACTACTGTATGAAATAAAGTTTGAATCACTGTAACAGAATGAAGCACACTTGCGTATTTTTCAAGTTGTAAAAGTAATTTATCACCAGGGTATTGCTTTATTTTGGATTTCTTATAGTGGAAAGTTTTACTGCTACAGTGATAGCAGAAAGACTAAATCTTCCATGGTATAATCAAGATTCCTTAAAAGGTAATGTAGTGTAGTCATTAAAAGTACTGACTTGCTGTTTCAGATCCTGGTTCTGCCACTAACCAGCTAAGCAACCCTGGCTGAATTATTCTTAATTCCATGCCCAAGCTTTCTTATCTGTAAAATTATAACAGTACCTCTAAGTGATTTTTTGAAGATGACATACAGTGATACTTAGGTAAGTACTACCCATTACTGATCCAATAATTCTTTTTTTTTTATTTAAAGATTTTATTTATTTGTTCATGAGAGACACATAGAGAGAGAGAGGCAGAGACACAGGCAGAAGGAGAAGCAGGCTTCACACACAGAGCCCGATGTGGGACTTGATCCTGGGACTCCAGGATCACACCCTGAGCCAAAGGCAGGCGCTTAACCGCTGAGCCACCCAGGCATCCCTGATCCGATAATTCTTATTCTGCATGCATATACAGCTAAGTAGTGAGTATAAATGGATACTATGACTAAATTTGATGGAAACAATTTTTAAAAACATACTTCAAAAATTTTAGAATCATTTAAGATTTACAGAAAAATTGCAAAGACACTACAGAGTTCCATTATACCATCCCCTCCAACAATTTCTCTTATTAACATCTCATGATGTAGACAATTTTAAAGGATAACTGTATAGTGGAAGGACATCTACTCCTATATATTACAGTTGATCTGTAATTTTAATAACCTACCTACCAGAACCAAACTTTGAAATTTATAAGTATTGCATTATAATGAGTAAATGCTAAGTTTAATGTTTTGGTAATAGAGCTGCAAGTACTATACTGATGTAGGATATTTTATAGTCTCATTAAAAAGGAATAATAAAATAGAAAAGTTATTTTAATGTGTGTAATTACTTCTACATATAGAAGTGAAGTTACAAATTAAAACATGCAAAGAAGAAAAGCTAGGATATTTAAATTGATGTTACTACATAATTTTAAGATTGAGTAAATTTTCTTAATATCATGAAGTAAAATTATTGAAGGGCAATATGGGTGAATAAATTTTGAAGTGAGAATTTTTAATTGAAGTATTTTCTTACTATTAGAGAATCATATTTACAATAATCAGTATAATGCAAGGAAAAATTTTCTAGATTATTAAGGAAATAGAGGTAGAGAAGTACATCTGTAGAAATGTTCAAGAGGCTAGACATCTGAGGCAGGGAGCATTAAATGTAGGCATTCACGGCCACTTTAGTAGCCACTAGTCATATGTGGACATTTAAATTAAAATTAATTAAAATTAAATAAAATTAAAAATTATATTGTTCAGTTGCACTACTTTTCAAGTACTCAGTACGAACATGTAGCTAGCGGTTATTGTACTGAAAGTGCGTATATAGAGTATTTCCACCATTGCAGAAAGTTGTTGAAGAATACGCCTGCTCTATACAAGGAATAAACTGTTTCACTAATCACATCTGAGTCCTAACCAATAGCCTTATTCTCTTACCCAAACAAGTTCTTTTCATTAAACTTGCAAAAATGAAACAAAAAAGGAAAAAGAGGCTTGTTATTTATTTTTCTGAATGTTTAAGTGAAACAGGAAGAGTTTCTGGCCAATTCTCACAGACAAATGGCCACCAAGAAATGGAAAAATTGCTGAGGTCCTCAAAGCCATTGCTGTACTCACGTGGCAGGGTAGCAGTGGGCCCAGTGGCCAGGAGGACTCCTCTTCAGGGGTATTTCCTCACTAGGGGAGGGGTCCCCATGTGGGGCCTTCGCACTGGTGGGACCTTCCCCATTATGGGGCTGGGGTTCCTGCCAGTGAAAAATGGGAAATTTCATTGTTAGCCAACTTTGAATCTTTCCCTTTTTGAGATAGTAAAAACACTGCTTACTGGATTATTTAGTTAATTCAAAACAGGGTTATATGAGATAAACTCAAAACTGATTAACCATAAGTGACTGATCCTCCTGCCCCTCAGTCTCCCAGGAAACACAACCTGCAGCATTATTGGAACTACTAGAATCTTAGACCTAGTCATATATTGAGAAGATCAGATTGAACCAGGTAATGGTTTTCCCAATCAAGGTTAAAAAATGGCCTTTTAAGTATCAGTAATGGGCAGCGGTGAAAAGAGTAAATATAATCAGATGTAACAAAAACCTTACAAAGTGCCACAGCTCCTCATTTTCACCTCATCCAAACTTTTAAAATTAGAGTCGAAAACGGGAAGCAAATGTTTGAATACCATCCACTTATTTCTCCTGACCATTCTGTGATTTGGTATTATTTAATGGTGATAAATGGTCAACGGTGATTAATGATCTTTGAAATGGTTATAAGAAACAGCGATCTGGTTTTTTTTTTTTTTTTTTTTTTAATTTTTAAGAAATCCATGTAAGCAGTTTGTGGAGATCTAAAAATGTGGCTAACAATAAAAATCCCCCATGAACCCTTTCATTCACAAATGTTTTCTACTTGTTCAAGATGAACACTCTTATTGTTTTAGTGATAACATACACAAATGCAACAAAATATTTTTGCTGACATTTCGAACTCTGTAATCATTACTCTAAATTACTCCAGTTTAAACTCTTCTTGCCAGCATATTTTACAATGGCATACCTTTGGGCAGTAAGGTGAGGGGCCCAATTCAACAGAACACTATAGGTCTCCTGGAAGATGGGTAACATCACACTTCTGAAAAGCACTGAAAAGACTGGAAAATGCAAGTTTGTGGTGAATTCTGAGAAGATGCAGGAGAAAATGAACCCAAGGGATTGTGCACTGAAAGACACTATTTTCTCACCAGATACCAAGATCCTGGTTCTGCCGGACTTACTTTCCTAACCTCTTGAGTTGCAGTTTTCTCTTCTAATCCCTCATAATTACTTGTGCTCCAAGACAACAATTTAGAGGTCAGATTATTATAAACTGCATGTCCTGTCTATACTACACAGGGGATGGGGGATGGAGAAAGCAAGCAGTATCAGGAAAAACTGTTTTAAACAAAATTAGATGATAAATTTGAATATAAATTATAAACCTTAAAATTCATTAACAGAAATGCATTCCAGATAATTTAGCAGATACCTAGAATCCAATTACTTAATGTTACCTGTAAGTCTGAATATTTTCCACAAGAAAACGAATACTGTTCTTGATTAGTTTTCTATCAGAATCCGTATGGGAGGCCAAGCACAAAAAATATTAATTTAGTAAACTACTCCTAATTGCATTCAAAATCTTAATTATAGTGGATAAATTAGGTTTAGCTGCTGTGGGACAAAGAAAGGTTGTAAAAATTAAAATTTTGACACAATTAGTGTGAAAAGCAGTTCCAGACTATATGGTCAAACAGAAACACTGCCAAAGACACAATATCCACATTAAATATCCAAGGTAGGTACGCCTTTCAGGAACTGACCAAAGTTCCTAGGAGGGAGGCTGAAATGCTTCATGACCAGAGCTTCATTCTGAAAAGATTATGAAGTCACTGACTCAGACAGACTCAATAAAATTAAATCTGGCTAGACTTCACGTCTATCCAGAAACACCTTAATATTCACAGCTAAAAAACTTCTTTACTATGGCTTATCCATTAGGGGAAAAAAAAGAGCTGGTTTGAGTCATAAGATTCAAGAACAGAACAGCAATGTCTAAAACTATATACAATGTTCTGTTCCAAATTCTAAGATAAAATTATAAAATATTACTACAAGGATAGCTGAATTTGCTACACGTGATGGAGGTGGTTTCCCATATCCCAAAGGCATCTGGTGGAGAGGGGTTCTCCTCACCATACTTCATATCCAGTGTAAGGCTGTTTTGGAATGCCTCTTTCTAATTCACACAAAATGCCATATATGTTCATGGAGGCCCTGAAGAACTGTATAATACCTTATTTCATTTACTGTAAAATGATGATGCATTTTATGGACGATTAAGAAAAAAACTGCAAATTAAACTATAAGTGATTTCTTAAAACAAAAATGATTTTATACTTATCGAACGAGCTCTTGTGAGAAGTACAGTGGTGATACATGATAATATCAAATAAAAAGACTGTGAGCAAAAACAATTATTACTAAAGTTTCTTCACATTCAGATTTCAAGTATTCTGCATCACTTTTCAGCTCAGAGATGACTTTTTCCCCATGAAATATAGTCCTGTGTGTATCATCAAGAGCATTGTTGATGCAGCGTATCTTGAAATATTGCTCCACTTCTGCCTCTGGAGTTTTTTTCCAAGCTGCTGACATTCTTTGTAAGCGTTCCCCAACCCCCCCTCCCCCCCCCCCCCCCCCCCCCCGCCACAGGGAATAACAACTAACTTACAACAGCTATCTGGCAAAAAGAAACTGATATGAGAAGTGTTAAAAATGGGGGGGGGTGCTTTCTAGAATTGCTGAGTTACAGTAGTAGTGCTTCTAAAAAGTCAGGGTAAGTGCTTCTCTTTTACCATCTGTCATCCATCCAACAACTCATTCCTCAAATAGTAATTAATCTCCTAATAAGCAGTGTACAAAGTAGGTAATGAGACTACCCCTTAAGGAACTTATGAACAGGCTAGCATTCATTTAAAAATATAGAAAGCATCTGAAATGATACTATGTTCTTCTGATTATAATGGTTAGAACAGAGCTGAGTAAACCCTTGAAACTTTCTCCAACAACTCTATCTGCAGTCTATAACAGTAAATCAAAAGCAATACTTTGTACTGGGAAGAACTTCAGAGATTAGCATCACTATCAAAGACATAAAGATGGAGGAATGGTGGTTCTTAATCATATCCTCTTTCTATACTTATAATGACCCTGCAGAGAAAAACAGGTCATTGTAAGCTTAAAGTGGTGGAAGTCCCAGTAACAGCTGTCATGTTAAATATGATATTATACAGCTTCTGGCATTTGGTACTCAGCTATTTATGTGGTAAATGCTTTCTTCTCAGAGCCCAAGAGTAGGGAGGGATCAAAAGCAGATTCCTGGTAGAGACAGGATACTACCCTGTCCCAGGGCAATGGTAACTCAGCTGATCTCCTTCAAAATTTAGTTTGCATGGACCTGGATCATTTTCACATTCCACAGAATGTGATTCTGATCCATTATATTGATGACAGCATACTAACTGGATCTGGTGAGCAAGAAATGGAAAGAATCCCAGTTGATCTAATAAAACACACACACCAGACATCTCACAAAAATTAAAAGATACCTCACATTGCTTACGTTTCTAAGAAGTCTAATGCTCTGGGGCAATAGTGAAAACATCTTCTCTAAGGTAAAGAATATGCTGCTTTTCTCAACACCTGCTGTTAATTAAGAAAAAGGCAGACCCCTTTGGATTCTGGAACCAGCATATTCCATTCTTTAGAATACTGTTTTTGACTTATCAGAGACTTGGTAGATTGCCAGTTTCAAGAGTGACTCAGAGCTATAGGAAAGACTTTTTGCAGCAGGTCCAGGCTATGATGCATCTGTGCCAGTGGATCTGAGGGTGCAAGACCTACCTCAGATTAATGGGAGGCTGTGGAGTCACCAACAAGTGCCAAAGAGAAGTCACAATGCAGAACCCTGGGGTTCTGTGGCAGAAAACCACCTTCTGTTTAATTATTTTTTTTAAAGATTTTATTTATTTATGAGAGAGAGAGAGAGAGAGAGAAACGCAGAGACACAGGCAGAGGGAGAAGCAGGCTCCATGCAGGGAACTCGACATGGGACTTGATCCCGGGACTCCAGGATCATGCCCTGGGCTGAAGGTAGGCACCGAACCGCTGAACCACCCAGGGATCCCCCCACCACCTTCTGTTTAAAAAACAGTTCAGGGACACCTGGGTGGCTCAGCGGTTGAGCATCTGCCTTCGGCTCAGAGCATGATCCTACAATCCCGGGATCGAGTCCCGTATCGGGCACCTTGCATGGAGACTGCTTCTCCCCCTGCCTATGTCTCTGCCTGCCTCTCTCTCTGTGTCTCTCATGAATAAATAAATAAAATCTTAAAAAAAAAAAAAACAACAGTTCATAGGGCCACCTGGGTGGCTCAGTGGCTGAGCACTGTCTTCAGCTCAGGTGGAGATCCCAGAGTTCTGTGATCAAGTCCTGCATCAGGCTCCCTATAGGAAGCCTGCTTCTCGCTCCACCTATGTCTCTACCTCTTTCTCTATGTCTCTATGAATAAATAAATAAAATCTTTTAAAAAATAAGAAATTAAGAACAGTTCATCGTATGTAATAGGGCCTGAACAGAATATGCACGTCTGACTATGGGTCAACAAATTACCCTGGAACTGGAAGTACTTACTGAGACACAAAGTTAGATTGGCACAGAAGCAACCTGCTATAGGACAGAAATGACTTATTTGGGATTAGGCCCAAGTATACTCAGAAAGCATGTGTATATTACAAATAACCCAGACTCTCATAAGATAAATGTCTCTTCCTTTCATGATTGACAGAAAAAAAAGAATTCAGAAGTAGCTAAAAATGGACTACTGCTACACTGCAGTCTTATTCAGGAGGAGACATAAAGGACTGTAGTAAAGGAAGTTTGGTCAGTGAGAACAGCTGGAGCAGTACATTTGGTCATCCATTTCAAATGGAGGGAGAAATGGCCTGAACTAGATACAGCTGCACTCATGGGCAGTAGCAATGGCTTAACTGTTGATCAGAGCCCTAGAAAACAACAGTGAAATATGATATGATAAGGAAGTCCAGGAAAGATGGACTGGGCACAAATCAGGTGCATTTTAATATTTGACATTAATGCCCACCAGGAAGCATCCACCAAAATGTCACTATGTGTGTGTTGTCAAATGTCAACAAAAGGTGGACAGGATGAATCATTCTATGGCTGTCAGCCAGCCTCCCACTTAGGCCACCAGAGTTGACACGATGAGCCCAAGAATGGAGTAGCTAAGGTGCTTCTTCTGCTTATCAATGCTGAAAATAGTTATTACTAATGTTAAATGCTTTAACCTGCCAGCAAAAGATACTGATGTGATCTTCTCAGTATGACATAATTACTCAAGACTAGTCAATGACTTGGTATAAGATTAAGTACATGGGAAGGGGCAATGATTTTTTTTTTTTTTTTTTTTTGGTATCACAGTCAGCCCCTACCCTCAGTGGTATGTATTTACAAGGTAATCAGAATCTGATAAGTGAAAAGGCAAGAAGCCCAAATGGAAAATGGTATTGAAGATATAAAACAACGAAGTGAAAAAGTAATTTATACTTGAAAACAATTTTAAATAAAATCCAAACAAAAATTTGAAAATTTTAAAATGTAACCACTAGAGGCATGATATATATCCATGTGAAGTGCAAAGTGATTAATTTTTTTAAAAGGATAATACAGCTCTTAATTTTGATATAGCCACCATCGCTTAATGACAAAATTTCTTGGATAATTTCTACCAAAGACATAATTTCCTTCTTAAAACAGGTATAAAATGGATGACATGGGTGACTTACATACCTAGTAGTTATGAAAAGTACCTCCACAACTTCTTAGGATGCAAAGCAGTATTATTTATTTATTTTTTTAAATATTTTTTTCTTTATTTATTTATGACAGTCACACACACAGAGAGAGAGAGAGAGAGAGGCAGAGGGAGAAGCAGGCTCCATGCACCGGGAGCCCGACGTGGGACTCGATCCCGGGTCTCCAGGATCGCGCCCTGGGCCAAAGGCAGGCGCCAAACCGCTGCGCCACCCAGGGATCCCTGCAAAGCAATATTAAAAAAAAAAGTGGAGAATCAAAATACTTTATTTCAAAACTATTTTATGCCTGATCCCATATGTAATTGGAACCATATTCACATTCTGTAAGTTTCTGAATTTCATTTTCCTGCTTATTTTTATGAGCGACTTACTTTGTTGAAACTGTACTTTATTTGATATTAAAGCTGTATAAAAGCCATGCAAAGTTTATTTACAATATTGTATATTAACTATGTTTAAAGACTACACAAAAATTTCACAAAACTTACTTACATGTAAAGACATGTGAAACGGGGCTTTAAAAATTTTTAGGTACAGAACTTTGCAAAGATTATTTTGGTTTCTAGTGTTATGCAAGTACTAGCTTGAAATAAGACTGTCAAAAATGTGCAAATGAGTAGATTTTCAACAAAGGAAAAACTACAAAAGTTTAGCTAAAAGCTAAAATATCCTGAAATACTACTATGTAGCAATGGAATTTGTAAAACAGAAAAAAAAAGTTATTTTTTAAAAGTCTTTCATGAATAACAGGTTCTCGGTAATATTCTATAAAAACATCCAGAAATAAAGTTTCTCCAATTATGTTCATCATCAAAATTATGTTTCCAGTAGTCACTGAAGCTGTGAATTATAGATAATTATTTGTTGTCCTACCTGGGAGTCTCAATGTCCCCATTAGGGGAGGAGGGGGAAGAAAATCAAATTTAGATTCAAGTAAAAGATCCTGGTATAGATATGAACACAGAGTAGAGTGTTGCAATAATGTACAAGTCCACACACTTTTAACTGTACCCCTAAAATGGAAGTGCAAAGTTTAGGTTTGTTCAATTGAAGATCTTCTATCAGGAAGTAAGTACCTCATCCTTCCGAGTTCAGAAAAATATCAATAGGGATTTCTTCTCCAGTGGCATCTCTTTCGGTTTTTATGTTGTGGCTGAAGTACATTTAGATACTCAGATTGCCCCAACTGATAAGTTGTGTTCCTTCCACAGTCAACATACTGGTACCTCTCCTGCGATATCTGTTCAGAGTGTCCGAAGTATGTTGTTGTCACAGTAACTTGCATCATGAGTACTATGTTATGCACTTTGATGGATATCAGTGTACAGAAATCATACATATAACTCATTTCCTCTGCTATGATAGTAGGTACTGTATAATCAATTTGTTTCATATCCAGTGGGCCAATATTGGTTATGTTGTTTAAGCGTGCCTTTCCAATAACTGTTTTTGATAATTGAACTTGTGCAGTGATGTTTTCAACTTCAACAGAATAGTAGTTATTGTTTGTTATATTTAGTGTGTTCGTGATATTTAAATATACCATATGCTTTTTTTTTATACTGTACGCTTTTGAACATATGACGTATGCTGATTTTACGCCAATGTATTTCGCGTCAATAGAGCGAGGGAAAAGGAAAAATACAGCCAATCCAGAAAGGAGCAGACAAACAAACACAGAAGCCATCACATACAGCTTTGTCCTTCTTGGCCTTAATCTCTGATCACTATATGGAATCAATGCCACCAGCTGGTTTTCTTGCCCTCTAGGAATTCTTCCCGTTCCTTGACAAGTGGGGCAAGTGACACTATCTCTTCCTGTAAATTCCACATACGGAAACTGAGAGACATCTCCACCTCTCCCATCTTCATTATGGACTTCATTATTAACCAGTCCATTCCTCATACTTTCAGTTGATGTGACTCCATCATAAGCATTTTCTTTATTTGAATGCAAAGGCAACTGAGAAAAAGACTTTCCCGTGTCTGAAAGGAGCCCAAGATGCTATCCAGTTTATAACTGCTCTTTGAGTACACTGATAGTCCCTTCTCCTTGTCTAGTAGTTACCTCTGCTCACGGTATTAAAGTCCTTTTTTTGTTTGTTTTTTAACCAAAATTAATACCTACTCTGGATAGGAGTTTTGTTTCTAGCTCCCAATACTTTTGCTACTAACATTATACAAAGGTTTATAAAATAACTGATCTATCAATAGGATATCCCACAAAAACACTGCTTTAGGCCAAGGACCCATTTTATAATAAAGAAACGTGACAAAGGGTACATAACCTTAGAATCCACTGGTCTAACCATGACTCCATCCACAAAGAAACAGCAGGCCCCACAGGCAGGTAGAGTAGCCTGTTAAAAAAAATCAGCTAGGGGTGCCTGGGTGGCTCAGTGGTTAAGCATCTGCCTCTGGCTCAGGTCATGATCCTGGGGTCCTGGGATCAAGTCCCACATTGGGCTCCCCACAGGGAGCCTACCTACTTCTCCCTCTCTCTCTCTAATGAATGAATAAATAAAATCTTAAAAAAATAAGTAAAAAATCAACTAAAGAGATATCTTAAAGATAACTTCCAACTCCAGAATGTGGTATATGTACTGAAGCAATGCTTTCAATGTATGTGTTACCAATAGTTAGAATACTGACAATCAAAGGATGAAAGTAGGATTAACTTCTGTCATCATCATTCCCAGTGACCCACTTGCAGAATTTGTGTTTCCCATCCATGCAATTTCAGTATTTGCTAAGTTAGAAGTCCTGATTCCCAGACAGCTTTGGGGAGGTGATTGTTTCATCCAGGGGACACATAAAATCTACATTTAATACAAAGCTCTCACTACCCCCTGGTCACTGTGGTCTTCTCCTATCTGTACACCAGTAACAAAAAGGACATCAGCTTACTGTTGGGAATATTCAATACTGATTATCCTGAGAAGCAAAGACTATGGCTACAAGGTGAGGGAGGGAAACATATGCTCAGAAATTGGGGGATTTCATCTGAGTATCTCTCGCTGCTTCCATGGCTAGTGGTAACAGTAAATGGGAATTCCAGCATGACTCAACAAGAACAAGGCAACTAAGGGCTCAGACATTTAAGTGAAGATCTTACATCAGCAGGTAAGCAAACTCAAATCAGGAAGAAAAAAAAAATGGCAATGATGAAGAAAATACAGACTGGGTAATAGAAGGAGATGATGATATGGGGCAGCTGCTGCAGTAGGGACTGTAGCTAGTTTCTCTAATTCTCTTGCCTGAAGTCTTTTGCCATATGATTAAAGCAAAGCTTTACCTTAGAAGGGACTCAGTTACTGATTGCACTTGCATCTTCAATCTCAGGGAAGAAGGGAGTCCTAATATTGTAGTTTGGAAGCTAAGTACAATATAGGGCATGAGTGATCTGAGTGGTGAAAGGGGTATATTATACTGGATGGACATCTTTTCTGTACCACTTTAATTCTCTAAATCTCATTTGTGTCTGTCTTATTTTAGCTATTTCATCAGTACTAACTTCATAAAGGTATAATCTGACAGCACCTTTTCTCATGCTTGTGGGCACCTCTTTCCTCTTAAAGGCATCTCTGTTGAAATAACTTTGGATCCCTACTTGTACACAACCTCAGTAACTACTGGGAGATGTGGGGAAGTTAATATATTGTAAGAAAAATCTTGACCAACACGAGCTAGTGGAAAAATTCTTCCTCCTTTCTCCTATCACAATGCATAGTCTTAAAACACAGTTTATATAAATCCACAGGGTATAAAACCTACAGGATTGGGTAGTGGCAAGGAACTCAATAGCTTATCCATGTATTACTGGCTCTCCCTCCTACCAAACTACATTCTTCTTGTTCCTCTACTTCTTGGGACTGTAGCCCTAACA
The DNA here is from genome assembly GCF_003254725.2 of Canis lupus dingo. Lineage (NCBI taxonomy): Eukaryota > Metazoa > Chordata > Mammalia > Carnivora > Canidae > Canis > Canis lupus. The sequence continues at coordinate 20,374,479 of NC_064265.1, forward strand.
AAGTAACAGCACATAGACATCTCCTTCAGACTCCTCTTTCTGGGGAAGATAAGCTAAGACAAACCTCAAAGTATGTGGTGTCTTTATGATGTCCAGAAGGTCGTTCCTCTAGTAATGAGGTGGTAAGTGAAACCACAGGCAAGAGATGAGATCACTCAGAGAGGGAGATGACTGAGAGAAGAGGACCTAAGAACTGATCCAGGAATGGCCATGAGGAAGATGACGGCTAGAAGAGAAGACTGCAGTTTGGTGGGAAAGGTGGGTGGAAAACAAAGTACTTGCAAGGGAGTTTAGCAAGGCACACAGATAATACACATCTAAGGAGCTTTTGCTTTTTTATTACTAAATTTGGCTAGATCTTGACTGCTGTGGATACTTGATATGATGCATTATCAAAGAAAATGAAATAATATGCAAATAGAAGTACTGTGGAGGAAGTTTTTTCAAACCACAAACCACATTCTTCTGAGGGGAGCCTCCACCTCTGTGTCTCCCTGGAGGCAAACTGGTAGACTAGCTGCAGATGAAGGATGATCTGGTGGCTAAGCCATTAATTCATACAATTTCATCTTTTAAAGATTTCTTTGGATTAAAAAAAGCTCAGATACAAAAACTAAAAGAAAAAAAGGCTCATAAAACATGCTTTTGTAAGGAGATCTAGTAAAAAAAAACACAGAAAGCTCAGCACCCTAAGTAAGGCACTTCAGTTTAGTATATACTTACAACTATATTTCACATCAAGTTTTTCTTCCTTACATTCAGGAGGCCATAATAGTTCATAAAAATGCTTTATATATCATTATGAATACTTAGTATCACAAAACAAATCTCCCTTAATAGTTTGAATTTATCACAAGGCTAAGTGGCATGGAATAATGTCATCTGTTGTAAGAAGCTACACAGTTCTTACATCTTTTTAAAAACTACTTGTGTATATCTATCAGTTATAGAATTTAATTTTCAGATTTAAAAATATTTTGCTATTCTTTAGTTCATCTGAACTTCTCTTTTAGTTTATTAAGTTCAGTGTAAGAAAAGAATCATTATCTGATTTCACTCTGATTTCCTGTCTGTTTCATTCAGTATCCCTACTCTTACTGAAATTAAGGTCTAATGAATCTAACAATACTCCAGGTTTTATTAAAACACGCTTATGTTGTCCTTTCAATTTCCAGAAAGGTTTTATTCTCATAACATGCATTACATAGGCCACATTTAAATCTAAAGTTATAATTAACAATATGGAAGTTAGGGAACTAAAATCTAAATTTACAGCAATATGAAAACTGGGGAGCTTCAATTTAAATCACAAAGCAACACTTTATAATAACATTCTTTAAGTTTTTAAGTAAATATGAAATGTTCTTGTACATAAATGTCACAGCAATTATAAAAATAAATGTTTCAAAGGACCCAAGTGGAGGGTTTTATTTTCTGTCACCACTTTTGGTAACTAAAAAACATGACATATTTAAAATCTTTAGCTTATAATAATGCCTCAAGCATGGTACAGTTAACAACTGTCTTTCAAAATTAATAGCATAAAGCTACACTGAATACATTATAACTTCAAAATAAGAATCAATGATACCTATTGGCAATGTTGGGGGACCTGCTCTGGGCACATGAGCATTACAATCAAGCCAGTGGGCTTTCCTAATAAGATCTGCTTCTTTGCAGTAACACAATCATTTGTCTCCCTACTCAGAAACAGTGGCATCAAACTCTGATTCATGCTCAAGTATATGGATGGTATTTTAACAATTCTAATTCATTGACAGGTACAAGAGCTGCTTGCCAACACCAGAGTGGATTTAGTTTTCATTTATGTTTCAGAATACCCAACTGATAAAATACCAGGTCAAATAACTTCAAGATTTTAAAGTCAGCCTAAAAACCCCAACATCTGTATACTAGAGCTCAGTATCCAAATAGTCCATTCTCTCTTTAGAATTCTAACCAAAATGTCAGTACCAAGGAGTTTTAAAAACAGCCTCTAGGTGTTTCAAATTTCTTGAGCTTGTTTCAGCAGACTACTGAACTGCCTAACAATAAGTAAGTCCCTCAGGATCTAAATATGCAGCTATACTGCTGGGAGTAAACAAGAGCCAATTCTAGGAAGAGTAGGAAAGGAACAAAGTGGTAGGAAATGTCTTCAGAACACTCCCTTCCCCTTTTAAAAAACCTAAGTCAAGCAATAACTCAACTCTTTATGGTTACTTAAAATCTGGAAACTATTCTACTAAGAGTGAAATTTATAAGCAGCATACAAATCAACTTAACTAGACTAAAACATTTACACTGATCTTTATTTTATCCTTTATTTCAGTATCTTGCCTAATGGCTCTATATTTCAAGGCTCTGACAGAACTGGTTGGTTGGTATGATCTGCAACCACTTCCTTTCTAATAAAAAGTACAGTTCCCTCCTTTAAAAAAAATGATGATGCTGATGATGACGATGATGTACGCTTTATCCTCACAATGGGGCTTGAACTCATGACCCCCAGGTCAAGAGTCCCATGCTCTCTGCAGACTGGGCCAGCTAGGTGCCCTTGGTTTTCTCTTTCAATTCTAAAATATTTCTGTTCACAAGGCATGATGCTTGGTTTGTTCAGACTCTGAGGTGTAAATGCTAACATAAAGATAATGCAGGTCATTATTTTATATATTAGATATTTATTTTATTTATTTATTCATGATAGACATAGAGAGAGAGAGAGAGAGAGAGAGAGAGGCAAAGGCACAGGCAGAGGGAGAAGCAGGCTCCATGCCAGGAACCTGACGCGGGACTCAATCTCGGGACTCCAGGATCGCACCCTGGGCCAAAGGCAGGCACTAAACTGCTGAGCCACCCAGGGATCCCCAGATATTTATCTTAAAAACTCTAAGAATTTCTAGTATTAAAAATACAGCCTTTCTGGTTCCACTGGAGGCTCATTTAGATAAAATGTTGAGCTCAGGTAGATCTGAAGGCCATGGAAGCTTAGACTGTGCAGGTTAAACACAAATTGGGCTAATCACTGAGAGAGTTATAGTACTTGAGTTATGTATCTGGATTGTGGAATAAGGTGGGCAATACAATGTATTTTGGCCGAAAGTGTTACTCTACTAAAACACATTAAAATGAAAATGTATCTTTCCATTTTTAAAAGGTGCTGTTGGGGTACCTGGATAGCTCAGTTGGTGAAGTGTCCAACTCTCCATTTCAACTCAGGTCATGATCTCAGGGTTGTGAAAGCAAGCTCCACACTCAGCAGGGAGTCTGGTTAAGATCTCCTCTCTCTCCCTCTCCCTCTAGCCCTCCCCACCATGTGTGCTCTCTCTCTAAAACAAACAAACAAACAAATAAATGTTTTCTTAAAAAAATAAAAGGTGGTATCATATGATGGGGGTTCCAAACTGCTTGAGGAGAGAGGTAGAAACAGTTGCTAAGAGGCTAGGATGGAGAATGTTCATTTTAAGAGTGAATATAATTCATTCCAGATCTCCTGAGATTACTTCTCAAAATCTCTGGGACATTAGAGGCTTTGAGCAGCTAGCCAACACTAGGGCTTAGTGAAAATTCTAATTTCATTTCCTAGATCTACCTTAATCTTAACATTTATTCATGAGAATCCCTAGCATAATTTCTAGAGTTCAGATTTGGTAGGGAGGGGTATCTCTGAGTTTGGTATTATCTCCTAGCACAGTACCTCCTGGCTATGACATACACTCTGCATCCCTCTGTTCTGGATTTCTGGCATCTGCAAAGTAACAATATATGATAATAGCCAGTCAGTAAGGAATTCAGTCACATGACTTCCTTTTGCAGTATACACGAGGAGACAGTCCCACTTTTCCAGAGAAGTATTCTATAAAAATATTAGGTTGTTTTTCTCTTCTAAAAATCACATAAGAAATCCAAAACATCATAAATTCAATGTCAAGAAATAGAAAATATTTGTTTTGATCAAACTATTTATAAGTGTCATTGTGTTCCTATTCCAAATCTTATATCCTAGTCAGATTTCCTTCTTGATAAAAATAATCTGACAATTATTTGGAGAAAAATCTAATAATATTCATGTTTTCCTTAAAATGAAGACAAAAAAAGCTAACCATTATGTGGTATTCAAACATGCTTGCATGAAGCTACAAATCTTACAAAAATATTGAGATGTGGTTGTTAGAAAATTTGGTGTTAAATCTGACAATATAAAGCTATAGTCATTCTGATTCTTTTATGGTTTCAGTCTGAGCACAGGTGAAACCAAATATTTCAATTTATGAACTATGTTAAATTTCTCCTTTCCATTTACATATCGGATGGGCCACATGCATAAAATCTAACTTCACAGATATTTCAAGAATATATCAGGTTCATGATACACAAAATAAAAAGGAATATTTAATACTTTAGTACTCAAGTAAAGAGTACATGAGTGAGCCGAATGACTACTTGTCACCAACTGCCTATCACTCTGCTATAAAACTGACTTAGTATCAACTAATAAAAACTCACAATTGTACAACGGCTAAAAGTGTCTGACACATAAAATCAAGAAGATTTGTTCCTTTTAATTTAAACCTTTTCATACTTATTCAAGGAATCTGAAAAGAGAAAAGACAGAAATGTGTTGTCTAGCTTTGAGTACTACTTCTGGCAATCTTTTGTTTAAACCTTCCACGGGCTCCTAAATATCTATAGAATAAGGCCAGTGTTCTAGCTGTGGTACCCTAAATCCTCTACAATGTGGGAACCCTCACTTCAGTCTCATTTCTTCTTGCTTTGGAATGAGGGAACCTGTTCTCCCGTCAATGTGAATTTCTGAACTTTAATCTGTACCTCTTACTTGTTTTTGTTCTGTCTCTCATTTGTTCTTTCTCTTCTTTTTCTCTCTCTTCCTAATCTGGGGATTAAATTCACAACACCTAAGATCAAGAGTCACATGCTCTACCCACTATACCAGCCAGGTGTCCCTCTACCTATATTCTTTCTGAAGCCTTCATGGAACACCTTTTTCTTGCTTCTCTCCACTCATTCAAGTTGCATCTGAATCAATCAATCAACCAATCAACCAATCAGTATGTATGTATGTATGTATGTATGTATGTATGTATGTATTTATTTATTTATTTATTTATTATTTATTTATTTATTTATTATAGACATAGAGAGAAAGAGAGGCAGAGACACAGGAGGAGGGAGAAGCGGGCTCCATGCCGGGAGCCGGACACGGGACTAGATCCCGGGACTCCAGGATCACGCCGTGGGCCAAAGGCAGGCGCTAAACCACTGAGCCACCCAGGGATCCCCCCTGAATCAATTTTAAATGTTTTAAGGGAATCTATATTGGTTCATGTTTGTGCTCCCACACTCTTAGCTCAGAGACTGGCGTGAAATGATGTTCTTCAAATTTCTGTTGAATTAAACAGGCTATAACCAATTTAAGACCCCAGTAATAGTCTGCCCACCACTGCTTGATCTGGACCATTTCAGTAACTGATCTTTGGAGTCACTGTGCTCATACTGCATCCCCTGCTCATGCTGACAGTTAAACTTGTTGATTTCATGGCATGTCTCTGAGTATTGATCAACTATAGCATTTATGGGTTATACTACTTCTTTTATCCTTAATGATAATGATGATGATGATTAGAAATAGACTGTATTTACTGAGTGCTCACTATATGCCAGGGACTCATACAATTATAATTAGTACTTTACATGTACTGTTACACATAGCTCTCAAAACAACCCAATCTATCAAAATATTCTCATTACTAAACTGTGGCACAGAGAAATTAAGTATCTTGGAAAGATCACACAGGTAGCAAGAGGATGACCTGGGAGTCATTATGTATGAATAGTCATAAGGGTCAGTTTTAGGTAGCATGGTAAAAGAAATCCTCTCCTTATAGATAACACTTGGGACAAAACCTGAAAGACAAAGAGCCAGACATGAAGGAAGAGTGTTTCAGGGCAAGTAATATCAAAGAGAAAGGCTTCAAGATGGGAAAAGCCTGGTATAGTGGAGAATTAGAAATAGGGCCAATGTGGCTCGATCCAAGTGAAGAGAGAAAAAGTCACAGGTTAGGCTGCACAGGTAGGCAGAGGCCAGCTCATGGGTAGTCTCATGCATCTGGATAAGAAGTTCCATGTGTATTGATTTACCTTTACATTGTATAGTCCTTATTTCTTATTCTTAATGGCAGAAAACATCTCTTATTTTTTTCCATATCTCTTGCAGCAGCCAGTCCAAAGTATTATAAGAAGTACCCTGTGAAGAATCTCCCAATTGAGATAAAGAATGGGATGCACGTCACATGTGCAGGAGTGGTTAAAAAGGTCTAATGTAGGAGAAGCAACTGGAAAAAGGGGGTATTCCAGACTTGTGGTATACAGTTGCATGGCTGTGGAGGGAAAGTCAAAAAGTTCTGGTAACAACAACATGGAATATGGAAAAATGATTTTGTTTTGGAAAGGGGAAGCAAAAATCTTGAAAGAAAAAATTTTTTGTGTGAGGAAGAAAACTCTTAATCAAGATACAATTAGGACCTTACATTTGGATTTCCTTTAAAACGAAAACAAGTTCTCAAATTCTTTCCCAAATGAGAGTGCTCTAGTTTTTTTTTTTTTTTACGAGAATAAACAGACACTATAACATGTGAATTCATAAGAAATGCTAAGAGAACGCTAAGACTAAGAAATGCTCAGAAGAGAGGAAAGTACTTAGTTACTTATAAAATGCTAACATATGATCCTAGCAAGGGGAAGAAATACCATGGAACACTGGAATGAATATGGTCACTGAAATCAGAAAGTCCACAATCAGAAATCCCAGTTCATTCACTGTTGGATAAAACCTAAAATTAAGGTTTAAAATTATGTGGCGCCTTGACATCTGGTAAAATCAAGAACTTGAACAGCCTAACCATAAGTTGCCCTCTCCACTTTGCTTAAGTGAATAAGGGCCGGTAACACTTCCTATCAAAGGGCCAGGTGTGGTTCCTGCTTATCCCTGAGTAGCAGGTTTCAGTTCTCTGTCAGTATACAGAATTATTCAAAAGAGCCAATCACACTGTTCTGTGAGAACTAGGGGATATACCCCTCAATACTATAAAGCCTCCCTCCCACCCACCACCTCTGGCTGTATGCTCTATTCATAAGTGCGATTCCCATGTGACCTGCACTGGAGTACAGGGTTTTCTTCCCTGAAGCTCTAAGTATATGTGACTAATAAACAGCTGCCGATCCCAACTGGCAAGCATCGGGTTGTGTGTTCAACCATCTGCTCAATCCCTATATCAGGAATCTTTTCCTCATCAGGTGCAGGGTGCAGAGGTGATCAAAATAGCCACTTACCGGATGTGTGGCTGGGGCCTTAGGCCAAGCCACTTAATGTTCATCTCTGAGCTTTTTATTTTGTAAAATAGGATTAACAATATTTACCTTGAAACTTATTGTGAGCCCTGTGTCAAACAGCTATTATTGTGAACACTGTATCTAGCACTGCAATGCTAGACTAGACCCATCGTTGATTGTAATGCCATCATCTCCTTTGTATCCCCCATGACTCTTACTGATTTAAAACTTGTATGTTAAAATTAATAATAACTGAGTTTAAAACTAATAGATGGGGATATAAATGACAGATTGGCCAAATTTGGTTTAAAAGCAATCTGGCTTATTTATTAGAAATAATATTTCAATTCAAGCTACCACGAAAAGAACTACAAAGAGAATTTTTCAAGTTTTTGGCAAATAATGAAAATAGACATGAAACCAACACTGCTTTCAAGATACTGAATAGTAGGTTCAATTGTGCTCTGCAGATCTTGATATGCAAATAATATAGTAATTTACAGTGATAAGAAGCTAACATTATGTGTGCAAATGCTTTATTTTTAAACAAATGAAAAAAACTGGTTACTTCAGATAAGAGAAAGGGGGAAAATACAGCTAATAAAGCTTTCCCCTGGCAGAATTTCTTTTCCTTCAGATCTTCTTTATCATATCTCAATGTGTGTAAACACACACCCCTGTATGTCCATGTTTCCTGAATTCAGCAGTACATAGTTATGCCTTTTGATTTTTATGTAATCACAAAATTTATACAAGTTTGCATATTTAGTATTTAGAGAAGAGGAAGATTATAAAATACATATATATGCATACTAAAATGAAATTTTAGAATTGTAATAAAAGAGTGGGGGATGAGACTTCCACAGGATACTAGAAACCCTTGTGGACACATCTGGGGTGACCTTTTTTTTTAAAAGATATTCATTCATTCATTCATTCATGATAGAGAGAAGGGCAGGGGCAGGGACACAGGCAGAGGGAGAAGCAGGCTTCTGACTTTAGATTCTGGCTAGTTTAGTAGTGCTGATGCATAATTACCTCATTTGGGGGATGCAAACTTTATTCTCTCCAGAATTCTAATTTGATATTGAAATATTTCTCATTATTATAAAGTCTGAGATAAACCGTAATTCAGGTTATGCTGCTCAGTAAGCAACTGAATGCCATAGAGATATTTTTTTAATGTACCATTTAAACATAGCCTCTTGGCTACCACATTCAATAAATATTTAAGCATGAGCTTAAAGTAGATTACTGTTAGCATGTTGTAAGAAAATTGCACAGTGATAAAGCTTGTAATAAAAATAAGCAGGACACCCACTGCTCATACACTATAGTTAAGTGTATTAGCTGGTCTCAAAAGCATTAACTTTTACTCAAACAGCAGCAGTAGTCTGTCCAATCTATTAGCTTCAGACAGTGCATACTAGCTGCAGGCTACTGGAAATCTTTATGTTTGTATGCTCAAAGAAATGATTTTCACTATATTATAAATAGTTAAATATGACATTGAGGATTTATCTTAAACACAAATGAGGAAAAAAATTTTCTCTTCTACAAACAAGGGAGTTTAAAAAATTTATCATTGTAGTCTATACACATTCCCACACTTTAAATCTTGAAAAAAAAAAAAAAAAGCAAGACATGATTTGCTATGATTAACTTTTCTTAAGGGATATAAATTTATAAAAGGAGACCACCAATGGGCCAGATTTTTCATTTATGCTCATTCTGTTAAGTCTATCTTCCCTTCAGCCAAATAGTTTGGGAGTATTAACCAAATACATAACTTAGTTCAGTGTTTATTTTTTTTTAAAGCATGAAACATACCATTTTCTTGATTCCTTAATATTGCAAGGTATTTTCAACATTCAAAGATCACATACTACGGTTAATTACAGCCAATATGATGTCATCAGTCTATATAATATATAGGTCTGATAAATTTGTTTTTAAATAACCAATTTATAGTGCCAAACAATGCTAAAAAATCATATACATTTACAGTTGACATTAGTCCAGAACATTCATTTGCATTAAACAGTTCTAAATAATACATTAAATAGGACTCCAGCTTCACATATGATAGGATTCATTCAGCTGACTTTCACCAGTTTTTCTTTATTTAAGGTACAAACCCATGATATTTCTGTTTACTGTTGTAAAGCTAGACTAGTTCTTTATAGAAGAGTAAATCAATAATAAAACATTTTAGTTGCAAGTATACTTGTGAGAATGTGATTTTGTTTGGTACACTGCAGAATTTCAAGTGCCTGAAGAGTGCCTGGCATATAGGAAATGACATATGATAATTATTTGTTGAATGAATAACACATAGGTATAAGTCTTCTACCAAAAAGTTATTTTTTTTTGCTTTCATTAACATCACATAAATGTTGAATATATATGAATATATGAATAGAGTACCTACTGAAAAGCCAAAAATGTCATGCTTGTTTGTTTACAACAACAAGACACAGAGAGGCAGAGACATAGGCAGAGGGAGAAGTGGGCTCCTCGCAGGGAGCCTGATGAGGAACTTGATCCTGGACCCCAGGATCACATCCTGAGCCGAAGACACTCAACCGCTGAGCCACCCAGGCACCCCAAACAATGTCTATTCTTAAAGGATCACACATTTATTAATTTCATTATGAACTTCAAAGAAAAAAGCAAAAATCTGTATGTTACTGCTATGTGGAAATGAGTCTGTTGAACCCAAACGAATATATGTCTATATAGGATTGGGGTGGGTGGGGAGGCTTTTTAAAGTATTTATGTCAACCTTAATTGAATATGAAATATTCAGAATTGATAACACTACTATTACTATTGATAACATTACTATTGTGACATAGTAACAGGAAGCATTATACTCAAGTATTAAACTTGTTGGAAAAAGAAAATAAAGAGAAAAAAAGGAGCAGCATATTAGAGTTGTAGAGGTATTTACAGTGGGAATTTGTTAACAAAAAGGTATAACCAGTACACTGATAGATGTAGTTACATAATAAAAGCCTTCTAGATATTATACACTATCTCTTCAGATGTAAAAAAATTTGTTTAAAGTCTAATGCAGTATTTATTTTTAGAGATTTGCATTTAAATATTAGAACTATTTGTTAGAATTTTTGGCTTTTCCTTTCATTCCACTTTTTAACTATTAAACATGAAAAGTGTTCATTCAAATTAACAGTAATTTGCACTTTATGGCACTTTTCAGCCCACAATCTTAAAGTGTTAATTAATTAAGAACTATTTCTTTTAAATTAGGGTAATCAGAATTGAGAAAGGAAAAGATTCTTGCTTTTTTTCCTCTACACATACCATTTTGAAATTGCTTATGATATAATTACTGTATTTGATAGAACAGGAAATACTGTACAGAAATTACTAAAAAGCTGATTTCTGGGTATCGCCATAGAACATTTCTCTCTAAATCTTCCGGACTGATAGTTGTACATTACCATATGATCATGATTAGTAGGCTTTACCTACATGTTTTTCAGTTATGAGATTTAAAGATGGTTTTACATGAACTGTTTGCTAGAGTTTAATTAGTAATGTACATCATCTTCTTCTGATTACTATTTATCAGCCTGAACTGTAGTTATGTGGGCCAACTTGATCGTATTCTTATTGAAAATATTTTGAATTAATTTTAATCCCTAAGCATTTATTTATTCTCACTAAGTATCATGCTAACTGCATTTCCGTGTTACAATTTATGATACAAAACAACCAAACTCAGGCCCCTAACCTCCAGCTTGCAAAGCTTAAATAATTTAAATGGATATTGCTGATAAAAAAGGAAGCTTTTTTCAATATACAGTGGTTAATGCAAATAAAGTTGTTTTCAAAGACTAAAAATCTGTTTATAGTCTTTTATCCTAATGGCAAAGCTCTGTTTTGTTTTTAAGAGGAGACCCAAAGATATGTCAGAAGTCATGATAAAACTGTAAACTCCATTATATAACTCTTAATATAGTTCTATTAAAATATGTTATCTAAGAAAAGGACAAATTAATAGCTAATGTATACCACTGCTCAATAGAAAGAGAATTTTGAATGATTAGATTCCATCCATATGTAAATACACTCTTCTGTACTCATGCCTCTTCCCAAGAGTAACAAAAATTGGAGACTCACATCTCTTATTAAAAAAAGAGGCAATTTTAACAGGAAAATAACATGAAAAAGTAAACTAGTACTAGCTTAGACATCCAAATTTTTTAATCTACGTTATGCTAATACCTTGCACACATTGAGCCCACAAACAAAATTTGCTAACTTCCAAACGGCAAAAATCCATCTTCCTGTGTATTGAACTCAATATACTACAACAAAACATGAATCTTCAGTACAGAGCAATGATTTTCAAGTGTCGCTCCTACAAGTTATTTAAAGGAACCACTCCTCAGTGTCCCCTCCTTTACTTAGAGAAATAGGTGATGTATTAATGAGGCTCTGTATTTCTACCCCAAATAGAACAGTCAAGCTTTTACATGTTCCAGTCTTGGATCACATTTTGTTTAAACAAAGGGTCCATAGCTTAAAAGAAATCCCAAACCAAAAAAACACCACAAACCAATTTACAAATCTATTACTTTCTCCATTCTATTTTTCCCTGACCCACAGCCCCTCAGATACACCTTTTCCCTACACTTCAGGTACCTAACAGCACCACCGAATCAGTGAAAGATTGGGGCCAGGAAATGAAAAAGGGTTGAAGAAAGAAAAGGAAGAGATAGCATTACTGTGAAACTAATGTTAAATTTACCATCCTACTCAAGCTGAACATCTATGGGCCTTTACATGTTTGAGAAGATTATAAAGTAGAACTCTATATTAACAAAATTTGTTAAGAGCCATATGTAAATATTAGTGTTACTTCAACACTTGAGGGGCTCCAATAATAAATGTACTCTGTCTCTGCTTATCAGTGGAGTGGTAATGGTTAACAGTGATAGTGAGGGCACTCGTTTCTGGAAAGCCAGGCAGAGCACTATCATTTTCTCTGTTCATATATCCATTGTTGCTGATGGGAGTAACAAAAAAATCCTATCTTTACAGATTATTTTCTTTCAAAAAAACTTTAAAGAAAATCCAATTCCATTAATGCAATAAAAGAAAAGAATGGACAAATTGTTCTCAAATTGCTTCTTCAATGCCTCAAAAGTTCCTGGAAATATAATACTACTCTACTACATGTAAAACTCTCCAATTAATTCACAAGACTCTATTAAACATCCTTTGCACAGTGTTAGACAACATGTTTAATTCTTATAATCATTCAAAAAATATATTGGCTAATGTATCGAAACATCTTTTGAATACTTGGAATTCAGCTAGCAATTTTCTAGATAATTCATAAACTGTACATTCAGGGATTTTTCTTGCCACCTGTAGCACCCACAGTGAGATTCTTTTTCAGATTATGAAGACAATTTTGTCTTCATTTTAATACCAGATTTAGCTTTACAACACGAAAAGTTTTATTCTTAAGGTAATTTATTTGTGAGGGCAGACCAGAAGAAGGAGAAATAGCAATAATCTGGAGGAAAAGATACATCATTTTCTAAAGTGGAATAAATGGATTTAATGTCTCATATGAGAATATGATATATGGATATGAAAGTTAAAATTTTTCAAATAAAGTTAACTTTTTTTGGTTAAAAGATAAAATAGGCCCCTGAGGGTCTATTCCTTCTCTGCTATTCATCAATACCTACATGCTATGTGTATGTAACATGAAAACAGAATGACAGCATCTTAATGAAAAGTTCCTTCATAGATTTCAAAGGAATGTTAAGCATAGTTAAGCAGTCTCTCTTAGTTACGTGACTGGATACATTATGGAAACCTAGTAAGAACAAGGACTTCTAGGAGGGACCTCAGTTTGATTTCTAGCTTAGGTATGACTGTAGGTAAGAAATTTAACCTGTTTGAGCCTTATTTTTTTCTCATATACAAAACTGGTGTGCTTATTCTGCAAGACTGTTGTGAGGATTATAAAATATCCAGCAGAGTGCAGGCACTAGGTTCTTAGTAAAGGTAACAAAAGTAAAAGTCTTCAGTAATAACAGGAAAGATAGGAGAACCACAAACTATGGAAATTCAGTAAATATTAAAAAAGATGATTACACCATGACACAGAATTTCAAGCAATGCAATCCTAATGTTAGCACTGGAGAAACTGTTAAGTGAAGGATTCTTGACAAATGAGTTTAGCTGAGAAATGTGAAAGTTAGCTGGTGGCGGCCATTCCCTCAGGCAGCTCGCTGCTCCTCCAGCTCTCTTTAGAGAAACTTTCAGGCCAGCAGCTTTTAACTGCCCACTTGGCATGGTTCCAAGCAGACCTGCATCATATTAAACAAAACAGATTCAACTTTCTGACATTTTCTCATCTTTTCAGTGGCACCAACATTCTTTGAGCCATATAGGCTCAAAATCTCAAAGTGTTTTCTTGTATCAAAGCCTGTCAAGACTTCCTTTGTCATATCTCAAGCAACCATGTCAAAATCTTTTCATTTCTATTCTAACTCCCAATTCCCTATAAAGATATCAAATGGATTAATTTTCTTTACAAACCATTGGTCTTATCTCACTCCATTGCTGTAAAGCCCCCACTGACTCTTTACTATCTTTTGCAGTTTCTCTGTGGGTTACCTGTAGCAGACTAATCCATATAGTGCTAAGATGCACTGACCAAATCCATATGCACTCAATAAAATGCTCTGGCAATGTGATGCAGTGTTTCACAAACTTCCTACATGGTTTTTACATACACAGGAGCTTGTGAATAACTAAATATAAAATAAATAAATATCACTGCCACTAAGAGTAAAAGCCAACATAATGCTTAATGTGGATTGAGCAGTATTGTAAAAGCTTTATAAGGATAAAATCATTTCATCCTCATAACAACTCTATGAGGTAGGTATTATTACTATCAGCACTTGACACATGAAGAACAAGGAAGAGGAAAAGTTAAGTAGCTTGCCCTGGGTCACACAGCTAGAAAGTGGTGGAAATAAAATTAGATTTCGGGCAGTCTGCACCCAGGGTCTATGTTTTTATGCACTAAATAGATTGTTTCAGGCTATCATTCAAGAACCCTGAGTCTCAAAACCTAACCTTTCTATAATGAATTCCTACAACTATCCAATATGAATGTGTTCTTTTCATCTATGTAGATTGTCATTATTTTATTGAGGTCATCAGAAGTCTAACTGAAAACTAAGCTAAGTAAAGCGATCATTCATTATGTTACTTATAATAAATCCAAGAGAGCATACATCTGAGTGCAGAATATGTGGGACCTGGCTATGTGTCTGGCTTCCTTCTTTCTTCGTGATGGCTTCATCTTCCGGCTGGTAGTAAGACGAACCTAAGATAACCAATCCAAACCAAAGGACCTCCAATCTGGAGGAAGAAGAGAGAGCACTACTTCTGTGTTCTCTTTTATAGAAGTGAGGAAAACATCTTTAGACCCCACATAGTAGACTGCTCCTCATGTCTCACTGCTTAGAACAATCCACAAATGGAATATATGGTTATTATTAATGGCTTGGACTAATTACTAGGGTGGAATGGGTGTCAGAATCAACTGTTAGGACTACCATGGTCATTTTTCTATACTGGGGTTCATACTGTGGGGTGCATTCCTGTTTAGAACATTTTCTCAACTCCATTTTTCTGAATTTAGCCATGTTTTCCAACCTCATTACTCATCCTTTTTCCCTGCCTCCCTCCATCCATGCATTGTTTGTTGAGTGTTAAGAATGAGTGTCAAGAACACTACTGAAGACCTGAATATATAATGGCAAGGTAGACAGATATAGTCCCCATCTTCATGGAGCTTATGTTCTGGCATGGTAACAGACAAAAGTAGACCAAGTAAGAGTAGTGCTTGCAGGCTACAATAAGAGTTGTAAATTATAATTCACAGCAAGCAAGGGAGCTATTTTAGCTATATGGTTGTAAAGAAAAGCTTCATTTTATAATGATATTTAAGCTAAGAACTACAGAATAAGAAGGAGCCATGTAAGGGGTGGGAGGGAATCAGAATGTACAAGGTCCCCAAGATGGGAAAGAGGACCTGAAAGAGGCCCTCAAATCGAACAGGAAGAGTGGGAGGTTGAGGGCTAATAGGTGAATATAGACATAAAATCCCACTTATATTTTATTAAGATCACTTAGGCTACTCTGCAGATACTAGACTGAGCAGGGGTTGGGGAAGGCAAGAATGAACACAAGGAGAACAGAGTAAGAGGAAATAAACTGATGATTTTATTTTGTAAGCACAATGGACAGAAAATGGTGAACAGCTTGGGGGATGAAGGAGGGCTAAAAATTGATTTCTAGAGTACTGATGTGACGTGAATGATGTGCTATTATGAGTTATGTATAGACTGGGGGTGGCAGTGAGAAGGTTGCAAGTAAGTTTAGAGGGTAAAACCAGCTGCTCCCCTTAAACATGTAAAATTTGAGATGTTTGTGAGACATCCAAATGAAATGTGAAACAGTAAGTTGTACAGGTGGGTCTGGAGTTCTGGAGAGAGAACAGAGTTGGATACACATACATAATATACACACATACTCAGAAGCCATCAGCATAAAGAAATTACACTATGACAATCACAGTGTGCAGTTTGAAGATGATATGCTTAGATGCAGCTTTTTTGGGCATTATCCTAACTGGCATTCTCTGAGTTTCCCACATCTGTAGTTTGGGAAAATCTTCAGTCATTATTCCTTCAAATATTTCTTCTGTTCTTTTCTCTCTTTTCTCCTACAGTATTACTATTATATAAATGTTACACTTGTGGTAGTTATCTCACAGTACTTGGGTATTATGTTCTGTTTCTTCAGTCTTTGTTCACTTTGCTTTTCCTTTTTGGAAGTTTTTATCATCAAGCTCAAAGATTCTTTCTTCAGCCATGTATAGTCTACTAATGAGCCCACTAAAAGCATTCATTTCTATTACAGTATTTTTGATCTTTAGTATTTTTTTTATTCTTTCCTAGAATTTCCATCTCTCTGCCCATGTTTTTTTGCATCCTATTTTAGCCATTAGAATCCTTACCATCTTATTTATAGTTTGTTTTAAATTCCCAGTCTGATAATTCCAACATCCCTGCCATATTAGAGTCTGGTTCTTTTGCTTGCTCTATCCCTTCAACCTGTGTTTCTTGCTTGTTAGTATGCATTGTGATTTTTTTCTTCATAAATGTAATGTGACATACTGGGTAAAGGGAATGCAGTGGTAAGGTAAAGAGACTGGGAAAGCATTCTGTAGCTCTCAACCTTTTAGTGAGCCTTTGCTTCTAAACTGTGAACTTTATAAGGGTTTCTCAGTTTTCCCCGCCAACCTAGGTGGGATAGGATAGCCAGAGTGGGCTGGAGTTGGGTATTTCCTTTCTCCAGGTCAGTAAGGCTATGATAAATCCCCAATAGTTTAAGCTCTGGTAAAACAGTTTCTTTTGAGGACAGCCCTTGTTATGAAGGACAGGATGCAATGGAGCATTTC
The DNA here is from genome assembly GCF_003254725.2 of Canis lupus dingo. Taxonomy (NCBI): domain Eukaryota; kingdom Metazoa; phylum Chordata; class Mammalia; order Carnivora; family Canidae; genus Canis; species Canis lupus. Next base: position 20,391,358 of record NC_064265.1, read on the forward strand.
AAACGGTTCTTTTCTCCTCCCCCTGACAGAAGCAGAAAGGGTTCCCTGTGAGAACCTAGTCAAGCTCCTGCAGGTAAAACAATGAAAGTGGAGAGACCATCTATGACTGGCCCCCACTGGAGTTTTTAACTCTCAAACTTGTCCACCCTGAACTTCTAGAAATTCATGGATTATAGTTTAAGTTTTCCTATTCCAGTACTGGTTCCTACAGAGATTTCTGCTTCAGGAAGTTGTGATTCTCTGTATTCACCTGTTTGTTACTCAATTTTGGAGATAACCATTTGCCCTGTGATCTCACTTTTCTGACAGATCCAAGGACAGTTATTGATTTTTCAGTTTCTTCAGCTTTTTCTTGTTAGGACAGAGTGACAACTCGCAAATTCCTTACATGCTGGACCAGAAACTGGAAGTCTCTGCATTTTTTAAATTATAAAGTTTAGAGATAAATGGAATTTTAGACACTATCTTGCTGAATCACCTCTTCACAAAGACTATAAAGCATGGAGAGAGTAAAGTTAAATGATTTGCCCAAGTACCAAGGGTTACCATACCTAGAGCTACTTAATGTCATTAGAACCTGGTTAGACCCCAGGGTTTCCCACTTCCTACCTGCAATTAAAAAGCAGCTCTGTTTTTAATAGTTATAATAATTATAGTTACACTTAAAGGAGGGAAAAAAGACTCCTTACTCATAGAGGCATGTACTGAAATGTTTACAAGGAAATAATGTGACGCCTGGGATTTGCTTTGAAATCTGAAGTGAGATGGGTGTTGCTGGGGTATAGTTAAAACATGAATGCCATGTGTTGATAAATGTGATGAGAGAATAGGGTTCATTGTAATAATCTCCCACTTTGTATAGGACTGAAATTTTTCCATAGTCAAATGAAAAAGACACAGTAAAAGTAGAAAAGAATGAAACAAACATTTATTTTGACTTGAATTATTCATTCATACCACTACAAGAACTGATGCTGTTATTAGAAGGCTTATAAGTTAACATGTACCTAAAGTTGATACCAATCCTTGGCTTAATACATTTACTAAGTTAAAGATAAAATAAACTGTACCATTTATAAATCGAATTGATTTATATAAAATTCACATTTATACTTCTCTAAACTTCTTTGTTACTTTAATGTCTCATAGCTATCAGAGTACCTTAACCCCAGCTGGGGATCAAACTGACATAATAGTTGGCTACAAATCTCTTACACAATACATCAACTCAATTTGCTTTTTCATTTTCCAATGAAATATTCTGCCTGCTGCAGAGGAATTTTCATTAATGGTATAATTTGCATAAGGGAGTAAAAGAAATGCTCATAAATCCATACAATAGGATTAAATTTTCTGTATTTTACTCTTACAAACCAGAAAAGAAGTCATCAAGTTATCAATTAAGGCAAATAGAGGACAACTGAAGGTATTTAAGTCTACTATTGCTCTCCAATAAGGAAAGCTACCTAATCCCCTATTAGAAGAGAGATCTCAGTTGACTACTTCTTTAGTGCCCGATTGTAGATAAATGAATTCAGTTAGGAAATCATTTGTTGAAGCCTTTGCTATCTTTTCATTAATATTGTACTACAAATTATGTAGTAATTTACTGCTTGGACATATCTGGTTGAATGTAGAAAAGAAGCTCCTTAAAGATTTATGTCTTATTTAATTACGCATTTTCTGTAGAGCTTGGCACAATAAGGAACTATTGAATTAAATAAACTTATCAAACAGTTCTCATTTTTCCAAATTAGGGCAGAATAGTTGGAAGGAAAACTCTTAAAACACCCATTCACCCTCAACACTCTCAAAATTCTCAGTTAGTATGCCATTTATTCAAGAGGTCAATCACCAGACTCAATAACTAAGTCTAGCAAAATGAGACTTCCTGAGCATATGGATGGAAGGCAGGTGTGGGGATTCTGCTGTCAGTATTCCACTGTTGAGGCATGGTCTTCACTCATAGACAGATAGCACTAGTCCAATGTACTACTGATCTTAAGATTCAAGAAGAGATGTAGGATTTATGACCATACTCTCACTGATAACATTCATGAGTATCCTAATAAAAACTTCATACATTTTGTAGAAACAATTCTGCCCATATTCCAGCTTAAGGTATGTGTTTTAAGCACCTGGTACCTATTACAATAACTTTTAGAAATGAATAAATATACTGGCCATGCAGGCACTATACAGATTATAGCTTTAGTCTGTTACAAAGTAATTAAAAGCAGTCATAAGTAAAAGAAAACCAAGGACTCTTATCTAGGCTAGCAATATATTAACTGCCATTCTGGTAAGAGATAAACAATAGTTAACCATTAAAACAAGTTATGACAGAAATAGAGATACACTCTCATATTAAATCTTGAGAAAATGTTATGTATATTGAGAAAAGAAAAATGAAGTAGCAGGGCTCTATTTTCATATCCTTACTATAAGATAAATAATAATGAAAACGTAAGAGAATTCCAAGGAAGGATTTTTTTTTAAACGATTATCTCTATTTCACTTTACAATGCATTGCTAATGTACTACACCTCCAAGATACTAGTTAGAATATACTGGCTTTATTGAAGCACTAGCTATAAAACTGTCCTATATGTAATTAGGTGAAAAAAAGAGTAACAGTTTCAGAGACTTTAAAGCTTTGACTTTGAATGTTGTGATTTCTTAACACAGAAGGGACCTTTTATTTTTTAAAAAATATTTTATTAATTTATTCATGAGAGACACACAGAGAGAGGCAGAGACATAGGCAGAGAGAGAAGCAGGCTCCTTTCAGGGAGCCCAATGTAGGACTTGATTCCACAACCCATGATCACACCCTGAGCCAAAGGCAGACACTCAACCACTGAGCCACCCAGGCGCCCCAGAAGGGACCTTTTAAACAAGAATTACAAACCAAAAGAATCTTCATCATATATTATAAGTAGACACAAAGAGAAAAACCAGACCTTAAGTATGTACTGACTTGCCCAGTATGGGAAGATGTTTGCTCACTTTTGAACATAAGGGCTGGCATTCATAGAAAAGCCTAATAGGGATCTAGAGCTTGGTGATTCAAGAATCTCAGAATATAAAGAACTTGAAGTATCATCTTGTCTGTAGCCTTCATTATACCTTCTTGACTATTCATCATCTACCAATGGCTTGAATACCACCTTCTAAAAACAGATATTCCAATAATACAGCCTATACTATTTCTAGTCTGCTCTGTTGCTGCTGCTTTGAGTAAAATCTGCCTTCTCACAGTTTTACCCACTAGTCCCTGTTCTGATTTCTGGAAAGAGAATAAACCATATATCATTTCCACCAGACAACACACAGGTATTTGAAGTACTCTGTTCCTTCTTTATGCACAACAATCCTGGTTGTCTCAAAGACCTTTTTCTTTATTTCCACATATGGCTGAGGTCCTGGCAGATTCCCTTACAGGGGTCACAAGCTAATAACTGAAGAACACCTTGTCTTCAGATATGCTTGTTTACCAGCTCAGTATTTTAAAATTTTTGTAAGATGCATGGATTCTTGGCTTCTCTTGAAAAATGGTAGATCTGGCAACACTGGATTGGTGACACTGAACTGCAGCTGAGCAGTGGCAATAGAGATGGGGTATTTAACTTCAGAAAACCACCGTCTTCCCACTATTCAAGTGTCATCTATCAGAAAGAATCTACCTATCTATTCTATCTAAAATGGCCATTTTATTCACCGTTCTTGTCTTTTGTTGATGTTCCTCTTAAGTATCTAATAAAATTATCTTTTCTAAAAAAAATCTCTTAAAAAGCCTACTATTCTAGTGTGCTCTGATCAATGTCAAATACCAACTTCTTAAGTCCCTTGATTTGGAATATATATATAATGTTTTAAAAATTATTCAGTTAGGAGGGAGGGGCAAGATGGCGGAAGAGTAGGGTCCCCAAATCACCAGTCCCAACCAAATTACCTAGATAACCTTCAAATTATCCTGAAAATCTATGAATTCGGCCTGAGATTTAAAGAGAGACCAGCTGGAATGCTACAGTGAGAAGAGTTCGCACTTCTATCAAGGTAGGAAGACGGGGAAAAGAAATAAAGAAACAAAAGGCCTCCAAGGGGGAGGGGCCCCCGAGGAGCCGGGCTGAGGCCGGGGCGAGTGTCCCCAGGACAGGAGAGCCCCGTCCCGGAGACGCAGGAGCTGCACCGACCTTCCCGGGCGGAAAGGGGCTCGCGGGGAGGTGGAGCAGGACCCAGGAGGGCGGGGATGCCCTCGGGCTCCCGGGGACACTAACAGACACCTGCGCCCCGGGAGAGTGCGCCGAGCTCCCTAAGGGCTGCAGCACGCATGGCGGAGCCCGGAGCAGCTCGGGGGGCTCGGGGCGGCTCCGCGGAGGGGGCTGCGAGGCGGGAGCGCCAATCCACCAGCGCAGGCCCCGGAGCACAGGGCGCCGGGACACAGCCCAGGTTCCGGTCTCCCCCGGGACAGGCAGAGGCCGGGAGGGCCCAGGACAGCGAGGACGCCCCTGCCCCGAGCTGAGCAGATCAGCGGCCCCGCCCCGGAGCCTCCAGGCCCTGCAGACGGAGAGCTCCGGAGTTACTGCGGGGGCTGAATCCAGGGCTCCAGAGCTGGCCCCGCCACTGGGGCTGTTCCTCCTGGAGCCTCACGGGGTAAACAACCCCCACTGAGCCCTGCATCAGGCGGGGGGCAGAGCAGCTCCCCCAAGTGCTAACACCTGAAAATCAGCACAACAGGCCCCTCCCCCAGAAGACCAGCTAGACGGACAAGTTCCAGGGGAAGTCAAGGGACTTCAAGTATACAGAATCAGAAGATACTCCCCTGTGTTTTTTTTTTTCTTTTTGATTTCTGATTGCTTCCCCCACCCTTTTTTTCACCTTTCTTTTTCTTTCTTTTTCTTCTCTTTTTTCCTTTTTTTCTTTTTTCTTTTTCTCTTTTCTTTCCTTCTCTCTCTCTCTTTTTCTCCTTTTCCCAATACAACTTGTTTTTGGCCACTCTGCACTGAGCAAAATGACTAGAAGGAAAACTTCACCTCAAAAGAAAGAATCAGAAACAGTCCGCTCTCCCAAAGAGTTACAAAATCTGGATTACAATTCAATGTCAGAAAGCCAATTCAGAAGCACTATTATACAGCTACGGGTGGCTCTAGAAAAAAGCATAAAGGACTCAAGAGACTTCATGACTGCAGAATTTAGAGCTAATCAGGCAGAAATTAAAAATCAATTGAATGAGATGCAATCCAAACTAGAAGTCCTAATGACAAGGGTTAACGAGGTGGAAGAACGAGTGACACAGAAGACAAGTTGATGGCAAAGAGGGAAACTGAGGAAAAAAGAGACAAACAATTAAAAGACCATGAAGATAGATTAAGGGAAATGAACGACAGCCTGAGGAAGAAAAACCTACATTTAATTGGTGTTCCCGAGGGAGCCGAAAGGGCCAGAGGGCCAGAATATGTATTTGAACAAATTCTAGCTGAAAACTTTCCTAATCTGGGAAGGGAAACAGGCATTCAGATCCAAGAAATAGAGAGATCCCCCCTAAAATCAATAAAAACCGTTCAACACCTCGACATTTAATAGTGAAACTTGCAAATTCCAAAGATAAAGAGAAGATCCTTAAAGCAGCAAGAGACAAGAAATCCCTGACTTTTATGGGGAGGAGTATTAGGGTAACAGCAGACCTCTCCACAGAGACCTGGCAGGCCAGAAAGGACTGGCAGGATATATTCAGGGTCCTAAAGGAGAAGAACATGCAACCAAGAATACTTTATCCAGCAAGGCTCTCATTCAAAATGGAAGGAGAGATAAAGAGCTTCCAAGACAGGCAGCAACTGAAAGAATATGTGACCTCCAAACCAGCTCTGCAAGAAATTTTAAGGGGGACTCTTAAAATTCCCCTTTAAGAAGAAGTTCAGTGGAACAATCCACAAAAACAAGGACTGAATAGATATCATGATGACACTAAACTCATATCTCTCAATATGAGATATGATAACTCTGAATGTGAATGGGCTTAATGACCCCATCAAAAGGCGCAGGGTTTCAGACTGGATAAAAAAGCAGGACCCATCTATTTGCTGTCTACAAGAGACTCATTTTAGACAGAAGGACACCTACAGCCTGAAAATAAAAGGTTGGAGAACCATATACCATTCGAATGGTCCTCAAAAGAAAGCAGGGGTAGCCATCCTTATATCAGATTAACTAAAATTTACCCCGAAGACTGTAGTGAGAGATGAAGAGGGACACTATATCATACTTAAAGGATCTGTCCAACAAGAGGACTTAACAATCCTCAATATATATGCCCCAAATGTGGGAGCTGCCAAATATATAAATCAATTATTAACCAAAGTGAAGAAATACTTAGATAATAATACACTTATACTTGGTGACTTCAATCTAGCTCTTTCTATACTCGATAGGTCTTCTAAGCACAACATCTCCAAAGAAACGAGAGCTTTAAATGATACACTGGACCAGATGGATTTCACAGATATCTACAGAACTTTACATCCAAACTCAACTGAATACACATTCTTCTCAAGTGCACATGGAACTTTCTCCAGAATAGAACACATACTGGGTCACAAATTGGGTCTGAACCGATACCAAAAGATTGGGATCGTCCCCTGCATATTCTCAGACCATAATGCCTTGAAATTAGAACTAAATCACAACAAGAAGTTTGGAAGGACCTCAAACACGTGGAGGTTAAGGACTATCCTGCTAAAAGATGAAAGGGTCAACCAGGAAATTAAGGAAGAATTAAAAAGATTCATGGAAACTAATGAGAATGAAGATACAACCATTCAAAATCTTTGGGATGCAGCAAGCAGTCCTAAGGGGGAAATACATTGCAATACAAGCATCCATTCAAAAACTGGAAAGAACTCAAATATAAAAGCTAACCTTACACATAAAGGAGCTAGAGAAAAAACAGCAGATAGAGCCTACACCCAGGAGAAGACGAGAGTTAATAAAGATTCGAGCAGAACTCAACGAAATCGAGACCAGAAAAACTGTGGAACAGATCAACAGAACCAGGAGTTGGTTCTTTGAAAGAATTAATAAGATAGATAAACCATTAGCCAGCCTTATTAAAAAGAAGAGAGAGAAGACTCAAATTAATAAAATCATGAATGAGAAAGGAGATCACTACCAACACCAAGGAAATACAAACGATTTTTAAAACATATTATGAACAGCTATATGCCAATAAATTAGGCAATCTAGAAGAAATGGACGCATTCCTGGAAAGCCACAAACTACCAAAACAGGAACAGGAAAATAGAAAACCTTAACAGGCCAATAACCAGGGAGGAAATTGAAGCAGTCATCAAAAACCTCCCAAGACACAAGAGTCCAGGGCCAGATGGCTTCCCAGGGGAATTCTATCAAACGTTTAAAGAAGAAACCATACCTATTCTCCTAAAGCTGTTTGGAAAGATAGAAAGAGATGGAGTACTTCCAAATTCATTCTATGAGGCCAGCATCACCTTAATTCCAAAACCAAAGACCCAACCAAAAAGGAGAATTACAGACCAATATCCCTGATGAACATGGATGCAAAAATTCTCAACAAGATACTGGCCAATAGGATCCAACAATACATTAAGAAAATTATTCACCATGACCAAGTAGGATTTATCCCTGGGACACAAGGTTGGTTCAACACCCATAAAACAATCAATGTGATTCATCATATCAGCAAGAGAAAAACCAAAAACCATATGATCCTCTCATTAGATGCAGAGAAAGCATTTGACAAAATACAGCATCCATTTCTGATCAAAACTCTTCAGAGTGTAGGGATAGAGGGAACATTCCTCAACATCTTAAAAGCCATCTATGAAAAGCCCACAGCAAATATCATTCTCAATGGGGAAGCACTGGGAGCCTTTCCCCTAAGATCAGGAACAAGACAGGGATGTCCACTCTCACCACTGCTATTCAACATAGTACTGGAAGTCCTAGCCTCAGCAATCAGACAACAAAAAGACATTAAAGGCATTCAAATTGGCAAAGAAGAAGTCAAACTCTCCCTCTTCACCGATGACATGATACTCTACATAGAAAACCCAAAAGTCTCCACCCCAAGATTGCTAGAACTCATACAGCAATTTGGTAGCGTGGCAGGATACAAAATCAATGCCCAGAAATCAGTGGCATTTCTATACACTGAGACTGAAGAAAGAGAAATTAAGGAGTCAATCCCATTTATGATTGCACCCAAAAGCATAAGATACCTAGGAATAAACCTAACCAAAGATGTAAAGGATCTATACCCTCAAAACTATAGAACACTTCTGAAAGAAATTGAGGAAGACACAAAGAGATGGAAAAATATTCCATGCTCATGAATTGGCAGAATTAATATTGTGAAAATGTCAATGTTACCCAGGGCAATATACACGTTTAATGCAATCCCTATCAAAATACCATGGACTTTCTTCAGAGAGTTAGAACAAATTATTTTAAGATTTGTGTGGAATCAGAAAAGACCCCGAATAGCCAGGGGAATTTTAAAAAAGAAAACCATAGCTGGGGGCATCACAATGCCAGATTTCAGGTTGTACTACAAAGCTGTGGTCATCAAGACAGTGTGGTACTGGCACAAAAACAGACACATAGATCAATGGAACAGAATAGAGAACCCAGAAGTGGACCCTGAACTTTATGGTCAACTAATATTCGATAAAGGATAAAGATTATCCATTGGAAGAAAGATAGTCTCTTCAATAAATGGTGCTGGGAAAATTGGACATCCACATGCAGAAGAATGAAACTAGACCACTCTCTTGCACCATACACAAAGATAAACTCAAAATGGATGAAAGATCTAAATGTGAGACAAGATTCCATCAAAATCCTAGAGGAGAACACAGGCAACACCCTTTTTGAACTCAGCCAGAGTAACTTCTTGCAAGATACATCCACGAAAACAAAAGAAACAAAAGCAAAAATGAACTATTGGGACTTCATCAAGATAAGAAGCTTTTGCACAGCAAAGGATACAGTCAACAAAACTCAAAGACAACCTACAGAATGGGAGAAGATATTTGCAAATGACCTATCAGATAAAGGGCTAGTTTCCAAGATCTATAAAGAACTTATTAAACTCAACACCAAAGAAACAAACAATCTAATCATGAAATGGGCAAAAGATATGAAGAGAAATCTCACAGAGGAAGACATAGACATGGCCAACATGCACATGAGAAAATACTCTGCATCACTTGCCATCAGGGAAATACAAATCAGAACCACAATGAGATACCACCTCACACCAGTGAGAATGGGGAAAATTAACAAGGCGGGAAACCACAAATGTTGGAGAGGATGCGGAGAAAAGGGAACCCTCTTACACTGTTGGTGGGAATGTGAATTGGTGCAGCCACTCTGGAAAGCTGTGTGGAGGTTCCTCAAACAGTTAAAAATAGACCTGCCCTACGACCCAGCAATTGCACTGTTGGGGATTTACCCCAAAGATTCAGATGCAATGAAACGCTGGGACACCTGCACCCCGATGTTTCTAGCAGCAATGTCCACAATAGCCAAACTGTGGAAGGAGCCTCGGTGTCCATCGAAAGATGAGTGGATAAGGAAGATGTGGTTTATGTATACAATGGAATATTACTCAGCCATTAGAAACGACAAATACCCACCATTTGCTTCAACGTGGATGGAACTGGAGGGTATTATGCTGAGTGAAGTAAGTCAGTTGGAGAAGGACAAACATTATATGTTCTCATTCATTTGGGGAATATAAATAATAGTGAAAGGGAATAGAAGGGAAGGGAGAAGAAATGTGTGGGAAATACCAGAAAGGGAGACAGAACGTAAAGACTGCTAACTCTGGGAAACGAACTAGGGGTGGTAGGGGAGGAGGGCGGGGGGTGGGAGTGAATGGGTGACGGGCACTGGGGGTTATTCTGTATGTTGGTAAATTGAACACCAATAAAAAATAAATTTAAAAAAAATTATTCAGTTACTCATTCAATATCACATAACATCTAGTTGGTTATTTTTTGCACTACCATTAATGTTTTAACTTACTGGCCAACAAATCTCTTGCTATCATGATACGATATTTCTCTCATTCAGTAACTGTGCCACTACTTGGAAAAGCCAAACTTGGTGTCTTCTATTTATTCCTGTTAAGATCATCTTTTGGATCAGCATAAGACCATCTCCTATGCCAGGTAATGCTAGACTGTAATAAATATCAGTCATTACCTATTTATTTAAGAGTTTGTGTCTACCACAAACATGTACTAAAATATTTTCTGTTGCATTTGCTTAAATGATCTGAGAATTACAGTAATTCTCTGATCTCAGAATCTGTAATTCTCAGATCATTTAGCTGACCTCCAACCTAACAGAGAACACCTATATAACAATCCTTATGAGGTGTTTAAGCATCTCTCCTTCACATAATATAAGGTACATCATGCCCCTTTAGAAGAGTTTCTTCACAAAAGTTAACCTTGGGTGTCTGGGTAGCACAGTTGGTTAAGTGTCCGCCTCTTGGTTTCAGCTCAGGTTGTGATGTCAAGGCCATGAGACAGAGCCTGGAGTTGGACTGTGCACTCAGTCTAGAGTCTGCTTAAGACTCTCTCCCATTGTCTCTTCCTATGATGCACACATGTGCTCTCTCTCTCAAATCAATAAATCTTTCCCCCCAAAAAGTTATCCTTACTGCTAAAACTCAAATCTGGCTTCCTATAATTTTTGCCTTTATTCATTTGAAAGTAAAAGAAATAAGGATGCTACCTCTTCTACATGATCCACATGACCTACTTTTCATATGTCAAAAGATAGTTATTATCTTCCTTGGGTTTATTCTGTTCCTGATTAGGCAACATCTAGTTTGGGATTTTGTGGGCCTAATTACAAAGGCAGAAAAATATACATGCAAAGACCACTCTTTTCTTGAAGAGAAGAGGAATTTATGGAGAAGACTTTATAGAAGAAGCAGGATTTCACTAAACTTTAAGTATACATATCAATAGATATAACATGATTCAACACTTAGTGAATATTCTTGCCTCTTTACAAGTAGTTCTGGTGTGGATGGTGAAGAATATTGTAAATGTATTTCTTGGAAGTTACAACTATGAACAACATTTGTCCCTACACTACAGATAAAAGGAAAAGTCACTGATGGATTATGCAGCATTGTTAATTAGAGATGCCAATCTCTTGCATTATTCTCTAGTACTTCCAGTTACTTTAGGTTTCACATCCACAGTCATAAAAGAGCCTCAAATTTTACATACACCTTAAGAACATGATATAACTTTACCTAGAAGACTATTCATTAAAATTATTTTTCTAAATCATAAAATCATAGAATTTAAATTTAGAATTTAAATATCTAAAAATAGAAAAATGGTTAATTATAATACATTCATACAGTATAATAATATGAAGCCATTAAAAAGTATGTATTTGGGGACACCTGGGTGGCTCGGTGTTTGAGCATCTGCCTTCGGCCCACGGTGTGATCCTGGAGTCCCAGGATCAAGACCTACATCAGGCTCCCTACATGGAGCCTGCTTCTCCCTCTGCCTATGTCTCTGTGCTTCTCTCTCTGTCTTTCATGAATAAATAAATAAAATCTTTAAAATCCAATCAATAAATAGTATATATTTGAAGATTCTTTAATCATATAGGGAAATGCTCAGTGAAAGAAGTAAAATACAAAATTATTCTATCCAATTTTTTATGAAAATCACACATATACACACAAAGTATAGAAATCTGGAAAGATATCAACATGCTGATATTGATCATCTCTGGATAATGAGATGACAGATGGTTTTCATCATCTTTTGCACTTTTTTATGTCCAAATTCTCTGTAAGAAGACTGATTTTCTTCACAGTCAAAAGGAAAAATTTTATTTAGAATATCACTGGCATTCCTGTTATGGAGTCCTATATCATATTAATAAGTAAGTATCAAACTAATATATAATAAGACATAGGAATAGACATAGAATCATAGCCTCAATGAACATATTTAGCAGACAACTGAAACTAAACTAACATAAACAATTATAATTTAGGTGAGAGAATCATTCCTAAGTTTTACAGTAGTAAACGAGGGTCACTTGTTACAGTGTTTCATGAAGCACTCCCTCTTTTAAGCTTCTGCCTTCTTCCTTCTAAATACTGAAAAAGTATTTTTTTTTCATTTGTTCTTTTGTTTGCATGCCAAGACTTAGTTTAGTAGTCTACAGTTGGTAGGCATTTTGTCAGCATCTGCAAAAGTCTGACTGCTGGTTTTGAAACCTCTTACCTAAAGAATGAGACAGAAGACCTCAGGATTCTGCAGCCCTGAACAAGAAGGAGGTAGAGGGAGAGTATCCTTATTGCAGGTTGTACCATGCAATGTTTTTTTAAAGATTTATTTATTTATTCATGAGAGACACAGTGAGAGAGAGAGGCAGAGACACAGGCAGAGGAAGAAGCAGGCTCCTCACAGGGAGCCTGATGTGGGACTCAATCCCGGATCCCAGGACCGTGACCTGAAACGAAGGCAGCCGCCCAACCACTGAGCCACCCTGGCATCCCTGTACCATGCAATTCAAGTCAGCTGAGCAGGTGCCATGAGAGAAGAAAATGTCAATGAAATCAAAGATTCATTCATTCTTTTAACAAATACTTATTCAGTTCCTAATATGTGTCAGATGCCATACTAGGCACAAAGGCCACAATGTTTAGGAAACGGAGTGTGTCTTTGCTATCACATAGCAAAGAGACTATCTAGTCTGGGCTTCTCTCTCAAGACTATGCACAGCAAACAAGTGAGAATAATCTCTGCAAAGCCACTCATTACAAAACAAAATACAAATTCTCAAGCAACACCCACAATTTCCCATGTGATTCTGATGAGATACTTCCCCACATTATTTCAAGTCCTGAGTAGCATTTGCCACGTTAGACCTAAGGGAGACCTGATAAAAGAAAGTATATTGGGGCACCTGGGTGGCTCAGTGGTTGAGTGTCTGTTTTTGGCTCAAGTTGTGATCCCTAGGGTCCTGGGATCAAGTCCCACATCAGGCTCTCACCAGGGAGCCTGCCTCTCCTTCTGCCTATGTCTCTGCCTCTCTCCCTGTGTCTCTCATAAATAAATAAATAAAATCTTTAAAAATATATATGTCACATGTTGAGAACCCATCACTTGAAAGATAGAACAATAAAAAGAGCACATTCTGAGGGTGAAGGAGTGGTAACATTTGAAGCATCTGCATAGCCATGACTGTAAAGCTCAAGGGTTATGAGTAGCACATTTGAAAAGTAACATTTGTGAAAGAAAATAAGGAAGTCTAGAACAGGTGCTAAGGCCTTTAATCTAACATCTCTACTGCCAAGGGAATTTTAACCATATTAAAGTATCATTTGCAAAGTAACAGCATGACTTAAATACTGCTAACTCTGGCACTTAGAGTGCATTACTACTGTAATCATCACATCACATCTTCTCTTCTTACTGTTGTTCTCATGATTCAAAGAGTCTATCTATATGCTAACATGAAAGATCTATCATAACACTGATTTTTAAGACCTTCAGAAAATAGTCTGTTGTTGATAGAGTGCCTATCTTAAAACCTGCTTTTCAACAAACAATATTTTTCAGTTACTATCATTCACTTACTTTTTCTGAATCAGTTACTATCTTACCTAACAATTCTGTGTAAGAGTACTATAATTTTAGAAATATGGGAAAGGTTTAGATTTTTATTTACTAAATGATCTTCAAGAAGTTAGTAGATTCAATTCCATTATAAACCTAGAATTGATTACACTTATAAGTGTACCTCATACGTAATTTACTTTAAAATATTGCTGATTTCAAATATTTTTTGTCAATGACTCACAGTAAGATACACATTTCACATCATTACCCAGTGATACACATATAACTGAAAACAAAAGTTCACAAAACAATACTTATTACATATAGTGTACTCCTATCCCTCCCATTCCATCCTAAAGTAGATAAGCTAAAGACATTGGTCTCACTGATTTTTCACAAACTACAAACTGATCAGATTTGAAACTTGAAAAAAATGTCAACACAGACCATGTAATGTATCTCTATATGCAAGTTATGAAGGGCCTAATCAGGAATTACCTCTTGGATAGTGGACTTTATTCAGGATTTTAACTCCAAAGAGAGCTGGATCCAGTATCTTCACTTGTACCCATTATCTTTATCTGCATCTAATGGAGGATTCAGCTTTAAGTACAAAGGATGTTAGCAATAAATTTTATTGGGGAAACGGTTCAAAATAAGAGACTAGTCAGAAATAGCATACAAGCTCCTCCACCCTTGCATGAATGGAATAGGATTCTCCAAGTCTAGCAGCCTAACACATTTTGAGATGCACTCAGGGTTATTAAAGTCTTCAGCTCTTGTTCCTGCACTAAACACCCTCCCCTCACTTAGAAGATTCTGATGCCTAATCAGACTAAAAAGTGAGTTTATCCTCAACCAGGATATTGTTTTCTTGCTTTAGTGCTTGCCTGAATATGTTTAAAAGAATGAAGTGGGAAATTTAATTGCCTCTAAAAAGGGTTCTATGACTATTTTTGTGTCTGCTTGCTAATTAAAATTGGTAGATGGAGCAAAATTTGGTCTGAGATTTCAGTTCACCTGAAGCAAGGCTATGACCAAAAATACTTGAAAAAATCTGAATAACCAAACTAGCTTGGATAAATCTGCAACAGAAAGGTCTACTTTATTTGTTGCCAATATAATTCTCATGTAATATACAAATCAGTATTGTTTCATCACTTAACTTCTTTGAAACATGTTTTAAATTGTAGAAAGAAATCTTTTTTTTAATAATAATAAATTTATTTTTTATGTAGAAAGAAATCTTTAGCAAAAAATTTTTAGGTCCTGAAATAAATACTGTTTCTCTTCAATGAATGATCTTACTATATTCTAATACAACTTTATGCAAATTTTGTTTTTCAAACTACAGAGGTCAGATGCTATAGCAAACTAAAATCTGGCACAGAGAATAGGAAAAAAAGAATGGAGAAAATAGCCTATATTTAAAGAGTCAGGGAAAGCTAAGTTCTATCAAGAATGGAAAAAACCCCAAACTAATCTCAACAGTAAATGTAATATATTTGAGTCCTAAGTAGCTCCCAATTTGTCAGTTCAGAGTTTAATGATTGTTTTATAACATGAAACAGATGCATCCTTTATAACATTAAAATGTTATAAAATGTGGATTATTAAAATGAAGTATTACTTTAAAAATGTTTTGCTTTCTCACATAATTAAATAGAATGTACACTTCTTACTAACTTTTGTTAATTACTCGGTTGTTTTAAAACCTTCTTGTAGGGGATACCAGAAGTCCTTATTTTAAAGGACTAAATGCCAGGTTTGAGTTCCTAGAAGTTCAAATCTGTTTGGCAGCAAACAGTTCATTCATTGTGGTATTACTAAAGCATCCAGTGAGTCCTGGCATTCTGAGGTTAAGTTTGAATTTTGTTGCTATTGCTTATGTGTGTGTAAAATTAAAAACTGGTAATACAAAATCACATGCAATAACAGTACTATTAAAATATTTTCTAGTTGTATCACATACAGATGTTAGGGGAAGTAATAGTATGAAAAGAACATCTCAGCAGTATTGTTCAAAGTGTGGTTTTCAGACTAATATTAAATTCTGAGTTTGGGGCTGGTAATTAACATATTAGAGCAAGAATACTGATAAGTTAAGGGTTAGTCAAGTTCAAGAAACATTAAGTTAGAAATCTGTTGAAAACACACACATTTGAAACAGAATTTTACACTACTCCACAAAACTACTTGCAAGGAAAAAATGCAATGGTGTTACTCAATTCAATTAAACAGGTTCTTGAAATTTAAGCAGGGATACAAGCAAATCCCTAATAAAATAGTTTAATACAAGGTATGGTATGATTAAGTACTAAAAACCATGAAATCTATCACCATCTCTAAGAAAGTAGTGCTAAGAAGGAGATGACCAGTGAGGAGGAGCAGCTGGTAAAAAAAAAAGTTGGTTTTGTAAAGAAGGTAAGACTGGACATGACTAGAAAAAAATTAGACGTTTCAGAAAGGTTGACTTAGTGGCAAAACTTTAAAAAGATTAGGTGACAGTATCGATTAAAAGCTATTAGCAATCACCTGAATGAGAAGTACTAGGTGCCTGAGAAGGCTGGGGCCAATGAAAGAAAGGGGTGACTAGATATAAACTTTGAAATAAGAATTCACAGGACTT
The DNA here is from genome assembly GCF_003254725.2 of Canis lupus dingo. NCBI lineage: Eukaryota > Metazoa > Chordata > Mammalia > Carnivora > Canidae > Canis > Canis lupus. Next base: position 20,407,639 of record NC_064265.1, read on the forward strand.
CATGTATGACTTAATGAGAGTGTGAGATATTGCCAAGAAATAAATTCTGACAAGAGACTTAGGGTGGAGATACACAAAGATAAATATTTTAGTGAAAGAGAAGAGTAAAAGTTCTAATTGTTTAAGTTGTAAAAAAGCCCATCTAACATCAAAGAACATATGCAAACAAAAGCAAAAGGCCAGTGGTTCAGCTGTGGTGAATATCCAGTTAAGGACCTGAAAAGTAACCAAATCTCAAAACGGAAGTGTTTGGATAAAAACAAAGAAAGAACTGCATCATGCAAGTCAAAGAGATAGTTTTTAAAAGGAATGAGTGGTCGTCCATTGTTCAAGTGCACAGAAAGATCAAAGAGAATGAGAGATTTGAAAAGTGTTACTCTAACTCTATGGGTGACCAGAGGTCAGTAGAATTACACAACGTTTTTTTGTCAAAACTTATTAAAAGCCAGAAGAAAGAAAATGGTTTGAGATGCTGAAGCAGGTGACTGCTGTCATCTCAGGTATGTGGTTTTCAATTCTGCTTAAGCCTATCTAAATCAGTTGGCAATAAACAACAATGAAACCTTTACCTGCCACTCCCCCCACCCCCATTAATTATTTGGAAATCTGATATAACAATTATATATTTGTTTTATCTAATTATTTGGTAAATGGTTTTCCATTAACACGGGGCAAATTAAAATGGAGAGAAAGTGGACAACCCTCCCTAGTCCCATATCTCCAGGAGTGGACTGAGCTGATGGCCTCATTCACCAAAAAACAAAAACAACGAAGTCAGTGATTTGACATATCGCCCCTCGTTAACTTTTTATAAAACATCACAGGAAGAAAATGCTTAACCTAGGAAAACACTTGTAAGACTTCCATCTCAAGTCCAACTGCATGGAGGATAAGGGAGTAAGAAGGATCTGGAGGTTAGGGAGGTCCTCACAATTCCTGAAATCAAACCCAGTGAGTGGCTCCCTATTTCATGTATTCATAACAGCAGTCCTGACTTGAAACAAATTCTTTTACCCTTTGAAAAATTTAGGATTATACAGCAAAACTATAAAGTTTAAGTTAGCAGGAAGCTGAATCAGGTACCACTAAAGGTTCTTCTGTAGATATCACTAAAATAAATTTCCCATGGAAAACCTTTCTTTTTTTAAAAAAAAATTATTCATAAGAGACAGAGAGAGACACAGGGACACAGGCAGAGGGAGGAGGAACAGGCTCCATGCAGGAAGCCTGATGTGGAACTCGATCCTGGGATCCCAGGATCCCTTCCTGAGCCAAAGGCAGATGCTCAACCACTGAGCCTACCAGGGGTCCCAGGAAAACCTTTCTTAAATTCAATTCTGGCTTACTAGAATAGGACAGAACCTGGTGCTATTTTAATATGGCTTCCTTTTCTGGGAACAGAAGTGTTATAACAGTAAAAACAATAACAGTAAAAATAATAATAAATGTCCATAAAGGAAACTTTGGAAAATACAAGTAAGAGGAGGGGGAGGAAAGCTGCCCAGAAATAACTACTGTTGTTATTTCTGTATATCACATAATAAAATTTTTTCTTTACTTAAGCCAAGTATAGCTATGTAACCACCTCTCTCCCTGTACTTAACATATTAGGTACATCTTCTGTGTTCATATATATATTAACATTTTAATGGTTGCCTAACTCATTCTTCTGAATAGACATAGATAACTTACCTCACTAAACTCTCATAGCTGGAAATTTAGGCTACTAGTACACAAATATTACATGACTAGCCATGGACAAGTATCTTTGAGCATCTCTCCAATTATTTCCTTTGTAATTTCAGAGTCACAGGATACATACTGCTTAAGTGTTGGCTAGAAAGACTGTATCACTCCATGGTTTCACCAATAGTGTACAGTACTGACTATATATCCACATCCTTAACAAGCTAGGTTTTATCTTTTTAATCCTTGCCAACTTGACTGGCCAAATCCAGGTATTTGGGTTCTGCTGTTCTGTTTGGTTTCATTAAAAATATTTCAGGTTTAAAATATAAATGAAACAAAATTTGTGATATAATAGCAGAGGCTAACTGTTTTCCTTCCATGACTAAATACCAAATTCCTATGGATCTATTTTTTAAAATAATTATAAAATATACATATAAAATAATCATAATTTGTAAAAACAGATACCTCAGGGATCTGAAGTATACTTAGATGTAGGTATTTTTTAAATGCTTGATACACTATTGCTTAAGTTTTTAATATTCATTGAACCCATAACTTTCTTTTGCCAAACATGATAAAAAGAAATAGACATCGTGAAATTTAATTTGGAAAATACAAGCAACATCTAACTAATAATTTAGAAATTGAGGATAAGGTGTACTTGAGCACCTTCCTTGACAGTTAATACACTCATTCCCTCCCTCCCCATTTTCCAATGTTCCTATAGCCTCTACCTCATAGAAATAGTATGCTGTTTCTGAAAGCTCAAAAAAGGGAAGGTAAGCAATTCACACTTATTTACCATTTGTAGTATACCAGAGACTGTGTGAGGCGCTTTCCAAGTGTACATTGGCTCATACAGATAAATTAAAGATATTTTCACTCACTGGATATGGGATCAGATAGAATTAGTGTCTCTAGCCAGTGGGATCTCCCCTGAAAACCAAAAGCAATAGACCAGTATGGTTTTCTTCGAGGTTCATTACAAAATTCATAATATCAAGTCTCAGATTTAAAAGGTTCTTTCATATTGTAGCAATCTCATTAAAATGGAATTTCACATGCTGAGTTGTACATGGAGATAAAGCACCACTTGGGTCCTGTTTATTCTGTTTTAAAACATAGATGAATGGGATGAGGCACATGTTAGAAGAGTTCCTGAGGGAGGGGGGCAATGAATTACAAAGGATTTTACTCTCAAACATAAAAAAGAAGGGGAAAAAGGTAAAAACCCAAGATATATAAAACACATGGTAATAAAAGGTTATATACACGAAAACACTCATGCATTCATACTGCTTTCTTGAATCCTTAGTTGCTAGTTATCTAATGGAACGACTAATCAGTTGACTCATGAAGTATGTACTGAATACTGATGTGTACCAGGCATTGTCCCAGTAGCTGGAGAAAATCTGACTTTACAGAGCATACAGAGTACTAAGGGTTACAGAGCAATATACAAGCAATTACTCCCTAGTGGTATGCACAGAATCTGTGGGGATACAAAGAAGGTAAAGGAAATTTACTTCAAGAAATATCTAGGCTAAAACCTAAAGACTGAGCAAGCCAAGGGGGAGAGTTGGGGGAAAGGTGTTTCCAGGCAGAGGTAGTAGAATCTTTTGTACCAAAAGGTGAAGAAGGAGCTTTAGAAGTTGAGGAAAATAAAGTAGAATGATTGAGTTTTTGGGAGGCAAGGCAGAGGGAAGTACCAAATGATTAAGGCCGGACTGATCTTAATGACTATGACTGTAATTTGAAGTTTGATACTTTCATTCTCTTCCCTGAAAGTTTATAGTTAAAATATCATTAGGAAAAGATAAGGTCAAAGGAATATTAGCTATATTATTGTAGAAATCAATATGACATAAATTTCGTATTAATGGCTTGAAACATTTATCAATTATTTCTATTACAAAGCTAAAGAAAAAGTTTACCTAATTAATGCTAGCCAGACCATGTGAAGTTTAACTTTTCAAAAAGCATCTTGGTTCTCTATCTGTAATGTAATAGCTTCTCTGATTTGCCAGTTTTTCCCAAAAATTTCCATCAAATTGGCTAAGAGCCAACCTGATAATAAGTAAGATATTCAAGCGTTAGCTGCATCAGAATTACCTGGAAGACTTGTTAAAACCCAGGTTTCTGAGATTCCGGCCCAGAGCTTCTGCTTCTTAAAGCATAGGGTGGGATCAGAGGATCTGTATTTCTAACAAGCTCTCAGATGATGTGATGTTGGGGTCTTGAGATCTTGAGAATCACTGCATTACACAGTATCATGCTGTAGGCACACTCAAATGAAAGGAGGAAAGAAGAGGTGTCTCTGAACTCTACGTGGTACCAAAAGTCACATGTCCAAATTTAACTTACTGAGTTACAGTTTTCAAACATCTTGAGGAACTGACATTGGAATCTTCCTGTTTGAATTTACTGTTCTAAAACCAGTAGGCGTGCTAACACACTACCAGTAGGTATGCATGCTACTAACACACTACCTCTAACTTCACAAAGAATGGTTAAAGTTTAAGCTTTTCAAAAATATCTATTAAGAAATATTAGCCAAAGAGCCTTTGAAACCTCTCTGAAACCTAATGAGTCTTGCTGCTGCCACTACTATTAAATGTAACCCACATGCTTCCAAAATTACCTAGTGTCAATAAAGGTCCTTTATAAGGCAAAAGGATTTTTAACAGGAATAAAAATTTCTCCCTTAAAAATACAAATAAATTTTAAAATACTGAAAACTTAAATTATAAACAACTATGATACCAATATCAACTAAGGCCAACATTTACATACATTAAAAGTTATTTGGTTTCATTAAGTATGTGATTCTAGGGTGCCTCAATGGCTCAGTGGCTGAGCATCTGCCTTTGGCTCAAGGACCCTGGGATTGAGTCCTGCATTGGCTCCCCACAGGGAGTCTGCTCCTCCCTCTGCCTTCTGTGTGTCTCATGAATAAATAAATAAAATCATAAATAAATAAATAAACAAACAAACAAATAAATAAAATCGTAAGTGAATGGATGAATGAATGAATGAATGAATGAATAAATAAATAAATAAATATATAAAGTTATTGGTGATTAATTCTGCATTATCTCTGAAGGTGTGGGGCTTGCTGCTCTGTGAACACAAGATGGCTACATATGGGATCCATACTGCCTTCTAAATGTATTGTTTGTGAAACAATTTTAATTATCACAGCAGCTAATTTATGGTCATTTAGATAATTAACTGTACTCTTCTCTAAACATATGTATATACACAGTAGACAAACAACTATGATTTCACTTTAATCCAACTAGTATTTTTAAGTATTTTCACAAACAGATGAAACGTTCATTGATTCTTTAGAAAGTAGCATGTACTGCACTAAGTACTTCATCTCTTCATCTTCACACTTTTTTTTTTTTTTTTTAAGATTCCAGATGCCCCAATTCTGCTAGTCTTTGTCCCAGCCTCAAGCAATTCTCCCTCATGAGCTTAACTGTTTCTGGACTTTGTTGACTTTGACTGCCAGGTATAGTTTAGAAGCAAAGAAAGCTCTTTTCTAGGGCCTCAACTCCAATCAGGTTGCTGATTCTTGGATTTCCCTAGACTTAGAATGGACACTGTCCTTTCCTGTGTTTTTACTCTGTGATGTGAAATATCTGCGCCTGATCCTTCAGAGTACATTACTCTGCAGAAATCACCTCTCTTTAATTGTTTACTGCCTCCTCTTTTTTTAAATTTAGAAACTGTATACCAGTTCCAGGGGGAATAGGGAAAAACCATTCCTCAAAAAAGGAATGGTTTCTGTTCATTCTGCTTTTCCTCAAAATTTTTCATTCCTTTTTCATCAAAACCCACCTATCTGCTACCAAAGCAAATATATATGCAACTACAACATTATATTAGACACAATTGCTTGTTACTTGACTATACCCCACACTAGGTATAAATGCATTGAAGCAGAGGACATTTTTATGTTATCTACACATACTTCCATTTGGTACACCGAAGGGGATTCACATTATTTCTATAATACTTCTGTTTTTCCATCTTTTAAGTGCAGGTAATACATATTCTAACATTAGTAGAAAATAAAAACTGAAGTACTACACACTTAATAGTATTCTTCAGCTCTAATCCTCATAATAAAATAGGTGGTTTATCAGAACATTCATAACATACATGCCTCATTAACTTAACAAGTATGGTAAAGAACAGGGTTGACAGCTAGATCTCTCCCACCCAATCTTTACTTGCTTGACATGTATTTCTGGATATATGTATCAAATACGTGAGCAATGAAAAATAAAGAAAAAGGAAAAATGAAGAAATCATTGTTATATAGAAAAAAACACTTGTGCCCTGCTGGTGGGAATGTAAATTGGTACAACCACTGTGGAAAACAGCATAGAGATTCCTCAAAAAATTAAAAATAGAAATACCATATGATCCAGTAATTCCACTGTTGGGTATGTGCCCGAAGAAAATAAAAACAATAATTTGAAAAGAAACATGTATCCCTATGTTTACTGCAGAATTATTTACAATAGCCAAAATATGGAAGCAACCTAAGTGTCCATCGATAGGCAAATGAATAAATAAGGTGTCTCACACACACACACAAATATTACTCAGCCAAAAAAAAAGAATTGAGATCTTTAATCTGCAACAACATGGATGCACCTAGAGGGTATTATGCTAAGTCGAAGAAGTCAGGCAGAGATAAACAAATACCATAAGATTTCATTTATATGTGGAATCTAAAAAAACAACCAACCAAAATAAAAAACGAAAACAGACTCACCAGTACAGAGAACAAATTGGTGGTTGCCAAGATGAAGGTGTGAGGAGGCATGGGAGGTAAAATAGAGGGGACTAGAAGATACAAACTACCAGTTATAAAATAAATAAGTAATGGAGATTAAAAGTACATCATAGAGCATACAGTCAAGAATACTGTAATAAATTATGGTGACAGATGGTGATTACACATGGTGAGCAATGAGTAATGGATATAATTGTCAAATCAATATGTTGTACACTTGAAACTAATGTAACATTGTATGTTAATTATGCTTCAATTTTTAAAATGAAAAAAAGAAACCGTGTTCTAAAGGTTAAAACTGTTGTTTAAATGCTGCAGAGAAAAACACCAAAAATATTTTAACTAAACATTATAAACAAAGTAGAATAATTATCACTTTACACAACTTCCCATTATTAGACAATTGATACCACTTTTAGATTTTGTAATTAACAACTTTATAATAAAACCAAGAAGAAATAAAACTGTAACTCTGAATCTACACTGAAAACTACTTCTGTTTACCCCTGACCATGGCCTTTGTACTGGGTTAAACTGTCTCCCTCAAAAAGATACGTTCAAGTTCTAACCCTCAAATTTGTGAATGTGATCTTGTTTTAAAATATTAGAGTGGACTATACATCCTATGACTGGCGTCTCTACCAAAAAAAAGGAGAGACTGGTATACAGAGACACAGAGACATACACAGGGAAGAAGGCTATGTGACAATGTAAGCAGAGCCCCCTGGGAAGAAGCACAACCCTGCTGACACCCTGATTTTAGACTAGCCTCTGGAACTGTGAGAGAATAAATCTCTTTTGTTTTAAGCTACCAAAGTTGTGGTAATTTATAGCAGTTCTGGTAAATTAAAACAGGCTTTTAAAGAGGAACACACATTAACTATAGTAGCAAGACTGCAAAATAAATAGTTTTACAGCATCCATTTTCTCAGTTGCCTTATATAGTTAATGGGAAGGTATGTGAGGGATGGATTTCACTAGAAGGATTAAGCACATGTTGTCTTTTCATCTTCCACCCATGTAACAGCAGGTTAATCAGGGAGTAGCCTAAGATTACTTCTAGAAAATGCTACCCAAGGGTAGAATTGTGTCTTATCTATATTCTATTAGCACTCAATGTTTTGTAAACCACACAGATTTTGGTTTGGCATTCTATCACAGACACAGAAATCTCATTCTGTGATCCAGTACCTCTTTTCTAATAGCCACCCATGGAACTCTCTCCTCTATGCTGTTTTTTTTTCTGGTTTAGTGATGTTGTGTTGGATGTTTAAAGGTGATACAGATACATGCTACCCTGATCCTTTCATAGTCATCTACATACACGAATTCTCACATGGCTGAAAGAGAAGCATGAACACAGCACCATCTACTTTCCATAACTCCTGAGAAAACAAACACAATGGTTGGAAGTGTAGCCCAACAAGTACAGCATCAGAATCATCCTCTTTAATTATGAAGTATGATGGAACCACACTCATTATGGTATAATAATCATTAATCTGCTTTGGGTACTGTGGCTACTCAGATCTAATAACTTCTTACAGGAGTACAAATGAAGCATTACTCGAAATACAAGGTCCTGTTCTCTGAGTCACACAAAATCATTGCTGATTTCTGCCAGCATTATATATATAATCCCCAAGGGAAATTCATCAAAGGCTAATACAACCCTATGCATTTGCTCATGTTTGATATTACATCCAGGTAAAGCAAAAGAATAAAAACTGACAAGCATACTCCAAGTAACAAGTGTACTCCTGAAGGGAAAGAAATGAAACTGCAGTACCAGCAAAACTCTGGTAGTTTTTGTGAACTGTGACTCTTAGATATAGGCCACGAGGCCCAGCTGGGTGCTGCTACAGTGAGCAGCTTTCATTGTCATCAAAACTCTGCTCCCAATTTCCAACTCTGGTGCTAACTAAATTGGAAAAAGTTCATTTCTAATTCAGGTCCTGTATAACTTACTATAAAGATTTATGACCTAGAAGAGCCAACCAACAGAGTCATACACTTCAACAGATCTAAAGCCTTACCCAGGGCTGGCATACTTAACCAGTTTTAAACTTACATCTAACTCGGTGGGGAAAAACTGATGCAGGAGCAAAGTAGCTGCATGTGTTTTAATTTAAAGAGACAGATGTCCAGTGTGACCCAGATTTAATGATTTTCCATATAAACTATATCCTTTTTTTGACAAAGTATCTAACCCAAATTATTAAATGGCCTTCCTTTGAAACACTTTATTAGCACAAAAAAGAGAAAGCTTTATTTCTTTATAGATGGGGTAATTAACTGATAACTTGATCTTGAGGCCACAAATATACATCATATCAAGCTTTTTTTAAAATATTTATTCATTTGAAAGACAGAGCAGGGGAAAGAACACATGTGCAGGGGGGAAGCACAGAGAGAGAGACACTGAAGCAGACAAACTCAGTACTCTGTGAGGAGCCTGATACAGGGCTCAATCTCACGACCCCGAGATCAAGACATGCACCAAAACCAAGAGTCAGACTTTTTCTTTTTTTGAAGATTTTATTTATCCATTCATGAGACACAGAGAGAGAGGGAGGGGGGGGAAGAAGAGAGAGAGACAGAGAGAGAGAGAGAGAGAGAGAGAGAGAGAGAGAGAGAGAAAGAGGCAGAAACACAGGCAGAGGGAGAAGCAGGCTCCACGCAGGGAGCCCAACATGGGACTCGATCCAGGGTCTCCAGGATCAGGTCCTGGGCTGAAGGCAGCGCTAAACTGCTGAGCCACCTGGGCTGCCCAGGAGTCAGACTTTCAATCAACTGTGCCACCCAGGCACCCCCCATCATATCTAGCTTTAAATGATACTTTTTTTTTTTTAAGATTTTATTTATTTATTTGGGAGAGAGGGAGCACAAGCTGGGGAGAGAGACAGACAGACAGACACACACACACACAGGTCTCTGCTAAGCAGGGAGCCCGACTTGGGGCTCGATCCCAGGACCTTGAGATCATGACCTGAGCCAAAGGCAGATGCTTAACTGACTGAGCCACCTGGGGGCCCCTATCATATCTAACTTTAAATAATCCTTTTCTAAAAACATGTATAAAGCATTTGTAGTTTGTTTCTAAATGGCCTTGTCTCACTACAGAATTATAAGCAAAATTTAGCTCATTGTTACGCTACGAAGACATTATCATGATGTACTAATGTACTTTGACAGATTCTTTATCAAAATTATATAGTCTTCTCTATATAGTACTACAATTTTTGCAGGGCTGTATAGTACCCTCAATTTTTGCAGGGCTCCAGAATCAGGTGAAGACCCTATATCTACTACCCAGGCTCAGGATCTCTGAGCAGGGGATTCTTTTGAAACTTTAATAAATGATATCACTCAACGCTTTCATAAAAAAAAAAAAAAAGCAGAGGGGTGCCTTGGGTGTCACAGTCCATTAAGCTTCCGACTCTTGACTTGGATCAGGTCATGATCTCAGGGTTCCGGCATCAAGACCAGTGTTGTTGAGCTCCTTGCTCAGTGGGAATCTGCTGGAGATTCTTTCTCTCCCTCTCCCTGCTCTCTCTCTCAAATGAATAACTGAAGTCTTAAAAAAAAAAAAAAGAATGAATATCATGCAAATAACTGCATTAATATCAGAAGGTTCCCATACCCACCAGTTGTTCTATAAACTTCAAATTAAGAATTAAGAATTGATGTAATATGATTATTATAGAATCAGAAATCTTTGGAAAACAGAATTTTCTGTGTTTCTCTGGCATTGGTAATTATTTCCAAGAGAGGTGAAAGGCAGAAAAGGTCAAAGACTTGAAATTTTTAGGTTTTATGTGAAATGTGAGCATTTTAGAAATGAAAAGTCATGAAGACTGGGATTCTCTTCAAAATACCCAACAAAAAACAAACACCCACAAAAGGCAGAAAGAGGAGTACAAAAGACAGAGTTGAAATAATATGACAAATGGTGGTGGTAGCAGAAGCTATTAAGTACATGGGGGTTTAACTGTCTACTTTTGTGTAGGTTTGGACATTTTTACAAATAAAGTTTAAAATTTTTCAAAAAGAACTCTCCAGCTAATCAAGACAAGATGTCAAGACATAACTTTACATCTGAGATCACTGGGATCCTAGCTATAGTCAAGGAACCAGGGATCAGACATATAGCTGCCACAACTAGAGCTGTTTCCATTATACCAGGTTGTCTCAGATAACACCGCAGTCTTTAACTTCTTTCCAAAAGAAAAACAGAAAAACATGACAAGTTACTTTTGGATAAGGGTTCTTAGGGTAAAAGGAAAAGTGGGGGAAGGAGGAGGGAATGAAATTTGAGCCCACTTGCATAGTGGTCTTTTTCAGGCCATTCTGAAAGCCAGGGTTCCCCAGAGGGTGGAAAAATTTACACACACACACACACACCATCTTAATGACATTCTTTGGAAAATATCTTTAGCATGTGAACCTGAAGAAAAAAATGTCTCCAAAACAGGTGGGGGGAAAAATAGCCAGGAATTCAAAATATCAGTAAGTATGGTCACTTTAAGATTTGGAACGGGTTGTCCTGATGACCTTTTTCCCTGTTGTGAGGGCCCTGACTTTATAAAGAAGCTATGCCAAGAGAGATAAGTGAATTAAATTGAATACTCCGTGGCACAGTTTAGCAGGCAATTCATCATCAGGGAAGTTTCAAGTACTGCTGGCTGAATTTTAAAGTACTTTCTCCACTAAGGCTGGACATGCATGCCTCTGGGCATACAAATTTTCTTTAAGTTGGCAGGAGAATAGTTTCCTCATTCCATCTTTCTTATAGTCAATTCAATTATCATGGTCACAGAAGACAGAGTTCGCAGGGATAACCCCATGGATAATTTTTAGAAAACTCATTTTAAATGTTAGTTTCAATCTCCTTTTTAACTAAAACTTTTATCTAGCAACCCATAAGTCACCAATTTATTTGAGTTTTATTATGTTATGTTACTCTGTGTTTCAACTGGATGCATAACAATATTAAAAACTCCTACTTACTAAATTAATTCTTTAAGTCTGGGTTTTTGGTTTCCTTTTTCCTAACAACCTCATAAATTTAGCATTATTCTCACCATTTTACAGATAAGGAAATGGAGGCATGCTCAGAGAGTTAAATACCAGTCAGAGGTCACAGAAGTAGTAAGTGACAGAGCCAGGGTCTGAGCCTAGGTCTGCATGACCTGCCTTTTCCAATATGCTGCACCATTTCTATAGAGGGAAAAACAAAAAAGGGAAACAAAAAAAGGCAGGCAGTGGAAGGAAGGAAGGAAGGAAGGAAGGAAGGAAGGAAGGAAGGAAGGAAGGAAGGAAGGGAGGGAGGAAGGAAGGAAGGATTGGAAAATATATTACCAAATCTTTGTGAATTGGATGACCTTCGACAGACTTTCACACTGTCTTTTACTTTTTAGTTCTACATTCCAGGCTGTCAATATAAAATCAGTATTTCTTAGTGGTCCAGTTTTATACTCAAGTTACTGTCTTTATTCTTTTTTTTTTAAACAAATACATATTTAGATTCTTACAAGATCATATTTATAGAGAAAAGTTTCATTAAAAGAAGCTGAGATTTTAAGTTGATTTAGTTACTGAAAACAATAAAATGTCAACTCTTTTGAGTGGCTGATATCAGAGACAATACTGCCATGGAATTTCTGTTATTTTGATTTGGACCTGCACTGGGGATAAAAATTTATGAACACAAATTTATAAGGAATGAATGAATGAATGAATGAATTTATAAATGAAAATTTATAAAAGTTCTTAAGATTAAAACTAAATAAAATGTTAAAGATCTGCTGAATGAACTCGCCTAACTCACTCAGACCTGGTTTTTTGCCTTTGCCTTCTGTGCTCTCCATTTCAGTGGATGACCCCAGTGTCATCCAGTCACCCAGCTAAAAGCCTGGACATCTATCGAAAAATCCTTAGCATAACTTTATAGGGAAAAAATTACCTGAAAAAGTCATAACTCTGCATAATGATGTGCCAGTACCCAGACTTCCTACTGACCACCACAAACAGATAATATTCAGTAGCTGAAAATCATTTCTGTGTGTCAAAAACCCAACTTTTGATTGGTATTCTGCCATTAATGAGCTCTGGGACTTCAAGACTAAAGAAAGGCATGGGATGCTGTGTTAGATGTTTTACATGACCTCATTTCTTTCTTACAATTCAATGTGGCAGATATATCATTCACATTCTTAAAAATAATACAAAGGCTCAACAGGTTAGATGTGTTGTCCAAGTTTACAAAGCAAAAAGACAGATTTAAAATTCAAACCTAAATTTGTCTACCACATTATACTATCATATGTGATTTCCCATCTATGAAAATTTTAAAAGAAAGTAAATCTAAAAATATTATATAGGAAACAGTTGGTGTAATGTAGTTCTCAAAAATGCAGTGATTATAATAGCATCAACTATCAATTAACTGCCATCTCTGTCCACAGTTTATCTTAGCATCAGAAAAAAAAACCTAAACACCTGAGTCAAAATATACAAGCCAGATTTCATACCAACAAAGTGACTGAAATAGAGTAGGGGGAAATAGGCTGTGGTAAACTACACATATCTCAGATTCTCTTGTATTCAATACATCCACAACTACATAATATAATTTGACAGTGCAGAAACTGATGGAAATTTATAGGCAAATTCTCTCTGCCTGTTGCCATAGGAGTATTGAGCACAAACAGACATATTAGGCTTGGCAAATATTTGAATGCTAGAGTTGGCAATTATCTTAAACATGAAGCGTACAAATCATTCTTTTCAAATTATAAAAAAAAAATAACAATTTCAATGCATATCATTGCAAAAGAAGATACTTGGGGCTGCTATAAACAAACTCATAAAACAGAATTTAAAAGGAAAACCAGTAAAAAGTCTTAATTCATTACTTGTTCAATTCCAAATATTATATTTCTAATAGTCACTCAAGTGATCTATTAATCAAATAACAAGAAAAATGGACTCACAACTCCATTTCTACTAATGTAGGAGCAATTGTGTTATCTGATAAAGAATGATGATAAGAGTCTGTGGGTTATGGGTAATAAGTCTAAGGTAATTACCACCTGTTACAGAAACACTCCATTGACTTGGGCATTTATTTTTGATGAATGGATCTCATGTTGAAGACTTAAGTGGGGAGGGAGCAGCAGAAAAAATAGTTCACAATTCTGGCATCAAATCCTGCTGTAGTAATATAAAACTCAATGTTTGACAAATACCAATATAGATATTCCCATTATATGTTATACCAACATGCAGAATTTCATTACTACTGAGTTTATAAATAAACGAATTATTGTGTGTGTGTGTAATCCATTCTCTCAGAAAATGATGTTAAAGGAATGGAATCAAGAGATTAGGTGCAGGGGGTTCTGTTTCTGGAATATAATCATTAGTACTTTGCATCCAGTTCTTGGTCATGATTTCAGAGAAAATGGGATAGCAGTGAGAGAAGGCAGGAAGAAAGAGATACACAGAGAAGCAATAAGGGGGAGAGGCAGCAATGGTTCACTTGGTTACTGGCAGGTGATTCTTCCTCTTGGCTATAAGTAGAAAGTGCTTTTTGTTTGTTCTCTTTATTTTTAAAGTCACTAATATCCTATGATAGCATTCATCACATACAATCACTTTGAGTATTTAACATGCTGATGACAGAGTTCTGCTGTGGCTGCAAGGATTTTCCATGGAAAGCTAAATTTGTGTATTCACAACTAACAAAGAACTCTTCAATATAGTGTTGTATCTTTTGACATTGACAATTTTAAAACAATTCAACAAAACACAAGGTTAGATTTAAAAATAAGGCCTTGGCAATTAATAATACAAGACAAATTTTACTAGATCCCAGAAAAGTAAAACTGAAGATGTTTGAGAGATGTGCAATTTTCACAGATGCTTTTCATAGTCACTGCAACATCCATGAAATCTTGCTTATGGCTATTTCTATGAATGCTGAGACTAAGTACTGTAAAGGGCAAGTTAAGTGAGAACTATGTAAAAATAATTACATTTGTTCAAGAAGTTAAATTCATTTTAGTTTCATTAAGCTTTTTCTTTGCCTAATTTTATGAAACAATTTTTCGTTAATTTGATTCTGAGTAAGTATAAACCATTTACATAGTAAGGTCCAATACCTCCCAGACAAATCAGCCTGCCACTGTCATTCGCCTTCCAAAAGGAAACATCCAATCACACCTGAGGCTATTTTACCCATCAGGCTTGAGGTATGCCAGGGTGGCTGGGCTGTGGTTTAATTCTGGCGGATGTTCAATCACTTCTATGGTCTGTTGTCCAAACACGTATCAGAATAAGCCCACGGGTTCATCTTGAGCCTTCAAGCAAGGATTTTTAGTGGATAAGATGGCAGACCTCTTGGAAAGTTACTGAAACCAAAGTAAGCTTCTGTGCTACTGCTAATGTATTCCCATTTAAAAGCACATAACTAGAATATTTATTTCATATATTATAATCCTAATAACATCATAGCTCTAGGTCTAAAGACAAATGTCAGAGAAAATTATTTTTTCTATTCTGTATCTAATGAAAGGTCCATATATATTGCTTGTAAAGAATAGCCAAACTAAAGATGGTTGAAAATCTTCAGGGTATTGTGGCTAAAATACTCATTTATTTTTGAAATACCAAATATCAGTTCCTGTATAAAATTTCTTAAAATATTTTAACATTGTCAATCCTGACACGCTTGCTTTTTTATGGAGTGCCTGACATTTTTAGTGAAACTAGAAAATCTGAAAACTATTCTAGTCAAAACTTTTTTAGCAAATTGTTGTTTTACTTCTTTTGGCAAACTTACCCTAAAGTATTAGTGATTATCAAGTAGATCACTGCTTACATTATTTAGAAGTTGTTTAATAATATCCTAGGCTTATTTTCAATTTATATTCTTTACAAAGATAGTGTAATTAACTTATCAAGTAAGGGACCTAGAATGACAAATGAGAGAAATAAAATAAAAACAAGATTGGAAGCCAGTTCCAATATGTTGGGTTTCTCAAACTGTGTTCTAGTACCAGCATAAATGAAGAAGAAATTGTCTTTTTTTTTTTTTAATTTTTATTTATTTATGATAGTCACACAGAGAGAGAGAAAGAGAGAGAGGCAGAGACATAGGCAGAGGGAGAAAAAGGCTCCATGCACCGGGAGCCCGATGTGGGGTTCGATCCCGGGTCTCCAGGATCGCGCCCTGGGCCAAAGGCAGGCGCTAAACCCCTGCGCCACCCAGGGATCCCAGAAGAAATTGTCTTGAAGGATACAGGGGACAGAAGAGGAAAGTTAAGAACAATAAAGATTCCTTATAATATGGTAGTTGAAAGCATAGGCTTTGGAATCTATTAGACCACAGCTCAAATAAAATGCCATTTTTTTCCCACCACTTCATAGATATGTGAGCTTAATTAAGCAAATGGAATTCTGAGTCTGAAAAATGAAGATGACAATATTTACTTCATATAATTGTGAGAATTACATTGGATAATATGGTAATACGCTTAGCACAATACTTGGTATATAGTGAGTCAATAAACAGTACTACAATTATTATTTTTTATGATTTTCATCTCTACTTCTTACCTATTTTAAAAAGCATTTCATGATCCAATAATTCCCAGCTTACTTCCCTGGGCTCATCTTTTACCATTGTTTTCACCTTATTTCAGCCATCTGGTCTTCTGGTACCTGGTAAGCAAAGCTGGTTCCTGTCTGAGATTTTCTGCACTAGTTCCTCTACTTCTTCCCAGAAACGTTAACATGGATGATTCCTTTTTTTTTTTTTTAGAATTTATTTATTTATTCATGAGAGACATGGAGAGAGAGAGTCAGAGACACAGGCAGAGGGAGAAGCAGACTCCATGCAGAGAGCCTGATGTGGGACTCGATCCCAGTACTCCAGGATCAAGCCCTGAGCCAAAGGCAGACGCTCAACCGCTAAGCCACCGAGGAGTCCCAACATGGATGATTCCAAGGCAACCAAGCCACAGCTTATTATCACTTCCTGAGAAAGGTCCTCTCTAACCATCCACTCTAAGGGAACACAGGAGTCCTTTTTCAGCAGAAACCCCTCTTTTAATTATCTGCAGATCACATACGCACAGCTGATATCTTATTGATTTGATTACTGCCTGTGTCACCACACTGGAAAATAAACTGAAAAAGAACAGAGGCTTACTCGCAGCTGTATCTCTACTACACAGAACTAGTTCTAAGTACTAGTAGAGGAAGGAAGGAAGGAAGGAAGGAAGGAAGGAAGGAAGGAAGGAAGGAAGGAAGGAAGGAAGGAAGGAAGGAAGGAAGGAAGGAAGGAAGGAAGGAAAGTGGACGAAAAGAGGGAAGAATAGAAGTCTGAGACTGTAAAAAGATGAATTTGAGGCTTTAAAGATTACTACAATTACTACTGGTTTTCCATTTAAGTGGACAGTAAACAAATTTCTGTAGCTAAATTATATTACCTAACAGCATAAAATCATGTAAACAGGGTTTTATGTATACATATATATCTATATGTATGTGTGTGTATATATATATGTCTATATCTATATATGCAGGTTTATTTATTCCTTTTCTGTCCACTTGCAGATCATAGGATGAATTTTGAGAGTTAACCATATGCTTCTATCCACAGGATATATGAATTCATCCACTATTATTTTTCCTCATCTATAAATTAAATGGCCACTTTGTGCCTTTTTGTCTTGTTTTCTGTTGACTGAATGTGGTTTATCAAACAAAGAGAGTAGTCAAGAATTCTGATCTGTAGGAATGTTCATTTTTTTTCCTAATAGGAACATGATTCCCTAATTTGGGTATTCTGACAAATCTCTTTATTTTGCAAAATATAAGCTCAGAATCTCTGCAAAACTACATTAGTGGGACTGCATAAGACTTTATCAGCAGCATTTTAATTGAACTTATATATGACAGTTTTATTTCTTTCAGTGTCTTCTCAATGGAATAGTAATAGTTCAGACAAAGCTGTGTTGCCTTTTTCATGCTCTGAAGTACTGGAATGTTCAAGAGAAGAGAGTAATTATAAGTGGCTTGCTGTGCAGCAGAGGAGTGGTGTAATTCTCAAGTGACAAACAAGGATGCAATTACTTCAGTAAAGTGAGGAAGGGCCCAGAAATTGTTTTTTTCCTTTCACTTTCACACTAGCAATATGTAAATGTAAATAAATATATTTCATAACGTAAAGAGTGAACAGTGAATTATAAAGGTATTCCTTGGCAGAAAAAAACTGATTTGTACACATAATTTTGTAAAACACTGAACTGGTTTTTACACGCTAAAATTTTCATTTTATTTCCAAGTTCATTATACACAGTTTTAATTTATATCTAAGAAGAAAAGGTTATATTCTGCTGGTTTTCTCATAATTATACTAGTATTTAACAAATTATTTGATATGAAATTTGTGTTTCTAGGGCTTGATTTCAAGAATCAAATTCAGACTACTTTAAAGAAATAAGATGCATCACCAATTAAGGCATGGCTATAAAACACTTCGCCTTCAAAATTTCTTGAAATCTCCCGGCAGAAAAACAGCATTTCTAATAGTTTTCAGGAGACTTATCCTACTAGTAAAGAAATAAAAAATAAAACTAATGGAACATCATTTTGACATCCATATAGAGGTGAGCCAAAAATGTTCACTTCAGGACACAGCCTTTAACATACATTCCTATACATCCCTATACTAGTATGAATGGAAAAAGTAAAACTTGTCTTCAAACTTTTCTAATGTCAAATTGTCATTATTATGTTTCCCCTAAGACCTGAATGCTTTTTATTTTTTAAAGCCTTACTTCAGCATAAGTGACATTCAACAAAATGCACATATTTAAAGTACACAATTTGATACCTTATCGCATAAGACCCATGGAACCGTTAAGACCTGAATTCTCAGGTTCCTGGTTATACGCCAACCATTTCCAAAGCTGGGCAGAGCAGAAAGACCAAGACAAGGAGATCAGAATTCCAAAACACGGTAACTTTGGAAAAATGAGATGATGCTGAAGAATCCTACCTTCTGAGTTTCTTCAGAGCTCATTTAAATAATATAATCTAATAAAGTGACTGTATAATACTTCAAATCCTGTTGTCAAAAAGAAATGAAGATGTAGGAGAAAAGTGTATAGTATTCATCATCCTAGACAGAATTATGAAGAAATGAGCTGAATACTTTCCAATCCACACAAGAGAATACATACATCTGATAAATACATCCTCAAATGAGTCAAAGTAACAACATCTGAGAGTAAAAAAGAAAAAAGCATCTCCTGCAATCTTGAGGAACCATTATATTCAAATATTCATCAACAGTAGAATGGATAACAAAAAGTGTTACATTTATAAATGGAATACACCGTAAAGAAAACAAACCACAACTCCATGCAACATGGATGAATCTTAAAAATAATGTTGAACCAAAAAGCCAGACATCCAAATATGGTGTATGTTGAATCATATGCATGATGAAAAACCAGGTAAGTCAGGACAGTGGTTGCCCTTGGGGAGACAGAAGAGATTTTGCCTGAGGAAAAGGAATGCAGAGGATCGCTGGGGTGGTTGGCGGTGTTCTATTTCTCCATCTGGGAAGTAGTTAATGGGTATGCAGTTTATAATAATTCATTATGCTATACATTTACTCTGTCCTCACTTTTTTTTTAAAAGATTTTATTTATTTATTCATGAGAGACACACAGAGAGAGAGAGAGACAGAGAGAGGCAGAGACACAGGCAGAGGGAGAAGCAGGTTCCACGCAAGGATCTGACGTGGGACTCGATCCCAGGTCTCCAGTATCACACCTTAGGCTGAAGGTGGTGCTAAACCGCTGAGCCACCAGGACTGCCCTGTCCTCACTTTTCTGAATGTTTTATGTATTTTTTCAAAATTAAAAAGAAAGGTTTACCAATAATAGTTTATTAATAGTTATTTGTAGTCACCACCTTGCTATAGAGTCTGCGCTACCTTGTATTATTTAGCCATTTCCTATGTTTAAGCTCCTTGATGACAACTTGATCTTCCATTTCCTGTGTATTTTCCCATGAAGAGTAACAAAATGCTTTATGGACGACTCTGTAACTATGTAAAAACAGTTTATTTTATCTGGCATTCATTTATCACTAGAATTTAGATTTAGCTGCTGCCTGCCCCCCAACCCCATTTTCTGTTGTTTGGTTTGTTCTTAAGAGGAAAGTTGTGATGGATCAAGGCAGTGCTCAAACAAATCAATCTAAAAAACCAGTAGTCTCTCCTCCTGACCAGTCTTAGGTTTCTCAGAGATTTTCCACCCTTCACTCCCCCTCATGTCACCAGAAGAAGCAGGTTTACTTTCATAAATGGTCTTCTCTCCTCTCCTGTTACTTGAGAAGTGGGAGGTTTTTCTTCCACGAGCTTGATTTTTACTCCCAGATAATCAAGGGCCTTACCGTTGAACTCAACTGCTATATCTGAAGAAACCAGTGTAATGACAGAAAAATCAAAGCAATTCTATGGCAGATCACCTTAATCCAATAAAGGACTGGGTTGATTGGAAGCTAGACTACAGACCTTCCAAGTGCTACTCTAAACTGGGTCTCAAATGAAAGCCTTGGGTATTTGCCTGGGCTGCTCCTTCTTGACAATCTCTGTATTCCAATTTTTAACATCTGGCTCCAGAAGAGTACCAGAAGCTCTGCTCAGATTCTTAGCTTTGCTGACAATCAGGCAAATGACCAAGGGTAAAGAATAGTACCAAATGTTGAGCTCCTCTCTGTACTTCCATTCTCTGGGTTCTGGGCCCCTCGAGTGCTTACTGACTTACCAGTTCTCCAAAGCCTATAAATAGATTTTGTTTTGCCCAGTTTTTCTGGTTGTTCTTAGCAAAAAGGCCAGTTTACAATGAGCTTATCCACCATCAATAAAAACAAAAATTTCCAAAATTAGACTTACCTAAACAAGGCATAAAGGCATACTCCTAATGAACATGCTTGAGGACTTCAGAAGACCATTTACACATTTAATGAAACTATACATTTTTATGTATAGTATATTCAATACCAAGACGGCATCACTGTATAAAATAAACAATATGGAATCATATTTATAAAACTCTTTCTCAAAAATAATTACAAAGAGCACCAGGAAAGTTACTACCTCAGGCAAAACTGTGGGTTCTGGATTGCAGGGTCTTATATAGCACAAAACAAAGATAATGTTATTTGCACTCATCTTTCCAAATCAAGCAAGCTGAGACTTCTGTCCATTAGACTCAGAGGCCACCTTCTAACCAGAGTTTCAAAGTTCCCCTACTGTTCTCTGTT
Organism: Canis lupus dingo; assembly: GCF_003254725.2. Classification (NCBI taxonomy): domain Eukaryota; kingdom Metazoa; phylum Chordata; class Mammalia; order Carnivora; family Canidae; genus Canis; species Canis lupus. The sequence goes on from NC_064265.1 coordinate 20,428,493, forward strand.
TTCACCAGTCACCAAATACAATACATTTTAATGTTCCAAGAATGTAGGGTCAGCACATTTTTCTGTAAAAGGCCAGATAGTAAGAATTTTTGGTTTTGTCTGGTTTCTGTCACAAATACTTAACTCTTATATTGTGTAAAAGCAGCCACTGACAATATAGAAATGAATGTGTGTTCACAATAAAATTTTATTTATGGACAACGAAATTTGAATTTAATGTCATTTTCATTTGTCAGTATTCTTTTGCTTTTTACCACCCTTAAAAAAACTGTAAAAAATCATTCTTACCTTGTGGGCTATACAAAAACAGGCAGTGCACCATATCTATCATACTGGCTATAGACTACTGACCCTGCTCAAAACTAATGAAAACTCATACAACGAACCAAGTTCTTGGCTCTGACTATACCATTCATTTGTCCATCCTCCTAAACCTTTCCATTGTGCCTTTAAGGATAGTGGTTATCAAACTTTAGTACTCATCAAAGTCAATTGAGGGTCTGTTAAAACACAGATTGGAGGGCATCACACTCAACGTTCCTGACTCAGTAGGTCTAGAAGTAGTAATTGATAATTTACATTTCTAACAAGTGTCCAGGTAATGCTGATGCTGTTGGCCCAAGGACCAAACCTTGGGAATCACAGCTCTAGAACTTCCTTATTATTATGAGGAAACTCTACCCTATCTTTAGAAACATTCCCTCTACTCTCCTGACTTACCTCTAATGTATTTGTTTGCTGTCTAATACCTTGGGAGTTATCATCGACATTTCCTCTCTATCACCCTTTACATCCAATAAAACATGAAGTCTTTTTTATTTTACCTTCTAAATATATTTCAGTCTATCCACTTCTATAAATCTCCCATCTTACACCAAGCTACCATCATCTTTTACTTCAACAGCCTTCTGATTATGCTTCCCATATCTACCCTGCCTCATTCTAAAACATTTTTGCAGAATACATGCAGAGTAATATTTGTAAGATGAAAATATGACTATGTCACTTCTTTGCTTAAAACCACCCTTCCAAAGTTTTCCAAGGCCCTACAAAATTTGGCTCTTATAATCTCTTGTGGCTCATGTTCAAATAGTTTTTCTGACTTTTAGTTATCCTCAAGGCACCCGTGCTCCTTCCTGAACTTCATTCATATTTGCTGTCCACAGCCTTACTGTTTACTCCACATACTCCTTAACCTTACTCCACTCCTCTCCCTAGTCACTCACTCAAAACTACTCATCCTTCACTTCTCAGATCCAAATTACATCTCCAGGAAATTCATCCTTGACCCATCCAGACCAGACCAATATCCTCGCAATGTGTGATTCTTTTTCTAACAATCTGTCTCCACATTAAAATAATAAAAATAACTAACATTTATTATACTAGGCACTGTGCTAAGTCCTTCATACAATTTGTTTATTAAATCTTCATAAAATCCCTTAAGGTAGATGCTCTTAGTATTCTACTTTCTCCTTCTCCTCCTTCTCTTTTATTAACTACATGAAGGAACTGAGGCACAAGGATGTTATAAATAGTTCAACCAAGTTCAAAGAGAAAGCAAATCCAAGCCATCTGCCTCTGGACCATAAATAATGCCTCTTGAATAGTAGAAAACTTCACTAAATTTTAATTTTCATGTGGCCAGACACTCTGCATATAAGTCACACAGAGTCTGGCACATATTAGGTACTGAATTGGTTGAATGAATTGATTCTGTTCTTAGCAGAATATTATATATTATTCACTAGGCCATAATATTAAAGTTTATTTCAAAAAAGGATTTCCCACTCTGTCACTGGTCTTAGCATAATCCATAATAAATGCTAAGCAACTGTACTGTTATGTGGATCAAGTCCTTTAAATCTTTTCATACTCAACACTTGTATCTATATGCTAAAGCATTTCACCTAGCCAGCACAAACAGAACACTAAGATTATTACCATAATCTAGTTACTAAATTTCTATAAGAATTATTTTTAGAGAAAAACAGATATTCTTACTGAATATCATTCAGCTACCATTATCTTCAAAGGGTATAAAATAGAACAGTGATGGAGGAGTAAATGTCTTAAATCACTTCATTCTATTTATTATTGTTTTATTATTTTAAGATGTTATACACATATTCCCTCACAATCCAAACTATCCCTACCTGAACTCATACTATGCAGACTAAGGAAATGGACAAATTTTTTGAGGTAGAATTATTTTTCTTTCCTATTAAAACTCTCAATTACTTCTCACAACTCAAAACTAAGGACCAAAAATATTTGGATAATGAGTTATACTTCACCAATACAAACTCAGGAATCAAACAGAATCAGATACTAAGAAGTATCAGAATTTAATTTATTTTGAGATTTTAAATTAAGGAAGGCATGGCAGTTTGGTTGTTGGCCAAGAGAGGCATAGGTTAAAAATAATAATAATAAAGGTTGAGAAGCATCTAACCAGATTTTAAGCTTCCTGGGGACAGTAATCATATTTCTGAATTTTTGCATCATCTGTGTCACAAATGTGTGCTCAACATGTTAATACATAGCCAATAGAGTATCTATATTCCTGAAATATGGTTTACATATACATTCTAAATTTATTTCAAAGTTAGTATTATTACAGAAGTAGGATTTTAAAATAATTAACAGCTTAACTAACAGTTAATATAACTGGTAACTCAGGTGGATTTCTAGGAATTACCTAATTAACTTATAGTTAAGAAGTTAAGAACCCTGCCTATGGAAAGTGATAAAGGTAGCTATTGTCTAGCTGTATGACTGGGTAAATAACCAACCACGCCAACACTCTAGATTTTTTTTTTGGAACACTAGATTTTTAATCTGCAAAATGGTGAAAATATATACACCACCTAGGATTACTATGAGGATTAAATGCTTCCAAACTATGTAAAGTAAACAGCAGTCTGTAAATATGTAAACAATAAAGAAGTATTCAATAAGTATTAGTTACTATATCACTACTGTTATATGTGCAAGTATCAACTTGTATATTATTACTTATCAATTTATTAAAATGAGATCTACTACTGTGATTTAGAAATAAGTGTGTAAGTGTGAATGCCAAAAGCAAAGACATAATGATGGATTTGTTAATATATAACAATTGAAAAACCACGGTAACAGTAAATCTGAGTCTCACATACCCTTTCATTGGGTAGGCTGTTGAAAGTAGAAAAATATGCACAAAAATAAACCAGAAAGTGTTTTTTAAAAGACATGTTTTAAAATAAATAATCTTGTTGGAAGTCTGCTAAATCACACATTCCAAAAAACAACAAAAGAAAACTAGTATGTCAGCTAAAGAAACATATAACCATGTGAACAAATTCTGCATCAAATAAATAATATTGAATCATTTTCATAAGAACTATTTATCCAAAAATGAACACAAAGAGCTCTAGAGACTATTCACACAAGAGCTATCTTAGAGAACCTCTAGACTGAGTATCAGGAACTGCTAACAGTTGAAAATACCAAAACAAAAACTGAAAACTTAGAGAAAATAATTTAAATAGTTCTGCAAATTTCACACAAGAAAAATTCTATGATTAGAATTGTGATGAAAGTATTATAAAAAATTTTTAAGTATTATCTTTTCTTTAAAGATTTTATTTATTTATTCATGAGAGACACAGAGAGAGAGGCAGAGGGAGAAGTAGGCTCCCCGCAGGGACTCCCTCCAGGGAGTCCGGGATCACGCACTGAGCTGAAGGCATATGCTCAACCAACTGAGCCACCCAGGTGTCCCTAAGAAAAGTATTACCTTAATGCATCAACTAAACGCCCAAATGTGTAGTAATAGTGCAAATATTTCATTAATGAGAGAATTCAGAATTCTGTGACCTAGCTTCAAATAAGGTGGCACTCCTGAATACCAAGTGTGGAGACCTTAGCCTGCCAGTGCCTTGGACTACATCCTTGTGATCCTGCTTTCTCAGCTCTCATCCTATACAGGGTGGGCATTTAAAACTGCATAGCCCTGCCATATGGCTCTGACCCACAGTAGCTTTGCTCTCATTTGGTTGACTGGGTTTTGGTATCTTGCCAATGGTCTCCTCCAATGGCTTAGTTTTTCTATTGTACATAACTGATGACATCTTTTACTGTGGTGAAACATACATAACAAAATCTACCATTTTAATGATTTTTAAGTATATAATTCAGTATCATTAAATATATTCACAATGTTGTATATCCATCACTGCTACCTATTTCTACAACTTTTTCATCACTCTAGACAGAAACTATATCAATTAAACAGTAACTTCACAACAGCTCCTCTCCCTATCCCTGGTAACCTCTATTATGCTTTCACTTTCTATGAATTTGCCTATTCCAGGTGCCTCAAATAAGTAAAATCATAAAATATCTGTCCACTTAATATACTCTTCCCTCCCCCCCCCCTTTTTTGAGAGGGGGAGAAAGAGAGAATCCCAAGCAGGCTCCCTAACCTAACATGGGACTCAATCTCACGACCTTGAAATCACAACCTGAACCAAAATCAAGAGTCAGGTACTTAACCAACTAAGCCATTCAGGTGCCCTTATCCTTTTTATTTACTCCTAAGACTGTTTTCAGTTCTGTTTACTTTTTCTTTTTTTAAAGATTTTTAAGTAATCTCTATATCCAACATGGGAACCCCAAGAGCAAGAGTCACATGCTCAACTGACTGAGCCAGCTAGGTGCCCCCTTTCTACTTACTCTTAAATAAACAGTGACAACTTATATTAATCTTACCTGACTATATCATCTGGTATAAACAGATTACTAGAATATTAGATTGCTCTAATCATAGCATTCATTTACCTACAGCCCAAAACCTAGGCTTCAGTAAACTGTTAAAGTAGGTATAGTACTTCAAGACAGGATAATACCTGGTACCTAATCCATATTCCATGATGCTTTGGCAAGTTTCTCACCTTTGTCTTCAAGATTCTAGAGCTCTGTCGAGCCCAATCCAAATCTACTTAACAGAGGGCATAACATGCCTAAGTGCCTATTATTTAAATTGTGAAACATTTCCATATACGCAATGCCATTTCTATCAAAACTGGAAGTAGCTGAACCTTTCATTTCATGTTCTATTATTTAACTTACTTCATCTCATGGTGATCCCATGATACCCACAAGAACTTACTAAGTCCTCAGAGCCTTTCAATTCCTAAGCAAGCCACCCTCATTGAACTACCTTTGGTTTGAGAACTACTTCTTTATGCAATCAAATTTTTAGTTCTCAACTAAAAAAAGTTGACTTTGGCATGGTAGTTGAGGAAATATTATAATGTAAATGATCCACATAAGACTGAAAAATTTACACAAGAACCAATGTATTATTTAAAGAACTGCGAAGCAAAAACCAGAGTGCCAACAGATAGCCAATTAAGGAAAATGCTTCAGGTTTCAAAAGAATGGGTTTTGCCTACCCTTACAAAAAAGGAACAATGATTTCTAGAACCCAAGTATATTTTTAAAGAAGTCATACTAAAAGATCCTAATTTTCTTCTTTTAATAGGGTTACCAGACTGACAGATGAAGGAGTTCTAAGCATATGGTATACCAAGATTTTCACTAACTTGTCATATGATATTCAAGATAAAAAAAAATATGTAGATTCTTAGTTAATTGAAGGATCAAATCCAAACAGTGGTACTCAATAGTGTAAGGTTAATTTGTAGCTTTTAAGGTTTCTAAGGTAACTTTTATGCCTTGAACCTTGTCCCTTTAACACTTAGAAAATAATTTTCATAGAAGAACAAAAATTACATATTTACATATGTTACAAAGCTAGAAAGGCAGCTAATAACAGATTTTATATTTTTTAAGTTTGTAAAAAAGTGAAAGATACAAAATACAATGAATTGTTTTAAAATTTATCTGGCCTTACTGTATTTCAGATCCTGTGCCAGGAACTGGAAATATGAATACAAGTGTTGGTTTGTAAAGATGGTAAAAATTTCACAGATCTGGCCCACACTGTCTTATTCTAATCAGTATTAAGGTGTCTTTTTTTAAAATTGTATGAGTTGCAGTAAGTTAAAAATCAGAAGAAATCTCACAAAGATGTACATATCTAACTTCTTTTTAAAGAACAGTAACTGGAAAAGTAACACCAGGGTTTCTCTTTAGCAGAAACTGGTTGAGCTGCATAGCGGGGCTTTCATGGAGTTTGTACTCTTATCTACCCCAAACCCAGACTTCCCTATTGTTCACACTTATTTACTTCACTTCCCTGATCCCCACATGCATTGTGGTGTAAAGTATGGCTAAGTACTGTCTTGGCAGAAAGATTTCTGTGACTGTAGCAGAATAAACAGAAGAACAGAAATGCTTAATAAAAGACAAAAAAGGATCTCAACAGAAAATCACCAGGTATGGCAAACCTATGGGGCTGCTGATGGTTCAAAGAGGCTTGTGAAGGTCTTTGTACTCATCTGTTAAGTTGCGTCCGTCCTCCAGACTGCAAAAGGTGGAGAGGCTGAAATTGAGACCTCTGCTTAAAGTTGATACTTCCAAGAGCTGCTCTGTCCCTTATGAGAGCACAAGAAAACACCCACAAGAATGAGATCTAAAGGAATAGAGATCACCTGAGAGATATAAAAATACCTGATCTATAACACTCATAAGGTATGGTACTTGAAAAGGAGTAATTTTTCCCCCACTCTATCATACTATTCAAATTTATTAGCTGATATTCATTCTTACATAGAGTTTTCTCTCATCAACCTGAAAAGACAGGATTAAAATGTAATTTTTCCCCTTCTTACACTAATTTTCAAATAAGGAATTGGTATAAATTGTAACCTCCAATGCCGCATATAAATTTGGGAACAGCTCTATCTTAGTATTACAAAGGACTCATGGATTTTTGTTTGCCCAATGTTACATGAATTACACTTACTATTTCTTTTAATTCTATTGTCATTATACCTTTCACTTCCAAATTATGCCATATTTAGACAACGGACTCCTGGGACCTTTTAGCACACTAACAGGTTGGTCTTTGAGGGCTTCCTTACTTTTCAGCACAAGATTATCCCAGATTCATCTTCTATTTCCCCTTTCCACATCCGGAATCAGCTGTTTCTCCAAGGAATCTTGTGGAGTTTCATTGTTGTTGTTCTGTTTCTTTTTTTTCCCTTTGGTGTTGTATGGTAATTAGAGGGCAAGGGCTGAGCACTAGGTATACTTCACTACTGGGATGGACCTGATTCTGGTCCTTTTCTATAGGTAGAACAGAAAATACATTTTTAGGGGTGCCTGGGTGGCTCAGATGGTTAAGCATCTGCCTTTGGCTCAGGTCATGATCTCCAGATCCTGGGATAAAGCCCCATGTCAAATTCCCCAATCAGGAGGGAGTGTACTTCTTTCTCTCCCTCTGCCTCTCCTCCTGCTTATGCGTGCTCTCTCAAATAAATTTTTTTTAAAGGAAATACGTTTTTAAAATATGAGCTTATACTGATAGTGCCAATTCAAATTTGACATTAGAGTTTTTCCCTTAATTTCTTTAATTTTGTATTTCTAATATTCTAGTACACTGAGTGTCCTGGATTCTAATAACATGCTTATCTACTTTTATACATAAATGCTTAAAAAATTTAAAGTCACAATACTAGTATTATCATTAACAATAAAATTACTGACAAAGTTCAAGGTTTTCTTGCAGTTTTAGGTCCTTAAAATATAGCTCACTAAAGATTTCCCACTTTATTATATCAAATTTCCATATGTTCTTCTGTGTATTTTTAAGGCTTTTATATTCTGTTCTATTCTGATCTACTCTTCTAACTGTCTAGGAGTAACTGAGTTTTAATAGATATGTGATAAGTTAATTAGTTGAATGTGAGGAACAGTGACATATTCATAGACAGAAAAGACTCTTAAAGGTTTGTATCGGGGATCCCTGGGTGGCTCAGAGGTTTGGCACCTGCCTTTGGCCCAGGGCGCAATCCTGGAGTCCCGGGATCGAGTCCTGCGTCGGGCTCCTCAAATGGAGCCTGCTTCTCCTTCCTCCCGTGTCTCTGCCTCTCTCTCTCTCTCTCTCTCTCTCTATCATAAATAAATAAATAAAAATAAATCTTTAAAAAAAATAAAAAATAAAGGTTTGTATCTTTTTCTTTCATTTGTTCTTTCAATCATTTTCCAATTCATACTCTGGCATAGAGATAAGCCGAGAACTTTGAGTTTTGGTATAAAAGTTTCAAAGGAAAAAAATCCTAATATTTTGTGAGGGCTTAAAATGAAAAGAGCACGAATTAGGTAGGCATCTAATTCAATTACAAGTGATATTTTGAGGCATGTTATACCTAAAATTTCAGTTCTGTGAAGTAAAAATTCATACATTCAATTAAAAAACATTCAATAAAAAAAATTAAAGAGCAGATAAAAAATATTAAGGTATCCCAAAGGAAGAAATTTTCCTTTTGCTTTTGCCCTAGAGCACAGTTTAAAATAAAATAAATAGAGCTTTGAAAGTAAGCTGACTACAAGGAATACTTAAATAAACATCTAAGATAAACTCAATTGGTATCTCTTGACTAATTTTCCCTAAAGAAGTGATTTGATTTTTGAGTTAATAAAGATAACATTGTTTAGTGTTACTAAATGGCATAACGGAACTTACAAAAATGACTATACAGAGAATGTAATACATTCTTTAAAAAGTTTTCTAAGTTTTAGGAGTCAGTTTAACACTGGCAAGAAAATAACAGACATCAAAACCAATGATGAAAATAATCTACCACTTCTGAAATCTTTGCCTTCCTGGTGTATGTCCATTTTCTTTCAAAAATACTAGCTCAGGAGAAAAAGAAAAAAAAAAAACTAGCTCAGCATTTCAATAAATAGAATGGGAGAATGTCAAAATATTATATTTTTAATATACAAAATAAGAAATATATCATTAATATTAGAATATTAACATATAGCCTTCAATAAAATGAAATATCACAAGTGGTTTAAAGGTATTATTAAAAGCTTTACAATTCCTCAGACATTTTTAAGATTAGTTTACATTTCAGTAAAAATGTATCTGTAAACAGACACCATCATACTGTCATAAGGTTTTTATAAGATAGATTTTCATCCTCTAATGTCCTAAAATTAACAGGGCTCTCTATAACTAGAAATGTAGGACAACAAACTATTCATTAGCATACAGAATATCCCCCAAACACCAATATTTTAAAATAGACCAGCAGTGAGAATTCCACCTTTGAAACATGCTACATATTTTACTGTCAAAAATAAAAATTAATTACAATGTAATTACAGAACCAGGAAAGCATTGAGAAATATTGTTTAAACAGTATAAGCAATCCTTAATTACTAATAGTTTTACAATATTTACTCCATAAATGATTGTGAATCAAGATCACAAAGAATTGTAATGAAGCTCAGACTTGCATAGCTTTAATTGCTTTGAAAAATGTCTGGCAATTTTTCTTAGGTAGTTAAGGATTACCTAGTGGTTTGAAATAAGGTTATGTTCCTCACTTGAAGCTCAGTTTCAGTTTTTCTGGAATTTAACTTAACTATTCTTTGTCCTCTTCGTTAAATATTCCTCCCGTCAACAGTCATTCTAAAGAAAATATATGGTATTTTTGTTCAAATGTCTGTTCTGTGTAATTTATTATTTATATTTTGTTACTCCTGAAAAGGAAACGCATACATGACAGTAATTAAAACAAATGCTGAAAAACTTAAAATTATGCTAGTTATGATTTTAAAACTATATGTAATAAAACAATTTATTTTTTTTAATTTTTTATTTATTTATGATAGTCACAGAGAGAGAAAGAGAGAGAGGCAGAGACATAGGCAGAGGGAGAAGCAGGCTCCATGCACTGAGAGCCCGATGTGGGATTCGATCCCCGGTCCTCCAGGATCGCGCCCTGGGCCAAAGGCAGGCGCCAAACCGCTGCGCCACCCAGGGACCCCATGTAATAAAACAATTTAAAGAAAGAAAACAGGACTATGTAATGAAAGGAAAAACAGGTCCTGTGACAGAAAACTGGGCTAAGGAAAATAGTTGCACTTGGGACACAAAGCTTAGTTAGCTTTGAGCTTCCCAATAGCCAGTGATTTTTGCAGATATGGGCATCTCTATTTAGAAACTGCATCAGATGATGTTTTCATTTGCAGGAAGAGGTAGTTCTTAAGTACCCAGAGTTCCAGTTCTAGGTGGCAACCAAATATATTTCACTAAAGCCTGAAATTGCTTTGATAATTTTAGAGAAAATCAATACTTTATAAAGACTCCTTTGGCACTTTTTGGAAGTGATGACAACTGTACGTGCTGTTAGCTCTGGAAAACACAGCTATGCATTTTGTTATACAGGTGATAAAAGCATTTATTCTGAAGCAGAAATATGTGAGAAAGATCAGGAAAAGTGTGATGCTGGTGATTTGTTTTTTCCCCACCCCCATCAGCAAGTTCCAGTGTTAACTCTATGTGGGTGTTGTTCTTGTATATGAATAGGTCATAGTTTCAGCCTTAATCTGAAGTAGGAGCTGCCTGGTAAGGCTCTCTGAAACTAGTGGTTTTCAAATTGGTCCAGGGGGAATCTTGGATGGATACCAAATGCAAAAGGCTCTGGCCTTCTAGAGCTCTGGAAAAAAAGTGCTTTCTCAATTTAAATATTTTTAAACTTCCATACCTAATAGCTCTCTTAGTAAAGCATCAAACATGATATTTATCTCTGTTTAGTCTTTGGAAGGCTAAAACCCTCAGGGAAAAAGTAATAAGACATTTGAGCAACCAGTACTGCATATTTTTTCTCAGGAACTATGATAATTATTAGGGCTAAAAGAGATTTTAATGTTCCAAATCAGTGATAGGGAGGGGGAACCTTAGGACAGTATTTCTGGCACAAAAACACAGCATCTGCTTATTTGACTCAGTTGGTTTCCACCTTCAAAAGAAAAACTTAAGAAGACTCTATAAAGCTTCTCTAGCACTCATATGTTTTGATTAATCAGAGTGGCCAATGACAGTATTAAAATAATTTGGAACTATTTATAATCCTGTGTGTATTATTGTTAATAATAGTAGCAAGTAATCGTAGAAGCCATAGCATCCGGTGAAAGATGGTTTGCAATTTACAAAATGTGTACAGTTTATTCTGTATGTATGTGTTTACATGTAATGTCTTTTAATATTTGTAATAACTCTGAAAGACAGAAGTATTCTTATTCACTCTGCTTAACGGATATATGAATCAAGAATTACAGAGGTTAAGCAACTACCGTAAGATAACACACAAGACCCAAGTTAAAGTTATATGACATCAAATCTCACGTTCTTTCAAATGTAACATTTATTAAATTACAAGATTCAGATGCTGGTGTACTTTATCCACTCAAAAAGATCAACATTAACTTCATTCTTCATATTATTTAGAAAAGAAACAGGGTCTAGCTCTACCAAAGGTTTATTTTTTTTTTCTACCAAAGGTTTAAATTTAAATGTGCACTATCGTTAGTAGCAAACACTTAAATAATAAAACAGTATGTGATTTATCTTCTAAATCTAAATTAGGTTTTAAAAGTTTCTCCATCTTTACTCTAGTAAAACTAATATTTTTGTAGTGATCATTTTTATTATTTTTGGGTTTTTTGAGGTTATGAAGAAGGGAAATCTCTTTATCTACCATGTCTCCTGAGCCCCCAAGATCTCTTTCTCCATCATTATGATGAGAGCATTGCCACTAGCATGTAAATATCCTACACCTGAGTATGAGTTGTAATTAATTATAGGAAGATTTCAGTGTACAAAAACAAACCAAGATATATTTCATCCTTTTCAATGACCAAAATCTCAAAACAAAACAAAACATACTAACTGAAGAAATTATAGCTCTTGAGTATCTTTTAAAGTATCTAGAGCAATTTTTGAACAAGAACACATTTTCAGTAAAATACAAACAAGAAAATAACGGCAAACATTCAATAAACTATATTAGCATATTTTTGTGCTAAGTACAAAACAAGTACATTATGCTTTTCTTTCTGCTGAGGTGATATTTTCAAATTCTTCAAGAACAGTCCTTCTAGTGTATTTTTCTGGATGAGAGCACATATGGCCATAGGCTCTGCAATGGGGCAACTGGTTGTATGATTAAGCCAGGAGATGTGTTATTGAGATGTGAATTATCCAGATTAGCTGATTCTTCTGCTTAAAATTCAGCTAATTTGTGAGATTTTTCTTTGACTTTCTATAGGGATCTTAACATTTATGATGCAATTACTTATACTATGAGGAAATTTGAGAAAAGTAAGGCTTTGGGGCATTAAAAGCTCTAGCAAACATCACATTAAACATGCACATAAATGAGTATCCCCCTAAATACAAGGATTTGTTTTCCAGCTGAATGGATTATCCAGGCATCTTTCTTCCTCATTTACTGTGCTTTCAATCAAAGGGTCATTTTGTGGTTCCCCAGTATATTTCCTTAAAGGCTTGATAAATCCTTAAGAGTTTCGGGAGAGAAGGAAAAAAAATTGAAGAGAATAATTCGGGTTTTCCAGGTCTAGTCTATTTTTGCCCTTCCTTTCTATGGATTTAGATAAAGACAGAAAAAGACAGATTTATTTTTAATAAATCACAAAAATGTTAGGCTTTTGGGTACAGGCAGATTTCTGAAGTAACTATAATTATTTCTTGGATCAACAGACTAATACAGACCATCATTTCATAGAGCGTTAGCAGAGGTCATACATAAATATGGTTTCATCTTTAAAAAATTGAGATACAGGGAGATAAATTGACACACATGTCTTTACTACTGGATTTTTAAAAAACATATATGCTAATGTTCACTGACAGGGATATGGTATAAAGCATTTTTTAAAAATTCATTCCACCGGGATCCCTGGGTGGCGCAGCGGTTTGGCGCCTGCCTTTGGCCCAGGGTGCGATCCTGGAGACCTGGGATCGAATCCCACATCAAGCTCCTGGTGCATGGAGCCTGCTTCTCCCTCTGCCTATGTCTCTGCCTCTCTCTCTCTCTCTCTCTCCGTGACTATCATAAATAAATAAAAAATTAAAAAAAAAAGAAAAAAAAATTCATTCCACCATGGAATCCCTTTTTATGGAATGCCTATTAATCTCTCAAAGACTAGGAAAAGGACTTGTAAACCAATTTTAAAAATCAATAATGCTATAAAATGCCAATTATTTGAAACATAAATCACTGACTGAGTCAATCTCAAATTTGTAAACTTCATATTTGAGGATTATATTAAAGAACAATTTATACATGCAAGGCCATTGGTAAACTGGCAGACAGAATATATGTAAACATTAAGAAAAGGTTTGACATAAAATTAATAAATGAAGCAAATATTGTGTATATACAGTTGACCCTTGAACAATCTAGGGGTAAGAGGTTCTAACCACCAATACCAATGAAAATCTGTGCATAATAACTGACACTCCCAAAACTACTAATATCATCTGTTGCTTAGAAGCCTTACTAATAAGTCAGTTAACATGTATTTTCTATGTTATATGTATTCTTACAACAAAGCTAGAGAAAATACATGTTATTAAGAAAACCATAAGAGAAAATACATTTACAATACTGTAAACATACGTATTAAACTAAATCTGCATATAAGTGAACCTGTGCAGTTCAAACCCATGTTGTTCAAGGGTCAACTGTCTATATATTTCATACAATGCTTTGTGAAAAGCAGTTTGTGTATTAAAAATCATTAATCCAGGGGCACCTAGGTGGCTGAGTCAGTTAAACATCTGACTTGATTTTGGCTCAGAGCATGATCTCAGGGTTGTAAGATCAAGCCACGTGTGGGTTCAGTGTTCAGCGAGGAGTTTGCTTGAAATTTTCTCCCTCTCCCTCTACACCCTGCCTTCTGCTCTTTCTCTCTCTCAAATAAATAAATCTTAAAAAAAAATCACTAATCCACTTATCCATTACCTATAATAATTGAATTTAACAAAAAGTAATAAAAGTAAAAACATTTCCACAGTATAGTATATGTGTGTGTGTGTGTGTGTGTGTGTGTGTTGCAAATGAAGGAGGAGGAGAAGTAGAAAAACTTTACAGATTTAACATATCATTTTAGTTTTGAATGTATAGGAAGTATTTTTATTTTAAGCCAGGTGGACCTCCTGATAATTTTATTCAAAACATGGTCTTGCAAGGCAAAATACTTTCAATGAAATGAACATGTTTTTCTTTTTTTACATAAATGTCCACATGCTATAGTCACATATATTTGAAATACAGCTTCTTCACAAAAACACTAAAGACAGATTTTGCTTATGGATCCTTTTAATTATCTTTAACACTGTTGTAACTTGGTATTTTGTTTCATTTAATATAAGCCAAGTCAGTTTTGTTCTAAGTATTCTACAGCTATCTAGGAAACACGGTTAGTTTTAAATAAAACCTTAGATACTTTAAAAAGAAAGTAACACTCAAAAAAATTATCTGATTCTAGATAGATTCTAGATATGGTGATGATAGGTGCACAAAAATGTGAATGTACTTAATGCCAACCATATACTTAAAAATTATTACAATGGCAAATGTTATGTATATTTTACCACAATTTAAAGAATAAGTCTAAAAGTATCTGATTATGAAAGTTAATTTTAGTTATAGAAGATTTAGGACATAGTGAAAAACTCAAGAAAGATAGCCACTCTGAACAACCTGATATAATCCAGACTTCCAGTTTTAATTGTTTTAATAAGTATGCATATGTTTTAAAGGTTTAAAATAATCTTTCAGGAGTTTAACAAATATTTAGAATTCACTAGGCTTGCTTTTAACATTTCTTTTTTTTAAAGATTTTATTTATTTGAAAGAGAGAGACAGAACACGAGACAGAGTGAGCAAGCAGGAACAGGAGTAGAGGGAGAGGATGGAGCAGACTCGCCAATGAGCAGGTAGCCTGATGCAGGACTCAATCCCAGGACCCTGGAATCATGACCTGAGCCAAAGGCAGACACTTAACCTACTGAGCAACTCAGGCACTGCTTAACTTACATTTTATACCTACCTTTAATCCACAGTAAATATCTATAGTGCTAATATCAGTTACAGTAAAACTTATTATCACTTAAAGCTCATTATTTTTGTTTCACATTTGAGTGAAATAACAATAAACAGGTAGTTTACTTATTTCTAACAAAGTATTTACTAATTTATATTTTTAAAGATTTTATTTACTTGAGAGAAAGAGAGTGAGAGAGAGTGCATAGGCACACAAACAGCAGGAGGGAGGGGTAGAGAGAGAAGCAGACTCCCTGCTGAGAAGGGAGCTGGATGAGGGACTCCATCCCAGGATCCTGATATCATGGCCTGAGCTGAAGGCAGAAGCTTAACTGAATGAGCCACCCAGGTGCCCTACTAATCCATCTTTAACTTTATGCAATATAGTTACCATGCAGTGAAATTTGCAAACATAAATGAATGTTCTTTCAAAAGTAACAATAATTATTATGAAAGGGTAAAAAGGTACAGTTTGACTCAGCTCTTCTTTGCTCAAAAATTAGAGGCATAATAAATAGTACAAGCCTCCCTAGATGTCTCAAAATATCAAATACTGTCTTCATCATTCTCAGTCATCCGTATTATATAGCAAGATCAGTTCATCTTATTATGATACATGTAATGCTCTTGAGTAAGACTGTCTTATTTTCACTTATTAGTAAAAGTGAGCAAGAAATGTTTTATTTCTGCAAGAATTAATATTGTTTAGCTTTTATATTATGGTTTTGAAATCACTAGTTTGCTAATATGTTGATTTAGGTGTTCCATGGTTCAGAGAAATAATTGTACCAAAAAGGAAAAAAGAAAAAAGGAGAAAAAAAAAGAAAAAGAAAAAAAAAAAACCCACTTGCATTGAATTATGTCATGTCACTTCTTGAGAAATAAGATTCTGATTTTATAAGTGTGTACAAGAATAAAAACCACAATCTTTCCAAAATTCCTATAGATAAATTATTTTGATGGGCAAACACATTTAAAGGCCCATTTTGCTTGATTAGTTTTCTCCAGTCACATGAGGTAAAACTCTTCTCAGAAAGTCTACTGAACAGAGAATACAAAATCAATGGCAGTGACAAAACATCTCAAAACTTCAAATCACCATCTCATTTAAACAAACTAGTATTTGTATTAGTGTTTAACTCAACATAAACTATATTGAATGTAAAACTGCAGCAATACAGGCTAATCTAGATACTGCAAAGCCAAAGCAGCTGAATTTAAAGTTAGTGATGATAGGCAAAATCTAATGATGAACCTGTGAAGGAAGAAGGGGTGATGAGGATTTTTTTATTACGTGTTTGAATTTTAAGCTTTATAAAAAATTCTTTTTTATGCCTCTAGACTCATTGTTCAAATCTACTTTAACCTTTCTCCATTTGCTGGATAAGAGAAAGGCTGTTTACTACCTTCTAGAGATATTTCCAATACTATATGGTAATACAATGCACCAGAAAGGATCCAAAAGACTCTATATTCATAAAAATTGTACAAAAATCAGTTTCTATGTATTGCTGGTAGTTATCAATTATGACATGGTTCCGGCATCTACCTAACATTTTTTTGACAATAATTTTTGGTTCCTTTATTCATTTGTTTCAGCATTCATTCACTATTAGCTGAGCCCTGTTTCTGTGCTCTACACTGTTTCAGACACCGTTAACAGAGCAGTGTGCAACAGACAAAATCCCTTAAGAAGTTAGCTGGAAAACCTGACTCTGAAGAAGTAATTAAAAATATGTTTAGTATAAATTGTCACTGAGAAATGCCAAATGCTTTGGGATGATTTGACATGGGAGTCTAACCCAGAAAGGCAGTTCAGGAACTACTTTGAGAAAATGATATTTAAGTTGAGATTTGAATAAAATGTGGAAGTTAGCAGGACTAAGGAGAATGCAAGGAAGAGGAGCACCCTTAGGATAAGAGGGAACAGCATGTGCAAGATCTAGGATGTAAAAGAGGAACTCAAAAAAGGTTAATGTAGATGTGGAGAGAATACTCTATGTTTTGAAGCTCAGAAGACTGGTAGAAGTCAGAGCACGTGTGTAGGGTGCTTCAAGCTATGTTAATGATTTTAAATTTTATCTGAAATATAGAGAATATCATCAAAGGGAGTAAGAGTTAAATGATCACATTTGTATATTTAAAGAATCACTGACGGAGTCTCTGTGTTGAAGGGGATCACACCCAGATGTGCAGAGAACTACTAGAAGACAGTTTAGCTGAGAGATGTGGTAGGTTGGGGAAAAGAGAAGCAAAGCAGTTTGAGAGCTACTAGGAGATACGATGAACAAAACTTGTTAACTGTGAGAAAAGATGACCCCATATCTCTTTGTGGTGGTACCATATATCACAGAGACACTTATGACTGAAAATAGTGTTGGTTGATACACTTCCAATAGTTGAATGTGTGTGTGAGCATGTCATTTGTGCATTTTAGAATCAAAATGTGCAATCTAACTAGACTTATTGAAAACTCAGCAAAATCCAAAGTGTGAATGAGCAATTAGATTGAGCAAATAAATAAATATATTGTAGATATCAAGAATCAAGTTTCTTCAAGAGCCTGGGTGGCTCAGTTGGTTAAGTGGCTGCCTTTGGAGCTTAGGTCATGATCCTAGCCTCATGAGATTGAGCCCTGCTTTGGGCTCTGTGCTGGGTGTGGAGCCTGCTTAAGATTCTCTCTTAAGAGAAATCTGTGCCTCTGTCCTTCCTACCCCTAAAAAAATTTTTTTATATATAAATTTCGTCCTTAAAACTATTTCATTTTAACCTAACTTAAAATAATCAAAGAAGGAAAAGTGATTAATATCATGTTTGCTTTAGTTTATTTTTAACTATTGGGGATAAATACTGAAATACTGAAAGAAAAGGAGTTAGGATGAAAAGAAGGAAACCATTTAAAATCTTCAAATATTTGGATAATACTGTGAATTTTCAGTTGTTAACCTCCATTTAACATGTGGATAAACTGAAGCCTACAAGTTTAATGGTCCCACCAGGGTCATATAGTTAACATACTGGAATGACTTTTGAATCTAGGTCTGTTAGGCTCCAAATTTTCCCACGATACTGTAATGAATAAAGGAATAAAGTGTGCTCAATTTCTGAAGATTCATTATTCCCTTAAAAAAATCTTTTTGCCTATTTGGTAATCTGGCTTTTTCAGAGTTCAAAACAGTCCCTTCCTTATATTAAGTTTTTAGCTAAAATATAAAGTATTTGTAAGCTTGTTTTGGATAAGTGAGGAAAAATAATTTGCATCTACATATTCTTTTCTTTTCATTAAGCAACTGCAAATGCCAACTATGCTTCTGAAACATAAATATGAAATCTAAACAGCTGATGGTTATAAAAATAATTACAGGTTGCCATTAGGAAGCATACAATCACACTTAATTCTCCTTAGAACAAACATATTTTACACTAAAATATATGTTTTAAAATGTTAAAAACAGTAAAAAGAAGTCATGAATAACAGTACTTTGAGAGAAGTATCTTCTATCCAGGTAATGCACTTTCCCCCCTTCTATTTTCCAATTTCCTCCATTTTTTCCAGTATGCTCCCTTTTACTAATCCCGGCATCAACACCAGAGGGAGAGCTTTATTTAGTTTCTTTGGAAAGCCTTCTTGCTATACAAGTGAGTAGGTTAATATCTTAGTCCATAAAAATGATGAGTGTTTCTTTTGAAATACAGACCATAGTTCCAAAGAGTATAACAGAGTCAAAGGCCCTGCATCACAGATGCAGACAGGAGTCTTGCTGATAGCCTAAAATTCCATTTTCTATCCTAGAAATAAAATAAATTAATTAAATATTGGAGGTAGGCTAAAAACATAGACACCAGACTGGGAAGCCACAAATTATCTTATTGGTGGTAATGTTAGTTGCAGTAATAATGGTGAAATTTTATAGAGTACCTCCTGTGCCAGATACTATTTTAAGAGACTAACATGAATGCACTCATTTAATACTTATAATCCTAGGTCCTGATAACCTTACGGACGAGGAAACTGAGGTATAATTTACTCAAAGTCACACTGTTGAGATTCTACTTGTAGGGCATAAAAGTCCCACTGTGGATTTATGAACCCTGGTAGTTTATGATATACATAATTTTCTAACTGTATCCTTTAGCTTAAATCTAAAGAACCACAAACTAAACATTGAAGCATAGGTAAACTGATCCAGTTTATCACCTAAACCTTAAGGTGAACACTGTGAAAAGGAATTAAAGATCATTACTGTTACTGGGCTGAAGGAAGAGTGTGTATGCTTTCGGTAGCATTAGCTTAGTGGTCTAAAATGAAAAAAATATTAAGAAATTATTCTGTATTGGGTTTTTAACTCTGGTTTTTATGTTACAACTCTACATATTAGTGTGTGAATGCATATATACACAATAAACATTTCCTTATTTTCAAAATATCTTAAGATAATTAAGGTATTAGCATTCCTATCAATGAAACATATTAAATAATATGAGAATATGCTTATGACAGTGTTAAATGAAAAGCAAGTGTCAAGACTGAATATTCAATATATTCCAATTTTTCAAAAATATCTTCTAAAGTGAACATATATATTACTTAAGGAAACTTTTGTGAAATATGGCATGCAGAAAACTGTGTACAATCCTAAGTATAGTTTGAAGAATTCTCCTAAAGTAAATACACCTATTTAACCAATATCTAGATTTAAAGGAAGAACACTGCCAGCATAGTCTCATGTTCCCTTTAAGGCTATGCCTCCCAATTCCTCTACATAGCCACTATCTGGACTTCTAACAATCAATGATGAGTTTTGACTATTTTGAGATTGTATATAAATGGAATTATATGGTATGTACTCTTTTGTATATGACTTGTTTTTGTTCAATGTTGTGAGATTCATCCATGTTTATGCAAATGACGTTTACTCATTTTTATTGCCGAGTATTATCCTATTGTGTGTGCATGTTTCATAATTTATCCACTCTGTAGTTAGGGACACTTGAGTAGTTTCTAGTTTGGACTTACAACATGTATTAACGTAAAAATGGATTTGAGGGGTGCCTGGGTGGCTCAGTCAGTTAAGCATCGGACTCTTGATTTCGGCTCAGGTCATGATCTTGGAGTCCTGGGATTGAGCCCCACAT
Organism: Canis lupus dingo; assembly: GCF_003254725.2. Lineage (NCBI taxonomy): Eukaryota > Metazoa > Chordata > Mammalia > Carnivora > Canidae > Canis > Canis lupus. The sequence continues at coordinate 20,448,670 of NC_064265.1, forward strand.
TGGGCTTCATGCTCAGTGGGGAGTCTATTGAGATTCTTTGCTCCTTCTGCAGTGCTCTGTGTACTCTGTGTCTCTCTAAAATAAACAAATATTTTAAAAAATGGACTTGAAAACCAAAAATACCAACCAAATCTAGTTTTCAAATAAACAACCTTTAAATCATTGGCAAATGATTTACTAGCTAATTCCTCCACAGGATTTTTTTTACTTTCTTATGTTTCCCCCTTCAGTTCTGATTTATCAGGAATCTGCAGACATGGGGATGTCCAACCATGTTATTGATCATGCTCAACTTCTTTTTCTTCAGACATAAGTAATTTATCTGGTTCACAGATTTTTGCTCCCACTTAATAGTAGTTGTCATTTCACAGTAGAGGAAGCTAGCTCACGCTGTCTCTTTTCAGATCTCAGAGACACTTAAAAACCTGTCAAAAGACATACCAAGAAACTTTCCCACAGGTCATATATTGGGCAACTCCTGCTGTCTATAATAAAGAAACCAAAAATTCATTTTTAAAAAGCCTCAGAGCCACAAAACTCTACACTTTAATTATTACTGTAATTTGGGGCACATTTTATGAAGATAATGTCTTAGAACTTTTTTTAACATAAGTGAGTATAATCACTTTCCATTCCTGCTTTCATTTCCCACTCTCTGAGTTGCTTTCCTGCAGGATCCCGCTGCAAGAAATGAATAAATGGGTAAGAACTCAGAATAAAGTATGGATGCTAATGAGATAAGGTGGGGTAAGTTAAGTGACAGAGTGTAAAGAACACAAAAAGTAAGAATTACCTATACATACATCCTTTACTGGAAAGTCTCTTCACAGTAGGGATCCTAAACAAATTATTAAAATGTGATTTAAGCATATTTAAAAGATACTTTTCAAAGATACCTCTTTTTTAAAAAAAAATCAAATTATTTCATCTTTATTTCCCAGTACTATACACTTACCACATTGTTCTATGGTTGTTTGTTAATGTATCTCTTCCTCTAGACTGAACCCCTTTGAGTGTGGGTACTGTAATACTAAATTTTAGATACCTAGCATCTAGCAATTAATAAATGTTTGATGAATGAAAGAAAGAATTAAATGAGAAAACTATTTTTTTAAAAAGAAAAGGTTTGTGAGGAGAGAAAAAAGGTTGCATATATAAGGTATTACTGTTTTGAATTCAACTGTACGCCCAAGTCTGCAATCTTGAGTGATGAGAACATCCTCAAGAGATTCTGGAAAAGGAGAGAAATTTTGTCCTTTAGCAGTGTCTGCCAGTATAGTTGCACTCATCTGCACAGGTTTCTTCTGCCCCTGACTAGAGATTAACCAACTATGATTAATTAGAATTGGAGACCACCTACCTAAAAGTGCACTTAAATTGCAACCTTTGTAGGCTTGAGTATAACTGTGGATGTAGTGAACAGAAAATTAAATGATATTGCTACACACTGGTAAAGGTTACATAACCACACTCTTGATGACTGTGAATTGCTTGTCCTCTGGACACCCTGTATTAAACTCCTATTAACTATTAAAACTTAGAACAGGTTAATGAAGACAATATTTTAGAAGAGCCAATACAGTATTTTTTGTCTTTATGTATATATATTTTTTATTGAAGTTCGATTTGCCAACATATAACACCCAGTGTCTATAACACTTTGTTACATATCATTTACTTTATATAGTTTAAAAAATAACAAGGCAAAACATTCTTCAGACTTTTGATCACAATATTGTCACAATACCAGCACATTTCTGTTACTATGTAACTAAAAATGAACTTGAATTCCATCTTTTTAAAGACTTTATTTATTAGATAGAAAAGGAGAGCACATGAGCAGGGGAAGTGGCACAGGAGGAGCAGACTCCCTGCAGGAAGCCCAATATGGGACTCAATTCCAGGACCCAGGGATCAGGACCTGAGCCAAAGGCAGATGCTTAACCGACGGAGCCACCCAGACACTCAGACGAATTCCATTTTAACAACACTAATTACTCACAAAATTAATAGTCATAGAAGAAAACAGGTATAGGAAGAATAAGTCCCTGAACTTTTAAAAAATTTAAATTACAGACATCAAAAAGTAGAAACCACTAAATTGGATAAATTGTTTTGTTTACTGTCATTTTAAGCACTTAATTACCTTTATAAAATATTCTTCACAATTCTTTTTTGAGCAATTGCTGCTATATATTTTTTTTAATTTATTTTTTATTGGTGTTCAATTTACTAACATACAGAATAACCCCCAGTGCCCATCACCCATTCACTCCCACCCCCCGCCCTTCTCCCCTTCTACCACCCCTAGTTCGTTTCCCAGAGTTAGCAGCCTTTACGTTCTGTCTCCCTTTCTGATATTTCCCACACATTTCTTCTCCCTTCCCTTATATTCCCTTTCACTATTATTTATATTCCCCAAATGAATGAGAACATATAATGTTTGTCCTTCTCCGATTGACTTACTTCACTCAGCATAATACCCTCCAGTTCCATCCACGTTGAAGCAAATGGTGGGTATTTGTCATTTCTAATGGCTGAGTAATATTCCATTGTATACATAAACCACATCTTCTTTATCCATTCATCTTTCGTTGGACACCGAGGCTCCTTCCACAGTTTGGCTATCGTGGCCATTGCTGCTATAAACATCGGGGTGCAGGTGTCCCGGCGTTTCATTGCATCTGTATCTTTGGGGTAAATCCCCAACAGTGCAATTGCTGGGTCGTAGGGCAGGTCTATTTTTAACTGTTTGAGGAACCTCCACACAGCTTTCCAGAGTGGCTGCACCAGTTCACATTCCCACCAACAGTGTAAGAGGGTTCCCTTTTCTCCGCATCCTCTCCAACATTTGTGGTTTCCCGCCTTGTTAATTTTCCCCATTCTCACTGGTGTGAGGTGGTATCTCATTGTGGTTTTGATTTGTATTTCCCTGATGGCAAGTGATGCAGAGCATTTTCTCATATGCATGTTGGCCATGTCTATGTCTTCCTCTGTGAGATTTCTGTTCATGTCTTTTGCCCATTTCATGATTGGATGGTTTGTTTCTTTGGTGTTGAGTTTAAGAAGTTCTTTATAGATCTTGGAAACTAGCCCTTTATCTGATAGGTCATTTGCAAATATCTTCTCCCATTCTGTAGGTTGTCTTTGAGTTTTGTTGACTGTATCCTTTGCTGTGCAAAAGCTTCTTATCTTGATGAAGTCCCAATAGTTCATTTTTGCTTTTGTTTCTTTTGCCTTCGTGGATGTATCTTGCAAGAAGTTACTATGGCCGAGTTCAAAAAGGGTGTTGCCTGTGTTCTTCTCTAGGATTTTGATGGAATCTTGTCTCACATTTAGATCTTTCATCCATTTTGAGTTTATCTTTGTGTATGGTGAAAGAGAGCGGTCTAGTTTCATTCTTCTGCATGTGGATGTCCAATTTTCCCAGCACCATTTATTGAAGAGACTGTCTTTCTTCCAGTGGATAGTCTTTCCTCCTTTATCGAATATTAGTTGCCCATAAAGTTCAGGGTCCACTTCTGGATTCTCTATTCTGTTCCACTGATCTATGTGTCTGTTTTTGTGCCAGTACCACACTGTCTTGATGACCACAGCTTTGTAGTACAACCTGAAATCTGGCATTGTGATGCCCCCAGATATGGTTTTCTTTTTTAAAATTCCCCTGGCTATTCGGGGTCTTTTCTGATTCCACACAAATCTTAAAATAATTTGTTCTAACTCTCTGAAGAAAGTCCATGGTATTTTGATAGGGATTGCATTAAACGTGTATATTGCCCTGGGTAACATTGACATTTTCACAATATTAATTCTGCCAATCCATGAGCATGGAATATTTTTCCATCTCTTTGTGTCTTCCTCAATTTCTTTCAGAAGTGTTCTATAGTTTTGAGGGTATAGATCCTTTACATCTTTGGTGAGGTTTATTCCTAGGTATCTTATGCTTTTGGGTGCAATTGTAAATGGGATTGACTCCTTAATTTCTCTTTCTTCAGTCTCATTGTTAGTGTATAGAAATGCCATTGATTTCTGGGCATTGATTTTGTATCCTGCCACGCTATCGAATTGCTGTATGAGTTCTAGCAATCTTGGGGTGGAGACTTTTGGGTTTTCTATGTAGAGTATCATGTCATCAGTGAAGAGGGAGAGTTTGACTTCTTCTTTGCCAATTTGAATGCCTTTAATGTCTTTTTGTTGTCTGATTGCTGAGGCTATATATTTAATATATAGGCAAAATACTAATATTCTCATTTTGATTACTTTCTTATTTTCTTTCATTCTTTTCAATTCTGCATTTAAGGTTAGCAGAGGCTCAGACACTGGGTAGGAAAGTGACAGATTGATATTAAAACACCTAGGAAGAAGAAAAACATCTTACCAACAGCAGCCACACAACTAATGGCTTTCACCTGTTGCTGATCTAATTGATCATGATGCTATAACAGAAGGCTGTTCTGTGTGAATCATATATTGTTCTATTGAAACACATTCTACTCCTTTGTTATTTTAAGCCTCACTAACTCTGGGTTTCCCTTTCCTTAAAAGGTAGTTTCTAACAGTGTGTTTCTTTTAAAGCTAATAATTAGTAGTGAAAGAAAACTGGCAGATTGTTGAGTTTCAACAAATCTTTAGCCCATAGAAAAATATTCTTTGGTTAAAATAAAATACTCAGCTATTTGAAAATATGTCCTACATTTATAAATGCCTTCAGTTGAGTTAATATCCTAGAGTAGTGAAAGAGTAGTATCTTTCATTTATAATTAACCTATTTGGCCCAGATTCTGCTTTCAGACACTACCATCACATTACCACACATAGGGTGAAAATGGTATTCTCCCAACTATGAAGGCATAATTTTCAGTGAAATATATTTTGCTGTCAAAGATCTGCAGGAAGTCCACTAGTTCAGACATGAGGTTATTTTGCCTCATCACTAGTCATATTTTAGCTCTACAAGTCCATACAATTATAAAAGCATTCACTATTTCATCAGACTGTAATGGACTGTACATTAATTTATAAGATGTTCTCTTGTATAAATACTATCCCTAAACTATACTTAGTGGTGTTTTATCATCAGTAAAATTTTATTCACAACACTAAAAAATATGCAGTAGGTCCAAGTTTTCGGCATGCTTATTTTTCTTTTTTACTCATCACAGAGTCATGAACAATTACTGAGAAAACACTACTATTTCTTTATTATATCCTAGAAAACAGTTCATTCCTGAAAACTTCTGATTAACTTGCTTTTTTGAGGAACAAAATTAACTTATATATGAACTGTTGGGTACTATTGGTACTAAAAGATCATAATCAGACTCTTTTCCCTTGAAGTGTTACCAATTAGTACTTGAGGTAATATAGTAGCTTCTTAAATGTTATCCAGTGCCCCGTTTTTAAAAATCATGCTATTCTCTTTTCTTTACTCCACCTCCAACCCTACCCACCCCTCTAACACCTCCTCTTGCTATTACGACTATTGTTAATTTAGCCATAAGCTCAGAAGCTTGTTACTAAGAATGCTACCTAGAACAGGGAAGCTGAACTTTCACTCTGAAAGTAGATGTCTTTTTTAAGTCTACAGCTTGTAAGCAGTCTTTCAAGTGGTTAAAGATTTTCTGAGAATTTCCAAAGCTGAGTTTTACATAAGAAAAAAAAATTTGGAGGATTAACTATATTATAATCATAGTGAGAAGCATAATTCCAGATATCTTGGAAAGGAAATCCCAACTCTTTCAGGTTTAGGAAGGTTGGGATACAGAGATTCAGAATGGAAGAGTCTAGGTTAAGGACACTGCCTGGGTCCTGAGGAATAAAACTGAGTTCCCTTCAGTCTCCCTGCCTTTCACACTAGAGGTAGAACAAGATAAAACCTAAGAAAAGCTAAAAGGTAACCCTTAAAACTTCAGGCTGGTGCTTAGCTTTTCAGCGGGTGGTGGAAGAGTCTGCAAAAACCAAAAACCTTTCAGAAAGTCCTGTTTGGGAAAAAGTGCTATATCTCTCACAGCACAGTAGTAATGGAAAGAGGAATGAAGTATATGGGCCAGAGGGCAGTTTTCACAGGATTCTGATTCCAGGATAGTAGAAAGCAGTCGAGAATTTCAAGGTCCTCCTAAAGAGTTCGAAGTACTGATGGAACTACAGGACTGAAAATGACCTGGTTCAAGAGTAAGATGGTAACTGAGTGTAGATTTCTTGTGAACAGAGAGAAATTGACACCTTTGCAAATCCTGGCACAGGGTGCTTACTGACCACGCAGATGTAGTAAGAGTAAGGCTTGAGGCCCAGAAGTCAAGCCCATGAAACACTTCTCCGGAAGGACAGCAACAAGAGCAATGAACGCTTCTCCCTGCATTCAAATGCCAACTTGCTTAAGAAAGGAGGGGAGAACCTTAGAGAAGAGCAGAAACTTTAAGAGACTCAGTAATTAGTAAAAAAAAAAAAAAAAAAAAAAAGTTTTTTTTAATTTTTATTTATTTATGATAGTCACACGGGGGGGGGGGGGAGAGAGAGAGAGAGAGAGAGAGAGGCAGAGACACAGGCAGAGGGAGAAGCAGGCTCCATACACCAGGAGCCCGATGTGGGATTCGATCCCGGGTTTCCAGGATCGCGCCCTGGACCAAAGGCAGGCGCCAAACCGCTGCGCCACCCAGGGATCCCAAAAAAGTATTTTTTAAAGATGCCTTCTGAAAAGGCAATGCTGAGTATTTTATATCAAGATGAGTTGTGTATTTTATAGCATTACTTGGAATGTTTGCCTGTAACTAGAAAGAGATCAATTTATTAAATGAAGTTACTTTTTCTGCATACTCTAGATTGGGATTGGCCAACGTATACTTCTTATGCTAAAGAATGTCAAATTGTAATATTGTCACAATCCCCATAGATATTAAAATTCCTAACCCATAAAACCCATATTGCATTAATACCTACTCCTTTTCCTACAGCATTACCCTTAAAGGATTAAAAAAAAATTATGCAATCATTTCTGTCTCTCTGTTCACTGACACTATAAGAGTATATAAAGGATGTACACACACTCTGTAACTACATTAAGAAGATTTTAGCTCTCACTTAAATGATCTAAGATTTTCTAGATTGTACTGTTAGATATCCTGCCACCTCAAGTCTTTATTTTGCATATAAAGCTTCCAGTTTGAGCAGCAGAGGTGGTCTCTGAACTGTCCTCAAAATGAAGGGAAAGCAGTGAGTCAGGACCTAAGAAGAGGGTCAGGAAACAGGACAGTGCATTTAGATGGTCAAGAGTTTGAGCGAGATGGTCACTGATGGAGCAAGAATGAGGCACTGGTAACAAAGAAATCTTGGTTGCAGAGTAGACAAGTATTTCATGCTTGCTCAAAAACGAACCCCAGAATTGTACACACTAAGCTTGCAGTCAGGCACTGTTAAGGGTATGAAAGAGGGCTATGAGATTAGAATAAAGGCTTCATCCTTATGATGTCAGCCTTATGATGATACATTCTGACACTAACTAAAAACTCTTCACTTTGTATGTTCCCTGAAAACTAAACTCCAGAATGTACTTTCATTGATTATGTCATCTCTTCCTATACCAAAGTGTATTTGACTTTACTTCCTCATCCTTGTTTTAAAGACCCTCGCAAAGTTTTTTCTTCTATTTCTCAGCAGTATCCTTCACTCTAAAATTTTTGCCTGGGAATATTATCTTTGAAAGAAACTCCACAGAAATTCCAAGTAGCTTTGGGAACTAGCCTTTGGTAAAAGAACAAACGTTAAAACTCTGTTATCAATCAGGAACAACTAAGTTATGCTGCATTAACAAACAAAACAAAATTTCAGTTATATGTATATATACATACATAAATGAGACTGCAAGCATACCCACTTAATATATTTAAATATTTGATTCTTTTTCAATTTCCAATAGTACCAGTATAACAGGCAGACTTAGGATTTTTTAAACTCTCTTAACTGTATACATGGAATTATATTCCAAAGAGGATTTCAGGAGTTTAGGAGCACAGTCTTTCCATTACAGTCACTAATTCAACATGAAAGCTTTCAAATGAGAGTACTATTTTAAGAAAGTAAGTGTCCTGAATGGAGAGATAACTAAAAAGAACTAAAGAAACCACAGGTATATCTCTGAGGGGTTATTTGACTCTAGCAACACTGTCTGACTCTTAATGATTTCCAAATATATATCACCTACATTTTGGTAGAAAATCTTCATGTGAAACTGTAGTATCTTCAAAGACAGAAGGCAATCTATTTTTAAAAGTGGAAGAAAACTGATGACAAAACCACTTCAAAAAATATTTATATACTCCAGGTAGCCTTTTGTTGTTCTGTCAGGGTTTTGAATTAGCTATTAATTTTTTTTATATATACAGGGTTCTGTTAAAATGTCCATATAGTATGCAATAGTGAAGTTACTCTGCCTTGTTGAAGTGGCTAAGAGCAAAACATATATAGAGGTAATTGGTTTTTTAAAAAGTAGTTTTAAATGTAGTTCATAAAATCGATCAAGCCCTCCCAATAAAATTAGTCTACAAATATCTAAAACGTTTGTCACAATATATAACAGACCTCTTTAAAAGAGATGGAGAAAATGCATTTCAAGTAGCTCCATCAAAGATGTCAAGAACTAATTTTTTAAAGAATTTGATAAATTGATACAAGTGTTATACAACTATAATTTACAAAGTAGTTTATTAAATTATACAGTTAAAGACAAGGTTTCTATTTTGCTTATATCTATATCTATGTCAAGGCATGGTAACCTATTTCTTATACAGGGTGTCTCATTTATTCTGACTGTAACCCTGTAAGAATTAAGGTACAGATACTTTTGCCAAGGGCACAAAATGCTAAGCGTTAGAGGCAAAATTCAAACCCTCATCTTTTCCATATTCTGCTGTATCTGACATTAGAATGGGGGTACAGTACAGGAACAAAGGGGCTGATCATGAAGGAGAGCATGCTCGCATCCCACTCTACATTTAGCCGTCTTTTCACTCGTCAACATCATGAGCCTTACTTTTTTTCCCCCCCAGGGTTCTTTCTTTGCTGCTTTTCATAACTCTGGACAAACTCCTACTTTTGCATATTTGCACTTCTGTTTCTCGCACTCTTTCAGGACTGCGGTTTTGCTATGGTAGTGGCAGAACATTGGTGTCAGCTCTAGGGTAGCCTCTGTTTTGGGAAAAGTTCCGGCAGGTTTTCAGTTGTGTGTGGACTGACACAGATAGGTCTTTATAGTTCCAGGCAGTAGGTCCTTGAGAGATCACCTCAGTTCCTCAGGCACAAGTCAGATATGAATGGGCTGGTATTAGCTCATAGTGCAAGTTTCTTTTCTAAACACAGCTCTACTGGTTCCACCTGTTGGAATTAAATGAAAAATAACTTCTGAATAACTTCTCATGACCTCTGTAACTGGTATCTGTGGACTTTGGAAACTGCTTTGATGGTAGCACATTTGAGATGGACCCTAATCTACAAAATAAACATTTGTAGCATGTTAAAAAAAAAAACACTGCTTAAGATACAAAATTCCCTTTTTGCTTTCTGTGGCCACTGCAAAATGATACCTTTTTATCTTTGGGTACTTCCTAGCTGAGCGCTAAGATGTTTTTGTTTTTTATGTAATTAAACATTTTAATTACTTAAAAACTTAATAGCTGCATCCAGATGATATTTTGAAAATTTAGAATTCCAATGTATTTTGAAGGGGAAAATTTATGAAACATAGATAATGGAATTAAATATAAGCTAGCTTTCTAAACTCTGAATGTGGAAGTAAATCTCTGAATCCTTAGAAATATAAAGAAGACCTCTGAGCTGCCACAGAACCAGCCACCCCCACTTATATCTGTGACTGTCCTCAGAGTAAAGGCTACTAGTTTAAAGTACTTGTTTAACTGGTTTTCCTGGTCAATTCTCAGTTTTTCCTGTAGATTAGAGGTATCCCCAATTGGAAAGCCCCACAGTAATGAATTCTTGGAAAGATCAACCTAAGCATTTAAACAGCACTAGTAGGCATCATTATTATAGCACAAAGTGGTAATTAATGTTCTAAACTATGACCCCTGGTCATCCAAAAAAAGTTTAATAAGCATGTTTAGTTCACTCTATACATTAAGAAAAAGAAGAGTGCTACGATTTAGAAAGATTTCTGTTAAAAAAAAAAAAGTCAGTGTTAAAAATAAAAAAGCCTGAAGAGCCCTTTCTCCTAACCTCCTTCTTTCCTCTCTGTGACAAAGATTAATTGCATTTCTACTGTGTGCTAGACCTGTACTGAATGCTGTGGATACAAAGATGAATAAAATATGTTCTTTGTCCTCAAAGAGTATGCTATGGAATGGTTCAAATAGACATACAAGCAAATAATTCAAATACAATGTAGTATTTTATTGGTTGTGTTCTAAATACTACCAGGTAGCACAGAATAAAGAATAATGAAATATTTCTGAGAAGGTATGGGGAAGACCTATCAGAATCAGCTTCAGATTCACAGTAAATTTTCCAGTTAATACTTCATTTTCTTGTGTGTCAGATAAATACTTCATTTTCTGGCAACTTTATTTGGAAAGATTATTAGTTTAGGGTTTATTATGGTTATTCTTTGGGAATTTTAGTCTGTTTTAAATGAAAAGTGGTCTTTGTTGGAGAAAAAAGTTAAAAGTTATTTCAGACCAAAAATGGACCAATCTATGAATTCTGTATGAAGAAGCAATTTGAATTCCTCAGAATAAATTACTTTTTATAAGTTTAAGACACTGTTGGATTCTTTATGTAACCAAAGGACACCTAGGGCAGCCCCGGTGGCCCAGCGGTTTAGCACCGCCTTCAGCCCAGGGTGTGAGTGATCCTGAAGACCCAGAATTGAGTCCCACGTCAGGCTCCCCCGCATGGAGCCTGCTTCTCCCTCTGCTTGTGTCTCTGCCTCTCTCTCTCTCATGAATAAATAAAATCTTTAAAATATACATATACATATATATACATATATAAATCATCTATTTGAGTGCTAAGTGGGGATAATACAAAGTACTGTCTATATAACTTCATGTAACTTAAAATTTTTAATAATTTTTATTTTACATATAGTAGACACTCATAGGAGGATAACTTTATGAAAAAGCTCCTTAAAGTGAAATCATTTTAAACTGGGACCAAGCATTCAGAGTAAATTGTGAGAAGTTAAATTAAAAATTTTAAAAATAGGGTAGCCCAGGTGGCTTAGTGGTTTAGTGCCGCCTTCAGCCTAGGGCATGATGCTGGAGACCCGGGATCGAGTCCCACATCAGGCTCCCTCCCTGCATGGAGCCTGCTTGTGTCTCTGTCTCTGCCTCTCTCTCTCTCTCTCTGTCTCCATGAATAAATAAAATCTAAAAAAAAAAAAAAATAGAAAAATAAGTTAACTTTTACTCAATTAAGAAAATTCCTAACATTAGAATATTTGTTGTAATTAGTAAGATAGTGAAAATTGAATGTTTATTCTACTGGCATAATTTTTATATGCATGATAGCACATTATTAGACTTTTTAAATGTATTATTTGACTTTTACATTTTGGTAATACATCATTTTTTCCAAAAAAAAAAAAAAAATTAAAGAGCTTCATCAGTTTTCCCAAGGGCCATTCCGAAAGAACTTAATTCTGTCATCATCCTTGTTGGTTTTCTCATTTATCAGTGGCTTGGATTGTGATCCCAGCAGTTCTTCACCACTACTTTAATTCATTTCATGACTTTTTTTAATGATTTCCAGTTTCACTTTATAACTGAATTGAATTTGCCTTCTATTTACCAAAAAAACAATGTCTTTGATAGGATGAGCATATATATATATATAGACACTGATATTAAATGTTTGAGTTAGGACTATTGTAAGTGGTTGCTTCTGTAGTATTTTCATTTTGTGATGGCTTTAGTTTCCCTATGTACTGTTTAACTGCAGGAACTGGTATGGATTACTACTTCTTAACATACATTTCATTTAAATTTCTTTTAGTTATGTATATCATTATGTGTGGAGCTCACATTATAAAAACTATAATCTTAACATAGAAACCAGTTAGATAATGAAATGACAAGATGATGATAATGATGATGATGCCGCCGCCACTGCCTGCTATTACTCTGTGCCAGTTGCTCTACTAGGCAATTTTTATAGTAATCCTTCCAATCATCTAGCAAGGTCAGTGTTAAACACCCTGATTTCATGGATAAGGAAATGGAGAAAATTCATACAGGTGGTGAGTGTCTTAGGAGCTAAAGATAAGCCACTCAAATTCAAGTTTCTGTTCTTTGCAGTACATTATGTCTTTCTTTGGTATAAAGAAGCATTTACTTGAGTTTCCTCTTAAAAACTGTATCTTTGGGCACATACAAAATATGCAAAAATCTGATTAGTCAACAATTATAGGAATATGTTTCTAGGTTTATATACACTGTCTGTATATAAACCTAGAAACATATTCCTATAATTGTTGTAAAAACTATGTATCTTTGTCATTTGCTACTGAAAGATATTCCACAAATATACACCCTTCCTTTAGGAGATTCATGAGTCAAAGTGGAATAGAACATGTGGAATTAATGAAATTGATTTTTTTAAAAAAATCTCATAAAATTTAGTAACATTTTTAAAATGAAGTACATCCAGTTTTAAGAGCTTATTATTATTATTTTCAAAGAGAACAGTACACCATTTGCCAATATCTATTTAATGGTGACCTGTGATAACCACTGGAATTGCAGTTATTTAACAACATCTATTTTTCTAAAACCATTACTTGAAACGCCAGGATTCAGCTTTGATATACACATGAATTGAATGGAGGAAATACAGATATTTTAGTTTTCCTAAGTGTGAAATCAGGAATTTCAGATACTAGACTCCATTCAGCCTATAGCAAATTTTCAGTTATTTGTAAGTTTTATTTCTTATTCAAAGAGCAGATCTGATCATGGCCTTTGGCCAAAGATGTTGCTTATATTGTTTAAAAAAAAAAAAAAAGTCCCTTCAACATCAAACAGTATATATATATAAGGAGTCTAAAATTAACCTGTTAGTCAGGCACACAACTTTGTGGTCCCAGAAATAATGACCTTCATGGAAAAATGCCTCTTAAGATGAGGTAAAACTTTAGAAGTTACTGCTTTATTGTTTTAGTTTTTTTTTTTTTAAGATTTTATTTATTTATTCATGAGAGATACACAGAGAGAGAGAGAGGCAGACACAGGCAGAGGGAGAAGCAGGCTCCATGGAGAGAACCCGACATGGGACTCGATCCCGAGACTCCAGGATCACACCCTGGCCGAAAGCAGGCACTAAACCACTGAGCCACCCAGGGATCCCCTGCTTTAGGTTTTGCGTGTATGTGCCTGTCTTTCTTTCTCCTTCCCCCCCTTCTCCCCTTCTCTTTCTCCTTTTCCTCCTTTTTCACTGTTGTCCTCTGGCATATACAATTAAATAATGAAACATTTCTTATGTACAGGGTGTTAATTAACTGTCTTTTAGGCTTAGATCTTTTGGTTTCTTATATTCACTCCTAAGAAAAATAATGGGGTTACACTCTTTAAAGCTGCTACTTTCTTGCAAGTTATTATTTCACATATATATCATCGTATTTTTTGGTACACATCCCCTGGGACTTGCTCTATTGTTATTTCTCACTCAGCATGTCTCAAAACCACCAAATCTGCTGAGACAGTAAGCATACTTTTTGGATATGCTCTTAGGATATGGGAATTGCCATACTGAAGCCATCCATCCAGCCATCATGTCTGGTTTTCTGCTTTGAAAAACATTTCTGTCTTGCATTAGAGGTAGGCATTAAGGTTTCGTGAGGTGCCTACTTAGGCGGTAACATACAGAAAGGAGACATTTCATTTTGATTGCACCCAGTGATCTTTTTATGCCCCAAAGCATGAAGACTGATCTTTTGTAATTCTAGCCTATCAAGTGTAATTGCAGCTATATTCATATTTATACAGATCCCTAATCCCTAAACAAAGCTTCTACACTGGGAATTTTAGGTTAATTTTATATAATCTTTTTAAAAATCCATTTGCTTTTTTGCAACAGGTTTGCTGCCTGAACACAAAAATCATAAAAACCACCACTAAATCTAAGCCATAATGGGTAACGAAAAGATTCAGTACATCATCACTGGACATACAGATCTGGGCAAGTTTACCATGACTACTGGCTATCTGATCTATAAATGTGGTGTGATTGACAAAAGAACCACCAAAAGATTTTTTTCTTAAAGGCTGCTGAGTTAAGAAAGGGCTTTGTCAAGCAGGCCTGGGTCTCGGATAAACTGAAAGGTGAATGTGTGCAAGGCATCACCACTGATATCTCCATGTGGAAATTGCAGAACAGTAAGTATTATGTTTTCATCGCTGACGCTTCAAGACACAGGAATTTTATCAAAAACATGATTATAGGGGTGCCTGGTTGGCTCAGTCAGTAGAGCATGTGATTCTTGATCTTAGGGTTTTAAGTTCAAGTCCCATGCTGTGTGTAAGATTACTTCAAATAAAATTATAAAACGGGCACCTGGGTTGCTCAGTTGGTTAAGCCTCTGCCTTTGCCTCAGGTCAGGATCCCAGGGTCCTGGGATCGAGCCCCACATCTCCCTCTCCCTCTGCCTGCTGTTCCTCCTGCTTGTGCTCTATCAAATAAATAAACTATTTAAAAAAATCATAAATGAGGGACACCTGGGTGGCTCAGTGGTTGAGCATCTACCTTTGGCTCATGCATGACCCCGGGGTCTGGGGATAGAGTCCTGCATCAGGCTCCCTGCTTCTCCCTCGGCCTGTGTGTCTCTCATGAATAAATATAATTTTTTTTTAAATCATAAAAGAAACAACAACAATATTATTACAGGCATAGCTCAGGCTGACTCTGTCTTGATTGTTGCTACTAGTGTTAGTGAATTTGAAGCAGGTATCTCCAAGAATAGGCAGACCGAGGAGCATGCCCTTCTGGTTTACATACTTGGAATGAAACAACTACTTGTTAGTGTTAACAAAATGGATTCCACTGAGCTACCCTACAGCCAGAAGAGATACAAGGAAATCATTAAGGAAGTCAACACCTACATTAAGAAAACTGGCTACAACCCTGACACAGGCATTTGTGCCAATTTCTGGTTGGAATGGTGACAAAATGCCAGAGCCAAGTACTAAGATGCCTTGATTCAAAGGATGGAAAGTCACCAGTCAAGATGGCAATGCCAGTGGAACCACGCTGCTTGAAGCTCTAGGTTATATCCTTCCACCAATGTATCTAATGGACAAGCCCTTGTTTCTGCCCCTCCAGAACATCTACAAAATTGGTGGTACTGGTATTGTCCCTGTGGAGACTAATGTTCTCAAGCCTGGCACAGTGGTCACCTTTGCTCCAGTTAACGTTACAAATGAAACAAAGTCTGTTGAGGGACAGACGCCCGGGTGGCTCAGCAGCTAAGCGTCTGCCTTCAGCTCAGGGCATGATCCCAGGGCCCTGGGATTGAGTCCCAAATCGGGCTTCCTGCATGGAGCCTGCTTCTCCCTCTGCCTATGTCTCTGGCCTCTCTCCCTCTGTATCTCTCATGAATAAATAAACAAAATCTTTAAAAAAATAAATAAAATCTGTTGAAATACACCATGAAGTTTTAAGAGAAGCTCTTCCTGGGGATAAAGTGGGCTTCAATGTCAAACATGTGTCCCAAAATGTTCGTTGTGGCAACGTGGCTGGTAACAGCAAAAATAACCACTGATGGAAGCAGCTGGCTTTACAGCTCAGGTGATTATCCTGAGCCATCCAGTCCAAATCAGTGCTGACTATGCACCTGTGCTAGATCACAATACTCACAAGTTTGCTCAGCTGAAGGAGAAGATTGATCACCATTCTGGGAAGAAGCTGGAAGATGGCCTCAAATTCTTGAAAACTGGTAATGCTGCCATCATTGATATCATTCCTGGCAAGCCCATATATGTTGAGAGCTTCCCTAAGTATCCTCCTCTGGGCTACTATTAATGACATGTGACAGGCAGTTGCTGTGCCTGTCATCAAGGCAGTGAACAAAAAGGCTGCTGGAGCTAGCAAGGTCATCAAAGTCAGCTCAGAAAACTAAATGAATTATTCCTAATATCTGGGAACCCAGTCTTAATCAGTGGTAGAGGAATAGTCTGAGAACTGTTTGTCTCAATAGGTCATTTCAGTTTAATAGCAGAAGGGTGGTTAATAACAATGCATCATAAAACCTTCAATAGGAAAGAAGGATGTTTTGTGGACCATTTGTGGGGGGGGGGCAGTTTTAAGTTATCAGTTTTTTAAATTAGTACTTATGGGAAACAACTTAACCAAAAATCTATCATAGACTTGAGACTCATTAAAACAAAGATTAATCTTCTCAAATCTCACCCTCTCAAATCTCACATATTTTATATCTGTTGCCTCTTTAGGCACTAATAGCCTCATGTGGAAGTGGCAAATGTAAACTCTTTTCATTGTTAATCACTGCTTTAGAGCTGTGAAAATTTCTCAAAAGCTATTATCAATTCAGTCACCAGAAACATTTCCTCTCTATTCCATGTTTTGTTTCCCCAACTTTTTTACTAATAGCAGGGGATGGGAGTTTTTTGTTTTGCTTTGGTTTTATTTTGTTTAGTATCTCTAATGACCCTGCTTCTTTATTTTTTTTCTATTAACCTATCCACGCTCTTCATAAAACTTTATCTTTTCTCAGTTCTATATTAGTTTTCTACCAGATTTCCTTTTCTTGTCTTTGTCTTAAGTTTGTCCCCATTTTGAATCACAAGCTAAACGTTTCCTGTGGCATCCTAGTGAAGCATTGTTCAATATGAGTTCAGCAGGCACCTACCCCTGCTATGTAACAGCTTAAAATAAAAACATAAAATACTGAAATGGATTAACTAAAGATAATTTAAGAAACATTGAATAAATTTAAAACAAAGTAAATTATATAAAGGGAATCTAGAAAGGGAAGACCCTGGTATTATATATATAACCTCTCCATACCAAGTACTCTAGAACAAAATCAAATTTATGATTGTTCAAAGCTTTCTAAATGAATTTTACTCTATTTTCAAAGGAATAGTATGAAAGGAAGGATGGATGGATATGTTCTGTGAAATGGTGAAAACGTAGGGAACTGTTGAGAATGGCAGGTTCTTAATACTTAAGAACCTGGGATGGATGGAGGAAATCATTAGCTTCACCAGTGGTGGAGGTAGAACTACTAGATTCATCTGAATATAAAGAGAATGAATGTGTTCAGTTCTAGACACAGGAGGAAAAGGAGATGAAGAAAGACAATCAAAGAATACACTAGTGGAAAATACCAGGAGGAAGACGAATAGGCAAATGAAAATTGTCCTTGAGTATAGTTTTCTCATAAAGAGGGAAGGGAATGGAAGTGAAGGCAGTAGAGAAAAATAAATGAGGCTATTACTTATTGAATTTTAAGTTTTTTTAAAGATGGACTGGTGATTAGTGGGAGTGACTAGCATTTTTATGTATATAATGAAATCTACAAGTCAGTTGTAAACATTTTTAATGGATGTTTTTTGACTTGTTAAGTATCAATTCCCTACATATAGCATTACGTAGATTTTATATTTTTCACTCAATATCATTAATTCGTTTTTTATTTTTTTCTCAACTAAATATATTCTCACAACACCAGGTTTCCTACCTAGGCAACTATATCCTTGTTATCCAATTATTTGCTTATCCATAAAATAAGAGCTGCTTTTCATTTAACAGGATATGAGGGAATATGGCCAAAAGCAGAAGAGATTGTTCTAGAAATATATTGGGGAGAGAAGGTGGCAGCAGGAGGCATTCAACAGGCCTGTAATTTTGAAACAGACATGGTAGTTTATATAGAATTGGAGGTGAACTGAGAATAACTAGAGAACCAAAGCTTCTTAATAATAATAGATATGGTTTTGAGAGACATGAGGAAACTTTCCAAGGTGGTAATAATGTTCAGCACTTTGATCTGATTGTTGATTACATGGGTTTTTTCCTATCTTAAAAGTCACTGAGCTGTATAATGTAGAAAGAAATCCTAATATTTACACATTTTGCTGTATGTAAACTATATCAATTTTTTAAGAGCAAGAAAAAACTCACTTGAATGCTAATGGATGTTTCAGACTAAGATATTGTTGTTGTTGGTTTTTTTCAATTATTTCTACTGGATATACACTTAAGTATCATCTTTGCTACTTTTAAAATGTTCTTTAAAGTGATACCCTAGGAAGAAAAACTAGCCAGTCTATTTCATTTATAACTGTCATGAACGGAAATTTTCCAACACTAACCTCTGTTTCAGATTCCTGCTGTTGCTTCTGCACTATTAGTTAGTGTCAGCAGGGGGTTAACAGCATTCAATTTAACCTTGCTATTTGTACTCTGTTTTGAATTTTTTTCTTTTTTTCCACATTTAACTACCTTACATGGATTCTCCATTTTAAGGATCATTCATGCACCATGGGGTCTATACACTGAAAGACTGTAAGTGCAGATAAGCACACAATAAAAGCACATTTAAAGATAATGTGAAGCTCCAAGACCTTTCTTTTTTTTTTTTTTTTTTTTTTTTTCTGGTAACACAGGAGCATTGCTGTGAAAATCATTGCAACAAGAGAAAAACTGATTAAGCCTATTCAATGCTATTATTTTTATGAGATTACAGACTTGTTTAAAATATGTAAGAATCCTATACGTATGAATTAATTATAGGTTATATGTCCAGACCTATAAGACAGTAAATGCTCTACTTGTAGCTAACCATGAACATCACATCAGAAGCAACTCCTCTCTCTCTCACACATTAAAATTATAAAATCTATTATGGCCTGGGACCACATCCTCTACTACTTTCCCAATTCCTCTCTCTCTACTCTCACCTCACCTCCCCTGTCCTCTCCTTCTTTGCCCTTCTATACTATAAATGATCAGCCCTTTGCAGTCAAAATGCCATCTTCAGCAGTAGGATAGAGAGCAACAAGTGAAATGAAGAGGGCTGTAAACCCCAGATCTGCAAACAACTCCCCTCCATTGAACCCTGGTGAACCTACTATTCTCATGAGCGATCTTTGGCTTGCTCTGAGTTGGTACTGAGTATAAGACTAAATTAGTGAAGACGGAAAAGAAGGAATGCCACCTCCAATTCTCATCATTTAGTAAGAACAGTAATAATGGAATACTCTCCTGTGGAGTTGAAACAGGAAGGAGAGCCCTGTGTTTCCCTCTTCCTCCACCTCCAATTTCCTTCATTCTCAACCATTTTTGCACAACTTCAGCACACTTCTCTAGTCTGAAACCCAGGATTCTGCTAGTTTCATCTTCATGTGCAGGACACCCTGCAGGCTGCTAGGGACACCAAAGTGAAAACAACATACACACCTCCAGTGGCTTGGAGTTGAGAGAGACCCAAATCTTACACTGTTATGTAACAAGGAGGAAGACATGCACTCCTGTTCTCCCAACCAGGGATTCTGAAAGCATTTCTTCAGAATGGGATTATATTAACCCAAGTATTGTGCTATAATAATGGTCTACTATTATACTAGGCTGATATACTTCCTGGTTTGTCCCTATTTTCCTGGCATATTCGTTTTTTAAAAAAGCATCCCCTTTCACTCCCCAAAAATCTGGATAGTAACTTATATGGTCACTCTAAGTCATAACAAAAGTGAACTTCTCAAGACAGGTAGGGACGTTTAACAAAAGCCCCAAATATAAACATATGACATTAAGTATTTCAAAGTTAATGTGGTAGCAGCGATGTTTAAAAATACTAGAAATGCAGATACTCATTAAATGTAAGAATAAAACAAATAAAACATTCTTTAGAAAGAGGATGGTCATTACTGTGATATAATTCCTACAGGATGCCTATATCAAACTGCATACAAGTTACGTGGAATAACACCTTAATATTTAAAACATTGAGTCAAACATGGATAAAATATTTACAAAAGAATACTTGAACATTTCAATCAGGGATGTTTCAGCTTTAATAGTAAAATTAAATGTTTAAACGTTTAAATCAGTTCTTCGTGATTAAAGTTAAATAATCATGGGCCTTCATTTTGAACACTGCTTTTATTTATTTTTATTTATTTTTTTATTTATTCATGAGAGATAGAGAGAGAGAGAGAGGCAGAGACACAGGCATAGGGAGAAGCAGTCTCCACGCAGGGAACCCAATGTGGGACTCAATCCCAGGACCACGGGATCACTCCCTGAGCTGAAGGCAGATACTCAACCCCTGAGCTACCCAGGTGTCCCTGAACACTGCTTTTTAATCCATGATAAATGTAGAAAACAATGTTTAGAAATAGAAATATTAATTTTAGGATTTGACAACAAATGTTTTACATTTATTTTTTTATTTGCCTTTGAAGACATAATACTTCATGTAAATTATTCTATACATTTAAATGCATAGGTATGAAGATGAAATTAGTAAAACATGCTCTCATAAGAAAACAGTTTATTTTCTGATTTAATACTAATCAACCATTGCTAATATGCTATAAAATCCTACTTAAGAGAGACACTGACTCAAATTATTAAAGTTAATGGCCTCCAGTTGCCTCATCTTGCCTGAGTGTAGGATATTAAGCATGCAGAACCCATAATTTAATTATCACCTGTTAATATTGGCGTTAAGTTCATTTCCCTCCTTTCAGAATGAAACTTCAGTGATGAGCCAATTAAAAACCATTATCTTCCTACTCAAAACACCAGCCTCCTAACTATACCTGTAGTATACAGATCACAGATCTGCTGAGACTTTCAAGATGGAACTTGTTGCCTCTTGCCTTTAGGGATTGATAAATTAATTTATTATTTCTGCCCATTTTTCATTCTAATTTTTAAAATCTCTAGATTATATAAAGATTTAAACTCTTTTCTTCAATATATTTATATACTTTAAAAAACATTCCAGAAGTGGAGAGTTACGTTATTCTACAATAATAATAAGGCAATCATTAAAAGAAATCTACACTCTTATTCCTATTTGGACATGGTAAGATGTAACAATACATCAAAGAATGTGGTGCAAGAAGAGGATTAGCTTATCATGAAATTCCACTGATATGCACTAGAGAAATGTGCAGTTTATTTTTAGGAATTTATTAGAAACTCTGTCCCTTGGACCCTTCTGATACATGTACCAGTCTAGTGAAATCTAATTTTATCAGTTCACCCATGGGAATGAAACTCTGAGAAATTCATTTGTGTTAACCAAACTCACAAGAGATTGATTTATAAACTAGTAAATCACTTTTTAATTTACCATGGGAATGCTAGCTGATCCAACAATCCGAAAAATTTACCTGATGTTTTTGAGTTCTTACTACCCTCAGTGCTGGCACTACAATGAATACAAAGGTAAAAAATAATCCCCATCCTGAATAAATTCATAATCTGGTGAGAGGGCTTGGACAACAATACATAAAATACAAGCCAGACTACAATTAATGCACGAGTGGTATGTAGTGGTTAAATGTATAGAAGAGGTCCAATTCTTTCTTCTAGGAAGAATCTTACAGGTAGAAAACCAAATTATACTTGAGATGGATTTTTGGTGGATACATTTTAAGGTAGATTTCCCTCAAAAGTCATTGCTGATTAATAAATTATCTTTCCCTTTCCCCTCCATATGTCTGTATAAAGAACCATAGCCCCCTATCTATAATTAGGACATCTTTACTACTGGATACATTCTAGACACTACAAAAACTTTTAAACTGTAACACATTCATATCCATTTCTTACCGCAGTTATTATCACAACAACAATCTCTTCTGACCTCTAGTGTCACAACTAACTTGTAGGTTGATTCCAAAGTTAGTTATAAGGCAAAAATTATACATAGTCAAAATGTCCCTAAAAATTCCATAAATAGCCTAGAGTATACAAAGTTCTGTAAAATAATATTCAGTACAATGTCTAGTAAAACAGGATATAAAAGAATACATAATCCAAACATAATTTTAAATACAGTATTCTCACTTAAAGGAATATTTATGTAAGAGAATTTATACAAACTAAATGTATGTATCATGCACATCCTTTATCATGACACCCATATTTGTAGGTTTCTTCCACTGAATAAATTTTAAATAGGCCACTACCTAACAATATGTATTGAAATAACTTGTCTTTAAATCACAAGATAAACTGTGCTGCTTTTGAGGAGTTTCCTATAGCCAGCTTATTTTAGATATTTTATGTGGATTCTTACTAACCTCAGTCTCAGGCATCTCTTCTAGATTTGGATGTTAGTCTGCTTTTTTCTAATTACTATATTTACCCAAACATACCATGTACCTGGCTGGCACTGAGCCCATATTCCTGTTCTGACCACAAACAGCTAACTATCTACAAGGAAGTCAAAGGAAGGAAGCCAAACCGTGACCATCCATTATTGCATTGTACTCAATCATCTGAACTTCAACACCTGTATACCTGAAGTAATAAACAGTCTCATTTAGCAAGCACACTGAAGTAGGAGTAGCTGTGTATACATGTTTCAGCCTGCATCAGAAGTATGTTACCACATGATTTTGCTCGCTGTAATAGCAGTTTTTGGCACTCATTAATGATACTACTGATAATACTGTTGCCTGATCATTTTTGTAAAGAGTTAGATATTATTTCTATGATATGCAAAAGCCCTGATTTGAAAGCAAGGGTAAAAACCAGAACAATGGTTTCCCCCATCTACTAGGTCAGCCAGTGGTCCATATATTAGATCACAGCCATTATGCAGAATACGGAAGGACTTGATGAAAGATGATTTTTAGAATCTGGCATTGAAAATGTGTAGAGCTCAGGCTCTGGAATCCAACAAGTATGAATCTCATCCTCACCATTTACTGGCTGGGTGACCTCTAGCAAGTTATTTTAAACCTTTCAAGGCTCAGTTCCGTATCTCCCTTAAGATGTTTTTTAAGTAGGTTCCATGCCTAATGTGGGGCTTGGAGCAACCAAGATTGAGAGTCACATGCTCTACCAACTGAGCTAGCCAGATGCCCCTCCCTTAGATAGAGTTGTTTAAACAATTAAATGAAATAAAGTTCTTAGCACAGTCCTTGGCATATGATTAGAGCTTAGTAATAAATATTATGTATTTTTAAATTTTGATTACAGTGTTTGTAATTTCATGTTTTCAACAACTTTTATACATCTCTTATATGTGCACCTGTATGAGGTAACAACCTGTGGTTAATTTGATTTTTCTCCCTAGAAACAACAAGATATTTAACTATATATATGCTAATGAAGATACATAATCACCACTCCCAACACCTATTTTTGGTGTCTTAAAGTTAATTATTCCTCTCATAATATTTTCTTATTCTGCTATAAATGTGAGATCTATGATTACAGCTGAGAGGTATTAAAAGAAGAACAGGAAACCACACACGTTTCTTAAAATAACAATACAAAGTCTCACACACATGATGTTTATATACCTATCTAACAAGGAAACACAGCAGAATATACTCAAAGCTAACCACAAATGAGTTAAAAGATACCACAGTTTACTTTAAAATCACACACATTTTACTTTCATTAGTATGTATAAGAATTGCATTGTAAGATGCATTTTTAAAAAATTTCAAAGCTATGTGTGGCCTGGTAACTGTGGTACTGAGTATACTCTAAAAACACACATGTGATGCTAAAGCTGAACAGGAATTGCTGTTTGTCCTTCCAAACCTTAATAACACATATGCTATGTAGCCAAACCCCATTCTTTGCAGAGACCTACAAGTCAAACTCACATTTCTCAGAGTTTGGTATGTGAGCTGTTGCTGGCAAAGATTATGTGGGTAGCCCTCAATTTTTCCTTATTCATATGTAATAAATACCATAACCATCCTCTATTAATTACAAGTGAACTGGCTTTTGTTTTTGAATTGATGGTTTTCTTACAGCGTACACTTGGGGTTTTTTTTTAAGTGTGCTGGTTAAAAAATTCCTTAAGAAAATCAGTATGAGAATAGGGCAGAATTTACATAAGTTACACTCAATTGGCTAACATTGTGGAGACTGAACTAAACAGAGGTGGCTTAATCAATGACATTTCAACCTGAAATATTACTTGACAGACCTATATTTTACCTGAGAAAAAATAACATTAATACCAATCTTGTTTGACAAACCTCTCACTCCCC
This sequence comes from Canis lupus dingo, assembly GCF_003254725.2. Taxonomy (NCBI): domain Eukaryota; kingdom Metazoa; phylum Chordata; class Mammalia; order Carnivora; family Canidae; genus Canis; species Canis lupus. The sequence goes on from NC_064265.1 coordinate 20,472,882, forward strand.
TATAACTATTAAAGATTTAGTAGGAATGACTTGCTAACTTTTGTGCATATTCTATGTTGTAGTCCAGATACAGATGTTTTCTTCAAAGTCAGCACTGCTATATATTTATATTTATATATATCTTTTGAAGAGGGGCTCCCTTTAAGAAATGTATTGATACTGATTGACTACTGATTGACTATCTTGTTATAAGACTGAATACCTGTGGATCAGTAATACATTGGAAATTTTAAAGTACATAAAGTAGTTCTTCACCCCTGAAGAAATATTCCACAGAGATTCTCCTATTTCCCTCAAGATCATATATTTATTACCAAGTTCTAACTATATCCCGGGCATGGTGCTAAGTTTTGAGTATAGTGTGGAAAACAGAATAGACAGGTTTCCTACCTTTCTGAACCATTCAACTACTGGACCCTCTAAGAACAGGACATTTAAGTTGAAAATGTGAAAGGGATAGAACAGGTAAGGTCCAAGCAGAAGTAAAATATGCAGACTGGGAGAAAGAGGAGTTTGGTTTATTAGACAAACTCAAAAGAAGCCAGTACAATGAAAGCCTAAATAAGTAAGTAAGGGGAAGCATGGTAAAAGATGAGCTTGTTAAAGCAGGCAGGAGTCACTGTGGCAGTTTTTCTCAGTGAAACCCAACACAGCCAAAATTGTTACTTTACTTTGAATATAAAGGGAGGAATATCAAGAAGATATGAGTACCATGAAAAAAAATACATAAAACCACTAAATTTCTTTATTGGGGATTTAAAAAACAAAAAAACATCAGAACATCATTTTGCTGAAATTTCTGTAAACTGCATCTCTAATTGCTAACCTCACTTAGGTTATTCTATAGGCAAATGGCCACCTGAGAAGTGCAACAGGAATTCTGTTTAAAAAAAAAAAAAAAAAAGATTTTATTTACTCATGAGAGAGAGAGAGAGGCTGAGACACAGGCAGAGAGTGAAGCAGGCTCCATGCAGGGATCCCGATGTGGGACTGGATCCGGACTCCAGGGTCATGCTCTGGGCCGAAGAAGGCAGGAGCTCAACCACTGAACCATCCGGACAGGCATCCCAAAGAATTCCATTCAGTATTTAACACTACTGTTTAATTTCCCTCTTCTTCCCTGTTTTGCCTGCTGCTCCTTGTAGCTACAGTGCCACATATCCCATGTTTCCCCTTAAATCTAAGAAAGAAATACAGAGTTGGGTTCCTGGTGACAGTATGGGGGGTGGGGGGCTATGTGAGGACAACCTTCTCCCATTTCCTCTCTAGCAGGATTCCCTGCCCTATGCCATCTCTTCATATTTCATGCATAAGCTCTACAGTTGGATAAAATCCTTCTGAGAATTGGTATCCCTGACCTTCATACTCTGTAGTCCCATTTTCACGTTTCTTATTTCCTGCTTAGCTCTGCTGGAGTGCTTATGCACCAACTGTCAATGACTTCGATCTTGGGGGTCTTTAAATGGTGTAGATATTGGTTCTTCTATTACACCTTTGAGTATGCTTTCCTTTGATTCAGAATTGAATTTGCTAGTGATACTACTCTTTATTTCAAGTATATTGTAACTTTTTAAAAAATGAACAATCATGGGATTTTAAGAACTAATTTAACTGAGTTAAACAATTTAAATGAATTCCAAACACTAAGCACTAAGGTGGACATACCAAGTTTTGAAATACAACTTGGTTCTGAAGTCACTAACTACTTGAACTGAATGATATTTTCATTTTTGATAATCTTGTTCTGTGATTCACTGTGAGTCTACGGTGTTATAGCAATGTTAGTGAATAAAAAGCCTTCATGTTTCCTGCTATCCTCAGTGGTAGCACATTTTATTTAATTCTTATCCTCTAAATGAAGACTTATAGATAATCTCCCTATTGCCTGTTCTCTTTTGTTTCTATTTCCCACATTAAAAACAACCCAAAGGCTGTATTTTCAGCACACATATACAAGTTCAGGATAAGTTATGGTGTAGATAGGCACTGGATTCAAAATAGATGGTCAGATATGACTTCTTTCTAAGTAAATGTGGGAAAAAATGTAGAAAAATGAGAAAAGCTATCCAGTAGCCTAATAAATCTATAAATTTTTATGTCCATGAACAGAAAATGTCAAATGATCATAGGCCATTAGTTTTTGCAAATATCTCAGAAAAGCCAGGCTATTTTTTCATGTATAGGATCAGATTTATTTAGAAAAAAATCTCAAAGGTGACAGGTGTGTGTTGGTCATTCTTTTAGAGTCCTGCATTGCTCCACAGGCCTTCCTGCCAATACCCTGGAGAGCAAGAATTCTGGTTTATAGAGTATCTCTTGTCCTCATAAATTATACTAGTATCAGTCAGGAAGGGACAAATTACTTCTTAAAAGAAACCACACAATACCTTCCAAGTTCACTTAGAAGTACCTCCCAATACTTTGTCCTACCAGTGTGAATACAATTCAGTTTATTCTCTTTAAGATGATTTCAAAAAGTCTTGTTTCACATATGTGATTTACCTTTAGATGAAAATAAAGTTTTCTTCTGGTGTGGTGCTGGTTATGTTAACTTTTTAGATACCAGGTACCCAGTGTTTGAGGACATTGTGACCCAGAGGTGAAGGAAGATCTACACTAAAAAGGTGAGAGGCAGGGCAACTGCTGACCATAGGGCTCTCACAAACTTAGGCCGGTAGTTCCCCCATGCTGAGATCACAGATCATTCTCTCTCTTCCTACTCCTTTCCCATCCTGGAAATAATTTACTCTAACAACCCATTTTTTGAAACTATTATAACTGAGAGATTAATTTTACTTATCATTGATAACTCACCAGGATTAATAATATTAGTGTCTATAGTTTATGAAATGTCAAGATAATTGAAGTTATGCTATTATTCATAAGTACTAATACTTTAAAATCTCAGCCACTGATTTGACTGTGAGCATATGAATGGCATATTTGGAAGAGAAGTTGATATTCATATTTTAAAATGACTCCAAATTTTTTATTTTGGGAGAAAAGTATTTACTACACATAATTATTCTACACTTACTACTAATCAAGTGTTCTATAATTACTTTATGCATTTAAAAGCTTGTGCAAAGGACCACACATGAGAAGGAATGGCATAGGTTTTTCACTGAATTGCTAGATGGTCAGCCTAGAGGGTAAGAGGTAATTGGAATAAAACCTGTAAATCATAAAAGGCATTGTAATTTAAATTAAAGAGTACATACTTTACCTAAAGGCAAAGAAGAGCAGTTGAAAAGTTTTAATTTAAATAGAGTAACAGTTTCAGGTTAGAGTTTTAGGGACATACAAGCAGAATGTGCAGAATAAAATTGAAGAAAGAAAATCCAAAGTAGGAAGAACAGTTAGGATATTGCATTAATGAGTGAGAACTGACTGGATAGCGATATAAAGGTAAAGGGCAGAAGAACAAAACTAGATCATTCTCTTACACCATACACAAAGATAAACTCAAAATGGATGAAAGATCTAAATGTGAGACAAGAATCCATCAGAATCCTAGAGGAGAACACAGGCAAAAGCCTTTTGTAACTTGACCACAGTAATTTTTTGCAAGATACATCTATGAAGGCAAAGGAAATAAAAGCAAAAATGAACTACTGGGACTTAATCGGAATAAAAAGCTTCTGCACAGTATAAGAAACAGTCAACAAAACTAAAAGGCAACCTACAGAATGGGAGAGGATATTTGCAAATGACATATCAGATAAAGAGCTAGCATCCAAGATCTATAATGAACTTATTAAACTCAACATCCAAGAAACAAACAATCCAATCAGGAAATGGCCAGAAGACATGAATAGAAACTTCACCAAAGAAGACATACCCATGGCCAACAAGCATATGAGAAAATGCTCCTCATCACTTGCCATCAGGGAAATACAAATCAAAATCACCATGAGATACCACTTCACACCAGTGAGAATGGCGAAAATCAGCAAGACAGGAAACAACAAATGTTGGCAAGGATATGGAGAAGGGGGAGCCCTCTTGTACTGTTGGTGGGAATGCAAACTGGTACAGCCACTCTGGAAAACTGTGTGGAAGTTTCTCAAAGAGTTAAAAATAGAGCTACCCAACAACCCAGCAATTGCACTATTCATCCCAAAGATACAGATGCAGTAAAACACTAAGACACCTGCACCCCAATGTTCATAGCAGCAATGTCCACAATAGCCAAACTGTGGAAAGACCTTCGATGTCCTTCAACAGATGAATGGATAAAGAAGATGTGGTATATGTATACAATGGAATATTACTCAGCCATTAGAAACAACGAATAGCCACCATTTGCTCGACATGGATGGAACTGGAGGGTATTATGCTGAGTGAAGCAAGTAAATTGGAGAACAATCATCATATGGTTTCACTCATACAGGGAACATAAGAAATAGTGGTAGGGGTTATAAGGGAAAATGAGTGGGAAAAATTAGAGAGGGTGACAAAACATGAGAGACTCCTAACTCTGGGAAATGAACAAAGGGTAGTGAGGGGAGGCAGGCGAGGGGATGGGGTGACTGGGTGACAGGCACTGAGGAGGGAACTTGATGGGATGATCACTGGGTGTGATACTTAAGTTGGCAAATTGAAGGAAGGAAAGGATGGAAAGGAAGGGGGGAGAGGGGGAGAGGGGGAGGAGAAGGGAGAGGGACAGAAAGAAAGAGAGAGAGAGAGAAAGAAAAGAAAAGAAAAGAAAAGAAAAGAGAAAGAAAGAAAGAGGAAAGAAAGAAAAAAGAAAGAAAAGAAAAGAAAAGAAAGAAAAGAAAAGAAAAGAAAAGAAAAGAAAAGAAAAGAAAAGAAAAGAAAAGAAAAGATCGATCCGTGGCCAGGTTCCATTTTATGAAGCCCTACAGGATCTATTTCTCTGCAGCTGCAAAGGGGATTTCCCTCACCTGCACTAAAAAAGGTCTGGGTTTTCAAGCCTTGATGCTGGCATTTCGCTAGTTGGTAACCACCAATAGAAGCAGGCCTGAGAATGAAATGTTGACATGGAGAAGGGAAAAGCAGATTACTACTAAGAGACGTATGAGTTGTCAGAATAAATTACCAGCTACTTTGAAGTGGAGGAAAGCATACCATGCGGCAGCCTCCACGTTACCTCATCTGCGGAGTGGTGCATCTTTGCTTGCCTTTAAATCATTAGGCTATTTTACAGCTTGATAGAGATAGAATGTAAGCGGCAGATATCAATAAAATGCAAAGGATTCCAGGTGACAAGTGTGAAAACGAAGGTGGGGAAGAGTGAGCTGGCCTCAGTCGCCTTGTCATCCTCCAAAGCTCATCAGATAGACAAGTGAGCTATATTTGATATAGCTCCATGCAAGGAGCTTCCAGGCCTCTCTGTGAAATTCTGTGGTTTGGAAATTTAAGAGTCAGCATCGATATAGGACTTTAATCCAAAGCTGCCAAGTGAGGACTACAATTGAAGACGAATACTCTGAAGAATCAGGAGACTCGGGCTCTACTATCCAGCTGCCACTGCCACTCTTCACAAATAAAAATCATTCATTCAACAACAACAAGAAGAATGGGAGAGAAGCACAGCAAATTCTTGTAGACTTGCCCTGAGAAAGATACTAAGATTGGGGCTGCAGGTAAAAAGAGTGGTTCGGTTTCTGTGGGTTTTTCCTTTAAATATAAAAGGGATTCTAGTCAATATGCCATATGCCATAATGTTTAAAAAAAAAAAAAAAAGGTGAAGGGGTTAGAAACTCCAGAGTTTTGACATGAGCCATGAGTGGATATGCATACATTTTGGGTTTTTTTTTTTTTTTTTTTTTTGAGGGGAATGATGTGATAAAGTTAGTTTAGGGCATATTAAATTTAAGGTATCTTCAGGACAGCGAAATGAAAATGTCCAGTAAACAGTGGAACATACCAAGTTTAAGAGGAAAGATCTAGATTAGGAGTATAGATTTAGAAGTCCAGCAAACAGGAAGATGAAATACAGGGATGTATATGAAATAACCGCTTAGTCTACAGAATAAGAAAGAAGTCAACTGACTTTTAAGAGATGAGCAGAGGAAAAAGTGAGGGGTTCTAATTTTCCCTTACCAGTAGGGAAAAAAAAAAACATTTTAAAAGGATATTAATTATAAATTTTAAAATACCTGCCCTGTTCCAGTATAGATTTCAAAACAGACTCAAAAGTCTTTAACCAACTCCTTGTTTGCTTGAATTAGTTCCTTTGATCTTTTTCTTGCTATTTATAGCAAACTATACTTTGACTTTAGTTGTAGCCATTACTTTAGTACTCTCTATCCCTGGTTTGTAAGCTATTGTTTTAGAATCGTGTTCCTTTCAATGCAAAGGAATCACTTACTTTCTATTTTATCTCCTTATTTCTGTTTCCAATTTGCTTAATTACTGGTATGTATATGCAGTGGTTATCATCCTTTTTCAGGGCAAATGTAGATTTTAGGTACACTATGTGTACTATGTGTACAAATTGGCATCTGTGGGCCAGTCTATGTACCTGTTATTTATCATTTCTTTGGGATTCTGAGTTTCTGCTACTTATTTTAAAGAAATTTGGGGACGTAATTTGCCTTAAGTTAGGAGCCTACCTATATGGGAAAATGGTCCAGTCTTTCCTAATCTCCTAAAATTTGACCATATATTCTTATGTTATAGGACTTCCTAATTAAATCATTCTGTATATTGTACCAATATGATTTACTCATAAGCAAATGAACTCATGGGCAAATAGTCTATACATCCCACCAATAAAATGAATTATTTCTAATAAAAGGACTTTAGTTTGTCATAAAAAATATTAATATATTGGCTTCAAAATTTAAAAGCACTTAACACGCTCAAAATGATATCTTATATCAGAGAAGAGAGGCACATTTCTATACTAGAAAATTAGTCCTTTGGATATTTGATACAATTTTTTAAACCAAACTAACATCATACCTTAAAAATTCTGTCTTAGATAAGTGGTTAAGGTTGTTGACATCTTGATAATGAAAGATGTCTCTAATGGTTTGTGAACTGCTTTACAGAAAGAATCTAATTAATCCTTCTCATGATGTTTGTATTAAATTGTCCTTTGAGTTCCAACTATTATTTATATATTCTGTTCCTGTTTGCAAACCACTGTTTTAGAATCATGTTATTTTCAGTGGCTTTGCTATGAAGGAATCACTTCATTTTTGATTATTGCATTCACAGAAACAATTGTTTCCTGGCTGCCCTGAGCTGTATTTTATCATTTGATGCTGTGACTCAGTGTGCCCTTAAAGTATTTCTTCTATTGGCCTGGTTTGTGGTCTCACTATTTTAGATCAACCGTGCAGCAGCTGCTTGGACAGCCTTCTGTCATCTATTTTCAATAGTGTTATATACCATCCCACATAACTTCAAGGATGATAAATCAGCTGGACTCCAGGGCTTGCACTGTAATCCTGCCTTGGCATTTAATGTTAAGTGTATCTCACAGCTGACACTGATGAAACTGCTTAAGAAATCAGATATGATCTTTAGCAGAGCCAAATCTCACTTTCATATGCAAGGTTAGGTTCTGTTTTGATCAACCCCAGAGCAAATACTATTTCAAAAAAACTGCATCATTCTTCAATGTCTAATATATCTTTTCCATTCATCAGTCCATTCTCTCATATTTTTGATTCCTAAGACACATTTACTGATTGGTATGTGAGTGGTATCTGGACCCTCAAAACAAACTGAATTTAATCAATGTATGATTTAATTCAAAAACTCTGTTCTGTCCGCATATATTGTTATTCACATCAAAATGTACAGATCTGGGGGGGAAAAGGTATAGATCTAACCTTTACATTTTTTTAAAAAAAATATTCCTAATATTGTAGTCAGTTTACCTGCCAGTCACACTGATTTCGGCCTGGCATCCTGACTAGTTTTGATAGGAACAGAGACTTGAAAATTTTTGCTAATTAAGATCTGCTTACAGGAAACTGGTACAAACACCTCAAAATGCTAAAAGGAAAGAAATTAGGTCTCTTAATGTTATTTTAATTTACAAACTATAATACAGTTAAGACACCATAATAATAATTTTAATGGCTGCTTGACTTTGGTTACTATTTAGCCAATACTTACTCATCATATTAGAAATAGTATAAGTAACAAAAACGGCTATGTTTATTTAGTGAAATCCCAAAAACTTTTTTAGTGAAATCTCAGAAACTTTTTGAAGGAGCTTCTAACCTGAAGCAAAATTATCCAATTTGAATTTTATTACATTTTATCTGTACTCTGTTGAGGTAGGGTGTATGATTACAAAAGCACAAGCTGTGAGCAAAAAGGATAAAAAGAAAATCAAGGGGATGGTTAATCTACAAATTGTAGATGCCCTGAATATCTGAGTTGACTCTATCCTTGAATGATTCCCATCCCAAGACAACATCAACACTGTTGCCAAATTAATCCATTCAGTTTCTAAGTGTTTCTCATTAGTAACTTTCTAATAGATGAGAACAGTCCATTAAGGATACTACCAGACATTTCATTAAATGATTACCTACAAAATTTTGGGTTAAAATCACAATCCAAAATTGTTATTCAACTGGTTATTTGGGAAAAACAAAACAAATTTTCTTTCCAGAGATTAAATATTCTATTCCAAACCAGATTTCCCAAATTATTCAGGTTTTATATTAATGAGGTTTGGTATATATTTCTCACGATTACTACTGAAGGTGCAAAACAGTTAAATTTTGTGGTGGAAGAGATTTGAATGGGGATCCAAAACAGTTTTAAAAAGAGAAAACTGTGCCTGGGTGGCTCAGTTGGTTAAGCATCTGCCTTTGGCTCAAGTCATGATCTCAGAGTTCTGGGATTCAACCTTGCATTGGGTTCCCTGCCTGGTGGGGAATCTGCTTCTCCCTCTCCCTCTGCTCCTCCCCCCTGCTCATTCTCTTTCTCTCTCTCTCATAGATAAAATCTTTAAAAAAAAAAAAAGAAGAGACTGAAAACTGTTACCATTTATGCCAAAAGTTTACAAGAGAGCATATCTTTTCCTTGGTTTGCTATATAGGGGTGTTCATCTGTTTGACTTCAGCCTTCCTTAAATGAAGGTGTTTTAAATTAGGGTGTCAGGATGATCCATCTTCAATCTTGACTCCTATCAATTTACCTAGCACTTTCATTTTAGTGAACCACAAGATCAAAAAAGTGTTGTGAGCCCAGAAGGTGCCATTTAACCTTTCTGGACTTTAGATACCATATCTGTAAAATGGATTAAATGCCGATTCCTCCAGACCTATCCTGGCTGGAAATGTAATGATTTCTTAAAGTATCTCAGGGAGTTCTAGTTGGATTCTGAGCAGTGTTATTCGTATCAGCATGACCTTCAAAATAATGGAGTTATTGGAGCTAATAGGAGAACTCATTATTTAAAAAGTTATATAAAGTTTGGTACAATTATACTGAAGATCTGAATGAACTATATTAGGAATTTTATTACCACACATTTACTAGCACTTAAAGATACTCTATTCTTTCTTCAAGGTCAGCCTCAACTTTGTGTCTAGGCCAAAAAGGCCTTTGTGAGCTAGGCCTTTTTGGGGAACTTACTGATTACATGTTGAGATCAAGAAGGAAAAGGATGATATTTGGGAAAGCTTTTGTCAATTACAGTAAACAGAATCCTAATTAATATTAAAAGCAAAATGAGGGAGTCAGTAGCTGTTTTAAATGTATGTTTTCCAGAGCTGCACTATATGAATGAAGATATGGCAAGAAGAACATGGTAATGAATGACCCCAAATGGAGATTATTTTTAGGGGTGAGTATATTTAGAAAACAGATAACTTTTTTTTAAAAGATTTTATTTATTTATTCATGAGAGACACAGAGAGGCAGGCGGAGACATAGGCAGAGGGAGAAGCAGGCTCCATGCAGGGAGCCCAATGTGGGACTCGATCCCAGGACCGTGGGATCATGCCCTGAGCCGAAGGCAGATGCTCAACCGCTGAGCCACCCAGGCGTCCCAGAAAACAGAACTTCTAAAGTCCTACATCATGAAATGTTTGATTGCACAGTAGAGACAAAACTGATCATAGCAATTCAGAGAAGCCATCAGCATGGATTTGACAAAGGGGTTTCCAAAAGATTTTGGAATCAAAAGATTTTGGAACTTGAGCATACCAGATTTCATATGCTGGATAGTTAGGAATTTTTCTGATAAAGGAGAAGGACGTTCCAAGTAATGGCTTAACCTCGCACAAATAAGTGGTAGCTCTGTCACTACTATAATCATTATTACTGTCAGAATTGGAAAAATTGTGAAAGAAACTGGTTGGTGTATTAGGATGAACTGATCTTTTTCAATTCACTTGGTCCAAGTTTAGTTCACTAAAATCACAGAGAATTACAAACACATTTATTTCTCTGGGTCAGAGCTGAATGCTCAGGCTACTAATTTCTCTGACATTATATGATATAAGTAATTGTTTTTAATGATTATAGTGCCCACAGAGGAATAAAAATACGTATATGATTTGATTCTTTAAGAGTTTATTCTACAAATAATAAAAATGTTCATCTAACTGGTATTATAATACCAGAACTATTCAGCCACTGCACTTGTTTTCATAGATTTATATTTTTTAATATGAGGCAGTCATATTTGAGTTTTCACATACTAAGAACAAGTGTCAAATTTAGTTTTGACACATAGTACTTTTGGAAGGAGGCTAATCAGTGCATTTTAGTCAAGTATTTTAAACACTCAGATTCAGAAGTAGGATTTTTATTTTGAAATAAGTATTTTCCTATGTAGATAAAAAGAATTTATATCTTGGATTTTCAGGTCAATTTTCATAGATTCTGAACTATTGTCAGACCCTATTATTTTTATATTTGAATCAGAAAATACAATTCTTATTAGTAATGATTGTATTGCCAGACCTTCTGATCAGTTACAATTTACCCAAGTTATTAAATCAGAAAGCTTTGTACTTGCTTTCTGAAGAATATCTATGAAGGATGATGAAAAAGTAATCCACTTGAGGTTAATATCTATAAAAACTTTTTGGGTTGGGGTAGGGTTAAAATGAAGTGAAGTATAAGACATTTGTATGTAGATAACTCTAGAAGAGCTTTTAATTGTGGGGAGATTTAAACCTAGTGTTCACAATGGTTTAAGTAGATTATGGTTATAGATTACTCTGGGTGCAAGTCAGAAATTCTAACAGGCTATGAGATCATCTTCACATAAGGTTCAAGGTACTATTTCGTTCTTTTTATTTATTCTTTAATTCTTTCTAAAAGGTGAACTGGATTAGATTTTTATCACATTTCAGATAAATCCACTTTCAACCTCTGCAAAATCTTTTTTATGGTGTCTATAAAAAACAATCTTTGTGCACTTCCTGTATCCATTATGTATTGTGATTGTGGTTTCCTTCTTTAACCATAGGATACAATTTTCTCATATTTTTTTCTTGTCCTCACCTCATTAAAATTTTTTTAAGAGAAATGACCAGCAGAAAAAATTGTCAAGTACCTGGCAATTTGAAAATTGTACAAAGCTAGTCTGTTATCAATGGCTTATATTTCTTCTTTCTTTACCATCCCTAATTATTTGTGTTTGCTCTTGCTGTTAGGTATATTGTTTTAAGCACTCAGCTGTTGTAGTGGTATGAAGTACCTGATAGTCTATTGAAAATAAACTAAGATATATTACAGTTGTGGCATAAGTTCCAGTCTTTGTTATTTTTTAATTCCTTTAGACTTTTTAAAGGGCCTGTCAAACTGCTCAATGGAAATTAGACTTTTTTCCTCTAATGTTACTAGTAGGGTCACATCGAGAATTATTCCACAATACTCCTCATACTTTTTAAATTAAAAAAGTCAATTATTTCAGACCCATTAAAGATAAGAAGTGAAGGGTTTTAGAAGTGGAAAAACCCTGTGGAACTTTTCCTTTAAAAATATATATATATTTTTTAAAAATCAAATGCATTTAATTCCCACCTTCCTTCCTTTATTCAACAGACTAGGGAGTACACACAAATTATCAAATGTTCCTTTTGAAATGAAAGCTAAATCATGTCACTACTCTGTTCAAAACTCTCTAGTGACTTCTCATTTCACATAAGCTAAAGTTTACATTGGCTTTTAGGATTCAACATGACCTAAACCCTTGTTTCCTCTCTGATCTCATCTCCTTGCACTCTCCCCATGGCTCACTCTGCTCAGTCACATTGGTCTCCCACTGATTCTTCTAACATGCCAAGAAAGTTCTTTTCTGCCTGAGATACCTTTCTACCAGAGAAATTAAATTAGCACAGCTTGCTCCCTCATTATTTTCAAGTCTTTTCACAAATGTAAACTTATCAGAGAGGTCTTCCCTGATCACCTATCTGAAATCAAAACCTCATCACCACCACCTATAAGTACTACCTACCTATCTCTGCCCCCTTCCCAGTTTTACTTTGCTCCAAAGCATGTATTACCTTGACATACAATATAATTTATTTCTTCACTTTTTTCTTCCTCCACAAGACTATAAACTCCATGCTGACAGTGTTTTGTTTTTTCTTGTTTGTTCATTATCATATTTCCAGCACCTAAAACAATTCCTGGCACACATGAGGTATTCAACACATTTGTTTAATGACCAAAAACAGACTTAATAAATAAGGCTCTCTCTCTCTATTCTGCTTTGTACCAATATTCCATTTTCTAGTTTCTAAAGTGATTTATACCATTTACTCACATATGTAACCTGACCTTAATTGAAAAAATTCAAAATAACTTCATGACAAAAACATTTAAAAATCTGACCCTGGCTTTGGTTTGCTTTTAAAAATCAGTGTAATACCTAAGTAGGTTGGAACTACAAGGATGGAAAGGATTATCATGCAAAAATTAATTTTTTAATGTTTTTAATTAATTTTTTAAAAAGCAGGAATAGCTATATTAATATCAGATAAAGGAGAATTCAAAGCAAGAAAGTTACTAGACACAAACAAGGATACTACATAATGATAAAAGAATCACTCCATCAGGTAGATATAATCCTAAATGTGAATGCACCAAACAAGAAAATCTTAAATACATCAAGCAAAAACTAATAGAATTGAAAGAAGAAACAGATCAATCCACAATTACAGTTGGAACTTCAATATCCCACTGTCAGTAACTGAGAGAACTATGAGAAAATCCGGAAGGCAGAGAAGAAATGTACAAATCATCAATTATCAGGATAACTTACATACATAGATCACCCCACCCAACAACAGTAAACTGCACAGTCTTGAAAAGAATGGAAGAAGGAAGAAGTAAAACTCTGAATATCTGCAGATGACATACTATATACATAAAACCCTAGAGACTCCATCAAAAAACTACTAAAACTGATAAATGAATTCAGTAAAGTCACAGAATACAAAATCAATGTACAGAAATCTGCTGCATTCCTATACACTAATAATGAAGGAGTAGAAAGTGAAATTAGGAAAACAGTCCCATTTACAACTACATCAAAAACAATAAACTATCTAGATATAAACTTAACCAAAGCGGTATAAGACCTGTACTCTGAAAACTATAAAACACTGATGAGAGAAATTAAAGATGATGCAAAGAAATGGAAAGACATTCCATGCTCATAGGTTGGAAGAACAAATATTGTCAAAATATCTATACTATCCAAAGCATTCCACACATTTAATGCAATCCATATCAAAATACCAACAGCATTTTTCACAGAACTAGAACAAACAATCCTAAAATGTGTATGGACCCACAAAAGACACTAAAGAGCCAAAGCAATCTTGAAAAAGAAAAAAAAAAAAACTAGAAGTATCACAATTAGAGACTTCAAGTTGTATCACAAAGCAGTAGTAATTAAAACAGTATGGTACTGGCATAAAAAAAGACAAAAAGATTGGGGCACATGGGTGGCTCAGTTGGTTAAATGTCTGTCTTTGGCTCAGGTCATGATCCCAGGGTCCTGGGATGGAGCCCCACATCAGGCTCCCTGATCAGTAGGCAGCCTGCCCCTCCTCCCTCATGCACCCGTGCATGTACTCTCTCTCTACCCCATCCTTCTTGCTCTCAAATAAATAAACAAAATCTTAAAAAAAAAAAAAAAAAAAAAAAAAAAAGACACAAAGAGCAATGGAATTGAATAGAAAACCCAGAAATAAAATCACAATCATATGGTCAGTTACTCTTCAACGAAGTAGGAAAGAATATACAATGGGAAAACGTCTCAACAAATGGTGTTGGGAAAACTGGACAGCTATATGCAAAAGAACAGATCACTTACTTTCACCATACACAAAAACAAACTCCATGAACTGAAGACCTAAATGTTAAGAGCTAAAATCATAAAAATCCTAGAAGAGAACACAGGCAGTAATGTCTCTGACATCGGCCATCACAACATTTTATTAGATGTGTCTCCAGAGGCAAGAGAAATAAAACCAAAAACAAACTATTAGGACCACTTCAAAAACAAAGTTTCTGCATAGTGAAGGAAACAATCAACAGAACTATACGGCAACCTGCTGAATAGGAGAAGATACTTACAAATGATGTATCTGATAAAGGGTTAGTATCCAAAACATGTAAAGAATTTTTCAACTCAACACAGAAAAAAACAAATAATCCAATTTAAAAATGGGCAGAAGGGATCCCTGGGTGGCTCAGTGGTTTGGCGCCTGCCTTTGGCCCAGGGCGTGATCCTGAGGTCCCGGGATCAAGTCCCACGTCGGGCTCCCTGCATGGGGCCTGCTTCTCCCTCTGCCTGTGTCTCTGCCTCTCTTTCTTTGTGTCTCCCATGAATAAATAAATAAAATCTTTAAAAAAAATTGGCAGAAGATATGAACAGACATCTCCCCAAAATAGACATATAGATGGTCAACAGATACATGAAAAGATGTTCTACATCACCCAACATCAGGGAAATGCAAATCAAAAGCACAATGAAGTATCACCTCATACCTGTTAGAATGGCTAAAATCAAAAACACAAGAAACAGTAAGTGTTGGTAAGGATATAGAAAAAAAGGAACCCTCTTGCACTGTTGGTGGGAATACAAACTGATACAGCCACTGTGGAAAACAGTATGGAAATTCCTCAAAAAATTAAAAATAGAACTACTTTATGATTCAGTAATCACACTACTGGATATTTACCCCCAAATGCAAAATCATTAATTAAAGGGACATATGCATCCCTATGTTTATAGCAGCATTATTTACAATAGCCAAATTATGGAAATAGCCAAGGGTCCATCAACTGATAAATGGATAAAGAAGATGTGGGAGGTGTGTTATGTGCACACATATATGCATACACATACCATGGATTATTCAGCCATAAAAAGGAATGAAATCTTTCCATTTGCAACATGGACAGGGCTAGAGCATACAGGGCAAAGCAAAATCAGTCAGTCAGAGAAGGACAAACACCATATGATCTCACTTATATGTGGAATTTAAGAAACAAAACAAATGAGCAAAGGGGTAAAAAAGGAGAGACAAACCAAGAAACAGACTCTTACCTACAGAGAAGAAATTGATGGTTACCAGAGGGAAACTGGGTAGGGGATGGGTGAAATAGTTGACAGGGATTAAAGAGTACACTTATGATGAAAAAAATAAAAAAAGAGCCCATAGAATGGTCATCAATGTAGACCACAGACTGAACCATACAACAAACTTCAAAAAATTTTAAACACTGAAACCATAAAGTATATTCTCCACCACAATGTAATAAAACTAAAAACAAAAGGAAACTCTCCAAACATTTATAAATCAAGTGATATACTTATAAATAAACCACCTGTGAAACAGGCAGTCTCAAAGTTAATAAAGAAAAATACACAAAACTAAATGAAAATATACCATACCAAAATGTGTGTCATGGGGCATAACTCCCTATCCCTTACTTGTGAGCCCTACATAGTGAATTCCTTCCAAAGATTACAGCATAGGTGGAAGTAGAGTGCAACTTCACAGCGGAGAAACCTGGCAAACACTACCTATGTCACATGATCAAACTGAATATCAGTGATAAGTCAGGCTGATCACATGCACCCTTGATGTAGTATAATGAAATGTCACTTTACCTCAGTAGTCTTTCCTGACAGAAAACCCATAAGCCTATTTTGAGCATTTTTAAAAAATGAAAAAAAAAAATCAGACAAATCCCAGTTGAGAAACACTCCACAAAATATTTGACCAGCACTCCTTGCAACTGTCAAAGTCTTCAAAACAAAGAGAGTCTGAGGAACTGTTACAGTCTAGAAAAGTCTAAGGAGACGTGATGAATGAAAGTAATATGATATACGGGATCAGATTCCGGAACAGAAAAAAAAAGAATGTTAAACAAAAATGAAAGAAAAAGAAAATGTGGACTCGATAATGATGCATCAATATTGGTTTATTGGTTGTTACAAATGTATCATACTAGAATAAAAATTTTAATTTGAAATATAACACGCCTTTCTCCTGCCAAATGTTGGGGACCTAAGCCTAGGCAAAGAATTCTTAGCACCAAAAGCATAATCCATTAAAGGCAAAATTGATAAGCATATCCTCATCAAAATTGAAAACTTTTATTCTATGAATTATGCAGAAAATGATATGATTGGAAAAAATATTTGAAAATCAATATCCAACGAAAGACCCTGTATCTGGGATATATAAAGCACTTCCACAACTGAATACCAGACAAACAACTCAATTAGAAAATGGGCAAAATCATAACGAGACACTTCACCAAAGAGAATGTACAGATGGCAAATAAACACATGAAAAGATGTTCAACTTCATTAGCAAAATGAAATGCAAATTATACCCATCATATATACCTACCTATCAGAATGGATAAAAGAAAAAACAGTGACAAGATCAAATGCTGGTGATGATGCAGTGCAACTGGATACATAGCTAGTGGAAATGTAAAATGGTACAGCCACTCTAGAAAGAAGTTTGGCAGTTTATTATAAAACTGAACATGCACTTACCATAATACCTAACTCTTGAGCATACAAACCTGATAAATGAAATAAAGCACTAAGCAATAAAGGCGGCAAACTATTAATACATACAAGTATTTAGATCTTAAAGGAATTATTATGCTGAGTAAAAAACAGCCAATCTCAAAAGGTAATATACTGTATAATTTCATTTATATAACATCCTTGAAATAACAAAATGATAATGGCTGCAGCTTATGAGAGATTCTTACAATGACAAACAATTCCATATTTTTACTGTGATGTTTACACATGTGCCAAAACTTAATAGAACTAAATACACACCCAAATAAGTGCATATTAAATTTATGAAGCCTAGATATAATTGGTGGGTTTATCAATGTCATAATTGTGATAAAACTGCTCTGTAGTTATGCAAGATGTTACAAAGGGGGAAATCTGAGTGAAGGGTTCAAGGAATCTCTGTATTTTTTTCCTATGGCTGCATTTGAATCTATAATTATCAGAAACTAGAAAGTTTAATTTAAAAAGCCAATAATGAAATAGAAAGGCACATATTTAAAGGATTGTTAATTTCTTTCATAATAAGTCTGTGTTAAGGATTGAAAGAGAGCTTTAGCACAGTGACTGGCAAAAAGGAACCAATAAATGTTAACCAGTTCTATCATTATTATTTCAAAAAACTAAAGAGACAACACTTTTCCTTTAAATAGATATTATTTATTTAAACAGGTTTTGAAAGGACTTTTTAATTGCACTGATTTTTTCTTTTTTCATTCTTAACAAACCAAAATCATTAAGATGTTTAATGCTTGTGTACAATACCCAAGTATCAAAGAATAAAGTGGATATGAAAAAAAGTTTTTAAAATACCATCTAAACATATTTGCCATTTCCTCATATTAACATGTTCTACTTTGAAAATCACAAGTAAATATTAACCAGATTACATGGTGACCAGTCGACCTATCAATTATATGAATAAACTGCTAGGTGTTACAGAAATCATAAAAAGACAATTAGAAATAAGTGATATAACAATGCTGTTCTAAACTTTTTCAGCAACAGTAAATCCTTCCTTGTCTTATGTTTTCTTATTGAGGAAGAATAAATTAGTTCTTTGTGCAAAACTATGCAACCTTGTTTATGTTTTCTGAGGCTAGGATGTTAATTTGGTCCGATCTTAGAAGCAGCTATGTAAAAAGATGCAGCTGAATAGTTCAGAACATTTTAGAATCCTAAATCATGTATCCCATTTCTAGTCCAACCGTGATGCATACACGGACAATGATGGACAATGAAAGGTCATCTGGATTCTCTCCAGATGTGCAGGGAAGGTACTCTGCCTTATCCAAATTCAGAAGGCTCAATTAGGAGACACTCAAATCCCAATTCCTTGTAATCTGTACACTATTCAATATATAATAAGGACTACAGGGCTGTATCTACATAATCTTTCATGTACTTATTATGTATCAAAGTTTTCAAGAAAGACCATTACCACCTACCCCTATAGGATAAAGTTATCCTAGCCAGCAACATAGGGTAAATTTACTTTTGATGATTCCTTATTTTCAGTGTTTAATTATACACATTAAGGAAAAAAGGTCTTTCAAAATCCTGTTACTAAAAGTCTACTACAAGCCCTATGAGACAAACAAGCTCGTGTAACAAAAAATATGATATTCAGAGCTATAAAAGGAGGGTATTAAGTTCAGCTCTGAAGTATATCTTTACGGACTAAATGTGTTTATCAACACTTTGGGTATGAAAATCATTTCTGACTCCTGAATAAATATAGGAGACAGTCCCCATTCTAGTTAAGCTGGGGAAAGGTGGGCTTCTACAGTATTTCATTCCACACCTATTACATTAGAGTTTATAGAGTAGTGCCATGGAAATATAAATATTTAACAAGATACCTGGGTGTTTTTATGCATGATTAAGATTAAGATCAGCTGCTCACTTATACGTTATCACTTAATGCAGAAGCAAGATGCTTTATAATAATTTTTATTCTTGCCAAATAAGGAATCTCTCTCATTTTTCTAGGGTGATAGAGCTTTGAGATTGACAAAATATATTAGGAGGGGTGAGTACAAATTGCATCAACACCACAAATAAAGTTATGAGCATCTCCTGGAACACTTCTTGCTACCAATGCCCCATTTAAGGCAAGGGCATCTAAGAGCAGGCCAGAAGGGACCTGCAGACATGATCACAGCTGAGCCTTGATGGAAGTCTTCCTAGTTGTCAGTAAAGCCAACTGTGCTACCCTATAGCATCTGTGCCAACAGAAGCAAGCTGTCTGAGCCACTGGATCCAATTAGTTGTTGTTGTCTAATTAGCTTGCATACCAAAGGAAACAACATTGAGAAAATTCAACAATCTCTCATCAAAGCCTAATATTTAAATTCCTTGCATCAACTCATCTAAAGCCATTTGGCAGTGAATCTGCCCTTTTGCCCGCCTACATACCAATTTTCTGCCTACTATTCTGTCTCGTACTTTGGCAAAATATAAGCACTACATTTGCTTTTAATGGTTTTTAACAAATGCAAAGCAAACTACAAAAAAGAAAATATGCAATTCCACCCCCCAAAGCAACTGGTAAAATGCATCCACCATTTATTCAATGGACATTTCTTGATGCCCAATCTGAGGAGCCATACTCATGTTTGTGGCATAAATATGTGTCTACCTGGTCCGACTTTTCAATCTAATATTAAAATTCTGACTTTTAGGGATCCCTAGGTGGCTCTGGTTTAGTGCCTGGCTTCGGCCAGGGTGTGATCCTGGAGTCCCAGGATCGAGTCCCAGGATCAAATTCCACATCAGGCTCCCTGCATGGACCCTGCTTCTCCCTCTGCCTGTGTATCTCTCTCTGTGTGTCTCTCATGAATAAATAAAATCAATTTAAAAAAAAAAAAAAAAGAAGAAGAAATTCTGACTTTTAACTATAACTAGAATTTCCTATTATCAGATATAAAATTCATTTATTTATGAATTCCTACCTTAGTTTTCGTATCATTACATGCTAAAATGTTAATCAAGAGTTATTATTTTGTTATTTCTCAAAAGTAACCAATATTTGCTACTAGCAAATATGATGCTATAAGCAAATATGATGGATAAGAGGGCAATAGCACTAAGTATGAATGTCTTATTCAATTTAAAGAACACATGTGGAAAAAAGACTGAGACCAAGACATGTCAGTTAAATGACAGGAGTCTATGTTATAGACTCGAAGAAACAGAGATAGAAGATACTTTTAGAAATTAATAAATCTCATCTTTTTTGTTTCAAAAATTATAAAATTTGCCTGTCAAGATTAGTGGCATGCTTCATTTTTCTTTTCTTTTCTATTGTAACAAATTTTCTGAACTGTTGCGTTACTTTTTACATTAGATCTTTTCTTTTGCAAAAAAAAAAAAAAAAAAAAAAAAAAAACCCACCTTGGGCAGCCACAGTGGCTCAGTGGTTTAGCGCCCCGCCTTCAGCCCTGGGTGTGATCCTAGAGTCCTGGGATCAAGTCCCACATCGGGCTCCCTGAGTAGAGCCTGCAGAATTCTCCCTCTGCCTGTGTCTCTGCCTCTCTCTCTGTGTCTCTCATGAGTAAACAAATAAAATCTTTAAAAAAAAACAAAACACCTTATCTCAGTATGTATATTATAACCACTGTTTCATGTTTATGGTAATGAGTATGAAATGAGTTAATTATTATATACAGTAATCACCGTTAAATAAGAAATGTGCATATCCAATCATCCTAAAACTAAGATTAAAAGAAATATGGAATGACATTTCATGAAATCAAACCTGAAACACTTCATTTTCACAAGCTCACAGACCACACCAACTCCTATGACACAGAAGTTTTATCTGAACTAGGGCGCCTGGGTGGCTCAGTTGATTACGTATCTGCCTTCAGCTCAGGTCGTGATCTCAGGGTCCTGGGATCCAGCCCTGGAGGGGGTGTCCCTGATAAGCAGGGAGTCTCCTTCCCCCTCTCCCTCTGTTTCTCCCCTTTCCCTGCCTGTTCTATCTCAAATGAATAAATAAAATCTTAAAAAAAAAAAGTTTCATCTGAAGGTTACAACACTTTTTTTCAGACCTGTATAAGGTTTCACTGGTCTATAACATTTTGTACAGTCTTCCCAAGGTTGATACAATGAAACAAAACTAAAGTTTTGGCTTATTTCATCATCAGAATACATCTTAATTTAGGTCCTCACTCGGTTTTCACAACTTCAGCAAGACTGACTATCTACAGCACGGTCCCCAACCCACAATTCTACGTGATGTCCACTCAATTCTATAAAATTTTGCTTGCTCAGGTATTCTCTAAAAATTGTTTTTCTGTATGCATGGCCAAGAGACAATAAGCGTTTCACTAGGCACTTGTATTTGTCTTGCTAAGAGGAAAAAAGAAGGTGAATGAAGTCATATAACCTTCATTGTCTCAAAGAATAGAAAAGGCAATTTGAGAATAACTTCTTGACTGATAGTCTCCGATACAAATCACAATCACAAATAAACCTGGCTGTAAACACAATAAGCTATCTTATTTGTATTGGCCTTTACAAGCCCAGTTAGAAAGCTACTTAAAGTTTCTCATTAGTGAAATGGAGTGGATAGTGGTAGTGGGAAAGCAGTAGTAGTATATAAGATTTTGTATTGTAGATTAAACTTTATGTGTCATTTTGAGACTTTCAGAAAATTTCTGATGCCCATAACTATATACAACCTCCAAGATACCTGACATTAATTGTAACCTTTGTCTCAATAATTACTATTCCTAGTAAGATTAAGTCATTTAGAAAAATCAAAGGAGAAAAACATCTTAAATGTTCCTCTTTTAACCCAAACAACTCAAAAACAAAAATCTCAGCAGCTGCTCAAAGGGATAGTCTCAAAAAAGAAAACAAAGACAGAAAAAGCACTGAAATCGGCGTCCTTCTCGTTTTAGATTAGTTTACAAAACATATATATGTATAAAAAGTAAAAATCAGTTTTTACATTAGGGAATTTCCAAGAACCAAATGAAGTCCCTCGCCACCTAAACATGAGTTAAGAAAGGTGTCAGGTCAGCCCCGGTGGTGCAGCGGTTTAGCGCTGCCTGCAGCCTGGGGTGTGATCCTGGAGACCCGGGATCGAGTCCCACGTTGGGCTCCCTGCATGGAGCCTGCTTCTCCCTCTGCCTGTGTCTCTGCCTCTCTCTCTGTCTCTCTCAATCAATCTTTAAAAAAAAAGAAAAAAAGAAAAAAAAAAGAAAGAAAAGAAAAGAAAGAAAAGGTGTCAAATTTAAGATACTTATTGTTTCCCCACTCCAACTTATATCAGTCTTCCCCTCTCCTAAATTTCCATAAAGCTTTATATGAAATAGCCTAATGCTTAAACTCAGTCTGATATTTATACAGTTGTTCACAGTAGAACATATAGGTTGTCGTCCAAATCTGGACATTTGAAAGTGAAAGGGGATTCTATTAATAATTATGTCACAACAAGAGGCATAAAACAAGACATATGGGCTTCCTAGTTATTCTCATCATTCCTTCCCCCCATCACTGGACTCAAGCCTCAATGATTTGGAGTGGGGGACTGGAAATTCATTATTATATGTATCAGAGCAGCATATTATCATGCATAAACTAAGCATTTAAGTCTTACGTGCTGGAAAATGAACACTCAAGAGTGCTTTTACTGCTGGTCTGGGAAGCACCAATAAGTTTAACATTCAGACACCTTTGGATAAAAGCTAAATTTTTAGTCTATTGCTTTGGACTTAAAAATCCAAGAAAAGAAAGAGAATGGAAATTACTTGGGCCATCCTGTTAAATGTATCTTAATGTTCTCTATATAATATTAAACGACCTAAATGTCTTCAAATTCTAACCTCTTAAAATGTTAATAGGTAACACTTAAAATCTTAAAATCTTAATAAGTATCACTATTTAAAAAAAAAAAAAGCTGCTGAAAATATAGTATACTCCTAGCAGCTGAATAATCTAGAGAATTTATCTACTTCCTCAAGCCCAGACTGATAAATAAGTTGTACAAATTGGATATTTTAATTTGCTTTTCAGTATTTTTTGCTTTCCAACATATTATTGTTTCATGCATATTTATTATATAAAATACACACTTTATTATTAAATCTAAATCCCTGTCCCCCTAAAAAAGAAAATAAAGGATAGCACTATTGTGTGGCTAATTCAATCGAGTAAAAGTATTCTAGTATTTGTATTCTCAGTGAAGAAAATGACTACGGTCCTGCCTCAAAACTGCTAAAGTGTGCCTGATACTAATATTGTGGTCTGCTTCCCATTAACTTTGTATCAACCGAGATGTAGTTTTTCATTAGGACTAGTCCTGGGTGGTGACAGAAGCAACTGATGCTGCTAAAATATTTATAGTTTTATTTCAATTCCACCCTGGTTTGTTGAATAGACATAAAACTACAGTCTTTATCATATATGCCATTTCTTGTAATTCACAACTGAGCCCAATTCCACTATTCATTATACAACACAAAGCTTAACAAAACAAAATAGCATAAAGAAAATAATTGGAATCCATTTAGGTCTTTTTCTTAAATACTTTTCCCAAATGAAAAGTGTGAGAAAACCTTAAGGAAATATTTCTTAACTACTTTTCTTTCCTGTAATTTTAGTCAATTGTAGATAAGTCATCATTATCTGTGATAATGGGAGGCAGAAATAATAGGGATTAACTATTTTCATCCTTCTTCATACCTAAAATTTAAGGAATCTACTAACAAGCAACAAAAATGAAAGATGTGAACTTCATTTCCTATCCCACTTTCTGATATTACAGCTAATGAACAGTGAAATAGTCAGAAGTGGCTGCCATAAGGAAAGGAGAAAAGCACTGAAAACACAGGAACCGGACCCTAACCAGACTTTCTAGAAATATCCAGCTTTAAACTTCTTCCTAATTTGGAAGGAAGTTTAGACTTTTTTAAATTCACTTATGGGACAGTCAGGAGTAGGGCCAAGATTTTTATTTTTAAACAAATACAAATATGACAGACCTCAAGCAACAAAACTTTATTTTTGTAAAAAAATTAAATGTACTGAACCATAAAAATGTATTGAACCAAACTTTTTGTTTTTAATAAAACCACAGATTCAACTAATGCAACATTACAGTGAAACTATTCTATCTAGGTCCCAAATAACTGTAAGTGATGAAATGGAACAGAAATAAAATGACCCAGCACCAACTGAAGATTCCAGAATATTTATACAGCAAAAACCAACAAAACATCAGGTAGTAAGTAGTCAAATATTTACCATTGCACAGTTACTCCAGGATCAGAGAGTACATACTGGTTGGCTTTATATAGCTTACCACATATCAAGCCTGTAGCATTTACCCACCCATTTATTTTTAAAATATTTACTAAGCTCCAATATGGTTCATTCAAGGCCCTGGAGAAGTGAAAAGGCATACCACAATTTTTGCCTTCAAGAAGCTCAATCATGTTATCAACAAATATGAGTACAAGTGAGGCATTACAAAAGTACTATTAAGAAAGAACAAGGGGGGGATCCCTGGGTGGCGCAGCGGTTTAGCGCCGCCTTTGGCCCAGGGCGCGATCCTGGAGACCCGGGATCGAATCCCACGTCGGGCTCCCGGTGCATGGAGCCTGCTTCTCCCTCTGCTTGTGTTTCTGCCTCTCTCTCTCTCTCTGTGACTATCATAAGTAAATAAAAATTTAAAAAAAAAAAAAAGAAAGAAAGAAAGAAAGAACAAGGGGATTCCTGGGTGGCTCAGTGGTTTAGCGCCACCTTCAGCCCAGGGCCTGATCCTGGAGACCCAGGATTGAGTCCCACGTCGGGCTCCCTGCATGGAGCCTGATTCTCTCTCTGCTTGTGTCTCTGCCTCTCTCTCTCTGTGTCTCTCATGAATAAATAAATAAAATATTTAAAAGAAAAGAATAAAGGATTTTTGTCTTCTCTGAAAAAAAGACAGGCTCGACAGAGGTGATATTTAAGCTAAAACTGAGAGGAAGACAGGAGTTCACTAAAAGGCAGAAGAAAAAAAAATAAGAAAAAAATAAGAAAAAAAAAGGCAGAAGAAAGGAATGCTGGCATTCAGAATTTAACTTAAATTCTTTACATTTGTGCTAGCTTTGGAGTCATGCCAAATGACACAAAGTAATCCTTTTAAATTTTCTAAAATAAAAATTGTCTAGACATCTGCATTCCCTGGAAGAAACAAGATAATAAATACTACCATGACTGGCTGGTGACATGCAAAGAAATGGTTAACTATAGGCACAAATTATTAGGGTCATAAAATTTAGGCCAGTTACTTTAAACTCCAAATCTCAGTTTCTCCATCTACAAAATGGAAATAATATGAGTTGCCTAACCTACCTTCATAAGGAGGCTATGAGGATCAAATATAATATACAGAAAGCTTCTTTTACTATAACAAAAATAAAGAAGTAAATCATAATTTCTTATGATCTAATTAATCTTGATGTTAATTTCTGATTCATGGTTTCAAAATATTTAAGTGAGATATAAAGATAAGATTTTATGTATTTATATTAATACTAACAGTTATTTTAGCTTTACTGAAACATAAATGTTGAGAAAGGAGAAGAAATGCCTTCTACTACAAAAAAATACAAAATTCACAGGTTTCTATGGCTTAGTTAAGCCTAAAATCAAGTTATTTGATAAAAATGCTGAATTAATACTAAACTAATTACAATATTAATATTTTATATTTAATATAATTATTAAATAAACTGAATAAAATTTAATATTTATATTAATATTGAAATATTTAAATGTAATATTTACTATTACAATATTAAATTATTAAATTATATAGTATTTCTAAAGCTTTCTGAAAAAAGGAGACTATAAATTGCTTCATGGATTTTTGGAACTATTATCATTTTGTCTTATCTTTATAGTTATATATATATGTAATCTTAAATTCTAAGGCTTAGACAGTTACATAATCTCTAAGGACTTCAATTACTTCACCAAAATTGGTAGGGCAGGACTAAGTAAAATCTAAGGTTCAAACCATCTCTAAAATTCTAATAAGAAGCATTACTGAACACATACAGAAAGGTAGTTAGAGTCCTACAAACTAAGATAAAAAGCCTACACTGTTTTCCACAAAACACTAAAAAGAATACTTTGTGATTATTCCTCACTATTAATGAAGTCTCAGAGTGATTTCCCAGTCTAAAAAGCAGCATTCTGGTTGGGGAAAATTACAGAGGTTATAACAGCTTCCAGTTTTACCAATCTCTAACTATAGAGCTTAGTTAAAACTAATCACTACAAGAATGCTAACCCAACATAAATACATTTAGAGTTTTATAAAGCTTTCAAGATATCTTGCTGGCCCTTTCAACTAACTGAATAAGATAAAAAAAAATTGCAGCCCAGATGGTGGCATTTACATCAAATAAATACCCATGAAAGAGATGTGCTGTAAGTTCATTATGAAAAATTCCAGCTTCCAAAAAAATGAAGAGACTTAGCTTACATAATTAGTCCATTAAATATTCCAAAAATAGCTTCACTTATTGAAATAAAACTTTATTAACATTCTTCTCTAATCATTTATCTTTAAATGTTTTCTTCTGTTTTGTGTGTAGGTGCAAAAAAGAGAGCTATTAAATCAAATGAGGAATAATTTCAATCATTTTAACAAAGGGTTTTAAATTTTTTCAATACTTGAATATGTCAAAAAATAACATCAGCACTAATGGTAATCATTTCTATGGCCTAAATTCCCTGAAGAGTTGTATGTCATTCCAATTCTGTGTCTGTCTCACTACCCTACCCTTGAAGATGGTGCTTTAAACACCATTCAAGAGGTAAGATCTTCTAAATGGCTGTATGAGAAGCTCAAAGAACTCCCTTACCCTATCCCAACATTAACTGAACTTGCAAAAATTAGTAGAGACCGTGATTCACACTCTCTCGAGACTGATCAAAGGGCTTGCAACAAACTGCAAAGCATTATTAAACAAAATCTATAGATACTTGGTAATAACAATGGGAGGAGGCCATGGCATTCCAGCTACAGCTTACATGTACTGCACCCCACCCCCACAATTCTGTGTTATAGAAGAGCTGTTCTAGTAGGTTCCTCAGTGGAGTAGCAGTTCACATCTCCCACAGATACCTAGAGTGGAAGAACTAGAGGATTTGACACAGCTGGTAAACATCAGCAGATATCATTTTCCATAGCACTAAGCTGCAGAAGACCCATGTCAAGGTGGTAGCAGTGAGGAAGCACCCATTTTGCTATTCTGAAATCCTATCACTATACCTAACTACGGATAATCTATGCTAGGTGGCAGGATCACTTTCCAGCCTCTTCACAAACACATAAACACCTTCTGCTCCACAGGAAAGATACAGGTGGACAGTTGGTAAAGAGAAGTTCCTCACCACCCTCCAGCTCCTGAATCACAGTACAAAAGTTAAGCCTAAAAGAGGGTCTAAACAAGCCTCAAAGACCAACAGCACCATATCTGGCCCAAAGAGCTAGAGTTTGTTTGGATCAGAATGTGGAGAAATGTATGCCCCAGAACATTACTGAAAACAAAAGAGCAATCAACTGATGTTAAGGGTTAACTTGTTTCCTCCAAAAAAGTTTAAGTCCTAACCAACACCCATTTGTGAATGTGACCTCATTTGGAAATAGGGTCTTTGCAGAGGTAATCAAGTTAAAGATAAGATCATCAGAGTGGACCCTAATCCAATATAACTGGTATCCTTATAAGGAGAGAAATTTGTACACACACACACACACACACACACACACACACACACACACGAGAACATCATGTGAAAACACAGACACATGAGAGAAGATGGAGACAGAGCTTCAGTGATGCCTTTACAAGTCATGGAATGCCAATGATTGCTGGCAAACACCAGAAACTAGCAGGAGCAAGAAGGATTTTCCCTCTTCATGCCCTGTTTCAGAGGGAGCACGGCCTATCTGATACTTTGATTTTGGACTTCTTGCCTTCAGAACTGTAAGACAATAACTTCATTTGTCTTAAACCACCCAGTTTGTGGTAATTTGTTATAGGAACCCAAGGAAACTAATCACAGCTAGGAATTAGTGAAGGCCAGCAACTGGGTGTGACACTGATAGACACAGGATAGTGAGAAGCTTAACAGGAAAAGTGGTGGGGAGGTGAGGGAGAGCTGAAGAGAACACAGCTAAAACCACAATAATGCCTGGTAGTTCTGAAACACTATACACATGTCCAAGGCTGTGCCTTCTGAGGAAAAACTTGAGAAGGGCAATGTGTGCTAATAAGTCCCTGACTGAACATAGGGTAAACATGTAACCTCAATGAATACTGAGAACATGTCAAGCAAAAGACCTCAGTCATAAAAAATACATTGTATGATTCCATCTATATGTAATGTCCAGAAAACATTGTCTTTGTCTCTAAAGTTGAAATGTAGATTAGTAGATAGCTAGGTATAGAGGAATGGGGAAATGAAGAATGATTGTTATTAAGTACAGAATTTCTTTTTGGAGTGATGGTTGCACAATTCAAAATATTCTAACTGAATTGTATACTTTAAAAATAAGTGAATTCTGTAGTATGTGGATTATATCTTAACAAAGCCATAATTGTTGGCTTTAGTAGCCTACAACTTGCGAAAAATTACAACAAAATAATATCGAAAGAGGTATGAAGAACAGGGTGGGGCTATGACTGAAAAGAGGTCAGACTGGAGAAGATGACACCTTGAAGTTAGCCAATGGGCACAGGGAAAAGGGGGCCTAATGAAGAGAAACATTGAGTGGGTACAATGAACAGTATTTAAGACTGGATGAGAGGAATTAAGGGGAGAAAGATGGCAAGGGCAACTCTCAGTTTCTGCATATTGGGTCCCTTTGTATTAGGCACTGTGTCAACCCAGGCAAAACTTGGTTCTCTCCTGGAAAGAGTGCTTTTATTATATGACTGCTGCTAAGGCTGTGTGACAAGTTTGCTTCTTGAAAGATGATTGTACCCAATGGGTACAAACCACCAGGGTTGGCCAGATCCTGGAGATTTCAGATAAGTTCTATAACCAGCTATACCAAAAGATAAGGACAATCTGTAAAAAGGAGAAGGATAGTTTTTTGCCGTACGATTGTTCTGAGAATTAAATGTGTTAATACACATAAAAGAGTTCAGAATCGTGTCTGGTAGAGAGTCAGCACCATATAAGTGTTAGCTATAAAATGAAGAGAATTATAGTATATTACTAAGGTCAACATACAAACACTCCTAGTAAGATAAAGATTACAGCATTTAAGGAGATTGTGCTCACCCATAACTCTTCTCACCAAGAATGCAGGTTTTGGCAAATAGCCAGACTCATTTGAGACCAAAGAGATTGTGTCAGGGCTTGGGCAAGAAAAGAGCAAGAAACAATAAACTCAGCTCCTTTCTCTTTACTTCAAAAGATTAAAAAGTTTATAAAACCAGCCTTTAATCAATTTTTGTTAACATGATCAATTTAAATTAAGTATAATTTTGGTTTAGTTTTAAATAAGAAGTCATGGTTTATAAATTCTTTACTCTCTATAAAGTAACAGACTATCAATTTCTCCCTAATTAATGTTCACTGAGTTCTTAGAATTAGCACAAACTGTCCTTTGTTATGAAAATATTTTTTAACAAATGGAACATGGGAACAGATACAATCTTAAAGTAATACTTAAAACTATATAAATTAATTTACAAGTAAATTGCTAATAAGCAAACTGTTATAGTTACACAGATTTACTGGCAATTTTAACTCTTACCTGTAAATTTTGAAAAGTTTTTCTCTAATAATCATTTTTTTCTAATAAACATTTTCCAATTAAAACCCACTGAGAATGTATTTTTTAATAAATATATTAACTGAATAGTGACTTCAGTGATTGATAGTATAATCTAATTTGATACTGGCTTCCACTTAATAAATGGAAATTGGAGAGCTTCAACCAAATGGAGATATTAAAAAACATTCTCAATGCTTCTCAAGTTGTTTTTAAGGGATTAAAAAATAAACAGGGAAACTTGTTTACCAGGGAGGAAATTGAAGCAGTCATCAAAAACCTCCCAAGACACAAGAGTCCAGGGCCAGATGGCTTCCCAGGAGAATTTTATCAAACGTTTAAAGAAGAAATCATACCTATTCTCCTAAAGCTGTTTGGAAAGATAGAAAGAGATGGAGTACTTCCAAATTCGTTCTATGAAGCCAGCATCACCTTAATTCCAAAGCCAGACAAAGACCCCGCCAAAAAGGAGAATTACAGACCAATATCCCTGATGAACATGGATGCAAAAATTCTCAACAAGATACTGGCCAATAGGATCCAACAATACATTAAGAAAATTATTCACCATGACCAAGTAGGATTTATCCCTGGGACACAAGGCTGGTTCAACACCCGTAAAACAATCAATGTGATTCATCATATCAGCAAGAGAAAAACCAAGAACCATATGATCCTCTCATTAGATGCAGAGAAAGCATTTGACAAAATACAGCATCCATTCCTGATCAAAACACTTCAGAGCGTAGGGATAGAGGGAACATTCCTCGACATCTTAAAAGCCATCTATGAAAAGCCCACAGCAAATATCATTCTCAATGGGGAAGCACTGGGAGCCTTTCCCCTAAGATCAGGAACAAGACAGGGATGTCCACTCTCACCACTGCTGTTCAACATAGTACTGGAAGTCCTAGCCTCAGCAATCAGACAACAAAAAGACATTAAAGGCATTCAAATTGGCAAAGAAGAAGTCAAACTCTCCCTCTTCGCCGATGACATGATACTCTACATAGAAAACCCAAAAGTCTCCACCCCAAGATTGCTAGAACTCATACAGCAATTCGGTAGCGTGGCAGGATACAAAATCAATGCCCAGAAGTCAGTGGCATTTCTATACACTAACAATGAGACTGAAGAAAGAGAAATTAAGGAGTCAATCCCATTTACAATTGCACCCAAAAGCATAAGATACCTAGGAATAAACCTCACCAAAGATGTAAAGGATCTATACCCTCAAAACTATAGAACACTTCTGAAAGAAATTGAGGAAGACACAAAGAGATGGAAAAATATTCCATGCTCATGGATTGGCAGAATTAATATTGTGAAAATGTCAATGTTACCCAGGGCAATATACACGTTTAATGCAATCCCTATCAAAATACCATGGACTTTCTTCAGAGAGTTAGAACAAATTATTTTAAGATTTGTGTGGAATCAGAAAAGACCCCGAATAGCCAGGGGAATTTTAAAAAAGAAAACCATATCTGGGGGCATCACAATGCCAGATTTCAGGTTGTACTACAAAGCTGTGGTCATCAAGACAGTGTGGTACTGGCACAAAAACAGACACATAGATCAGTGGAACAGAATAGAGAATCCAGAAGTGGACCCTGAACTTTATGGGCAACTAATATTCGATAAAGGAGGAAAGACTATCCATTGGAAGAAAGACAGTCTCTTCAATAAATGGTGCTGGGAAAATTGGACATCCACATGCAGAAGAATGAAACTAGACCACTCTCTTTCACCATACACAAAGATAAACTCAAAATGGATGAAAGATCTAAATGTGAGACAAGATTCCATCAAAATCCTAGAGAAGAACACAGGCAACACCCTTTTTGAACTCGGCCATAGTAACTTCTTGCAAGATACATCCACGAAGGCAAAAGAAACAAAAGCAAAAATGAACTATTGGGACTTCATCAAGATAAGAAGCTTTTGCACAGCAAAGGATACAGTCAACAAAACTCAAAGACAACCTACAGAATGGGAGAAGATATTTGCAAATGACCTATCAGATAAAGGGCTAGTTTCCAAGATCTATAAAGAACTTATTAAACTTAACACCAAAGAAACAAACAATCCAATCATGAAATGGGCAAAAGACATGAACAGAAATCTCACAGAGGAAGACATAGACATGGCCAACATGCATATGAGAAAATGCTCTGCATCACTTGCCATCAGGGAAATACAAATCAAAACTACAATGAGATACCACCTCACACCAGTGAGAATGGGGAAAATTAACAAGGCAGGAAACCACAAATGTTGGAGAGGATGCGGAGAAAAGGGAACCCTCTTACACTGTTGGTGGGAATGTGAACTGGTGCAGCCACTCTGGAAAACTGTGTGGAGGTTCCTCAAACAGTTAAAAATAGACCTGCCCTACGACCCAGCAATTGCACTGTTGGGGATTTACCCCAAAGATACAAATGCAATGAAACGCCGGGACACCTGCACCCAGATGTTTCTAGCAGCAATGGCCACGATAGCCAAACTGTGGAAGGAGCCTCGGTGTCCAACGAAAGATGAATGGATAAAGAAGATGTGGTTTATGTATACAATGGAATATTACTCAGCTATTAGAAATGACAAATACCCACCATTTGCTTCAACGTGGATGGAACTGGAGGGTATTATGCTGAGTGAAGTAAGTCAGTCGGAGAAGGACAAACATTATATGTTCTCATTCATTTGGGGAATATAAATAATAGTGAAAGGGAAAATAAGGGAAGGGGGAAGAAATGTGTG
The DNA here is from genome assembly GCF_003254725.2 of Canis lupus dingo. Classification (NCBI taxonomy): domain Eukaryota; kingdom Metazoa; phylum Chordata; class Mammalia; order Carnivora; family Canidae; genus Canis; species Canis lupus. The sequence goes on from NC_064265.1 coordinate 20,505,452, forward strand.
GGAAATATCAGAAAGGGAGACAGAACGTAAAGACTGCTAACTCTGGGAAACGAACTAGGGGTGGTAGAAGGGGAGGAGGGCGGGGGGTGGGAGTGAATGGGTGACGGGCACTGGGTGTTATTCTGTATGTTAGTAAATTGAACACCAATAAAAAAAAAAAATTAAAAAAAAAAAAAAGAAACTTGTTTAAAAAAAAAAAACAGATAAACTCAATTGTTTCAATTATATCTAAGTTCTGAAAGTTCCTTTCGAAAGGCATCATGGAGATGTTCTAGTCCAAGTCATTTATTTTTCCACATTAAGAAACCAAAGTCCAGAGAAACCCTTTAGGTTGACTCTCCCCAATTTTGGTGGGGAACACTAATGAAGTAGATCTTTTTTAAAAAAAAGAAAAAAGAAAAAAAAAGAACCTGCATTTCAGAACCTTAAATAGTTGAGAAAATCAGTTTTTTGTTTTTTTGTTTTGTTTTGTTTTGAGTAACAGGGCAGTTGGGAGGAAGGATATAACTAGAAATGGAACAAGATAGGGAAACTGAAAAGGTGAATGTGAACCACTGGAGAACTGCTTCTAGAGTGGTGTTCAAAAGATGGCTCAGCCTCAAATCAAGGTAACTGGCAGAAAAATTTTAACAGTGACAAACAGGAAGTAAAGAGAGCTGGTTTGGGGATGTGGTTTGTGAGTCAGGTTATAGATCTTTTCAATTTAAGAAAATGGTAGGACATCCAAGTCAAAAATACCCCAATAAAGAGTTGTCAGAGAAAGCATGGCTTTTGCACATATTACTCTTACAGCACTTATCTCATTGCATTTTGGTATTTACATTAGTAACTACAATCCACTCTTATGTAATATTAAGTTATGGTTACCAATGTATATTCTTAAGTGATCTATGAAATTGCATACCTGGAAATATGAAATATGTTTTACTCTAGTAATTTTTAAATATGTCATGAATTCTTTGACACCCCACCCTTCAAAAGGTAGAGTCTAATTCCTCTCTTCTTCATGTGGGCCAGATCTAGTGATTTCCTTCTGATAAAAAGAATCTGATAGAATTGATGCTATGTGACTTTCAAAGGATTATTTTTATTTCTTTATTTATTTTTTAAAGATTTTATTTATTTATTCATAGACACAGAGGGAGAGAGGCAGAAACACAGGGAGAGGGAGAAACAGGCTCCATGCAGGGAGCCCGATGTGCCAGGTCTCCAGGATCACACCCCAGGCTGCAGGCAGCGCCAAACCGCTGCACCACCAGGGCTGCCCCGAAAGGATTATTTTTAAATAGCCTCTATGCCTCCCTTCCCTTTCCCCTACCTCCTCTTGAATACTTGTTCTGGGGAAAGCCAATCACCATGTCTTGAGGACACTCAAGCAACCTGTGGAGGTGCCCACATGTGGAAGCAATGAGGCCTCCTACTAACAACCAGTACCAACATAGCTTGCACATGACTGAGCCACCTTGAAAGGGGATCCTCAAGCCCCAATCAAGCCTTTAGAGGACTACAGATTATTATTCAGAGGTCCTCTTGATAGCAACGTCATGAGAGACCCCTAGCCAGAACAGTCTGGCAAAGGTACACCCAAATTCCTGAGAAATGAGATACAAATGTTTAAGTCACTACATTTTTGAGCAGTTTGTTATACAACAATAAGTAACTAATATATTTCTTCATCATTATAGCTCTAGCATCTAGTACAGTGATGACATAGTTACCAATGAATGAATCCAGATATTTGAAATAATCTAGCACCTAAGCTATTATAACTGTGTTCATTTTCCTGAGCTATTCTGAGATCTATTCAAATCATAGTAAATTGAGAGCTTACTAGATGTCATGTCTAATAGGAATTACTTCCTAAAATGATAAAAACTGTTTTAAATTCAAGGCACAGTTAAAAATTTTATAATGATTATTAACGACAGCAAAACCATTTTCATTACATTAACATTTATTAGTGTAAAAACAATATTCTCTTTGTATAAAGTCATCTTTTAATTTTACTGTTAACTGAACAAAATAAAGCACCACAGTAGAGTCTCCATATTGAAGGATGATCACAGTAGTAAGAATAAACTACAGGAAAATGATGGGAAAATTAACATCTGTCATCCTCAAGAAAGAAAAAACTGGAAATCAGTCTTATAAGGGAAAGAAACGAATACCTAAAGTCCTGGCATTGCTCTAGGTACTGTACATATTTCATCTCATTTAATCCTTACAATTCTAAAACTAAAGTATTATTTCCATTTTGTCCTTCTTAAGTAGATACAGCTAATAGGTAATAGAGCTAGTATCTAACGTTAGATATATCTGATTTCAAAATCTGCAAACATTCCACTATTCCTCTCAAGACCACTTGTTCAAGTATTTTGGGGAGTTTGTAAAATCTCAAAGCTAAACATTCTTGAAACCCATTTCCCTATACGGTGCCACTTGATTAGTAGGTCAGAAGAAAAGTACACATATGGAAAATTAAGCATATTTAAAACTAAACTAATTCTGTGCTCCTATAAATCTTTCCCAATTGTGAATTACTACTTAAGTTGTAGAGGATTAAAATATCCACTTCCTTTTAATTTACTTAATAAGAACTACTTAATACTTCAAAGTAAATAGGTTTTTTTTAAGATATTTATTTATTTATTTATTTATTTATTTATTTATTTATTTGAGACACAGAGACAGACAGAGAGACACAGGCAGAGACACAGGCAGAGGGAGAGGCAGGCTCCATGCAGGGAGCCTGACATGGGACTCGATCTCAGGTCTCCAGGATCACGTCCTGGGCTGAAGGCGGCGCTAAACCGCTGAGCCACCGGGGCTGCCCTGTAAATGTGTTTTAAAAATAATTCATAACTTAATTTTAAAATCCTATAACCTTTTAACAAAAATAACATGATAATTGATAAGCAACATTACTGATGATTTTTTTATGGTATCTGCTCAATCTAAACATATGATTGCTAAAACAATCTTTTAAACTATTGTGTTGACTTTAGTACTTACTTGCTGAACTCAACTTCTAATTTGATATAGGAACAATATAGACACTTTCATTTAAATATGCAAATATTGGGACACCTGGGTGGCTCAACCATTGAGCATCTGCCTTCGGCTTGAGGCGTGATCTTGGAGTTTCAGGGTTGAGTCCCTATCGGGCTCCCTACATGGAGCCTACTTCTCCCTCTACCTATGTCTCTGCCTCTCTCTCTCTCTGTCTCTCATGAATAAATAAATAAAATCTTAAAATAAATAAGCAAATATTCAAAAATGGAAACAGAACAAACACATTGACATACACTCTCTTTCAAAGCCCTACCAAAATGACAGTATAAAACTTGTAAATAAAAAAGAATAAATACATCAGTGTCAAGGTAAAGGGAGAAGAAGAGGTAGAGTAATAAATTTTGAAAGCAAGAAAGCATATACCAAATAATAATGATTTAGCAGATTCAAGAAACCTGGTCCATAGATAAATATGTAAGAGGATTATTGGACATTAAAGAGTAAAAAGGAGCAACTTAAAAGACTATACAGAGAAGAAGAATATTATTAACATACACAAAGAGATATTCACAACTACAAAACTATACTACTCTTTAAAAAATTCACAAAATGGGGGGTGCCTGGGTGGCTCAATTGTCTGCCTTTGGCTCAGGTCATGATCTCAGGGTCCTAGGATGGAGCACATCGGGCTCCCTGTTCAGCGGGGAGTCTGCTTCTCTCTCTCCCTTTGCCCTTTCCCCTACTCATGGTCATGCACTTGTCTCAAATAAACAAATAAAATCTAAAAAAAAAAAAAAAAAAAATCACAAAATGGAAGGAGGGCATAGAAAGTTATGTCTTATTTATAAAGCAAATTTTAATCAAATATGGGCATCACTTCAACCCAAAATATCTCCAAGTTAGTATAATCCCTTTAAATTTCTTTGAATTCTAAAGATTACAGTATTCCAGATATCAGTTTCTCTATTGGTTTTCTTGCATTATAAAGCTTATAATGTCTTTATTAAACAAATGGATTCTTATGGGGATGTCTAGGTAGCTCAATGGTTATCATCTGCCTTTGGCTCAGGCCATGATCCTGGGGTCCTGGAATCGAGTTCTACATCAGGCTCCCTGCAGGGAGCCTGCTTCTCCCTCTGCCTATATCTCTGCCTCTTTGTGTCACTCATGAATACATAAATAAAATCTTAAAAAGGTGGGGGGATTCTTCTGAACATAATAAGGAAAGGTGTCAATTCTTCCTTAAGTCAACTCTTTAAGATTTGCTTGGTTTACTTGGTGAATTAACATTTAATAACGAAGTTTAGTTTTTAAAATATCTGAAAATGATCACATTTTCCTGGATTGGTAGGAAAATACTCAATTCTTCCACATTACACACTAAATAGTTGAACTAGGTTCTAAAATCAGTGTCCATAGTTCAATGGTGGCTCTTGCTCTGTAGGTACCCACTGGTTCATTTGCTTGTCATTCCAGATAGAATGATGGTACTATAAGAAAGCCAAATGGGAGTAGCAAAGTGAAAAAAATGTGTGTGTGATATAAATCATATATCAGTGCTACTAAGCAATGGCTAACATTTGCAATATAAACAAATAACGATTATTCAGCTCTTTGACTTGTTTTGATTGAAATCTTACTGATATCTATAATCTGAACCAGAACATTTTAATTTTTAATAGACAGAGTTGTTTATTAGCATTCATATACCACTCACTTTGAAAATACAATGAATACATGTCCTTGGAGGCAGAGGGGATGGATACCGAACTTGCACTTTAGATCCAATCCACAACTAAAACACAATCAGTGGGTTCTATGTAAAGGATTATGTTTCTTTCAATGGAGGCTGGCTTCAGTTCTTAGCTATACTTCCAGAATTACAGCATTGTTAACTGTCAAGGGAATTCAGGCACAGACAGGTCAAATGACTAAAGGGTAATAACTAGAGTTCTCAAAGTGGTATACAGACTTCTAAGCATCCCAGAAATCTTTCAGAGCCATAAAGTCAAAATTATTCTCATAACAGTACTAAGGCCTTGTTTGCCTTTTCACTGAACTGACATTCCCACCAACAATGGAAACACAATAATTGATAAAACTGCTAGCACCTTATCTTAATCAATGGGACCAAACTGCAGTTAAAAAAGAGAGGCAGCTTCACTTCCTCTTGACTAATGTAGAAATCACTAGTAGTATTAAATATTGGCCCTTAAGCATGCATAATGCATTTTTACTGCATATCAAAATACAATGGCAATGTTGAAGTAAAGCACTTGTGTATCTGTTAGAGTTGTAAGCTAAATTAGCTGCTTTTTTTGTTTTTTGATGGAATGCCATTTTTTCTTGAAAGAATGACTGAAAATATTCTTATTCAGATTTAGGCACATGGCAGGTATTTTCTGAAAGTAATAACCACATGAGTCTATGATATATATATATATATATATATATACACACACACACACACACACATATATATATATATATATAAAAAAAAAAAACAGAAAGAACATGTTGTCAATGATAAAATTTGACCTTCTAAGCAAAGGTCAAAATTTTGGAAAGCTTGTATCTCCCACCAATACTTAAAAATTTTTTCTCCAGAAACAAATCCACACATATATGGTCGATTAATTTACAACAAAGGAGCCAAGACTATCCAATGGGGAAAGGACAGTGTCTTCAATTAACGATGCTAGGAAAACTGAACAGCCATATACAAAATAACGAAACTAGTAACTATCTTACACCTACACAAAAATCAACTCAAAATGGATTAAAGACTTTAAGTCCCCAAACTATAAAATTCCTAGAAGAAAACATAGGTGGTAAGCTCTTTGATATTAGTCTTAGCAATGTATTTGTGAATCTATCTCCAAAGACAAAGGAAATAGAAGCAAAATTAAATAAATAAGACTATACTAAAACTAAAAAGCTTTTGGACAGTGAAGGAAACCATCAACAAAATGAAAACACAACCTACTGAGTGGCATAAGATATTTGCAAATGATGTAAATAACAAGGGATTAATATAAAAATATATAAAGAATTCATACCATTCAACTCCAAAAAAAACAAACCACCTAATTGAAAAATGAGCAGAGAGGGGGTACCTGGGTGGTTCAGTCGGTTAAGTGTCCAGCTCTTGATTTTGGCTCAGGTCATGATCTCAGGGTTCTGAGAATGAGCCCCACTAAGCAAGGAGTCTGCTTGAAATTCTCTCTCTTCTTCTCCCTCTGTACCCCATGCCTCCCTACCATGCCCTCACATTCTCAATCTCTCAAATAAATAAATAAATATAACTTTTTAAAAATGAGCAGAGGATATTAGTAAAAATTTCTGCAAAAAGACATATAGACACCCAATAGACACAAAGTTTTTCAAGATTACTCATCAAGGAAATGCAAATCAAAACCACAATGAGATATTCCCTCACATTTGTTATAATAGCTAGTGTCCAAAAGACAAAAAATAAAAAGTGTTCACAAGGATATAGAGAAAGGGGAATCCCTGTACTAACTCTTTGTTAGAATGCCAACTGGTACAGCACCATGGAATATAGTATAAAGAGATTCCAAAAAAAGTAAAAATAGAACCACCCTATAAGGCAGCAATTCCATTTCTGGGTATTTATGTAAAGAAAAGAAAAGACTAATTCAAAAAGAATTATGTTCATTACAGCATTATTTACAATAGTTCACATATGAAAACAACATAAGTGCCCACTGTCAGATGATAAATGGATAAAGAAGATATGCTATATACATACAAGAAGATATGCTATATACCGAGCCATTAAAAAGAATGAGCTCTTGCCATTTCTAACAACATGAATGGACCTAGAGGGTATTATGCTAAGTGAAATAAGTCAGAGAAGTCAACCAAATATCATATGATTTCATGTGTACAGGGAATATAAAAACCAAAACAAACAACAAAACAGAAACAGACTCATAAATACAGAGAACTGGTGTTTGCCAGGTTGGCAGAGAAGAGAATTACTGAAATAGGTGAAGAGGACTAAGCAGCAAAACTTCAAGTTATAAAACCAGTAAGTCACAAACAAGAAGTACCACATAAGGAATATAGTCATTACTACTGTAATGTTGTATGTAACAGATGGTGACTATACTTACCACAGTGAGCCCTGAATAATGTACAGAACTATCAAATCACTATTTTGTACATCTGAAATTAATTTAACATTATAGGTCAACTACAATTTTAAAAAAAGATGTGGTGTGTAAGTGTACACACACACACACACACACACACCAATACTACAAGGGCTGAGAAATGAAAAAAAATCTTACCATTTGCAACAACATGAATAAACCTTGAAGATATTATGCTAAGTGAAATAAGTCAGGCAGGGAAAGATAAATACCATATGATTTTACTTACATGTGGAATCTAAAAAACAAAACCAACCAACCAACAGAACAAAATAAACCCATAAATATTAAGAACAGATTGGTGGTTACCAGAGGAGAAGGGGGTTAGGTGGTGGACAAAATAGGTGAAGGTGCTCAACTGTATGTATGGTGATTATCACTTTGTAGTTTATACAGATTACAGTAATGAACGCCTGAAAGTTATATAATCTTATACACCAATTTTATCTCAATAAAATATTTTTTCATAAGATCAGTGGTGGTTTTTAAAAATTGGTATTTTTTGATACTGCATAATGAAATGTATAAACATATGGACGGTTTACATAATTCATAGAGCCAGTAATTTCCAAATGATCAATTCCTGATAATATAGCATCATACATGGATAAAAGATTCATTCGAACAAGGAAAAAAGTTAAACATGTGCACCTGCACACCCCCTCAAACAGTAAGTGAAAGAATGCATGCATGCAAAGTGTAAGACAGACCAACAGATTTTAATGTAACAAAGTATGAGAAGTTCACTGATATACTTACTTTACTGATAAGATTGCTACTTGTCAACTTTTGGTGTATTATCAAAAATTGCCACAATTATCTGAAAAAGCTATTAAAACATTCTTCCTTTTCCAACTACATATATGTGTCATATACTTTCAACAACACATGACAAGAAACTACAGAAGCAGAATTCAGCTGTGGTCTAGTGAGTCAGACATTAAAGAGGTTTGCAAAAATGTAAAACAATGCTATTTCAAGAATTTTTCAGAATATATATATAAACGTATATTTTTCATAACACATTTATGTTAACATAAAATGGGTTTACTATTGCTATTTAATTTTAAGTGATCTCCATACCTAACATAGGGCTCAAACTCACAAACCCGAGACCAAGAGTCACATGTTCCACCAATCCCTACTGTTGCTATTTTAATATTTTTTTTATTTATTTATTTATGATAGTCACACAGAGAGCGAGAGAGAGGCAGAGACACAGGCAGAGGGAGAAGCAGGCTCCATGCACCAGCAGCCCGACGTGGGATTCGATCCCGGGTCTCCAGGATCGCGCCCTGAGCCAAAGGCAGGCGCCAAACCACTGCGCCACCCAGGGATCCCCCCTACTGTTGCTATTTTAAACAAATTAATAAGTAAATGTACTTCAAATTTGTTTTAATTTCTAACATAGAAAATATTGATAGGGCAGCCCCGGTGGCGCAGTGGTTTGGTGCCGCCTGCAGCCCGGGGTGTGATCCTGGAGACCCGGGATCGAGTCCCCCGTCGGGCTCCCCGCATGGAGTCTGCTTCTCTCTCTGCCTGTGTCTCTGCCTCTCTTTCGCTCTCTCTGAATTGAATAAATAAATAAATAAATCTTTTTTAAAAATTAAAAAAAATATATTGATAGATGTAATCTAATAATTTTTAAGATACATGAAGAACTTATGTCTACTTTATATTTAAAAGCTTATTACCCTAAAAGCAGTATTTCTCAATTGAAAAGAAACATTACTATATAACTTCTAAAGCTGAATTAAACATGAAAATTTATACCTGATAATAAAAAATAAATTGCACTTTCCTTATCTGATGATGCTCTTTTAAATAAAAGATAAGGTTTTTTTTTAATGTTTTTGCTCTTTTAAATGTCTTAGTTCTAAAACTAACAAAAGGAGAAAAATATACTAGGACACTTGTTAGTAATACTCTGTAACAGGTTGGCAAATGATTACCCGCAAGCCAAATCAGACATGCAGCCTGTTTTTGGTAGTTTTATTGGAATACAGCCACATTCATTAGTTTAAGTATTATCTGGCTGCTTTCATACTACCTTGCCAAATTATATAGAAAGTTAGGGGAGGAAAGCCTGGGTGGCTCAGTGGTTGAGCGTCTCTGCCTTTGGCTCAGGGCATGATCACAGGGTCCTGGGATCGAATCCCACATCAGGCTCTCCACAGGGAGCCTGCTTCTTTCTCTGTGTCTCTACCTCTCTCTGTGTCTCTCATGAATACATAAATAAAATCTTAAAAAGAAAAAGTTAGGTGAGAAGTCTAGTTTAGATCCTGTTATTATTAACTAATATGATCAACGGCAAGTCATAAATTTGCTATCATTTATAAAATGCACAAATGAATAGCCGATCTCAGATATTTTCTATCTCTAAAAGTATGTAAGATTTAAGTGATTTAGGAACCATATGCTAAATATGTTTGTCTTTCAAATTTTCAATCTTGCCCTTATCCTGTCCAAACCTATTCCCCATTATTCAGTAATTATTATCCCAGACTAGGAAGATACTTTATTTACCAATTACATCTCTTGTTTTTGTTTCTTATTGTTTCTCCACCACCAAAATATCTCTTTTACTCCTTTAGCAAAAAACCCTCTATTTCAGGCCTTCCAGGAATCTTCTCTGGTGACTCTAGTTCATACTAATGAAAACCACTGGGTTTTTTGAAAAGAAAAGTAGAGTGGTCAAAGTTTTGTTTACAGTAGTCTAGAAATGGTTGGAAAAAGCACAGACCAGATTCATGGAGACAAGTTAGAGAATAAATTTGGCTAGCAGGCCTCAGGAAGTCCTGGACCAGAGTCCAGAAGGATGAATGGACATGAGTCAGCAACATTTTATAAACTGAAATTATCATGACAATGGTTAAGGAAAAAGGAACAAGATTAAGAATAAAGATGAATTCAATTTGACACAAGCTAATTTTATGCTAGTGAAAAAAATACTATAGTAGTAAGGTGTTTCAGAAGTAGTTGGAAACATCACAGTGAAAACTAGTATGAGAGGTCACACAAGATAAAGAGATATAGAGTAAAAGAGTCATAAATTTGAGAAGTGCAAAGTCCCTTAAGCTGCATTTCCCCTGACCACTGCTTTGAGGTAAGTACTTGCCTCCAATTCAAAGATCAGCTGACAGTCAAAGAATTGTGACTCCCAAATAACTAGCTGAAACTTTCTAGAAAAGGAACCAGAATTTAGTTTTCTACTGTCCATTTAGAAATGTTTGAAGCTCCAAGATTCAGAGCAGAGGTTACTAATTAAAATTCCACAGACATGTTTGTTTGAACTGTAATTGTTTGTTTTTTTAAGATTTTATTTTTAAGTAAGCTCTACATCCAATGTGGGCTTGAACTCACAATCCCAAGATCAAGAGTGACACATTCCACTGACTGAGCTAGCCAGGCACTATGTTTTTAAAAAGAAAAGAAGGATGGATGGATGGATCAGCATCCAACGAATCAGGCAGGAAGAGCAGTTTGGGAGATTTACTTCTTTAATTTCCATCAACCTTTCCTTCACGGCACTCCTAACAATATATGCTCAAATTACAAAATGTGCATTTGCTGTGAAAATACAGCTTTAAGGCAATCCCTAGGACCACTTCTTATGGTAGTAGTATAAGTAGTGTATATTATAATGTAGACTAAACACCCAAAGGCTGTGCAGTGTATAAACTACACAGATCCCCTTCCAACCAGAATAATATACCAAACCCCTCTTATCTGGGTATTTCCAAACTTCAAATGACCGCTAACACTCATAATCTGGGATATTTCAAAGAAAAATCTAGACTTCCCATATATCTCTTGATTAATTAAGACAATCTGATTACAGTAACTTTCTTTTTCCCCCATATGAAAGTAAGCTGGAGCCACAGAATGGTGTTCCCTTTGGACAGGGATTTGATTAGTTATTACTTGTGCCCCTACTTGGCCCATTCATTCATTCACATCACCTACAAGCTTCTTTAGGGAAATCTCCCTAAAACAAATAGAAACAGAGGATTAAGAGCTTGGGTTTAGAAAATACTTTGAGCCATGAAAAGAAATCAGCAAAGGGACCAAGAAAGAAGTATATGATAAAAGTACAGTAATACTACTGAAATCAAGGGAGACAATTTCAGTGAGCATAAGTAGTCACAAGAATTTAGCGAGAAGGAGGTTAATGACTTTGAGAGAAGATTCAGTAATGTGTTGAATCCATTCCACAGTGGATGAATTCAAGAACAGCTAGAGATAGGGAAAATGGTAATAACAACAAAAAAGAGATGGATATTAGATGTACTATATGTACATATGTATCACATGTAATATATATGTAATATATTATATGTAATATTATATGTACTATATATGTATATGTAATATATGTATATATTTACATATATGTAATATATGTAAATAGGCTTATAAGAAAATTATTTTTTAAATACATATATTTATATATATTTGAATGAACAATAGTTAAGAAGAGGAAATTGGGGAAAGTCTCAAGAAGATAGAAACAATGAAGTTTCAGCAGAGTGAATGGCTTTAGGGAGTAATTTTTTACAATTAGATAATAATTATCTACTTCAATATATTTTTGGTTATAAAAAAATATGAATAGATTATCTTTAGAGCAAATAATGATAAAATAAAAAGAATAACATATTGCCTAAATTCTGAATTTGATACAAAGATGATGAAGAGAAATGGAAATCAGGCAAGGCATTTCTCAATTTTCTTTTCATTACTGGTAATCTAAGATAGTAATCAAGGAAGGCAGGACATAACAACATACCAATTGGAAATCAAGATTTCTCTTAATGAACTTATATTATCTATTCTTATAAAACTGACTACATATACAAATTGTATCAGGAAAAATTCTACACTAAATATTAGTGTTTCTCCTAGTTTAATGAGATACTGATTTATCATTATGCTCCAGTAAGTACTGCTTTATACCTATCTATATGATGTAGATAATTTAAGTTCTACCAAAGACATTTAAATTTTTTCTTTTAAAAACATCTAGTTGAAAATACTCTGCTCAGAAATTCGATCAATGCACAATTATTCTTGTGGAATTACTAGTTTCTTAGCATTTTTATTGAGTGCCCTAATAAATAATTCAAGTAAACAAAACGAGTTTCTACTTTATAGATACTTATGAGCATTCTCACTGCCTAATAACTGTTTAATTCAAAAGAAACATTATTTTATGACTTCCCAAGTTGAATAAAAAAAGAAAATTTATACCAGAAAGTAGGAAAAATAAAAATACATTTGCTAGTTCTTAATAAAAGGAAAAAGAGACTGTTCTAAAACCAAAAATAATGGAGAAAAGATGGAACGGCAGTTGTCTTATTCCAGAAATTATATATATTTTGATTTTAATATAGTTCATTCAATCTTTTTCTAATAAGCCATAGGAAAAATACTCACAGATGACTGAATTCTTATACTTCAGGGAATTTGCCATTAAGGTCTCTGTAAATATCTAGAACCAATGTTTGCTTTTTTTTTTAAGTCTGTTATAGCATAAAACTATGAGGTTTGACCACACATTCAAGGCATTATGTTAAAACACTAGACAAAATAAACAAGATACCTACCCTTTTATATGTATGAGTACATATAATCAATTCTTAGTGGCTTAGATAGGTTCAAGATGAAGTTCACAGTGAGAGGATCTTTTTGGTACTGTATTAAAGGGGGACACATGAGTGGCTTAGAGGTTGAACGTCTGCCTTCGGCTCAGGGCATGATCCCAGGATACCGGATCAAGTCCCACATCGGGCTCTTTGGCAGCAAGCCTATTTCTCCCTCTGCCTGTGTCTCTGCCCCTCTCTTTCTCTGTATCTCTCATGAATAAATAAATAAAATCTTTAAAAAATACATACATACATACAACACAGGATAATATTTTAAATATAAGAATCACCTAGAAAGCTCATTAAACATAGGGGGACAGAAACAAACTTGAGGGGGGTTATGAATTTTTATTCAGTTTAACCTGTTGCTTTCCACCATAACTGAAATTAGAATGAGGACAATAAAGCAGCTAAGCGCTTATTATGTGACTATGCCAAACATTTAATAATCACAACCACCACATGAAGGATGTACTATTTATTCTGGTTTTAAAATATAAACAAAAAGAAGCACAAATAGGTTATGTAGCTTTTCAAGGTTACATAATAGTTATATTGCCATTAAGTGGTAGAACACAGACTTACCTAATTCAAGCTCATAGTCATCATGATACTCTAGCAAACAAAAGGCCTAGATTGCTCCTGGGAGGAGATGAGTTTTCATGAAGTGTCTGCAAGAGTTTTGGTAAGTATTTATGAGGCACCCAGGAGACAGATGAAAGAGTCTCTGAGCTAAAGTAAAAGAATGCTACTATTCTATCTCCCTCCAAATTTTACCAGGCTCAGCTTTGGTATTTCTCTTCTTTCTTAAAGACCAGGAAAAGTTGTTTCTCATGGGGGGGGGGGGGGGGGGGAGTGGGGCGGGGAAGGCCAGGAATGAAAAGTAGCAGGGGTATGCATTCAAGCGCATAATACACACACAAAAATATACTACTATGTATTACCAACATTGTTTCACAAAGTAGTCCCTTAAATATTATAAATTTATAAATATGAAAATCTCAAGGGCACCTGGATGGCTCAGTGGGTTAAGTGTCTAACTCTTGGTTTAGGCACAGGTCATGATCTCAGGGTTGTGAGATCAAGCCCTGAGTCACATTCACATACTGGGCCTGGAGATTCTCTTTCCCTCTCCTTTTGCCCCTCACTCCCTTAAAAAAAAAAAAAAAAAAAAAAAAAAAAAAAAAAAAAATTAAGGAAAACCTCACTACATTGTGCTTTTTTTTCCCATCATTTTGCTTAAGATTCTCTTTCCCTCTCCTTTTGCCCCTCACTCCCTTAAAAAAAAAAAAAAAAAAAAAATTAAGGAAAACCTCACTACATTGTGCTTTTTTTTTCCCTCATTTTGCCTAATACCAAAAGTATGGGAACCATTTCCCTAGAAGTGGTAATCTGTGGATGTGGTTATTTTTTAAGTGAACATCATCAGAAGTATGTTGCTTGTATGTGTTCTCTGTATTTTAATTAGCCTGTGAGTATACAGCAACAATTTTTTTAAAAACAAGTATACTAAAATTGTAGAGAAAAGTCCTATTATGATAAGATACAAAGAGATAAGATCTCTTGCTTTGTTTATTTCTTGAGCAGTTGATTTTGTTATCACTATAATAATAATTTTAAATGCCTTTTCATACTATTCTATAACTTTGTACTAAGAGGCTAAAAGAGGTAGAATCAGGGGATTCCCTGGGTGGCTCAGTGGTTTGGCGCCTGCCTTTGGCCGAGGGCGTCATCCTGGAGTCCCAGGATAGAGTCCCGCATTGGGCTCCCTGCATGGAGCCTGCTTCTCCCTCTGCCTGTATCTCTGCCTCTCTCTGTGTGTGTGTCTCTCATGAATAAATAAATAAATAAAATCTTAAAAAAAAAAAAAAAAAGGTAGAATCAACCAGTAATTTGTGAGTCTGTATACTGCTTCCAGCCTGTAAGTGAGAGCTCAAGTTCAAGCCCTGCATGCAGGACAGCATCTACTTAGGGAAGACATCTAACTCACAAAGGTCTTCTAGCAGGCCAAACTATGCACTTCCTTTAAGGTGTATTTATATCTCATCAGTAAATGGTATTATAGAGGTGAGTAGCAGCGCTAAGCAAATAACAATATTTAAACCCAAGAAAAGACTAAAATTTGAAATATTTTAGTCAGTGGAAATGTTATCTATAATCACATTTCATTTACAATTTTAAATTCTAAATCACAACTATGATCATCCTGTCCTGTATTCAAACAGTAGACACTGTAATCATCTGGGAACCTGTGAGAAATGCAGTTTCTTAGGCCCCATCCCAGACCTACTAAAAATGAAGTCTGTATTTTTAACAAGATCTCCAGGTAAGTCTTATGTACATTCAAGTCTAAGAAACAGTGACCTAGACTAGTAGAGACAGCAAGTCTTGGGCCCCATGTAGCCTGGATAACAGCCCACAAGTGTTCCCTCATTTATTATAATGACCTACTATATACAGCAGTTACTACCCTGTAGTTACCAATCTTAACTCCTTAGCATAGTAAATACCTATTTGGATTTTGTCGTGACAAGTAATTTTTATGCATATGTTCTAAAACCAACCATGTATTGGATGGTCTAATTACTGACTTAAAATGTCTTTTATATTCACCCTTTAGTGCACTCAAATTTTCCTTTAGAAATGTTTCAAATGAGTCCTCTTTATTCTGAATACACACATATATACACATACACTCCTCACAAGAGAAATTAACAGTCTATCAATCATCTTTAGTCAGAAGTATAATAGTATTTTAAGAAAAATTTTATCACATGAACGAAAAACCACTTTTATAGAAGGATTATGTTCTAAAAATAGAAATTTGAAATAAAACATTACATTTTGATAATGAAAGGTTTTAATTGTAATGTCATTGGCAGGTGTCATTCTTTTTAGTTTCTAACTTAAATTTATTTTTTTTAAAGATTTTATTTATTTATGAGACACACGCGCGCACACACACACACACACACACACACACACAGAGGCAGAGACACAGGCAGAGGGAGAAGCAGGCTCCATGCAGGGAGCCCGACATGGGACTCGATCCCGGGTCTCCAGGATCACGCCCTGGGCTGAAGGCGACCGCTGAGCCACCAGGACTGCCCTCTAACTTAAGTTTAACTAAACATCAAAAAATACTTGGAAAGGGGTACCCGAGTGGCTCAGTGGTTGAGCGTCTTCGGCTCAGGGCATGATCTCGGGGTCCTGGGATCAAGTCCTGCATCAGGCTCCCTGCAGGTAGCCTGCTTCTCCCCCTGCCTATGTCTCTTCCTCTTTCTGTGTGTCTCTCATGAATAAATAAATAAAATCTTAAAAAGAAAATACTTGGGACATTTTAAAACTAAATAGCAAGCATTTATTAAACTAATGTGTCTATTTAAAAATAATCAAAAAGATCTCTTAAGTATGGGGTCTAAAAATATACCCTATTTTATCATTTATGGTAACATACTATATAGTTCTCTTTATTATTGAAGTAAAATACATGTATGTTAGCTTCAGGTGTACAACCTAGGGATTCAACAATTCTTTATATTAATGTTCACCACAGTAAGTGTAGTTGCTATCTGTTACCATTACAATGTTATCACAATTTTATTGATATATTCCCTATGCTGTTCTTTTCATGTCTGTGACTAATTTACTAACTGGACATTTGTACCTTTTTAAAAAAAAGATTTTATTTACTTATTCATGAGAGACACACAGAGAGGCAGAGTCACAGGCAGAGGGAGAGGCAGGCTCCATGCAGGGAGCCTGATGTGGGGACTCAATCCTGGGACTCCAGGATCATGCCCTGGGTGTGAAGGCACACTAAACCACTGAGCCACCCAGGGACCCCAGAAGTCTGTACCTCTTAATCCTCTTCATCTACTTCACCTCCTAACCTCCATTTTGTTTTCTACACTTACAAGTTTATGTATTTTTGTTGTTTTTAAGATTCCACATATAAGTGAAATCATATAGTATACTTGTCTTTTGTCTGACTTATTTCACTAAACATAATTAATACCTCTAAGTCCATCCATGTTGTTGCAACTGGCAAGGTTTCATTCATTTTTATAGGTAATATTTTATGTGTGTTTGCATGCATGCATACATACACATACACACTACATCTTCTTCATCCACTCATCTATCAATGGACACCTGGGTACTTCCATATCTTGGCTATTATATATAATGCTACAGTAAACATAGGGGTACATATATCTTTTGATTTAGTGTTTTCATATTCTTTGGGTAAATATCCAGTAGTAGAATTATTGCATCATATGGTATTTGTTTCAATTTTTGAAGAAATTCCATTCTGTTTTCCATAGTGGTTGTACTAATCTACCTTCACAACAACAGTGCACGATGGTTCCCTTTTCTCCACACCCTCACCAACACTTGTTACTTGTCTTTTGGATACTAGCCATTCTAATAGGTGTGAGGTGATATCTCATTATGGCTTTGACTTGCATTTCCCTGATGATTAATGATGTTGAACATCTCTTCATAATCTGTTGGTAATCTCTATGTCTTCTTTGGAAAATATCTATTCAAGTCCTCTGCCCATTTTTAAATCAGATTATTTGTTTTGTTTGGTATTCAGTTGTATAAATTCTTCATATATTTTGGATATTAATCCCTTACTGGATATATCATTTGCAAATGCCTCTTCCGTTCACTAAGTTGCCCTTTCTTTGTTGATGGTTTTCTTCACTATACAAAAGCTTTTTATTTTGCTATAGTCCCTGATAGTTTACTGCTTTTCTTTCCCTTGCCTAAGGATACTATCCATAAATATGCTGCTAAGGCTGATGTCCAAGAGATTATAATACCTATGTTTTCTTCTAAGAGTCTTATGGTTTTGGTTCTCACATTCAGGTCTTTAATCCACTATGACTTTATTTTTGTGTATAGTATAAGAAAGCAGACCAGTTTCATTCTTTTTCATATAGTTGGTCCAGTTTTCCCAACACCATTCTTGCCTCCTTTTTGTAGACTGACCATATAAACATGGGTTTATTTCTAGGCTCTCTACCCTATGCCATTGATCTATGTGTCTATTTTTGTCCACATACCATACTGGTTTGATTACTATAGCTTTGTAGGGTGTGTGTGTGTGTGTGTGTGTGTGTGAAATCTAGAATGTAGATGTAGAATATGTATCTTGACATCACCTACAGCTTTGTTCCCCCTTCTCAAGATTGCTTTGGCTCTTCAAGGTCTTTGTGGTTCCATACAAATTTAGGATTATGTGTTCTAGGGACACCTGGGTGGCTCAGCATTTGAACATCTGCCTTTGGCTCAGGGCATGATCCTGGAGTTCCAGGACCAAGTCCCACACTGGGCTCCCTACATGGAGCCTGCTTGTCTCTTTGCCTATGTCTCTGCCTCTCTCTCTCTCTGTGCCTCTCATGAATAAATAAATAAAATCTTAAAAAAAAAAAAAAAAAGCTCGTCTTATTTTTTAAAAAGGATTATGTGTTCTAGCTCCATGAAATGCAACTGGTATTTTGATAGAGACTGTGTTGAATCTGTAGATTGCTTTTAGTAGTATGGACATTTAAATGATATTAAATCTTCCAATCCATGAACATGGTATATCTTTCTATTTGGGCCATTTTCAATTTCTTTCACCATTGTCTTATAATTTTCAGAACATAGGTCTTTCAAAAAAAAAAAAAAAAGAATATAGGTCTTTCATCGCCTTGGATGAGTATCCAAGGGATAGTAAAATACTACCCCTAAGTATTTTATTCTTTTTGGTGCAACTGTAAAGGGGATTGTTTTCTTAATTTCTCTTTCTGCTACTTCATTATTATTGTATAGAAATGCAACAGACTTTTATATATTAATTTTGTATCCTACAACTTTACTGAATTCATTTATCAGTTATAATAGCTTTTTGGTGAAATCTTTAGTTTTCTATATATGCATCATTATGTCATCTACAAATAGTGACAGTTTTACTTCTCTTATCAGTCTAGATGCCTTTTATTTCTGAATTCTTCTAATCCATGAGCATGATATAGCTTTCCATTTGTTTGTGTCACCTTCAATTACTTTCATCAGTGTCTTATAGTTTCAGAGTAAAAGTCTTTTTCAACTCTTTGGCTAAGTTTATTCCTAGGTATTTCATTCTTTTTGGTGCAATTTTAAAAGAAATTATTTTAGATATATTTTTTAATTGAAGTATAGTTGACACACGATGTTACACAGTTTCAGGTGCACAACACAATGATTCAACATTATGCTAAGCTTACAAAGGTAGCTACCATCTGTCACCATACAACACTACCGTACCATTGAGCATATTTCCTAAGTTGTACCTTTTATACCCATGACTTATTTATTCCATAAACTGGAGACCTGTATCTCCCACTACCCTTCACTGGTTTTGCCCATCCTCCAACCCCCTCACCTCTAGCAACCATCAGTTTGTCCCCTGTATTTATGGATCTGTTTCTGCTTTTTGTTTATTCGTTTGTTTTGTTCAACAGGATTGTTTTCATTTTTCTTTCTGCTACTTCATTATTAGCATATAAAAATGCAACAGATTTCTGTATAGTAATTTCAACTACAATATGTTATTTTAAAGTAACATTTTTAATAGTTTTTCCTCCTGATTTGCTTTTGTTCTTTCCTAATTATACATTACATTTGAAAATTTATATCTACCAGTAGCAGTGTGTCAAACTGCTTTTGGGGGGTTCCTAGATAGCTCAGTCAGTTAAGCATTGGTCTCTTGCTGGCAGCTCAGGTCTTTGATATCAGGGTTTCGAGTTCAAGCTCTATATTGGGCTCAATGCTGGGTGTGGAGCCTACTTAAAGAAACAAATAACAACAAACTCTGTTTTGCTCAGAAGAGTTTTCTTTCAACATTATAAGATATGTGTGCCAGGAATGTTAGCCAAAAAACCAAACCTTCATTGTAGGTAGGTGCTGACCCAGTATCATTGTTGGTTTTTCTCCTTTCCAACTTTACACTATAAAACATTACAAAAATACTTCTTGAGAAAAGAATATACCCTTATCTACCCTTGGTCTTGTCTTGGTCTTCAGACTGCTGTAACAAATACCACAGACTGGGTAGCTTATCAACAACAAAAACTTGTTTTTCACAGTTCTGGAGACTTCCTGAGATCATGAAGTCCAAGATCCAGGCACCAGGATGGTGGTATTCTGGTGAATGCTCTTACTTCACTGCCAGTCTCACAGGGCTGCCACTGTATTGTCACAGAGTGCAAGGGGTTAGGAAGATCTGTGAGATCTCTCTTAAAAAAGCATTAATCCTATTCATGAGGGCTCCACCTTCATGACCTAAGCACCTCCCAAAAGTCTCATCTAATATGTCCTATCAAAAAAAAAATATGTCATATCAGGTTTAGAATTTTAACATATGAATGAGGGAGGGGGAAGAAACAAACATTCAGACCATAGCATCCATCACTCAACTTCAACAATTATTAACTCATGACTGACCATGTTTCCATCCTACCCTCATGTACTAACTCTCATTACTCCCATTCCAATTGTTTTAGAGTAAATCCGAGAAACACACTAAAATACTTGCAAACAAAATTATGCATTTTTAAACGATGCATAATTAAACATCTCCTATTAAACACAGATCCCCTATTAAACATACCCAAAGTATCATCCACTATCTTATACATACACACAAAATTGAATAATAATTCCTTAATACAATCAAATATCTAGTCAGTTCAAACAAAGATTCTTTACTGAAGCACTGAAAGAATGAAATCATAATATTTTAGCAAATCTCTTGATTAAACTATCCAAATACTTTATAAGCACAAATAAGGCCAATATAGAGATTGCTTACATTTTGCAAATTACATAAAATTCATTAAAGTTACTTCTCTTTTATTTTTAAAAAAATGGTCGCTTTCTTTGAGTAATATAAATATTGTGTAGTTCTTACCTAAATTCTAATTCCCTCAACATGGCTAAGTCTAGAGTTGAAACATTATGGCTGATGCTTATTTTTTTAAGTAGGCTCCATGGCCAAGTAGGGCTTGAATTCACTACCTGGAGATCAAGAGTCATGTTCTCTGGGGGCCTGAGCAGTTGAGTGTCTAATTTGGCTCAGGGCATGATCCTGGGTTGGGACTGCCCACCTCGCGCCACCCCCAACCCACCCCCACTCCCCCACCCCACCCCCACTCGGCAATTGGGCTCCCTATGGGGAGCCTGCTTCTCCCTCTGCCTGTGTCTCTGCCTCTCTGTGTCTCTCTTGAATAAATACAATCTTTTTTAAAAGAAAGAAAAGAGTCATGCGCTCTACTAACTTTGCCAGCCAGGTGTCCCCGATGGCTTTTTTAAAAAACAGTAAACCAGATAAACCAAATTTGACCAAATTCACTATTTGGGTTGTTTTTAAATGTTTTCCTATAGGGTACTGAAAATGGAGGAAATTGTTAATTCAGACTGTACATGAATTACAATCAACACTATTAAGTAAGGAAAAAGCCTCACATTATATAGAACCCTTCTTATCTGTATTAAAGTTTCAAATTTTCAAAGGATCTTAAGGTTTCAAAATTGCAAAGATCCTAAGGCAGTGATTCCCAAATTTAGCTTGCATCAGAATTACCAGGAGTGCCTGCCGAAACAGACTGCTAGCCCCCTCCCAGAGTTTCTGTTTTGTGAGTATGGAATAAGAGCCTGATAATTTATATTTGTAACAAGTTCCCAAGAGATAATGCTGCTGATCTGAAGACCACAATTTGAGAATCACTGATCTAAATTTTTGAAATCTTGCTAATCTGTATGATTTGGCATTTGCTGTTAATCCCCACATAACAAAGAACATGGATTTTGGAATAAGATGGGGGTGAGTTCAGCTCTTCCCTCTTGCTAGTTACAAATTTGGGGAATAAGTGACCGTTTTCAAAGCCTGCATTTCATTTACAAAATAAGTGCCAACCTTTCTAGTAAGAAAAAACTTTTTTACTGGTTGCCTTGGGGGCACTTTGGAACATCTTCTGCAGTCAGGGTTTAGTGTAGGAGGGTGACATTTATTAACTTCTCTTTGCAGAAGAATTTTAATGACAAAAATCGGCCTGTCCTAGCTGTCCCAAACAGTTTGAAGCTATCTCTGGACTCACTTGGCTTCTAACATTCAGTCTGATGAAACATGAACTTTAGCACTTTCCAAGTTCTGCCTTTTCTGATACACATATCTCACTATTTTACAGCTCCAAATCTCAATTTAATTTGATCTGAGCCTTTTCTCTACAAATTAACCTAGTTCATGATCAAGTTAACTCACTGTTGCATTTTTTTTTATCATGGCTTGTATGAATGACTATGTAATATGTTTAATATAACAAGCTGAACCCAGTTAATTTCATATTCTTTCTTTTTTTAAAAAAGATTCATTTATTTCAGAGAGAGAGAATGGGGGTTGGAGGGAGCATGTGCAGGTGGGGTAGAGGGGTAGAAATTCCCAAGTAGACTCTGCACTGAGCAAGGAGCCAGAGGCAGGACTCAACCCACCCATGATCCTGAGATCAGGAACTAAGCAGAAACCAAAAGGTGGATGCTCAACTGACTACACCACAAGGTGCCCCTCACATTCCTTACCTTTGACAATATCCTGACAGTACTTTTAACTTCACTTTAATTTTTAAATAAATCTTGTTGGCATATAAAAATAGAATTTTTATCCTAAAAAATATAAAACTCTAGATTTCATACCATAGAATACTTGTTTTGAGATAATCAAATACTGTTACTGGAGAACATTTAAAGCAAATTTTAGATAGAGTGAACTCAAACTTCTTGGGCCATTATCTCCTAAAAGACCCTATAAATTTATCAGCTATCAACATGAGAATTTAATAACATTCATTTGCTTCCAACTGTACACGGATGTCAGAAGGATTTAGATGAAAGCTCACAAATTGCAATTTAAAAAATTTACTCAAAGGGACCAAATGATAATTTTTTTTAAAAGATTTATTTATTTTAGAGAGAGAGCGCATGTGTATGTAGAGAGGAGGGGCAGGGGATGGAGGGAATCTCAAGCAGACTCCCCACTGAGCATAGATCTGGATACAAGGCTCAATCCCATGACCCTGAGATCATGACCCAAGCAGAAATCAAGAGTCAGATGCTTAACCGACTGAGCCACTCAGGCACCCCACCCCATCCCCTTTTTTTACTTTTATTCACTGCAACGTGTCATTTGTGTAGGACAGTAGAAATTACATACAGCACAAGAGAAAGGGCTGAGCTCTGGAATATGATGGAGATGGGCCCAAGCCTCAGCTGTTCTTCCTAGCCAGTTTATATAATTCAGAGAACAAGTGGCCAAATCCTAAAACCTAAGTTTCATTTGTAAAATTCAGATAATTTGCCAATCTTTTGGGTGATACTGGAGACTGAATTAAAATTACATCCAAAGTCACCTGTGGCACAAAGAAAGTACTCAGTAAGTGGCAGTTAATATTTATTTCATTAATAAACAATAAAGATACTTTTGAAAATCTGGACTATATCTAATTCTTCAATAAAAATAATTCAAACTACTTGTATTTCAAAGATTTCTAGAGGCGCCTGGGTGGCTGAGTCAGTTAAGCCTTTGCCTTTGGCTTGGGTCATGATCCCAGGGTCCTGAATCAAGCCTGCAACAGGTTCCCTGCTCTGAGGAGAGCCTGTTTCTCCCTCTGCCTCTCCCTGCTCATGCTTTCTCTCTCTCAAAAAATAAATAAATACATACATACATACATAAATACATAAAATCTAAATTAAAAAATAGATTTCTAAAGATTTAATAGATCT
Source organism: Canis lupus dingo (assembly GCF_003254725.2). Taxonomy (NCBI): domain Eukaryota; kingdom Metazoa; phylum Chordata; class Mammalia; order Carnivora; family Canidae; genus Canis; species Canis lupus. Next base: position 20,529,096 of record NC_064265.1, read on the forward strand.
CTAATGTTACTCCTCACAGAATTTTCAGTGTTTTCAGTCCAGAAGATTTTGTAGTTATTTTTATCATTAAAAATAAATTACAGAAAACTTAAAATAGATGTTACTTCTTTATGCAGTGTTCAATTTTATCAATGTTACCACAACTGTATTTTTTTTTTTTTTTTTTTTTTATTTATTTATTTATGATAGGCACACAGTGAGAGAGAGAGAGGCAGAGACACAGGCAGAGGGAGAAGCAGGCTCCATGCACCGGGAGCCCGACGTGGGATTCGATCCCGGGTCTCCAGGATCGCGCTCTGGGCCAAAGGCAGGCGCCAAACCGCTGCGCCACCCAGGGATCCCACAACTGTATTTTTTAAATATCATTAAGATATTTCATAATGGATATAAGGAGATAAAATTATTAGTACATTAAACCAATATATAAGCACATGTACCTACATATGTGTATACAGGGGTATCTAAAATATGAGTGGATATAAGTCAATATACTTAAAATAACTATGAAATCTTAGAAACTCTTCTAGACAAATCACAACTTTTTCATTAAAAGTTTTTTTTTTTTAAGATGTTATTTATTTATTCACAAGAGAGACCCAGAGGCAGAGACATAGAGGGAGAAACAGGCTCCCCACTAAGCAGGGACCCTGATGCAGGACTCAATCCCAGGACCCCGGAATCACGACCTGAGCCAAAGGCAGATGCTCAATCACTGAGCCACCCAGGTGCCCCTTTCATTAGAAGTTTTAATTTTAATCTTCATAATATAAGTATATATACTTTCTATATACCATTATCCCCCATAATTTCTGAGTTAATGCATAAATAGTATGTTTAGAAGATAGAATACATTCCTCCACTTAGACTCTACCAACAGCCAATTACTAAAACCCTGCTTACCCATGAGTGACTGATTCCTCAAGCTCTGGTCTAGCAAGCCATTTACACAAGCCATAGCCAATTCAACAGGACACCACAGCCTAGTGCACTACAGGTGGAACAGAAGATAAACCAGGGGTCTCAGTGATACTAGTGTGAGAATTCTGCTTTCTGGTCACCCCAGATTGAAAGGTGACTGACCAACCTAATCCACTATGGGAATTCTGAACGTGAAATAAGATAGAAGTTAATATGAGTAAAGAAAAGCAGAATCAGAAAAAACAGAAAAGGAGAGTAAGAAACAGACAACAGAGAAGCTGAGTCTCCAGTATTCCCTCCCTTATTCAACAAATATTTACTAAAACAAAGCAGTGGGTTACAGGCCAGTGTGTTAGGACAATTATGGCCAGTGCCACTAAGAGAGGGCACCATTTCTGAGTGAATAAGATAAATGGGGCACCGGGGCTGCTGTTAGGTCAACAGGCTTCCCAAGTAAATGCAACCTCAACACTCGTCAACTTCCAACTACAAATGGGAAAAAAAGTATAAAATGTGAACAAAGAAGGTTCAAAGAGACTGCATGCCCATGTCTACTTCCATTCATAATCCCTCAAAACTCCCCAGTTAAAAGTGAGACCAATGTGATCTTGACCCCATATCAGCTTTCCACTGTCAGGGTAAGGAGGTAGGGACTAAAATATACGTACAACATTTATACTTCTCAAAAAATATTAGCACTATCAAAATTCTCCCCATTAACAAAATGCCCTCAGGGTACAATTCTGAATACCAGAAAGAGCTGCAAATGAGAAGGTTAGTAAGACATCCCAAAATTGTTAAGGGACTTAATCACGGGAATTCTCGTCAAAATTTTGAAATAGCTTATGAAAGGTTATTTATCTTTGCTACCCATAACCCACCTTTGCTACAAGCCCCATCCCACTGTGTCCTCTTCTCTAACAAAGACTCCTAGGAAAAGAATTTGGTGTCAGTGATTTGAATCTTAATGTGGTAATAAGTCAAACATGTTCTCTTTCCCAGGCTTATTTGCATTTATGACCTCCTAACAGGTGAATGAAAGGCACTGCTGACTGTTAACTGATTTTAAGCTTCAGTGACTAAGTGTTGACACAGGTATCCAAGAGAGAAGATGCCCTGAAATTACACCTCAACTACTAAACAGAATCTGTCAATTTCTAGTACTAGTCAACTACTAGTATTACCTGAAATTACACCTCAACTACTAAACAGAATCTGTCAATTTCTAGTACTAGTCAACTACTAGTATTTCCTGAAATTACACCTCAACTACTAAACAGAATCTGTCAATTTCTTACCTGAAAATTAAAAACAGTATAATTTTTTTTAAATGACAGATGTTTTAAAACCCTGTTTATAACAGAAAATAAGTTAAATGGTGTGCTTACTCTACCCAACTTTCTACTCTTTAAAAACATACACAATGATCCAAGGCTTGATTAGTAAAGTGTATATAAAATTCAATAACACTAAGAAGTGACAATTCAGTATACTGAATGATTTATCACGATTGAAAAAACAGTCACAAAATGAACATGTGAATTGTTTAAATAAACTATCAATAAGTTGTAAATTATATCTAATATTGCTATGCTTCATTCTATACTGCCAGGGTTTTGGCAATTTAGGTTTTAACAGTTTATTTACACAAAATCTACAGCTGAATTCTACCACAAATCAATTCTTTTTATTCTAAATTACTTACCAATTTCATAATTGATATTGATCATTTGATTATTGTTTATAATTTAGTGTAGTTCAACTGCTCAGTATCTCTTGGAAGCTACATCAAGGAAGCATATATTTAATTCGATTCCACAAATGCTTCTGTGTACCTACAATCTGTCTTAGACATATTATACATTAAAATAAAGCTATACTGACAGCTAAATAGCCATGTTTATTATAAGCTTCCATTTACTGGCACTTAAAACTCCTCAAAATAACTCCTCTTGGATCTGGAATATTTTTACTCTCTTCTCATCTGCAAGATTATCGTTAACGTTAAATTTGAGTAAATTATCTAATTTCATGTATTCAGGGATATATCAAACCTTTAAATACTATATGATCTTTCAATGAGGACCTGTTAGGGGCTACTGTACCTTAATATGAAAGAAATTGCCTCTTTATTCCTAAATTAAAAATATATTTAATTTTTGGGATTCAAACTAGTTATGACACTGTACTAATTGTTAGAAATCTTAAGCAACATGAGAAATTGAATATATATTATTTCTCATACATGCATATAACATGATTATGTGCTAATATACAACGCATCTAAAGTATACTTTAATGTATCTTTATTTGGAAAATTGTTCTGATATGCAATTATGTTTTTCCTAAAAGTTGAATATTGCTCCATAATTTCCAAACTTTTCCACTCACTTAGCTATTTTGCTGCTTTAATTCTGAATAACATCTGACTAAAATTTGAATATTCACTAAATGTTTTATTAGTTCAATAGGTTTGGAAAACTTACTAAAAAGCTGGGTGTCACACATCTAGTGGAGTAGAAAAATTCTGTGCACACATTTTATGCAACAAATTCAGAAACTATTTTTGTTATGCCTACCTCTCAGTATATTTGAAAATTAGTCCTCAAAGTGGAATTAATGACTGTTATCCTTAATAGGCAATCTCAGCATACCAAAATAGTGCTTTGATTGAAGCCAAAATCTTTGCTCTTTTGGTCAAAACCATAAAGTCCTGAATGGCCTACACATGGTAGACGTTCACTAAACATTTGATGAATAGATCTAATAAACTCTAGGCCCAGGTTAAAGTTAATAGGCAGAATCAGAATTAATCACAGCTCCTTAATTTAGGACTCCTTCATATGTATCATTTATTAACTTTTCATGATTATATTTTTATTTTTATTTTTTTTTATATTTTTTTCTTTATTTATTTATGATAGTCACAGAGAGAGAGAGAGAGAGGCAGAGACACAGGCAGAGGGAGAAGCAGGCTCCATGCACCGGGAGCCCGACGTGGGATTCGATCCCGGGTCTCCAGGATTGCGCCCTGGGCCAAAGGCAGGCGCCAAACTGCTGCACCACCCAGGGATCCCTCATGATTATATTTTTAAAAAGCAATGAGGAGGAGTGCCTGGGTGGCTAGGTTGGTTGAGCACCCAACTCTTCATTTTGGATCAAGTCATGATCTCATTGTGTGTGGCTCCGTGCTCAGCAGGGAGTCTGCTTGAGATTCTCTCCCTCTGCCCTGGCCCCTGCTCATAGGTACTTGCTCACTTGTGCGCTCTCGCTCTCTCTCTCTCTCAAATAAATAAATATTTAAAATAATGAGGACAGGGAACCCTGGGTGGCGCAGCGGTTTGGTGCCTGCCTTTGGCCCAGGGCGCGATCCTGGAGACCTGGGATCGAATCCCAAGTCAGGCTCCCGGTGCATGGAGCCTGCTTCTCCCTCTGCCTGTGTCTCTGCCTCTCTCTCTCTCTCTCTCTCTCTCTGTGACTATCATAAATAAATAAAAATTTTAAAAAATTAAAAAATAAAATAATGAGGACAACAATTACCTTTGCAATGACTAATTTTTTAAGAAATATGGTGATTCTAGGAAAAGTAAGCAGAGGTTTTGGTTCTAGTTCTTAGGCGGGTTGCATAATCTATGACGTTTACACAGTGAACACAATATATAGATACAAATGCTGACCCTTGAAGCTTGCAGGAAATCATTAACTCTCTGAAACCTACACCATCAATTATCAAATGAAAATATTATCAGCACCTCTAGCTTCTGTCGGTAGCCAATCTTTGAAAATATAAGTCAACATGAATTTGAAAAGGATACTGTGTGAATACAATAGTTTTACATGTCAATGTGAAATAATGAACATTTCCAATACATTTTTTTTGTTTTGTATTTAACACAGCTTATTAAAAAACTAATTTTATTCCCCCTCTGTATTATTATTCTTCTAGTGTACAGCTGCCAACCATAGTTAAATCTGATTAGGCCTCATGCTGAGTTAATCAATCTGATAATGTCAGACATTATTAAGAAAGCATACATGATATGGTCACAAAGTCTACTATCAAAAGCATTTACATCAAACCTTTGTTTTCACAGAAACTGCAACTGCTTAAATTAGCTCAGTTTTATTTTGTTTTAAAGAATAAAATAAAAAATACCCTTTTTTATCTCTTCCTTAGGCAGGTACAAAAGATTACTCTGTTAAAATATTAATACTATGATGAATTATTTCTTTCACTTTATCAATCCTTGTTTATGTAGATGAAATAATCCCAAAATCACAATGATTAAAAATAAACAGAAGTATAAATGTTCACATGTAAAACTGTACCCCAAAATAGTATCCTCATATAACTTCCTATTTTATTTTTGTTCATGATGATTAAAAATCTCATAACACAACCCCACAATCACTCTGCCTGTGATTTTTATACCTTTGCTGCACTCAGGCGTAATTCTGAGCAAAGTAAAAAGCAGCATGATCATTTGAACACACAAGTCTGTGTCATGATTCTACTAGAAACAAGATTTACACAATACATTTTAGAGGCAGAAAGCATTATGAAATATCGTGAAAATATTTTTACAAACTTTCCACTTCTTTTTTTCCTTCTGAGGTCCCAAAAAGATACAAAGAAGGTAAATGGAAGGGAGTTCTATGCTAAGGGCAATCAACCTCTCCTTAGCTTATATATTAAAATTTTTCCATTAAAAATTATGTTTATCGGGGCATCTGGGTGGCTCAGTCTGTTAAGCATCTGCTTTTGGCTGGGGTCATGACTCCAGGGTTCTGGGATGGAGCCCCATGTTGGGAATCTCTGCTCAGCAGGGAGCCTGCCTCTCCCTCTGCCTGATGCTACCCCCAACTCATGCCCTCACTGTTGAATAAGTAAATAAAACCTTTAAAAAAGAAGTATTTTTTATTTCCTCCAAAGCAGTACTGTTCTCTAGTATTATTTGAAAAACTTTGTTCCTTGAAACTAAAACAAATTTAAGAGGAAAAATTAGAACAATGAAGTGTACCTTTCATGGAACTACAATTCTAAGAAATGGGTTGTAATTTACTGTCTGAATCTTAGGGGGAAAAAAGTAGGAGGTAGGTAACTTACCGGAGGAGCTGTCTGGAGAAAGTAACCGAAAATCATAGAGCCTCTTTAACAACCAACCTATGCACAGGCCAGACAGCGGTCTTACTTTCATTGGCATCACAAGGCAGATAAAGAGAGACAGAAATTGTACAACATAATAAAATAAGCTTATCTCTACTTTTCTCCCCATACCATGTCTTATCAATCTACAAAGCCCTCAGAATCTTTTAGTAAGTCCCTCAAGTGACATCTTCTCTGATGTGATCTGTGGAGACTAGAAGGGATGAAGGAAAGCATTCTGAACAAAAAAAAAAACAGCTCAAATTCAGATTTTTCATTAATCTAGATCTGCTGAGCAACATACTCTTCTCAAATACAAACTTAGTCTTCTGGACACTGTGACAGAAGAGACTAGGAGTCTCCTCTTAGTCTTAAATCATCCCTTCCTTCCTCCCCTAAGACACTGTTTCAACCCCTACCCCAAAACTCATGATTGTGGCTTTAAGTTAGCTTCTTTTTAAGAAATTTAAGAACCTTCACCCATCAGATTGACATTTAAAAGGCTGCTGAAATTATAGGACAACTGAAAATTACAAACCCATTGTCCATATGGCAGCCAAAGTGTGCTTTTTAAAAAGTAAATCCTGGAGACCTGGGATCGAGTCCCATGTCGGGCTCCCTGTATGGAGCCTGCTTCTTCCTCTGCCTGTGTCTCTGCCCCCCCGTTTCTCTAATGAATAAATAAATAAAATCTTTTTAAAAATTTGAAAAAGTAAAAAAAATAAAAATAAAAAGTAAATCCACTTGAGCCTCCTCCATGAAAAACATTTCAAAGGTTTCCCAATGCTTTTCAGGAGAAAGAAAAGAATTCTTAACCTGACCAAAAGACCCTAAGTAATCTAGCCCTTGTGTCAACCTGAGCTCCTCTACTCCAGATACCTCACAGTTCCAGTCATACATGATCTCACTTCAGTTAGTAAAACATGAGCCCATATTATCCACCTCAAGGCCTTCACACATGCTGCCTCCTCAGCCTAAAGACACTTCCTTCCCCCATGTGGCTTAACGAACTTAAGCTGCACAGGTATTTTCTCAAAGATAATTTCTTGCCACTCTTCCTTATATTCAGTGTGATAGTACTTTCAAAATAGCCTAAATGTTTCTTCCAGACTCTAACAATGACAAACCGAGAGTAGTACTGTTCCTTTAGAATGTGGTCATCAACAATGGCTGCTTTGTTCATTCTTACAGCCCCCTTGCCTGACACAGTGCTTTGCACACAGTAGGCACTTAGCTATTTCCTAAAGGGCAATATAAACACCTCCTTCACAAGATTATTTTGAGGACTGGATGAAACAATCCATATAAAGCTCAGGTTTTACCCAGCACTAAATACAAGTTAGCGACTATTAATATTTTATATTAGAGCTTATAAACAAGACCAATTAGGAAATATTTATTAAAACTGTTCAAATACTAGACACTGACACAGGCAATATTTATTAAAACTGTTCAAATACTAGACACTGACCACCCCATTTAACTCCACAGCATTTATTGTAAAAAAGAGAGAGAGCTACACAGAAAACTGATAAACAAGAATATTCAATAATAAATGATGAAACATACAGATAAAGGAATATGTGAACAGTAAAAATCATTTTCCTTATGAATCTAGGCATTTTCTCAACAATGAATTTTTATAACTTAAAAGACTACTACAAAATACGGATTTTTTTGCATTCACAGACTGTCACTGGTCTTAAGCATAATCCAGAGAGATCAGAAATCAGCACCAAACACACAGCAGCATAGCAATTCACTGCTACTGTACTTTAAAAAAAAATTTAAATAGTTTTGTACTATATATTTAATAACCCTTCTTTTACCAAGAGCACTTTTTTTTCACCTTTGCAACAAAGGGTTTTTGCACAAGAATGATTCAATCACTAAGAAGAGTCAAGTTTGTTAACATCTGAGTAATTTTCAAAAACACATACTACATCAACTTCAAATGAAAGTAGTCCTGGAAAGTGGGACAATGATTCCTAATTCAATAATTTTAGAAGTTCAGTCACTTACTTCATGATGTTTTAATATTACAAAATTGTTATATAAGTATAATCTATCCATGATGGTTACTTCTGCTTTTTGATTTGACCTAAGGAAGCACTAATAGGTTTTGAGTGTTGCAAAGGAAGCACTAATAGGTTTTGAGTGTGTTTGAGAAGTCTGAAGTCATTAAGATAAAACTTAACATCAAAAATTGGAAGCCAAGCAACTTGTGCAGAGGAACACACGGAAAATTTGGGGTAGTTTGGTTAGAGCATAATTAGGGCAGGGTGCATAGGTTATATTTTTCTGGTTTTCAAAAATTGAATTGTATTTTTTTTTGATGTGCTATTTCAATTTTCAGCAGCAAATGTGTGTGTAGAGGATCTTATTAAAATTGAGACTTATTTGGGGAAAAAAAGGCTGGTGGGGAGAAGTTAACTTGAAATTTGGTCAAATAGGGACACCTGGGTGGCTCAGCGGTTGAGCGTCTGCCTTTGGCTCAGGGCATGATCTCAGAATCCGGGATCGAGTCCCACATCGGGCTCCTTGCATGGAGCCTGCTTCTCCCTCTGCCTGTGTCTCTGTCTCTCTCTCATGGTCTCTCATGAATAAATAAATAAAATCTTAAAAAAAAAAAAAAAAGAAATTTGGTCAAATAGTTTTCTGGGTGTGTCTCAGGTATTTCTGAATGAAATTAATATTTGCATCAAAGACTAATATAAGTAAAGCTTCAGAGTCTCCATAATCATATGAGACAATCCCTTATAATACATCTCTATTATATATATATAGATCCTGTTGGTTCAGTTTCTCTGGAGAGAGAAATACGCCCATTTGAAAACTCTCCTCTCTCATACACACACCCCAATACAGTCACACTCAGTATCCTTTGAACACCCATCAGAATACAAGCTCCAGAAACACAAGGTCCATGTTTCCCTTCATTATTGCTATTATCTCCACTTTTGCATTCCTACTACATGGTAAGCACAAGGAACAGAGGAATGAACAAAATCAATCTGGTTCCCTACAAATCGGTCACAGGTTAGAGAAGATGCAAATAGATCCAATTAGTGACAGTCTGTTAACCAATGGAGTATAAATTCAGTTGTCAGGATGATTTCATAAATGTTAGATAACCGTCATTCTTAATCCACGATCTGTGATTAAAAACCAAATCTGCTCGAGAAAAACAACTGCACACCTAGAAGAAATTATTAAATGATTTCCTAAAACTCATTAAGCATTATAACTAGTAACAAATATCCACACAAATGACCTTTCTGACAGAGCTAGAAATATCAGAAGCCAGTAATGATGTGTTCACTCAAACCATTTCATTTCTTTTTCCAAGGCATAGCTAGAAAAAGGTCAAAAACCAAAAATACTGGGTTGGTACTTGTATCAGAGCCTATCCTTTCTGCATGTACTCCAGAGTTCCTGAGGGCCAGAATACCTGAACTACACAAAATCCTGTCTAAGAGGAAAACAGAATAAGCCCTACAGAGAGGTGGGCTAAGTCCCCAGTGTGTTTGAAACCAGACTGAGTAGTTCCCATGACTCCCACACATCTTGGTTTCAGGCTCCTCCTACAGGTGCAGAGTAACTTCAAGACCATGAGGCTCTTGCAGAAAGAAGTACAAGGAAAGCAAGAGTTAAGCACAGCCAAGTCCTGTCTACACAAATCTGCCATTCCAGCACATGCCCCACACCCAAAGGCAATCCTACCATAGTAGACTGAGGGTGGCATCAGCAGAGGATTCCTGACCACCCTGGATGACCCTGTGGTGGGGGAAGCCCATTAGATAAAAGAAACAAAATTGTCCACTGAAGTAAAAGTGGCAAAAAAGGAAAGAATTCTTGACCCCAAGTAGATCCAAGAGTCCCAAAAGTAGACCTCTCTGGCCCATGGCTGCTGGGATAGTAGCCAGACAGTAAATGCATGAGCCAATCTGGGCCTGCACTTGGACAAGGCATTTCTGGAGTCCCCAGTTAAATAGAGAGGCTCCAAACCAAGACTTTCAAGAAATTCCTAGTTCCTGATGTTACCGTGACTCCTATTTTCTTGATTTAGGGCTATTTGGGCCTCAGAAAATGTGTTAATTACTTATAAATAGAATGAAACAATTTCTGTCACTAATCAAGACAGTACGATATTGGTGAAACAAATTAATGGAACAGGATAGAACAGAAAGCCCAGAAATATCCCATATAATCAACCTGATCTGATGAAGGAACAAAGGTAGTTTTTCAAAAAATCGTGCTTGAATAACTAGATATCCACATGCAAAACAACAATGAATATAGATACAAACAGACCTTACAACTTTTACAAAAATTAACTCAAAATGGAACACAGATTCAAACGTAAAAATGCAAAACTATAAAACTCCTAAAAGGCACATAAGAGCAAATCTAGATGACCTTGGGGTTAGTGATATTTTAGCTACAACACCAAAGGTATGATCTATAAAAAAAATCGGTTGGACTTCCTTAAAATTAAAAGTTTCCGCTTCACTGAAGATACTGTCAAGAGAATGAAAAGATGATCCCTGGGTGGCTCAGTGGTTTAGCGCCTGTCTGTGGCCCAGGGCATGATCCTGGATTTCTAGGATCGAGTCCCGCATCAGGCTCTCTGCATGTGGCCTGCTTCACCCTCTGCCTGTGCCTTTGCCTCTCTCTCTCTCTCTTTTTTGTGTCTCTCATGAATAAAGAGAATGAAAAGACAAGCCACAGGCTGGGAGAAAATATTTGTAAAAGACACATCTGATAAAGGACTGTAACCCAAAACATAAAAGAATGCTTTAAATTCAACAATAAGAACATAATCAACAGAATTTAAAAATGGGCCAGAAATGGACCCACAACTATATGGTCAACTAATGTTCGACAAAACAGGAAAAAATATCCAATGGAAAAAAGTCTCTTCAACAAATGGTTTGGGAAAACTGGAAAGCGACATGCAGAAGAAGGAACTAGACCACTTTCTTACACCATACACAAAAATAAATTCAAAATGGATGAAAGACCTAAATAAGAGAAAGGAAACCATCAAAATCCTAAACGAGAACACAGGCAGAAACCTCTTTGACCTCCACCATATCAACTTCTTACTAGACACGTCTCTAGAGGCAAGGAAATCAAAGCAAAAATGAACTATTGGGACTTCTTCAAAATATAAAGCTTCTGCAAAGCAAAGCAAACAATCAACAAAACGAAAAGGCAGCTTACTGAATGGGAGAAGATATCTGCATATGGCATATGCTATAAGGGATTAGTATCCAAAGTCTGTAAGAATGCACCAAACTCAACACCCAAAAAACAAATAATCCAGTTAAGAAATGGGCAGAAGACATGAACAGACATTTTTCCAAAGACATACAGGTAGCAAACAGACACATGAAAAGACGCTCAACATCCCTCATTGAGAGGAAAATACAAACCAAAACCACGATGAGATATCACCTCACATCTGTCAGAATTAACAACACAGGTAACATCAGATGTTGGCAAAGGATGTGGGGAGGGGAACCCTCTTACACTGTTGATGGGAATGCAACAGCCATTCTGGAAATCAGTATGAAGATTCCTCAAAAGTTAAAAATAGAACTACCCTATGACCCAGCAATTGCACTACTAGGTATTTACCCAAAAGATACAAAACTATTGATTTGAAAGGCCACGTGCACCCGGATGTTTACAGCAGCATTATCAACAATAGCCAAGTTATGAGAAGAGTCCAAATGTCCATTGACTGAGGAAGGGATAAAGATAATGTGGTATATACATACACAAACACGCATGTGTGCACATGCACACACACCCGGGCACATAATGGAATGTTACAAAGCAATCAAAAAGAATGAAATCTTTCCATTTGCTACAAAGTGGGATGAAGCTAGACTGTATCATGCTAAATGAAACAAGTCAGTGAGAAAAAGACAAATACCATGACTTCACTCATATGTGGAATTTAAGAAACAAATGAACACAGGGGAAAGAGGAAAAAAGAGAGGGAGGCAAACCGGAAGAGACTCTTAACTATAAAGAACAAACTAAGGGTTGCTGGAGGGAAGGTGGGTGGGGGATAGGCTGAAAGGGTGATGGGGGATTAAGGAGGGCACTTATAAATGAGCACTGAGTGTTATATATAAGTGATAAATCACTAAATTTTACTCCTGAAACCAATATTACACCACTACATGGTAATTACAATTTAAATAAAAACTTGAAACAAAAAAAAATATAAATTGTTCCCATAAAAAAAGTAAAATGCTCAGTTTTATGAACAAGAACATGTTAAAATAAAATGATTACTGTGTCCACTCAAAAAATATTTAATTATTAATCAAATACTTGATAATATATTTTACATATCTTTGCTGGTATAATAAATTCATTGCAATAGGTATATGGAAAAAAAATGGGCCAAAGGCCTTAAGAGAAAACTCACTAGAGAAGGTACATATATGACAAGCATATGAAAAGATACCTGGGTGGCTCAATCAGTTGAGGTCTGACTCTTGATATCAGCTCAGGTTGTGATTTCAGGGTTGTAGGACTGAGCCCATATCAGGCTCCAAACTTTGTGCAGAGTCTGCTTAAGATTCTCTGACCCTCTCTCTCTGCCCCTCCCCCTGGTCCATCTCTCTCTCTCTTTCTCTCTCAAAATCTTTTTTTTTTTTTTAAAGAAAAGAAATGATGCCCCATATCCTATGTCATCAGGGAAATGCAAATTAAAACATTGAGATACCATTATACACCTATAAGAATGGCCAAAATCAAGACACCAAATGAGAATGCAGAACAATAGAAACTCTCATACATTGCTGGTGGGAGTGCATAAGGGTATAGCCACTCTATAAGACAGTTTGGCAGTTTCTTTCAAATACTCTTACTGTAGAATCCAGCAATCACACTGCTTGGCATTTAGCCAAAGGAACTGAAGTCTAATGTCCATATAAAAATTCACACACAGATGTTTATAGCAGCTTTATCCCAAAACTTGGAAGTAACTAAGATGTCCTTCAGTAGGTGGGTGGATAAATAACCTTTGGCACACCCAGACAATGAAATATTACTCAATGTTAAAGAGAAATGAACTATAAAGGCATGAAAAGACATGGAGGATATTTAAATACGTATTACCAAGTGAAAGAAGACCGCTTGAAAAGGCTACATACTGTATGATTCCAACTATATGACATTCTGGAAAAGTCAAAACTATGGAGACAGTAAAAAGATATGGGTTGAGGGAAGGGAGAACTGAATAGAGCAGAGAAGATTTTTTAGGGCAGTGAAAGTACTCAATATAATGGTAGATACGTTTCATTATAAATCTCCCAAATGCAGAGAAGGTATACCACCAAAAGTGAGCCCTCATATAAACTATGGACTCTGAGTGATAATGATATGTCAATGTAGGTTCATCAATTGTAACAAACGTACCACTCTGGTGGGGGATATTTGATAATGGGGCAGACTCTGCATATGTGGGAGTGGGAGCTACATGGGAAATTCATACCTTCTGCTCAACTATTCTGGAAACCTAAAACTGCCCTTAAAAATAGATGCATTTTTTTAAAAAAAGATACATGTCCCAAAAAATTAAAAATAGACTTTACTTATATAAAAATTGTCACCTTAAAAAAACAACTGCCAAGGATTTTCTGCGTTTTAGAAAAAGTGTTTTATTTCACACAAGTCAAAACATTTTGACAAATACCTTTTCCTTTCTTTTTTCTTTTGTAGAGAGGGAAGGATGGGGAGGGGGAAACAGAATCTTAAGCAGGCTCCACACCCAGCACAAAGCTGAACATGAGGCTCAGGCTCACATTCGTGAGATCATGACCTGAGCCAAAATCAGGAGTCGGACACTTAATGGACTAAACCACCCAGGCACCTCTACCTTTTCCTTTTTTGAAGTTAGACACATTTTTAGAAGATCACTACCAAAAGAAACATGTTTGTTATAATCAACGTAACGATCTGATATTTGGTAGCTGTCTTACTATTGTTATTAATAAAACTGATAAAGGCAAACTACTTAAAAGCAGCCCATTCAAAAGATCTTAAGGGGACTTTTTTTTTTTTAATATTTTATTTATTCACTAGAGACACACAGAGAGAGAGAGAGAGAGAAGCAGAGACACAGGCAGAAGGAGAAGCAGGCTCCATGCAGGGAGCCCCATGTGGGACTTGATCCCGGAACTCCAGGATCACGCCCTGGGCTGCAGGCAGATGCTAAACCGCTGAGCCACCCAGGGATCTAAGGTGACTTAATAGGCCATCAGTCAACTGTTAGAAACAGGTTTAAGTTGTTTTTCTACTTTTTACTATCACTACCAACCCACTTATACCAAAATCATTTCCAATGCTATGACTCACCCTCTCATATTTCTAAACTGTTGGTGACATGTCTTCCTTTGTGACCTACCAAAAACACATACTCATCACCATCTTTACTTCCCTTGTGAAGCATCTACCGTTTTACCTCTTGCCTTTCTAATAAAATATAAGGTTTTTTTTAAAGATTTTATTTATTTATTCATGATAGTCACTGACAGAGAGAGAGAGAGAGAGAGAGAGAGGCAGAGACACAGGCAGAGGGAGAAGCAGGCTCCACACAGGGAGCCCGACGTGGGATTCGATCCCGGATCTCCAGGATCGCGCCCTGGGCCAAAGGCAGGCGCCAAACCGCTGCGCCACCCAGGGATCCCTAAAATATAAGTTCTTAATCGTATCTTCAGTATGTTCAATTACATGCTGTAATCTTGCACATGCAGTTGCCATTCCACCGTGCTAGCATTCCAATCTCATCATTGTGCTAGGCTTAGCCTCCATTATCAATATAATTAATTCATACTTTACAGAACAATCACATGGTTATATATATACTATAGTCTCTTCTCATTAACCTTTTCTTTTAAATCCATTTCTAACACTCATTTCTCCTAGCAGGAGAATTCTTTTTCATGGCAATGGTTGAACAGATGGAAGAGGCAGCACTAAATGAAGAAAAGCAAAACTAGGTAACATAAGGAATTATACCAACTGTAGGAGATTTCTAATTATTAATTTTATAATCCAAAAAGACGCAGAAAGGTAAAGCAAATGTCAGTCTGTATACTATAAATGTTTCCACAAAATACTTTTGTATTTATTCAAATTTAGAAAGAGATGAAAATGTTGCTGACATGTATAAGACTAGATATTGGATATTTTTTGGCTTCAAATGTACTCTGAATCAAAAAAAGAACCAGAAGAAAATCCTAAAATATTAAACTTTTCTTCCCTTAAGCAAGATAAAACAGTGAAGCAAACACAAGAGAGTTATTTTGTTGCAGCTCCTCACTCATGAGACTGGCCCTTAGAAATGTAAGAATAAAAGCTCAGGGCAGCCCAGGTGGCTCAGCCGTTTAGCACCGCTGCCCTCAGCCCAGGGCGTAATCCTGGAGACTGGGGATCGAGTCCCACATCAGGCTCCCTGTATGGACCCTGCTTCTCCCTCTGCCTGTGTCTCTGCCTCTCTCTGTGTCTCTCATGATTAAATAAATAAATAAAATCTTTAAAATAAATAAATAAAAGCTCAGTTCATGGTCTGATTTAACAGGCTTAGAGGCACAGGACCAGCGAAGGGCCAGTCCAGTTCTGATGGAGAAGAACTGGGTAGATCATCACCAAGAAAGATCTTAGCCTGAGCCATATGCTGTCATTGTCATTAGATCTATCCCATTTAGATGACAACCTGAGACCATTACAGCTCTGGCTTGGCTTTTCCTGAAAAATAAGAGACCTACATAGTAGAACCGTGGTTCCAGGAGTTATTAAGAGTTTCTCCCATAAGCCACATCCATCTATTGGAAAGGAATATATGTTCCATAAATACACCCTAACCCAAGAACTCAGGTAGGGAAATGACTAAGTTGGTACCACTTCCTTCTTGATTCACAGCACCCAAATAAATAGATTTCTTTTTTTTTTTTTAAATGCCTGCTGTTCTATCAAACAATATGGGTGGACAGAAAAAACTAAAATAGCCTGCATATTACTCAAGCTAAACCACTCTAGCAACCTCTGGGACAACAAAGAAATGGACAGTAATAAGAATAAAGTGATTTTCTGTGTGGGTGGGAATTTATGTGTGCCTTAGAACATAAAGCTTCTAGGTAAACAAAGATCAGAGCAATAATTAATTCACTGCATTAAAATACAGAAAAAAACTCAGAGCAAAAAATGCAGCAATGCTACTGACCTAATTTAGTGCTATAATGAAGAATTTATATAACTTAATAATTTCAAAGGGATTTTAGTAATTGCTTTCAAAGAAACTAACACAACCTCAACAAATCATACTTACCTCAATTTTTATTTTTTTTTATTTTTTATTGGTGTTCAATTTACTAACATACAGAATAACCCCCCGTGCCCGTCACCCATTCACCCCCACCCCCTCCCGCCCTCCTCCCCTTCCACCACCCCTAGTTCGTTTCCCAGAGTTAGCAGTCTTTACGTTCTGTCTCCCTTTCTGATATTTCCCACACATTTCTTCTCCCTTCCCTTATATTCCCTTTCACTATTATTTATATTCCCCAAATGAATGAGAACATATAATGTTTGTCCTTCTCCGACTGACTTACTTCACTCAGCTACCTCAATTTTTAAAATTTAGAACTGAGAATTAAAATGATCTTGATGAAATAACACACCCTTCAGGAATATAGTTTGAACCTTTTTTGTCAAAGATTTAAACACAAAACTTTATTTAGTTTACATTACTAATAAAAATACATGCACATGCATGTGCACACACACCTTTTTTTAAAAAAAGATTTTATTTATTCATGAGAGAGAGAGAGAGAGAGAGGCAGAAACACAGGCAGAGGGGAGAAGCAGGCTCCATGCCAGGAGCCCGACGCGGAACTCGATCCCGGAACTCCAGGATCACGCTCTGGGCCGAAGGCAGGCGTCAAACCACCGAGCCACCAGGGATCCCCATAAATAATAACAATAATAAAATAGTAATCTAAATCCCCAAGCATTCAACATGACACAGCAGTATCGATATTTTACCTAAATAGCTAAATTAAACAATCATGTTCACCAGAAAGATCATGACAATATTAATTTCAGTGAAGACTCTCCCATACACATAAAAGCATGAGTATACTAAAAAGAACTTTGTAATGAAAACTTTAGAAGAACAAAAGAAAAATTATGTTGCCCAGACTCACATGCCAACTAAATTTCTAAAGAGCAAGCAAACAGAATGATTTCCACAGCTGCCACAGAGGCTTATGATGGGCAGCATCGTTCGCTTTTCTAACAGTGCTGTTTCCTGAATTAACTTCGAAGGTTTGTGTGGGGAAGCAAGTTTACTAATAAATTCTCTCAGAAGCTGAGTACTATATTTCATTCCCAGCTACTGGGAAATTTATCCAACTATTTTATATAGTTTAAAAGAAGTTAAATCTGCTAAAATTCAAGATGAAGACATCAAATGTGATCAAAAGTAACATGTTCAGGAGCTCATACTTTTGTAAAACAGAAAAAAGGAGAGCACTTAAACCTAAAACCGCTTCCCACTAGACCAGTGTCAAGTTATCTGGAAATGCCATTTCTCCCTATTTTAACTCTTTCTATACCTATCTTCCTCAATTCCCTTTGGCTATCTCACTAAATCTCTGAATTTTTGGCTTTCTGTTCACATAGTGTATCCTTAATAAACCTCTACCTTTTATTTCTTTGGAATTGTACTATTTTAAAGTTAAATAAAGCCTATCCCTTAAATTGTCCTTTGCTATTTCACAACAAATTGTTCTTAAATAAGATGTGTTGACAATGGCCAAGTTATATGAAATCATAAACCACTTAGGCAGTGCTGGCTTATCCCTTTTATTAACAAATTTCTTTTTAACATGGTCATTTAGGGGCGCCTGGGTGGCTTGGTTGGTTGGGCAGCCAACTCTTGATTTCAGCTCGGGTCATGATTTTGGGGTCCTGGAATCAGGCCCCACATCTGACTCCATGCTCAGTGGGGAGTCTGCTTGAGGTTTCTCTCTCTTCCTTCCCCTCTGTCCCTCCCAACTACTTGCATTCTCTAAAATAAATAAATCTTAAAAACAAAACAAAACCAAAAACACCAACATAGTCATTTACTTACTGACATATCATGAGACCTAAGAAAAAGTGTCTTAAAGAAATTAACAGAGTCCCTAACTCCCTATACGACTTTGTATAATTACTTAGAGAATAATCTGGCTATACCCTACCTTTCCAACTTCTCTTTTTCTTACTCCCATCCTCTCTTCTAATTTCCACTTACCCTTCAAAACCCAGCTCACAACTTCTTGGTCACTCCTTCCCAGCCAAGATCAAACACTCCCCCTCACCTCTATAAAATCTCATAACAGCCTATGATTTCCTTTAGAACAACATAATGTCTTGAATCAGAAGTTTGTGAATAGAAATTTAATTTTTTTGGTTTTTTGAGAGAGTGAGAGTATGTGCAAGCAGGGGAGGAGGGGGGAGCAGAGGAAGAATCCTAAGCAGTCAAGTAGGGTCCACATCCAGGCCTAGTATGGGTGGGCTGGATCTCACAACCCTAAGATCATGACCTGAGCCAAAATCAAGAGTCAGGTGTTTAACCAACTGAGCCACCCAGAGGCCCCGTGAACAAGAATTTTAAACAAGGTCAAATAAACCTTACATATAAATTTAAGTCAATATGCTGGATTTTAGTTAATTATTACCCCCACACTGGACCACATATTTCTTGAGAATAGAGGCTCTTTGATTCATGAATCCCTAGTCACTTACACTAACCAGCACAGACTAGCATCTCAAACATTGGCTACTGGGACTCCTCTATCAGTACTTCACAAACATGTACTTTACTTATACCTCTAAAAACACAGGACAACCAGATATCCCCTAAATCCCGGATTAATATCTCCGTGACTCTGCTCATGTTATTCCCTACTACCTGAAATCTTGTTTCATCTTCCTATCATTTACTTCATGGATCTTCCGCTGCCTTCAAAATCCCCCACGTGAAAAAACACTGCTTATTTCATGACCTTTTATCAACCTTCAAGGTTCAGCAACCTGTCACAACCTCTTTAAAGTCTGCCTAGCTTCCTTCTGTCAAAATTATCTCTCTTCTACACAATTTCAGGTCATTTTTGATGTAAACATCAGTTGAAGTGCTTAATAAAATGCAATTTGTATTAGGGTCTAATCAGATGCAAAGATGAATCTCCTTACCTAAAGCAAAGCTCCCTTGGACCAAGTTTTTCATCTTCATTCATTACCTGTCCCTCTCCCCCACCCCACCAATACATGCCTAGAAAATTTTATTATAAGCACTCCATAAACGTATTTAAATAAATGCCTAGCTAACCATTCTGCAGCATGATAGTATAAAATGTAAAGGTTCTACAATCAAAATATGAATAAAAGAAACAATTTTATTGACATTTTTAAATTCATAAACACCTCTCAGTGCCTTTAAAAATCAGCTTATTTCCTTAAGAAACATTAACTTTTAAGGTTCATCTGACTATATAGTTTGTCTGCTATAAAGGAAGGCTTAGAGGGAGAGGGAAAAGCAAATTCCCCACCAAGCATGGAGCCTGACACAGGGCTCGATCCCAGGACTCTGAGAATATGACTGGAGCCAAACTCAGGTGCTTTACTGACTAAGCCACCCCAGGCACACCTTAAATTTTTATTATTTATATATTATAAACTTATAATCACATATTACATATAATATAGACTAATCTTTTTATATGCATCTCTTCATATTGCTATATACTTTGTCCATTTTTATAGGATACACAACCATCCAATGAAAAGATTAATCATAACTTAGCTATTTCTCTTCATTTAATATTGTCTATGTTCAAATTTTCACTGTTACATGCATTAGTCTTTACTTTTAATTATTTTCCATAAACTAGAGTCACTCATGTTAAATTACTGAATTAAAGGTTATAATCGACATTTCTATTTCTACTAAAGCACAGTGCCAACCAACATCATGCTTCAATGACAGCTGTATCTTTTATGGTACTCCAGCAACGTCATTTCATCAGCACTGTGTATGATTCCTTCTTGTTTAAAATCACCTTTCTTAGGGGCACCTAGGTGGCTCAATGGTTGAGCATCTGCCTCTAGCTCAGGTTATGATCCCAGGGTCCTGAAATCAAGTCCCACATCGGGCTCCCCACAGGAAGCTTGCTTCTCCCTCTACCTAGGTCTCTGCCTCTCTCTGTCTCTCATAAATAAATAAATAAAATCTTAAAAAAATAAAAATAAAATCACCTTTCCTAGATTCTTAGGAAGCTTAAACATTTTCCATATACTTATTTACTAAGTCTATTTCCTTTGTGAACTGTGTTTTTGTACTATGTATGCCCATTTACCTATCATAGTCATCATGGTTTTCTTGCTGGTCTGTCATCCTCTGCCTGTCTCATTTACTGTGAATACATTTGCTACTTGTTACCTGCCCCCTTGAGACTATTTTTTTCCTCCCTCTCCACCAATACACATCTTTTTAAGCACGGTAGTGTACAATTTTATCCAAATTACTTGTTTTTTCTTTGCCATTTCTCCTATCACTTCTATAAGATATTCCCAAAATCTTTTTACTACTAGTTTTATTTTTCTTTTATATTTAACCCTCTAACTCACAGGTAAGGAATGTGTCAACTCTGCATGCTCCCATAGAACCTTTCTCTTTAAGCATTCGATAAATGTTTCTTAAACATTCCAATAAAAGATAAATTGAAAAAAATATTACACATTACTATAATTCTACTAGTCTCTTTCTAGGCTACTCAGCCAATCAATATAGATACCAAAGTGAAATAACACTCTATAATGAAGGAGAAGACAATGGTGCAGAATTGGTTTCTTTCTGAGAATATAAATCATGTTTTAAAAAGTGTTTTTGTTGGCAAACCCAATTTTTTAAAAGATTTTATTTATTTATTCATGAGAGACACAGAAAGAGAGGCACAAGGCAGAAGGAGGGGAAGCAGGCTCCATGCAAGGAGTCCAATGCGGGACTCGATCCCGACAATCCAGGATCACGCACTGAGCCAAATGTAAACGCTCAATCGCTGAACCACCCAGGTGTCTCACAAACCCAATTTTAATGTCTATGGTTAAGTCATACAAATTCTTTTTTTGCACACATACCCTGCAGAGTAGCAAGCTAGATAATACTGTGTTATTCATTTTTCTAAGTCATAGTCCTCAGATCTGTTATTCAGAGTTCTTTACTGTGGAGTGAAGCACTACTGAATAATTTATTACAATTCTCACCATAACACTGCTATATAATAATTCACAGACACAATACAACCACTTTTATTATAATGATACCTTGGTAGTTTGTTTGGAGGGTTTTTTTTGTCAGTCATCAACTCTTCAAGAGAAAAATATGTATGTCTATACAATTTATAGATTTAAACAACCAAGATATTGCCTAGTAAAAAGACAAGCTTTATTCCTCTTTTCCAGCTTGAGTAATTGAATTTTATTTTGTTGCAGAGAAACAATCAGGCCAAAAAGCCTACTACAAACAAAAACATAATACATGTGGCCCCTTGGATTATATAGCACATTTATGCAGAGTACCTGTCAATATAATTTGCATTCGAAGACCTATAAAAACATTGTTAAAATGACAGCTGTGAAAATTAATCTGAGTAGTGAGGTTGGCAGCACAGGTTTTATTTCATTCTAATGGTTACAGCTTTTACCTATAAATATATGGGTAAGGCAAATAATTACTCCTAACTCTATCCTATGTATTTTGGAAAAGTTGTACCTCCTAATACATAAATAGTCCAGAGAGATAATCAGGATTTTAAAATCTTTTCTGTTTACCTACAAAAGGGAAACCTGTAGGAATACTGTTTTCATATACAACTGGCCCTTGGATGACACAGATTTGAACTGTGCAGGTCCACTGATAACATGGATTTTTTTTCATTAAATACAGTTCAATACTGTAAATATATTTTCTCTTCCTTATGATTTACTTAGTAACATTTTTCCTCTAGCTTCCTTTATTATAAGAGCACAGCATATAATACATATAACACACAAAACACATGTTGTATGTTACTGGTAAGGTTTCCAGTCAAGAGTAGGCTATTAGTTTCGGGGGAGTCAAAAATTACACAGATCTTCAAACCAGTGACCTGATTTTATAACCACAAGTTTGTATCTCTTAATCCCCTTTACCTATTTCACCCATCCCCCCATGTCTTTCCACAGGCAACCACCAAAGTGTTTTGTATTTACGAGTCTGTTTTTGTTTCCTCATTTGTTTTTTAGATTCCATGCATAAATGTGCAATCATACAGTATTTGTCTTTCTCTGACTTACTTCACCTAGCATAATATACTCTAGGTCCATCTATGTTGACACAAAAAGCAAGATTTCATCCTTTTCTAAGGCTGAGTAATATTCTATTGTATATATACCACTCCTTCATTATCTATTCATATGTCGATAAACACTTAGGTTGTTCTCACCTCTTGGCTATTGAAATAATGCTGCAATAAACATAGGGGTCATATACCTTGAGGCCGGTATCACTATAAACTTCCCTTACAACAGTTTTTGCTGCATATCAAAGGTTTTGAACTGTTGTTTTCTATTTCCATTTTTCTCCAGGTATTTTATTTCCTCTTTGATTTCTTTGTTAGCTTACTGGCTCTTCAATAGCATGTTGTTTAGCATCCACGTGTTTGTGTTTTTTTCTTGCAACTGACTTCTAGTTTTCTACTCTTGTAGTCAGAAAAGATGCTTGATAGGATTTTAATCTTCTTAAATTTATCAAGACTTGTTTTGGGGCCTAATATCTAATCTATCCTAGAGAATGTTCCATGTGCACTTGAAAAGAATGTGTATTCTGCTGCATTTGGATAGAATGTTCTATACACGTCTATTAAATCCATCTGGTCTATGGAACACCTGGGTAGCTCAGCGGTTGGGTGCCTGCCTTCGGCCCAGCGCGTGATCCTGGAGTCCCTGGATCAAGCCCACATCAGGCTCCCTGCATGGAACCTGCTTCTCCCTCTACCTGTGTCTCTGTCTCTTTCTCTGTGTCTCTCATGAATAAATAAATAAAATCTTAAAAAAAAAAATCCATCTGGTCTACTGTGTCATTCAAAGTTATTGTTTCCTTATTGATTTTCTGTCCAAATGATCTACTCCTTCATTTAAGTTGAGTATTAAAGTCCCCTACTATTATTGTATTATGGCCAATTTCTCCTTTTATATCTGTTAAAAATTTGCTTTATATATTTAGGTTCTCCTAAGTTGGGTGCATAAATGTTTACATTATATGCTCTTATTGGATTAATCCATTTATCATTACATAATGCCCTTCTTTGTCTCTTTTTACAGTATTTGTTATAAAGTCTATTTTGCCTTATATATGTATTGCTATCCTTTTTTTTTTTTCACTTTTACCTGAAATATCTTTATCTATCTCTTCAATTTAAGTCTGTATGTGTCCCTAGGTCTGAAGTGATTCTCTTGCAGACTGCAAAAAGACCAAGATTTATTTTGGGGTTTTTTTAGTTCATTCAGTTACCCTATGTCTTTTGAATGAAGCACTTACTCCATTTACATTTAAAGTAAATATTGATAGATATATCCTTATTGCCCTTCTGTTATTTTATGGTTGTTTGTGTAAGATCTTCTCTTTTCCTCTCTTCTTCTCTTGTTCTCTTCCCCCTTGTGAGTTCATGAGTTTCCTTAATGTTATACTTAGATTGCTTTCTCTTTATTTTTCGTGTATCCATTACAGGTTTTTAGTTACTATGAGGCTCATATATAATATCCTGTGTATATAGCAGTCTATGTATTAAGATGGTGGTTGCTTAAAGTTCAAGTACATTCCAAAAACACTGGATTTTTACTACCCCCACACATACCTTCTGTATATATTGTCATGTTTTACATATTCTTATGTATCCCTTAACACATTTTTGTTGATTTTACTACTTTTATCCTTTAAACTTCATACTACTTTCATCCTTTAAACCTCACTATAATTACTAGGGAAAGTTGTCTTTTCATAATTTCCTTACTTCCCTAGTTATGGTCTTTTCTTTTCTGCTTAAAGAAGTCCCTTTTATATTTCTTGTAAGTTTAGGTTGTTTTGTTATTGTTGTAGTTTAAGGTTAGTGATGATGAACTCCTTTAATTTTTGATCATCTAGAAACTCTCTCTCCTTCAACTCTGAATATCTTTTCTGGGTAGACATTCCTAGTTTTAGGTTTTTTCCTTTCACTTTAGAATGTATCATGCCACTCCGTTCCAGCTTGCAAAGTTTTTGCAAAAAATAAACAAACTGATAGCCTTATTGAGTTTCCTTTATACCTAGCTACTTGTTTTTCTCTTACTGCTTTTAAGATTCTCTCCTTACCTTTAATTTTTGATGTTTTATTTTTCACATGTCTTGATGTAGACTTTCCTGGGTTCATCTTATTTGGAGTTCTCCCTGCTTCCTGGGCCTGAATGTCTGCTTTTCCCTCTAGTTTAGCAAAGTGTACAGCTATTATTTCTTCAAACACACTTTCTGCCTCTGTCTGTTTTCCTTCTGAGGCCCCTATAATGCAAGTGTTAGTATGTTGGTGTATTCCCAGAAGCCCCTTAACCTATCCTCAAATTTTTCATTATTTCTTCTTTTCAGCTTGGGTTCTTCCCATTACCCCATCTTCCAGATTGCTGATCTGTTGGTCTGCATGCTCTAATCTACCGTTGATTACTTTCGAATATATTTTTCATCTTAGTTACTATATTCTTCAGCTCTGGTTGGTTTTTTTTTTCCTTTCTCTCTCTCTCTGTTGAAGTCCTCACTGAGTTTATCCACTCTTTTCTCAAGTTCGGTGAGTATCTTAACTTTGAACTCTTTTTCAGGTAGACTGCTTACCTATCTTTCATTTTTGTCTTTCATTTGAAACATACTCCTTTGTCTCATTTTGTGGGACTGTTTCTACACAGGTAGGTAGGTCAGCTAGATCTCCTGATCTTAAAAGTAGTGGCTTTATACAGAAGGTGTCCTGTGGTGCTCAAGAGCACAATCTCTCCCCTTGTCACTAGACCATGCACTCCAGGGTGTCCCCTGTGTGGACTGCATTGAACCCTGTTCTGATTGTGCTGCAACTGCCATGGGCACTTAGTGGACTGGGCTGGTCCTCAGACTGGGTGTCTGCAATGACCAGCCAAAACCATTATGGGTGCACTGGTTAACAGGCATGGCTGGCTGAGAGGCCCAATTCTAGCTGCTGCACACATGATAACATGGGGGGCCAGCCACCAGAGAGGAGTATTGGATATTAGTGCTGGCTCCCCACCTCCCTGACAGGAGTAGGTTTGGAGGGGTGCCAGTCCCAGCTGCGGCTGCTCACCAAATGTGGCAGGGTGGTATTTGCTTTGAGTGGATACTAGTCCCCATGGAGGCTACCTGTCAGCTATGGCAGGGCAGGAGCTGTTTTGCTGGGGTATCTGCTGTGACAGAAGGGTTTGAGTGGGACAAGTCTGCAGGGGAACACCAGGGTTGGGCAAGCAATGCCAACAACACAGATGGAGAGTGTCAGAACCCCAACCAGTGTCCAGCCAGCGAGGAAGGAAGGTAAGAAAAACAGCACCTGCCAGCACTCTGTTCTTACAGAAAGCTCCCACAGATCCTTGTCCCTCTAGTACACACTCTAAAATTAATCAGTAAATCTCCTTCACATTTAATTAACCCTGGCACTTTTCAAACTACTTTTTGAGCTGGATCTCCACTGAGTGATACAACACACTGACCCTCTGTTTCCTGCAGCCCTCCAGCTACCCCAGGATTAAGTCACTGATTTTTAAAGCCAGACATTATGGGGGTTCATCTTGTCAATGCAGATCTCTAAGGCAGATCTCTAATGCCTAATGTGGAGCTTGATCCCCTGCCACCTCAGGGAGGACCTTCAAGAGTCTCTATAATGGCTCTCCCACTTGTAGGTCGTCACACTGGGGGTCTGGATCCCAATCACATCTGGCTTCTTCTACTATTCTAAATGTGGCTTCCTCTTTGTGTCTTTAGCTGTGGAAGATCTGCTCTGCTGGTTGTATTTCACCTAACTGTTGCTTCATGGTGTGTCTATGGGAAGAAGTGAGCTCAGGATCCTCCTACTCTGCCATCTTCCCCTGCTCTCTAATATCAAGTATCCTTTAAGTTTCCAAGACTGAGTGCTTTTAAAAATACAGAGAGGATGCTTTTTAACTTTATGGCAAATTTAAGACACAGGATAATTATTTAAATGTAAAGATATGATTTATTGCCCAACTACTGCCTAAAAGGGTATCAGCAGCTTCTAAGAGACCTTGTACAAACAATTAGGCCATTAAAATATAAAATGAAAAGTAAACCCAGAAAACAATGGTTCTTTATCTTAACGGCAAAGAGTGGAGGTCACTAAGCATTTGATAAAAGCCAAAGATACTCCACCAGATTGTCATATGCACAAAAACAATTTTACCTATCATTTCAGAGGGTGATGGTGATACACAGAGAGGGGATTAAAAACTCCTGCCACAGAGAACTAGAAAAGAAATTTTCCATCCAAAAGCCTAGACTAATAAAGTTACTGTAATTAAAATGAAATCTAACTCCGAACTTCCTTGCAGCCCAAGCAAATAAAAAACATGATGGGCTAAATAATTCTCAATGGCTAATAGAAGGAAGTGTGCTAGGTCGTAAGGAAACTTTTGTCTAAACTAAATCTTCAAAGAATTTGTCACATGAATTCTTATAAAGGGAACACTAAACATTATATAAGACAATGCATTCAAAAATATTATAGGAGATGAAGTAATTTTTTTATGTAACTGCATCTTAAAAAGATTGATAAAATATGAGGGAATGATACAGGTTCCCCATTACCCAAAAGCAGAGCATTCCTATGAAAACTTTTATAAGCAGAAACGGTATAAAGTGAAGAGCAATTACCATTAATTGATATAGAAAAATTGCTGAGTGTTCCTAGACCACCCCCTCCCAAAGAACACCCTGTCTTAGGTTTTTCTGATACCTTATAATGTATCTTGCTAACAGATGCACAAAATAACGTGAAATAAAACAGTCAAAGAGTTTAAAGCTATGGCAACTCTGATGCTGGGTATTGTTCCCCAGGAAGGTGTTTGGCTAGGCCTATCATTGCGTGGGGTGTGTGCTGCCTCTACAGAGGGGCTCAATGCAAAACAAACACTGAACACTATTTTTTGCTTTTCACCTTTTTTTTTTTCCATAAAAGCAAAAATCCTCTTGAGATATCTGTTAGTGAAAACAGGTACTTATGGAGGTCTTTCACAAAAGTGGAATGGCATAATGCAAATGTTCAAATGGCAGTGGAGGGAGAGAGGTACCACCTGTACTAAAATATAGAACTAACTAGCTTACTGATGATCTGGTCTGATATAAGATTAGAAATGAGGTTATAACCACTCTCCAATTTCATGCCTCTGGTAAAAATGAGAAAATTTTTGCTAACTTAGTCTCAATCCTCAAAGAAGCAACTTTCCATAAACCAGAGTGGGCATTGGAAAGCTTTGTATGTGACACAAGAATGTAAGAGATCAGAACAGAAGACAAGTTAAGAGTATAGGAAATGGAGCCAGTTTGAATTTGAATCCTGACTCATCTATTTTAATAGCTATGTGCCTTTCTGACTGTGACTATACTGCAGGTTCTCATCTGCAAGGTTGTCATAACAACAGTCCTTACTCGAAATAGAGCTGTTGAGAATCTAATGAGTTTATATAAAGCACTTAGAATAGTGTTTATTGACCCACCTACAATTGTGAAGATTAAACAGCATTAAACAGGGTCTGACATATAACTTATTAGCTACTAGGCAATTCCTCAAGAATGTATATTTTTAAAACTTTAGATTAATGTTAAAGCCTTTTTAACCATCAGATTTAATGAAAATGACCAGCTTTTTATTTAATGTATTTATATCAAGATCTCTAGAATCCCTTATTTTGGCTAATTTAACTACAACTATCCTGAATCAATCCCTTCCTTCCCACTTGTTCTCTGTGGCCAAAATTTTAAGAAGCTGGAAAGTACATTAACCAGCCTTTAAAGAAAACTGATTGATTAAAGAATTATTTATCTATATCTTACTTAATATTTTTTTTTAAGATTTATTTATTTTAGAGAGAGAGAGACAGAGTGCAGGGAGGGGGCAGAGGGAGAGGGAGAGAGAAACTCAAGCAGATTCCACACGGAGCACAGAGCTCAACAGAAAGCTTGATCCCACACCCCTGAGATGCTTAACCAACTGCGCCACCCAGGCACCCTTGAATGTTCAGCCATTTATTCTCAAATGTTTCCATTTGCTTCAGCTCTGTTGATCTAGTTAATCTTTAATGCATGTGAAAGTATAGCAATGTTACATCTTACTCCAGAATTAGGTTCTAAAGTCATTGTAAAAGGCAAAAATTGCCCAGTCAAAATTAAAATTACCTCTGAATATCTCTCAAGTCAGCCTATAAATTATTATCGTTCAGTAAGGCCAAAACAGTCAGTTTTCCTCTAGCACTGTTCAGATACCTGTCCATTCAGCTGAATATAGATGAAATAGCCTATCTGTTCAAGAATGCCAGACTCACACTCAGGAGAGGGAGTTGTTCATACTATGAAACACAATCAAGAAGTGAAAGAACATCTTCCAACTCTGAGAAACACACATTCACTTTCAGAAAGACAGGAATGGCTGAATGACTCCCCTATACTCTTTAAACTTTATTTCTCCCAAACAGGCTCCCTCCCTTCTCTAAGGGACATTAAGCATACATACTCAGGATCCCAGCGGTTTGGCGCCTGCCTTTGGCCCGGGGCGCGATCCTGGGGACCCGGGATTGAGTCCCATGTCGGGCTCCCGGTGCATGGAGCCTGCTTCTCCCTCTGCCTGTGTCTCTGCCTCTCTCTCTCTCTCTCTCTCTCTCTGTGTGACTATCATAAATAAAGAAAAAAATATTTTAAAAAAAAGCATACATACTCAAATTACAGAAGTTAAAGCAAGAGGCAATGCATGTGAGATAATGTTTGCATTAAAAATTCTAAAAGTGGTTCTGATGCCATGCAACTTCAATGTTTATGTCTTACATTTTAACTGTATAATGCAGCACAATCTTTTTTGAGTTTCCATATGCAAGCTGATCAGATGTTTTTGTGCTGAATGTTCTAAATTTTAATGTTCCATTTAGCTGGCAGAACTCATATTCTGTGGAACAACTCAGAAGTTCACCTGTTCCCCTTAACCCCTATCAGGGATTATAGTGGGGAATTAAGCCGTACGTAGTCTTAGGGAAATTCCAGAGAAATTCCTTTCCTATCTGTAAAAGAGAGAGAACACCAGTGTGGATATGGGGTAATTCAGACCATGTTACCTAATGAGTATTCCCATATTCAAAAAGATCAGACGTCGGTCATTAAGGCAATCAGCTGATCAAAGCATCTACAGAAATGTGCGAAGCTGGGGTACATGAGGGCAATGAATAATTGTTTTGATTTTTTTTTAAAAGTATTCAACTAACTGCCAAAAAAGGGAAACATGATCTGTACTTCTGCAATAGAGAGAAATGAGGATAAAAATTATTTGAATTGGGAACCAGAGGCAAAAATACACGTGCTTGGCATTTGCAATGGATTCTACTAAAGCTCTATGCTAACCAAAATTTTTACATGGCAATAGTATCCTTTTAAAATACAACACTAAAATGTTTACAAATTAGAGTTGCTGTTTGGGTAAAAGACAGAAAAACAGGGATCCCTGGGTGGCGCAGCGGTTTAGCGCCTGCCTTTGGCCCAGGGCGCGATCCTGGAGACCCGGGATCGAATCCCACGTCGGGCTCCTGGTGCATGGAGCCTGCTTCTCCCTCTGCCTATGTCTCTGCCTCTCTCTCTCTCTCTGTGACTATCATAAATAAATAAATAAATAATTTAAAAAAAAAAGACAGAAAAACAAAATGAACTTAGAAGTGACTTTTTACAAGTTACTGTTTCTCTTTAATAAAAGGAGTAATGTCAGTAGATGTATTTAGTAGAAGGAGTAAATTTCAGTAGAATTATTTTATAAATTAATTTCTGGAGGAGAGGTACAGTGAGAAGAGCCTTTACAAATGAGCCTCAAAATTCAGCTCACCTTCAATGAGATGCCTTTTCAATACTCTGAAAGAATTCTTTAGGCTCAAATATCTTTGTTTTTAAAGCAAAAGATATTTGCTTTAAAAATCTCTACTTTAAATTCAGATAATAATTAGATATTACATAGTTGAATAGATACGTAGCGATTCTGTTACGTAGATAACAGAACAGTAATACAAACCCAGTCAAGTTTTATAATATTTTAGCAATTAATAAATTATTTTACGTATTTTCATTGGGAACTGTTTTGAAAAAAGGAAAAAATAATATAAAGTCTAGAAGGTCTCCTCTCTGGTTATTTTTCACTTAATAATTAGTGACTGAGTGCCCAGTAAGTGCCAGGCAAAGATCTAGGTGCTTTGTTATACAGTCTCATGTAATTCCTGGGGAAGACACACATATATGACTATAACTTAACAAGAAAAAAAGATTTAATAAAATGTTTCATTTTAATTGATTATAACCAAGTAGTCTATGCTCAGAATTTACTTTATGGCCCATTTGCAACAACTTGTGAGTATACGTTCACCTGAAACTTCTTGCTCCTCCTTTTGAAATCTGCCTTTTATTTATCTATTCATCCATTCATTTAACTATAATTGCCCAACCATGCACATAACAGTTGGGAAGTAGAATGAAAGATGTACCTATGTAAATAGGCAAAGAGAGTTCCTGAATTTAAAGAGGCAAGGTTTTTCCTCACTTTAAAAAGGTCAAGAAATAACAAAACCAATTATATGGTAGATCTAATGAAAGGTTTAAGCTGCTCAGATAACAGATATGAAAGTGCTCTTTAAAACCGTAAAACGTTATTCTACTATAATACATAATTACTAAACAATTTGCTTGATTACTCTAATGACTTCAATAATTCATGTTATTATTATGAATATCAAGAGTCCCCTGCTAACCTGAATTGGTATATTTGAGAACCAACTAAGGCCTGTAATACTTTTTTTGTTAAGTTTAGTTGTAGCATTTAATTAAAGATATTCAATATTATCAATTCAGTCAAGCTTCAAGAAATTATATCCTTTTAGGTTTTCTAGTCATTTATTATGATTTAGTAAAAAGAAAATGGGACTTAAAGGGCTTAAGGATGGGACACCTGGGTGGCTCAGCAGTTGAGCATCTGCCTTTGGCTCAGGGTGTGATACCGCAATCCTGGGATGGAGTCCCACATCAGGCTCCCTGCATGGAGCCTGCTTCTCCCTCTGCCTCTGTCTCTGCCTTTCTCTGTTTCTCATGAATAAATAAAATCTTAAATAAATAAATAAATAAATAAATAAATAAATAAATAAATAAATAAATAAAGGGTTTAGAGATTTAGGTTTTGAGTGTTGGCTTTATGCAACCTTCAGCAATGTAAACTCCTTGAGATTCAATTTCCCCATCTGTACAATGAAAGTGATACCTACCTGGAACAGATGTTGTGAAGACTAAATAAATAATATGACAATATTCAGCAAAATGTCTATCACATATGAGATCACATTATTTCCTTTTGCCTTCTTTCAAACAAAATATAATATATAATCAGTTACATTATCCTTTTTTACTGGACAATAAATCCTCTGTGGGGTTTTTCCTTTTATGAAACCCTCCACTTTTATGTAAATTAACTGTAATCTCCATATTTTCATCATCATCTCCCTTTTTTGTGTGTGTTCCCAAAGTGACTGAAACATTGGGTAAGCACTTTTACTAGACCATAATAAATAGATCCAAAGGGTATTTTCATTTACAAATTTATTTACATAAAAGGAAAACAAGGAGTAGTATCTGAAATAGGACTTTCCCAGAAAATGTGAGATGGACAAAAGCCTGCACAGTACTGACCCTACCACAAATTTTTATTCTATTTTATTCTATTATTAAAGTAATTATTTGGGGAGCATGGGTGGCTCATTTGGTTAAGTATCTGCCTTTGGCTCAGGTCATGATGCCAGGGGTCCTGGGATCCAGCGGCAAGATGGGCTCCCTGCTTGAGAACCTACTTCTCCCTCTCCTCCCCAAGTGCTCTCTCTTGCTATCTCTCTCTCAAATAAATAAGATCTTTTTAATAAATAAATATTCAAATGTATCATTTTTCTTTGTCTAATTCAGCAAAATCAGAAACAAAAAAAAAATGTATCTTCGAGTATATTTTCATTACCTTTCTAACATTATTCAATGGTCATACAAAAGAGCCAAAAGTCTTGCAGAATCAAAGTATACATAACAATCGTTTCTCCAAGTGAAATTTCAATTATTTTATTATAGTGCATTAGCAATGGCAATTAAACTTAGGCATTTTGGGGGCACCTGGCTTGCTCAATGGGTAGTGCATGCAACTCCTGATCTTGGGGTTGTGATTTTGAGCCCCTGGTTGGCTGCAGAGCTTACTTTAAAAAATAAAATATTTAGGGGCACCTGGGTGGCTCAGTGGTTGAATGTCTGCTTTTGGCTCAGGTCCTGATCCCAGGGTCCTCAGATGGAGTTCCGCATCTGCCTATGTCTCTCTGCCTCTCTCTCTCTCTGTATCTCTCATGAATAAATAAATAAAATCTTTAAAAATAAATAAAATCTTCTTTAAAAAAGGTTTTTTACCACAACGTTGGAGAGGATGTGGAGAAAGGGGAACCCTCCTGCACTGTTGGTGGGAATGTGAACTGGTGCAGCCACTCTGGAAAACTGTGTGGAGGTTCCTCAAAGAGTTAAAAATAGATCTGCCCTATGACCCAGCAATTGCACTGCTGGGGATTTACCCCAAAGATACAGATGCAATGAAACGCCGGGACACCTGTACCCCGATGTTTATAGTGCAATGTCCACAATAGCGAAACTGTGGAAGGAGCCTCGGTGTCCATCGAAAGATGAATGGATAAAGAAGATGTGGTTTAGGGCAGCCCCGGTGGCACAGCAGTTTAGTGCCACCTGCAGCCTGGGGTGTGATCCTGGAGGCCCCGGATCGAGTCCCACATTGGGCTCCCTGCATGGAGCCTGCTTCTCCCCCTGCCTGTGTCTGTGTCTCTGTCTCTGAATAAATAAATCTTAAAAAAAAAAAAAGAAGAAGAAGATGTGGTTTATGTATACAATGGAATATTACTGCAGCCATTAGAAACGACAAATACCCACCATTTGCTTCAACATGGAGATGGAACTGGAGGGTATTATGCTGAGTGAACTAAGTCAATCGGAGAAGGACAAACATTATACGGTCTCATTCATTTGGGGAATATAAAAAATAGTGAAAGGGAATAAAGGCGAAAGGAGAAAAAATGAGTGGGAAATACCAGAAAGGGAGACAGAACATGAGAGACTCCTAACTCTGCGAAACGAACTAGGGGTGGTGGGCGGGCAGTGGGGGTGACTGGGTGATGGGCACTGAGGGGAGGCACTTGATGGGATGAGCACTGGGTGTTATTCTATATGTTGGCAAATTGAACACCAATAAAAAATAAATTTATAAAAAAATAAAGGTTTTTAAAGAAATTTGGCATTTTAGTTCCTATTATCTGAAAAATATAAGCATGTACTTACAAATTCAAGAGCCACCCAATGAAAGCATTATTACCACTGGCCAGCCTCACACATTGCTGTTATTTACTAATCTTATCTGTATGTTTTCCTCTTGGAAGCATTGTTCTAGTACTCAGCTATAATAAACTTTGTATAGTTAATTATGCTGCTGCACAAACAATAAAGTTGGCCCTCTTCCACTTTGACTGTAAAAATCTTCATTAAGGAGTCTAATGAACACTGTACTTAAAAGTCCACTGCACAGAGATCTGTAACTTATTCAAAAGAAAGTGTATTAGAAAATATACAGAAAACTAGAAACTAATCAATCTTTATATACAAATAATGTATGCTAATATAAATTTGTTAACATATGGTGATAATTACTAAGGATCATTGAATCTTTCTTGGTTAAAATTTCCACACAAAGCATATTTATCTTCAAAGTTTTTTTATTAAAAAAAAAACTAAGCCTATTTAAAATGTCTCCCACTTCACAATTCGCCTTTTTTTTTTTTCCACTTAAAAATCAGGATATATGCTTTTTCTACCTATTAAAGTCTCCCTTAATAGATATAGTAAGAGGGACACCTGGGTGGCTCAGCAGTTGAGTGCCTGCCTTTGGCTCAGCGCGTGATGCAGGGAGTCCCGGGATCAAGTCCCACATCAAGCTCCCTGCATGGAGCCTGCTTCTCTCTCTGCCTATGTCTCTCCTCTCTCTCTCTGTGTCTCTCATGAATAAATCATTAAAATCTTTAAAAAAATAGATATAATAAGAGATTTAAATGCTGCACAGGTTTTAAAAAAATTGTCTTTGGAAAAGAGAAAAATCATCAGGGATGTGTCACTGATACACAGTGGCAGCTAAAATATCAAGTGAAAATGAGTGAATATGCAGGCTAAAAAAATCCTGAAGCATCATAATTTCTATATAAAAGGTAAAATACTGGGATGCCTTGCCTGGGCGGCTCTCAATTAAGTGTCTGACTCTTGATTGGGCTTCAGGGTCTTGAGATGGAGCCCTGTGTTGGGCTGCATGGCTCCGCACAGAGAGCACTTTAGACACTCTCTTTCCATCTCCCTCTACTCCCTCCTCCACTGGGGCTCTCTAATAAATAAATATTTTTAATGTAAATATTCTCTAAATTGGCATTAGGTGGAACACAATTTCCCGCATCCTATTTAAGTACTTTAGAGAGGACTATTCAGTTAAAAAAAAAAAAAAATCATTATTAAAGCCCTAAGGCCAAGAAAAAGACAAATTATTTTTAAATTTTAAAATATCAGAGAGCTATTCAGAAGTTCGATTAACCTAACCATAGCTTGAATAAAAGCTGTGAACTTGCCAAAATGATTATGCCTAAACTAACGACAAAATAATTTTTTGCTGAGCCACAAAATGATATTATTTCTAACAGTAAATAAATAATTTTCTTAAAGCCATAACATCAAAGTGAGTACATGCTTTCGAGAGAAAATTCAGAATATCAAATATGAAATAAAAAGTCAGAGAAAAGTTGCGGGATGGGGGTCAACATGTATGGTAAAAGGCCCAATATTTGAAGTCTGATAGGAAAATCTGAGGCTCAGAGATTGAATAAATATATTTAGAAAAATGACACCAGAGCAGCCCGGGTGGCTCAGCGGTTTAGCGTCACCTTCAGCCCAGGGCCTGATCCTGGAGGCCCCAGGATCGAGTCCCACGTCGGGCTCCCTGTATGGAGCCTGCTTCTCCCTTTGCCTGTGTCTCTGCCCCCCTTCTCTCTGTGTCTCTCATGAATAAGTAAATAAAAAGAAGAAAAGAAAAGAAAAAGAAAAGAAAAGAAAAGAAAAGAAAAGAAAAGAAAAGAAAAGAGAAAAGAAAAGAAACGAAAAGAAAAGAAAAGAAAAGAAAAGAAAAGAAAAAGAGAAAGAGAAAGAGAAAGAGAAAAATGACACCATAATACCTGCCATTACAGAACTACTGGGAGCCTAAAAAGATGAAGCATAAGACCTGATACAAAATAAGCACTCATAGGACACCCGGGTGGCTCAGGGGTTAAGCATCTGCCTTTGGCTCAGCACGTGATCCTGGAGTCCTGGGATGGAGTCTGCATTGGGCTCCCTGCATGGAGCCTGCTCCTCCTCCTGCTTGTGTCTCTGCCTCTCTCTGTCTCTCATGAATAAATAAATAAAATCTTTAAAAAGAAAAAAAATAGAAAAAGAAGCACTCAACAAAGGATATTTTAAAACTGTCCAAATTACTGTCTCTAGAGCAACAAAGAATTCTGTTTACCAAAAAACCTAACAACCAGGAGAGCATCCTCTGAAGGTTTTCTTTGCAGTTCCCTTTGTTTAAACTTCAACAGTTATTTGATCCTCTTCATATTTCTATTCAGTGATAACTATTTTCAAGCAATGCAGTTATGGCAAGTTATAAGAAATCTGGAGGTTTTAATTGCTTTTATTAAGCAATTTATTAACTTAATAACACTTTAATGGCAATAATTCAATTTTTCTCAGAAAGACTTGCAAGTTAGTAGAATGCACTGCTTCACTCCTCAGTCTGATAATTAACCTTGATACCCACCTGCAAAGTGCTCCATACTGTCAATAGAATAAAATGATCACCCTCTAAATCATAAAGATTCTAATAAAACGGTGAAGGCTGTCATCCCATGACATTTGTATTCACAAGCAAAGATTGTAGAAACACTTTAAAACACATTTCCATAAACTCCACAAATAGTCTTTCTGATCCAATGTACTTCTGGCTTTGGGGGCTGCTCATGACTATACTCGAGAATACAAGATAAAAGGATTTGTTACTTTTAACTTCACCTGAAGAATAAAGCTTGATGTATCAGACTAAAGCTCTACAACAGATCTTTATCTGCCTGAGAATAATATCCAATCATATTTTTTAAATAAACAATTTTAAAAACGACCAGACATCGGGAGAGGCATGAACAAAAGAGAAAATGAGAGAGGCTTGAAGAGTACTAGTAACGCCCTGTTGCCAATAAAGCATAATATATTAAACACTTAGATTATCAATCAGTGCCTTTATGATACCAAAAATCTTTCTTTTTTAAAGACTTTATTCATTTATTCATGAGAGACAGAGAAACAGAGAGAGAGAGAGAGAGAGAGAGAGAGAGGCAGAGACACAGGCAGAGGGAGAAGCAGGCTCCATGCAGGGAGCCCGATGTGGGACTCGATCCCGGGTCTCCAGGATCAGGCCCTGGGCCGAAGGCGGTGCTAAACCACTGAGCCACTCAGGCTGCCCTATGATACCAAAAATCTAATGGGAAAAAATAGGCAATACATATAGTCATAGGTAAATGTGAGGTGTTTAGGCCTGTGGAAAGAGATGATGATTGGCCTGCTGAGGTAGGGTAGTCAGAGTAGGCCACTAAGGTGACATCCCAGGAAAGACTAAAGGTCAGGGACTAATTCAAAGGAAGAGCAATCCAAGCAGAGGAAACCACCACTATAGAGACCCTGAGGTGAAAGTACATCTGGTATGTTAGAAGAATAGGAAAGAGGCCAGTGCAGCAGGAACAGAGTAATCAAGAGAATATGAGCTGAGGTCAAAGAGATAAAGAGGGACCTGACCACTTACTGTTTCACAGATTATTGTAATGGGAATCCAAGAAGTAATATGAACTTTCATTTTAAAAGGATCATCCTGTCATATTAAGAAAAGACTACAGAGAAGGAAGGACAGAAGCAGAAAGAACCACTGGGAAGCTGTGGCAATTCACTCAGGCAAGAAATGAAGATGGGCTAGACCAGAATAGTAACAATGGAGGAAGTGAGAAGTGGTGAGCCTGTATCGGTATTTTGAGTAGGTTAAAAGGCTTTGCTGACAGAATGGATGTAGAGTGAGAGAGAACGAATGGAATCAAGGATGATCCCAAGATCTTCATCCTAATGGAGAGATGGATTTGCTATTAACTGAACAACAAAGACTGCTGATGAAGCAGATTTGTTAGAGGGAACAAGTTCAGTTTTGTATTTTACTTTTGAGGGTCAATTAAATATTCCAATAGAATATTTAAATGAGTTTATTTTACAGACAGCTAATCAAAAATAAAATTTTAATAAAATTAAACTTTAATTGTTAATATCTATTTGACTAGCTAATCAATATAATAAATTTTCACTATTAATAATCTTTATTTCGGGGCAGCCCGGGTGGCTCAGCGGTTTAGCGCCACCTTCAGCCCAGGGCGTGATCTGAAGACCTGGGATCGAGTCCCACGTCGGGCTCCCTGCATGGAGCCTGCTTCTCCCTCTGCCTGTGTCTCTGCCTCTCTCTCTCTCTGTATGACTATCATAAATAAATTTTTAAAAAAATTAAAAAAATAAAATAAAATAAAAAAATAATAAAAAAATAATAATCCTCCCCCAGGAACTTGAGAGTTTACAACCAAACTTAAAGCTCACCCTATGAAGAAATAACTAATAAATACATCGTATAGAAAATTTTTTAGCTTAAGCAGGAGCTCATATTTTCAAAATTGATTACTCTCTCTCCTAAACTATTGATGGTGGTAAGCCTTGTTGCAAGATATAAGATCTAAAACAATTTACAGACCTGAGAATGAGGCAAAGTACTGAGTGTATTTAATATAAAAAACTAGAGATTACATTTTAAGGAAAAAAGTTATTTCAGCTGACAATAAGCATAACCCAAATTAATGAGTTTTGCAAACAAAAAAACTGGGTTAATTTAGTGATAAAATAGTGCAACCTCCTAATGAATTTTCTAATTGTTTTCCTTTTATTGACATCAGCCCATTAGCTGATGAGACTTCTACATACTAGTAAAAATGGAAATCCTTCATCAAAAGATATTGACAATCAAGCAATCTAGGGTCACACACAAGACATTTACATGTATGCTTAGTTATTTAAAGAAAAATACAACATTCTTAAGTTCTTTGCCTTAGTACTGCATGAAAATATTTGAATACCTATTATATGTAATATACCATATTGAGAAGATAATGAATTAGGTGTGCCATATACCTTCACTATCTTCAAAACAAGTGAAGAAAGTAAATGCATTTAACCCTTATAAATATAATAATTCCATCAGCAACTAACAATTATTGAGCCTTTATGCATCAGGCACTATTTTGAGTGTTTTGCATCTGTGAACTTATAATCCTCACACAAACATATGTAATTTTACAGACGAAGAAAGTAAGGCACAAAAAAAGTTACACAACTAGATGAAAAGGGGTATGTGTATCCTGAATACAACACATTAAAAAGTTTATATACCATGACCAAGTAGTATTTAACCCTGGAATGCAAGGACTATTCAACATACTCAAATCAATAAATGTGATACACTATACACTAACAGAATTAAAGACAAAAATCATATATATATATACACATGATATATATGTATATATC
The DNA here is from genome assembly GCF_003254725.2 of Canis lupus dingo. Classification (NCBI taxonomy): domain Eukaryota; kingdom Metazoa; phylum Chordata; class Mammalia; order Carnivora; family Canidae; genus Canis; species Canis lupus. The sequence continues at coordinate 20,568,293 of NC_064265.1, forward strand.
CATTGTGTGTGTGTGTGTATATATATACATACATACATATATACATATACATACATACATATATATATATACACATACATACATATATATATGTATGCGGTCCCTCGACAATCTCTCCAGAAGAAACCACTGTGCAACACTGCTTCTCACTCAAAGTAGCAGCTGCTATGGGTGCAGTAAGAGCAGAGAAAATTACAGAATGGAGGTGGTATTTGAGCTAGGCCTTAAAGTCCAAATGAAAGAAATGGAGAGAAGGCTATGCTTAAGCACTTGTATAGGGAAAGGTTTTTCAGGTTGCTACTTCTCTTTGGCCTCTGCATACAAAGGACACAGGCAGCACTGGTAACAGAAAGGTGGTCCACATACCCACAAAAAGTTTTGAGAGCACACTTAAGTCAACCCTGGCTTTAAGAGTAGCCTTAACTGTTCTCCAGGTATAATATTCCTGAGCTCTATCTCAGAGTCAAAGACAAAAATGAAGAGTATATGCTGATCACACTTGTGTGGTGTGTTCCAAGAGATAGGAGCTAGGCATACATAAACTGACACGCTACAAGCAATGACTTCTCTAATGAGAATATACTAGAAGAGAAAGACAATAATGACACACACGCAACTGGCTATGTTCAGTCCATAGTCACAGACCACCTTCGAGTTCTCATATGTGTTCCTAATTAAATTGGCCCCTCAGCCTGACTGGACAACATTCAGATGTTTCCCTTCAAGGGGAAAACCTTCCCTCTTGAGCCCAATTACAGAGCCTGGTTGAATAGGTAATATGAACAATCTTGGAAAACTGCAAAAGAAATTACAGTTGACCCCTGAACAATATGAGTTTGAACTGCACAGGTCCACTTAAAATATGAACTGTTTTTCATAAATACAGCGCATCCTGTTTTTTATTTTTTTAACATTTTTTCTCTAGTTTACAGTAAGAATACAGAGTGTATTACATGTAACATATAAAATATGTGTTAATCAATTGTTTATCTTATCGGTAAGGCTTCTGGCGAACAGTAGGCTATTAGTAGTTAAGTTCTGGGGGCGTCAAAAGTTGTATGCGGATTTTTTAACGGGGGGGGGGGGGGGGGGGGGGAGGGAGTTGGTGACCTTAACCCCTCCATTATTCAAGAGTCAACTGTGCTCTTGAAATTTCCATGTAACTTGATAATCTTTATTTACTTATTACTGTCCTGGGAAGGAGAGTAAATAATTACAATCTTATTCCACTTTTTTATTCACTTGAAAATTTTACTCATGATCAATTTCAGACCTACTCAACTAAGAATTAAGTACTCTCCTGGTTTTCCCCCTACTCCCTAGAAGACAAACTCCTTCCTCTTTATTCATCTCTAAGTGCTATGATGTCAGAAGGCTTGGTCCTTTGGTCCTGGGTCATCTTTTTTTCTATACCCTTTCTGTACATATATTCGTCATTTCAGTGGACTTAAGTATCTTTATAATGGCAACTTCAAATTGATAGTTTTGGCTCTCCAATGCATGTTCAACTGCCTGTCTGGCATTTTTATCTGAATGTCTCATATTTTACATTTAATATATCCAAAACAGAACTTTTTTTTTTTTTTTTTTTAGTAAAATTGACCATGGATGGGCAGCCCTGGTGGCTTAATGGTTTAGCGCCGCCTTCAGCCCAGGGCATGATCCTGGAGAACCAGGATCCAGTCCCACGTCGGGCTCCCTGCACGGAGCCTGCTTCTCCCTCTGCCTGTGTCTCTGCCTCTCTCTCTCTCTCTCTCTCTCTCTAATAAATAAATAAAATCTTTAAAAAAAAATGACCATGGTATATTTACAACTCTGTTTGTAGATACATATCTTTGCTATATTAAAGACTAAAAAGTTACTTTAAATTTCCAGACTAAAATTATCTTTCCCATAAAAATCAGCAACTCATCTATTTCATTTTATTTTTTCTCCATGCCCAGGCAAACAGCTTAAGAGAATATTATAAATACTAATTTGTGGTTTGATCAACCTTGATAGATGCTTTGCCTAACTAAACCCAACTCTGTATCTTTTTTTCAGATTAAGTTTAGTATTTTTCATATTCTGTGCTTTTATTTCTTTTTTTTTTCCGTGCTTTCATTGCAATCAGGAACTAATCAAATCTATCTACTATAGTTTAAAAACAGCAAAAATGCCCTCAGTCTATCTAGGGTGGGGACGAAAGTGGGACAAGGAGAGCAACCAACAGGGCACCTCAAGAGAGGGGCTGGGCACTGCCCCAGCAGCACTGAGGGCAGTAACAAAGAGTCTTGTTGAGTGTAAAGAGGGCACTGCCCGGCAGGCTGAGCCTGTCCGCCTATTCCTACAAAGCAGGCAGAGACCCTGAGGACTATTCACATGTCCAGCCTGCCTCAGAAGAAGCCAATACCTAGTTCTGGTTTCCCTGTCAGCAAGGCCAAATCTTCACAGGGCTATCTACACAGTTGAGAAGAGCCAGCTCTAGGCACAATATTACAGTCACATTGCCCTGGTGACACAACATCTGCAAATCATGCTGTTCCTACTTCAGATTCTTGATCCTGTCTGCCAAACTACTTCCCACCATGAATCTTCCCCATTTCAGAACAGGTACCACCATTTCCCCCAATAGACTCAAACCTGTTAATTTCGCTCTTTCCTCTAACATACCCCCACCACCACCTCTGTTGTCTATCCATCAGCTTGTCAATTCTTCTTCAAAAAATACACCTCCAGGGGCCCTAGGTGGGCTCAGCTTGTTATGTGTCTGCCTTCAGTTCAGGTCATGATCCCAGAGTTCTGGGATCAAGCCCCACTTTGGGCTCCTTCCTCAGCAGGGAGCCTGCTTCTGCCCCTCCCTCTGCCCGCTGCTCACCCTGCTTGTGCTCTCTCTCTCTCTGCCAAATAAATAAATGAAATTTCTAAAAAAAAAAAAAAAAAAAGAGAGAGAGAGAGAAAGAAAGAAAAAAGAAAAGAAAAATATACTTCCAGTTTCCCTCTTTCCATCTTTACTGTTACCACCCTAAACCAGAATACCACCCTCTCTTACCTGGATGACTATACTATCAGCCTCCAATCTTATACTCTGCTCTTCTAGTCTAGCAGCCAGACAATTTTCCTAACAGCCAAACTCTACTGGATTTGACCCTAGCCTCATTTTTCAATCTTACCTTGTGCCACAGCATTCCTCTGCCTACTTCCACTGCCCTTCAGTCCAGCCACATCAGACTTCTTTCAGTTCCCTGAACACCAGAGCACATACCTGGCTATAGAGTCTTCACGCATGCAGTTTGGTACCCTGAGAGTCCTGCACACCTTTTGTAGCTAGCACCTTTTCTTCATTAAGTCTCAGTTTAGATATCATCTCCTCAGGAAAGCCTTCCAAACCCAAGTAGAATCCCGCTCTAAAACTCATCCTTTGTTTGTTTTCCTCATGGTAATTATTATTTCTGTATATCTGTTTTCCCTTTCTGTAAGGCAGTTTGGGGTTTCTTTAAATACAAGTCCCTGTCTGTCTTCACAGCTGAAACATAATCTCTCCACAAAGGCTGGAGACCCTTTGTCCTGTTTATAACTGCAACCCCAGTATTCAGCACAATGCTGATCATCTAACAGGCCCTTAGAAAACATCTGTTAATGGAAAATGAATATTAACTTCAAAATACACTCTACTCAGCTTATTTTATTATTCACACCAGTACCTTACACATTCTTATTCAATAATGTAATTTTATTTTGCTTTTTTTCCCAGGCCCCAATACCATTTTGAGCCTATTCATAGGCTTCCCTATTAATCTCTGACCAGCTGCTTTATCAAACATGGAGGTTATTCCTATCCCTGTGACCAGCTGCTTTATCAAACACGGAGGTTATTCCTATCCCTGTGACAAGTTCTTACCCCTTAACAATGCAGCAAAAATGCATTTGTGCTCTATCCTACCCTAATTCTAATAAGCACTAAGAGATGCTTAACCTAAGCCCTAAGGGATCAGTGTGTCAATAGACTGCCTCCTTCCCAAGCCTCCAGCAGACTATGGGGTATATAATCCCAACAGTCCTTGACTATATATAATTTATAAAGTCAATGTTGGAAACACATAAATAACAACGTAAGCCTACATAATCGCTTACCTACAAAGTGTGCTTACTCAAATATAATTTCTATTGTGTAGATTAGTCAAAATTCCCCAGGTGGATCCCCAGCTGCTGGGCCTGACCATGGAACTGAACTTCACTGGGTACATTTACATGTATGTGTCCAAATGAACATCCATCTCTGACTACCTTCTACACAGAAAACTGATAATCAGCTCAACCAAAATTTACCATCTCTAAAATCCACAGTAAGGAGTTCCCAACTGGCTGATTACAAAACTATACTCAATTTGGTCATCTCTCAATCCCTAACTTTTTTCTTTTTGAAGTTGCCAGTATTAACTTATTTTTATTATAATATTTCCTAAATGAATATAAACATAAAGTCAACAATACATTTCTGGTATTTATAGCTCATAGATAAAAACATAAAAGTAAATACATACATAATAATGTATCTAATAAATTTTAATTAATAATACTAGCTTCATATTTTGGGCATTGTTTCGCTGAAACTAAGTTTTTCTTTTATATATCATTACCATGATAAATTCATCTGAGAATGTATACCAAAATGTACACCATGAAAATTCTGAAAACAAATTTTTTTCAAATTAAGTTTTTAATTCCAGTATAGTTAAGATACAGTTTTATACTTGTTTCAGATGTACAATATAATGATTCAACAACTCCATACATCATTACTCAGGGCTCATCATAAGTGTACTATTAATCCTCTTTACCTATTTCACCCACTGCCCCTCTGATATGTTTTATTTTAAAGCAGTAACCTCAGTTAAAGTTACTGTCTTTTTTTCAACAAGAATATTCTTCACATGAAGCATACTTCAGAATACATGGTTGGTTCTAATATAAAAAAAAATTCTATCCAAGAAAAATAGAATGCACACCTTCTTCAAGTACACACAGAAGAATCCCCTGGTTGAATCACATAAAAAGAGGGCACTTGCTGGTTTAGTCAGTAGAGCACACAACGCTTGATCTTGGGGTCATGAGTTCAAGCCCCTTGTTGGGTATAGCACTTACTTTAAAAAAAAAAAAAAAAAATATATATATATATATATACCCAAACTCCTAACTTCTTTAAATGATGGCGCCAGAGGAATGAAAGACTATTTCAAGTGTGGAGAATGATGACATGAGAAACCATGTGCAACTCCCATTTCTCTGTAAAAAGATTCTGACACCGACCAACCCATTAACCTACATCTCTGGTGACCTCAAAAACTGGAGGGATTGTTTAACAGCTTTTCCCTGCTTGCAAGTTGGATATACGTAGCCTATACATAATTCAAAGAAGGAGCTTAAGCCAATTTTAGCTAATGACCATATGATATATTTGATATTTTTTTTTTAGATTTATTTATTTATTTATGATAGAGACACAGAAAGAGAGAGGCAGAGATACAGGCAGAGGGAGAAGCAGGCTCCATGCCAGGAGCCAGACGCAGGACTCAATCCCGGGACTCCAGGATCATGCCCTGGGCCAAAAGGCAGGCGCCAAACCACCGAGCCACCCAGGGATCTCCGATACATTTGATATTTATTATGGGTTTTATAACACCTATATTTACGCATTTGAGAAGGCTACCCTGAATTTAGTACTTAAAACATTTTGTCCATTATAATATATTCAGAATACTATGGGATTCATATTCCATGGTTTTTAAATACTATGTGTTTTCACCTCATTCTACATAGTGATTACTGATTTTCCACTAATGTAGATTAAGAACAGAATAAGTCTGCTACATAAATATTAGAAACGACTTCCAATGCTCCATTTGAGGTCCATTTTATCTTTCAGGCAAAGCTAACTTACAATGAGGTTCTTCTGGCACTACAATAACTAAAGCCACCTGGAGATAGTCCAAGCCATTTGGATAGTGCCAGAAGTGCCTTACACCCACTCAAATTTAGAACAAAGCACATAAGCATTTGTTTCAATGTATTAAGAAATCATCCAAAGCAAAATATCTATTATGTGAACTATGAAAATTTCTAAAGGATCAGACAACAATGAAACAGGACAGTAAAAGATAATTACTTTGTCCTCTCTTAAAACTTATCTGTCCCTTCTCCTACCTCAAATTCCAATTATTGGCAAAGTAAGATCATAACACTGTTTAATATCATTTATAAACCAGGCTACTGCCAGATATTTACTACAATGATGCACAACGGCTTGGCCAGGAAGGCAAAACTTTTATCTTACATTGGAAAATATGTTAACTCAGAAAGAACTAAGAGACGTCCTACCTTACCCTACTCAAGGCGGGCAACTCCCAAGCTCCTATAGTTCTACTTTCCCAGATTCTAGGCCATCTTATCCTGCCCTGGCACATTAGTACCAGTCCCCCTCCTACAGAATCCCTTACTCATTACTCAGGCACCTGAAATCCAAAAACTGCTCCATTTGCCTGCTAACTTAAGCCTACTACCAAAATATCAATTGCTGAAAACAATAAGCAGTTTTGCCTCTCTTAGAAACTCTGCCCTAGCTTCAGGCAAGGATTATCCTCCAGCACTTGCATCTGAATCTCACCTTCTTTCACCTGGATGCAGGTCTCAGATCATTCTGTGATGTGGCATTAGGCCACAAAATTTTGCCATATTGGACCAAAGTTTTAAAATAAATGTCTCAATCGGTGGTCATAATGAAACAGGCGGTCCACATGTATTGTATAAAGAGCAATGGTAGTTTCTTTAGTGTACTCTCTCTTTTGAAATCTTTAAAACTGGGATGCCTCGGTGGCTCTGAGGTTGGGCCTCTGCCTTTGGTTCAGAGTGTGATCCCGGAGTTCCGGGAAAGAGTCCCACATCGGGCTCCCTGCACGGAGCCTGCTTCTCCCTCTGCCTGTATCTCTGCCTTCTCTCTGTGTCTCTCATGAATAAATAAATAAAATCTTTAAAAAAAAAAAAAAAAGAAATCTTTAAAACTTTGAATTTTCTTTTAATCCTAAGATTTCCTGGCTCATGGAATGTTTATGTTAGAAAAAAAAATCCTAAAAACCCACAAATTTTTTTCATTAATACTTAAACAATTTCTAAAGATGAAAATAATATTTTTTTTTAAGGGCACCTGAGTGGCTTAGTAGTTAAGCATCTGCCTACAGCCCAGGTCATGATCCCGGGGTCCTGGGATCGGGTCCCAGATCAGGCTCCCCACAGGGAACCTGCTTCTCCCTAAGCCTATGTCTCTGCCCCTCTCTGTATCTCTCATGATTAAATACATAAAATCTTAAAAAAAAAAAAAAAAAAGGAAAGAAATTAATATTTTTTCCAGGACCAAAGGAGAAGGGGGAAATCATGAGGATTGCAGTTTGATTACACAGTTTGATAGACTTGATGGTATGTATACTGACGAAATAATTATTCAAAAGATTTGCATTAGATGATTAGCTTAATTTCTATTATAATTTGGTTAACAGTAATATTTTTATTTCTTGACTACATCTGAGAAGTGGAGTTTATGAAACAACATGTAATAATCTGGGACCTATCAAACTGATGGATATTAATTGATGTCCCTAAGCCCCATGCCAGGCTCTTATTTCCTCATGTTCTCCATATGTTGTCCTTTCCTTATAAATGTAAAAGTTATGAGTAAAGAAGGAAATAAAAACCTAATTCAGATATGGAACTGATAACAAACAAGCTGCTTTAAATATGTCAATAAGCAGGATCCCAGGGTGGCTCAGCGGTTTAGTGCCTGCCTTCAGCCCAGGGCATGATCCTGGAGTCCCGGGATCGGGTCCCGCATCGGGCTCCCTGTGTGGAGCCTGCTTCTCCCTCTGCCTGTGTCTCTGCCTCTCCCTCTCTCTCAGTGTCTCTCATGAATAAATAAATAAAATCTTTAATAAATAAATATGTCAATAAGCTGTGTAAATCACATATAACATACTCCAAAAGGGCAAAAGTGCAAGAAAAAAATGAGTCACAATCCACAGGTGTAGAGCACAAAGGTGATAAAAATATATTTCATTTATCTAGGGTCCAGCAGTTGAGAAATACCATTCTAGTACTACTTCACATCTGACACCTGGAAATCCCTCTGAAATAAGCAAACAGATTCATTTTTAATTCCTCGAGAGATGAAGCAGGTATTACCTCCTGAAGTCATCTCTTATTTCTCTAGACAGCTCTGATTGAAGATGAAGCCTTTTTATCAAGAAGAAAATGGTTTCCTTCTAATTTAACACAGCAGTGCTAGCTCTACTCCCTATAATCACACAGAAGATTAATCTCTCTTCCACTGTATGGCTCTGAAAACAGTTAAAACACAGTTATTGTGGCCGTCACTTTTCCAGACAAAATAACTCCAATACCTCTTAAGTGTACTTCATAATCATGGGAAGAATTCTCCATTCTCCTTGTTTGCATTAGTTATATCTAAATTTTCTGAGTGCATAAAACAAATCCATTCTATCAATGAAATAAGCAACACACTGAACTCTTAGAACTGAGTCCTGGCTTCCTCATTAAACTGCACATGGAAAGTGCCATTTCCTCTCTGGGCTTGAGAGTGCTAGACCACACATTTTCTAGTTTCAATATATTATGAATACATCTCAAAACAATGATTTGCAATATTGCTTTTATTTTGTTAAAAAGTTAAAAATAAATATTTACCCAATATTTTTTAATATTCACAAGGGCCTTTTACTTAATTATGGGCACTACGTGTGATGACCCTAAAATAACAGTATTTAAAAGTCCCTGACACTTAGAACATAATGGTGGCTGCTGGGAATAGAGGAGAGAAGGGTGACAAATACTTATGTAGTATAATCATGTAACTATAAGCACAATTTTAAAAGGTCCAAATTTACCTAAATTGAAATTAAGCATAAATTTAAGCTTGAGAAGTTCTTGTTTTTCTAGATCTGAACTGTATAATACAGTAGTTAATAATCACATAATGGCTATCTAAATTTATATTAAGCTAAATTATAAGTTCATTTACTGAGATTAGCCACCTTTCGAGTACTAAACAGCCATAATATGGCTAGTAGCTACTGTACTGAACAATGAACAACACAGATATAGAACACTTATGTCACAGCAACAAGTTCTACTGGGGCAGTGCCATTCTAAATAGATTCACTTGTATCTACTTTGCATATGGAAGACCTGCATAGCAAAGTCTCAAAACACTTGGCCTCTAAAATCAGAAAAGCCAAGGCTGAAATCCCAGTTCTGCCACTTACTTGCTATGTGACCTTGGGCAAGTTACTCAATCTCTCTAAGCCTTTCTTCCCATCTATAAAATACTGTCTAAAACTAGTATCCACTTCAAGGTTAGTCATGAAGATGCAAAGAGATAATGTTGGTAAAGCACTCTGCACACAGCCTCACTGGAAGCATTCAATACTTGTCAGCTCCCTAGTATAAATTAACTGTACTTATTCATGTATAGGTTCTCTAAACATCAACTAAATGTTAGGATTTGAAATATAAAGATTGAAGAGAGTATTCTTACCCAAGGGGGTAAAATAGATAAAACAGTTATAACATGAAGCATCAGAAGAAGTGACAACAGTTGAGCAGGTGTAGAAGGGGAAAGTGCTAGATCCCTCGGTGGAGGGAACAGCAGGTGCCAAGACAGTAACCCTAGCTCTGATATGAGAGCTCTGTCTCTTCTTTTGATAATTTCACCTTATTACTAGGCTGCATCTTCCATAAGGTAGGGACTTATGGAGTCCCTACACTCTATGGATTGGAATAGAAAATGAATTTGAGCTTACGGCTTTCCGTAATTCTATTATGCATTTTAGCACAATGTGCTGCTTCTACAAAATGGGGATTTAGATATACCTTTAAAGCATCCCAGTAAGTCTCTAAAGTATGCATTCTAAATAAAAGGTTCTAATGAACATTTACAAAAAAGTCAAAAACACACTTTAACAACCAATTTAAAAATCAAAATTTCCACTGTTCTCAAAATAAGATATACCAACAAAACTATTTCACTTGTTGTTTGCCATAGCATTTAGTTGATAAATATTTAAGTTAATGAATGTAATAATCACTATAAAGAAATGCTTTGGGTGCATTAAAGAACACAATTTTCAGGGCATCTTAAAAGATAACACAGCAACATGAATTAAAATTTCACATGTTAGAAAGTAATATGACATTTCTAAGTGCTTAGGTAACAAATCTGAAACAATAACCAGCTTAAAATTGGGCAAAATAATATAAGTGATAAAATATTCTGTTCCTTTTATAAAATCTAATCCCAGTGTGATCATTTAACACGTTTTTTCAGACACATTCTTGTACTGCTCTTAAAACAGCAAAAGAGCTAAAAAAAAAAAAAAAAAAAAGGAAATAAAATATCAAAGAAAGTAACAGGCACTATCTAGCCCATTAGCACACATCTCACTTTATCACTCAACATTTTTCTTTATTATGAAATAAACATTTTTAGATCTGTAGTTAAAGGCAGATATTTTAAGAATTAACATTTTTAAAATAAGAAAGCAAAAAATTTTCTGATTTTATGGAGATAGTTATATTTTCCCCACACTCAGTTCTGAAGTAAAGATACATGACAGCAAACAATTCTACCTGAAGTTCCCCAACTGAAGTAACAGCACCTTAAGGCTCTATGTAGGCTATGCCCCAGGTGAAAGTCAGTCTCAAGGTAAAGGCAAAAAGAAACTTTCGCAGTAAGGAAGGAGAACACCTTTAAAGTCATAAAGGTACAGAAATGAAAACATAAACAAGCTTGAAACTCAGGGCCAATGGAATACAGAGTAAGATCATGCTTTCTCATTCTCTGTCACCCTACATATACTCCAACTCTATGGCTATCCAACCCATAGGTGCTATTCCAAACAATTCTTCAGCTGTTCTAACCATTTAATGCATCTCAAATATTAAAGACTTTTGTCTTCATAAAGTCTATGCAAAATCACTTATCACTGCAGCAATGGAGTCAAGAACTCCTAGGTGTGAATAAAAAATATTCCTCAATTATCTGTACTAAAGAAAGGAGAGAGGGATATGAATAATTCAGTATACTATGTAAGATAGGCTCTTCAATGTATATTAAATTTTATCATGTTAATGACTCCTCAAAAGAGGCATTCCAGCCTTCTGCCAACCAATACACATTTATATCACCTTTCAGTTATTCATAGTGTTTATTAATCATCAGCCTCACTCCAAAAAGACTCTGATAGGGCTTAACAAATTTATGTAGTATAAAAGTACAAAATGAAGATACAGAGCTTCAAAAATAGTTGGGGGGAAACAGTAACAAAATAAAATACAATCAGAGTTGAGGTTCCTATACAAAACAGTTTACTACTAAAGTCAAAAAGTAAAGAACTCTATTAGCTTCTGGGCAACCAAAGTAAAGAGGAAAGCATTATCAATCTTAAGATTTGCAGAAGCCACAGATATTGGCAGGTTCTGCCAATAGTATCATCATTCCCCTAATCTTGTTTCTCCAAGCATCTGTATGTCTTATTTCTCAATTAGCTATAACCAGATTTCTAGGATTAGGAACTACACCAGGATATCCAGGATATCTTATTGTAGCCTACACTTGCCCTAGCACACATCTAATATTAAGCCCTCAATAAATACTAAAACAAATTTTAAGGGAAGGTGACCTAAAATCAGACTGAGTAACTGGGAAAAATCAATTTGGCATTAAAAAGCGCAGACAGTTGCAAACACTGAGTTAAGAACTGTCAAATAGGGATCCCTGGGTGGCGCAGAGGTTTGGCGCCTGCCTTTGGCCCAGGGCGCGATCCTGGAGACCCGGGATCGAATCCCACGTCGGGCTCCCGGTGCATGGAGCCTGCTTCTCCCTCTGCCTGTGTCTCTGCCTCTCTCTCTCTCTCTCTGTGTGACTGTCATAAATAAATAAAAAAAATATTATAAAAAAAAAAAAAAGAACTGTCAAATATAAAGAAATTCTTTACCTGAACAAGTGCCAGTAATAATAATACTAAGATATATACCCACAAGCACACACACAAGGGAGTGTGGGAGAGAAATCATTACACTCAAAAAATGACTTTTCAAAATGTTCAGACAAAAACCTGTTTCATGGAATACAGAAATATAAATCAAAATAGGACAAATGATACTTTGTGTCTTTTTAATGATTTTACTTATTTATTCATGAGACACAGAGACAGGGAGGCAGAGACACAGAGGTAAGAGAAGTAGGCTTCATGCAAGGAGTCCAATGTGGGACTCGATCCCAGGAATCTGAGATCACACCCTGAGCCAAAGGCAGATGCTCAACCGCTGAGCCACCCAGGCATCCCACAAATGATATTTTGGATTGCCTTGCATGTTGATTTTTTTTTCCTTTACTGAACCACAAACTAAATTTTTCTATCTAGTCACACATGTAAAACAATAAAGGATGAAAGAGCAGAAAACCTGGGTTTAAATCCAAATCAACTAGTTGTACAACTGTGAGCAAGTTACTTAATTCCAGGATTCTCACAGTAATTGAAAAGACTAAATGATAATCGTATATGCAAATCCTTGATAAGCTAAAAAATGCCAAATATTACCACAATAACCAAAAAAAGAAAAAAATCCGTGACAATAATTAGATTTTTGCACTAGAGGCTCTTTACAGAGCACTCCTATATAAACGCTATCCTCGATTTCTATTTCAATGCCTTCCATTCATACAGTTTTGAAAACTGTTAACCGAAACACACTTTCTCTAAATGTTACTTCAGTTACTATGATCTGGAAAATACATTTTCTGCTATTAGATGGCTCTCATCAACAGTAGGTGAGACAGTGATTTATGTCCAGGGCAGCCAGGGTGGCTCAGCAGTTTGGTGCCGCCTTTGGCCCAGGGCCTAATCCTGGAGACCTGGGATTGAGTCCCAGGTCAGGCTCTCTGCATGGAGCCTTGCTTCTCCCTCTGTCTGTGTCTCTGCCTCTCTCTCTCTCTCTGTCTCTCTGTCTCTCATGAATGAATAAATAAAATCTTTAAAAAAAAAAAAAGATTTATGTCCAGTCATGGCCTCTCCTATGCTGGCAACACCTTAACTAATCAGTGAAGACAATGAAAAATAAACCAGAGAACTTAATATTTCTGATTCAAAACTTACTACAAAGCTGCAGTAATCAAGACTCTGTGTCAATAAAAAGAAAGACTGTGTAGGAGTGGCATAAGAACAGACATACAGATCAAAGGAATAACATTTAGAGTTCAGAAATAAACCTTGACATTGATGATCCATTGATTTTTTTCAACAAAGATGGCAAGACAATTCAATGGTCTTTTCAGCAAATGATGCTGACATAATTGGATATCCACCCACAAAAAAAATGAATGTGGACCTTTACCTCACACCATATACAAAATGGATCAGAATCAACATACAAAAGCTAAAACTAAAAACTTTCCCTGAGGAAAAATATAAGTGTACTTCTTTCTAGTATTGGATTAGGCAATGGTTTCTTAAGAAGTGACATCAAGCACACAACAAGAGAAAAACAGGTAATTTGGACTACAACAAATTTAAAATTTTGTGCTTCAAAGATCAGTATCAAGAAAGAAAAAAAACCCACAGGAGAAAATATTTGCAAATCATATATCTTATGCCAGACTTGTATCCAAAATAAAGAATACTTATAACTCAATAGAAAGACAACTCAATTTAAAAATGGGCAAAGATTTGAATAGATCTTTCTCCAAAAAAGATATAAAAATGGCCAAAAGCATATGAAGAGATGGTCATCATCATCAGTATATTCACCAAGATAATGCAAATCAAAACTACAATGACGTAGCACTTCATACCTACTAAAATGATTATCATCAAAAAAAAAAAAAGACAAAAATAATTGCCAACGTGGTGGCGAAAGTGGAACTCTCACACTTGCTAGTAGGAAAATAAAATGATACAACCACTTTATAATACAGTCTGGTAGTTCCCAAAAGGTTAAACATAGTTACTCTATGACTCAACAATTCTACTCCTAGGAATAAACCCCCCAAAATGAAAACATATGTCCACACAAAATCTTGTACACGAACATTCACAGCAGCATTATTCATACAGCAGAAAAGTAGAAACAACCCAAATGTGCATCAACTGATGAATGGATAAATAAAACGCAGTATATCCACACAATGGAATATTATTCAGAGACAAAAATGTAAAGTACTGATGCACGCTACAACATGAACCGATGAAAGTTATGTTTCATGAAAGAAGCCAGTCACAAAAGACTACATTTTATATGATTCCGTTAATACAAAAATGTCCAGAACAGGCAAATCTGTAAGAGACAGAACAGACTGCCTACGGCTCAGAGCTGGTGAGCTGGGAGGAAATGGGGAAGCAGTGACTGTTGAAAGGTTTAGTGTATCTTTTGGGGGTGATCAAAATGTTGTAAAATTGATTGTGATGGCTACACAATTCTGTGAATATAGTAAAAGCCACTGAATTTTACTTTAAATTACATCTTGGGATGCCTGGGTGGCTCAGTGGTTAAGCGCCTGCCTTTGGCTCAGGGCATGATCCTGGAGTCCCGGGATCGAGTTTCACATCAGGCTCCCTGTATGGGGCCTGCTTCTCCCTCTGCCTATGTCTCTGCCTCTCTCTCTCTCTCTGTGTCTCTCATGAATAAATAAATAAGTAATTCTTAATTTTTTAAAAAATAAATAATTACATCTCAATAAAGCCAATTAGTTTTCTTTTTTTTTTTTAAGATTTTTTTTTTATTTATTCATGAGAGACCTAGAGAGACAGGCAGAGAGAGAAGCAAGCTCTACGCTGGGAGCCTGACGTGGGACCTGATCCCGCGACTTCAGGATCACGCCCTGGGCCTGGGTGGAAGGCAGGCACTAAACCACTGAGCCACCCAGGGATCCCCTAGTTTTCTTTTTAAAGTAAAGCAGAGCCTGTGTTCAGTGAAATTATTCAAACAGCAATAAAAAGTGAAAACTGCTAGCCAGTGTAACTGAATTACATCTTCTTTTCTAGTATTTTCTCCTTATACTTGCTCAATTACTAAATCAAAAATCAAAATCCGAACAAGTCATTTTACCATAGTCTCTACTTTCAAAAAGTAGTAATAGTCTCTACTTTTAAAAAGTAGTAAGAATCTCTACCCTTTCTATTCTCATGCAGTTAATACAAACTTGGGCAGTATCAGAAAATGACAGAATTTCCATTTAGTTTCCCTACATTACAAAAGAACAACAATACCAAAAAAAATACCCTTTGGATGACAAAAGTTTTAATTTTAATTTGGACATTTTTCTAGCTAGCTCCTAGTTTACCACTAGCATCAAGGAAACAGAAATGAACATACTAGCACATTTGTGAAGAATCGTGATAGTCATGACATATAGTCATTTACAAGGGGCAGCAATTCTACCCTAGTAGGACTCTATAAGGATATAACAAGAATTCTTCTGGCTCCATCCAGCTAAGCCAGTATGCAAGTAACTGAGGTAGTGAGCAATTCCAGTCCAATAACTACAACTTAGCCAGCAATACAAAAACATTTATGGATCTGAAGAGGCCTCAGAAGAGAGCCTTTGCAAATGTCTTGGGTCAATTATGTTATTCATCATAAGAGTTGAAGCCAAGCAAAATATATTCTACTACTTATAAGAAATATTCTAAATATACAACCAAATTTCACCCAAACTATATAATTTTCTATGCCAATGGCCCTACAGACCCTATGATTTTATGAACAGAAACTTTTCTCTTAGATATAAAGTTTTGTTTTTAAACATTAACTCAGGCTGTAAGAGAAAAAATACCAAAGATAATTGAATCCAGTTTTTAAAAACTGTATTATTGCATTTTTACCTTAAAGACAAAAGAAAAAGTGAAATGAAAATTGAAAGAGGGACGCCTGGGTGGCTCAGCAGTTTAGCGCCTGCCTTTGGCCCAGGGCATGATCCTGGAGTCCCGGGATCGAGTCCCTCTTCGGGCTCCCTGCATGGAGCCTGCTTCTCCCTCTGCCTGTGTCTCTGCCTCTCTCTCTTTCTGTGTCTCTCATGAATAAATAAAATCTTTAAAAAAAGAAAATTGAAAGATATGTAGCCATGTGTTTCCTATAAGAAGAAATAATTCAACCTATTATCAAAGTATTTTGTGGATGCTTTTAAAATAACACTTAAATGTTATTTCATTCAAATACCTGAAAGAAAAAAACAATACCACAAAATGCCTTACATAAACATATCTATCTATACTGAATGATATAATTCAGAAGGACTTTATATTCCCAACATAAATGACAGACTCACAGAATACTTAAACACATACTAATTTCTCCTGGATAATTTCAAGAATTGCTTAACTGGGCATCCCATAAGAGATGCACCAAAACTTTCTGAAGGGCTTATTATGTATCACATCCACATTTTAAAATGCTTTATTTATATAGTTTACATAACCATAATGATATTATTAACTATGGCTTAATGAAAAAGTAAACCTCCAAATTTCAGATATTATATATAAACTTTTTTTACTTTAAATAGAACTGCTTTAATTATTTTAGTTTATTTAAATAATGGCCATTATGTAATTCCTTTCCTCACACCTGTTTTCATTCATGTTTACAATACGTTGGTTTAATCAAGTGAAATTATTATCCATAAGTCAAAACTAAATTAGACTAATATATTAGAAAATAATATATTTTATAACGAAGTTGCAAACACTCTAACCATCATCACACATATGTGGATTTCACTTATTAAAAATGAGACTTAAAAAAGCTCATTAAAACAAAGCAGTTTATTTTGCCAGTAATTTGTTATCAAAATTTAAGCAAATAAGTATATAAATTAAGTTCATATATTTACCAATTCAGTTGTAAAAAGATTACAATAATATATGTGGTAAAACTATTTTTTTTTTAAAGATTCAAACCATTAAAATGAATACTGTCATAAGAAACAAGAGATTTTTGGTTTCATTCAAACTGCAGTCTTTCCACAAATCAATCCATTTCCAAGAACTGGCCACCAAAGCCTAAACAATGATTTGCCATCTGAAAAACAGCCTTTGATAGAACAGTCTTAAGTGTGACAAAAAAGCTTACTATTAAACAGTTTTACCTAACAAAGAAATAGTTGTTCTATTTGAATAAACCATTCTTCGAATATTATTGCAAGTGCATATACTGTATATGCCTCTCATGTAAAGAACCACATTAGATTCACCACAAACATAAAAAGCCTTATAACAATTTTTCCTACACAAAACAGTTGTCAACTAGCCAACTATCAAATAGCCATCTGCAAAATTTTCACTTTCATTAATATATAGAATTGCTATCCTTGCTTTCACATAAAAATAAGATCAGTAAAAACAGAATCATGCCAAAAAATAAATTCTACCTTCATTCAATATTGGCAACATATTCCTGTAATCTGCTCTCTCACCTTCAATCCACAAGACTACCAATTTAAACTACGAAAACTCCTGGTTCCAACGTTTTGGCCTGGTTCCACCACTGACCTCATATCAAAACAGAAAAAGATGTTTTATAATAGTCAAACAGCCAATCTTCCAACTACTGCATCAGACCCAAGATACAGTATAAGGTAGAAGGTTATTTTTCTCCGCATCCTCTATTTACCTCTATATCATTAATCATTTCCAGGCAAGCACTTTTACTTCTTATAAGTAAACTCTGACCAGAAAATTGAAGAATGTGGTCATAAAGGAGAGAGTGTTTTAAATTTAACATCACTGCCTCAAATCACTCATTCTTAGCTACAGCCGATGACTATAAGAAATAACGTAAACCATAAAAAACCACTATTTAATGTTTCAGCACTTTTTAAAAATCAATTTCCAACAAGGTAACAAGTGAATTATCAAAAAGCAAATATTTCAGCCACACTCTTATTCTATCATTAAAGAAATTATTTAAGCCCCCAACACCTCTTTCACTAAAAGATAATTATATTTGTTATTCTATAATTTCATTATCTTATTGTTACTGTGTTACTCTGTTTGGCAACTCCACTATATCTCCACAAACATACTTCATAAGAATTCCATTTCTTCACAGAAATAATAACCGTCTACCACAGTCAATTAAGATCAAACTACAATATTTTACTAATTAATCAAACTATAACAATCTCTGTACATCACACCAGCAATTTAATTATACCTTGTGCAAAAGATACAAATAAAAATCCACTAAGTACTTACCTACAGTTGGGAGGAGGGTCCAATGTAATCTCTGCAAGTTCCTTCTGAATTCTTTAAAATAAAGACAAAATTATGTTAAAATGTCTACACTCTCAAAAAAAAAAAATGTCTACACTCTCTTAATAGTTCACTAAAATGTTCTAATTGTTGTAAACATTTCCCATTTGTATTCTTTTTATTTTGAAATACTAATACTACAAAAAAATCATCATATACAATAACAACCAAGCCATAACTTCTGCCATGATTTTGGCAATGTGCCTACAAAGGGTAAAAAGATTGGCCATTATCAGTATATGCAGCCTGCAGAAACACTAAACTTCATCTAACTGGGATGCCTGGCTCAGTCAGTTAAGCGTCGAACTCTGGATTTTGGTTCAGATCATGATTTCAGGGTTGTGAGACTAAGCCTGGTTTTAAGCTCTGTGCTTACTGGGGAGTCTGCTTTTCTCTCTCTCTCTCTCCCTCTGCCCCTCCACACCACTCACCTGCTCTCTCTCTAAAATAAATAAATCTAAAAAAAAAAAAAAAAAAAAAGGCTTGAACCACTGATAATAGCCAAAATTTCTAATTTAAATTGGATACCTTTGCCACATTATTTATGGATCATTCCAACTTCTGATTTGCACTAGAACATCCCCCACATAAGATGGAAGGATGATAAGTAAGTTGAATCCAAGCATTCTGAATGATCAAATCAACTGGTAAAGAAAGAATTATCAGGATCTCATTCCAACACCTAAAACTGCTATCCAACTATAAATGGTATTCCTTCTTGAAGCCTGTGGGTTGGAGCAGATTGAGGCTTTCCAATCTGACACTATTCCTTTTGTAAGAACTATCCTAACAATATGTGGATAATCATCTGAATGTCACTTCATAAGCTTCATACAAAAAGGACTTTTTTAAAAACCTGCTTTTGTCCTCATGTGTTATTTTTCAACTTTGATTTTTTAACTGCACCTAACCCCTTATACAAAGGCTAATAGTGCTACATTGTTTTATAAGAATAAGCAATCTAACTATATCATTCATGCATTATTAAACATAGGCTTTGTTAAAGCAAACAAAAAAATTCTCAAAACCACGTCTCCATTGCTTTTTACTTTATTTTTATTTTTTAAAGACTTATTTATTCATAAGAGACACAGAGAGAGAGAGAGGCAGAGACAGAGGCAGAGGGAGAAGCAGGTTCCATGCAGGAAGCCTGATGTGGGATTCGATCCCCAGACTCTGGGACCGCGCCCTGAGCCAAAGGCAGACACTCAACGGCTGAGCCACCCAGGCGTCCCTCCTTTGCTTTTTAAATATGAGGATTTGCTAACTACATGCCTGCTATCTAGTAATTATTGTGATAGTAAATGGATGATAGTGACTAAAGTATCTTAAAAAATAAGAATATGAACAAAAACATTTACTCTCAATTTCATTCCACATCTTTTTCAACCCAACAAACCAAAATACAGAAATAGACATGACTCCTCCAAAAAAGATTGGCATCGATTTCCTAAAGGAATTGCATGCTACTAATAAAATGTTCACTTTCTAAGCCATGTGATTCAAGGTTGGGGAGGCATTATGATGCTGAGCAAGATATTAAAGTTCAAAGCCAAAAATAAAAAAAAAAAACTTTCATTTTAATTCTGCTCTGCCATTAATTGAGAGTTCTTGGATAAAAAGACTGTTCACACCTGCATTCTCTCTCAGCCTCAGTTTTCTGTCCTATAAAATGAAGAGGAGAAATTCCACGCTTTGTTTTATCTTTAAAACATGATTCCTTTTAATATGGATTCTATGATGTGTTCACATGCACATAAAGTATATACAGCCCAGGGGCTCCTGGGTAGTTCAGTCAGTTAAGTGTCGGACTCCTGGTTTCAGCTCAGCTCATGATCTCATGAGTTTTGGGATCCAGCCTTGTGTAAGGCTCCACACTCAGCAGGGAATCTGCTGGAAGATTCTCTCCCACTGCCCCTCCCCCCACTCATACATGGGTGCTCCCTCTCAAATAATAAATAAATCTTTTTTTTAAAAAACATTTACAGCCCATAAAGTTAGAAATCTCAAAAATCTGATATTGGTGAACACCCTTGATGGATTTCATACAAAAGCAAAAAACAGGCACTTCAAAACTAACCAAGTAAGTCCAGGTTAAAGATAACAAACTGAGCATACATGCATTCACCTCCCACTCCTTCACAAACCCAGCTGGGGCAGGCGGAAGGAGCAGGGAGGCAAAACACAGAAAAGGCAAAAAGGAATAAAGAGCAAACAGAAGGAAATGAGAAATTTCAGTGTATTTCTAGAAGACAAAGCAGACAGGTGTAAATTAAACGAGTTGACATGGCTAAGAGGGGACTGAGAAGGCTTAAGAATATAACAAAGACACATTATTTAAGGGAGGTGGGGGAAGAAAGACAATCACAAATCCCAGGAGAAAAACACCTGTGTAAGAAAACCACAGATCAAATACAAGGAAACTAAAAT
Organism: Canis lupus dingo; assembly: GCF_003254725.2. Lineage (NCBI taxonomy): Eukaryota > Metazoa > Chordata > Mammalia > Carnivora > Canidae > Canis > Canis lupus. The sequence continues at coordinate 20,589,073 of NC_064265.1, forward strand.
GCAAAACTATTTTAATCAAGTAATAAATGTTAAGAGGAAAAAAAAAAGATTTGCTCTATTTGGCCTAATGCTATGACTCAATGGGTATTCCAGAGATTATGACATTGGACTTGTTGGAAATCTAACTCTAGAATTGTTTGGTCTGGCAGTGAATATTTAGTTATAGTAAATGCTCCTGCAATTTATTAGTCTTTTACTTACAGACAACACACAGAAGATGCGTTGTAGTTGTAGGGACCCAGGCGTCCCTCTGTGGCGTTTAATTAGTCACCAGAAACATGAACAACATCCATAAACTGTTTTCAAATCAAGAGGACCAAAAGAATAGCCCGTTAAAAGAGAAAGCTAGGGACGCCTGGGTGGCTCAGCGGTTGAGCATCTGCCTTCGGCTCAGCGCATGATGCCGGAGTCCCAGGATCAAGTCCCACATCAGAGTCTCTGCACGGAGCCTGCTTCTCCCTCTGCCTGTGTCTCTGCCTCTCTCTGTGTCTCTCGTGAATAAATAAACAAAATCCTTTTTAAAAAAGTTAAAAATAAAAGAGCAAGCTTAAACTGTCGAAGAAAACTTTTTTCCGTAAAAGAATTGCTTTGGGATTTTCAAATAACTCCTTTTGCTCTATGCTTACAATGTCTCTTTTGATTTAAAAAATTGATAAATCAGGGCAGCCTGGGTGCTCAGCGGTTTAGCACCGCCTTCAGCCCAGGGCGTGATCCTGGAGACCAGGGATCCAGTCCCACATCAGGCTCCCTGCATGGAGCCTGCTTCTCCCTCTGCCTGTCTCTCTGCCTCTCTCTCTCTCTCTCTCTCTCTCTCTCTCTCTCTGCCTCTCTCTCTCTGTGTGTGTGTGTCTCTCATGAGTAAATAAATAAAATCTTTTTTAAAAAAATGATAAATCAGGGGCACCTGGGTGGCTCAGCAGGCCAAGCGTCCCACTCCTGGTCTCAGCTCAGGTCCTAATCTCACAGTAATGAGTCTGTCCTTGTGTTGGGTTCCATGCTAGGCATGGAGCCTACTTTAAAAAAAAAAATTGATAAATCTTAATTTTCTGTCAAATAATTCTATAATGGAACTCAAACCCCTCCAGATGTCTATAATTCCAGATCTAATTATTCAGTACAAAAAGCAATTTACTGATAAATCTGACAACTCTAAGCAGTGAGTCAATATATTAAAATGTATTTTGTGCCACACCTAAGAATGGTTATATTTCTCTTGACAGGGAAGATTATACAAAGAATTGCTATTTAAACAGTTGCAAGATGTCCTGCTGCTTTCAATGACAGCAATTCAATTCTATCTCAAAAGTAGTGATCTTGGTATGTATTAAGTTTCTCAGTCTTGACATGTGGGGCAAGGAAGGTAGCTATCTCAGGCACTGTCCCTTAGGGTGAGGAAAAATGAAAAGGTATCAATAATTCACACTTACAGCATACCTTTCACATGATGATCTTAGTCTATTAAAAGTGAATTAAATAAATCTCACAGAATTCTCTAAGTATTACTCTTTTATCATTTCCCATTCAAAATATAAAGAAACTAAGGCTAATAATTGTACACTGAGGTAAGATGAAAGACAGGCAATTATCTTGTTAAGTCAAACAAACAGAAGACCTCTCTCTCATCAGAAATTTTAAGACAAAATTATTTCTTTAGACAAGTCAACCAGACAACTGCCTAAATTCCCAATTTCCATCTAGTAATGCCACTTCTGTGATTATTATGATACAGAAGTCGGGAATTGCACATAGCTACTGAGAGAAGTCAGAAGCAAAATACAAACTAAATTTCAGTTTGTAAGAATTAACCTAATACCATAACTGTTCCAGGAATGCTAAGAGTACCATATGTGACTGTCATTTGCTAAAAAGAATGGAGTGTGGGGAGGGAAAGAAAAATAACAATCATGATTCATTTAGACTTAATTGAAGAGTATGACACCAAAATTATACAAAATAGAGAAGATATGAAGCACTCATTTTAACATCAACATACTGGATTAATGGTTCAGAAAAATGAAGCAGTATGTAAGTACCGACAGGTTTAAAACACACACACACACACACACACACACACACACACACTTCAGGTTAAAGAAAATTCAGTAACTCAGGTCCAAGTAGAACATGAATATTTGGGACATGGGAATTCACAAAGGTATTTTCTTAACAGTTATTAAAAAAAAAAAAAAAAAAAACTTCATCCCACCAAAATGACTTTCTATATATTACTCTATGGACTGTATTCTTTGGTCACCTGAGAACTCCTATTCTAACCAACTGAATCAACTGCTCAAAACCTTTGAAAATGGAATTATTCTCAGGAAGAAAAACATCACACCATTAATTGCTAAATTTTTTAAATTTCAAAGTAGTATCTGAACTAACCTAGAAAAGAGAGTAATTGCAAATAATAAGCCTAAAGTTTAATTCTGAATGGTGATACACACCATATTATCTGTGATTTTTAAGATACCTTCAATTAAACGATTTTGCACATCAACTGTAAGATGCATCCTGATTTCAGAAACATTAAAAAGTTTTTACATGCAAATTTAAAATCAAGAAGATTAAGTAAGTACAAAAGATTATCTATAAAGAGTACTACTTCATTCTTACGTAGAAAACTAGAGCCAATATGATAAGTTTATACTGGAATCCACGCTTCAACCTAACAAAAATTTATTCTAAAACCAAATAGCATTCCTAAAACACTATATTATGCACAGTACAATCACAAGGTCTACTCCAAAGTTAATTTGGAATAAACGTGATTTAAAATTCACATTTAACAGATGTGTCAACACTTGAAAACAGTACAGTGAATTCAATGACAACATCAAAATAGTTATTGAACTGACTAGTCAATTTAATAAAATCATCAAAATTTGTCACTGCTAGACACAGTCTAACTACATATTTGCGAATATAACAAGAGTGATATAAACAATATCAAGAGAATGCTAAGAGCATGGCAATGTTTTAAGAAACAAATTCTTACCACGGAACAAAAACTGATCAAAAATGTAACTATAATCTTCCTCTTAACTCAAAATAGATGAAATTACTTTATACCATTGTTTACAAAATATAATACCCACTTAAATGTTTCCTGTTTACCCTACACCACTTTTCCATAAATACTTGAAAACTCGGGATTTTTTTTTTTAAGAAAACATGTTTCTATACAATATCATTAGTTCTTCAATTATAGCATATTTCTCTATTTTTCTTAAGTTTTATTTATTTATTTGAGAGAGAGAGAGAAGGCAAGAGCAAGAGAGAACAAGTACAAGTAGGGGTATGGGGCAGGAGGAGAGGGAAAAGCAGATTCCTTGCTGAGCAGGGAGCCTGAAGCTGGCTTGATCCCAGGACCCCAGGATCAGGAAGCTGAAGGCAGATGTTCAACCTACTGAACCACCCAGGTTGCCCCAATGATAGCACATTTCATGCAACTGAGCACCTATGCTCAAAGTGCTTTTCTTGAGTTACTATAAAATGGACATATAAGGATCCCTGGGTGACGCAGCGGTTTGGCGCCTGCCTTTGGCCCAGGGCGCGATCCTGGAGACCCAGGATCGAATCCCACGTCGGGCTCCCGGTGCATGGAGCCTGCTTCTCCCTCTGCCTGTGTCTCTGCCTCTCTCTCTCTCTCTCTCTCTGTGTGTGACTGTCATAAATCAATAAAAAATTTTTTAAAAAAAAAGGACATATAATCACAGCATCTGATTATTTCTAATTTAACAACAGCACTATGTCCTCAAAGGTTAACCATGTATCTCATTTTCCTAAAGTCTATCAAGTGAACTTGGAAAATATCTACAAGATTAACTGGCAAAAGTCTATAAATGACAGAATCAGTGTATGAGACCTTACCAAATACCAAATAAATGCTTTATCACATTTAGTCCTCAGTCCTATGAAAATAGTACTATTATTATCTCCACTTTACAGAAAAGGAAACCCGGGGTTAGAAATGTTAAATTACGTATCTAAGATCACAGGGCTACTAAATGCCAGAACCTATAATCAAACTGAGACCTCACCTCTACAGTCCAAACTCGGCACTGTTTCCGATAAACTATCTCTTATAAAATGACACTATATGGAAATGACTACTCATCTGAATAAAAACCAATTAACAATAATAAATCAGAATTCTATTTTGAAACTACTTCTAACTTTGAATTTTCTGATTAGTACTGGGATCTTAATATCCATGGAAGATCCAAAGCAACCAATAAGTAAAGACTGTAATCCTCCAATGGTAGGCACTGTAAGATAGAATGATGAATTTAAAAGATGTGGGTGTCTGCCCTCATTAATCTCAATTATTTTCTGTTGTTAGAACTTAAGTAAAGATGAAAAAAATAAAATAACTTCATTATCAACTCAACTGGGGGAAAGGAAGAGTGAAGAATTAAGCTTTTACTCAAAAAAAAAATTAGCAGAGAAGCAGTATTTTCATACTTAAAACACAGGGTAAATGAGTAAGTCACTTCAGATACTGTCACCCAAAAACCACCTGGAGACCTTCTAGAGGAAGGTAATGAATCACAATTTTAAAATCACAGATTCAGGAGCACCTGGGTGGTTCACTTGGTAAGTGCCCTCAGTTCAGGTCATGATCTCCGCGTCCTAGGATTCAGCTCCACATCAGGCTCCTTGCTCAGCAGCAAATCTACTTCTCCCTCTCCCGCTTTTTCTGTCCTTCCCTCTAGCTCATTCTCTCTCTCTCTCTCTCACAAATAAATAAAATCTTAAAAAAAAAAAAAAATCACAGATTCACAAGAATGAATCTGTCAGTGAAGGGATTCCCTCCGCAAAGAAGCAATTCAGACAATACTTCTACTTTCACCAATGCAATAATACCGACTTCTATTATGTGCCAATAGGGCACTATCTTGGATTCTTTACACACACACACTATCTCAAAACTACATCTTATCCCCTACTTAAAAGCGTGAAGAGGACTAGGTTTGAATATATAATCTATGCTTTGTTTTACACACTGTAGTAAAATGAGGTAAAAGATACATGTACTTGAAAAAAATCATGCAATCCTCACTTTCACACATGATACATATAATATCTCTCATAAGGGCAGCCTGGGTGGCTCAGCGGTTTAGCGCCGCCTTCAGCCCAGGGCATAATTCTGAAGACCCGGGATCTGATATGCACACAACTCCTTCAACAAAAATCAAGGATCAGCAACACACTTCTGGGAAGGGGACCATTACCCTAGTCCCCTGAATGGGTAGCGCACGACTCATTATCACTCCAACATCTCTCCCTAGAAGCTCATGTTTCACCTGGAGGCCAGAGAAGTTTCTTCCTGATGCTGTGTTTTGACTAGGCCAGAGGTAAACAAAGTCTACTAGACCATAATGGTTTTTGGTCTTCGGGAAAGGACCCCCTAATCCATACTACCCAATAAAACATAAAGCTATCATTCAACATTCAGACATTCCACTATGCATAATATTTACGGAATGCTTTCATTATACTTCCTATTTGATATTTTTTAAAAGGTATTAGAACAAAACAAGAACATTAAATCACAAAATCAGGAAAAACTGTAGTCATTTGATTTTTAAATCATTTTCCAAGAGATATTCTATGATTAAACAACCTTAAAGCAGATTTCTCTCAATATAAGCAATTAATGTAGCAATAATCGTTCAAATATCTACCTTCCAGAGATATTGTCTAGAGAAAAAAATCTGTATCAAGACAGACCCACTGCCTAATATAATGAAATCAAGATATATTTGTAGAATTCAGCATTTCTAACTTCACTAATAGAATAGAAAATACACATCATTCAACAACTATCTCAATAGAACCCTACTCATTATCCTGTATTACTGAGAAGAAAAATCCATGAATTACATGGTCCACATCCCAGAAAAATAATTAAATACAACAGAAAGAGCTTAAGACAGTAAATTAACACTAAAACTAAAAAGGTTATAATTGAGGTACCTTTTAGCACTCGTTGACAATTTAGCAGCTGTTTTGCTGGATATTTTTCCTTCCTTTTTCTTGGGCTGAACTTGTTCTCTTTCTGGTTCTTGCTGAACACTTTCACGTTGGTCTCCATCAGAACTTCCTCCACTAGTGCTTGGACTGTCATCAACTCTTTGTGCCTCAGTGGACATGTTAGATCCTGGATTAAAAATGAAAGATCATTTACTGAGTTGTGGGAGGACTACCTCTAGAATAGAAAAATGAGACTTCTAGTATAAGTAAAGCTAATATAAAATGAAGACAGTGGTCATTTACCAATCACCCTTGGGAGCTGCCAAAACTTTTCTCCCAAAATGTACTGAAAAAGAAAGTGAAAACACACAAAATATATACACAATATGTTTGGGCAGCCTGGGTGGCTCAGCGGTTTAGCACCGCCTTCAACCCAGGGCGTGATCCTAGAGACCTGGGATTGAGTGCCACATCAGGCTCCCTGCATGGAGCCTGCTTCTCTCTCTGCCTGTGTCTCTGCCTCTCTCTCTGTGTCTCTCATGAATAAATAAAATATTTTTTTAAAAATGTTCATAGCAACATTATTCATAAAGCCAAAAAGAAGAAACAACTCAAATGTTCACTAACTGATAAATGGGTAAGCCAAATGTGATACAGTCACACAATGGAATATTAATCAGCCATATAAAGGAATGAAGTACAATATGGGCATACTACATACAACACAGATGAACTTTGAAAACATGCTAAGTGAAAGAAGCCAGTCACAAAAGACAACAAATTGTATGATTCCATTTACATGAAATGTCCAAAACAGACAAATTCAAGGACAGAAAAGTCGATTAAGAAGTTACCAGGAACTAGGAATGATGGAGAAATGGGGAAGGACTGCTAATAGGTATGAAGTATCCTTTCCGGGGTGATGAAAATATTCTTAGAAAAGGGTGATGTGTACAATTCTAAATATTCTGAAAACTACAGCTAAAACCCTCCAAACTAGTCAATTTTTATCTTCTGATAACAGCAGAACACAAAAGAACACAGAGGCCCGCATGATTCTAAATAAAAACTGAACCACATGATGGTGTCAGCATTGATCGAGCAATATACCAAGCAACTGTGTTTCACAAGAAATGGAGACTATTGAGAGGCTGAAGGACTCCTTTTTATTTTTTTTTTCCTAGTCTTGGATAAAATATCCCTTACAGAGGCTTTCAAATTCCCTTTGCTCGGAGATCCCTGGGTGTCTCAGAGGTTCAGAACCTGCCTTTGGCCCAGGGTGTGATCCTGGAGTCCTGGGATCGAGTTCCACGTCAGGCTCCGGGCATGGAGCCTGCTTCTGCCTCTGCCTATGTCTCTGTCTCTGTCTCTATTATGAATAAATAAATAAAATCTTTAAAAAAAAAATCCCTTTGCTCTGAGTTCATGCTTCCCAAGCAGCTCTGATTATCAACTCAATTTCTTTAATACCTTGATACATAGTAGCTGCTATAAGCTGTATAGCAAATACAAACAATTCTAGTAAGAGAAAAGGGATATCCCCTCTCTACTGTCATTCCATCATAATCAATTTCTGAGTTTGATTTCTATAAATTTATCCCTTATGACCAAACTAGTTTAGAGTGCACGGACAAATTCAAAACCAAACTGACAAATCAACTGCCCAGCCTCTGAAGGGCCTTGCGCTCACTATGTTACTGCCACCTAATAACCACCTAATAATAAAAGATACCTCAAATAAAGCACTGTTTTTTATTACTATAGTCTAAATATATAGCTAGTTGATGATGAAAATTCATCATCACCGAAGATTTAACTTACAGCTTGCTCTAAATCAAAATGATTTCATAATACAAATCTTTAATGGACTGAAATTTTTATGGTAAGACAAACCAAAGAGCAATGTAAGAAATGAAAGAATCAGGAAGCACAGAGAGGTGAAGAGTCAACAGAAAATACTGAATGCCTTCAATAAGACATCACACAAACACACCACCACCACCCTTCTCAACTCCAAGGGCTCCCATCCCCCATGCCAAACAAAAAGAGGTCTGTACAAGCAGCTCTGAAACACACTGACAGAGAAATCTGACTGCTCTTGTACCTATTCTGTAAATGGAGAGCATCAGTCTCCACAGCTGTGACACCTTTTATGAGCACTAAAGTCACTTAATAGAATACTGAAATTTTATATCAGTATGTTTCACGTCTAGCTCTAACAGTCCTAACATCTTTCTAGCTTTTTTTATATTTTATTTCACTTTAATTCTTACCCTTGGATTTAACATTGATTTTTTTTTCCAGCTTACTTCTTTCAGTTAAAATATATCAGAAGTTTAAAACCTAATAAGTATGTATATATAAGAGCACGTTAGAGCAGATGTGCATGGGAAGTGAGAAAGAGAACAATTCTCAGGGAAAGGTCCTTAGATATTGCAAAATGCTGCTGGCAATACTTCAAGAAATGTGAACTGAGTGAGAATTCATTTTATTTATCCTAAACCAGAAGCAATCCATTATATGACAAAAATATAGAAACCTAAATGAAATAAAATTCTTTTTTTTTACTGAACCTAGAGCTTTAGCTTAATAAAGTATGCCTGGAGTTTCAGTTATATATTACATTACACATAGTATATACATTTATATATACATACATTCGTACAGTTATATGTGTGTGTGTGTATACACACATTCTTCTTCATGTTTTTATTTATGTACCTTTGCATACTAACTATATGCTATGGGCATATAATTATTTGAAAGATTACTCAATGATTCAATCTGAGCCATAATCTGAAACACAAATTTCAAAAGTTGCTTCAGAACACCAGAAAATCAAAACTAGTCCCTCTAGAGAACTATTAAAAAATACTGTTATAAGGCACCTGGCTGACTCAATTCCTAAAGCAGCAACTCTTGATCTCAGGGTTGCAAGTTTGAGCCTCATGTTGGGTGTAGAGATTACTAATTAAAAGAAAAGGTTTAAAAATATCCAAGTAGGGAGAGTAAGTGCTAATAGATACAGACTTTCTTTTTGAGGAGCTGCTGATATTCTAAATTCGGCTAATTGTGATGGTTGCACATCCTTGTAGATATATACTAAGACCATTTAGTATACTATGTATGTTTAAAGGGTGAGTTTTGCAGTATGCGGATTATAGCTCCATAAAGAAGTTATTAAGAAATGGGTTTGGGTCTCTGTGTTTGGCTGACAGAGTTAAGAGAATCGACGAATCAAGAACTGAATGGAGAAGTACTGAATACGTGGATACTAAAAGACAACCAATAGAGGATAAGTATTAGATGAAAACCTCACCTGAAGAAAAATTCTTGAAGTGTAACATAAACATACAACAGTACAGAAATGGTGAGTGCTGGCCAATGAATTGTCATGTACTGAACACACATGTTTTACCAGCATCCAGGCCAAGAAACAGAGCATGGGCATCTCTCCTGTCACTACTCTAAACTCTTAATACCATCCATCCATGTCTTCACATCTTTGAACTTTATATAAATAAGTCGTTTGGCTTCAGTTTGGCTTCAGTTTGGCTCCTTGCTATAAAAGGATAAACTCATATAGAGTCATAATTTCTATAGTTTCACAATAAAGAAAAAAATTATTTCCACTTTGACCTCAGACACTTTATTTCATCCAAATCTTAATCTACAGGTGATAAATTCATCTAAGACCACTAATAACCTCTACAGAAACTTTTTAAAACAAAGTTTTCGTATTTTTTTCAAATATCAAGAGTAAGGCAAATTTCCAGATTTTGGTTTTTAAATGCCTAATTACAGAGAAAAGTTTTGGAAAAAATTTATTGCACCGCTTAGGTAGCAACTAATTTTTATGAAGAAAAAGCAATCTACAAGCATTTTAATTAGGTATAAGTATAAAATTGGTGTTTCGTCTTTCTGAAGTACAAATGAAGAAAGTCATGAATTAAAACTCTAAAGTTATCCTCTAAATCAGCATTCTAAAATTATCTTTAAGATTAATTCCTAATAAGCGAATTTGATCAAATTACCTAACCTAGCAGGAAGATAAATTCCACAGTTATATAAACATAGGGATACTCTTCAATGATAATTTCAAAGCTAAGAAGACATTTAAACCTAGATTTTGATTTTGAACTCAAAGTAAAGCTTGGTTTCTAAACATAAAATAGGAAGACAGACTTTCCTCAATGTGTTATATTTAGAGTTTAGATACTGTTCCTTCTTCAACACACAAATTTAGCCTGCATTAGCTATGTATTCTATGTATTCTAACTATCAGCAATATAGTAAGTAAATGAAACTCACGTGTTCTATAAAAAATGAAATGATTTGGTTATAAATATAACTGATAATGTAAAAGCAACTATAGTCAGTTCATAAATTCAATTATTGTCCAGATAAGCCTTAAAACTGTATCTCATGGTAATGGTATAAAACTGCAAAAGCAAATGTTCATTTGGGCTTTTACAACAGGAAAATGCTTTAATTCCGTCATTTAATATCTTGTCTTCCTACTCACACTTCTAAACTTTTCCAAAATGTAAAATAAAACACAATTTTTAAGGAAAAGGTGCTATGTTCTGGGGGAGATAAAATGGGGTATGACCTTATATGAAAACACTCCATCATCAGCATCAACCCACATGCAAAATGGTAAAGAGTCAGAGCACCCAAATCGCTGAGACAATTATTTAAATTCCAAGGTCCAGAGTGAATTATCACATATTCAGAAACACACTTTTTAAAGAAACAGGGATTAAAAAAAAAAAAAAAAAAAACACCAAGACGAGCTTAAAATCTTTCCAAACCGCTAGCTTATCTGAAGGTAAACCCTGGGACTTCCTTTTGTACTTTTAAATAAAAATATTTGAGTAGACTCTCAAGAATACACAATACAAAACGATGAATCTTTTAAACATGCAAATAGGTCTAACAGCCACCGAGCACAGGATGCTGTCTTTCTAAAGCGGCCTTAATTTCCTTAAGGGAAGATGGATTGGATATTTCTGGTTGGTCGTGGGAAAAAAAAAAAAAAAAAAAAAAAGCCACAAGAAGCTACGCTTTATCTTCATTAGAAATGGTAAAGGGCAAAAGGATCAAAACATTATGAAAGAAGAGAGGGGGAGAAGTGGAGGGAGGAGGGCAGAGGGAATCCAGTTTCAAACCAGGCCAGTGGGGGCTGCAGAGAAGAGACCAGAGAAAAATGGGCTTCGGCTCCAAACTGTGACAAGCGCTAGGCTTCACAAAAGACCGCCACAACACACACTCCACACCAGGGCACACACACACACACACCCCGCCGGGTCTTCTCCGGGAGGCCCACGCGGGTGCGGCGGCGGCGGGGGAGCCAGACCCGGCACTCGCCAGCAGAGACACCATGTGCAGCAATTATGCAATTAGGGAAAATAGCAAAAGATCAAGCCGGGCACTTTCCACCGTGACATTTATCCAGTACTTTTGCAAAGACTTAGTTCCAGGATGCGGCTGGGAGAGGAAAGGGGCTGGGAGGGTGGCGAGGGATGGGGAACCGAGAACGGAAGGGGGTAGAAGATGGGCAGGCAGGGCCGGCGGGGGGGGGGGGGGGGGGGGAGTGGGGGAGGGAGAGGACTAGGAAGGGGGAGGGGTGGAAAGGGCGAGAAACCGGGGCAAGGAGGCTCGCGGGAGGGGGCGCGGGGAGCGGGGCACGCCGGGGAACGGAGGCGAGAACTAGAGCGCAAGCGGTAAGCAAAGCTCTGCGACGTGGAGGCGAGGCTGGGGGGGGGGGGGGGACGCCCGCGAGAGGGGGGACGCCGGGGGGGGGGGAGCACCGGCGAGGCCCGGGCGAGTACCTGAGGGAGGGGCGTCCGCGCAGGTCGCGGGCTCCAGCCCGAGCGCGCGGAGAGAGGGCTGCGGGGGCGAGGGGGGGAGGGGGCGCTGGGAGGCCCCGAGGACGGGGTGTCCCCGCAGACGGTCTAGTCACCACGCACCCGGCAGCCCGGCCACGCCTGTCCCCGCCGCGCTCGCGCCCGCCCGGACTCACCCTCAGCGCCGCTGCCGCCGCCCGCGGCCGTTCCAGCTCCGGCTCCCAAGGCTGCTGCCCGCGGCTGCCGCTGTGGCCGCCCCTGAGTCCTGGAAAGTGAAGCCACCGCCTCCGTGAGACGCCGCCGCCGCCGCCGCCGCCGCCGCCCGGCCGTCCGCGCGCGCGCCCGCCAGTGCGCGTGCCCGCGCGCCCGCCCGCGAGAGACCGCGAGAGCGCGAGCCCCACGTCGGCCGTGCGGCGCCGCGCGCCTCCCTGCGCCCCAAGCCCGCTCCGCCCCGCCCCCTCCCGGCGCGTGGCCGCGAGGGGGCGGGGGCAGGAGGGCGCGCGCGCGGGGGGCGGGGGGCGGGGGGCGGGCCGCCCGGCCGGCCTGGCCAGGGGTGGGGGAGGCGGCGCGGGAAAGTAAAGTGACAGCTGAGTCCCGCGAGTGAGCGGCGGGCGGGCGGGGGCGGGGGCGGGGGCGAGGGCGAGGGCGAGGGCCGTCCCACGGGGAAGGACCGGCGGAGCCGGGCGAGGACAGGGAAACAGAGGCTGACGAGGCGACGTGAGGGGAAGGGACGCGGGGACCTTGACGGGAGCGCGCATTAAAGGGAAATGCTGGCTTGGGGGTGGGAGTCGCCCAAAGACGAGACTGGGTGCGGCTCCTGGCGCCCCTGCTCTGCAGCCCTGGGCTTCGCGCCTGCCGAGGACTCCGCGGAGCGCGCCTCGGGGACTGGCCCTGGGGACACGCTGGCCCGAACTCGACGCGCGGTGCCCGCATGCACCCGGGATGGGACACCTTCGCGCTAGCCTGGAAAGTTCGCAGACGCTGACCCCGACTCCCCTGCACTGCAACACCAAGATTCTTCTGCTTTTTTGGCTGCCCCTGGCCTGGAACTTGCGCGGGTAGCCAGGAGCTCCAGGCCATGTAGCCCCGGGGTATTGGGGAGAGGTGAAAGGAGGAGAAGCTACCGGGGCCGCCAGGACCTGCCTTAAAGCCCCACCAAAGGCAACGGGAACAGTGGCGATGCTGTGGGTGACATTACGTTCCCCTGTAATCTTCACCCCAAATAACCATTAAAACAAAACAAAACAGGGCAGCCCCGGTGGCCCAGCGGTTTGGCGCCCCTTCGGCCCAGGGCCTAATCCTGGAGGCCCCCGGATCGAGTCCCGCGTCGGGCTCCCCGCATGGAGCCTGCTTCTCCTTCTGCCTGTGTCTCTGCCCCCCACCCCCCCCCCAGGAATAAATAAATAAACAAAACAAAACAAAACAAAAAACCTATGCCTGCTAAGCAAGCTCAGCTTCTCCAGAATTTCCCCCCACCTCCACCCTTAGCTCCTCTTACCAAATGATTGCTGTTACTCCTCCTAGAACACCCCTATATAGGGAATGTCACTTTTTGTGGCAAAAGTATCCAGCCTACAAAAGGCTGAAGATAGCCCCCAGAAAGTCCCCTGCAACTCAGGAAGCCTGAAGAAATCCGTGCAGTGAGACCCCAGAGGACAGAAGCAAGTCGAGATTCATACATATGTCCAGAACTGAAAATTTTTTTTATCAAATGCCTTTTGAGGAATATTACTTTATAACATCCCTGAAAATTGGCAAAGACAGGTATTGGCTTCCAGCCTCCATAAATAACCATTGAGTAAAAAGTGGGTGTATTCTTGGGTATTGTTTCTATGCATCACTCAAGAATATCAACAGGACCCATTACCCTTAAATTCAAAAACATGTATTGGAGGATTATAAATTAGCATGTGATCATCGGTTAGATAGCCACCTATACCTCTCACATGAAGCAATATTTTATGCATGTAATACTGAAAATTTGCTTTTTAATATTAGTATATGACCAAAATAGAACATTGCATAGATTCCTTAAATGTCTGCATAACCTATTTTATCTCATTAAATCTTCATACTTTGACATTTTCATTTTCCTGATTGTGTTTTGTAATGGTTTGGTGAGGATAGTTAACAGAATCCCTGTTTTCTAGGTGTCTATGCTTTTCTACAATGGATTACTCTTTATTCTCGGATATATATTAGATGGGTTTCATTTATTTATAATGAATATTTCATAACAAAGTACCCTTCTGTAACAGAAAGTATCAAAGTTGGTTTTTAGTCCTGGTCATTGGCAACTGGTGGCTAGGAATGCAGTAATGACAATTTCCAATTTAGTGAAAGAATTGGGAAAGTTTTCACTGCCTAACTGCTGAAACTATGATTGCTGTAGCATTTCATTTATCTGTAGATGTTTTAACTGCTGTGTATTATTTACTGAATTTAAGAAATTGAGGACATAATACAAATTAGAATTGGAATAGAAAAGGAGTATCTGTTGAGTACTAGGCATTGCCTACTTGGTTAGAATATGACATTAAGTAAAAGAGAAAAATCCAGGGATCCCTGGGTGGCTCAGCAGTTCAGTGCCTGCCTTTGGCTCAGGGCGTGATCCTCAAGTCCCAGGATGGGCTCAGGGCGTGATCCTCAAGTCCCAGGATGGGCTCAGGGCGTGATCCTCAAGTCCCAGGATGGGCTCAGGGCGTGATCCTCAAGTCCCAGGATGGGCTCAGGGCGTGATCCTCAAGTCCCAGGATCGAGTTCCAGAATCGAGTCCCAGGATCAAGTCCCACACTGGGCTCCCTGCATGGAGCCTGCTTCTTCCTCTGCCTGTGTCTCTGCCCCTCTGTGTCTCTCATGAGTAAATAAATAAAATCTTAAAAAAAAAGAAATCCCTCTCCTCACAGAGCTTCCGTATTTCTGACCTTTCTTTGTTTTACAAGCTACATCCAGTTCATCAGCAAACTGTCAATTCTGCCTTCAAAAATATATCCTGAATGTATCCCCTTCTTCCTACCTCCTTCCCTACAGCTCATACCCTAGTCCAAGCTGCCATCATCTCTCAACTATAGTCTCCTACCTGATCTTGCTACTTCCTTTACCTACTATCCCTCCATTCCCCCACCATCCCAACACACAATAGTCTAAGTTGTCCTTTAAAATATAGGTCTTCCTCTTCTCAAAACCTTCCGTGGCTTCCCATCCTAGAGCGATACCCAAAATTCTTACAATGGCTGCATGGCCCGTAATCTACCCCCCCCCCCACCCTCAACCAAGACCCCTCTGACCTCACATTGTAAAAATTCACCCCCTTCTCATTTCCCTCCAGCCACACTAGCCACCTTGCTATTATGGAACACACCAAACATTTCTGTAAATACTTATGACTTAACAATTTCCCATCTCTAGAACATTCTTCCCTTTACCTCTCTCCCCCAGCACTTGCTATAACCCTTACTCTGCTTTACTTTTTTCATGACCATCATAATAAATCTAAAATAATATATTTTTTACTTGTTTGTTTTAGTCTTCTGTTTCTCCCCTGCTCTTCCCACCCTCCCTCCTCTACATACAAGTACCTTGGGAACAAGGATTTTGTTGGTTGAGGTTCATTGCTATATGTATATCCAATAAATATTGGTGCAGTGAATGAAACTGACCTCTTTCTGTTAATGACATTGTTTCAATTTCTTCAATAAGAATTAGTGCTTAGTGTGTTCTTGATTTGTACCAGGCAAAGTTTAAGCACTTTACATATACTAGCTCACAAATACCCCATAAGGTTGGTTTCGTTCAATCAACCCCACTACATAGATGAGAACACTGAAGTGCAGAGAGATTAAGTCACTTTCCCACAGTCATACAGCTAGTGAGTAGCAGAGCTGGGATTTGAAATCAGCAGTTTGGCTCTCGAGTTGATGAAATTCAGGACACATTAACTTGAGCCCAGTGTTACAAACAGATCTCTCCTGATGTTCTCAAGTCCTCTCCCCTAAGATTCAAACTTGGTATCCATAACAAATAGCTTACCCAACTTGTATTTCCTGCTCTGGTCCATCAATCCATCATCATGAACTCACTCCTTCCCTACACTTCTTGTTTCTGAGCATTAATATATAGCCTACATTTCCCCCCCTAGAATTGGCAAATAGGAATTTTTTTAGGGCCCCTTCTTATAACTTTTGTTACGGACAACTTCATGAGTAGGTAGAGTCACAGTTAGTTTTCTACCATGACTAGAGGTGTGCTAGAAAAGACCTCTCAGAGGGTAACTGGACTGGATTTCAGCAAAATGCATCATACTAGTAGAGCTGCTTCTTGTTTAGGCTGCTCCCATTCTTGTTAGGCACCCAATTGTCAAGGATTGTTAAATATTTGGATTATACTCCCTGGAGGAAATATCATTATTAGTTTAAGTTTACCAAAGATTAGGACCCTGTGAGAATGCAATGAAAGACAACAATCTTTTGCTTACAGTCTGTCTTGAAAGGAGCTATAGGGCACTCTGTGGTCACTCTGAATGTCTTGGATACTTAAGAGGAAAAACACTGATGTGGGAAAATTGAAGCTCTGTTAGAACTGAGACTCTAGGACCCCATTACTAAGTACTAACAGAAGCATGTGCCAGGTGTTTAAAAAATGTTTGATGCAACAGATGGTTACAGGAGGGACAGAAGGTGAGAGGAAGGGTAAAAAAAAGTGATGGGAATTAAGAGCACACTATCATGATGAGCACTGAGTAATATATAGAATTATTGAATCACTATATCATACACCTGAAACTAATATAACATTGTCTGTTAACTATACTGGAATTAACATTTAAAACTTAATTAAAAAAAAAAAAGTTTGTTGAATGAGTAACTAAATGAATTCCTAATAGGTAATGGAAGAGTACTGAGGACAAATGCCACCTGGGCTGCCATGTACCAATTGTATATATTTCACATTGCAAAGCATCAGTTTTGCAATGTGCAAAGAGTAGGCACCCCCTAAATGTTGACCAAATGAATGAATATACTTGCTTTTCAACTGCCATTACATCATTCACATAAACTAAGATGCAAACACAGAAGTCTGGCTGCTCCTCCCACCCTGGTCCCTGCCCAAGTATGGTAGTCAGCCTCTAAGTTGGCCCCAGTGATCCCTGCCCCTGGTATTCACACGTTGTGTAGTTCCCTCCTGCATCATACTAGGGCTGGCTAATAAATGATAAGAAGTGATAGTATCTCACTTCTGAGATTACTTTATAAAAGATATTGGGACTTCCATCTTATTGGTTCTCTCATTCTCATAATTCACTCTGGGGGAAGCAGGCTGACATGTTGGAAATAGCCCTATGGAGTGGCCTATGTGGCTAGAAAGTGAGGTCTCCTACTGACACGCACATGAGCGAACTCAGGAGGAGATTCCCCCACCTTAGTCAAGCCTTCAGATGCTGCAACCTTCCTCAAGGTAGGTGGTGCAAACTCATGAAAGACCCTGAGATAGAAATATCCAGCTAAACCACTCTTGAACCTTGAGATAATAATGTTTGTTTTGTTTTAGCCACTAAGTTTTGAGGATAATTTCTCAAGCAGCAATAGATAATTAATCCACATGTTCTCTGCTGTCTGATAATGATGCTCCCTACTCAAGTCCTCTACGTACCAAGGATGCCACTGCTGTGGTAGTTTCTGCAGGGCAAGGAGTCCCACTCACTGCTGAAATGGACTATTACTTCCAACTTCCCAGAAATACAGTGGGGTTTAAGTAGGTGCTGAAATATGGATAAAGGGTATCAAGAAAGAGCATAGTCCAGGAATGGAAAAAAGGAAAGTTGGTTCAGAGGAGCCATCTTTAGACACCGTAGGAGTAAGATAGAAAGAGTCTGCTCTGAAACAGTCTACCATCAGAACAAAGGAAAGAATAATGATATCTAAGAGTCAGGGATTTGTTGAGCAATGTGATTATAGATAAGGTTCTCTTTGTTAAAGTTATCACACTGCTATTAGTACAGTAAGTAAAAAATATTTGAAACTTAGCAAAGCCTCTGAAGGAGACAAAGACAGAACAAAAGAAAGCCTTGCCCTGATTTTGCCTTTCTTATGCAGTACAGAGATGCTTTGGAAGTGGGCTGTCTGGATTCATGACCCTGGCTCCACTTCTTCCTTGCTGTGATCATGGACAAGGTCCTTATGATCTCATTGGCTCAGATCCTTGTCTACTAATGGGGCTTATTTTAATAGCTGATACTTACATCAGGTAAGAGAGAAGATTAAATGAATTAAGACATAAAGCAACTTAAATGGAGCTTGAAACAAAACAACTGTCATACAAGTATGAGCTACTAGTCTTTCTACTACTGCTTTGTTAAGGTCATGTCACCCTCAAGTCTAAGAGGTCTTCAGTTTGCCCCTTTTTCTTTTTTTTTTTTTTCTTGCTAAGAGTCTCCCTGCATCCTATACTGCTTAAAAGCCTATGCCCCCGGAGGGCACCTGGGTGACTCAGTGGTTGAGCATCTTCCTTTGGCTTAGGTCGTGATCCCGGAGTCCTGGGATCAAGTCCCACCCTCAGGCTTCTTGTAGGGAGCCTGCTTCTCCCTCTCTTCATATGTCTCTGCCTCTCTCTCTGTTCTCTCATGAATAAATGGGTAAAATCTTAAAAAAAAAAAAAAAAAAAAAAAAGCCTATGCCCCCTAGGTTGCCCTAAACTGCTTAGGGGCAGAGACCATGCTTAGAATAAAGAGTAGGCACCCCCTAAATGTTGGTCAAATGAATGAATATAACTGCTTTTTTAACCACCATTTCCCCCAAATTATGGAATTTGGGGAGGTAGATGTAATTGTTCCATGTCATTCATTTTAACAGCCTTTCAAAGAATGCATAAGCTCTTTACTATTTCTTTTACATTCAGAAAATATATTAATGAATATTTTCCAGAGCTTTATGAACCCTCTGGCCCTCTCTGCACATTCCATGAAGAAAAACTGTGAAATCTCTTTATATATGGCCCAAATGAAGAAAAGATATAATTTGCCGTCTTTTCCTTATTGCTTTCATTTTCGTCTATAGTCATCTTGGTATTCCTTTGTCTACTTGGAAATGCACAGTTTTTTAAATAACACCCCTATCAAGATACAACTCACAGGCTATTCACCATTTAAAATGCGCAATGACAGTTTTTTTGGTATATTCACATATTCATGGGAGGACACAATTCTTGTGAATGGAAAAGAATAGATTCTTCCACTCCTTTCACTTTCTGTCTATTCTGTTATATTTTTCTACTGACCAGGACTTACTATAAGTACCCTGCAGGCAAACAATTTCCTTGGGCTCTCTGGGATTAATATTCAAACCAAGGTAGTATCATGAGAGAAGCCAAGTGTCAGGGCCGCCAATTGGTCATTTCTCTTACTAGCATGCTATGTCTCGGAACACTGGCTTTCCCCCATATCAGCTGAGTTTTCCAGAAAACTGACATCAAGAGGTGTAGTTAAGAATGCAAGAGGCTTACCTGTTTAATCTGTGAAAGAAATAGGGGAAAATAACAGAAGTAGGCAATGATATTCTTCAGCTACTATGCAGGTTTGTTTGACACCTGTGAAAGGAGAAAAGAAGGAGAGAAGATTGAGTAGAAAGAGCCTCAGACTGCAGTGCAGCTCTAGGGAAAACCTAGAGGCCAGCCTAACAAAACTCCAGCACAAACGCTGCCTGCAAAGCAGTTCCACATTGGGCAGAAATGGCCGGATCCTGATGCTTTCATCATGCTTAGTCATTTGCTAAGATTGCCCAGGAAGAGCGTGTCCTTGGCTCAATAGGTAAGATGAGTCCTAAAGGCCACTTACAGGCTGGAAGCTGTCAGCTAACTAAACTCCTTGCATCTGATAGGTAAGTCTTTCTTAAAGAGAGATCCAAGCCATGTATCTCCATAGCTGCAGACTTGCTTTGCACACATTCAAGAATATAGTTTTATACTAGACTTCTGTTTGTCCACCTGCCTTGGACTTGCTAACTTGGATGACCTCCTTCACTTGTGCTATGGCTCACCATCTCCACTTTAACCCAGGTTGGAAGCTTTGGGCTTTTGAGTATAGCTGATACAATGCCCCTGGTTCTTCCATTTGCATTTGTTTAATAGTTGCTATATTCAATCTTGTGGTGTGCTCAACATGCATTAGACTGGCCTCAAGAATCAAAACAAATACCTGAGTTCCTTGGAGATTTGTGAATAGAGTGAATAGAGAATTGGCTTTCTTATTAAATCCCATCATTCCTCTCTAATTTTTTTTAAAGATTTTAATTTATTTATTCATGAGAGACACAGGGAGAGAGGCAGAGACATAGGCAGAGGGAGAAGCAGGCTCCCTGCAGGGAGCCAGATGCAGGACTCGATGCCAGGATCCTGGGATCACGGCCTGAGCCAAAGGCAGATACTTAACCACTGGGCCACCCAGGTGCCCCTCCTCTCCTTTTAAAGGTAAGAGAAAGGGCCCCACCAAAGGATGCTCTGAAGAATACATAAGAATTCAAAGAGTTGGCTTCTTTTGTACCCCTCTCCCACCCAAAGTTGTTCCAAACTGCATTCCTAAGGAATTAGGTGCCACTGAGGAAGGTTCAGATGGCAGAGCTAAATAGAGTTATCTTTCCACTTGTTCAGAGTAAAGGGCAAACATATGCTGTCTCCTCTATCTACCCTCAGCCTAACTTTGCCAAGGACATTCACAACAAGCTGCTTCTTAACTCATGAATTAGAGAATATCAATTGATACACATGGTGTGTGTGTAAATATCTTTATATAGTGTATACATAATTTATTCTTAGTTTGACTCTCAAAATGTATAATTAGCATTGAATGAGTAATAAAAAGTGTTTTGCAAATACTTCCAGCAAGCTGCTGGGTATTTTTTCCTGATATATAGGCTAGGCTTTCATCAGTGCAATCTTGTGGAGGATGACCAATTGCATTGTTACCACCAAATTACATAAGTACTTCTTTCGGTTACACTAGTGTATAAACCTCATCTTGAATTTTTTTTAATTCACTTAAAATTTTTAATTAAGCCATCCACACCACATTCTTTTTTTCCCTTCCTGTTCTATGAAATCTTTTTTCATCTGTTATCTTTATTTTCCCCATTTTTTGTTCTCACTCCTCAATCATGGAATCTTGTAGGGTAGGGGCAGATAATGAAAGGGAAGAAGATAACGTATGCCTTTGGGGAGGGGATATTTAAATGAGGGACCAAGGAGTGTCCTGAGAAGAATAGACCGAAAGAAAGAAGATTGGAGACCTAAAATATTTACTTAAGGACAATGAACGCATCACTTTGGATAAAAGCGATTGTAAGCAAGACATAAAATCTGTCGCTCCTTGATTATTCCAGCTCAAGCTCCTGTAGACTGTTAGTTGAGTCCAAGGTGGGGAAAATACCCATGACTAAGAACTAAAAAGCTATTTATTTGCCAATAAAATACATTTGACATTATGGAGTTCTGGATTGCCAACAACTGCACAGTATAATGCAACAAAGGGAGGCAATCAGCCATTGCCATGTTGAGGGAGTTGACAGTACAGTGGCAGTGGAAAGGTGTGGGAACCAGCAGTTCGGTGGCTCTGCCACAGAGGTGCAAGTCTGGCCCAGGAAGGCATTGGCAGGAAAGAAAGGACTGTGTTACAAGCACATGTGGAGGACACCTGGTGACTCCCAGAGGAGATGGTACCGGGGACTCTGAAAGGAGTTCAAACCTCTTGGCAATAGTGGAAAGGATTTGGCAGGATGTCTAACTCAACTACTATCCGATTTAGAGATTTAGAACTCTTTCAAAATGATGTTCTTGAAGATCTCCAGTGATGAAATCTTCAAAAAGTTTACACTTCCCCAAAAAGTGACTCCCTCTTTGGGACAGTTTTGATCTTCTTAACCTCCCACATTCCCCCCTGATCCTTTTCCCATTATGCTTTTGGGGCATCCAATAATACCAACAGCTCTTTTACAAGAAAGCTTTTTTCATTATTTAAAAATGTCTAACATGCCCTGTGAGTTGTCTCCTCCCTCAAGTAAACTTCCCCCTTTTCTTCCTTTGTCCCTCATCCAGCACAGATTAGTGTTCCCTCCCCCATTTAAATCATTCTCTTCTAAATGCACTTGGATTTGTCTATGTTTCTCTTAAAATATAGTATCAGGAACTGAACACAATATTCTAGGAGGAGTCAGCTTAGCCAAGAAAAGAAGGAAGCTGTATGTCACCTGCTATCTCCAGCCAGGGAACCTCTGATTCTGAACTCCTAAATGTAATATAAATTCCCACGCTGCATGGAGATACTGCTTTTTAACTAAACATTATATTAGGGTCAAACGAATAAAAAAAAATTTTTTTTCAGGAGACTCACAGCTTAGGAAATAATCCTGGCATAGCTATTCAGCACATTCTAAATCTTTCTCTCTCAAATTAGTGTACACCCACCATTTCTCAGGCCTCTAGAAAATAAGGTTGTCAGCATTTAAGAATAAATTTGCCTCTTCCAGAAACTCTTGGTTTTCTAGAGATGTGGTTTTTGGGGGGAAAAAATGAAGGTATTGATTACAGGTCAGAATTATATACTTTTATCCCAATAATAGGGGAATTTACCCCCATAGAAGTTAGGTTAGTTTTTCAATTGCTCTTGAGATTATATTATGCTTTCATTTTGATAGTAAAAACTACAAATGGATTTCTTTTGGAAATTGTCAACTTTGGCTTCATCTACAGAGCACACAACAACAAATTATTAATATTTTCTTTTCAATCAGAATTTACTTTTACTTTTATTTACTTTTTTTATGCAAGAAAACTTTGTTAAATAAATACATTTACATTTATATCTAGAATATTTTCTGATAGAGACATGAATAATAATTAATCCAAACATGGTTGACTACACAATACAACTTCATTACATTTATACTATTAATGGTTTGTTTACTAAACTTTTCTTCCTTTCTGCCACAAATTCAACATTCCCAACATTTTATGTTTTTATTTCTTTTTTTAAAAATATTTTATTTATTTATTCATAGAGAGACACAGAGAGAGAGAGAGAGAGAGAGAGAGAGGGAGAGGCAGAGACACAGGCAGAGGGAGAAGCAGGCTCCATGCAGGGAGCTCGATGTGGGACTTGATCCCGGGTCTCCAGGATCACACCCCGGGCTGCAGGCAGCGCTAAACCGCTGCGCCACCGGAGCTGCCCTGTTTTTATTTCTAATAGCTGAGTTATATATAAACATGCTCTTGTCATGTTGTTTTTTTTTTTTTTTAATTTTTTTAAAAAATATTTTGTTTATTTATTCATGAGAGACACAGAGAGAGAGAAGCAGAGACACAGACAGATGGAGAAGCAGGCTCCATGCAGGGAGACTGACGTGGGACTCGATTCAATTCAACTTCACCTCTTCATAGGGGAGTGACAAGTTTCTAGAAGGTTTTATGAGACTAGAGAGATTACTGCAGTTATTTTTGGAAAATATAGTCTTCTACAGATACATCAACTCCTTAGCTTGGAATCCCCTTTCTTTGGTTGTTCTCTATGAAGCCCAGCACATCCTCAGTGTTCTGCTTAGACATCACTCGCTTTTACTGTGTCACGTGTATGACTCATATATTTGTCTATTATTTCTCTTTATCCAATACACTTGTTGATATCTAACTTGTCATTATACTATGAGCTCCTCAAGAGCCAGTACTGCAAACACTACTAGCTCACTGTCAATCATCATATAGGTGACAAAGGTTTGATGGTGCTGAAGCAACCTTTCACTCCCATAGATGTTACTCCCAACCCACAGTTGAGTTCGGCCCATAGAGCCAGCTCAGTAAGGCCCCTGATCTCAGGCCACTGATTTACAGCTTTGCTACTCAAAGTGTGGTCCACAGACCAGCAGCAGCAGAGCCTTACCTGGAAACTTGTTAGAAATGCAGACCATCACACCTTATCTGAGACCTACTAAATCTACATTGTAACAAGATCCTAGTGACTTGTTTGCATATGAAAGTTCCGAGAAGCATTGTTTTAAAGAACAGCTCTGGTCCACTTCTGAATAAGTCAATGCAGCCAAGGGAGTGTGTCCATCTGGACCCCATGCCTCTGCTTCTAGGCTATGCTTCTAGTAAACAGAACTGTGGAATTATCTGCCCAAATGGCTCTTTCTGAAAGGGCACTGTATTTCTGTCATGTACCTCCCCTCTCCCTCCTGCCTGTAAAGCCCCTCATGGTATAAGGTAGACCCCGGGAGGCAGGCTGTGGCTGGGACTTCCCATTTGTACCTTTTGCCTTGGGCCCCAATAATAGTTAGAAGTAAGCTAGCAAGGATAATCATTTTTCCAGCCTTGCTGGTGGGATTTTGATAGGGATTACATTGAATTTATAGT
Source organism: Canis lupus dingo (assembly GCF_003254725.2). NCBI lineage: Eukaryota > Metazoa > Chordata > Mammalia > Carnivora > Canidae > Canis > Canis lupus. The sequence goes on from NC_064265.1 coordinate 20,613,291, forward strand.
TCAATATGAGGAGAGTGGCCATCTTGACAATACTTAGCCTCCCAGTCCAGGATCATGACATGTCTTTCCATTTACTTAGGTCTTCTTCAATTTTTTTCAATGATGTTTCCTAGTTTTCAGCATGCAAGTCTTATATTTCTTCCATTAAATTTATTCCTAAGTATTTTATTCTCTTTGTTGTTTTTGTGAGGGAATCATTCTTTTAATTTCTGATTTTTTATTGTTAGTATATATATATATATATATAGACATATATATATATATATATGGTTAACATATATGTATATTGTTTTTTTTTTTTTTTGTATATTGTTTTTGTAAGCTTGCTAAAGTTCTTTATTACTTCTGGAAATTTTTTTGTGGATTCCTTTGGATTTCCATATAGGATCATGTCATCTGTGATTAAAGGCAGTTTTACTTCCTTTTTTTCCCTTCTAGTTGCCCTTAATTTAAAAAGAATTTTTTTTTTTTTATTGCACTAGCTGTAGAATCTCCAGTGTGAAGTTGAATAAAATTGGTGAAAGCAGACATCTTTGCCTTGTTCCTAATCTTAGAAGGAAAGCATTCAATATTTCAGGCATTAAGTATGATGTTAGCTGTGGGTTTTTTATAGATGCCCTTTATCAGGTTGAGGAAGTTATCTTCTATTCTTAGTTTGAGAGTTTTTATTATCAATAAATGTTGGATTTTTTCAAACGCTTTTTCTGTGTCTATTGAAATGATCATGTGTTTTTTCTGCATCTTTTGAGATGATCCTGTGGTTTTTGTCTTTTATTCTATTAATCGACTACATTTTCATTTTTTCTTTTTCATTTATGTACTTTCAGGAATTTTTAGGGCTTCCTGAAGTTCAAAGCCAAAAGTTGTTAAGTTTCACTTCTTCCATTTGTCTTGGAGGCAACTAATTTTCTTCCTTGAAATAAAATAATCTGTTTGTCAAGTGTTACTCCTACTGGGATGAGTCTAGTTTCTCTTCCTTCTTTTGGGTTTTAAGTCATCTCAGGATTTTGTTGAAATACTCTAAAATGAATTAGTCTTCCAAGGAGCAAATGGGTATAAATTTATATAAAATTTAAACCTACTCAGGTAAAACCTACCCTCTCGGTCATTGCTTTTGCAAATCACTTGAGAGCCAGAGGAAAATAAGTCTCCAGATACTGCTTATCTAGAAAAAGTTGTAGAAACAGAATTGAGGACTGGAGGAGAGAGATGATGTATAGACAAAGATTCTGCAAAGAATCTTGTTTGAGTGAGCACTTAAATTAACAAAACCCTACCCTTTACCACTATGTCTGATACCTACCATCAAAATTGGTCTTTGGAAAAAAAAAAAAATCAGTCTTTGAGTCCAGTATCAGAAGTATTGTGTGTGTGATAAGATAAATAACCTATTTTAAATGGGCAAAAGAGAGATGCCCGGGTGGCTCAGTGGTTGAGCATCTGCTTTCTGCTCAGGGCATGATCCCAGGGTCAAGGATGGAGTCCTGTGTCAGGCTCCTTGTGGGGAGCCTGCTTCTCTCTCTCTGCTTGTGTCTCTGCCTCTCAATCTCTCTCTGTCTCTCATGAATAAATAAATAAAATCTTTAAAAAAATGGGCAAAAGATTTTAATAGGAAGTTTAGAAAAAAACCTGTATGAGTGGGACTAAAAAACATGTGAAAAGGTGCTCATCATCATTAGTCATCAGAGAAATGCAAACTAAAATCACAATGAGATATCACTACACACCTTAACAGATGGCTAAAAGTGAAAAGGTTGACAATACCAAGTGTACATGAAGATGTGGGAAAAACTGGAACTCTGTTGTTTTCAATATGCTGGTAGCAATGTAGAATAATATGGTCACTTTATTTTTATTTTATTTTATTGTATTTTAATTCCAGTATAGTTAACACACTGTTATATTAGTTTCAGGTGTATAATATAGTGATTCAATAACTTATACCATCACTGTTGACAACTGATTGGCAGTTTTTTATAAAGCCAAATGTAAACTTACCATATGACACATATATTCTGCTCCAAAGTATTTACTCAAGAGAAATCACAATCTATGTCCAAGAAAGAATTGTATACAATGGTATTAGCAGCTTTGCTCATAATAATTCTAACATGGAAATAACCCAAACGTCCATCCACATGAGAATGGATTAAAAAAAAAGGTATATCCATCCATACAACAACATGAATGGACCTCAGAAGCATTTTGCTGACAGAGAAAAAGTCAGACACAAAAAGTACCCACTGTATGATTCTATCTATATGAACCTTGAGCAGGTAAAACTCATCTCCAATGATGCAAAGCAGATCAGTGGGTGCCTGGGGCTGGGAGGTCAGGTGTAGGATGAGATTAACTGCAAAGGGGCAGGAGAATATCTTAGGGTGAGGGGTAGTGTTATATAGTGTGAGCATGGAGATATTTGCACAGGTGTATATTGATTATTAAAACCCTTTTCACTGTGCACTTAAGATAGCTGACTTTTATTCTACTTCAGAAAAAGTTGATCTAAAAAGAAAAACTATATACATAGTGAAGAATATTGAAATAGAAACTTTTCTTGAAGATTGATTTATTGTTTATTTCATTCATTTAGAAGACAGAACAATTTTTTTTAAAGATTTTATTTATTTATTCATGAGAGATACACAGAGAGAGGAGGAGACATAGGCAGAGGGCTCCCTGTTAGGAGCCTAATGCGGAACTTGATTCCAAGACCCCATCATGACCTGAGCCAAAGGCAGACGCTCAACCACTGAGCCACCCAGGTGCCCAAAGCAGAACAGTTTTTATGGGAAGAAGATATGGTTCCTGAGACACACTGTTCCAGAAGGAAGTTTGAGTGACCTGCTACTTTGGTGAAATCCTTCAGGTGACTGATGGCTGCAAGGAAAGGGATCCTGGGGAGTAGGGGATGGATAGGAATGGAGGGAGGCTAGAATAGACTTCCTGCTGCATAACTGTCTAGATGCTCTCTGGTACAAAGCCATTCACTCTTTGTTACATTTCTACTAGAATTATTTTGTCTTTAGTTTTTCAATTTGTTGAATGTCACTCTCCTAAAAGGAGTGACAAAGAATTTCAGGAGAAAATAGAACAGTTGAGTGGGATAGGGTGAGGGACTGGAAACATTCAGACAAAGACTGCTTAATTATGTTGTAAATAATTTACTGCTGAGAAAGAAGAATGACAAAGCCCTTAAAGAAGCAAGGAGGAGTGGGCTGGGGTGTTCCAGAGGCCAGGGAAGCTTGTGTACTCCTTTGACTTAATCTTGCATTATTTTTCTTCTTTACTGCTGTCAGACAGCTCTTGGAAGGTCTGTATGCTCATTTATTTAATTTAGCATTTAAGTCCCATGTAACAAGCTGTACCCATGATTTTCAAACATAAATGTGTACAAGACTCTTGTGGGGAAATGCAGGTTCCTGAGCCCCATCCCTGAGACTCTGCTTCAGTTCCTTCAGGATCTTCATTTTATCCTATATGGTTTGGGTACATTGTCTTTACAGACTACATTTGAGAAAAACTGACCAGGAAGGTTATAGGTGAGAATAAGTAAGCATAATTTGATGATCATATTTTCTTTTCCAGAGAAAAGAAACACAGAAGTGATCAAAAGAAATCTTACATTAAGAAAAGCATCAGAGGCATCCAGGTGGCCTAGTCCATTAAGCATCTGCCTTTGGCTTGGGTCATGATCTCAGGTCCTGGGATGGAGCCTTCCATTGGGCTCCCTACTCAGCAGGAAGTCTGTGTCTCCCGCTCCCTCTGCCCTTCCCCATCTCGTGCTCTCTCTCTCACACGTAAATAAATACAATCTTAGGGATGCCTGGGTGGCTCAGTGGTTGAGCGTCTGCCTTCAGTTCAGGGCCTCATCAATTCCCAATTCTGAGAATTGAGTCCCGCATCAGGCTCCCTGTGAGGAGCCTGCTTCTCCTTCTGTCTCTGTCTCTGCCTCTGTCTGTGTCTCTCATCAGTAAATAAATAAAATCTTAAAAAAAAGAAAACATCTGTATTTATTTCAGTGAGGGGTGTGTATGTGTATGTGTGTGCTTACACACTTGTGCACACAGTAGGAGAGAGCTAAGATATTAAGTAGGAGATTTAGAGCCTTCTGATATAGGGAACATATGCTTTGCTACTTATCACCCTGACCCAGATCTGGTTTTAAAGACTCTACTAGTCTATGCCTCAAATCCTTTTTTCCCAAAGCCCATCAAATCGGTAGCAAATGTGAAACATTTGCTGGCCTGTCCACCTAATCCATCATAGTACAATACAAAAAGATACGAAGAGACTGAGGTGGATAAAGGAAATCAATACCCGTTTCCTGTTCTTTACCTTGAGATCCTTTGTCTGGTTTCACTATGTCTTCAACAGAATAAGAAACATAGCTTGAATTCCCAATCAAAATCAGATAAAATGCAGGCGATAAGACATTGTGTCTTTCCTTTCTGAAGATAAGAAATTTGGGTTATAACAGAGCCAAATTGCCTAAACTCACTGCAGTTTTTTAGTGATTAGAAGTTTTTTGTGATTCATAGTAACTTATATATTTAACCATAAGGTATTTAGAAACAAGGCAAATATTCTAACAATAGAATGTTGAGCAAGTTGAACAAATATTTTAATTCTCCACAAATTATAAATAATTCTGTATACCTTCCAAGTTAGATTGTAATCTTTCTTTTCTTTTTTTTTAATTTTTTAATATTTTATTTATTTATTCATGACAGAAAGAGAGAGAGAGAGAGAGAGAGGCAGAGACACAGGCAGAGGGAGAAGTAGGCTCCACGCAGGGAGCCCAAGGTGGGACTCGATCCTGGGTCTCCAGGATCACGCCCTGGGCCAAAGGCGGTGCTAAACCGCTAAGCCACCCAGGCTGCCCTCTTTCTTTTCTTTTTCAAGATTTTATTTATTTATTCATGAAAGACACTCAGGAAGAGAGGCAGAGACACAGGCCAGGGGAGAAGCAGGCTCCATGCAAGAAGCCGGATGTGGGACTCTATCCCCGTACCCTGGGATTATGCCCTGAGCCAAAGTCAGATGCTCAACCACTAAGCCCCCCACATGTCCCATAATCTTTCTTTTAAAATTCCTGAGTACTGGGACACCTGGGTGGCTCAGTGGTTGAGCATCTGCCTTTGGCTCAGGGTGTGATCCTGGGATCCTGGGATCCAGTTCCACATCGGGCTCCCTGCATGGAGCCTGCTTCTCCCTCGGCCTGTGTCTTGGCCTCTCTTTCTGTGTGTCTTTCATGAATAAATAAATAAAATATTTTTTTAAAAATCCCTGAATACTATTACACTGTACATACATAAGCAAATATAAATATATCCATGATTTCCACACTTTATGGAGCAATATAAACAAAAAATATAATAGTTCATTATATTTTCTAGCCTGATGGCCCCATAGAGCAGTCTTTGCAAAAGTTTTCTAAATTGTCTATGAGTTTTTTTTAAAAACCATGTTTTTAACATATATATATATATATATATGTCATTTGGACACTTAGAAAATTATGCGCTTATTACATACATACTACATGGTTTTCATTTATGAGTGAAAGATTTTTCAAGTATGAGATCAGCTGCTTCTTGATAGCATACCTAAGGCATTTCTTCAAAATGGTCATGTAGTAAAAGAGAATAAACCTTATTCCTTAGCCTTTGCATAGAAATGTGTTTAGTATAATACTTGTAGATGAGATCAATAAAGTTATAGGAGACTCTAAGAAAAAGATGGAGAAAAAAAGCCTATTTACAACAGGTTAATAAAGCTCATGTGCTTGCCTAATAGCCACATTTCCCACCTACACATGAGCATCAACATTCAAGTATGGTTAATGTGGGCTACCTTTCATTTTGTTTATTATTATACAGCTAGGGTTATGCCTTCAAATTGTCCCCCATAAAAGAGGGAGTTGCTTAATATCCAAGTACTTATGGTGTTTCTCCTCTTGTGGGGCTCTCTTGATTTTTAAGTTTTGAAATACAACAGAGTACTACTTGGGAATGAGGTATTAGCCTGAAATGACCCTCTTTAACATAAGCCTTAGATGTTGATAGAAGTCCCTGGTGAAATAGGTTTCAAGTTTTAAAAGGAGGCAAAGAAATGTAATACAGCTATAATTATTATTATAGGGAATGTGATCTCATAAATACTTGTATAAGATATCATTGCAAAAAGCTCTTAAAATTACTTTTAAAACAAGTCAGAAAATTATTTAGTTCACAGGCTGAACTAGAAGGAAACTTTCCTTCTAGTTATATGTGATTTAGGATAAATTCTCTAATAGTATACGGATTTAAAAGTGCTCTAATTCAAAAACCTACTTGGACGTTAAGATGATGTATTGTAATAAGCTGTTGGATGAATCCGAGATTAGTTCTGGTCATAACAATGATGCTGTATTTTGTTAATTTCCATTAGGATTGCCCTGATCTAACAATTATTGCTTGTCCCTGGGTGAAATATAAGTGTATGTGTTCCTTTGTAAGCATTTGCTTATAAGAGAATGTGTTATGCTAAAAAAAAAGGAGTGATTAACAAATTTGATCATCTTCTCTTCTACTTTGGAGCAAAGTGGAACAATTGGGCTTAGCTGCTGCCCATGTAATACCACACGTGGAGTTAAGAAAGACTGATGAGCCCAGGTTTTGGGCTGAGACTTTTCCATCCATAGCCTCTCCAATCCCTTTGCCATGTTCATGTACACAAGGTTACCTGCATGCTTTCATTCCCAGCTTCTGTGTCTTTGTTGAAGGGTTGCCCCAAGTGTCTAGATTCTAATTTCCCTACACATGGAGGGTTGGCAGTACCTAGGAATTTAAGTTCTCCCAAATACAGTCCTTAGCCAATGGTTAATAGATGCAGGGGTATAATATACTCCTCCCTGGCCGCCTAATGGGAATAACTGAGGAAGTACCTATACTGTTGCCAGAGCTTCCCTGTAGCATCAATCCAGTGACCAGCTGTAGGATTTTGCTTGATAACCTTACTGGCCTCCTTTCTTCCCTAGTTTTCACCATTGATTTGTTCTGGGAATGTTTCCTAATCAATCACTTTAACATGAATCCTAATCTCAAGGTCGGTTTCTAGGGAACTCTTCCTAAGAGAGGTGGTTCATTGTGGATGCTTGCAAGTGCCTTGCCGGGGTCACAGAGGTCGGCCCACACACCTGAATGAAATGGATACTACCCCTGCAGCAGGAAATGAGATGGGCTTCCTTCTTTATAGTTGATTCTGGCCAGATCTCTCCTTCGGGACCTAGGCATTCATTTCCCCAGCTTCTGGGAACATTGGCAGCTCACATTCTTCTCTGTGAATTGTCATTAGCCAAAGGGCAGCCCCCATGGCATGGCTGTTCAATGTGGAGTTCAAGGCCAGGTCTGCTTGTCTCCATTTGGGACAACTTTAAAGTGCTATCCCAACTCTAGAACTTCCATGGCATCAACTGAAAACTGTTGTTATTCCTTGTAACCCAATTCCTTCTGCCCAGCCCTGCTTTTTTATTCCCCAAGGTATTCTGAAGGACATTCTTCCATAAAACTCTTGCCAATAAATCTCTTTCTCAGAGTTTGTCTCCTGAGGAAACTGACCCAAGCTATATTCTTCAACCTTGAGAGAGAGGGGTGGGTGACCAAACTGACAGTTGAGAGGTCTGAAAACAAAGGCTTAGAGAAGTAGCTTGCTGGAGGCTGCATAGTTTGTAAGGATTAACAGAATCTGACTCAAACCACCTGGGTTTGAATCTGGATACCTTTCTATTTGCACATAAAACATCTAAAATGTGTGGCTAAATTTTCTTTTTGGAGGTTTTTATTTTCATTACTTATTTTAATAGTATATTAAAATATTTTATTTACTAGTTTTTGTTTTCTTCTAATGAGAATAACTCCTAACTACATATGCTTCAGGATGATGGGCCATGTTAAACTTCTCTCTACCAAGTACACTTATTTGTACTCTAAGATTAAAAAGGGAGTTTTCTGGCACTCAGTACTCAGAAAAACATCCAGGGCAATACTGTGTGCTCTAAGGATGTTTCTATATGTTGGAAGGAAGTTTCCATCATGTGCTAATGATAACATTTCCTTTTGGAGCATATGCCCAAAAGAATAGCAGCTTAATGGGAGAACTTTGATTAACTGCCCAGACAAGTTTCTGTCAACTACTATTAATAACAAAAGATATATATGGATCTGAACACTGTGCGCACACACACATATGTACACACTCACACATACTGGATCCTCCCTTTCCTTCACCATCTTATGTTGGGGTCTGTCAACCTTGAGCAAATAGGACTATAAAAAGTGTTCATTAAATTATTTATTGTGCCTAGCTGTGCTATGGCTGCAGAAAATGAATAGGATTATGCCTGGTGTTTTGCCAGATATGGCCTAGTATTAATAAAAAGAGAGACATAATCTCATCTGCTGTGAAGCTTTAGAAGAAAAATAAATTCTGAAGAAAATATTCTTGATAACATTGGAAATTAAGTCTATAATAGTTTATTGATATTTATTAAATACATTTCATTAGCACTGTTGAGATGGGAAAGCAAGGAGTAAAAGGGAAAAATGAAATGTGGGAATACAGGTTGGCTGGCAAGAATGACAGAGTGAGCCTGATAAACAGGATATGTCTGCGGTTGATTGGTATCCTCAATTTCACTGTTTTTTTCTGACCTGTCATGGATATTTCTCTCTTGAGTTTATGAACAAGGAGATAATCATGATGTTCTGCTGCTGCTGTCCAGTAGAATTTTCCTATATCTTCCATGCCCAATATGATAGTCAGTAGCCATGTGGGGTTATCTAATACTTGAAATGTAAGTGCAACTGCAGAGCTGAATGGTAATTTTCTTTAATTAAAAGTTAAATTTAAATCGCTGTATGTGGCCAGTGGCTAGTACATTGGATGGTGCAACCTACAATTATGTAATAAGGTGAAAATTTTAGTTCTTAACATTTATCATTAGGATTCCTTTTAGGTATAAAAATGACTTTCCTTAGGATGACTGGTGCTAAGCCCATTTAGGATATATATTCCACTTTATATGTATTAGCTTATTTAATTCCCAGTTTAACTCAATGAGATAGTAATTATTATTATTCCCATTTTAGAGGCAATGAATCTGAGGTTAAAAGAGATTAAGTTACTTGCCAAGAGTCACATAATAAGTATAGATCCAAAGATGTGTCTGTCAGTGGATACAGCAGATGCTGCAGCATCATGGCAGAAGGACGAATTGCTTGGCATGAATTAAGGGATGGTCTGAAAAGATGATGAGATGAGTGAGAAAAATGGAGAGAGTCTGAGATTCTATGGGGTGAAAAGCTCATGAGGCTGTGGGGAGGGGACTTGGGTTATGTTATAAACATGGTAACCACTAGCCACATATGCTTATTTAAATTTAAAGACATTAAAATTAAATAAGTCTAAAATTCAATTTCTCAGTTATACTGGCCACATTTCAAGAGTTCAAAAGCCACATGTGCCTAATAATGACTGTAGATATGGTGCAGAAGTAGGGCATTTCCATTATCATAGAAAGTTCTATTGGACAGGACTGAGTCATAGGACAGTTCAGGATGACTGTATCTATTGACCAGGGAGGTGGTTTTCACTGATGTAAAGTAAATCTCTCTTTCATCTTCCCCCCAAATTACCAGCAAAGCCCATTAATTTCATGAATGGCCTATAGGAGTAAATATAAATTGAAGAAAGGGTTATATTTCTTGCCTAGGTCAATATGACATGGTATATGGGATGAGCTTCAAAAGCAAGAGGCTGAAGTCTCAGGTGGTCACATAAGTTGTAAAAGGTGTTCTTAGGGTAGGATTGGAGCTTAAACTCCCATAAACTGTGGAATTAGGGGAGTGATGGTGGTTCAAACTAATTTTCACTAAGATTTGTGGATACTGCGACCCTCTCTCCTCCAGCTGGCAGTATTCATATGACCATTCTTATAATGTGAAAGAGGGAATTATGTTCTACTCTTATTCTTGATCTCATAATCTTTAAAACATTTGTCAAGTTTTCTTGAAAGCTGCAATTTGTAGTAAGTTTGTATTTATCCATCCTGCTACTGATTTTAAGTCACCACACAGGAGACATTCCTGGCTCTAATTAATAATAATGGTTAGCAATCTAAGTACAAAACACTGTTTTAAGCATTTTATACATATTAAACTCATTTGTTCCTCAGAGTAACTCAAGGAAATAGTGTTCTCCTCATTTTAAAGGCAATGAATCCAAGGCACAAGAGAATAGGTAACTTGCCATGAGTCCCATAGTGAGAGAGGCAGGATTTTTCCTCAGAGGCCAACACAATGTCTTTCTTGGGTTTCAATAGGCAGGTAACCAGTGTCTTATGGTTTGTTGGCCTGGCTCCTGAATCTTGCCCTTGTGTGTTGCCTTCATGGATACCTCGCTGCAAGAAGAGTCAGCTCTGCAGGTGAATTGAATACATTAATTCACATGCCCATCATTTCTGGGAGTATGGAATTGAAACACTGAAGAACATCAGGGACACCCTGAACACTTTGTAATTGTGAAGGAGCCAACCTCTACCCTTTGGGTGGAAAATAAAAGTTTCCCTGCCCAACTGTGCAGCTCTCTGAAGGAACAAGCTGCCAAGCTATTGAGAATTTCTGGATGTTCACTGAATACCTAGTTGGCATAATTTCACCAGCCATATTACAGGAGAACAAGCAGTAGAGATATAAGCAATCTATAATTAATTGCATATTATACTCCTGTAGAATGGTCGTGATGGGATGGACTTTAGGTATCATCTGGTCCAGACGTTTTCAATGGCTGGGTTGTAGACAAGGAAGACTTTTAAATATGTGGAAGCCAGGTCCTACCCCTGGGGACTCTGATTCCATAGATCTGTGGGTAGGATCTGGACATCTGTACTTTAAGAAGATGTCCACTAAACAGAAATTCATTGGTCACATTTGGAAGATGTTAGAGAAATAACTAATTAATTTAAAATCTGCCAAATTAAGGGGAAAGCATGCACTCATCCTTCTTTTCACTTACCAATGCTAACAGGAAACTTGAATAGCTATTTAGGGAAAATTTCTCATTACAGAAGATTGCAGCTAGTATGTAAAAAAAGAGGTAAAATATCATCATTCTTAAATCCTAATGAATCAATGGATCAAGGCAATGATCATCAATAGCTGTAAATAACACAAAATGGTCATCCTGATGAAGGTACACAATACCACGTATAAAGTGTTCTCACCAAAAACTTAAAATAGAATCTCATCAAGTCTCTATATCTCACTTTCAATTTATAAGAGATATAGAGGACAGAGGAACATGCTAAACAACCCTACCAGTATTCAGTAATCAAAATCCAGACTATGACAACATCTATAGGTCAAATAATCCTGTTTCATCCTCAAATACATTGAAAGGGGGAAAAAGATGAGGGGGAAATCCCTGGAAAATGGATCTTGATAAAGCTCTTGACTTGATCCTACACTTAAAATTATATAAAAAAAAAAAGAAAAAAAAAAAATAAAATTATATATTGTTAATTTTGTTAGGTGTGATAATTACATTGTAGGTACTTTTAGAGTTACTGTAATGTTTATGGATGAAATAAATATTTATGAATAAAATAAGAAGATTTACTTTAAATTATGTCAGAGAAGGGAGGTAGGTAAAGGATTATATGAAACAAGAATAGTCCTAAGTTGACAACAGTTGAAGCTAGGTGATGGACAGTAAGCAGTCATCATACCATTTTTGCAAGTTATGTATATGATTGAAATTGCCAATCAGAAAAAGTTGATAATAAAACTGTGTCCCAAAATGCAAAGGCTGTGGCTTACAGAAAACTACAACTCTCAGGCTGAATCCAGTCTGCTGCCTGTTTTTGTTAATACAATTTTATTAGAATACAATAAACTGTACCTATTTATTTGCCTGCCTGTTGTCTACAATGACAGAGTTGAGCAGTTGCTGCAGAGACTATGTGGTCCATAAAGCCTAAAATATTTGCCATCTGGCCCTTTACAGAACATGTTTGCCAACTCCTAACTTAGAAGAAGTTACAAACTGAGAAAAGAATTAACTACTAATTTTTTGTTTGGTTATTGTTATACATACCATTTCTCATGTGTATGTTTCTAATTTTTTTCAGCTTTTTAAATAATGTTAGAAGGAATATTAGAATTCAAATATCATTTTGTAACTCCTGATGAGTCACCAGTTGTAGGCAATGGTTATCAATAGGAGTAGGTCTAGGCATTGGTCATCAAAGAGTAATACATAATAATATTGATGTAATAATGTGCAATACTATGAATGATGAATGGTTTAAGCTATTGTTCTAAAAAATATATATAAGCCTAGGTGATTCCAATGACTGTACCAAGTTGAGAACATTAACCTCCTTTCTCTTTATTATTCATATGTGAAAAAGTTAGGTCACAGAACAGATACCAAAAGGGAGTACCCACCCAGAGACCCAGACATGTTTCATCATGTGAGTTCTTCCTGCCCTCTCACGGTGTACTAGAGTGTTTAAAACAAAACAAAATGGTATATGAATCCTAGCAAGATATGCTTTGTATCAGTTTTCTCTATCTCAATTCTGGTAGTTCCTATAAACCATATCGGTCAGTAAAATATTGTGTCCTGTAGCACCATTACCTGCCAAGTGGAGAGAGAAAGGAAGATAGTTATGTAATACCTGCCCCTATAGTGATGGCCCATATATTATCTGTCTAATCTTCTAAAGAATTGGGTGGTGCAGAGGGTGGAGTATTATAATATTCCAATACTAGCTTCTCTGAAGGACTAATATATTGCTGATTTAGTAGTGGTCAAAGTTGAGAAGTGGGAAAGGAATGGTTGGGAAAAACTCTAAGGAAACTTGGGCTCTCACAAGGCTAAAGGAAGTAATGCTGGAGTAGCAGAAAAGCTTGAAGCTGAAAGACTTGGTTCAAGTCCTGGCTTTTTTCTTATGACAAGGTGACTTAGAAAAAGCCCCTTAACCTTTATGAATTGCAGTTGCCTCTGATGTAGCAGGCTAACTTCACAAGGTTGTTGTGAAGATTAAATGGAGTAATGTATCTGAAAGAATTTTGTAAACTCTATAACACTAGGTAAATAGAAGTTCTCATTACTTAGGCTCATTCATTTTGCCAATGAACTAAAGCCATCTTTGGTGGTTGCCAAGTTCAGGAACGTTAAAAGAAGCATTTGGCTTTCTTGCAGATGGGTGATTTACACTGAATCTAAGCTGTTGCATGCTGTCTTTTTAGACTAAATAGCTTACTTTCCATTTATTCTCTTGTCTCTAGGAAGGGAGCTGGATGTGTCATGGAGAAGAAGCATAGAATGAAAAGAGATGCAGGAGTTGAGGCAGCCATACACTTCTTTTAGAAGCAGTATCCCTCTATAATTTGGCAGAGAGAAGGTAAAACGAATACAAAGTAATGTGTGATAGAAAACAGAACTGAAAAAAAAAAAGAAAAAAGAAAACAGAACTGAGGGGATGCCTGGGTGGCTAAGCGGTTGAGTGTCTGCCTTGAGCTCAGAGTGTGATCCTGGAGTCCTGGGATCGAGTCCCACATCGGGCTCCCTGCATGGAGCCTGCTTCTCCCTCTGCCTGTGTCTCTGCCTCTCTCTCTCTCTGTCTCTCATGAATGAATAAAAAAAAAAAAAAAAAGCAAACAGAACTGAGAAGGGAGGAGTGAGGAACACAGAGATGGTAGATGTACTTTCAGATACACATGGTTTGCAGTCACCTATAGCATGACATTCCAAAACTAAATGCAGTTTCCTGGTTTTATGTGTAACTCTGGCATCTTCCCAGCCTATTTACTTCCTTTGGTTCTAAACAGTATCTGACAAAGTGTAATGCACATAGCAAGAACTCAGTAAATATTTGTGGAGTGAATATTTCCGTTAAGGCTGAAAATTGAGAGTTGGCTACACATATTCCTTTCCTTTCGTAACAGGACTTTGATAGCTTAGAGAAGGGCTGAGCCATTCAAACAACATTGAGAATTCAGTTCAGGTTTGACGTGGTTAATTATCATCCTGTTTTCTCTGGCTTGGCCAGATATCATAACTACTTTCAAAGGTTCTGTACAGCTAGGATACAGCTAGAAGCCACTGACAGTCTTGGAAACTACTATTATCTAAACATTTTGCAGAGATGTATTTTTTATTCTCTGTTAGCAACTGAATTCTTGCTTTTATATTTAGTCTAATTGCCACTCAGAGCAGAATATTTTTAATTGGTGCATCCTTTCTACCTTGCCCACTTCTAAATATATGAATAAACATGTTTGCTGCTTAAAAAAAAAAGAGTAAGAGTTTCTTGAGAAGGTCATCATTGCACTAAGATTCTTCGATATCTTAGATATTGAATAATATTATAGGTATTAAATGATATAGCTATTAAATAAATGTGTATATTTATACACAATACTGACTGGATCATGAGGATATAATGTACAACATGGTGACTATAGTTAATAATTCTGTATTCCATATTTGAAAGTTGCTAAGAGGGTAGATATAAAAATTCTCATTGCAAGTAACATCTTACAGCTATGGTGATGGATGTTAACTAGACTTATTGTGATGATTTCCCATAAATATGAATATTGAATCATTATTTGTATACCTGAAACTATTATAATGTTATATGCCAGTTATACCTCAATAAGAAAATAATTTGACAAGGTTGAATATTCATATTGAATTACAGTATGAATATGCAAAAAAAAAATACTGAGCATTTGGGATAGCATTTGTTTCTGACGTTTAATGCAGGTGACCCAGACAGTACTGGCTCTTTTTGAGAAATTTATTGCTTAGGACTTGCCTTAAGTCAGGTTGGTTAGAATCAGAGCCTGGGATGGGGATTCTTGCTTGAATGATTTATTGGGGAAGTGTTCCCAGGAGAACAGGAGCACGGAAGCAGGAGAGAGTAAGGAAGGGAGCTAAGCACGGATGTGGTATCAGCTGGAGACTGGCTTCAGCCTGACCCCGTGGGGTGCTGACAGTATCACTACATGGCTCCTTTTCAAAGGTAAAAGGAGTTTGAAAGCTCAGTGAATTTTGTAGTCATTTTACTTGACTAATGAAAAATCATATGAAGGAGAAAAGATCCTGGAAGCTCAGGTAACAGCATTTCCTGTCCCTAAAAGAATTTCTGTTCTTCATGCATTTTCTTTGGTTAAATTAATCCAGAAATAATGTTTTTAACCTCTCATGCTTTACCTTTTTTTTTTTTTAACAAAGAAATTGATGAATGTGGAAGAATTGACTAAAGATTATTGCTTGAAATACTATTCTGGAAAGAAATTGTAGAAATTAATAGCACTTATGATGTGTACATAGATAGATATGGCAATTTTGAATTTGTTAATTCAATCTTTTAGTTCATATTTAAAAAATAAGACTTTCAAATTTAAAAATAATCCTTGGTTTAATTGTTATGTAAAGGACGACAAGTAGCAGCTCACAAGATGCATATAGAGAAAATTTTTGCCAACATCAGTAAGACAAATATTATTAAGTGTCTAATTAGGAAATTCTACCACCCTGAGTAGACTAAGTGTTACATGAAACTTCTTACTTGAATACAGTTGGTGACGATTATTTCAGTATGTGTGTGGAAGGAGAGATGTTAGCGAGAATGAGATAGGATTGTAAGAACGATGGTGAAGATTTGGTAGATTTTTCTAAAGCTAAATACAGAGTATGTATATATACATATTCTATATATATTCTCTCTATATATATTTTACATATATATAGTAAATGTATAGCTAAACAGAGAATATATATATTCTATGGGAATATATATTTCCCCATAGAATGTCATTTCATATCCATTTCACTGTTAGCACCAAAATGGAAATAGCATTTGCTACCTAAATTGGGTTAAGAGAGAAATAGATTAAAATTCATACAACATTTTGCATATGATAATGTGATGAAATTTGTCAAAATTACTCATTGTCTCTTCCCTTCTTACTCCTTTCTACTTTGTAAAAATGGGTCAATAATTTATACTATCTCAGGGCACCTGGGTGGCTTAGTGGTTGAACATCTGCTTTTGCCTCACGTTGTGATTCCGGGGTCCTGGGATCGAGTTCCGCATCAGGCTTCCCCTTTGCCTATGTCTCTGCCTCTCTCTGTGTGTCTTTCATGAGTAAATAAATAAAACCTTAAAAAATATACTGTCTCTAAAGGTGTTATTTATTGCTTTTTAAAGACTTCTCATTCTTTCACTGATTATTTTTTATTCTATAATTCTTTTTTATAATTAAATTAAATTTATTTAAGTAAAGTACCCCCAAAGTAGAGGTCCAACTCAACCTGAGATCAAGAGTCATATGTTCTACCAACTGAGCCAGTCAGGTGCCCCCTATGATTCTTTTTTGATACATGTGCACAAAAAGGTATGAGAGAATTATAATAAACAAGCAAACAAAAGATCATGAAGTATGTGTACTATGATCTAAAATACTGTGTACTCATAGAAAAAGACATATGGGCCTATATCTGGACCCAGATACTTTCCCTGTGAGCACTACAAAAACAACCACAAGGATGGGGAAGAAGGAAATTGGGAGACTTTGAAGGTCAGTTGGCTGTATAAAATGTGTATAAAATGTGTATAAATGTGTATAAGTCCCAGCATAAAAGTAATTTAGTAAAGGTCAGAAAGATGTTGGGGTTTTTTATGAGTTATCAGAATGATGTGAGACAACATTGGGGAATTAGCAAAGTGCCAGAATCGAAAGGGAGTGTCAATAGGAAAGCTAGAAGCCTAGGGCCTGAAGGAGACTCAGGTAGGAAAGAGTTCAGAAACTTCGAAGGGGACAGAGTTTGAGCCAGGTTCAGGATAAACCCCTGTTGCCACTGCACAACATCCTATAATTTACAACCTAACCTTAATCCTTGTTGCTGTTTTTTTTTTTTTTTTTTTAAGATTTTATTTATTTATTCGTGAGAGACACACAGAGAAAAGCAGAGACATAGGTAGAGGGAGGAGCAGGCTCCCCGCCCAGACCCCGATGGGGGACTCCATCCCAGGAACCCTGGATCACAACCTAAGTCTAAGGCAGATGCTCAACCACTGAGCCACCCAGGTGCCCCGAGGGACAGAGAGAGAGAGAGGGAGAGAGAGAGAGAGAGAGAGAGAGAATCTTTAGCAGGCTCCATACTCAGCACAGAGTCCTGCATGGGGTTTCATCTCACAACCCTGAGATCATGACCTGTGCCAAAATCAAGAGTCAGATACTTAACCGACTAAGCCACCCATGTGCTGCCTTGTTGCTTGCATGATAAATAACAATCCTTTCCCAGAACTGGAGTCTTGACTCGGTTTAGTGCCCTGGGCCCTCACTAAGACCAGTCCTTCCAGAAGGATTCCTTTGCATGTCACATAGGCCCGCTCAGGGCTGGCCTTTCTCTCTGGTCCTGACTTCATCGAGAGATCCTTTGTATCCCTCCCTTACTCTTCACTGCTACTGCCTGGGAAAGTCATCAGAATTTTTTGTTCTGAGACTAAAAAAAGGGCACTGTCATGCAATGTTGCCTCCTTGAGGACATCCAAGGGTTTCTGAAGACCTAAAGATTGGTGGCAGGACCTTGAAGGGGCACAGTGAAGAGAAGGCAGTCTCAGTACCAGTGGGCCTCCAGACCCTAACAAGACTGATGTAGGGGCGGGTCTTCCCAGCAGACAGTGGACCCCAAAAGTGGTTTCCAGGTGTGAGTACATTCCCAGGGTAGTGTAAGAGATGATTCCCTGGGAGGTGGGCAAAAAATGTCAGAGTTCCTGGGTTTTTTTCCCCTTATCTAACATTAAGCCTTAGTAATATTGAATATGCATGTGGACATTGGTACCTTTTATGATTGTGAGATGGTGCATATTATGGTCTTTGAGGCATCTTAAGGCAAAGATGGGCGCTCCACTATGTGTGGTGTGTGGTGTGCAGTGGGTGGGGTTGACCTTGGCATCTTCACTTACTTGAATGTTACTAAGTGCTGTGATTGATGTGTTCTGGGCTACTTGTGCCATATTAATTGTGTTTATAAATATTTCTATCTACTCAAACTAACCCTTGCAAAATGAACAAGAGGGTTAAGCAGATTCCTACAAAGAGACTGAAGACTAAACTAAATGTAAGTATAAGCAAACAACAAGAAAGCAACAGAGCTGGTGTCACTTTTATTCCTAGATAGACTCATCAGTCACTGAAGAGGTAAAAATGATGTTGGTCCCACTAGATCTGACAAAGTTAGCCAGAGTAAATTGTCGTTAGCACAATGACTTTATGATGTAGATCTACATTGATTTTCATAATGATGGTCCTTACCTTTTGTGAATGTGGAGCACTAAGATATCAGTGTATGTGTTTTTTTTTTTTAATTTTTATTTATTTACTTATGATAGTCACAGAGAGAGAGAGAGGCAGAGACACAGGCAGAGGGAGAAGCAGGCTCCATGCACCGGGAGTCTGATATGGGATTCGATCCCGGGTCTCCAGGATCGCGCCCTGGGCCAAAGGAAGGCGCCAAACCGCTGCGCCACCCAGGGATCCCTCAGTGTATGTGTTTTTAAGCACAGGATGAACTTGGTAGAACAAAGGAGGAACAGGACAATAAGGAGTTGGCTTTATTTTTCTCTAAACATCATTCTTAATCATGATTGTCTTAGTCCATTCAGGCTATTATAACAAAATACCATAATGAGTGGCTTATAAAAAACCAGAAATTTCTTTTTCACAGTTCTGGAGGCTGGGAAATCTGAGATCATGGTGCCTGCATGTTTGCATTGGCTCCTAAGGGCCCTCTTCCTGGTTCATAGCTGGCACCTTCCCATCAGGTGAAAGGGTCTAGGGGAGCTCTCTGCGGTTTCTTTAATGAGCATTAACTCCGTTCATGAGAGCTCCAGCCTCATGATCTAATCACCTCACATAGACCCCACCTCCTAATAATTCACATTGGATATTAAAATTTTAACATATGAATTTTGAGGTGGCCACATTCAAAACATAGCAATGATATCCCCCACCCCACCCCATTGTTGAACAAGTTATTGGATTAATATTATTTTAGTCACTTGCAGCTATGTAAAAAGCCTCATGTAGGTAAATATAAGCCATCTTCAGGTGTTAGAGGATTCAACTCAGCCTAACACTGAAACAGCACTCTCACACCCAGGGGACTTACAGTGTCAGAGGTGTCTCAACCTTTCTCAGGTAGATGAAGAGAAGCAAGAGCCTTTTGTCACTGGTGCCACTATTGTTCTATCTTGATTAACACTGTCTGGCTCTTCCATGGGACATTTGTGTGTTGTTTGGAATGTCCTCCCGTGGGAAGTGATGTGGGTGATACATTCTACTACCGACTCCTGGGTCCAGCCCCTTCAGCTCTTACCTTCGGCAGTCTACCCTACAGACTCTAACTCCTCACCCTTGTCCTCATGGGTTGTTTTCTTGGGAAGGCCCCATCAAGACAGTTTGGACATGCATCTATGTGCCCATGGGAACCACCTACATTCTCGCCACCCAAAAGAGAGCATTCAGGTCTGCTCTCCTCTTGCCTTTGATGGCTGAAGGCTCTACCTACCCTCCTGCTCTCTGTTGTCACTAGCTGGTAAATAGATCCCAATCTCCATGTTCACCCTTGCCTTCATTCAATCAGTCCCCAAGTTATTCTGATTTTACCTCTTAAATATTTCTCAAATGGATTTTTTCCCTCTCTTTTCTTACTGCCATTTTTTGAGTTCGATCTTCATCTATTTTTCTTTCTAACTTATCTTGTCCTCTTGAAACCTACCCTCCATGTAACTGCTGGAATGATTATCAAAAATGAAAATTGAATCCCATCACTATTCTGCATAATGAACGTTGATGTTTCTCCTTGGGCATTGCCTACAGGATCAGTCCCAAGTTTAACTTGGCCTAAAAGCTTCTCCATGATCTGATTCCTGGTCACCATAAACACATGCCAAGGTACATCCTGGCTGCCTTGATTTTTACTATCCTTCCATTGGAAATGTTTTCTAGCCATCATGCTGTCCTCCCCACAGCTAACTCATTCGTTAAGACTCAGCTCATTTTAGTCTCCTCCAGGGGCCTTCCCCTGAGACCTCACCTCCACCTACACTCCCATTGGCCCTGAGCTGGGTTAGGAGCCCCTCCTCATCCCTCTTTAGGCTCTTTTTGTCACTGTTGGTTCTATTACTGCACTTACAGTGTATGTTCCAGTATGTATGTGTCCATTAGACTGAGCATCTGGGAGGAAGAACAGGGTCTTTTTGATTTGACTTTCCTTGTGCTGGCACATGATAGGCACTAAAATATTTGCTGAAGGAATAAGTGAAGAAATGGAAGAATAAAATAAGGCTTTAAGATAACAGAGGGCAGGAGATGAGGTTGGAAAAGATGATTTGACTCCTTCTTTCCCCTTTATTGTTTCTGCTGCAATTCTGAGTCACCACCAAGTGGGCTTTCTCAACAGCAGTGGGGAAGCCATCTGTGCTCCCACCACCTGTCTGCATGTCTTTTTTTCCCACTTAAGAAAATACATGGCCAGAGTAGAGATGATCATTCCTTTGACTTGTAGCACAAAGATTTCTTGCCTAAGAGGATTGTGACAGTTTGCCTGGTTTTAGGAAACAAAACAAACAACGGAACTGGTGCCTGTGGGTTTTCTCATTGGATTCCAGACGTGTGGTGGGTGTGAGTAATCATAGAGAGGTATTTCTGAAATGCTTCTAGGTTTCCAAGGTTGTCTGATAGTCCCAATTCTTACAAAGCATTTTCAGACTTTTCATGACTGCAGTTGCCAATGGGAAGGTAGACTAGGAATAGGCAGGATGATAGGCAGCCATGAGAATCTGGGACCAGGATGGCTGGAAGACCTAGAAACAGTATTCAAGAAGCTGCCATTTGATGAGGCTCCTAAATAGCAGGGTTGGGGAGGTAGAGAAAGGCAGGAACATGGTGGGCCCTATGGCACATTTTGCCTCTGTCTGTATTTACCTAGTGTCTAGCACTGAATCTGGGAAATAGCAGACATCTGCTAAGGGAGAAGGTGACACAGGACTTAGCAATGTCTAGGATTATTTCAAAAAAAACAAATAAACTTGTCTTAAACCATGGCAGACACTGAAAATAACTTAGTCTTGCAAAAGTATGGACTTTCTAAATTAAGAGAAATGGTTTTGGCCTTCAGTTCTTGCATATGCCTAAGATCATTGTTATATAAGCAGTAAGATCTTTCCTGTAAAACTCTGAAGAAACACCAATATGCTTTTGCAGCCTGCTCAGTATCCATCTCCCCTTTTTCTGATAAAAGAGCCCCACCTTTTCTTTTGGGGAATTATCCTTCTCTGTAGTTAATCCATGTGAGATCTGTCCTCTTGTTTTCAGAAATGGACATGTCTAAGACCCGAGACTAGGCAATAAAAGGATAGCAACTCCTGGCCACAGTGATGTGTCTAGGGGAGAGGACAAAAGTCAGGCCTTGAAGATACAGGCTTGGCTCTTATCTTGGAATGATTGTCAAAAAAAGCTGGCTTTCTTTCTTTTCTTTCTTTTTTCCTTTCTTTCTTCATTAGAGAGAGGAAATCTTAAGCATTTTGGACTAAGCATGGAGCCTGACATGGGGCTTGATCTCATAATCCTGAGTTCATCACCTGAGCCAAAATCAAGAGTTGGATGCTTAACCGACTAAGCCACCCAGGTGCCCCAAAGAGGTTGCTATGAGAAAATGTAAGCCTAGAAATGCTGGAAGCCGTGTTTGGGAAAAGCCTACCTGGAAATTATGCCAAGTCAGAGGAAAGCAGAGCATAATGATGGAGAAAATCAGATTCCTGATAACATTGTATGTATGCCTAGATCAAGCCAGACCTGTAACTAACTTAACCCTGGATTTGTTATATTCCAAAAGTCAATAAATTTCTTTTGTTTAATTAAGTCAGTTTTAATGGATTTTCTGTTATTGTCTATCCCCAAATTTCTCACATTCTAAGACCCTGGAATTCTGCTAGGAGTGGATGGAGTCTTACCTACTGCTGTCTAGGAGATACTTCTTGTATATGCCCTCTGGTTCACACAGGAACATGACAGAGGCTCACACTATGGAAAATGACAGGAGTTATTAGGACAGAAGCTCATCCCACCTACTCTTTTTCTTAGGTAGATATGTAAGGTAAAGAAATATTGACTTGAGACATGATATGTATTTTTAAGGTTACTATGACATTTTGAATACTTTCAAAAGAGAAAATAATTTTCCACTTTTCCCTCACCCTCCATTTCTTCTTCTTCTTTTTAAAGATTTTATTTATTTATTCATGAGAGACAGAGAGAGAGAGAGGCCGAGACATAGGCAGAGGGAGAAGCAGGCTTCCTGCAGGGTGCCTGATGTGGGACTTGATCCCAGGACCCAGGATCATGACTTGAACCAAAGGCAGATGTTCAACCACTGAGCCACCCAGGGGCCCCTCTATTTTTTTTTTCTAAGGACAGTGATAAGAAAAGCTCTTCTACTTTGAATCTTGAGTTTTCTGTTTGTCCTTGCTTCCTATCCCTCTTTCCCACAGCCCTCCTGCCAGTCTCCCAATGTGGTGCCTGGGACAGCCTTGCCACAGGGCCCATACCAATGCCAATAGCTCCAATTCAGAAATAGTTCTGACATCATTGTTCTAACTTTACCTTCTCTCTCTCTCTTTTTTTTTTCCTCTCTCTTTCTTATTTGCATTGGACTCAGTTCTGTATTTATTCCACAAATATTTATTGGCACCTACTATATGATAAGCACAGTTTTGGGCATTTCAGATATATCAGTGAACAAAACTGTTCTCACAGAGCTTGCATATTATAGTGTGTGCATGTGTGTGTAGACAATGAATAATAAATATTACAAGCAGGTAAATTATATAGTCATAAAAGGGTCCTGAGGAAAAAAGATGAAAAAGCAGAAAAAAAGAGAGTAAGGGGTTCAGGTTTCCTGGGAGTGAGAATGGTTGCAGCATTCCATAGATCATACTGAGAAGGTAAAATGTGAGTAGAGACCTGGAGGGAGGGAGTTAGCTGTTAGATTTGGGGGAGAAGCTTCCAAGGAAAGAGAAAAGCCATACCAAGTCCCTCTGCAACAGTGTGCCTGGCAGTGTTCATGGAATGGCCAAGGTCTCTGTTGCTAGGGTGGAGACAGAAGAAGTGAGAGTGGTAGGAGGTAAGGCAAGGTGAGCAGTGGAAGGGGAAGGTAATGGGATCAGTATCATGGGGGACTTGGGCTTTTACTCTGAATAAGATGAGGACTTATTGGAGGGTTTCAATAGAAAGGGACATGATCTGACTGATTTTAAAGCAATTACTCTGGCTACAGAGTTGAAAATGAGCTTCAGAGGAGCAAGAGTGGGAGCACTGAGTATGTAATCAATGCCAGGGATGAATGGTCAGGGCAGGAGAGGTGTTGAGAGTGGCTGGGTTTGTTCTAAAGACCAAGCCATGAGTACTTGCTGACAGATCTGATGGGGGGAGCTTGTGAGAAGAACAGAGGAAGGTATTCGCCTTGAGCCTTTGCAAGGATAGAATTATCATCAGCTGGGAAGGGGAAACTGAACCCCTTCAGTTTTGTGGGGATAGTAACAGTTCAATGTAGGACAACTGAGGAGGAAATTAGAGATGCTGGGTAGGCAGCTGAGTACTTGGGTTTCAGGAGGTAGGTCTGGCACAGAAAGATAAACTCGGAATTTTTACCATTGAGTGATACTTAGAACCTCATTGTGAACTGTAGGTCCTTCATGTTTAGCCTCCCATTACCTGCCTGATCTGACTTGCAGTGAGAGTTGAGAGCATGACACATTGAGAAAAATATATAGGTTTTGGAGTAGGACAGATCTAGATCAGGATACTAGTGCTGCTTGGGCAAGCTCCTTATCTCTCTCAGTTACAATTTACTTACCTGAAAAATTGAATGATAACATCTATTTTAGGATAGTTGAGACCCACGAAATTAAATTATGCCTGTGAAACTCCTGGCACATGATAGGTACTCAAGAATTAAGTTCCTACCCACCATTTTTTTCTTTTAAAAATCTAGTATGGATGCTTACTGGTGATTGCAGCCCTGTTCTTACTTTCTTGGACCAGCTGTACCCAAAGTGGGGTCACTGAATAGTAGTAGCATCAGCATTACTTGGGAGCTTGGTAGAAAGCAAATTCGGCAGAAATACGTACAGAAGTGACAAGGAAACAGGGGACTGGCCATGCAGGGGAGCCCGATGTGGAGACAATCGATCAAATCAGTACTCACTGACTCTGGGTGATCACGGCCTGGAGCCTGAGGAGCCGAACTGGGGCGTCATGGAAAAGAGCTGAGTCCACACGAGCCGCAGGTGGTCGCCGGGGGCGAGGCGACTCAATACATTTTTGCAACTGGGATACCGAGGATTTACACCTTGCGCAGGCTAAATAAAGAGACCGATAGGTCTAAAGGATGCTATCACGCACCCAAACTGGAATAAGAGTGGGTATAGCAGACCAAGAATGGTGCCCGGTTGAAACCACGCTGGGGGAATTCGCGTGCGTCGTGGCCACTGCGTGGGAGGAAGGGAGGGGGGAAAAACCGAGTAGGTGGACCGGGATGATGCTTCTGAGCATTAGCTATAGGGGCGTGAGGGGTGGGCTAGCCATAAAAGGAAGGACAGCTGTGGAAGCGTATCTAATGCTAGATGCTTTGTTTGTGAGGTTGTCCTCAAAGGCCAGGTCCTGGAAGGGACCGGAGAGTGGAGTGGCCAAAAAAACGCTGCAGAGCCATTTTTTCTTAATACGATGTTCTTCTTATTTGATCTCTAAGGTACTTATCTTTGGTGGTGGGAGTTCACTGGCTTTGCGCTCTCAGCGATTCGGGCAAGAAAAAAACAAGGGAAATCCAATTATGGCATAAATGTGTGTAATCTAGATAAGAACTAGCCCACGGGGAAAGATGGGGAAGTGTAGCACGCAGTCAGGGTAATGATGAGGCCGGTTCATATATTTGTAATATGTCTCAACGTTTGTCATTTATCATACTTGCTGTGGATGCGGGCCAAGACTAATCGGCGAGGAACACTAGACTGCACCATAAAGAAGTAGAGTGTTGGTTCTAGCTAGTGGGATATTCTGCAATTTGGCAAGAGGGGAACAAGCTCATAATAGAAAGAGATCATGATATTTATTGTTTCGTCCATATAAAAAGCATCAAGCTAGGGGGGTAGCTTTGTGAGGGCAAAAGATCCATAATTCTGTTCTAGAGGGAATGGCGTGCCTAGATAATGAGCTGGCAGGGAAGCGCTTTGGTCTGGTGGGCTATTGACGGACCTTGTTGGCCGGAGGGGGGAGGGAGGAAAAAGCAGAAAAGTCGAGAGTATGCTAGCGGCTAAGCGCGGTACTGCTGACTTGAGATTTCCTAAACATCGCACTGTGACTGGGGTTCTAAGAGAAAAAAGAGAGGACACCGGCATGCTTGCCAGGCTTTTCTTTGAGCCTGGGGGACCTGAAAACTGACACAGATATGCAAGCTAAGATCCCTTGATATATCTCTGTGGGGGTACAAAAGAGAGGGGAAGTGGTCAACGAGAGCAAAGCCCAAGAAATCCGGAGCCCGGAATGTTGGGATAGAGAATACATCCAGACATTGTTGGGTAGGAGAAATGACAAAGGATTAATATTTGGCAGGGGGGGCCAGTAGCATAGGCAATGCATACGCAAAAGACCGGGACCTTTTCCTGGAAACGCAAGGGGGGAACCTGTCACGGCCTTCGCGGGAGTAGGGGGAAAGAGCTAAAAGCCGTTATTGAAAGGCTATTCTCACTAATGCAATGGTTTTTATTAGTTAAAAAAGCCTAGTTGAAGAGAATAGAACAGGAGGGATTTTATGGCATTCACGGATCACACAAAAGAAAGGGGGAAAGAAATCGGTGTTATTTAATGCATTACAAGCATGGAATAGAAGAGAATATCCCCCATTTCTTAATAGCAACTCAAGGCATGTTAACTTCTATACGATGACAATTTCATTGTAAACGTGACCTAAGGGGAGAATTAAAGGTTACTGAGTTTAGGTACCACTAAGGCGGTTCCATTTTCCTATGGCGTGTTGGTATGACATGGCAACTAGATTTTATATCAAATATGGTAAACAATTAGGAAAGCTAGATTTTTTTAGACTCAATTCAGAAAATTATTTAAGAGAAGCGGTCCTTGTGAAGGTTTCACAACCTTGTTGAGATCTAAGACTACCGTATCTCGTTGCACCTGTTAAATAAGAGGTAGGAGATTTCGTATCTTTTGTTGAAAACAAATAGCAAAAGTGTTGTGACAGAAAAGAAGTAAAAGATCAACATGAAGTTGATGTTATAAGCACGAAGAAATAGGCCCCAATTACGGTGTTCAAGGGCAAGTAATTGGAAAACTAATTAAACAAACAGACCTAAATATAGAACCATGCGAAGCTGTGGGCATTAAGACATCTTAATTAAGGAGTAACACGGGGAAGGGGGACGAAAATACATAAAAACACTAAGACGTCAATTCTCAAGTTCTTCAATTGTCCTTGCAACTTGCAAGGCTTAAATCCCATAGAAAAACCAATTGAAGTTTCACTTGATCTCACACAGCATTCCATAAAAGAAAATCTACGATCAATAAGCATTGCTCGAGGTTCGAGAAGTGACTGAAATTTGCAGGTTGCGGATGTCCTCCCAGACAGTAGTGCAAACCAAAACGTAGCCCTTATTGAAAGACGGAAAAACACACTGCTAGACAAATGTGCATTAATAAGAGTCTAATGGAAAATATGCGGGGTAGTCCCAATCAAACTCGAGTGCTCGTCCAGGGGAAAAGTCTCTTTGACCTATAAGAAAACCTTTTCCTTTATGTGGTTAAATAGTATGATTAACCCGTAGTTGTTATGCTGGAGGGTATCAGATGATGTAAAATAAATATAAACATGTTTGAAGCAGAGAAAATTGGGGGGAATGAATTATTGGGCAAATTAAATGTATAAAAAAGGAGGGAGGGACCCGAAGATCCCGTGAAACCGAAAAAACACTCCAAGACGGAGACAAAGACACAAAAAACCTTTCCAAAAACCATCTTATAAAGGAGTGTTTCCAGGGGGGAAAAAAAATCACTCATGCCGATACTGTATTGCAATATTTCCACCCTTACCACAAGGTCGCACAATCCATGCGGACCCAAGGTTTATGCAAGGCAAACCCACTGACATACTTTCTGGGCTATTCGAATTTCCTGAAATAGCCTAAGCGGGGGTATACAGACAGTTCTAGGTTTTCGGTATAAATAGAATTTATCAAGTAGGGCGGGAAGAGCCCACTATGTTCTGGTAATTTTCTACATAGGGTAATATAGGCTTCTTGTAAAAAAAAATGTGGCTGCTTTTAACTCAAGGGTTATAACAAATATGTGGCAGCTTCAATAAAAGATCCGAAAAAAAAAGAAACATTCATATTCGGTAGGAGTTTGGATAATCCAATTTTTTAAGTGAAAGCTAGAATGCATACGCTGTTTGTAGGGAAATAAAAGAATAGACAAACAAAGTGTAAAATGTTTACACTTCTCTGATTAGGATGGAAAGGAGCATATTTGTTTTCTGAGTTGATATTGGAAAACTATTATTGATTAAAGCATATAAGGCCTTTTGAATCTATGAAAGAATATTCAATGAAAGAAAAGTAGGTGCGGGTCTTGGTGGGGTAGGGAGCGAGGGGTGGGTTTTTTTTGGACATGGGTTACTTGGGTGTTAGTAACCGGGAGGGGACTGACAGAACTTCGCCATTGGTTTTTTTTTTGTTTTGTGTTTTGTTAATTATTTTTGTTGGTGGTGTAAATTTGTTTGTGTGGGTGTCTTTATAATCAAACCAGACTTTGTCGGCTGCCGTAGAAAATTACAAGGGTCACGGGGAAGGGGGGATAAAAAATACTGTGCAAGAATTTTTTCATGAAGCCGAACATGGGTGCCCTTTGTGTGGAAAAAATCACAAGGGGGAGGAAACAAGCGAGTCAGTCGCTCCGAACCATCGGTGTATAGGGACTTGGGTAGAATGAACCTCAAGAATTCCTCAACATATTGTGTGAGTTTCTTCAGTTCAATAGTAATATAGTGTGTTCTGCTTAGATAATTTAAATTCTCTTATTCGCTTTTAGTGAAGCAGTGTTGTTGGACTAATATTACTTGAAACAAACGGTAGAATTGTGCCCGACGCAAAAGAACTATAATGTAAAACATAGATAATAACATTTACACTGTGTTCGCAAACAATTAAGATAAAAAGATCACTAGTGTGTTATTATTGTTAGTATTTGTACATAGGATGAAAAAACAGAAGCAACATAAGATATGCAAGTAGGAAAATTGAGCCGTAAGTTGTTTCTGCACACGCTGTAAAGGAGCTCAGGTTTGGGGTTAGCTGGGTATGTACTACCGATCTTGGACTTGAGGATCCAAAACCGGATTTCACAATATAAGTGACGGGAAATGATATGTATGATAGCAAAGAACTGGGACAAACAATGTGATGGACTATTGTTATTATGTAGAAAAAAGAAAAAAGGATTACATACTCGGGTGCCGGTACTTGGTGAGACAACCATGAAGAAACTATCCTTACAAAAGGAAGTGAGTAGCTAAGTGTGTCGCTTGACAAAGACTGGGAAAATAGAATATATAGGTTATCGGATGGTAGCCGGCACCGCCTGCTATCGCCATTCCTGCATGGTGCCTTTGGGCAGACAAAACAAAAGAGTCCCAATTAGAAGCAGAAGGTGAAGGAGGGCGCGATCATCGCTGACGGGGGTCAAAGTTTCAGTGCGAGAGGTCTGTGAAGGATGGATAAACAGGGGGAAAAAAAGCCAGGGAAAAGGTGGCATGGAAAAAGAAGTATTAAGATACAAATAATGGCAAGGGAGAACGTGAAGATGGATCAAAACCGGACCAGGTTTTTGAATGAATAAGTACATGGAGAACTAGGGAGGCATAGACCGAAAGTGGATCCATAAATATAGTGATGAAATAATAGTGTAAATAATTGCATCGCTGCATTAGGCGGGCTGGAGAGAATAAGGGCAGGCTAGCACAATAAGGCTTATAATAGAATTTGTAAATGGCAAATCAAGGAGAGGAAGAAGAAAAAAAAAAAGCGGAAAATGTAGAAAATGGAACACACATTACAAGTGAATAAAATGAAAAAGAACACCGTTTTATAATAATCTGCAGTCCACTTAAAGAAAAACAAAACAACCCAAAAGGAGAAAATGCCTGCGCATAAGGGAATGTGGTTTCGAACCTACAGGCTTACTCATGTTAGGACCTATGGGCGAAAGGCGTGTATTAGGGGAAAATAAATGTACTAAAGACGTTACATTGCGGCTTCGAATAGGCGTATAGCCATTCAAATGATGGTTTGTTGCATCATTTAGGATTTAACACCTATTTTGGCCATCACATCTGGGAAACTGGAGACTCCACATTAGATAAAAAAATATAGAATCTAGTTTTAAATACTTAGACAATACGACTAAAACTTAAAGATGCAAATTTATAAAAAGACCAGTTAAAGATATTTAATTTAATTTTTTCTGACTTTTTCAATCCAATTTATACAACACAGGGGGGATCTCTCAGAGTTGTATGGAATGTGAGGGGATTTTGCATTAGAAGGAAGTTAGGATGTACAAAAATTGAAATATATCTAGTTTTTGAAAACTATGAAGCGTGGGGCTGTTTCTTATCCTTAATTGGGGGGTAATACTGGGGGAAAAAATAGTTGGTAAATTCAATTCGAGAGGTAGCATCAGGCCTTTTTTGATTATATCATGATACTCCTAAAGAACTTCATTACATGTACATAAATGATTTAATAAAGGTGTTTTACGTATAAAGTTTTGAATATAAAATAAAGAGCTTAATAGAAATACCATACGATAGATGTTTATTTATAATTTTATGATAAAGAAAAAGTAGAAATTTCAAAAATAACCACAGATCGTTAAACTGAATGATTCGGGGTCCGGCGATAGAATTTAGTGATTTATCAGTTGCAGATGACACTAGAACACGCAGTGATCAGTACATCAAGTGCCCTCCTTCATGGCCCATACCCGGAACGAAGCGGGCGGAATACAAATGGGGGGGAGGAAACGGCCTCACCCACCCAAAAAGGGGGAAAAAGTACTGGAAAGAGCACAAGGGAAAAACGAAAAACGCCTAAAATTGGAGCACCCCAATTCTAGTCTCGTAATAGGAGTATGAGAAAAAATCTTTTTATATGGTGTTGGGCCGCCATACTCTATTTTCGATCGACTCTTTTGTAATGTTTCCTAAATCATTCACATAAAGTGGATCGCCTGACAACGATAGTATGCTTGGAAAATTTTTGTGTCATAATGTCATTCACAGCATGAGTGAAATCATATGTATTGTGGATAAACCATTTCTCCCTCAAGTGACGTTTATTTCAATTTAGGCTAAAACCGTCATATGTCTACGATCTAAACAGTCCTTTGGGAGGACAAAAGATTTTCATTACTTTTTAAGCATAATCTTTTTAAAGTGGGGGGGCTTAAGTAGTATTCCATGATATATCGCTATCTATCGAGCTATCTATCTATCTTCTAAAATCATCGATCTATCATCTCACATCGGCTTTTATCTATTCATCAGTTTAATTGGACATTGGGAACGTTCCATAGTTTGGGCTAGTAGCGGACATTGCTGCTTATAAACACTGGGGTGCATGTGCCCCTGTGCAAATCACCATTAATTTCTCCTTTAGGATCAATAACCACCATACATAGGTATTTGGGATTGCTTGGGTCTAGGGTAGTTCTAGGGGGATAGTATCTATTTTTTAACTTTTTTGAGGAATCAAATCCGTACTGTTTTTTTTCCAGAGTGGCTACAACAACCAGTTTTTTGCTTCCCACCAAATAGTGTAAGAGGGCTCCCCTTTTTCTCTGCGCATCCTTTCCATGTCTAATTGTTTCCTTTCCCAAATTGTTAATTATAGTCATTCTGACGAAACAGTTGAATAGTAGCTCATTGTGGTGTGATTTGTATTTCCTGACAATGAGTTATGATTTGAAGCATCAATTATTTTTAATCTATCGAAACTTAACTTAATGGGAATAGAAATCATAAATAAGTAGAGTTTGATGGAATGTGGGCAAATGTGTATGTGAACAATACACCTCACAGGTATCCCATCGAAAAGAATGGAAATTATCATTACCTCACAAAGTGCTCTTGTGCTTCTCCCAGAGCAGTCCTGCAACCATTCCTAATCCTACCCCCACGACCAAACGGGGTCTAGATGTATCACCAATAGATTTTGTTTGACCATCCTAGAATGCAC